>NC_133328.1:37111540-38385702 GCF_042186555.1 Aquarana catesbeiana
TGTTTCTCGTAAATACCTCAAAAATCCACAAAAAAATAAAACTTGATTTTCAAAAAAACACAAAAAAAAAAAAAAAAAAAAATTGATTTTAAAAAACCAAAAAAAATTAAAAAACTTGATTTTAAAAAACCAAAAAAAATTAAAAAACTTGATTTTAAAAAACCAAAAAAAAATAAAAAACTTGATTTTAAAAAACAAAAAAAAATTAAAAAACTTGATTTTAAAAAAACCAAAAAAATTAAAAAACTTGATTTTAAAAAAACCAAAAAAATTAAAAAACTTGATTTTAAAAAAACAAAAAAAAATAAAAAACTTGATTTTAAAAAAACCAAAAAAATTAAAAAACTTGATTTTAAAAAACCAAAAAAAAATAAAAAACTTGATTTTAAAAAAACCAAAAAAATTAAAAAACTTGATTTTAAAAAAACCAAAAAAATTAAAAAACTTGATTTTAAAAAAACAAAAAAAAATAAAAAACTTGATTTTAAAAAACCAAAAAAAATAATATACAAACTTTATTAAAAAAAAATAATAAAAACAAAAATAACTTGATAAAAAAAAAAACATAAACAAAAAAATTGCTTTAAAAAAAAAAAAAACAAAACAAAACTTGATTTTCCCAAAACAAAAAAATAAGCCTGTTTGTGAAAATCAAAAAGCCAAAAATATTTTTTTGTGGATTAGGTATAAATATTTAGATATAATTATATTTTGCTACATTATTAAGATACCATTCTATTTTTGTCTATGAACATTTTAGACTAAATATAGAACTGAATGCATAACAACCATTAATAAAAACATCTCCTTATAGGAATTAAATAAATGTGTGGTTTGTTATTTCAAGGCTCAGTATCATTTTAGTTATAATTGTAAAAAAGTTGTTTACAGTGGCAATGGAGCTTATTTAGACATTTAAAATTACAATACAGTTGGCACTACAACTGCTCGACCATAACCTAGGAGACAGCCCAAAAGAAAGGCAAGCAATAAATATAATGCAAGATTTCATCAATAATTTTTTTATTGTCAAAAATTATATATCCTGGCCCATTGCAATGGCCCCCCCTACCCATAAAATAATTAACATATTGCTGTCTAACTTGACGGGCACTTTGGGGGGCCAAGCCAGTACGGACAGTATCCAGGCCTGTAAGGTTGGCTTCTATTTGTCCGGCCTCAGGCCCAACTGTGCCTATATAATTTGGAGAATGCTTATTTAAAAAGTTGTGCAGAATGCAGCACGATAAAATGATAAAATTAAGTTTGTATTCCGCCAAATTAATGGCTGTTTGAAACAGGCGGAACCGGCTGGCCAGAATTCCAAACGCATTCTCAACCACTCTTCTAGCTCTGGCCAGCCGGTAATTAAAAACCCTCCTCTCCGGGGTGATGGTTCTTTGGGGGAATGGCCTCATGAGGTGCTTGCTGAGAGCAAAGGCTTCATCGGCAATGAAGACAAAGGGGAGTCCTTCCACGTTATCCTCATCAGGTGGCAATCCCAGGCCACCACTCTGGAGACGCTGGCAGAACTCCGTCTGGGCAAATACTCCTCCATCCGACATCCGGCCATTCTTCCCCACGTCCACATATAAAAAATCATAGTGTGCCGACACCACCGCCATTAAAACAATACTGTGGAACCCCTTATAATTAAAATAATATGACCCCGAATGGGGTGGTGGCACAATGTGGACATGTTTCCCATCTATAGCCCCTCCACAATTGGGAAAGTCCCAACGGCTGGCAAAATGGGATGCCACAGTCTGCCATTCCTGTGGCATTGAAGGAAACTGGGAAATCAAACAAGAAAACCAAAATCAATTAATTTTGAAGCTAACATTGCAAGAAAATTAGACAATTAAAAACATTATTCCCCAGCATCAGTATAACATTCAATAATTTAATTGTTCTGGAATAACTAATATGGAAAGGCACACTTATCAGATTGCTCACCCCCTCTGATGGAACATTGATTACATTTTAGGGGGTTGTGAAATCCCTAAAAAAAATTACTTTTAGGACACGCAGGAATTTAGGGACTAAAAAGGCTACAAGACTGCAGTTGTCGCACTCTGCAGGTGCAGTTGCTAACCAGCTTACAGTAAATGAGGTAATGTAAAAAGGCATTCATGTTGCAAGGAGTACACAATCACATGCAAGGGCAATTAATGAAAACACTTTGAGGCTTGCATATGATTTGATGATGGAAATCAGCAGAGCTTCTGCTCATTTACTAAAGCACTGGAACAAATGCACTTGTAGAGTGCACATGCATTTTGCAAAGTGCAACATATATTTGCTTTAGACAAATCAACACCACAGAACATTCCAGCAAATTTTAACGAGGGTGGGGGTGGGGGGGTTGTGAAATCTAGATAATTGCTCATTAGCAGCACACTATTTGGAGTGAGTTTAGGTGGGGGGGGGGTGGGGGGGTTGTGAAATCTAGATAATTGCTCATTAGCAGCACACTAAATACACTCAAACAAAATACATTCCAAATGAGTAGACTAGGTGGATATGTTCCCATCACTTCATGCTGGGAAGGTAGGTTATTGAAGGAAAATATACATGCATGACAAAAAATAACAGGAAAAAATTCCAGCATGTGTGAGGATAAAAAGGGGACATTCACACTATATTGCAATGATGGTAAGTAGTGTTTGAAGCAAGAAATACATCACATTATCAAAGATTACATAAAAGAACATGTGATGCTAATAAAAGAAAAATATCTTACCTTAATATAGTCCTTCTGCAGGACCTGTATGATGGCAGAACAGGTCTCTGGGATAATGATCCCCAGAGCCTGGGGGGAGATGCCTGTCGAGAACTTAAGGTCCTGCAGGCTTCTCCCTGTGGCCAAATACCGCAAGGTAGCGACCAGCCTCTGCTCCGGAGTGATGGCTTGCCTCATGCAGGTATCCTGCCTGCTGATATAGGGGGTCAGCAAAGCCAACAAACGGTCAAAAACGGGGTCCGTCATCCGGAGAAAGTTCCTGAAATCCTCAGGATTATTCTCACGGATCTCACGGAGCAAAGGCATGTGACAGAACTGGTCACGCTGAAGCAACCAATTCTTGGTCCATGAACTCCTCCTCGCCCTGTTCATGGACTGGTCTTGGGCTGAAGAATAAACTACAGCACCAAGCACATACAATGCACGAGCTCTACGACGAGTACGTACAGGTAACATGGCTTCAAAACGGTCGGCTGGTCAGAACGCACTAAACAGAACGCACTGAAGAACAGCAAGGCCTGTGAAGAACGACCTGAAAATCAGGAACGAGCGGCCAATAAAACAAAGATTTCTCAATGCCAACTGACCAAACGCACTGAAAAGCAGATACAAACCTCACAAGCACAGACTGAACAACAGTTAAAACGAACTGAAAAATACGAGTCTCACAAGCGCGAATCGTCTCTCACCAAACTTCTACTAACACGAGATAAACACGAGATTAGCAGAAGGAGCCCAAAGGGTGTCGTACGGGCTATTGAACTTCCGTTTTATAGTCTCGTCGGACTTGGTGTACGTCACCGCGTACTAGGCTGTCGTACTTTTGTGTGGTCGTGTGTGTGCAAGTCCGTTCGTAAGAAAGTCTGCCGCAAGTCCGCCGAAGGTACGTCGGAAGTATGTCGGACAGGCTGTCGGACTTTTGTAGACGAAAAGTCCGACCGTGTGTACGCGGCATTAGGATCATTCTTCCCACTGACCATCACACTAACATATCTGAGTTGTAGATATAATAATTTTTACCAGGGGTTCCCTGATACCGGAAAGATTTTTTAAGGGTTCCTTTGTGTTGAAAAGGTTGAGAAAGGCTGTGATAGACCAACACAAAGTGGCACATAATTGTGAAGTGGAAGGAAAATGATACATGGTTTTCCACATTTCTTACAAATAAATATCTGAAAAGTGCTGCATGTTTTCAGTGATGAAAACTAAATGAAAATAAAATTTAAATTAAATAAATTGGCGAAAACTTTGAAGAAATTCAATTCCCATTTTTGTCAACAAACGAAAACGGAATAAAAATGGGAGGGACATTTACCCACCTGAACTTCCGCTTTCCTCAGAGATCCACCTGTCTGTTAGACCCCTTTCACAGTGGGGCGGTGCAGGTGTAAGTGGTAAAGTGCCGCTAGTTTTAGCGGCGCTTTACCGCTGTTATAGTGGTACTTTTCGGGCGCTTTTTTACCCCCGCTAGTGGCCGAATAAAGGGTTAATATCGCCCGTGTTGCAGTACTGCCGAATCATGGGAAGATAAAACAATACATGGCATAGTTCTGCTAGACCAGGTTTTTGTGTATTAGAAGGTAGATATATCTATAGATGTATATCTTTAAGTATGTGAAGCAGTGGGCAAAAACACTACTAACCTCTTGTAAAACATGCATGTGCCATAAAATTCAGTGTAGATTCCACATCCAGGTGTCCCTCCATTACTTGGGCAACCACTCACCAGCTAATATTGCTTCTCTTTAAAAAAAAAAAGGTCTCTGCTAATCAGTCCACATGTGATTGGCACTAAGACCCACTCCTGATGTATGTTTCGTCATCAGTATGACTTTCTCATTAGGATGCTCCTGAGAAAGTCATATTGATGAAGGTAATGAAGAGCATCCTCTTGGGAAAGTTATGCTGGTGATGAAATGTGACAGCCACTCACCAGCTAATATTGCTTCTCTTTGGGAAATAAAATAGCAAAAGAAGGTGTCTGCTAATCAGTCCACATGTGATTGGTACTAAGACCCACTCCTGATGTACGTTTCGTCATCAGTATGACTTTTTCATTAGGATGCTCCCGAGAAAGTCATATTGATTAAGGGGATGAAGAGCATCCTCTTAAGAAAGTTATACTGATGATGAAACATATGTCGGGGGCAGGGCTTAGGGCCGATCACATGTGGACTGAGTAGCAGAGACCCAGAGACCTCTTTGCTGTAGGGGGATAGTGTTTTTTCACACTGCTTCACAGAGGAGCATTGATCTGCTGGTCTGAGAAGCAGCTTCCCAAGATTGTAAGAACTCAGAGCACTTTTTTGCTTATCTTTTTCTAAAGAAAAGCAATATTAGCTGGTAAGTAGACATGTGCAATTCATTTTGTTCCAAATTCGTTTTTTAACGAATTTCGACAAATATCTGGAAATATCCGCATTAACGAAAACCTGTTAAACTAATTTTTCTGAATATTCGTAAGTTTGAATATTTGTAAATTCGAAATTCAAAATGAGATAATCCGGAAATTCGAAAATTCGCAAATTTGGAATTCGAAAACTCTGAAATTTGAAAATTTGTAAATTTGAAATGTGAAAATCCGGAAATTATAAAATTCGGAAATTTGGAGATTCGAAAGTCCGGAAATTCGAGAGGTTGAAAATCCGAAAATAAGAATGAAAATCCGATAATTCAAAAACCCAAAAATTCAAAAATCGGAAATAATAACTAACTAATAATAACTTGACTATTACTAACTGTTAAATTATAGGTATTGGAATTCCTTTCAAATTTGGCTGTTAGTGAACGTAACGAATATGAATTTATCCGAAGTTACGAATCATCCGAAATAATGAATACCGCATCCAAAACGAATGGAATGTAACAAATTAATAATAATAAATAACAATAATAATACATTTTTATTATTATTATCATTATTATTATTTATTATTACTTTGTTCCGTTCCATTTGTTTAGATGCGGCATTCATTATTTTGGATAATTCGTAACTTTGAATAAATTTGTATTCACTCACTAACAGCCAATTTTGAAAGGAAATTCCAATACCTATAATTTAATAGTTAGTTAATATTAGTTAGTTATTATTTTGAATTTTTCGAATTTTCGAATTTCCAAATTGTCAAATTTCCGGATTTTCGAATTTTCAAATTTCGAATTTACGAATTTACAAATTTTCGAATTTACAAATTTTCATATTTTGGAATTTTCAAATTTTCGAATTTTGAATTTTGCATTTTCGAATGTACGAATTTATGAATTTCGATCATAATGAATGACCCAAAAAACAAAAACAAAAACTAATGAAACGAAAGCGAAAAGGAATACATTTTTCGGCAGTGAACATGTCTACTGGTAAGTGACTGTCCAACTGAATTGGTGGAGGGACACTTGGATGTGGAACCTACACTTAATTTTATGGTACTTGCAATGCTTTACTTAAGAGATAGTGTTTTGAAAATTGCTTCACATACTTTGTGATCTGCTTTGTCAGATATATGTTTGTGAGTATATCGGCTTTCTAATATACATACATATGGTCTAGCGGTAGTATGCTATGCATTGTTTTATTTTCCATGTCCTCATGGTATGAATGCTGTGGAGAAAAGAGGAGAAACAGATATAGATGTTTCAAGTTTGCTTTCTATTTCTTTTACATAGTGTCACATTGTGTGATCTTCATACAGATAATGTTGCACTGTATTGAACCTTTCACTTTTTCAGTTTATTATAGTTGGAACTGGACTTGTTCTGTAATGTTAAAGACATTTTGTAGCTTCTCCAAGCCACTTCGGTTCTAATGAATGTCAGGAAGATACCCCAGCATTTATATCCACACATATCAGATACGTCATCCAGACCAGAGAGACCGTGCATGTAAGTATTTGTCAGGGCTGGGCTCAGCCCTTCCTTCTCTGAGCTGGCCGCTCAGCTGTCGGCTAATTGCCAGCCCCTATCACTCCACAGTGACTCACCTGTTGATGATATCCTGCTCGTCAGTCCTGCCTACTTAAGCCGTCCAGCCCAGATGATCTCTGCCTTCGCCAAAATCACAGACACAATCTCCTGCATTCCTGTTAAAAACTTGCTTGGCTGACATTCCTTCTGGCTCCAGATCCTGCTTGCTGTTCTACTACGCTGATCCCTGGCTTCTTGACTTTCTGACTTGTCTGACTATCCGTTCCGTTTTGACTATGTTTGTTCTATTTACTTTTATTATTAAACAAGTGTGATTTAACTGTACTTCTGTCTCAGTCTGATTCATGGTTTCTGACAGTAATTATTTTCCTGTTCTGATTATTTGTTGGTGTCACTTCCTACCTGTTTCCTTATATACTTTGTTATTTTCATTTGTTGCTAATGCTTTGTATCTCATCTGAAACAGAATAAAGAATAGAACGTATGCTGCAATCATTTGTCTTGAAATTCTATATACGTAACCAATGGATACATTCTATAGATTCCAGTGGCTGTGACGGACCTCGACTCGACCCTGCGGACTCTTCTTCTTTTTCTTTTCCTAGTTTCTCCTTTTCCCATCTCTCCTTTCTTTTCTACTTACTCTCTTTATGATTTTGAAGCTATTTCTAACTATAAGATATAACTCCTCTTATAACCCATACCATTTGTATGTATTATTAATATCATAGAAATTTATAATTCAATTTATAATTTACACTGTTTGAATATACACTTCTGAGCTTCATTCCCTTTGTTGTATAATATGTACTCAATTTAATGTCAAATACCTTATTGTATGTACAATAAAATCTTTTGACAAGGAAATTCTATATACGTTTATAACTAAAAAAAAAGCGATATTGCTATATTTTAACTTTAAAGGAGAATGCTAATCAACAATAAAAAATATTAATAGTCCATTAAAAGATAAAATACATGTTTTGCTGTAATGCTTACCTTCAATCCAGTGTAAATCTTGCAGTACTTATTTCCCACCACTAAATGTCATCAGTCTTCCAAGTTGACTTGACAGCCAGCCTCATTCAACCCACCTTCTTTGAGTCACAGGCTGTCATGGACCCGCTGTCAACCTTTGACTGAAAAGTGAAGGAAAAGCAGCATGATGATGAGTTCATCTCTTTGTCACCCTGCTTTCTCTTTCTATCAGCATGCTCTTTGCCAGCAGATGAACTGATTAGCTAATTGTGCTGTTTCTCCTGGTTTTAGTCTGAGCTCTTACTGTACAAGGATTTCTAGAAACGGAAACCAGGTCCATATCAGATACGTACACTGCTTGCATTCAAATAAATGCATTTATTGGTGTAGAAATGAATCCAGAACTGCAATGTGCGTCTTTTATATCTGCCTGGTTTCAGATTTGAATTCTAAATGTTTATGTATCACTAGAGAATGATTATAAAACGGTATCTACAGGTCGGTGTACATCTGCCATACTCTCCCAAGCTTGCATCAATACTGTGCAAGCCATCAGTAGACTTTACGTAACATCAGTAGTGGCTTCCATGGTCTTCCCCTAATGTGAGGCCGACGTCACAAATCCTCCCTGGCCCGTGTCACCTCCAAAGCCCTCTGGGAAATCATGTTATGTCCGATACTGTGCTCTATTTTTAGTTCTTTTCATTGCCTACAGTGCTAAGCGATTATTTCTCCTTTAGACAGCAAAAATCAAAGACAAATTTCCTGGATTGTCCCATGTGTGTTGCCTGTCCTGCCTGTATTACACCCCAGCACTTTGTAGACAAATGATGGATGTGTCATTGAGGTCTGGGAACCCTGAAACTACCGGTCAGGGAATTATGACAGATAGCTGCTCTCTGACCATCTGATAAGGGACATCATTAGCCTAGACAGGAGGGAGGGGGTGACGAATACCACTGGATCAGGGTAAAAGTGAAGCTGTGCTTTGCCCACTGTGACATCTGTAGTTTAATTTTTTTGTGAGTTTTATTCAATCATTGCATTACTGAGACACTGAAAATATTGCACAGTACTGCCAATCTAACACAGAGAGCCCACTGACAGGAGAAGAGAACAGACTGATGTCTTCATCAGTGTGCTGTTCATTCTTATTTTCTTATTTTATTTTTTTTAATTGCAGTGGTGAAAAGTGAGATGAGGCTGTTGACTATACAGTCTGCCAGTGGTGCCAGAACCATAAGACAAAAATGAAGTGTTTTAGCAGGTAAAACAGTTCACATTTAACAGCATGTATTATATACACAACATACTGAAAGTATTGGGACGCCTGCCTTTACACGCACTTGAACTTTATTGGCATCACAGTCTTAGTCCGTAGGCTGAGAAGGATAGTCAAGTTCCTCCACCCCACACTTGCTCATCCACACTATATTGCCAAAAGTATTGAGCCAACCCTCAAAACCATTTGGTGGAGGGGGGATTATAGTGTGGGGTGTTTTTTCAGGGGTTGGGCTTGGCCCCTTAGTTCCAGTGAAGGGAACTATTAAGACGTCACCATACCAAGACATTTTGGACAATTTCATGCTCCCAACTTGTGGGAACAGTTTGGGGATGGCCTCTTTCTGTTCCAACATGACTGCGCATCAATGCACAAAGCAAGGTCCATTAAGACATGGATGAGCGAGTTTGAGGTGGAAGAACTTGACTGGTCTGCACAGAGCCCTGACCTCAACCCAATAGAACACCTTTGGGATGAATTAGAGTGGAGACTGCGAGCCAGGCCTTCTCATACAACATCCTTGCCTGACCTCAGAAATTCACTTCTGGAAGAATGGTCAAACATTCCCATAGACACACTCCTAAACCTTGTGGACGGCCTTTCCAGAAGAGTTGAAGCTGTTATAGCTCCAAAGGGTGGGCCAACTCAATATTGAACCCTACGGACAAAGACTGGGATGCCAATAAAGTTCATGTGCATGTAAAGAGGCAGGCGTCCCAATACTTCAATACTTTTGGCAATATAGTGTGTGTGTGTGTATATATATATATATATATATATATATATATATATATATATATATATATATATATATATACAGTGGGGACGGAAAGTATTCAAACCCCCTTAAATTTTTCACTCTTTGTTATATTGTAGCCATTTGCTAAATTCATTTAAGTTCATTTTTTTCCTCATTAATGTACACACAGCACCCCATATTGACAGAAAAACACAGAATTGTTGACATTTTTGCAGATTTATTAAAAAGGAAAAAACTGAAATATCACATGGTCCTAAGTATTCAGACCCTTTGCTGTGACACTCATATATTTAACTCGGGTGCTGTCCATTTCTTCTGATCATCCTTGAGATGGTTCTACACCTTCATTTGAGTCCAGCTGTGTTTGATTATACTGATTGGACTTGATTAGGAAAGCCACACACCTGTCTATATAAGACCTTACAGCTCACAGTGCATGTCAGAGCAAATGAGAATCATGAGGTCAAAAGAACTGCCTGAAGAGCTCAGAGACAGATTTGTGGCAAGGCACAGATCTGGCTAAGGTTACAAAAAAAATTCTGCTGCACTTAAGGTTCCTAAGAGCACAGTGGCCTCCATAATCCTTAAATGGAAGATGTTTGGGATGACCAGAACCCTTCATGGAGCTGGCCATCCGGCTAAACTGAGCTATCGGGGGAGAAGAGCCTTGGTGAGAGAGGTAAAGAAGAACCCAAAGATCACTGTGGCTGAGCTCCAGAGATGCAGTTGGGAGATGGGAGAAAGTTGTAGAAAGTCAACCATCACTGCAGCCCTCCACCAGGGGCTTTATGGCAGAGTGGCCGGATGGAAGTCTTTCCTCAGAGCAAGACACATGAAAGCCTGCATGGAGTTTGCTAAAAAAACACCTGAAGGACTCCAAGATGGTGAGTAATAAGATTCTCTGGTCTGGTGAGACCAAGATAGAACTTTTTGGCCTTAATTCTAAGTGGTATGTGTGGAGAAAACCAGGCACTGCTCATCACCTGTCCAATACAGTCCCAACAGTGAAGCATGGTGGTGGCAAAAAGAGAGAGGGGGGGGGGGTGCCGCGCTATCCAAAGGGGTCTCAGCTTATAGGTGTTGATAATAGTTCCTAGTATTCATAGGTCACAAAGTTTTAAATAATCATAAACGTAAAACAATCGTAAAAAATCGCATGAATTGGGGTTGAGATTATGCGTAGATATAATGACTCAAAAGTAGATGTGTTGATCCAACAAGGGATATAAATATAAACACTGATGCATATGTTGATCAAAAAGTGAAAAAATATATATATAGATAAAAACCCAATTTCTGCATGTGTTAAAGTATTACAGTACAATATATCCAAAGTGCTCATGCTCTTGTGTCTTGAATAAGAAGATCAAACTTATACATATGCTAAAGTGCAAAAAATGGGGCAATAAAATAAACAGATCATATATCAAGTGAAACAAACAAAAATCAAGTGAAACAAACAAGAAAGGAGATATGGTCGCCTGATCCTCGTGTTGCGACCAGTGCGACAGTGCAAGTATAGTGTGGATGGTCAACGTGAGTAGATAAACCCACTCTAATTGTTAGTGTCCAAAATAAATTGATAATTCAAGTGTCCAAAAGAATGAATAGTGTTCAAAAACCAGTGCTCAAACACAATAATCAAATGACAGTGGGGTGTTGCTATGCAGATCAGACACTCTATGTCCTCTTCATGCAGCATGCACTAGTGTAGGTAATGGCCCCTTACCTAGCGGTGCTAGGTCAACCGCATATAAGTTGTTAACTCCCGGAGTCCTGGGTCTCTCCTGCGTCTCTGCATCCGGACTTGCTGACTCTACAGGATCATCCCCTGAAGAAGTCACGTGATCGGTGACATCACGCGTAGGGACGGAATAGGCTTGTTTCGTTTTACCTTCCTTGCCGAATACATTGCGAGCTTGCTGCTCGTAGGATACCATGCTGTATGAAAATAACTGCTAATGTGAGTACTCTGTATATTGCATATGTGAATAAAGTGACCCTAAAGAAACATACTTCACTATCTGGGTACCTTGTCCTATATTTTACATACACTGGAGACATGATGTGGAGGAGGAGCTAGGAGCCGCACTGTCCTAGGACCCCAGTTAGGACCACTACTAGACATATCCCAGCCCCCAATAGGATCCTGTAGAGTCAGCAAGTCCGGACGCAGAGACGCAGGAGAGACCCAGGACTCCGGGAGTTAACAACTTATATGCGGTTGACCTAGCACCGCTAGGTAAGGGGCCATTACCTACACTAGTGCATGCTGCATGAAGAGGACATAGAGTGTCTGATCTGCATAGCAACACCCCACTGTCATTTGATTATTGTGTTTGAGCACTGGTTTTTGAACACTATTCATTCTTTTGGACACTTGAATTATCAATTTATTTTGGACACTAACAATTAGAGTGGGTTTATCTACTCACGTTGACCATCCACACTATACTTGCACTGTCGCACTGGTCGCAACACGAGGATCAGGCGACCATATCTCCTTTCTTGTTTGTTTCACTTGATTTTTGTTTGTTTCACTTGATATATGATCTGTTTATTTTATTGCCCCATTTTTTGCACTTTAGCATATGTATAAGTTTGATCTTCTTATTCAAGACACAAGAGCACGAGCACTTTGGATATATTGTACTGTAATACTTTAACACATGCAGAAATTGGGTTTTTATCTATATATATATTTTTTCACTTTTTGATCAACATATGCATCAGTGTTTATATTTATATCCCTTGTTGGATCAACACATCTACTTTTGAGTCATTATATCTACGCATAATCTCAACCCCAATTCATGCGATTTTTTACGATTGTTTTACGTTTATGATTATTTAAAACTTTGTGACCTATGAATACTAGGAACTATTATCAACACCTATAAGCTGAGACCCCTTTGGATAGCGCGGCACCCCCCCCCCCCTCTCTCTTTATACCATTAGATTTGGGTTTGTGTCTGAGCCCTTGTTTTCGGTGCATGCAGCTGCCCAGTGATAGAGGTTGCATACAGGTTCAAAAGTCGATTATACGACTATATAACATTTTTTCCAATCTGGTAGCGCAGGAATAACCCCCGTTTTTACTCATGGTGGTGGCAGTATGATGCTGTGGGGGTGTTTTTCAGCTGCAGGGACAGGACTACTGGTAGCAATCGAGGGAAAGATGAATGTGGCCAAGTACAGGGATATCCTTGACGAAAACCTTCTCCAGAGTGCTCAGGACCTCAGACTGGGCCAAAGATTTACCTTCCAACAAGACAATGACCCTAAACACACAGCTGAGATAACGAAGGAGTGGCTTCACAACAACTCCGTGACTGTTCTTGAATGGTCCAGCCAGAGCCCTGACTTAAACCCAATTGAGCATCTCTGGAGAGACCTAAAAATGGCTGTCCACCAACGTTTACCATCCAACCTGACAGAACTGGAGAGGATCTGCAAAGAGGAATGGCAGAGGATCCCCAAATCCAGGTGTGAAAAACGTGTTGCATCTTTCCCAAAAAGACTCATGGCTGTATTAGATCAAAAGGGCGCTTCTACTAAATACTGAGCAAAGGGTCTGAATACTTAGGACCATGTGATATTTCAGTTTTTCTTTTTTAATAAATCTGCAAAAATGTCAACAATTCTGTGTTTTTCTGTCAATATGGGGTGCTGTGTGTATATTAATGAGGAAAAAAAATGAACTTAAATGATTTTAGCAAATGGCTGCAATATAAGAAAGAGTGAAAAATTTAAGGGGGTCTGAATACTTTCCGTCCCCACTGTATATATATATATATATATATATATATATATATATATATATATATATATATATATATATTTATATATATATATATACACACACACACAATGCCTTGAAAAAGTATTCATACAGATTCTCCCACCTGAGCTGTGGATCTTTGCAGCTCCTCCAGGGTTACCATGGGCCTCTTAGTTGCTTCTCTGCTTAATGCTCTCCTTGCCCGGCCTGTCAGTTTAGATGGATGGTCGTGTCTTGGTAGGTTTGCAGTTGTGCCATATTCTTTCCATTTTCAGATGATGGATAGAACAGTGCTCTGTGAGATGTATACCTAACCCTGCTTTAAACTTCTCCACAACTTTACCCCTGACCTGTCTGGTCTGTTCCTTGGCCTTTATGATGCTGTTTGTTCACTAAGGTTCTCTAACAAACCTCTGAGGGCTTCACAGAACAACTGTATTTATACTGAGATTAAATTACACACAGGTGGACTTTATTTACTAATTAGGTGAATTCTGAAGGCTTTCTAATTGAATTGGTTCCACTAGATTTTAGTTAGGGGTATCAGAGTAAAGGGGGCTGAATACAAATGTACGCCACACTTTTCACATATCTATGTGTAAAAATGTTGAAAACCATTTATCATTTTCCTTTCACTTCACAATTATGTGCCACTTTGTGTTGGAATATCACATACAATCCCAATAAAATAAATGTACATTTTGGTTGTAACATGGCAAAATGTGGAAGATTGCAAGGGGTATGAATACTTTTTTTTTCAAAGGCACAGTGTGTATATATATATATATATATATATATATATATATATATATATATATATATATATATATATATATATATGTATATATATATATATATATATATATGTATATATATATATATTTATGGGTGGAGCCCTATGTCCGATATGGACATAGATAACATTGTAGTTAACATAAAACTTACCATCGGAAATAGACCTGGAAGTGTGGACTTACCATATGAAATGGACCTGAAAGTGTGCCTTGGTCTGCTGGTCGGTATGCCAGAATAAGGGGGCATACCCTAGTTTAAGAAATGATTATTCTGTAGAGAGAAATGAATGAATGAAATGAATGCCTTGAAATGGGGATGGGAGGGTGGGTATCGCGCACAGGAAACCGACAAGCACCACAGGTGAGCGGGCTGCTTAAATACCCCCCGGGCTCCTCCCATAAATTCAGGCCACCATACTGGCCTTCCTACTTATGGGTGGAGCCCTATGTCCGACATGGACATAGATAACATTGTAGTTAACATAAAACTTACCATCGGAAATAGACCTGGAAGTGTGGACTTACCATATGAAATGGACCTGAAAGTGTGCCTTGGTCTGCTGGTCGGTATGCCAGAATAAGGGGGCAAAAACATTCAGGTAGGGGTGTGGTTTTATTAGTTCTGGCTTTATTTATTTGAGTAAGTTTGGTAAATGCTTGTGCCGTTTCCACCTAAGGAGTGGGGACGTACCGGGCGAGGTAGGCAGAGTTTCACCTGCTAAGTCTCTTGATGACGTGGTCTGGGACCCGTGCCGACATGCTGCCAAGGCTGCCCCAATACTAAAGAGTGACTGGAGTGCTGACTGGGGTCGAGGTGTAGGCAGCGTAGAAGAACCCCAGGTGTTTGATGAACTGGCAGGCACTCGAGGGTTGGCCGAAAGGTAATAGGGGACTAGAGTTTGAGTGTTCTGGTAGGAGTGACAGTAGGCGGTCGAGTATGGTTACTGGCCCCCGGACGTTGTTTACTTTATGGAGATGGATGTCTATCCTGGAGCTTGATTGCTGGGTTTTGGACACTGCAGGGTGGAGGATGAAATGGTGTTGGCAGCGAGCCAACTACACAGAACTTGGCCTGCGGGATTGCTGCAGGTGAACTCGCTGGGCCGCCAGAACCCGAGATAGGCCAAGTAATTGGCTGCTTGTATGACCAAACTGGGGAGAAGGCCCAATAGCGTACTGGTTAATATAGTAGACCTGTCCCAGAAGATGGCAGCCTGGAACGAACATGCAGTGGACATTAAACTGGTGTTGCCAAGATAATTACACCAGCATGCGCAGGAAGGACATCACAGAGCGATGCGGACCTGGCTTCATTAAGAGGCTCGCCTCGGACCGGATGTCGGTGGCAAGCCATGGCCTGTCCTGTCCAGTTAAGACCCTGGAGTTAAGCGGTTGCCATGACCGGGTGTAACTTGAAGAGGGAGGAAGTCCGGGTAAACCCGGGGTTTTAGGAGTGTCTCTGGGGGGCATGTACTTGTAAACCGATGATGGCCAAAAATTGCCGCGAAGCCTGTGGTGGCTGTGGCATCTGTCGCTACCTGGGGTGACAAGGGCGACGTAGGTGATAAGACCCTAGAGTTAAGGTATAATCATTGATACACCGATCCACGTAGTACGGGACCTTCCGACATTGATAGGTCCACATTCTTAGGAAAGACTGCAGCTACTTGTTAGTACACACCCGTGTATGGGTGAAGTCTTGGGGAACTAACCTGATACGGGTCAGTTTGTCAAGGGGGAGGCTGGCCTGCGTGGTATTCGTTAATTCGGAGGAGGTTATTGTAGACCTCGGTTCCGGATTATTGAGTTTTTTGAGACTACAAGCTGAAGGACATAAAGGTATTACCAGCGAGTCAAGTTGTGTCTACGTAGTACCTGGCTGCCTGTGCCAGTAAAGTGAATTTGTTAGGCCGTAGAAAACCACAGAGGGCCAGGTAGATGGCTGCTTGTATGACTAGACTGGGGAATGTCTGAGGTTTTGACATGTCCCTGAAGATGGCTGTTGTGATGGGCAAGCGTTTGCCATTTAGCTATGGGCTGATGCTTCTGGACGCCACGTAGAAAGGATCCTACTGTATGAGCCGTAAACACGGATGACTCTCTGGGGTCCTGTGAGGGCAAGAAATGCTGGATGATGGCTAGGTATAGTCTGATGATGTTATGAGGAGCCAGCTGTGTGTGGCAATACGATACCTGGTGCGGGGATGGAACCTGAACTCAACTGACCTAAGCGAGAAATGACACAGAAATTGATGAGTGGCTCGTATGAAATGCCACTGGAGACAAGTGGCCGATTAAGTGCCACAGAAGAATGATGTGTGACTGATTGTGTGCCACTGGAAATGTGTACTGATTGCAAGAAGTCATGCTGAGATGCGAGCCCTTGCAAGAGTTGTGCTTAAATACGTGTTTGCAACAATTGCCAGGGAGTTTGTGTCAATGGTGATGTGTTTGCCGTGACTGCGGGAAGTCCGTATTACTGCATGTGCTTGCACGGGCTGCAAGGAGTTATACTTGGATGCGTGTCTGCAACGATTATAAAGTTGTGTTTGGATGCATGCTTGCCATGATTGCAAGAAATTATGCTTGGGTGTGTCCCTGCAACATTTTTGCAAGAAGTTGTGACTGGATGCGTGCTTGCAATGATTACAAGAAGTTATGCTTGGATGCATGCTTGCAACGTTTGCAAGAAGTTATGCTAAGATGCATGTTTTGTAATGATTGTAAGATTTGTGCTTGAATGTGTGCTTGCAACGATTGCAAGGGGGTTTCTGTCGGTGGAGATGTGTTTGTAGTGGCTGTGAAAAGTTCGTATTGCTGCATGTGCTTGCAAGACTGCAAGGGTTTAAGCTTGGATGCGTACTCGCAACGACTGCAAGAAGTTATGCTTGAATGCATGCCTGCAACGTTTGCAAGAAGTTTTATGATTGGATGCGTGTTTGAAATGATAGCAAGAAGTTGTGCTTGGATGTGTGCTTGCAACGATTGCAAGACGTTCTGTTTGGATGCATACTTGCAACGATTGCAAGAAGTCATGGGATGTGTGCTTGCAACAATAGCAAGAAGTTATGTTTCGATGTGTGCTTGCAATGAAATGCAAGAAGTTGTGTTTGGATGCGTATTTGTGACGATTGCAAAAAGTTATACTTGGATGTGCTGTGACTATGAGGGGGTATAGTAGCGAGGCGAAGGTTTTAACGAATGAATCGGGACCATGACTGAGCTTCGAAGGAAGACAGGGTGTGGCCCCCCCCCTTTTTTTTTTTTTTTTTTGACTGACCTAGAGGAAATGACAGATGAGAACCGGTGGAGGGTTTGACTACCTGGTTTGAAAGGTAAATTGTAACATGTTTAAGCGACAGGTGCATGGCATTAAATAAATGAGTGAACTGTTTGTGCCATGACAGAGGCACGAATTGGTGTGCCTTGACTGCGCCAATGAGGCCGCGCCAACTGGGGCTTGCCAGGATGAAACGATGTCTGATGGATGCCCTGAACTTGAATCGGGGCTCGGCATGCGACAACGAAATAAATGAAATGTTTGCCTTAGAGTGAAATGAATGAAAAAGTTTCGCCATGACAGAGGCACGAATCGGTCGTGCCGCAGCTGCAACTGACAGCGACCCAGACTCTGGAGCATGTACTGAAATGAGGCAAAAGAAACGCTGGTGCATGCCGGAGTACATTGGTGCATCACGGATGCGACTGGATTTGAATTGGAGTGTGGTATGTAACCGTGAAATGTTTGCCCTGGCAAAGGCACGAATTGGTTATGCCGCAACTGATAGCTAACCAAGTTCTGATGCAGGTGTTGGCTGAGGCCCAAGCGTTTTATTTATACTACTTAATTTATATATGTATATATATATATATACATATATATATATATATATATATATATATATATATATATATATATATACATATATGTTTTTTTTTTGTATATATATATATTTTTTTTTTTTTTTCGACTGCGACAAATGACGAGTCGGACTATGGAGTACGAATGAAATGAGGCCAAGACAACTGGGGCGCGCCGGGACGAATCGGTGCATCTCAGATGCTACTGGATTCGAATCGGGGAGCGGTATGTGACAGTGAAATGAGTGAAATGATGAAATGAATGAAATGATTTGTCCTGGTAGAGGCACGTGCCATGACAGAGGCACGAGTCGATCATGTCGCGATTGCAACTGACAACGACCGGACTCCGGAGCATGTACTGAAATGTGGCCGAAAGTACCTGGGGCACGCCGGGACGAATCGTTGCATCATGGATGCGACTGGATTCGAATCGAAGCGTGATTCGTGACAGTTGAAATGATTCCCATGACAGAGGCACGAATCGGTGAGCCGCAAACTACGACTGACAATGAACTGGACTCTGGAGCATGTTCAGAAATGAGGCCGGGCCCTGGGGCACGCCGTAACGAATCGGTGCATCGAAGATGCGACTGGATTCGAACCGGAGCGCGGTAAGTGCAGGTGTAACATTTGTTGCCATGACAGAGGCGCGAATCGATCATGCCGCTATAGCGACTGACTGCGAATCGGACTCTGGAGTATGTACTGAAATGTGGCAAATACCTGGGGCACGCCGAGACGAATCGGTGCATTTCCATGCGACTGAATTCGTATCGGAGCGTGGTACGTGGCAATGAAATGATAACCATGACAGAGGTATGAATCGATGAGTCGAAAGCGACTAAAAATGACGTGACTCTGGAGCATGTACTGAAATGAGGCCGTAACTACTGGGGCACACCGGAGCGAATCGGTGCATCTTTAGGTGCGACTGGATTCGAATCGGAGCGCGGTATGTGACTGAAATGAGAAATGAATCGAAATGGTTTGAAATGTTAGAAATGTATTTAGAAACGTTCAGAAATGAGAAATGATTGGTATCGAACTGACGTGATTCGATAAGATTTGCGAATCGCTATGGCTGTCTACTGACACATGTTTAACAACTTAGACATGCCTGAAATGAAGCGACGCCTGCGTTGCGGTGGTTTCTCAGATAACGCGAAATGGTAACATAACGATAGTACGAGTGATATACATTGCGGTACGTTCGTGAAATTTGCGAGTGATTCGTAAGTTTGATATCACGGTTTAGTGACATGCTATCTATAATGCGTAAAAACAAAAGTCCGACGGGACCCTACCTGCGACAGCCAAGCCAGACGCGTGGTACGAACGTACGACTCGGTAAACACGGGCTTCGAAACTCTCGAGCAGAGAAATTGCGAGTGCGGGAACTTGCACGATAAGAACTGCGGACGCTGGTATACGAATCGTCGGCCTAGTGACGTATATCGCGCACAGGAAACCGACAAGCACCACAGGTGAGCGGGCTGCTTAAATACCCCCCCCGGGCTCCTCCCATAAATTCAGGCCACCATACTGGCCTTCCTACATATATATATATATATATATATATATATATATATATATATATATATATATATATATATATATATATATATGCTATTCTCCTTATTCTTTCAGCACTGACCAATCAAAATTGCTCTGATCCATCCCAGAAGCCCTACAGAAAGAAGAGGGGGAAGGGCGGGACCTTCAGTAGCAGCTATGTGGGTACTGATAGCTCATCACCCATGAAGGTAAATACAGCAGGGACAGGAGAATGTAAGGTGTTAGGTCTCCCTTTCGTTTTTGTTCTGAAAAGGGTAACTTACAATTTAAGGAGCACCAATTTTAGAAACTGATTATAGGTCTGCCTGATCCATAGCTCCTCCATAACACCATGGCCAAGGACCTGAAAATGTAAATGCTGAAACATAACCAATCAAAGCATCTGCTTAACCCAATTCTAAATCCTTACCCGAAGCGTTAGGTGGGTAGCAACAGGGACTCAAGGAACCACTCAGGCTCAAAAAAGGAATGTTTTGGATATTACAGTATATTATATTAAATTTTGCCTTTGGCTCCCATTCTTACTTGAACATGAAAATTTTCAGGCAATATTTGGAGCTTGTTTTGTGCGTTGTCCACTAATTTTTGGACATTTTCAGGTTTGAGCTTGTTGTTTAAGACAATGGAGAGCTAGTTACTAGGAGAAAGAGAGGCAAGAAATTGTACTAAAAAAAAATAGCATTCTACGTTTTTCAGGCATTCCTATTGAAGTTTATAGGGGCCTATAAAGTGTGACTCTGCCCCAAAGAAGCTCATGTACTTTTGCAAACTTTGAACGACATGTGTGAATGGGTAGCATTGACTATAATGGGAAGCCTGATATTGAACTTTGAAACTCTTTGAGGAGCATGCTTCAAATCGTTCAAGTATGAATGGGGTCTTATTTTCAACTTTTATTGAACAGTCGGCAAGAGGGAGGTTCCAGTTCTGGGGCTTCTTTCTTTGATTCCCCCATGTCATTTCTGAGTCCTGTGGTGACATAGCAGTTAAGGAAGTAACCAGCTTGCAGCAAGGGTACACAAGTATAGAACACACCCGGAAGTGTTGAATGATGACAAGGTTTTTTTGACACTGTAGAGCTGGAATTGAGGTAGAGGTAGGAGAAATGGGCCATCTAACCCTGCTTCACTCTTGATGTTTGTCTATAGTTTCACTTTAGCCACTTTATTTAAATTACTGAGTAGTTATCTTGTGATTTTCTTTGATTTCTATGACCTAGAGGAATCACTTCACTTTAAAATGTCATTTTATTTCCAAAAAATATAAACTGTTGTATTTTCTTCAAACACTGTGAACTTTCTGGTTTCTGAATCTTGTGTGCCGCTTAACCTTTCATTCTACTCATATGTCCCCGCACCCTTTCCCCACGTTCAAGTAACTGTCTGCTTGACCCCTTCATGTTCTCCATTTCTAGGATATCGGCACACTGTTGCCAAGACAACTCTGACCTAATATCTATTATGGTTAATCACCAGGTATCAGTACAAATACTTAACATGTAATTATCTTTAACAGTAATTACACTTTTGAGAACTCATCTTAAATGTTGTGTTGTTACTGGAATCCTAAGGACACAATATTAGGATTTGGAAGGGCAATAACAACTCTGACACAAGGAGCAATGGCCAATTCATGTTAGATTGGTGGCTCTTTTCGTAAAGTACACAAATATGTGAGATTATAGTCAATACACATTTTCCGCCATGTTTGGCATACACTTCACATCAATGGGAACAATGGATCAGACTATTTGAAAACATGTCCCAATTACTGCTAATGACACGATCCTCCGTTTGCCTACCTTACTCTATTAACATACACCTCTACACCCACGTAGCTGAACCAATTCTACAAGTTTATGTCCTCAGAGAACTTGTAATAGCTGTGTGCAGTTCTCTGAAGACACATTAGTTTGAAAGTGGTCATATTATGTCTCCTCATTTCAAGGGGTACCCCATTTTTGCTTTGAGCCGATTCACTGGATCCTCTGCACACCAGTTGAATCTGAATGAACTAGTGCTGATATGTCAAATCCAACGGCTCGTCAGTATTTGTCATTATTTGTATAATATCGAAATATTACATCTCCATATCCAACTGTCCTCTTTGGCCACCTGACTCTCATACATTGGCAGGGGAATTCAATATGGCTCTAACAACATTTTTCGGGCTGTAGTTCACATAAGATCTACCTTCTCCTAATTCAGGCAACCATGTGCTCTAGTGTCAGTGACACCAAGCTATTAAAGTGGAATAACATCCTTACATGATGCCTCCAACTTTCAAGCCAACCTCAATGCACAATTTAATTGGGCAACTATGTGGTAAATGGAGCTTAATGTTGATAAAAGTTAAGTACTTGAATGCCAATAACATGCATGCATCAATACATTCTAGGAGGAGAACAGCTGGAGAAGTCGATGGCTGAGAAGGATTTGGATCTTCTGGTAGATCATAGACTTCATAATAGCATGCAATACCATGCTGTGGCTGTGGTTTCCAAAGCGAGAAAAATCCTTTCTTGTATTAAAAAAGGCGCGGACTGCAGAGAGAGATGTCATTTTTAGACATGTGCATGACGATAAACTTAGTTTTGTTTTCAATTCGTTAATCTAGTTATTTAGTTTCATTAAATTCGGTTGATTCATATAATTTGTATTCGGGATTCGTATTCGGACTTCGTATTTGGAATTTTTCGAATTTACCGATTTTTTTTTTTTTAGATTCGAAATGTTTGAATCAATAAATTATTATTTTTTTTTTCCAAAATTTTTTTTATTGGTTAACAGTATCAAGATTACAGTATTATCATACATTCATCGAGGAATCAAAGAACATTGGTTGTTATGGGTAAAACAAGTGTGTCAAAGACATGTAAATAACAATGAATATCTTGCGTATCCAGCTTAAAATCCAGAGGGGGATTAAGTATTATGCAGGGTACAAAGATCAACTGTAGTTAAACTTAGAGTGAATATCAATAAATTGTGAATCGGTCGAATCAAAAACTTTAGATTCTTTTTTTTTTTTTTATTTGAATGTGGCAAAATGAACAAACAAAAGAAAAATCTTTACCAAATGATTACAATGACTTTAAATCACCATTGGCTTAACTAAAACAGCATTATTTCAAAATCGTACTCTAATAACACACACAGTCTTTGATTTCTCCAATATGTGTACAGTTAAAATTGTAATGGAGTTATATGTAAAATTCGATTCAAATTTCAGTTCGAATTTCCGAAATTCGGACAAATTTCGTTTCATTATTTGGAGCATTCGGTAAAATGTATTTATATTATAATTCGGGTATTAGGATATATCCAAATCTCCGAATAATGAAAAATGTGCCCAAATATTATTTTGGAATGAAACGAACCGCACATGTCTAGTCATTTTGCCCCTGTACAAATCATTAGTAAGACCTCATCTGGAATAGGCAGTTCAGTTTTGGACCCCAATTCACAAAAAGGATATCGGGGGGCTGGAAAAAGTGTAGAGAAGGGCAACGAAACTGAAAAGAGGCATGGAGGAGCTCAGCTATGAGGAATAATTTGATACGTCTGAAGGTAAGAAGATTTAACCTTCACAAATGGAAGGACTTCTTCACAGTAATAGCTGTGAAAATTTGAATAGAATCCCTCAGGAACTGGTTCTGGCCAGTTCCATAAATTGTTTAAAAAAAGAGCTGGTTGCATTCCCAAATGCACAAAAATATAACTGGATATTAATTTATATTAGTTTATGTAATATTTATAGGTAATAACAACAGGGGTAGTTGCTCCAGGGAATATCTTATGGCCTCCTGGGATAAGATGGTTCATGTTTTATTGGGTGGGGGGGGTGGCTTTCCTTTGGATCAACCATGGGTATAGGATTCCGCATATGGAGGTTTTCTATTGGTTGAACAAGATGGACTTGTGTCTTTCTTTAACCTAACAATGTAACGTCTGGAAATTCAGGTAGTTCTTACTACTGCCACCTCTGTCGATATGGCAAAGACAAAGTCTTAAAGATTTACCCCTAGTAGTCTTTTTTGGGAAACTGGAGGTAACTGAGACCAACTCTGACCTGGTGTAGAGAGGCATGGCAGTACTCAGAGCGGGCTGTGCTTGAGCTGTTGTGCATGTGACAGCTTCCCGCACAGAGCTTTATCCCCATCCAAACATTAAGCTGTTGGGTGAGAGGTTTCCCCAGGTGAAAGCTAATTGAAAAGGGGGGTCCAGGTGATGTCAATACCTAATTATAGGCAATGCTCGTATTGGGGAAAGTACTTGTCACTGGGTGGTCGAAGTCTGATGGGGAACTAGTAGACTAGTTCCCAATCAAATTCGCTTTACTTTTGATTGACAGCATATGGCAGTGGGCGGATTCAAAAGCAGCTATTAGACTCAATAGTGTCTATGGATTCACAAACTGTTGTGCACTGTCAATAAAAAGTGAAGCAGATTTGATCAGGAACTAGTCACCCAGTTCCTCATCAGATTCTGCCAACATCTAGTACAAAGATCCTCAGTTATGCATCTGTCACTGTGATAGGCGCAGTGGTTAGGGATGGCTGCAGTGCACTGAGGAGGGAGTGTCCGATGTAGACACCCTTCCCTAGTACAGACAGATTCACATATCTGTCCTGAACAAGGAGATGAATTGGGCTCAAGCACTGACATGTTCAATGCTACTCCCCAAGGAAATTCTATAGGGTGTCTATTAGGGGTGCGCATCTTCACTGGCCTCACGATTCGATTCGATTACGATTATCAGGTCCACGATTCACGATGCATCACGATTACTGCGCGTGGTTTTCATCCAAAAAAATTAAGTAGTCAGAAGAACTCAATTTTTTAAATTTTATCTGTTCTTAAAAAAAAAGACAACACTCCTTGCATGTAGAAAAGTGTAAACAGTGTAGACAACTTAAAGAGGAGCTCCAGACTGCCCCCAAATGACTACAGAAGATGGTCAGAGACTGCAGACATGATACAGGAGATGGTCAGAGATTGCAGAAATGGTACAGGAGATGATCAGAGACTGCAGACATGGTACAGGAGATGATCAGAGACTGCAGAAATAGTACAGGAGATGGTCAGAGACTGCAGACATGGTACAGGAGATGATCAATGACTGCAGACATAGTACAGGAGATGGTCAGAGACTGCAGACCTGCTGGACATGGTAAGGGAGGTGCCAGACTGTCCTATCCAAGATGAATAATACCCCGCCCCCCTCACCACTAACCTGTCCCCATATAATACGATTACCATAGCGCTCCCCTGCCCAGTGTCACCACAGACCAATTCCCATCCTTCTTCCCCCACCTCTACGCAGTGAACATGCAAATAGGGCAATAAATCAAAAAATTGTGTGCAGAGCTTTGTGGTGATAATAAATGCACAAAAAAGTCTTACTTATTCAAAGTAATTCCAGTGCTGAGTGTTCTCTGCTGTGTTCAAATCATTCACCAGAAATCAGGAATGGCACAGCAGAGAACACTCAGCACTGGAATTACTTTGAATAAGTAAGACTTTTTTGTGCATTTATTATCACCACAAAGCTCTGCACACAATTTTTAGATTTATTGCCCTATTTGCATGTTCACTGTGTAGAGGTGGGGGAAGAGCAGAGGTGTCCTCCATGCGGCCCCCTTACCTGGCTTGACATGCCGCGGCTCCACTCTCCTCCTCGGAGCTCCGTGCTCCACAAGCTGGCCACCGCCACTCTTAGCAGCAGCAGCTCCATGTCCCCGCGAACATGCATACAGCGTCGCTCCTCACAGGGCAGCAGGGGGGTGACGTAAGTCAGAGGCAGCATGAAGGAAAAGCCGGCGCGGCTTACTTCCGCGGCTCTTCGGCGGCTTTCGGCTCCCTTCGCTCGCGGAGACGGGGCATAACACGGCGCGAGGATGACGTCATCCTCATTCGATGCCTTAAAGCTATAGCATCGATGCCGCATCGTGGAAGGTCGGATGCCGATGCATCGATTCGGCGATTAATTTCAGCAGCCCTAGTGTCTATGATGCCCTTTATGAATTCTGCCGTAGATGTCCATCTCATTATGTGGAAATGTCTTTCTTTTCTTTTACCATCGTTTTATTGAACATTTTTCAAGAAATGGGAGTTACAAACCATCAAAAAGGACATTGTCCAGGTTCTATCAACAGAAGGGTAAAAACATGGGATTATAGCTTAACATAGTCAGTGTAAATGGTACAAGACCAGTAAAAAAAAGCTAAACAATCAATGGGTAGAGTCGGGTCCACAGCAGTTTGAGGACACTAGTCACACTCACAGCACTTCCGAACCCCCCTAATGGGAGCAAACTGTGTCCAGGTGGGGGCACATCCAGTTTTCCTCCTTGCATAGGTCCAACTTCCATGAAGTTACTTGAGCATGTGTACCAAAATATGAAGAAAATGACATGTAGTTATTTAGAAAAGGTTTTCAAAGGGGATTAATATAATATCAAAAATGAAGATATTTAAACATTAAACAGCTGTTCAAGAAAAGGGTTTTCAGGTTAAGAGGGTTTGTCTAAGACTCCAAAGTATATGTTAGGTGCTATAGGTCAGGGACCTACAGTTGTGTATGACAGTGAATTGAGGTCGGATCTCATATAACTTAGTTTTAAGCAAACACACCCCCCCGGCCCGGCGTGGGTGACTACAACCGTAAAACAGAGTCAGACAGAGCAGACTTACCAGGCAGTATAGTTTTGCCTATGTCCGGAGACCTGATGGTGCCCACCTCGTCCAGGTCCCCACTGTCCTCCTCCGCCTCCTCAGCTGTGCCCACCTTGTCCGGCTCCCCACTGTCCTCCACCGCCTCCTCAGCTGTGCCCTCCTTGTCCAGGTCCCCACTGTCCTCCTCCGCCTCCTCAGCTGTGCCCACCTTGTCTAGCTCCCCACTGTCCTCCTCCGCCTCCTCAGCAGTGCCCTCCTCATCCAGGTCCCCACTGTTCTCCTCTGCCTCCTCAGCTTTGCCTGCCTTATCTGGCTCCCCACTGTTCTCCTCCGCCTCCTCAGCTGTGCCTGCCTTATCCGGCTCCCCACTGTCCTCAGCCTCCTCAGCTGTGCCCTCCTCATCCAGGTCCCCACTGTTCCCCTCCGCCTCCTCAGCTGTGCCTGCCTTATCTGGCTCCCCACTGTCCTCCTCCGCCTCCTCAGCTGTGCTCCACTTGTCTGGCTCCTCACTGTCCTCCTCCGTCTCCTCAGCTGTGCCTGCCTTATTCGGCTCCCCACTGTCCTCCTCCGCCTCCTCAGCTGTGCCTGCCTTATCCGGCTCCCCACTGTCCTCCTCCACCTCCTCAGCTGTGCCCTCCTCATCCAGGTCCCCACTGTTCTCCTCCGCCTCCTCAGCTGTGCCTGCCTTATATGGCTCCCCACTGTCCTCCTCCGCCTCCTCAGCTGTGCCCACCTTGTCCAGGTCCCCACTGTCCTCCTCCACCTCTTCAGCTGTGCCCACCTTGTCCGGCTCCCCACTGTCCTCCTCTGCCTCCTCAGCTGTGCCCACCTTGTTCGGCTCCTCACTGTCCTCCTCTGCCTCCTCAGCTGTGCCTGCCTTATCCGGCTGCCCACTGTCCTCCTCCGCCTCTTCAGCTGTGCCCACCTTGTCGGGCTCCTCACTGTCCTCCTCTGCCTCCTCAGCTGTGCCCACCTTGTCCAGGTCCTCACTGTCCTCCTCCAACTCCTCAGCTGTGTCCGTTTTGTCCGGCTCCCCACTGTCCTCCTCCGCTTCCTCAGCTGTGCCCGCCTCGTCTGGCTCCCCACTGTCCTCCTCCACCCTATCAGCTGTATCTGCCAGACATTCGTCAGCCCCTTGTGTTCCCCAGCCAGGCTAGTGGGGAGGTCAGCGGCCATGGCTGTGCCCCCTACACAGCAGTGAGCCTTAGGCAGCTTCCTAGTTCGCCTAGCAGGAGATACAACTTCATAGATCAGACCAAAATAAGGGGGAAAGAGGGACAGAGAGTCTTTCCCAGATAGGATAACTTGCCACAAATTTGTGGCAGTGTTAAATTTTAAGTCCTGCACATTTTCACTAGCAAGTTGTACACTTACAGAGCACTTGAAGCACATGTTCTAGTTGACACTTTTCCAATCTGTAGCAAATTGTGTGCAAGTCTCTAGCAAGAGCAAAGTTGCAGTGTTGAGTCTACAGCAAGAGCTCTGCAAGTCTACAGCATGAAAATTCAGCCACAGTGCCCCCTGTGGTGGGATGACTATTGCACAACATAACTGAACCAGAACATGCAGCAGACTTGCAGAATGTTTGCAAAGAAATTGATCTGGTGTCATGCAATGCGGAATTGCTGTAATTGTGCAACAAACGTGTGAAGCCTGGCAGGTCTAGCAATAGTTTAGGTACCGTATATACTCGAGTATAAGTCGAGTTTTTCAGCACATTTTTTTGTGGTGAAAGTGCCCCCCTTGACTTATACTCGAGTCAAGCACTTTTCTGCAGCAAAAAATTTCATTTTCCGAACCGAATTTGGGGCCCCGTATCTCAGGGCCACTTGGTGCTAGGAACAAATTTGGTGTGCAAACCCAGTGGAACTGGTACCACAACATATCCAAAGATGGAGTTCCTAGCACTAAGTGGGCCCGAGATACGGGGGCCCCAAAATCGGTTCGGAAAATGTCATTCTCTGCTGCAGAAAAGTGCTTGACATTTTCTGAACCGAATTTGGGGCCCCGTGTCTCAGGGCCACTTGGTGCTAAAAACCCCAGCTTTGGATATTTTATGGTGCTAGTTCCACTGGGTTTGCACACGAAATTTGGGGTTCTTAGCACTAAGTGGCCCCAAGATACGGGGCCCCAAATTCGGTCAACTGTGTCCATCTGCAGCAATGTCATTTTGGGACCCTTTGGGTTCAGAGACCCCAAATTTTGGCTGCAGCTAGGGGGCATCTAGGAACCCTTAACTACCGAGTTTGAAGTTCGGGGGACCTATGGCTGCAAATGGGCATTGTTGACCCTCTTTTCCACTTACAGTAGCTGTGCATTTCTCACCCTCGTCTTATACTCGGGTCAATAAGTTTTTCCCATTTTTTTGTGGTAAATTAGGACCTCGACTTATACTCGGATCGACTTATACTCGAGTATATACAGTAAGTCATTTTCAAATTTTCAGCACAATTGCTTGCTATCTGGGTTGTTCCAAATAAGGGACAGTCCCTCAAAATCAGGAACAGTTGGGAGCTATGCCCTCGCTGTACAAAATGTCCTAATGCCAAAAATATTGTATGACTTCTAGACTAGTAGAATTACTTTCTTCTCAATGAAATATAAGCTAATAAGAGAAAACTCCAATAGAGATAACACAAAACATGTCTAATCCAAAACAGCATTGTTCTTCTATTAAAAATAAAAAAGTCTTTGTATTCGGCTCTGATGTATCATTATAATGTTCAAAGTAATAATTTCATGTACTGTAACTAATGACAGGTTTGACAGAAAGCCTCTTTTGTCTCTGCATACTTTCTTGCATAAATAAAAAAAAAAAAAAACCCATGTAGTAGAAACTCATGATATTGAAGCAAGTCCTATTATTATTGAATAACAAAGTCTTTGTTTCTTTGTCATAGGAGCGCCCGCCACCCTGTGACTCTCCCTCCGAAGTTATATATTCTATTCACGTAGAGCGCCATTTCGGTCGCCAGGCTTTGTCTGTAATTTTCAGTGATAGGAATACAGTTAAGCGAGCTTTGATGTAAAAGGTCTGTTTTCTTTTGTGCTGAAATCATTTTGCGGTATATTAGTCCCGCCCTTATCTTCTCCAATGTCTCCGTTTAATCACAGGTAGATGAAACCCATCCACTGCCTTTATTTTCGATATGGTCGTATGTACCGTAATTATTTTCAGAAAAAAAAAAAGAGTATGTGGTAGATGTGTTTTTTAGTGAAGTCCATGCCAGTCCGAACTGTGTTTTAAAGGCTTGTCAGCTCACTTTTATTTAACCTCTGTACATACATGTACTGCGGGGCGTCAGCTCCTGTGTGCGGAATCGCATACAGGTACATGATTCTGCACTTCGGGTAGGATTGCCACCTGTCCTGGATTCACCCGGACAGTCCAGGTTTTGAATCATGTGTCCAGGTTTCAGTCCCCCTAAAACCCGGACACATTATTCAGACCGGAGTGTAGCGCAGAACAGGGCCTGACCGGAGGGTGAAGGGGCACTATGCGTGCTGCATTACTATTCTCCTTGGAGCGCACAAAGAAGTCCCAAGTCTGTTACCCTATAGTGCTGGGATATGCAACTAGCGGACCTCCAGCTGTTGCAAAAAATCCCATCATGCCTCTGCCTCTGGGTGTCATGCTTGTGGCTGTCAGAGTCTTGCTATGCCTCATGGGGACTTGTAGTTCTGCAACAGCTGGAGGTCCGCTAATTGCATATCCCTGCTATAGTGTATGCTAAAAATGTTTTTTTTTTTTTTTCATTTATATGCGCCACTAAAGTGTTCGAATTTGGCTTGAAGAAAAAGTGGCAACCCTAACTTCGGGGGCCACTGGCGACCTGCTCCCGCTGTTATTGGACACAGCGGGAGTTAATCAGCGGGTCCGGCGGAGGCGATGTCCGCTGGGACCCGCCAGTCATTCAAGGCACAGGCAGAACGGCGATCTGCTTATGTAAATAAGGCAGATCGCCGTTCTGCGACAAGGGAAGGCTGTGATCCTGTGTTTCTGCAAAGCAGAAACACGAATCTCTGTCTTCCCACAGTACAAGCACCTCCCACACAGTAACCAAGCACTACCTAGGGACACATTTAACCCTTTGATCGTACCTAATGTTAACTCCTTCACTGCCAGTGTCATTAGTACAGTGACAGTGCATTTTCTTTAGCACTGATCACTGTCACTGGTCCTCAAAAAGTGCCAGTTAGTGTCCATTTTATCCGTTGTAATATCGCAGTCCTGCTATAAGTCGCTGATCGCCATCATTACTAGTAAAAAATAAAAAAATAACAATTCCATAAAAATATCCCATTATTTGTAGACGCTATAACTTTTGTGCAAACCAATCATTATACGCTTATTGGGATTTTTTTTTACCAAAAATATGTAGCAGAATACATATTGGCCTAAGTTGATGAAGAAATTAAATTTTTTACATTTTTTTTGGATATGTTTTATCGCAGAAAGTAAAAATTATTATTGTTTACTTAAATGGTTGGTCTTTTTTTGTTTATAGCGCAAAAAATAAAAACCGCAGAGGTGATCAAATACCACAATATCGCAGGCTCGTTATAAGCCACTAATCGCCGCCATTACTAGTAAAAAAGAATAAATAAATGACAGTTCCATAAAAATATCCCATCAATTGGTTTGCACAAAAGTTATAGCGTCTAAAAACGATGGGATATTTTTATGGAATTGTTATTTATTTATTATTTTTTTACTAGTAATGACGGCGATCAGCGACTTATAACGGGACTGTGATATTCCGGTATTTGATCACCTCTGTGGTTTTAATTTTTTGCGCTATATACAAAAAAAGACTGACAATTTAAAAAAAAACAATATTTTTTACCTTCTGCTATAAAACATATCCAGTTAAAAAATGTAAAAAAATCACATTACGTCATCAATTTAGGCCAATATGTATTCTGCTACATATTTTTGGTAAACAAAATCCCAATAAGCGTATATTGATTGGTATGCACAAAAGTTATAGCGTCTACAATCATTATGCGCTTATTGGGATTTTTTTTTTACCAAAAATATGTAGCGGAATATATATTGGCCTAAACTGATGAAGAAATTTGATTTTTTACAATTTTTTACTGGACATGTTTTATAGCAAAAAGTAAAAAAAATTGTTTGTTTTTTTTCAAAATTGTCGCTCTTTTTTTGTTTATAGCACAAAAAATAAAAACCGCAGAGGCGATCAAATACCACCAAAAGAAAGCTCTATATGTGGGAAAAAAAAGGACAGAGTCGCATGACCACACAATTGTCAGTTAAAATGATAGCAAAATAAGGGGGCGTGGCCGGCGCACGGACAAGATGGACGTGTGAGTAACGAGCTTCACACACAGGACCACTCACACTGCGTCTGCCTGCTTTCCAGTGGCGTAATCCCACATACCGGAGCCGCGACCGCTTACCCATTGCCACCGCGGATCATGGCACAAAAAAGAAAAGAGAGCCGGCTCCTGCGAAAACTCACGGAGTTCTCGTACCAACCGGCAGTGAGGAGTGGGCAAAATGGCGCCGCGGGAGGAACGTCCACAGCAGCTCTGACAGTGTCTACCTCTTCTCCACAGCCTGGGCAGTCGGAACACTCTCCCTACAACCCTGAAGCGCTCCCACACAGCAGGAAAGCACCACAGCTGTCCCCACCACGTTCTCCTGCTTCCAGCAGCCCAGCTAAAGCCCGTATGAGATTGGATCCCTCTGCTGAGCATAGTGAGGTAAGCCATACTCCTCACATGCCTGTCACATTGCTGAAACAAAATCTGCCAAATGACTCAATTACTGCTTTCCCCACTATGGGGCAACCAGTAATAGATACCACCTTAAAGGACATGTTGGTGTCCCTGAGGAGCTCCCTTCAAACTGACATGCTGTCTATAATGCAAAACATAGGCCACAGTTTAACTCTAAATGAGGATAGAATCATTCACATTGAAACCAATGTCAGTGGCATTACTTCCACAGTAAATGACATCATTGATACACAAGAGACCCACATGCAAGAAACCAAGTGGATAAAAGAAAAGTTGGCGGACATTGAGGATAGATCTCGTCGAAATAACATTAAAATTCGGGATATCGGAATCGGTACAACCATCAGATCTACCCTCATATGCGCGCGGCCTGATTAAATCTCTCATGCCTGAATTGAAAAACATAGAACTGGTCATTGATCGCATACACAGGCTTCCCAAACTATCCTTCTTACCCGCGGCGGTTCCTATGGATGTGATCCTCCACATCCATTTCTATCATGTAAAGGAACAGCTCATGCAAAAAATGAAGGTCTCGGGAAACCTACCAGACCCATACGGTCAGCTTCAAATTTTTGCGGATCTCTCCCAACACACACTAAGTCGCCGCAGGCAACTCAGCACCATCACGAAGGCACTACGCAATCACAACATCCAATACCAATGGATAGCGCCAGCAAAAATGTCTATAACTCACAATGGGTCTAAGCATATTGTGACCACACTCCAAGAAGGTCTACACCTCCTCCAGAGATGGCGTATCATACCGGATCCACCTGCAGCATCACCCATGGATCAGAGCAATGCGGAGAGTCAACAGAACCAGCCATTGCCTCAGAGATCCAACAGTCATCACCCGAGCTAAACAGCGACCGCAGGAACACCCACCTCTACATGGTTCTGTGTCTCAAAAGTCCAAGTTCGGCTTCAGAAACTTTTCACCCCAAATCTTTTGACTTCCTGCCCAAAAACAGGAAGTCTTTTCTATGCTATTGACCTAGATTTTTTGTTATACCTTCATTTTTCTTTTCCCTTTTATTCTCTCTCTCTTTCCTCTTAACATCTCATAACTACCATTACTAGTTACCAGTCACATCTTTTAAAAAAAAAAAAAATTCATAGAAGTACTAAACTCCAGCAAATCTTACTACTATTTCTACCGAAATATTTCCTCACGGAACATTCTAAATTCCTCAAACTCACCTAACCACAACTTTTCCATATAATCCACTACCACAATGACCATCAAAATCCTAACCATCAATGCAAAAGGTCTCAACCATCCTGCCAAACGATCCTCTCTATGGAAACTTGCAGAGGAATCCACATGTGACATTCTCTGTGTACAAGAGACCCACTTCCAGGCTTCCAATCCGCCACGCTGCACGCACAAGAATTTCAATACTACCTTCTCTGCCTGCGCCTCAACCAAAAAGAAAGGCGTCCTTGTTGCTATTAAAAACACGCTTACCTTTCAGCTCCATACCTGTACAACGGACCAAGATGGAAGATACATTATCCTCGTTTGCTCCATCAACGACGCTGTATACACCATAGTTACGGTATATACGCCTAATACACATCAGCTACGCTTCTTACGTAAGCTCCACAAGAAAGTCAGTACGGTGCAACAAGGAGCAACCATATGGTGCAGCGATTTTAACATCACCCCAGATCCCATCCTAGATTTCTCTTCCTCATCAATACGTTATAAACCCTCCCTGGGTCCACTGCTTCCCGTTTTCCAACTATACGATGTATGGAGATGTCAACAAGCAGAAGAGAGGGACTATACCTTTTCTCACCCAGTCATAATTCCTACTCTCGCATCGATTTCTTCCTTCTCGACCAATGGACTTTACAGAAAATATTGGCATCCACCACCCTACCCACTACATGGTCTGACCACTCACCCGTAAGCATTACCATAGAGGACATTGCCAGCCCTTCTCCGGCATACATGTGGCGAATGAACACACGGTTACTTCAATCTCCCAAATACTCACCGCTTATCTGCCGAGAACTTGAACCCTTTTTTCTAACAAACAATGACTCAGTATCTGATACCTCGATATTGTGGGCTTCCCACAAAGCTTTTATGAGAGGCATATTTATTCAGCTTGGTGCGAGGGACAGGAGGCGAAGGAGACAGCGGGTTGACGAGTTGCTAAAAGATATTCAAAGCACTGACACACTAAATAAACAACAACCACACCCTGATCATAAATCTAAACTAATTAAACTACGTCTAGAACTAAGATTGCTTCTTCTAGAAAAATTTGACATAATCCAAAAACGCTGCAAAATGCACTTTTACAGCTCTGGCAACAAAGCTGGAAAACTCCTAGCCCAACAAATCAAAGGGCAACGTGTTAAAGCCCACATACCCTTCATCTACCACCCTACCACAAACGAAAAATTAAGGAACCCGCAAGATATGGCTGATGCATTCAGCGCCTATTACAGTACCCTGTATAATATTAAAAATGAACCTTCCCTAACACAACCAAATCACACCGCCATCCAAGCGTTTTTGGACTCAATACAACTTCCACACTTAACTGATAGGCAAATAGAAACACTAAACATACCTTTCACCATTTCAGAAGTCGACAAAGCCATAGACAGCCTACCAAAAAACAAATCCCTAGGTCCAGACGGCTTTGTAGGGGAATACTACCAACAATTCAAATCTATACTGAATGAGTATCTTGTCCGGATGTTCAATGACGCTGCTTCCTCTGCCTCCTTTCCTCAAGACATGTTAAAAGCATTGATTGTGATGCTACCGAAGCCAGGGAAGGACCCCAATACCCCGCAAAATTTCCGTCCCATATCTTTATTAAACCATGACATAAAACTATACGCAAAGATCATAGCGAACAGATTGATTGACCTTCTTCCAACCTTAATCCACCCCGATCAATCGGGCTTCACAAAAGGTCGCCAAACCTCAGACGCTACCCAGAGGATGGTTAACATCATACATCATGCTGAGAAACACGAAATGCCTTCTCTGCTCCTGTCTTTGGATGCAGAGAAGGCATTTGATCGAGTACACTGGCACTATCTAGACATGGGTTTACAGAAATTTGGTTTTCAAGGTCATATACTTTCAGCGATAATGGCACTTTATTACCATCCCTCAGCTCAAGTCTATTGTTCTTCCATGTTATCCAAACCATTTGACATAAGTAATGGCACCATACAGGGATGCCCTCTTTCTCCCCTCCTCTTTATTATAGTTATGGAGCCATTAGCAGAGCAAATAAGAACCCAAAGTACCATCTCAGGTTTTAAAATCGGAACAACTGAACACAAAATCAGTCTTTTCGCGGACGACATTATTCTCTTACTGACTAACCCCGCAACTTCCCTGGCGTCGGTCCAAAACACTCTATCTGATTTCAGCGAGGGTATTATAAAGTAAATGACTCTAAATCATTTATTCTGCCCCTGGGAATTCCTACTGCACACCAATTGGAATTGGAAACCCAATATCCATACACATGGGCTAAGGAGTCCATCTCCTACTTAGGTTTAAAACGAACCAGAAAAACATCCTACCTTTACCGAGCCAACTTTACTCCTTTCCTGAACAACCTCCCAAAAGAATTGGAACAATTCCCCAAATTTGCCTTATCATGGTCGGGTAGATTGGCAGCATTTAAAATGCTTAAACTACCACAACTACTCTACCTATTTAGGTCATTACCAATCCCGATTCCTGGCTCCTTCTTTACTTCTCTACAAAAAATACTCAGACACTACATATGGCAAAAAAAAAGAGCGAGATGCTCTCGCGCCACTCTCATAAAACCTAAACTGGTTGGAGGAGCGGGACTCATCCACTTCAGAGATTACTATAACGCTGCACTACTTGCCCAAATTAAAGCATGGTTCACTCCCACTTTCACCAGTCCCTGGTTAGACATCGAAGCATACCAAGTCTATGGCAGGACCCTCAGTGTCTGGCTACTCAGTTCACTTCACAGGACCATACGGAAAATTAATTTTTCACCTACCATTGTTGCCTCTAGATTAGCATTTAAATACCTACTAAATAACGCTTCCAAGGGAACCTCCCCCTATAGAATACCGCTGTCGATCTCTGTATTCTCCATACTCATACCTATTCTCTCCACACAAACATGGCAGGACAAAGTCATTGGTTTTGTCTCAGACATTTACTCTAACAATCTCCTTCGACCCTTCACATCACTAAAAGACTCCTTCCACCTCACTCCGCTGGACTACTATAAATACACACAAATAACACACTGTCTACTTCGCACTCCGCAACTACATACTGACGTACATCCACTCGTCTGGACATATCTCTCCTCACTTACAGCAAACACGAAAGGTATATCCTTGTTCTACAATATGTTAGAGGACAAAACATCATTTAGTAAATCTCCACCATTATTAAAATGGGAAAGAGATCTTGGATGCTCATTCACTGAATCCCAATGGCGAACAGCACTCAAAACTAACTACAAAGCCTCTAGATCCTCCAGACTCTGGGAACTAGTTCACAAAATTAACCTCAGATGGTACATTACTCCCTCTATGATCCACACATATGACCCCACCACACAACCACTCTGCTGGAGAAACTGCGGAGAAATAGGAAGTCTATTTCACCTTCTCTGGCAATGTACAGTACACACACAACTGCACTTTGGCAAGAAGTATTCCAAATCATCACTGAAGTGACAGGATTATCGCTTTTTCCCTCACCAGATCTAGCGCTCCTGAACATAAATATGGAAAACATATCTTACTGCTTCCACACTATAATCACTCACATTCTTTTGGCTGCCAGACTCACCATTGTCCGCCACTGGAGAACCTAAGACAGCTTGAGTAAAAATGAAGTAATAACCCTGGTACACACCCATGGGGCTTATGAAAAAATGTTTGCTACATGCAAAGGCCGCTTGTCTTTAATCTCCAAACAATGGTCACACTGGCAAGAGTGGCATGACAAAACAAATACGCCCTGATATGATACCTGCTGTTAATGTTTCTCCAAGTTCTTCAATTATATTCTTAAAGGTTCACTGGATCCACAGGTGAAGTGTGTTCCAGGCCCCCTATGACACAGTTTGCTCCCAAATGGGGTGTCTGGGGGTATTGGACTACACAGCTCACTTTACTTTAAGCACTTGTTATGGATACTATGTTTGACCATGATTGGTGATTTTATTCTGACATATACATTAGTTCATGTATACTTCATCTTACACTTTAATGTATAACAAAGATTGTTAACTATCATTACTTCTAAAACCTCAATAAAAATATTGAAACAAAATGATCGCAAAATCATCACAAAAAATGGCCTGGTCATGAAGGGCCTAAAACCTTCCAGAACTGAAGCCGTTAAACACAGAGCAAAGTCTTTCCTAGGTTGCCCACGCAGGAATTTCAGCTTCACAAAGTGACAATGGGAAAAAGCATTTACAGAAATGCCCAATGACCTGGCTCTCTTCTCAGCAGCACTGCCCAGACCATGTGCTCTTCAAGAGGAAGTAATCCCTGGTGGGTTTTACTTCCTCTTTATTTCCCTGCAAAGGTAAAGCATAATGGGCTACTATGCATCACATAGTAGCCCATTATGTGCCACTTACTTGACACAGAAGCCATTGTCTCCATGAGCAGGGAACTTCCATCTTCGCCCCTCTTCCTTCCGGGGCCGCGAATTCCAGCTCTGTGACTGGCCGGAGTCACGTGACGTCACTCCTGTGCATGCACACGGGAGCCGCCAGTTACTGCATGACCCCTAATGGAAACGGCATGATGTGCCCTTTCTAAAGGGCGCATGCGCCGTACTCATCGGCGCTCATCTTTTTAGTAAATATCTCCTAAACCATGGAGGTTTAGGAGATATTTCAAGCACCTATAGGTAAGCCTTGATATAGGCTTACCTGTAGGTAAAAGTGGTTGTACAGGGTTTACAACCATTTTCAGGCTCACTCAGCCTAAGCTTGCAGTGGCTCACTGCAAGAGGCCACTCTTGGCTTCTGGATAGGGTTCTCCCAGCACTGCAAGCTCTCCCACTCTTGGGAAATACAGATCACCTTCCTGGACTCTCTGGTCGCCCAAGCTATCTTGGTCCTCTGCTGAGCCGCTTAGCTGCCCCAACCCTCCCAGTCCTGCAGGTAAGGGAATCTCTCCAACATGGAGTCTTGTCTCCCTTTTAGGTCACCTCTCCTGGCTCTATCCTAACACAAAGACTCTGTGTCCAAAGGGCAGCAACTGCAACAACTTCCTTGAGCCACTCTGAGACTGGCTTATAACAGCCCTGCACACCTCACACAGGCTGCAGGCATCAAGCAAAGTCCAGACAAAGGATTGAAGGTTCCCTCCCACCCAAAACACTAAGGAACCTTCTGTCACGTACCTGGTGGAGGATCCTGATATGATGAGGAAGGCCTCTCTTACAGCTCTGAAAAAACAAACCACAATAAAGAGCTGGGTGTTGTAAAAAAAAAACACCTCTTATATCATAAATACATATCATGAATCACCATAGTGAATAAACAAATAAATCTTCATTCAAGGTATAAAAATACATAAAAATTGTGAAGTCTATATATAGATCCCACACGTGAATAAACTTCCTCAGTTAGTAAAGGAAAGGTTCTTCTCCACCCTCATGCAGACAAACAATGCACTCACCAGACTTAATTGACTCCTATTACAGAGAATCAAATTGCACATATGGGAAAGTCCAAGATGTCACACATGAGGTCACAGGAATGAATTCAAATCGCTGCTGTCATCCATTCAATATATACCGTATATATAGATAGCGCATTCAAAGCTCCAGTGTTGCCATATAGAGAGGCAGAGGAAAGGATACTCTCATGGTTTAGTAATGCAAATCATTTATTTAAAAAGAAGGTTGTATTGCACTTACATCAAAGAAGACAAGGATCAGCATGTATTGTAAAGGAATCGCCGGTTAGCACTCCACCTGCTTTCCAGCTGACCGGAAATGACGTATCTCAAACACTACCATAGGAAATTGGTTCCACTAGATTTTAGTTAGGGGTATCAGAGTAAAGGGGGCTGAATACAAATGCACGCCACACTTTTCACATATTTATTTGTAAAAAAATTGGAAACCACTTATCATTTTCCTTCCACTTCAAAATTACATGCCACTTTGTGTTGGTCTATCACATAAAATCCCAATAAAATACATTTACGTTTTTCGTTGTAACATGACAAAATGTGGAAAATTTCAAGGGGTATGAATTATTTTTCAAGACGCTGTAAATGCCGGGAATTGTTACACTTAGACAATACTTTAAAGTGGAACTTTACCCATAACAACTTGATAAAAAAAATGTTCTTTAGCAAGGAACATACATTTCACATTAAAGTGGAGGGCCATCCTAAAATGCCATCCTAAAATAAAAAAGTGCACTAAAATTCTTAAAAAAATTAAAAACAAAAAAGTTTGAAAAAAAAAATTTTTTAACTTACCTGAAACCCCTGTTGCTAGGCAGTCTTCCTAATCTGCCTCTTCCTATTCCGCGGCACTTCCTCCTCTTTGGCGAGTGGCCCTGTTGCCTTCTGGGACATGTGCGTGTCCTAGCAAACAACGGGGCCATTCACAAAGCGCCGCGCGACTCGCGCATGTGCAGTAGGAAACTGGCAGTGAAGCCGCAGGGCTCCACTGCCTGTTTCCCTTAGTTAGGACGGCGGCGCCTCGGGGGGCTGACATCGCGGGCTCACTGGACAGGTAAGTGTCCTTATTAAAAGTCAGTAGCTACAGTGGAACGGCCGAAACACCCCTTTAATAATTATGCTACTGAAATGAGTGTGTGCTGTAAATTGCCACCAGCATTGTTCCTGTTTCTTCTTGCTGGAGGTTGCCATTTTACTGAAGCCCAAAAACCCCTGAGCAGCAGTAAATCTTTAGGCTGTCAGTAGATTGGCCTCTAGTGGCTCTGATTTTAGGCACATTGCCAAAAAATAGAGAGCAACTGAGCATGTGCAGAGCAGGGTGAGACTGGATTTTAAACAGTATAGACCATGATGCTCAACTATACCTCCCAACTGTCCCTGATTTTGAGGGACTGTCCCCGATTAGGAGCAGTGTCCCTCTGTCCCTCATTCCTTCTCATTTGTCCCTCATTTTGGTCTGATCTATAGAGTTGTATATAAAATGCACTTTTTATCTTTCAAAAAGTGTTTCCCAGCGCTAAACCTTTCATCCAATTTCTAAATTTCTGCATTTGTACATTGTAAAAGCCAATATAAAGGAATAGTAGTAAAAAAAGGCACTAATGGATTTAATTAACCTCCTTTAGGCCCCTTTCACACTGGGGCGGTTTGCAGGCGTTATTGCGCTAAAAATAGCGCCTGCAAACCGCCCCTAAACAGCCTCTGCTGTTTGTTCAGTGTGAAAGCCCGAGGGCTTTCACACTGAAGCGGTGCGCTGGCAGGAGAAGAAAAAATCTCCTGCAAGCCGCATCTTTGGAGCGGTGTATTCACCGCTCCTAAACGCTCCTGCCCATTGAAAGCAATGGGACAGCGCGGCTATACCGCGGTAATACCGCGGCTATAGCCGCGCTATACGAGGGGTTTTAACCCTTTTTCGGCCGCCAGCGGGGGGTTAAAACCGCACTGCTAGCGGCCGCATACCGCGGTAAAACAGCGCTAAAAATAGCGCTGTTTTACCGCCGACGCCCCCTACCGCCCCAGTGTGAAAGGGGCCTAATTCTCCTTTAAGGGGGTGTGGCAAGGGGTGTGTTCTATGCCTACATACATTTGCTAGTAGGTGTCCCTTATTCCCATCTCAAAATGTTGGGAGGTATGATTACACAGTGCACGAGCATCATGGGAAATGTGGTTCCAAAACATCTGGGGGGCCAAGGTTCGCCATCACTGGTATAGACACTTATTTTTTTAAGTTTTATATAGCTATACCTGCAATAGGGGCCATCATGAAGTGATCTAGCAGGACTTATTTCTCTGACTAAAGCTCCACTTTGAGGGCCAGTTCACACCACATGCAGTCCAGTGCATTTTTGTTGCATCAGAAGTGCATTGAAAGTAGGTTACATGGTTTTCAAAGGCATAATTCACACCAGTGCGGTCAGTTCCAGGGCTTTCCAGTTCCAGAAAAAATGAGTAGAACATGCTGCATTATTCAAAAACGCCCCGGAATGAACTAGAACACATCAAAAATGCATCAAAAATATACCAGACAACAGTACAAGTAAGAGAAGAACAAAAGTATCTGAAAAGCATCCAGAAACACATAAAAAATGCGTAAAAAACGCACCAGACAATGGTACAAGTAAGAGAAGAGCAAAAGTATCTGGAATGCATCCAGAAACACATCAAAAACACTACGGAACACATAAAAAAACGCATTAAATAAGGTGCATGCAGAAACACATCTGGAACAGATCTGGAGTGCCCTTACAGATAAAATGATATTTGATGCTGTGGCACGCCGATGTACGTCCCTACTGTGAGGACGGATATCGTTGTTATGGCAGCAGCTAGCTGCCATAACCCCGGTATCCCTGTATTCGGCCAGCAGTCTGGTACAGGATAAAAGTGGTCTCTGCGACGGATTCGCCACAAGATCACTTTTATCTATGGAGGGAGTGGGGGCCTGCTATAGATAGTCCCCTGGGCTAACATGGAAACGAGTGAGGGGAAGATGGCCCCCACCCATCTCCATGACACTGCAGGGCGGAAGTGTCAAAACATCACTTCCGCCCATAGCTCTTAAAGGGCCAATTTATTTTTTTCATTTTTTCAAATGGCAATTTTTTTTTTTTATTATTGCATTTTAGTGTAAATATGAGATCTGAGGTCTTTTGACCCCAGATCTCATGTTTAAGAGGTCCTGTCATGCTTTTTTTCTATTACAAGGGATGTTTACAAGAAAAAAAAAAAATTTAAACGCGCCCTGTCCCGCCGAGCTCGCGTGCAGTAGCGCCCACATATAAAAACGGTGTTCAAACCACACATGTGAGGTACTGCCGTGATCGGTAGAGTGAGAGCAATAATTCTAGCCCTAGACCTCCTCTGTAACGCAAAACATGCAACCGGTAGAATTTTTTTAAAATGACGCTTATGGAGATTTTTAAGGCTAAAAGTTTGTCGCCATTCCACGAGCGGGTGCAATTTTGAAGCGTGACATGTTGGGTATCAATTTACTCGGCGTAACATTATCTTTCACAATATAAAAAACAATTCAAAAAAGTGTATTTTTTTTTTTTTTTTTTTAAAGTGCGCTTGTAAGACCGCTGCGCAAATACGGTGTGACAGAAAGTATTGCAACGTCCGCCATTTTGTTCTCTAGGATGTTAGAAAAAAAATGTATAATGTTTGGGGGTTCTAATTAATTTTCTAGAAAAAAAAAACTGTTTTTAACTTGTAAACACCACATCTAAAAAAGAGACCCGGTCTTAAAGTGGTTAAGGATCTTTTCTATCTATCTATCTATCTATCTATCTATCTATCTATCTATCTATCTATCTATCTATCTATCTATCTATCTATCTATCTATCTATCTATCTATCTATCTATCTATCTATCTATCTATCTATCTATCTATCTATCTATCTATCTATCTATCTATCTATCTATCTATCTATCTATCTATTCAAGGCAGTTTTTAGAAATTAATGCAATTTTTGGGTATACAAGCTGTTTTGTATGTAATCAACACATACTAAGCTGTATATTTGTGTATTAAGCAAAAATACTTCACACGGCAAACAGACCGCTGGTGACCTTTCGGGGGAACATAATACCCTTATTGGATTTCCTGTCTTTCACCATAATAATGAAAATGCATTATATCTAAATGCCACCAATGTTGTTACCCATTTCCTATGTTACATATACATTGTGTGTACTAGGCAAACGCCGACGACTTATTCACGTGCATTGAAAAAGAAAACATATCCCCTGTTATTACCTTTTGACCTAAAGGGTCACAATTTAAGGTCCATTCTTTCTGGATCTTGTTTTATCCCAGAGTGACTTCCATAATATTCACTGGTAAATGTAAAAAAGTTAACGTCAGTGCTCCCAGCTCTGCAAGAGAGCGAATATCGCCTGCAATGGAGGTGGTGAGTCATAAAACTGTACTTTATGCTGTTTTTGTTACTTTTTGTAGGTTGTGATTGGGTCCCTTTAAACATATTTTATCTATTATAGCCTGTTCAAAGATGTATGTATCGCAGACTCATGAACAGGGATGTTTGCCAGTTCCAGTGATGTCTTTAACCACTCCGGAAAAGATTTACCCCCCTTCATGACCAGGCCTTTTTTTTTGTGATACGGCACTACGTTACTTTAACCACTTCCATACCGGGCACTTTGCCCCCTTCCCGCCCAGGACAATTTTTAGCTTTCAGCATTATTGCACTTTGAATGACAATTGCGCGGTCATGCAACACTGTACCCAAATTATTTTTTTTATTATTTTCTTCCCGCAAGTAGAGCTTTCTTTTGGTGGTATTTGATCACCTCTGCGGTTTTTAATTTTTGCGCTATAAATAAAAAAAGACAGACAATCAAAAAAAAAAAAAACTGATGGGCACTGATAGGCAGCACTGACGGCACTGATAGGCGGCACTGACGGGCACTGATAGGTGGCACTGATGAGGAGCTACTGACAGGCATTACTGAGTGGCACTGATTGGCACTGTTGTGGGCACTGACAGGCATTACTGAGTGGCACTGATTGGCACTGTTGTGGGCACTGACAGGCATTTATTATGGGGACAGGCTGGCAGTTGTTGGGCACTGATTGGCAGCTGATGGGCACCTTTTGATGGGGGCTGTGCTGATAATCAATGTGCTGATTATCAACACAGACACCCCCTCTGCAAGGGAGAGCCGCCGATCGGCTCTCCCTGTCAGTGTGAACTGAGGAAATCCGTTTACCGACACTTCCTGGTTCACGCGATCATCAGCTGTGATTGGTCACAGCCGACCACATGGTAAGAAGCCTCTGTCAGAGGCTCCATACCACGATCAGAGTTGCGGTGTGTCAGACTGCGCTGGGCACGCGCTGGCTGTGTTATCCTGATCACGTCATATGACGTCCGGTCAGGATATCACAACCACTTTGCTGCCGTCATTCTGCTATATGGCAGACGGCAAGTGGTTAAATGACAATTGCGCGGTTTTGTGATGCTGTACTCAAATAAAATTGATGTCCTTTTTTTCCCACAAATAGAGCTTTCTTTTGGTGGTATTTGATCCCCTCTGCCTTTTTTATTTATTGCGCTATAAACAAAAAAAGGCTGACAATTTTGAAAAAAAAACATTATTGGCCGACACCCGCTGATCGGCATCTGCTGTGTAAAACCACAGTAGAGCCGCATCGCCGGCAGCGCACGCCGCCCCCCCCCCTCCTACCCAGAAGTGCCAAATCAGGTATGGAGGTACGTGATCTGACACAGCAGGACCGCCTTGCCACTGTATATCTGTGTTATACGATCGGCAAGCGGTTAAAGTGGAAGTAAAGGCAAAACCTAACTAATTATAAACCCGCTCCCACCCATATTTTAAAGTGGAGTTCCACACAAAAATGGAACTTCTGCTTTTCGGAACCCTCCCCCCCTCTGGTGTCACATTTGGCACCTTTCAGGGGGGAGGGGGGTGCAGATACCTGTCTAAGACAGGTATTTGCACCCACTTCCGGCATAGACTCCCTCTTCCCGTCCCCACCGCGCTGTCTCCTGGGAAACACACAGCTCCCAGGAGAGAGCGGGGACCACTTACGATGCGCATAGCGACTCGCGCATGCGCAGTAGGGAACCGGGAAGTGAAGCCGCAACGCTTCACTTCCTGATTCCCTCACCTAGGATGGCGGCGGCAGCTGCCGAGAACCGAGCGGATTCTCGGCGTCGCCTGCCGACATCGCTGGACCCTGGGACAGGTAAGTGGCAATGTATTAAAAGTCAGCAGCTGCAGTATTTGTAGCCGCCGGCTTTTAATATTTTTTTTTTTTGGCGGTGTGGGTGGACCCCCGCTTTAAAGAAAAGATCGCTATACTTACTTATTCTGAAGCCACTCCAGTCCGGTCTCCAGCAATGCCCCCTGTATGCAGGAGAAAGCCGGCAATGGCTGGGAAATGCTGGGGAAGTGATGTCACCCATAGACTTACTATGGGGCTTCCGTTGTTGGCTGGCTCTCCTATAGACGCCTTCACACTGAAGCCGCTGCTGACAGCTCAGCCAGGGACTGGACCGGAGCAGCTGCAGAATAGGTGAGTATATTGATCTTTTCTTTACAGGGTTAGATAGATTAGGCTTAGAATCCAAATGGGAATAGGTTTAAGGTTAGTAAGGTTTTTCCTTTACTTCCACTTTAAGCCTTTAGATGTTCTTGTGGATTCTTCTACACCTCACTGAGGATTCTGAGTTGTGCCTTGAGAGTCATCTTGGTTTGGCAACCACTTCTAGGAAGAGTAGCCACAGTACTAAACTGTCTCCATTTATAGACAATTTGTCTAGCTGTCGATTGGTAGATGCCTAAACGATTTTGCTTTGTATCGCTTTCCAGCCTGCAGGTCAATTACTCTTGATCGTATGTCTTCAAAGGACCCTTTTTTGCGAGGTATGGTTCACCTCAGCTGATGCTTCTTTTGAACAGCAATCTTAAAATGTCTGAGTGTCTTTTATCAATCAAAGTTGTTCTAAACCACTCATCCAAACTTATTTCATTTATCGGACTCCAGGTGTGCAAACTACTGACTTCATTCAACTTTTGTTAAGTAATTAGTCTATGGGTTCCCTTTTTTTCTCCAGCAATGTGAATGTTTAATGGGTGGTTCAATAAGACATGATAAATTAGAATTGTTTGTGAATTATTAGCTTAACTTTTTTTTAGTTTTGGACAGAGTGGAGATGGATTAGGACACTTGTCAGTTTTTATTGCTGTCTGTGTCCCCATTAGAGAGATTCACTCTCTCTATTTGTCCTTATTACCATTTTTTGGGGGGTTTTTTGGTTTTCCCCAGAAAAGTAATAGAGGGGAAATCATCCAATGGAGACACTAGTACTGGGGACCTCGGGATCCCCAAGGAATTCCCCTATTTTGCAGGGATTTTCTCTCACTTCCTGTTTAGGCTATGGGACAGTAAGTGAAGGGAAATCTCTGAAATGGGACACAGATGGCAAAAAAAAATCTGACGGGTTATAAACCCTCACTTGCTCTATCCAAAATTAAAAAAATACATTTGGCTTATAGTTCTACTTTAAGCACATTGTACTCGTCTGTTATTGTGACTTGATGAGGATCGAATCACATTTTATGGCAAATTACTGCAGAAAACCAGTGAATTCCAAGTGGTTCACATACTTTTTCTTGCCACTTATATGTATATTATATATACATGTAGCATAGCATTAAATATCTCATTACAATGGCATCTGAAAATGGGTGGTTAATTAAACAGCAAGCTAACATGTCCCTGAAGTTGATGCATTGAGAGCAGGAAATATAGGCATTGCCATTTGTTGTGTATGGAGCTATGCAGGGCTGACTTTAAGGCAGGACAAAAGGGGCAGCTGCCCTGGGCCCTGTCATTGTTGTGGGGCCCAAAGCTGCCCCATAATTGTCAACTACCCCAGTTTAAATTCCCTTGTCCGGTGAAGTTTTAGTCCTGTGCTGTGTCCCGATATCTCGGTGTGAAGTGCTGCTACTGATGCTGTCCAGCTCTGTCCTATTGTTGTGTACAGATGACTCACCTGCAGACCCTGTGTTTACATGTAAATAACTGTCATTCATATGTAAATAGCAGCAGCATTTTTATGTAAATAACTGAGGTCGGTGGTATTGATATGTAAATAAAGGCGGCATTCATATGTATATCATGCCCCTCTGCAGTGAGGAGATGATGTGCTGTAACCTCTAGCAACCAATCAGTAAGCAGTATTACTGTACAGTAATCTCTAGCAACCAATCAACAAGCAGAAATCATGTGTTGTAACCTCTAGCAACCAGTCAATAAGTGGTAATGATATGCTGTAACCTCTGGCAACCCATCAGAATCGCTGCCTGATCGGATACAGTAAACTGATTTGGAGTCTAGTGATATTTATTGTATGTCTCAGAGCAGGTGGAGAGCGAAGCCCAAGAAAATTTTTGCCCAGGGTCTAATAAATATTAAAGATGGCCCTGGAGCTATGTAGCCCCAGACCAGTCAGGGTGCCCATGCTGACATGTATCCACAGCCAAAAGTGACTACAATGGGCATGTGAGCATCAGAAGTGGACCACAGAGCAATGGAAGAAGGTGGCCTGGTTTGATAAACCACATTTTCTTTTACATCATGGATCCAATTTAAGAAGAAGGAAACCTGGTGGAGGCAGTGTGATGGCTTGGGTAATATTCTGCTGGGAAACCGTGTGTCCTGCCCTTCATGTGAATGTTATTTTGACACGTACCATCTGCCTAAACATTGTTGCTGACCAAATACACCCCTTCATGGAAGCGGTATTCCCTGATAGCAATGGCCTCTTTCATATAATAATAATATATAATAATATATATAATGCACCCTTCCACACTACAAAAATGGTTCAAGAATGGTGTGAGCGACACAACAACGAGTTTGAGGTGTTGACATAACCTCCAAATTTTCCAGATGTCAATCCATCAAGTATCTTTGGGATATGCTGGAAAAACAGGTCCATCAATGGAGGCCCCACCTTGCTACTTACAGGACTTAAATTATCTGCTACTGACGGCTTGGTGCCAGATACCACAGCATACTGTACCTTAAGAGGTCTAATGGAGTCCATGCCTCAATGGGTTAAGGCTGTTTTGGCTGCAGAATTTGGACCTACTCAATATTAGGTGGGTGGTCATAAAGTTACATCTGATTGGTGTATATGTATCTATACAGAACCCTGAAGCAGGTCCGAGACAAGGGGTTGGCAGAATGGGTGACTGCCCTGGGCGCAGCGTGTATTATAGGGATGGGGGCACCCCGAGTTCCTTTTATCATAAGGCTGACAGGAGTAGTGACAGCGGCATTACTACTTAAGTCAGCCCAGCACCGGAAGCAGCAAGGAGAGGAGGAAAGAGTTGGCAGGAGGTGCAGACTGTACTCTCTCTCCCTCTCCTCCTCATAAGCTCACACATTATGAAGGGGGGGGGGCAATTTGGCATCTTTGCCCTGGGCACTAGATGATCTTGTCCTGACACTGCCCAGAAGGCAGTGAGGATCACTGTAGAAGTGGCAGCTATAACCGTGTATTTTTATCTTCCACAGGGATTGGCCAAGTATATATACAGTCAGGTCCATAAATATTGGGATATGGACACAATTCTAATCTTTTTGGCTCTATTTACTACCACATTGGATTTGAAACGAAATGAACAAGATGTGCTTTAACTGCAGACTTTCAGCTTTAATTTGAGGGTATTTACACCCAAATCAACTTGTACCAGAGTAAAGGGAAGAGAAGAGTATGGAGAAGGAAAGGAACTGCTCAAGAAAAGGGAAAGAAGTGGAATGTTATGCAATGGCCAAGTCAATCACCTGACCTGAATCCGATTGAGCATGGATCAATGTAACTATGTAAAAAAATATATATATATCTATATATATCTATATATATAGATATATATAGATATATATATCTATATATAGCTATATATATATCTATATATAGCTATATATAGATATATATATAGCTATATATAGCTATATATATATATACAGTATCTCACAAAAGTAAGTACACCCCTCACATTTTTGTAATTCTTTTATTATATCTTTTCATGTGACAACACTGAAGAAATTACACTTTGCTACAATGTAAAGTAGTGAGTGTACAGCTTGTATAACAGTTTAAGTTTGCTGTCCCCTCAAAATATCTCAACACAGCCATTAATGTCTAAACCGCTGGCAACAAACATGAATACACACCTAAGTGCAAGTGTCCAAATTGGGCCCAAAGTGTCAATATTTTGTGTGGCCACCATTGTTTTCCAGCACTGCCTTAACCCTCTTGGGCATGGAGTTCACCGGAGCTTCACAGGTTGCCACTGGAGTCCTCTTCCACTCATCCATGACATCATGGAGCTGGTGAATGTTAGAGACCTTGCGCTCCTCCACCTACCATTTGAGGATGCCCCACAGATGCTCAATAGGGTTTAGGTCTGGAGACATGCTTGGCCAGTCCATCACCTTTACCCTCAGCTTCTTTAGCAAGGCAGTGGTCATCTTGGAGGTGTGTTTTGGGATGTCATCATGTTGGAATACTGCCCTGCGGCCCATTCCCCGAAGGGAGGGGATCATGCTCTGCTTCAGTATGTCACAGTACATGTTGGCATGCATGGTTCCCTCAATGAACTGTAGCTCCCCAGTGCCGGCAGCCCCAGACTATGACACTCCCACCACCACACTTGACTTTCGGCAAGACACACTTGTCTTTGTACTCCCACCACACACGCTTGACATCATCTGAACCAAATAAGTTTATCTTGGTCTCGACAGACCACAGGTCATGGTTCCAGTATTCCATGTCATTAGTCTGCTTGTCTTCAGCAAATTGTTTGCGGGCTTTCTTGTGCATCATCTTTAGAAGAGGCTTCCTTCTGGGACGATAGCCAAGCAGACCAATTATTATTATTATACAGGATTTATATAGCGCCAACAGTTTGCACAGCGCTTAACAAAATGAAGGCAGACATTACAGTTATATGCCAATTTGGTACAAGAGGGCCCTGCTCTTTAGAGCTTACAATCTAAAAGGGAGGGTCAATTGATACAAAAGGTAATAGCTGTGAGGAATGAGCAGATAGAGGAAGTAAAACAGTGTATTAGTTAGAAGCAGGATAGGCTTCTTTAAAGAGAAGAGTTTTCAGGGATCATCTAAAGATGGATAGATTGGGGACAGTCGGACAGATTGGGGTAAGGAGTTCCAAAGGATGGGAGAAGCTCTGGAGAAATCCTGGAGGCGAGCATGGGAGGAGGTGACAAGATCAATTTGATGCAGTGTGTGGTGTATGGTCTGAGCACTGACAGGCTGACCCCCTCTGCAGCAATGCTGGCAGCACTCATACATCTATTTCCCAAAGACAACCTCTGGATATGACGCTGAGCACGTGCAACTTCTTTGGTCGACCATGGTGAGGCCTGTTCTGAGCGCAACCTGTCCTGTTAAACCGCTATATGGTCTTGGCCACCATGCTGCAACTCATTTTCAGGGTCTTGGCAATCTCATCTCTAATCTTATAGCCTAGGTGATCTTTATGTAGAGTAACAATTCTTTTTTTTTAGATCCTCAGAGAGTTCTTTGCCATGAGATGCCATGTTGAACTTCCAGTGACCAGTAAGAGAGAGTGAGAGCGATAACACCAAATTTAACACACCTGCTCCCCATTCACACCTGAGACCTTGTAAAACTAACGAGTCACATGACACTGGGAAGGGAAAATGTCTAATTGGGCCCAATTTGGACATTTTTACTTAGTGATGTACTCGCTTTTGTTGCCAGCGGTTTAGACATTAATGGCTGTGTGTTGAGTTATTTTGAGGGGACAGCAAATTTACACTGTTATACAAGCTGTACACTCACTACTTTACAATGTAGCAAAGTGTCATTTCTTCAGTATTGTCACATGAAAAGATATAATAAAATATTTACAAAAATGTGAGGGGTGTACTCACACTAGTGAGATACTATATATATATATATATATATATATATATATATATATATATATATAGACTGTACTGTATATACTTGCAATTCAGCTGCAAATCTCGACAGTTCCCATAAAAGACAAGCTTGGCCTGGACCCCCCCCCATCCACTTACTCAGATTCCCTCTAGGTTCCTCAACACATGAAAGGACCAATAGGAAGATTGGAATGTGTGAAGGGTGGGGCCAAGCTAGACTTTTACTGGTAAAGTCAGGGTGTGTATACAGTATAAATTCAGTGGTCTATATTTGTAATTGTTTTGACTTGTGATTTTCAGTAAAGGCAATCCCTGTTGATGTATTTTACATCATATACTCAATACTAATTTGCAAGGTTTTTTGACAGCTTTTCTTTAAGCTTCAGAATTTCGGGCATCCATTGTTTGATGTAGCTGGCTGTATTCATTTGAGTTCTATGGGTTTTTTTTTTTTTTTAATCAGAGACATATTACCAGTTGCCTCACACAAGCATTGCTTATACACAAAAGTACAGCAAGTTATTACAGAATAATTCTCCTAATCTCTCTGAGATCTAAGAACATTTTCCCTGAGTTTACAAAGAGCAAACCACATAATGATTTCCATTACAATACAGCTGTGTCTTGAGATGAGAAGGGTTCATTTTAAATGCAAACATGCGGCGTTGCACGGAGCACATTGCTTCCAAATTCTGACACTCACCTCCTTCTGCTTCAGACTTTTCTTCTGTTCGATAACTGATTACAAAAGATTACAAAGCCCCATCTGAGATGACTATATATTGTTCCTTTGATAAGTCCTGTCTAAGTATAGTTAGGTCCTGCGTACAAGGGCAATTTTTAGCAACACAATCACACTACTTAAATTGATGGCAAAAAAATTGGCAAAGTATGGTTTACACCAGTGTGTTGAGGTATTGTGCAGTAAATCACATATGTTATGTCAACTCTGGATATCACACCATGCGCTGATTGGTGCACATTGGTTTCATTCATTTTGAATGGCACTAGAATGCACTAGCAGTGCCCCGCACGATAATGCAATACAAATCTGCCCTCCAAAAATACTATTCTTTCCTCCACACTGCCAAGCAGACCTATTTTACCACTCTTATTAACACCTTCTCATCCAGTCCCCGTCAACTGTTCTCTACCTTCAACTCTCTACTTTGTCCTGCACCACTCCCACCCACTGACTCACTCACTACCTAGGAGATTGCTAATCACTTCAAAAACAAGATTGATACAATTTGTGATGAAATCTTCACTATACAGGTATCTCCCCCCGGTAAGACCCCATGTCAACAGATACAATTGACACTCCCCTTATTCAAACCTGCTGCTATAAATTAAGTTGCCAAAACTCCTTTCTAACACCCACCTAAACACCTGTCCCCTGGACCCTATTCCCTCTCAAATACAACAGTCACCCTCTATCTTGCACTCTCTAACCCACATCTTCAATCTCTCCCTCTCTTTTGGCATCTTCCCCAATGCTCTAAAACACGCATTGGTCACCCCCATACTTGAAAAGCCTTCCTTGGACCCTACCTATCTTAACAATCTACGTCTTTCTCCCTGCTTCCCTTTTCCTCTAAACTCCTTAAACGCCTGGTTTACAACCAACCAAGTGACCACCTCACTAAGAATAACCTTCTTGATCCCCTTCAATCTGGATTTCGCCCTCAACACTCCACAGAAACTGCTCTTTTAAAAATTTACAAATGACCTACTAACCGCAAAAACCAACAGACACTATTCTGTACTCCTACTTCTGGAACTTTCAGTTGCCTTTGATACAGTTGACCACCCCCTCCTCAAAAAAAAAAAACATTACTCCCTCATTCTCTGTGACTGTGCTCTTCAGTGGTTTTCATCCTACCTATCCCAATGCGCCTTCAGTGTTACTTACAATTCTACTTCCTCCTCTTCTCTTCCCTTCTCTGTCGGGGTCCCCCAAGGTTCTGTTATTGGACCTTTCCTATTTTCAATCTACACCTCTTCCCTGGGTCAATTGTTTGCCTCCCACGGCTTTCAGTATCATTTCTACACTGACGACACCCAAATTTCTCCTCCCCTCAACTCACTCCATCAGTTTCCTACTAACTTACTAACCGACATATCTGTATGGATGTCACACCACTTCCTCAAACTCAACTTGTCCAAAACCGAGCTCATAATATTTCCTCCCCCACGTGCCTCTTCCCCTGACTTCTCTGTCAAGAGCACTGGCACAACCATCCACCCATCCCCACATGTCAGGGTGCTAGGTGTTATCCTGGACTCTGAACTCTCCTTTTGGCCCACATCCAATCACTCTCCAAAGCTTGCCGCCTCAACCTCCGCAACATCTCTAAACTACGTCCCTTTCTAACCAATGAAACCACAAAGCTCCTGATTCACTCCCTGGTTATCTCTCGCCTTGACTACTGCAACTGCCTCCTCATTGGCTTACCTTTAAATAGACTATCCCCCTTCAGTCAATCATGAATGCTGCTGCCAGACTCATCTACCTTACAAACAGCTCAGTGTCTGCTACCCCTCTCTGCCAATCCCTCCATTGGCTACCACTCGCCCAACAAATTAAATTCAAAATACTAACAATAAGTTACAAAGACATCCACAACTCTGCACCCAGCTACATCACTAACCTAGTCTCAAAATACCAACCTAATTGTCTTCTTTGTTCCTCCCAAGACCTCCTGCTCTTTAGCTCCCTTATCACCTCCTCCCATATTCACCTCCAGGACTTCTCCCGAGCCTCCCCCATCCTCTGGAATTCCCTACCCCAATCTGTCACACTGTCTCCAAATCTATCCACTTTTAGGCGATCCCTGAAAACTTTTCTCTTCAGAGAAGCCTACCCTCCCTCCACCTAACAACTTAACTTCTATTTTCTTCATCAGCTCATCCCCCACAGCTATTACCTTTTGTATCGCTTGACCCTCCCTCCTAGATTGTAAGCTCTAACGAGTAGGGCCCACTGAATCCTCCTGTATTGAATTGTATTGTAATTGTACTGTCTGCCCTAATATAAAGCGCTGCGCAAACTGTCTGCGCCAAATAAATCCGGTATAATAATAATAATAATAATAATGTTCTTCTGTGCTATGAGTTGCAGATCTAAACTCTGCTTTACCAATAAAGTAACTTTGCATTTAGTAATTTAACCCCACTGTGTCCTGGCCCTAGAACTTTATTGTAGCTATAGTGCTGGCGGATGGCCCACTCGCACTATGGCAACACATGACACTGATCCAGGGCAAACTGGGTTCCTTGCTCGCAGTACCCTGGAAGAACTCAGACAGCACTCAAGGTGCTGCATCACACTGGTTGAAAAACACTGAACTAGATTTTGGCAACTGCCTGGTATCGCTACAGGTCATCGCTTGCTGTTGTTCATTTACACAATTATAGCACAGGTAAAAAAATGATCAGTTGCTATGCTCTTTGTAATTAGATTTGAATAATGTGTTTTCTTTTAGAAAGCCAAATATTTACTGTGAACATTAATACAGTTGATTCCTAATTTGTGGACACAAAGCCTGAGCCGATTAGCAGGCGCACCTCGAAGATTAATTACATGACTGCATTATCAGCTTTGGAATTCATATAGAAGATAAGAAGAAGCCTGCGGTTACCACTTAAGGTGTCATAATAAAAATATTCTTTATTAATTCTGCACTTTAAATATTTATTCTGGGCTAAAAATAACATAATTTCTGCAGGTGCACTAAGAATATATTATGACTGGGTATGTGAAGCCTTTTTTCTTTTGATCGTTCAAAATGAATAGCTGCATAAAAAAAAAAACTTGGATTGTATGTGATCTTTAAACGGAACGTGTTAGGACAATAATCTGCATGCTGGCATTGCCAATCATTGCATCACTTATTAATAGCAAGTCACTGATGTGGAACAAGTATTTAGGTCAGCGGAGCAGTTCTGATTTCACTGTCTTCATGCTTGCGTGTTGTCTAGTTCCAGCTTTGATTTACACAATTTTCCAATTAAATAAAATGTGAGAATGGGTGAATCTTGGGTGAAAACTTTGATAAATAGATACCTAAGTAAAGCAGGCTGAAAGCTTGGTTAACTGCTTTTGGAAACAACATACCAAAACAACATACCTGTACATTGTTTCTGCCTTGGGATCTGGGACCCGCTCCGCTGATATTGGACACAGCGGGAGCCAATCAGCGCGTCCAGTGGCCGCCAGGACCTGCCAATCATTCACTGGAGAGGCAGAACGGCAGTCTGCCTATGTAAACAGACTACAGATTGTTGCTCTTTCAGAGAGGAAGAGACATTCTCATTTAGGTTTAAGTATTTTTCCTTCTAGTTTTGTACTTTACAGTATAGCCCTCTACTCCTCCAGGAACTATAGTTATAAACTATAGTTATACTTTTGTATTACCTGTGTTGGTTTGGACCCTCACGGTCTTCTCGTTTATTCTATTTATACTAGTTATATTTCAGTCATTCAGGTCAATGAATAGAAATTTGGGTTTCTGTAAAAAAAGGTTGGTTGATGGGAAGGAGCTCTGAAAGATAAGCCGCGGGGAGGAGTAAGGCAAGTCTCAATTGGACATCTTCAGTCGTCAAGTTAGCGTCCCTCTGTCCTTCCCAATTTATTGATGGATTTAGGCCGTAGCAGATAGTGGCGGTTTGGGGTCCTTGAAGGTAGTTTAATCTGGTGTTTTTTGAAAAACAGTTGGGGACCCATCATTGGTGTGGTTTCCTGCAGTCTATCCAGTCAACCCATAGTAAATGGGTAATTGTAGATCAGTATGTGTCTGAGGTCAACCAAGATGGCAGTGTTTTACAGGTGGCGGCATGATGTGGTTAACTGGTGACAAGTTATTTTAAGACTTTTATATGGGGCCTTCAAGGACCTACAACCTTATCTGATCTGTCACGTCATGTTTTGATATTTAAATTTCATTTAAATTGTATAATAGGAAGGTGACCTCTCATCTGCCCTGGCCAAGCTTCCACCACACCTCATAATATCTTTCCTTAATTAAAGAGGCTGCCCCTTTACCCTTTCATTGTTGCCAATGGACTGCATGACAGGTCGTCATATGTCTGGTCAAGCATGTGGTGCCCAAGTGGCTGCTGTTCTGGCCACCTTTGATCCACTTCAGACATAGGTTGCAATCAGCAACAGTGCGATCTGCTACACACGTGTCGAAAAAGGTCCACACCAAGGAACTTTTAAAAGTTAGCGGGGAGTCAGCAGCGCCCTGCACCTGAGGAGCTCTGCGGTGTGATGCAATAGGGTGGCTGCCCTTAAGCTGCCCCCTAGAGGACATCCTGCATCATTGGAGTTGTGCCTCCTCCCCCTCCTCCTTCCCTTTTTTTCAGGCACCCAAGTACAGTCAGTGACCTCATCATCCCCTCCCTCCTCGTCACTGGAGCAAACTTGGCAGTATGCTGCAGCTGGGGGAACATGACTGCCAGTTTCTTGTCCTTCTTGGGCACCCCCTCTCTCTAGGCTCATGTTACTCCCTTCCTCAACCTGGGAACCAACTTCGGACCCTTCAAATCGCTGCGCATCCGCCCAACACCATGTACCCAACACTGTGGTCGAATAATTCTGGGGACTCCTCCGTGCATGATGGTGGGGCTACGAAAGGTGTGACTGTGGACAAGGAGCCAGTGGAATAGGCCGCTTTGGCAGCTGCGTTGGAAGGCAAACTACTCTGAGCCTGGGTGACAGAGGATGAGGAGGATGAGGAGGATGAGGAGGATGAGGATGGCTTTGTTATCCACTCCACCAACTCTTCTGCATGTTGTGGCTCAATAACAGGGCCAGCACCAGAAAAAAAGGACAATCGTGCCCCACGGCCACCTGCAGAGGATGCACCATGTCCATGACCAGCACTGTTAACTGTAGACACAGAGGCTGCTTGCCCTGTTTTAGTGGCCTGTGAGCGTTTGCCTCTCCTTGGTGGCCTTCCGAACATGATGTATATTTTGTTTTGCAACACCACACTACACTGTATTAGATACTGTGTACACCACCAGAAGTGTAGTAGAATCTGTACACACTGTATTAGATACTGTGTACACCACCAGAAGAGTGGTAGAAACTGTACTACTGCTGCACTGTATTGTGTACTGTGTACAACACAAGAAGTGTAGTATAAACCGTACACACTGTATTAGATACTGTGTACACCGGCTGCACTGTATTAGCAACTGTACTACAGCTGCATTGTATTTTATACCATGTACACCACCAGAAGTGTAGTAGACACTGTACACACTGTATTAGATACTGTGTACACCACCAGAAAAGTGGTAGAAACTTTACTACGGCTGCACTGTATTAAGTACTATGTACACCACAAGAAGTGTAGTAGAAACTGTACACACTGTATTAAACGGTGTACAGCGCCTGCACCGTATTAGCAACTGTACTGCAGCTGCACTGTAATTTATACTGTGTACACCACCAGAAGTATAGTGACACTGTACACATTGTATTAGATACTGTGTACACTACCTGCACTGTATTAGCAACTGTACTACGGCTGCACTGTATTGTGTACCGTGTACACCAATAGAAGTTTAGTAGAAACTGTGCACACTGTATTAGATACTGTGTACACCTCCAGAAAAGTATTAGCAACTGTACTACGGCTGCACTGTATTGTTTACTGTGTACACCACAATAAGTGTAGTAGAAACTGTACACACTGTATTAGATACTGTGTACACCGCTTGAAGTATATTAAAAACAGTACACCACAGAATGCACTGTAAATATAGGCTACACTGGATGCAGAGTATATATCTATCTATATATATAGATATAGATATAGAGAGAGAGATACAGATATACATATATATATATATCTATCTATCTATATATATATAGATCTATATATATATAGAGATATATATATATATATGCTCACTGTATATACAAGACTGTATATATATATATATATATATATATATATATATATATATATATTAATTAATACACCTCCTGAAGTGTATTAGAAACAGTACACCACAGAATGCAATGTAGATATAGGCTACACTGGATGCAGAGTATATACATACACAAGACTGTATATATATTTATACACTGCCTGCACTGACTGAATATAGAGTAAACACTGAATTTATAGGCTATGCTAAATGCAGCCTGACTGTATATATCAAATACACTGCCACTAACGGAATAGCCTGCCTGCTTAATGTAACTTAAGCTATCTCTCTGTCCATGCCAACAACACTACACAGGGCCGCTGTGTAAGCTGCCATATATAGTGTGGGGCATGGACTTAGTCCCCCTGAGCCATGATTGGCCAAAGACGCTCTGCCTTTGGCCAATTATGGCTCTCTGAGCAGAGGGAGCTGTGATTGGCCAAAGCATGCAGGTCAGGTGCATGCTTTGGCCAATCATCATACAGCAATGCACTGCGATCTCGCAGTGCATTATGGGGCGTTCCGCGACACTCAATTTTCCCGTGAACGCCCTATAATGTTTGCTGTTCTGTGAACTGGCGAACACCCGATGTCTGAGTTGAACCTATGTTTGACCCGAACATCAAGCTACAATTGTTATTTAGCAAATGTTTATCTATTAAAGTGGCTGTAAAGGCTAATGATTTTTTACCTTCATGCATGAGCCAATGAGGAGAGAGCAGGGCTGAGCCGCAGCTCTATGGGGTTGATTTGCTAAAGGCAATAAGACTGTGCACTTTGCAAAGTGCGGTTGTATTCTGCAAGTGCAGTTGCTCCAGTGTTTAGTAACTGAGCAGAAGCTTTGCTGACTTCCATCATCCAATCATGTGCAAGCAAAAAATGCAGTTTTTTAAAAATTTCCTTGCATGTGATTGGGTATTCTTTGCAAAGTGAAGCCTTACCTTGTTTTCTAAGCTCTGGAGCAACTGCACTTTGCAAAGTGCAAAGTCTATTTACCTTTAGTAAATCAACCCCATTGTCTATGGAGTGGAAGGACTTCTCTTTGGTATATGCTGTATCCACTAGTCTCATGAAAGTAATGCAAGGAGACATAATTGGATTCTACGTGCAATATAATGGGTAACATAGTTTAGTTATTTTTTATTAAAATGTGCTAAAACAATGTGATATATTTCACTTACATTTGTAGGTGCTTTAGGTAAACACCAACACAGACAACCTTAAAGGAAGAACCTTGAAGGACTATTTATACTATATTTGTGGACTGTTTAATTTGTGGACTGTTTCACTTCATTGTTGTTTACAAGTAGCGCCGTACCTTTATATGATTATTTTGTTCTAATATTTTGTCTACCTAACTCTGCCATTTAAAAAATGATGACTTACAGTGAAGTCCAAGAGCAGACAGCTGAATACAGAGTGACAGTGATGAGTCGATGGGAAGACAAATGTAAGCATGCATTCTCTATCCAACCAAAAAATATCTGTACACATGACTTACAGCTCCTGCAGCCAAATTTGATCAATGAGATTTGTTGTGAGCATTATTCTCCAGGAAATGTCTGTTGAAGTATCATTTAGTTATTGCTAGTATTCATAGAAACTGAGGCACTAATCAGATCCTTAGTCTGAGCAAGCTGAAAGCTTCTAAGGAAAAATATGAAATGTATATGTATCTGTTATGTAGTTATGAGAGATCTATCAGTAATGCCAGCAACATGAGGAGAGCTCCGGCCAGAGCAAAACTCAGAGCAAGGAAACAACATTATACTATGAGCATCTTCCTTTACTACTGACCTTCTATCTCTACCGACCCTTCTTCTCTACTGACCCTCCTTCTCCACCAACCTTCCTTCTCTACGGACCCACCTTCTCTGGTGACCTTCCTAGTTTACTGACCCTTCTTCTCTACTGAACTTCCTTCTCTACCGACCCTCCCTCTCTACATATCTTCCATCTCTACTGACCCACCTTCTCTACTGACCCTCCTTCTCTACTGAACTTCCTTCTCTACCGACCCTCCCTCTCTACATATCTTCCATCTCTACTGACCCACCTTCTCTAGTGACCCTCCTTCTCTAGTGACCTTCCTTCACTACTGACTTTTCTTCTTTCCTCCCTTCCATCTTATATCCATGCATTCCTTTCTATTTCCTTCCTTCTTTTATTCTTTTTTCCTTTCTTCTTTTCTTTATACCTATCTTCCTTCCATCTTTCCTTCACCTTCTCTCACCTTCACCTTCTTTCAATCTTTTTTTCTTCTTCTTTCTTTCCTTTCTTCCTTCCTTCTTTTTCCACTTTCCTTTCTTTCTCAATTTTTCCTCTCTTCCTTTCTCATTTCTTTCCTCTCTTCCCACCTTTCCTCTTCCTTCCTTTTTTGCTTTTTTTCCCCTCTTCTTCCCTCTCTTCCTTTCTTCCTTAACCACTTCCGGACCGCCCACTGTATATATACGTCATTAGTTTGACGTTAAATACCATTGCCCCCACTCTACTCTATGCCCTTGGAGGACCAGAGCGACGTCAAACGTCAATTCCACCCTGCAGCCTTAAAGGGCTAATTTTAAAATTTTTTTTGAGTAAAAAAAAAATTCTTTTTTTTTTTTTTTATTGCTTTTAAGTGTAGATGTGAGATCTGAGGTATTTTTGACCCCACATTAAAGAGGACCTGTCCTGCTTATTTCTATTACAAGAGATGTTTACATCCCTTGTAATAGGAATAAAAGTGATCCAAAAAAAAAATTTTATGGAACAGTGTAAAAATAAAGATCAAAACGGAAATAATTAAGAAAAAAAAAAATAAAAAAAATGTAGAGCGCCCCGTCCCTCCAAGCTCACGAGCAGGAGCAAACGCATACGCAAGTCGCACCCACATATGTAAACGGTGTTCAAACCACACATGTGAGGTATCGCCGCGATTGCTAGAGCAAGAGCAATAATTCTAGCTCTAGATCTCCTCTGTAACGCTAAACTGGTAACCTGTAGAAATTTTTAAACATCGCCTATGGATTTTTAAGTGCCAAAGTTTGTCGCCATTCCATGAGCGTGCGCAATTTTAAAACATGACATGTTGGGTATCAATTTGCTCTCCATAACATTGTCTTTCACAATGTAGAAAAACATTGGGCTAACTTTACTGTTTTCTTATTTTTTAATTCAAAAAAGTGTATTTTTTCAAAACATATTGCGTTTGTAAGACCGCTGCGCAAATACGGTGTGACATAAAGTATTGCAACTACCGCCATTTTATTCTCTAGGGTGTTTGAAAAAAAAAATATATAATGTTTGGGGTTCTACGTAATTTCCTAGCAAAAAAATGATTTTAAATTGTAAACAGCAACTGTCAAAAACAGGCTTGGTCCAGAAGTGGTTAATTCCATTATTTCTTTCTTCTTCTATCCTTCCTTTCTTCCTTCTTTCCTTCCCTCTGTCTTTCCTTTTTTTCTATCTTCCTTTCCCATTTCTTCCCTCTCTTCCTACCTTTGTTTCCTTCCTTCCTTCCTTCCTTCCTTCCTTCCTTCCTTCCTTCCTTCCTTCCTTCCTTCCTTCCTTCCTTCCTTCCTTCCTTCCTTCCTTCCTTCCTTCCCTTCCTCTCTCCTTCTTTCCTTTTCTTCCCTCTCTTCCTTTCCTTCTGCTTTCCATCACTTCTCTTTTTCCCTTTCACCCGCCACTCCATCGTTCCTTCCTTCCTTCCATCCTTCCTCTAACCTTCCTCTTCTTTAACAAATCACAGTTGAGTCAGAAAGGAAATCTTCAATTAGACAGGAGGAAAATCCCAGGACTCCAGCTACTTGAGATGTATGTCAGTTAGCGTGGTACAGCAAAGGGCCTGGGAAAAGACAGTTTTTTCAGCCTGGACTACATTCTAGCTGATCAGAGACGGGGATCTGTTTGTTTACATTGGCAGGACCCTGTTATGCCTTTCTGTGGAGCGATTGCGGGTGGCCGGCAGACATTGAGTCCACCACACCCGCTGATTAGCTCCCCCGCCAGCGAATGGGCACGCGCGCCCACAGATCGTCGTGTATGCGCAGGAGAGCCAACCGGCCACAGTACAACTGCGGCGGCTGGTCGGGAAGTAGTTAAGACCAGTTTTAGATCTATGTATGTGTGTTACAAAAATGACATGGGTCCCTTCACACTTGGCTATTCCATTGCTGTGTTACTGAATGCACAATAATCATTAGTATATTGTGCATAACCTGGGTTGCGTTAGGACAGCACGATAATGTTCAATGGGAGGCAAGGCAACAAAACAAATTAAAGTGATATTAAACCCAAATGCAAGCATTTATTATATTGCAGCTTGCCAATTTATAGATGTGATGTCTGCATTCATTTTCTTTTTTAGGCTTTCCTTCTTCTATTTTCATCTGATGATACAGCAAGCAAGTCTGTTGGTTTTCAAAAGAACAAGCTCTCCAGCAGAATCAGTTACACAGCTGAGACAAACCACTAAAACACTGACGGGGGTGCTTACAATGATTACCTTTTATTTATTTAAGTAAAATCTTTATCTCAAAAGGAAAAAAAGTATTGCTGTAACTGCTTATAATATTAGCTGGAGTTTGGCTTCAATGTGTTAGTGTATTTAAATCTGCTAGTTCCTCTAACACTTCCCTCCCGTCAGAATGGCAATGCTGCTGTCCAAAGGCACCCCTAGTGCTCATTTATCCAGAGTGGGGGGCACTCTAATACAGGAGGTGTGTTACTGGCCAGATCACCAGGGGAAAACAGAGGGGAAAACAACAGAATTCTATTCTATATTTTTTTTTCTTTACTATTCTGTTATTTTCTATTCTATTCAAATTCAAATTAATTCCATTTGAATTTTGGGAAATGGTTATATTATTTCTATTCTAGTCTATTGTTTTTTTTTTAATTATTATTCTATTCTTTTCTATTCTATTCTTTTCTATTCGAATTTCAGAAGATGGTTATATTCTTTCTATGTTATTCTATTCTTTATTTATTCTATTCTATTCTGTTCCAATCTATTATATTCTTTTATTTTCTATTCTATTTTATTCTATTTCACTCGATTACATTCCATTCTTTTATTTTCTGTAACATTCTCTTCTATTCTATCATTTTTTTTTCTATTCTACTTTATTCTCTTTGGAAAACTATTTAAATTTGAAAACTATTCAAAATTAATTTGAAAACTATTTTAATCGATTTGAATTTCATCCACATTTTTTTTTTCGTTATTTCGGATTCATTTAAATTTGGTACTATTGTAATTCAGAAATTCAGATACATCCGAATTTCTGGAAAACAAAAATTCACCCGAATTTCAATTCGGAACGAAACGAACCACATGTCTACTTTAGACAGACCTGCAATTGACTTGCATTGTTTTAATATGGTGCACCAACGCATACGGCATATGCGTCATGGTACATTGCAGTACAGTTCTGTAGGCAACTACTGTCTTTGTGCTTTGGGGTGCCTTTCTAAATGAACCCCTTGACGCCAACATCACACAAATATGCAGCCCCACTAGACTGGGCTTTCTTCAGTGGGGCCGCATATCTGTGTATCTCCGACTGTGCTATCCCAGCACAGAGACCGTGGTCTCACCATGAGCCCCGGACCTCGTACTAACAATCGGAACCCAGAACTCGTGATTCCGGGTCACCTGATTGCTGTGATAACCTCTGATTGGTTATCACAGGGACCAGTCACTGTGAAGCACGCCCCCCGTGTTTTCTTTCTCTGCAAATGGAGGAGAGAGATGAATCATTTTTCTCTCGCTCTCTCGTTGCAGAGCAAAAAAAAAAGTGTGTGAAAAGGAAATTCCAATACCTATAATTTTTGAATTTTCGAATTTTTGGATTTTCGGATTTCCGAATTTTCCAATTTACAAATTAACAAAAAAAATGAATGAAACGAAAACGAATGAATTTTTCGGCAGTGCACATGTCTAGATGTGAACAGGCAGCCGCTTCAGCTGCCCACAGTTAAAATGGCTGCAGCCCTCAGTGGAGGGAGATTTCTGCAGCATATTTGGCAAGTACAGAATCGCAGTATATATAAAATAATATGCACAGTGGTTGGAGGGAAGATTCAGAATGACAAAGATGTTTTTATTACAAATTATGTGAGCAGACTGCAGTTCCTCTTTAATCAGAAAAGAAATGCATTGTGAAAAAAGGGTCAGGTCCATTTTCCGATGTGTGGATGCACATGATAACCTGTAAGAAAAAAGCACATCATGCATCAATGCAAATTTTCTTTTAATTCCCTCCATTAGTACTTTTCTGTAAATGTATTAGTGCTGCGATGTTCTCTCTAAATGGCTCTCATTGGGTCCCCGCTCTGATCACAACACAATGGAATAAAACCTCATTCGCAGGTCAAGTCGCATGTTACAGTCGATGTAATCAAACACATGTTGCTTGATTAAGACCTTCCAGGAATTCAGCGTGAATGCTGACAAACTTTACTTATAAGCGACGAGGGTTTCAGAATTGCGGTTGCTATGACAGCAGTGAGTAATATAGTAACTGTTATTATACAATCACTCCAATCCATTCACTTGAAACCTCTGATGAAAGGGAAAAAAGGGAAATCAATTTTTATGTTGCAATACTTGAAACTGCTGATCATAAACTATTTAAACCAACATTAATTACAAGCATTGCTTGATGGAATGATATATATTCTGGTTGAGATGTGCTGGGGAATTTTTTCAGATTCGCCCTTTTCCTTTCCTGGTGTTTCTAACGGTCATTAAGTCGTGATCTAAAAACTTGCAGTGTCAAGGGATAAGCAGCTGTCTAGAAATCAGGAGATCACATTTGGAGTTTTCTCTCCTGTAAAATACACCAAGTCAGCTTTCTCTGTAAAATGTATTAAAGCAACACAAGAACAAAGCTACGTTTATATTTAAAATGAGCATGTCTCCAGGTCGTTGTCAGAAAAAATATGCTCTGTATGTTAAATATTAACCATTTTTTTTTTCTATATACTCTAAAGCCAAAATGATGTGGTCACCATAGGTGTGCACACAGGGTGCGCCGGATGTGTCCAGGCACACCCTAATCACCCCGTACGGCCCAGATTCCCCTGCAGCCCAATGTGTGATCAGTACTGATCGCTCTTGTGTCTATTCATAATGGCAGCATAAGAAACTGTGTTTACTATGCTTCAGCTAGTGAATGAACAGTAAGCCACCCAGCACAGAGCACTATCCACTCACTCACTGTACAGTGCAACCGAGAAAGGAACAAAGGAATCTCTGTTCTTGATATTTCACCAAAGCCCCCCCAATGGGGCTGTTAAAACATTGTAAAAAAACAAAAACTGTTGACCCAATCTACTGCTCTACTGACACCAACCTCTACCCTACTGACACATCCACTGCTCTGCTAATACCGTCCACTGTTCTACTGTCAACGTCCACATTGTAATACATTTTAAAATGTATGTATCAACCCTACAGATAAAGGAATTAACTGGAACACCAATTGTACACAAGGTTAGACCTAACCATCAAACCTATCTATATGGCCAACAACACGTAGACACCCCCCAAATATTGAGTTTAAGTGCTCCAGCGAAGGGTACTTTTAATGCTGCAGAATACAAAAACGTATTAAACAATTGTGTGTTTCCAACCTTGTGGTAACAGTTTGGGGAAGGTTACATAGTCAACCCAGTTGAAAAAACACACAAGTCCATCTAGTTCAACCAATAAAAGTGAAAAAAAATATACAATCCTATTTACACAATCCTATACCCACAGTTGATCCATAGGAAGGCAAAAAACCCCAGCAAAGCATGATCCGATTTGATCCAGCAGGAGAAAAATTCCTTCCTGATCCCCCAAGAGGCAATCAGATATTCTCTGGATCATCTTTACCTATAAATATTAGGATCCAGTTATATTATTGTGTTCTTTTCAGTTCCACCATGACTGTGCCCCTATGTAAAAAGCCAGTTCCATAAAAACATTGTTTGATGAGTTTGGTGTAGAGGAACTTAAATTGCCTGCACAGAGCCCTGACTTCAACCCTACACAACACCAATGGAATTAATTGGAACACAGATTGAAAGGCAGGTGACACCTAGCCAAGAAAACCTACCTAAATGGCCAACAGCATGTAGACACCCTCCAAATTATTGAGTTCAAGTGTTGAAGGGTACTGTTGAGGCCGCAACACACAAAAACATTTTATACAGTTGTATGCTTCCAACCTTGTGGTAATAGTTTGGGGAAGGTTCTTTTTCTGTTCCACCATAACTGTGCCATGTATAAAAAGCCATTTCCATAAAAAAACATCCTGTCCTTCAGACTTTAGATGGGCTGGAATGTGGACAGTGGGAGTAGAAAATGTTCTGATGTTGGTAACAATGCCCCATTATTGATGTTTGTGGGAGGAATAGTGCCCCATTATTGGTATTGTGATGGAACTGTCCCACACTCCGCTTGAGTGTTTTTGTCACTATACCGCTTCCTCCAGTCTGAACATAGATATCAGATATTATAGCTGCATATTGCAACCAAGAACTAGGCAGGACTAGTTTAGCTGGAACTCTTTATTGAACAAGAATACAGGCTCTTTATACACTACACACTAAGGTTAGGTTGATCGCATTATCATATGCAAACGCAACTGTATACAGAAATATAATTAACACTATCAACATTAAGTTAATTAAACAATTAGCCACCTGGACATTCAGATGTCTCATTCCAGGTCAGACTTGCTGGCATCAAGCTCACAAAGTACAATACACATTATTACAAGTATAAACACATCCCTCAGTAGTTTGCTAGCAAACAATAGATGTAATTATTAGCACAATTAACAATGTGTGAAAAACCTTTAGGAGGCACACTATTGGTAATGAGGCAGCTAGGCCCTATACAGAGACGCCAGGCCTAGAGTCCCAGAGACTGTGTCTTGGGGAGACATGAACTTTAATCAGAAACAAGACCACTCCAAAGGTCCCCCAGGCATACACCTTCCAAAGAGTAGTGTTCCCTTAAATGCCAGTGCCCATACTCAGTGGGTAAGAGGCCTGCTCCCAGCCCTCTTCAAAAGCCTCTGTCCCAGGTAGGTCTGTGACAGGTATCTTTTAGGAGAAATATTGCCCTATCATTGGTTTCAGTGGGAATAACTGTACCCTATTATTGGTGTCAGTGGGAGGAATAGTGTCCCATCATTGGTATTAGTAGGAGGAATAGTGGCCCATCATTGGTTTCAATGGGAGGAATAGTTCCCTATTATTGGTGTCAGTGGGAGGTATAATGTCCCATCATCGGTATTAGCAGTTGAAATAGTGCTCTATCGTTGGTTTCAGTGGGAGGAATAATTCCCTATTATTGGTGTCAGTGGGAGGTATAGTGTCCCATCATTGGTATTGGTAGGAGGAATAGTGCCCCATCATTGGTTTTAGTGGGAAGAATAGTACCCTATTATTGGTGTCATGGAAAGGAATAGTGCTCCATCATTGGTGTCAGTGACAGGAATTATGCCCCATTGTTGGTCTCAGTGGCAGGAATTATGCCCCATTGTTATTGTCACTGGGAGGAATAGTGCCCCAAGAGCCTGATAAAGGCAAGAAAAGGGCCGTGTCCAGCCCAGGCACAGTTTGGAGACCACTGATTCAGAGAGAGGTGGGGAATTAGAGAAGGAGAAAGAAAGACAGCAGGATAGTGATAGAGTGAAATAAAAAGGGAGAGAGCACAGAGACGAGGAAAAGAAGGAGAAGTAGGGTACGAGAGAGGGACCAAGAGGAGAGCCAGAGGGAATGGAGAGTGAAACAGGCAGGGGATGGAGACAGACAGACAGGGGATTGAGAGAGAGACAGGTGATGGAGAGAGAGACAGACAGGCGATGGAGAGAGACATGCAGGGGATGAGAGAGACAGGCAGAGTATGAAGAAAGACAGACAGGTTGGGGAGAGAGACAGACAGGGGATGAAGACAGACAGACAGGGGATGAAGACAGACAGACAGGGGATGGAGAGAGAGACAGATAGGGGATGAAAGAGAGACAGACATGGGATGGAGAGAGAGACAGCAGGGGATGAAGAGAGAGAGAGACAGAGGATGAGAGAGAGACAGGCAGGGAATGGAGAGAGAAACAGGCAGGGGATGGAGAGTGAGAGACAGGCAGGGAACGGGGCAGTGGCTGTGCGTCTATTAAGGGCACACGGGCGCTGCATGAATCTATCCATGGCTGCTGTAGCCACCCCCTATTCATGCATCCGGCCCTTTTCGGACGCCGGGCGCCTGAAATACAGCAGCAGAGTTGTATTTTTGAAGCACCTGATTAGAGCCATAGGCTCTAATAGGCTTCACAAAAGGTGGTCTGCGAGCACAGTCCACCCAGATGTGTTAGAAAAGCAAAGGAATATTTGCTTTTCAAACACTGAACTACCTCTCCACCTATCAGGAGGAGCGTTTCTAATACCGGTCACCTGATTGGCTGAAGGCAGAGGTGATCCCATTGGCCACCTGGCAGAGCAGGAAGAAGAGACGCAGGGAGGACACAGAAGCCATCTACTGACCCGCGCTTCCCGTCCCACAGCTCACTGCCATCACCCGCTGCCTGACCTGGGGCAAGTGCCGGGCAGACAGCAGGCAGGTGAGTAGACAGGGGGGCACAGTGGCTGCATATTATGGGCACAGAGGCTGCATATAATGGGCAGAGTTGGCCGCATTTGCTGGGCACAGTTGGCTGCATTTGTTGGGCACAGTGGCTGCATATGATGGGCACAGTTGGCTGCATATGATGGGCACAGTTGGCTGCATTTGCTGGGCACAGTTGGCTGCATATGATGGGCATCAGTGGCTGCATTTGATGACACAGTGGCTGCAATTGAAGTTTTTGTTTCAGTATTTTTCAGAATTTTTCAGTTTGTTTGCGCCCCCAAAAAATTTGAGCACTAGCCGCCACTGGGATGGAGAGAGAGACAGGCAGGGGATGGAGAGAGAGAGATAGGCAGGGGATGGAGAGTGAGAGACAGGCAGGGGATGGGGCAGGGGCTGTGTGTCTATTAAGGGCACACGGGCGCTGCACGAATCTATCCATGGCCGCTGTAGCCACCCCCTATTCATGCGTCCGGCCCCTTTTTGGATGCCAGGCGCCTGAATTGCAGCTGCAGGAGTGTATTTTTGAAGCACCTGATTAGAGCCATATGCTCTAATAGGCTTCAAAAAAGGTGGTCTGCGAGTGCAGAGCATTGCGCTTGCAGTCCACCAAGATGTGTTAGAAAAGCAAATTAATATTTGCTTTCCAAACACTGAACCGCCTCTCCGCCTATCAGGAGGTGCGGTTCTATTACCAGCGGTCACCTGACTGGCTGAAGGCAGAGGTGATCCCTTTGGCCGCCTAGCAGTACAGGAAGAAGAGACGCAGGGAGGACACAGAAGCCATCGCCTGACCCGCGCTACCCGTCCCACAGCTCACCGCCATCACCCGCTGCCTGACCTGCCACCATGATGGGGTAAGTGCCGGGCAGACAACGGGCAGGTGAGCAGGCGGGGGGGGGGCACAGTGGCTGCATATTATGAGCACAGAGGCTGCATATGATGGGCAGATTTGGCTGCCTTTGCTGGGCACAGTTGGCTGCATATGATAGGCACAGTTGGCTGCATTTGCTGGGCACAGTGGCTGCATATGATGGGCACAGTTGGCTGCATATTATGGGCACAGTTGGCTGCATTTTCTGGGCACAGTTAGCTGCATATGATGGGCATCAGTGGCTGCATTTGATGGCACAGTGGCTGCAATTGATGTTTTTGTTTCAGTATTTTCAGAATGAATTTTTCAGTTTGTTTGCGCCCCCCCAAAAATTTGAGCACCAGCCGCCACTGGTATGGAGAGAGAGACAGGCAGGGGATGGAATAAGAGACAGGCAGGGCATAGAGAGAGAAACAGGCAGGGGATGGAGAGAGATACAGGCAGGGGATGGAGAGAGAGAGAGACAGGCAGGGGATGGAGAGAGAGAGACAGGCAGGGGATGAAGAGAGACAGGCAGAGGATGGAGAGTGACAGGCAGGGGGTGGAGAGAGACAGGCAGAAGATGGAGAGTGACAGGCAGGGGATGAAGAGATGGAGAGAGAGAGACAGGCAGGGGATGAAGAGAGACAGGCAGGGGACAGGGATAGACAGACTGGCGATGGAGAGAGAGAGACTGGCAGGGGATGAAGAGAGACAGGCAGAGGATGGAGAGTGACAGGCAGGGGGTGGAGAGAGACAGGCAAAGGATGGAGAGTGACATGCAGGGGATGAGGATAGACAAACTGGGGATGGAGAGAGAGAGACAGGCAGGGGATAGAGAGAGAGAGACAGGCAGAGAATGGAGAGTGACAGGCAGAGGATGGAGAGTGACAGGCAGGGGGTGGAGAGAGAGAGACAGGCAAAGGATGGGGATAGAGAAAGAGACAGGCAGGGGATGGGGAGAGAGACAGGCAGTTGGAGAGAGAGACAGACAGGGGATGGAGGGAGAGACAGGCAGAGGATGAAGAGAGACAGTAAGGGGATGGAGAGAGACAGTCAGGGGTTGGGGAGAGAGTGACAGTCAGGGGATGGAGAGTGACAGGCAGGGGATGAAGAGGGAGAGACAGACAGGGGATGGGGCAGTGGCAGTGCATCCATTAAGGATGCACAGGCACCGTCCCCTCTCTCCAGCCACCATCTTTATGTAAATTGTATAGATTCATGCATTGCATGAATCTATCTATAGCCGCTGTAGCCACCACTTATTCATGCGTCCAGACCCTTTTCAGATGCCAGGGGCCTAAATTACAATGGCGGGGTGTATTTTTGAAGCACCTAACTGGAGCCTTAGGCTCTAATAGGCTTCAAAAAGGTGGTCTATGAGCGCAGAGCATTGTGCTCGCAGTCCACCCAGATGTGTTAGAAAAGCAAATTAATATTTGCTTTTCAAACACTGAACTGCCTCTCCGTCAATCAGGAGGCGCAGTTCTAATACCAGTCACCTGATTGGCTGAAGGCAGAGGTGATCCCTCCCTAGCAGAACAGGAAGAAGAGATGCAGGGAGGACACAGGAGCCATCGCCTGATCGGCGCCACCCGTCCCACAGCTCACCGTAGTCACCCTCTGCCTGATCCGCCACCACGATAGGGTAAGTGCCGGACAGACAGCGGGCAGGCGAGCGGGCGGGGGGGGGGTGCACAGTGGCTGCATATCATGGGCACAGAGGCTACATTTGCTGGGCAAAGTTGGCTGCATTTGCTGGGCACAGTTGACTGAATATGATGGGCACAGTTGGCTGCATTTGCTCGGCACATTTGTCTGCATTTGCTGAGCACAGTGGTTGCATATGATGGGCACAGTTGGCTGCATTTGCTGGGCACATTTGGCTGCATATGATTGGCACAGTGGCTGCATTTGAGGGCACAGTGGCTGTATTTGATGGCACAGTGGCTGCAATTGATGTTTTTGTTTCAGGTTTTTTTTAGAATTGTTCAGTTCGTTTGTGCCCCCCAAAAAAATTGAGCACCAGCCACATCTGGGATGGAGAGAGAGACAGGCAGGGGATGGAGAGAGAGAGACAGGCAGGAGATGGAGAGAGATAGGCAGGGGATGGGGATAGACAGACAGGCAGGGGATGGAGAGAGATGGGCAGAGGATGGAGAAAGACAGGAAGGGGATGGAGAGAGAGAGACAGGCAGGGAATGGAGAGAGAGACAGGCAAAGGATGGAGAGAGAGAGACAGGCAGGGGATGAGGAGAGAGAGACAGAGGGGATGAAGAGTGACAAGCAGGGGATGGAGAGAGAGACAGACAGGGGATGGAGAGAGAGACAGACAGGGGATGGAGAGAGAGACAGGCAGGGGATGGAGAGAGAGAGACAGGCAGGAGATGGAGAGAGATAGGCAGGGGATGGGGATAGACAGGCAGGGGATGGAAAGAGATAGGCAGAGGATGGAGAAAGACAGGAAGGGGATGGAGAGGGAGAGAGACAGGCAGGGAATGGAGAGAGAGACAGGCAAAGGATGGAGAGAGAGACAGGCAGGGGATGAGGAGAGAGAGACAGAGGGGATGAAGAGTGACAAGCAGGGGATGGAGAGAGAGACAGACAGGGGATGGAGAGAGAGACAGACAGGGGATGGGGAGAGAGACAGGCAGGGAATGGAGAGAGAGACAGGCAGGTAATGGAGATAGAGACAGACAGGGGATGGTGAGACGGGATGGTGAGAGAGACAGAGAATGGAGAGTGACAATCAGGGAATGGAGAGTGACAGTCAGGGGAAGGAGAGAGAGACAGTCAGGGGAAGGAGAGTGACAGTCAGGGGAAGGAGAGAGAGACAGTCAGGGGAAGGAGAGAGAGACAGTCAGGGGAAGGAGAGTGGCAGTCAGGGGAAGGAGAGAGAGACAGTCAGGGGAAGGAGAGTGGCAGTCAGGGGAAGGAGAGAGAGACAGTCAGGGGAAGGAGAGTGGCAGTCAGGGGAAGGAGAGTGGCAGTCAGGGGAAGGAGAGAGAGACAGTCAGGGGAAGGAGAGTGACAGTCAGGGGATGGAGAGAGTGACAGTCAGGAGATGGAGAGAGTGACAGTCAGGGGATGGAGAGTGACAGTCTGTGTATGGGGGGTTTACTCTCCACCCCTCTTAGATTTATTACACGATGCGAGGATCTCAGGAAGACATGGATGAAATGTTGGAGCTCAGATAAGAGAAATGACCTTTCTCTGACAGTTGATTCCCATGATACAGATCTATGTCTCCTCTCTCCCGCCCCCCAGGTACACAGTGCAGGGGTGTCAGCACTCTCCCCCATACACAGTGACCTTGCCCTGTGACCTCGGCTGTCAGGAGTCCGGGGACTCCTCTGTGCCGCACTGACAGTTCAGAGTCATCAGCTGTCAGCGCACGGAGCGCTCAGCCTTCCTCCCAGCGCAGGCACAGGTACATCCCACCGGCCTATGGAGGCGCTGCATGGACAGGCTCCACACACAGGGCGGACCCTACAGGGACTAGTAAGGGATTCTCTCTTTTTTTTATCCTCATTCTGGCTCATTGAGAATGTTGAAGAAGACGTGAAAGCTCCAACCTGTGCTGCTCCCTCCAATCAGACTGCCGCTAATTCCTTCTGTCTGCACAACTTCTGCCACTGACAGTCTGCATCCCTGTGTCCCCATCTATGTGTCCCCACATCTCTGTGTCCCCATCTGCAGCATCCCAGACCCCTTCCTTCCTGTCCTCACCTCTGCAGGATTCCAACTTGGATTGATTGCCTGGATCCCCTCCTATAGGAATTACTGCCTAAAAACCCCATCCCAGGGACTGAAGGGAAGGACAACTCAGGTCTATGTCATCGGATTCCCGGAGTTCTGAATCCCCCTGAATTCATCTGAATTGTGTAAGTAAATTAACTTCTGTGTGTCTGATTATCTGTGCATGGATGAAAATGTCATGGGTTGCATAAACTGGTTTGTACCAGTCACCCCTGATTTACAGGGGGACCCCAAATTTTGAGAATATCTCCTTGGATTTTTTTTGTATATGCCCCTGTCATGGATAATACAACCCCTCTTTATGCCATTGTATCAAAAACATCTTTATTTATTGAATCTGCATATATGATAAACTTAGAATGTGTTTAATATGTCATTGTGCAGTAGCCAAAGCAGCCAACCAGCAGTCATCCTCATCCCTGTTACTTTATCATACTAATTAGAGGTGGTATTGGATGTTCATGGGGTGCCCCTTGTATTGCCATATTGAGTCCCCCCGGGTTTTTAATTGGATATTTGGGGCTTGCAATGGCTTGCAAACTGGTTGTAATAGCATTTCTGTCAGTTACCCTGATTTACAGGGGCACCCCAAGTTTTGAAAATATGTCATTGGACATTTTGCATTTCTACCAGCCAACCCATGATTTACAGGGGGACCCCACGTTTTGAAAATATGCCCATGGAAATTGTTTGTATATGCCCCTGTCCTGGATAACAGGACCCCACTTTATGCCATTGTATTCAAAACATTTTCTTTATTTACCGAATCTGTGTATTATTAACTTAGAATGCATTTAATACATCATTGTGCAAAGTGCAATAGCCAAAGCAGCCAATCAGCAGTCATCTTTTATCACTGTTACATTATTATACTAATTGGAGGTGATATTGGATGTTCATGGGGTGCCCCTTGTATTGCCTTATTGAGTCCCCACAGGCTGGAGAATTGGGTAGTTTGTGCTTGCAATGGCTTGCAAACTGGTTTGTAATAGCATTTCTACCAGTTACCCTAATTTACAGGGGCACCCCCAAGTTTTGAAAATCCTTGGAAATTGTTTGTATATGCCCCTGTCTTGGATAACATGACTCCACTTTATGCCATTGTATTAAAAACATTTTATTTACTGAATCTGCATATTATTAACTTAGAATGCATTTACTATGTCATTTTGCGAAGTGCAGTAGCCAAAACAGCCAATCAGCAGTCATCTTTTATCCCTGTTACATTATTATACTAATTAGAGGTGATATTGGATGTTCATGGGGTGCCCCTTGTATTGCCATATTGAGTCCCCCCTGGTTTGAGAATTGGATATTTTGGGCTTGCAAACTGGTTTGTAATAGAATTTCTGCTAGTTACCCTACTTTTCAGGGGCACCCCAAGTTTTGAAAATATGCCCATGGGTTTTTTTTTTTTGCATATGCCCCCGTGCTGGATAGAATGACCCCACCTTATGCCATTGTATTAAAAACATTTTCTTTTTTCACTGAATCTGCATATTATTAACTTAGCATTTGTTTAGTATGTCATTGTGCAAAGTGCAGTAGCCAAAGCAACCAATCAGCAGTCATTTTTTTCCCTGTTACTTCATTATTCTAATTAGAGGTGATATTTGTTGTTCATGTGGTGCCCCTTGTATTGCCATATTGAGTCGTCCCCCCCCCCCCCCCCCCCCGGGTTTTAGATTTGGGTATTTTGTGCTTGCAATGGCTAGCAAACTGGTTTGTAGTAACATTTCTACCTGTTACCTTAATTGACAGGGGCACCCCACATTTTGAAGATTTGAATAATGCAACCCATCTCTATTGCACCCTCAATTAAAAATGCATCCTTTATATTTACTTGATTATTAAATAGCTCTGTATATTATAAACATAGAATTTGTTTAATATGTCAGTTTGTGAAATGCAGTAGCCAAATCAGCCAATCGACAGTTATCGTTTATCCTTGTTACTGTATTATACTGATAAGAGGTGTTATTGGATGTTCACAGGGTGTTGTACAATATTGCTTCTTGTATTGCCTTATTGGATCACCCTAGGTGTCAGAATTGGATATTTTGTGCTTGCAATGGGTTGCAAACAGGTTTGTAGTAGCATTTCTACTAGTTACCCCTGATTTACAGGGGCACCCCAAGTCTTAAAGATTTGGAATTTTTTGTCGTGGATAATGCAACCCATCTCTATTTTCTTCAATTAAAATAGTATTACTAAAACATTGTCCTTATATATTCAATTATATTAAAAACAAAAAAATTGCTTATTAGGATAGTGTACAAAGTGCAGTACCAAAGCAGCCAATCAACAGTCACCTTTTATTGCTGTTACTTTATTATAGTGATAAGAGGTGATATTAGATGTTCATGGGGTGTTGCCCCTTTTATTGCCATATTGAGTCACCACAGAATTGGGTATTTTGTGCTTGCAATAGGCTGAAAACTGGTTTGCAGTAGCATTTCTACCAGTTACCTGTGATTTACAAGGGCACCCCAAGTCTTAAAGATTTGTCCCTGGAATTTTTTTGTTGTGGATTCGTGGATAATGCAACCCATCTCTATTACATCTTAAATTAAAATTGTATTACTAAAACATTGTCTTTACAGATTCAATTATATTAAAAACATAGAATTTGCTTATTAGGTCACGTTTTAAAGATTAGTCCTTGGAAATTGTATGGTCCATGCTTTCTGTCCTGTGTAATCGCCAATGCATCTTAAATTAAAATTGTATTATAATCATCCTCTTGATATGCTCAGTTATGATTTATATCTGCTTATGCTTGTTATAAACATAACATTTAATATGTCACTGTGCAAAGCGCAGTAGTCAAAGCAGCCAATCAGCAGTCATCTTGTATTCTTGTTACTTCCTTTATAAGAGGTGATTTTTGATGTTTATGGCTTGTTGCACAATATTGTATTGAAATATTGATTAGCTTCAAGTATCAGAATTGTTTTTTTTTTTTTTTGGTTCTTGGTCAGTAGAGTGTATGGTAAGTATAGCTATAGCAGCTAAGCAGAAAAGTGTCCTTGGAAATTGTTTTAAACAAAATTTCTTTTTCTAAATAAATGAAATTTTCCCCAATTTTTTTATTTTTTTTACATTTTTTTTTGTTTACAAACTTTTATTAGGTACAAAATAATGGTACAAAACATTATATCATAAGATCAGAAAAATACAATATATAAAATTCATTGTTTATGGGGTTTATGGTAAAATAATGCAATGAATGAACAATTATTTCTTATAATTAATACAAATGGTAATCTAATTTCCCCCGAATTTAAAGCTTTGATCTGGAAGCCATTGTAGATGGAACTGTTTGGTTTGTCTTCATCATTCCTGCTGTCCTCTACGTGCTGTTCTGCACCTTTACCTCGCACATACCATTGAACCGGCTCCCTTATAAAGCCTTAGCTCAGCAAAGCATGGATTTCCTATTTTCTGAACTGATTGCCTGGTACAGAATTGTCTTGTCACACATTCTGTTGGACGTTAAAAACAATTATTAACACAGTTAGGAGGATAGCCACTAAAAGGTGATAGATGAAGGTTTGGTGCCATTCCACAGGCTTCTGATGATTTAGCCTCCAAGTTCTGACCTCAATTAAAATAACTGAAAATGTGAAAATGTCCCAAGTGAAAATGCCTATTCCTGGAGGTAAGAGTGAGTTGACATGTTTTTTTTTTTTTTCTTTGGTGAGCTTACCTTGTGATGTCCCCAACACAGCGTGTTTTTGTGTATTGTGACTTTTTGATGTTGCCATTTTGGTGTTGGTAATTCCTCATTACACCCCTGTCAGCTATTGGTGCCAGTACTTTCCCTGGCTAGTACAAAGTAATTATGTTTTTTTTTGGGGGGGGGGGGGGGGGGGTGAGAGTGTAATTTTTGGGATAGGCTAATGCCCTGTACACACGATTGGATTTTCTGACAACAAAACCGTGGATTTTTTTTCCCAAAGGATGTTGGCGCAAACTTGTCTTGCATACACACGGTCACACAAATGTTGTCGGAAATTCCGAACGTCAAGAACGTGGTGATGTAGCGCACGTACGCCGAGCTGAGAAAAATGAAGTTCAATAGCCAGCGCGGTTCTTCTGCTTGATTCCGAGCATACGTGAGCCTTTGTGCGTCGGAATTGTGTACACACGCTCGGAAATTTCCGACAACAAGTTTTGTTGACGGAAAATTTGAGAACCTGCTCTCAAACATTTGTTGGCGGAAATTCCGACAACAAATGTTCTATGGAGCATACACACGGTTGGACTTTCCGACAACAAGCTCACATCCAACATTTGTTGTCGGAAAATCCGACCATGTGTACAGGGCATAAGTATGAAGGGTCCATTTTTAGGGTTTGATTAGGGGTTGTCAAGTGTTAGGTAGTAGGTTATAGGTTTATTTTAATGGTTATGTATGTTAAAGTGGAACTTTAGTCAGAAAATTAAGTCTGGCTAGATGACTTCAGGCTGGCCTCTGTTGCAGGTATAACTACTTAAAACTTAAAAAATATATATTTTTTTTCCCTCTCCCTATATTTTTTCATCCCTAAATTTAATATCAGTCTATTAGAAATTGGTCAAATACAGATTACTATAACTTTAAAAATATGAATGTTATATAGTTCTTCTAAGATAAGATGTTTAAGTATATAATCGTGTAATATACAATTGTGTATATACCTTTTTTTTTTTAATACATTAAGTGCATTTCACTTCAGTTGTGTTATACTATACGGTTTTGAAACCAAATCTGTTTTAATGTTGCATCTTTATATGATGTGTGCTGTTTTGATACACAATAACATTTATGGAACAAAAAAAAAAAAAATAAGTGCCTATACTGGGTAAAATCCAGCCATACACTGTCTTACCCACTCTGCACATGCTCAGTTGCTCCCAATTTTGGGCACTTTTAGGCACTGCTGAATTTGTGGAGACCGATCAGCCTTAAAGGAGTTGCAAAGGCAGAAGGGTTTTTTATCTTAATGCATTCTATGTCCAGCAGCCACCTTCCAGCACCCCCTACCACTTACCTAAAACCCATCTCTCTCCAGCGATGTCCACAAGTGCCACGGCCATCCGAGACGCTCCTCCTAATTAGCTGAGCCACAGCAGCAGCTCCATTGGCTCTCTCTGCTGTCAATCAAAGTCAGTCAACCAATCAGTAGAGAGAGGGGGCGGGGCTGGGGCTCCGTGTCTGAATGACCACAGGGAGCTGTGACTTGGCTCAGGTGCACCCATAGCAAGCTGCTCGCTGTGGGGGCACTGAACAGGAGGGAGGGGTCAGGAGAGCCAAAGAGGGACACGAGAAGAGGAGGATTGGGGCTGCTCTATGCAAATTCACTGCAACAGAGCAGGTAAGTATAATGCCGCGTACACACGAGCGGACTTTTTGACCGGACTGGTCCGAAGGACCGAGCCTGGCGGACAATTTGACCGTGTGTGGACTTCATCTGACCTGCAGTGGACTTTTTCGGTCGAAAATCTGACGGACTTTAGATTTGAAACATGTTTCAAATCTTTACGTCGGACTTGAGTCCGCTCGAAAAATCCGTTCGTCTGTATGCTAGTCCGATGGACGAAAATCGACGCTAGGACAGCTATTGGCTACTGGCTATCAACTTCCCTATTTCAGTCCGGTCGTACATCATCACGTACGAATCCGTTGGACTTTGGTGTGATCGTGTGTAGGCAAGTCCGTTTGTTTGGACTTCGGACCAGTCCGGTTGAAAAGTGCGCTCGTGTGTACGCGCGGCATAACATGTTTGTTATTTTTAGAGAGAAAAAAAATGAGACTTTACAATCACTTTGAAGCGGAATTAAACCCTTCTATCCTTTACAGGCAAGAAAGCTGCTTCTGCTTGATCTTCAACTGCCATGGTGATCAGTTAGGACAGCAGCCATTTTAATGGTTTGACAGTTTGAAGACACAAGCAAATGTGACAGTTAGCAATTCCAGCAGTCCAGGAATGTAACTGTTTTTTGAAACTGTTACATCGATCCACTTTATGAATGACTGCTTTTCAGGGGCTCTGGGCTTCAGCAAAATGGCAGCCTCCAGCAAGAAGGAACAGGAGCAATGCTGGAGGCAATTCACAGCACACACTAATTTGGGTAACATAATTATAAATGTGGAATGTATGTTCCTCGCTAAAGAACATTATTTTTTTATCAAGTTGTTATGGGTAAAGTTCCACTTTAAGTTATTGTTAAAGCAATTCTGTCACTTTCTCCTAGCAACAGAGTGTTCTACCATGTTAGCCGTAGAAAAAAGTAGAGGTTTGAATTGGAAGTGATACAATTTATTGGCTAACTAAAAAGATTGTAGTGCAAGCTGTCGAGGCATTCCAGTCTCTTTTATTCAGGTTCTTCTTTTTTGCTTCCCTTCAAAACTTAAATTTATGGCTCTGTGTAATAGTATACTGTAAATAATTTTTCCGGTCAGGCATGAGTCCTATCCTTGTTCTCCAGTGCTACAACTGCTGGCAAAATGTTCAACATTTGACACTGCAGGAAGTGTCAAATACCCAGGTAATACCCAGGATAGGCACCATGGGGACTGCAGACTCTGCTGCGGTGTTGGGGCTTTTGGAAGGTAACACAACATGAGCAGGAGGGCAGGACTTCAACATTCCTGGGAAGCTTTTTAATGGGATAGATGTTTCCCATTAAAAAGGGGGTCTGCAGAGCTGGAAGACAGGAGAGCTCAGACTTACCACCCACTAGAAAGGTAGGTAGGCTTCTATTGTAAGGTAACAGGGGATTCGATTTTTCTGGGAAAGGGACTAAGTTAAACTAGCCATGCATTGCTTGGATTTCATCTGATTCCTGCTGAGTCTGCTGAAATTCAATCTAGGTGGCCCTGCCAGCACCACCTGGCTCTGTAATGCCCTGCACACACGGTCGGATTTTCCGACGGAAAAAGTGCGATCGGATTGTGTTGTCGGAAGTTCCGATTGTGTGTGGGTTCCATCTGACTTTTTCCGTCAGAATTTCCGACACACAAAGTTTGAGAGCAGGATATAAAATTTTCCGACAACAAAATCCGATCATTTAAATTCTGATCGTGTGTATACAAATCCGACGCGCAAAGTGCCACACATGCTCAGAATAATTGAAGAGACTAAAGCTATTGGTTACTGCCCCGTTTATAGTCCCGACGAACGTGTTTTATGTCACCGCGTTCAGAACGATTAGATTTTACGACAACTTTGCGCGACCGTGTGTATGCAAGACAAGTTTGGCCCAAAATCCGTCGGAAAAAATCTGACGGATTTTGTCGTCGGAATGTCCGATCGTGTGTACAGGGCATAAAAGTCAGTTTAAAAATTGGCTGAGCTGGATGGAAAATTATTGGGCAAACAGTGACTACTCCTATCAGATCTCCAGCTGTTTGAATACATTACCCATCAGTGGAGAGTCTTCCATCCATCTGTATGGCCAGCTTTAGGGTTAGGGGTAAGGATAAGAGGGGGTTAGGATGAGTGATAGGGATTGGTGACATTTGAGGAGATAAGGTACCAGTACTTTAAAAAGAGAAGTGCGGGAATTGTTTTTATTTTGCAATCATACTTACCTAGGTGGATGCAGCATCGGCCTGATGCTGCATCTGTACCCCCGTTTAGCTCTAAGGCTGAGAACTGAGTGATCAAACACCGCCGAATGCTCGGTTCTCACGGCCCCCTGAGCAGAGAGCTGAAGACTGTCAGTCACTGCTGTCTGCTCTGCCCCTCCAGCACTCACTGGAACGATGGGCTGTGGAGGGCGGGGAGCGGCCAGCTCAGGCTCTCAGTGGTTCGCTGAGAGGCTGAGCCGGGTGTCAGTCCAAGCATTTGGGCAGATCCCACCCATATAGTCGCAATCTTTCCCGAGCCTGGACCGGTTTTGTGACATGGTGAAAACGGGTGATAGGAGTGGAGATCAAACGGCACTCCTATGATCCACAGGAGAAGTACAGCCAAACAAGCTTTGACTTTACTGCTCCTTAAATCAGTAGTGTATTTAGGTTTTGTGCTGCCCAGAGCCTGACTAATCTCGTGCACCCCCTAATTTAAATATGACCCACCCTTCCTGTCAAGACCACACCCCTTGCTGTTTAAGACCTGCCCTGAAATTTTCGAGTGGGGACATTAGCTCTGAGGGCCTGGGGGGGGGGCAATGGATTACCTTAATTTGCATATTTGCATAGATTTCCTCTCACTTCCTGTTTGACTAACAGTGTAGCGCAAGCCAACGGGGACTCTTTCCATGCTGCCCCCCTGAAAAGTGCTGCCCTAGGCCTGGGCCTTGTTGGCCTAGGCCAGGATACAGCATTGCCTTAAATAGTGGAAGACACTCAAACAAGAAAAGACGATTCAGATTATATGCTGGTAGAGCCTTAGTTGGGTTCAAACAGACCTCAGAGCTTCATTGATACCCATGTTAATGTCCTGTCACAGGGGCAGCCCGTCCATTAAGGGCGCACAGACGCCGCCCTCCCCTATCCATGTGTCCGGCCCCTTTCAGGACAGCGGCGCATGGATTCCAATGTGGGGGGGGGGCTGTTTTTTTGAAGAACTGATTAGAGCCAAAGGTTCTAATAGGCTTCAATATATGGTGGGCTCAGGTCACAGAGAGTGCACGCCGATCCCATCCAGGTGTGTTACAACAGCGAATGAATATTGGGCGGCACAGTGGTGTAGTGTACTCTCTCCTAGCAATAAAAAGGGTCACTGGTTCAAATCCCAACCACGACACTACCTGCCTGGAGTTTGCATGTTCTCCCTGTCCCTGCGTGGGTTTCCTCCGGGTACTCCGGTTTCCTCTCACACTCCAAAGACATGCTGGGAGGTTAATTGGCTTCTGTCCAAGAAAAAAAAAATTGGCCCTAGTATATGAATGTGAGTTGGGGACCTTGGATTGTGGGCTCCTTGAGGGTAGGAATTGATGTGAGTGTGCGATGTATGCATGGAGCACTGCGTAAATTGACGGCGCTATATGGGTACCTTAAATAAATAATAATAATAGATGAGCATCTTAATGAGACACAATGTACAGGGACAATTGTAGACACCCACCCACACTCACTCAGGATGGACTGGTGTCTTTATTCAACCTTACTAACTATGTAACACTGATCCTCCTCAGGCCAGATTGGCTGAAAGGACAGGCAATCCTATTGGACGCCGAGGAGGGGAGGAGCTGGAAGCCACCATGGAGAAAAGGATGCGGAGCCGCTGCCTGCTACCCGTCAAGATGGAGTAAGTGCCGGACCAACCGGCAAACAGCACGGGGGGTTGGTGCCACCCTCCCCCCCCCAAAAAAAAACACCACCTGCCACTGTCCTGTTATGCTGCTATAGCTTGCAATCTTATTTCTCCAAAACAGTGTAATGCCGCATACACACGGGCGGAATTTTCGACGGACTAGGTCCGACGGATTCGTACGTGATGACGTGATGATTTACAGTGGACTAAAATAAGGAAGTTCATAGCCAGTAGCCAATAGCTGCCCTAGCGTCGTTTTTTGTCCGTCGGACTAGCATACAGACGACCGGACTCGAGTCCGTCGGAAAGAATTGAAACATGTTTTATTTCTAGGTCCGTCGAACTTTTGGGAAAAAAAAGTCCGCTGGAGCCCACACACGATCGAATTATCCGACGGACTCCGATCCTCCGGACCAAGTCTGCCGTAAAGTCCGCTCGTGTGTACGTGGCATAAGGGTCAGCGTAACCTAACATCACTCTCAGAAGGATATAAAACACGACATGCTTTCAGGTACGATCAGGGGAAATTGTATTTCATCTGTGCTGACTCTTCCTTGTATTCAAATTAAACTGCCATTGATTTCTATAGCAGGATAAAAGACATGCATAGCTAAAGCAACAACCAACATTTCAGTCTGTAGAAAAATGTAGAGGTTGAATTGAAGGTTCAAAAGAGCATAATGCTTCCAGAGTGCATTTTCTATAGAGGTCTATGTATTTTGATTAAAAAAGAAAGTACATCTGAGGAGGAAAGAGGAACAGCTTGATTCCAAAATAGTGACAGTCCCTTTAAATAATGGACAGTTGGGGGTAGGGTTGCCACCTTTTCTTCAAGCCAAACCCGAACACTTTTGCAGCACAGGGCAAGTTTTATTTTTTTATTATCTGCTGTAGACACTATAGGATTATAAACGTGTGTAGAGCGCGCCTTGGCAAAAAGTGGGTGTGGCCAAACTGCTCTTGCTGACATTATCACCCCACCCTTCAGTCAAACCTGCCCCCAAACAGCTGCCCGCAGCTCCCGGACGGCAACAGATTTGTGTATGACTATCTCGGTTACTTGGGGAGCCACAGCCTGGTCTGAATAATGTGTCCGGGTTTCAGGTGGACTGAAACCCGGACACATGATTCAAAACCCGAACTGTCCAGGTGAATCCTGGACAGGTGGCAACCCTAGTTGGGAGCTCTAATACTGGCATGTTTTTGGGCAGACACTAGAAGCTTAGGTTTAAAGGCTTTGGGTTTGAACTCATATCCCCATACTACAACAAAGCAGTGATAGCAACAGCTTATAGCTGTAGAGAAAGGTATACCTGTTTTCTTCTTTACTTGTTGTTTACAGGATAAAATCTGTACTTTTTGCTAGAAAATTACTTAGAACCCCAAACATTATATATATATATATATATATATATATATATATATATATATATATATATGTATATATATATATAATATATATATATTTAGCAAAGACTCTGGTGAATAAAATGACGATCGTTGCAATATTTTATGTCACACGGTATTTGCACAGCGGTCTTTCAAACGCAATTTTTTTGGAAAAACTACACTTCACTGAATTAAAAAAGAAACAAATCAGTAAATGTAGCCCTCTTTTTGTATACTGTGAAAGATGCCGAGTAAATAGATACTTAACATGTTACGGTTTAAAATTGCGCACACCCGTGGAATGGCGACAAACTACGGTACTTAAAAATCTCCATAGGGGACACTTTAAGATGTTTTACCGGCTACCAGTTTAGAGTTACAGAGGAGGTCTTTTGCTAGAATTATTGCTCTCGCTCTGACGATCACAGCGATACCTCACATGTGTGATTTGAACATCGTTTACATTTGTGGGCACGACTTACGTATGCATTTTCTTTGGTGAGCGAGCACACGGGGACGGGAGTGCTTTACATTTTTTTAATTTTTTTTATTATTTATTTTATTTCTATTTATTTATTTATTTTACACTGTCTCTTTAAAAAAATCTGACCACTTTTATTGCTGTCACAAGGAATGTAAACATCCCTTGTGACAGTAATAGGCAGTGACATGTACTCTTCATAGAGGGATCTGGGGTCTAAAAAACCCAAATCCCTCCTTTGCACTTAAAGAGGAAGTAAACTCCGTTTTTTTTCCCCTTCTTCCCTGCAAAGTAAAGACATAATGTACTAGTGTGCATCACATACGAGCACATTATGTGACACTTACCTGCAAACAAAGCCCGCGTTGACTCCCCTGCAGGCCGCATCCATCTTCGCCCGTCTTCATTTCTTGGCCACAGATTCCGGCTTGGTGACTGTCCAGAGCCAAGTGACGCCACTCCTGCGCATATGCATGGGAGCTGCCGATCACGGCACTGACTTCTGGAGATTCGGCACGGATGACCATTCCTTGATAGGACATGCGCCGATGACATCATCGGTGCAGTATACAGTAAATATCTCCTAAACGGCGCACGTTTAGGAGATATTTACAGTACCTATAGGTAAGCGTTATTCTAGTCTTACCTATAGGTACAAATAATACAGGAAGGTTTACAACCTCTTTAAAAGTATTCAAAACGCCAAAATCTGCATTTTGGAAAACTAGGTATTTTTTCAAATCGGTGCCATTGGCAGCCGAGTAAACCGGAAGTGACGTTGTGAGTTTGCTCCTGGGTTACCACACCGGAGACCCGACTGAAGCCGATTCTGGCTTTGTTCGGGACTCGGGCCAGTGTCTGGTCGCTTGGGTCTCTCGCTGGGGGTGAGAGGCGGAAGGCAGCAGGAGGAGGGAGGACGTCCCCTCCCACTCCTTGTGATAACGGCCAAGTGGCTTGATTAGCCGTATCCATTGTTATCATCAGAAAGCCAACCGCCAGCTCTAAAAACCGGTACAGGTACGTTGTTTCGCATAAAATGGTTAAGGCTGAACTCTGGGATATCCAAATATTAGACATGTGCAATTTGTTTCGTTCCAAATTCGTTTAACGAATTACAACAAATTCGTTAATTCGGAAATATCTGAATGAACGAAAACCCGTTTGACGAATTTTTCCAAATATTCGTAAATTAGAATATTCGAAAATTTGTAAATTCGTACATTCATAAATTCATACATTTGCACATTCGTACATTCGGAAATTCGTACATTTTCACATTCGGAAATTTGTACATTCGGAAATCTGAAATAATAATTAACTAATAATAACTTAACTATTACTAACTATTAAACTATAGGTATTGTAATTTCCCTTCAAATTTGGCTGTTTGTGAACAGAACAAACACAAATTTATCAGAAATAACGAATGCCGTATCCAAGCGAATGGAACGTAATGAATTAATAATAATAAATAACAATAATAATAATAAAAACTTTTTGTTATTATTATTATTTATTATTAATTTGTTCCGTTACATTTGTTTAGATGCAGCATCATTATTTTGAATAATTCGTAACTTCGGATAAATTTGTATTCGTTACGTTCACTAACAGCCAAATTTGAAAGGAAATTACAATACCTATAATTTAATAGTTAGTTACTACTATTTCAGATGTTCTCATTTTCGGGTTTTCGGATTTTCGAATTTCGAATTTCCAAATTTCCGAATTTTCTAATTTACGAATGTAAAAATTTACGGATTTATAAATTTACGAATCTACTAATGTACGAATGTACGAATTTACGAATGTACGAATTTACTGATTGCGATCATAACGAATGATCCGAAAAACTAAAAAAAAAAACAAACAAATGAAACGAAAACGAACAAATTTTTTGGCAGTGCACATGTCTATCAAATATATATAAATGTAAGTCTTGTGTATTTTTAGTTGAATCTTGGTGTGCTTTGTGCGTTTTTTCCAGATCTGTGCAGTAATCCAGTATGAAACTATACCTCTGTGCTGGAGCCTCCTGTGATAAAGACCGCTCACTGCTGCTTCCAACTTACCAACCTGTCTAACAATATACATTAAAAACAGGGGTTCAGTCTGCACACATTTGTATATACATGCGTAAGCTGCAGGCCCCCGTCAAGGCACCCCATTTTTTTAGTCCTAACTCTAACTTCTGTGAGTCATCCACAATGGAAGCACATGCATTTTAATGGATAGGCAGAGGGCAGGTGAGCCTGGAAGGAGCCCACCCCTCCTTAAAGGCACAGGGGTTCACTGGACACCCAGCATATAGCACTGGTGTCTGTACTTTGAATATATTGGTCAGGCAATGCACTAACAAGTGGCCACTGCCCCCCCTATAACTGGTCTTTGCAGTAAGGAGCACTGGAAGGGCGACATATGGCAAACGAAACCAAATAAATTTTCAAGCTCAACTTACTAACCAGCCTGCGACCAACCAAATTGACCTGCCTAACAATATGCATTTAAAACAGGAGTTTAGTCTGTACTCTTAGTATGTGTGCAGACTAAACCCCTGTTTTTAAAGTGAAGGTCCTCCCTAAAAAAAAAAAAATCACATAAAAAAGCTCCTAAAAATGTGAAAAAAAGTTGAAAAAAAAAAAATTTTTTACTTACCAGAAATAGCTGTTACTAGGCAGATCGTCCTAATCTGCCACTTCCTATTCCGCGGTAGTCTTCATTTCTCTCCTCCTTACGTTGTCTTCTGGGAAATGGGGCGTGCTGTCTTCTGAGACCTGTGTGTATCCCAGAACACAGCCAGCCATTCACAAAGCGCCGCACGACTTGTGATTGTTCAGTAGGAAACGGGCAGTGAAGCCTCAAGGCTCCACTGCCCGTTTCCCTTAGTTCAAACGGCAGTGCCAGGACCCGATACGATGGACGTATCGGCCTCGGGCGGCAGACATCGCGGGCACCCTGGACAGGTAAGTGTGCTTATTAAAAGTCAGCAGCTACAGTGTTTGTAGCTGCTGACTTTTAATTTTTTTTTTTTTCAGCTGGAACACCACTTTAATGCATATTGTTAGACAGGTCGCAGGCTGGTTGGTAAGTTGAGCTTGGAAATTTCTTTGGTTTTGTTTGACATATGCCGAGTTTCCAGTGCATCTTGCTGCAAAGACCAGTTATAGGTGGGGGAAGTGGCCACTTGTTTGTATCTAGAGATGGAAAGGCCTGGGAAAAAAAAGAATTGTAAAGATGTTTTTTTTTTCTGGAAAAATTGAAATGATAAATAATATATCTACGACATGGTATTTCAACTATATAACATGAAGACCTTAACCGCTTGCCGACCAGCCGCCATCATTATACTGCGGCAGGTTGGCACAGCTGCGCGAATCGCCTTAGGTGTACATTGACCGCTTTAAGAGCAATAGCAGGCGCAACGGCAGAGCCGATGCGTGTGGCCGGCGGCCGTGATGTCTGTCGGCCACTCGCGATCGCTCCACAGAGAGCCAGAACGGGGATCTGTCAATGTAAACAAACAGATCCTCGTTCTGACATGGGAGTAGAGAGAGATCGTCTGTTCCTAGTGATCGGGAACAGTGATCTCTCTGTACTCCCTGTCAGTCCACTCCCCCCACAGTTAGAAACACCACCCTAAGGAACACATTTAACCCCTTGATCACCCCATAGTGTTAACTCCTTCTCTGCCAGTGTCATTTATACAGTAATCAGTGTGTTTTATAGCACTGATCGCTGTATAAATGTCACTGGTCCCAAAAAAATGTCAAACGTGTCCGATCAGTCCAACACAATGTCATAGTGCCGCTAAAAATCGCTGATCACCGCCATTACTAGTAAAAAATATTGTTTGTTTTTCAAAATTTTTGCTCTTTTGTTTATAGCCCAAAAAAATAAAAACCGCAGAGGTGACCAAATACCACCAAAAGAAAGCTCTATTTGTGGGGAAAAAAGGACATAAATTTTGTTTGTGTACAAAGTTGCATGACTGCGCAATTGTCAGTTAAAGCGATGCAGTGCCGTATCGCAAAAAATCCTTTTAGGGCTTAAGTGGTTAATGAAAGCTTTCTCTTACATTTGTTTGATTGTTGGGATACAGTAGATGATAGTTTCTGTCTGTAGTTTATCTTATGTAACCTTTAAATGATCTCTATTTATGTTCTCCACCATCACAGCATAATGTTTCCCTATAGTCTGATCAGTAAATTGTTTTTTCTTTTCCTCCTCTCAGTAAAATGGGGAGACCAACATCTAGAGAGTTTGGAAACATTTCCATTTTCTGCTGAGAGCAAAGCTGCAATTTGTAAATATTGTGAGAAGAAATATTCTTCTCCAAATGCTACAGGGATGACAAAACACATCCTGGCATGCCAGAGGTGCCCTAAAGACATAAAAAATATATGGAATGAAATGGAAATGATGTAATGAAATGAAATGAATGACCAGAATGAAAGTGTGAGGAGCTTTTCCCTCCAGGGTTCTTATTCCAGAAACACTCTTTCTGCTGCATCTGGATCATCACAAAGTGTTTCTTTACCAGCAACATCTTCAAGTAAGGAAGTTTTGCAAACCACGACCTCCCAAAAATACACAATCCCTTCATTTATAGATAACATGACACCTGAAAATCACTCATCAAGGTCATAGAGCAATATATGCTTCTAGATCAGCATTGTCAATAACTGAGAATGCATATTGGCAGGAAGACTTTACATTATTATGAGGGAAAGGGGGGTGGTTACCTGTTCTCATGTATAGGTGAAATAATCTTATCATATACAGTCCTTGTTGTTCAATTTGTAATAAAAAATTAAATTTTAAAAAACAAGCTTAGTTTATTAAACCATAAGCTGTACTTTTGTTTCAAGCATAATACGTTTATATACACCACACCAATGACTATCAATTTGTAAAACTACTCCACACGGATTTTTTTTTTTTCCGAAAATTTCCAAACAATGAAATTTTACACTTCTGTGCACAGCACAGTGTTTATGTCACTTCTACTTTTACATGACAATATCTGGATGTACAAAGGCATTTTGGTGCACAGAAAGTGACTTTATATCCTTTGTAGGTATTGAGGAATGGATTTAAATGAAAGTTGTTGTTCACGGAGTTCAGCTTTAAGAAGACACTGTTACGAGGCTGCTAAGTAAACAGTTCTACAAGATTACACTTGCTCGCTCATCCAGAAGTGTGCAGTGCAGCTGTGTTGCTGTGCTTTGGGATGTGTCTGTCATTCAGGAGCAGAGCAATGTCAACAATTCCAAACAAGGGCTTGGTTTTATTTGTGTGGAAGCTCAGGGTACCGTGAGTGATCTCCGCACAGTCGCTCCTACAAGGCGATTGTTCATTTTCTGTTTGTGTTTAACAAGGGAAATAGGTCGGCTGCCAAAATCCAAGGGGTGAAAGGGAAAATCATTGAATATATTAAATAATTCAGTGCTGGCCACACATTGTTGGTGTTCTAGGCTCCTGGTTTATTTCTCTCTATAGAGATGATCTGTTACGCAGAATGATTAAGGTGCTACAAAGATCAGGCATGTGGTGTCACCTTTGACAGCCAATGGAAATCTAATAAAGGTCAGACTGTGCTAAAGCTGAGCTCTAGACAAGCAGCTAAATATATTGTCATATATGTATGTACAGTATCTCACAAAAGTGAGTACACCCCTCACATTTTTGTAAATATTTTATTATATCTTTTCATGTGACAACACTGAAGAAATGACACTTTGCTACAATGTAAAGTAGTGAGTGTACAGCTTGTATAACAGTGTAAACTTGCTGTCCCCCTCAAAATAACTCAACATACAGCCATTAATGTCTAAACCGCTGGCAACAAAAGTGAGTACACCCCTAAGGGAAAATGTCCAAATTGGGCCCAATTAGCCATTTTCCCTTTCCCGATGTAATGTGACTCGTTAGTGTTACAAGGTCTCAGGTGTGAATGGGGAGCGGGCGTGTTAAATGTGGTGTTATCGCTCTCACTCTCTCATATTGGTCACTGGAAGTTCAACATGGCACCTCATGGCAAAGAACTCTCTGAGGATCTGAAAAAAAAAAATGTTGCTCTACATAAAGATGGCCTAGGCTATAAGAAGATAGCATAGAAATAAAAAAACGCACTAGACTAAGGAAATAGATCAAAGCAGCAACTCAATAGTGGGATAACACAAATAGATAAATGGATAAAAAGGAGCTGTGCTCAAAACACAAATAAATATAATAAATAGTAATTCATTAATAAATAATAAAAAATATGATACAAATTGTGAAAAATAAATGTGAAAATTAAACAGTGAATCAGTCTGTAAATACTAAATCAATAGTCCATAATTTGATCAGGAAACCACCACAGTGACTTCACACCAATCAAAAACTGCCCAACCACCTTACAGATTGCCTGCTTACCGAACGGCAGGAGGCAAAAAGCAATCGACTGTAACCCAGCCACGGCCTTTAACTTCCAAGGACAGTTGCTGGACTGACACGGGACTGCCCCTAGTCATAGGTCTGATGGTAACAACCCCCTGGGCGTCCCACTGGATCGAAGATGTACTGGGCTGTACTCCGGGGAATGCTCAAAGAAGGGAGAAACTGACAATAGCGTAATACTGCATATCATTTATTTATAAAAGAATGTATTGCACTTACATAGGTCATAGGTCACCTATGTATAAAAAGTTAATGATCATAACATTGTTTTCTTGTGTTATTTCTAGGCACAAACATCACCAATTGTGTATTAAATAGTCTTCAGGGTCACTCAATGGTGTTGCTTTATCACCGCTGTGCTCACAAGCCTCTCACCTCCTTTATACTTGTGTCTCAGCGTACATCAGTAATCCTCCCAATATATGACTCCTTCTATTTTTTTCTGTCCACGAGGGACCCTGTTGGTAAAGTCTCCCACTGCTCCAAAATCTAGGGTGGGTAAGTCCTCCTTTAAGGCACTTGTCTGTGTATATTTCCGGATTCGCCTTGCCCATGGTATAAACAGATGTAAAAGAGACCTCCCATAATGTAGTTTGATACAATCATGTTATTAAAACTAGAAACCACACTTAGAATGAGTATACTTGTAAAATCGTATTAAAAACCCATGAGAACGGGGCAAACCTTCTTACGTCATTTCCCTCACTTCCGGTTTCCTCGTGTACCTCAGCTTAGACCCTACGCGTTACGTCACCATCACATGACTTCTTCAGGCATCCCTGAAGCACCTTGACATATTGATGCACTTTAAATCATTTTTTATTGATAGCAGAATTTTGCACATTGGTCTATTGTATATGTGCAAATTTGATAGCAGCAAAGCATTTTACACTTTATCCGTTTTTGTACTGTATAGGTGTGGAAATACCTACTAGTGTTTGCGGCAGCTAAGCAATTCACTTAATTGGAGTGATAGCATGGTTGGATTTTTTTATATTATTGAGTAAGCCACTGTGCTGCCCCTAAAAGCTATCCTGTATATAGGACTGTTTTGCCTGGAGAAGAATTTGTAGTTCTGTGCAATTAGTTTTGTAATCCAGGCATTGTTGCTAGACAGCAAAGGCTAAGTCCTCCATCTACACTGCAGCAGCTCAACTTGGTCAAAAACACCCCCCAGTCTGTGATTGGACAATAAGGGAAATTAGCACACTGGTGAGGCTTCTCTTTACTCCCTCCTCCTGTTCATCTTGCACAGGGGTCTCCAAACTTTCTAAATGAAGGGCCAGTTTAGTGTCCTTCAGACTATAGGGGGCTGGAGTGACTGACACCAGTGGGACTAGAAAATAACCAAGTGTCAGTAGGAGTAAATCATTCCTCTGGCTTGCTGGTCAGAGGGAGAAAAAAATATTAAATGTGCCCCATTATTAGCGTCAGTAGAATTAATTGTTCCCTGTCATTGGTGTCAGTGGAGGGAATCAAGCCCTATCATTTGTATAGGTGGGAAGAATAATGTTCCTGTGTGTCACTGGGAGGAATTATGCACCATTGTTGATGTCAGTGGAAAGAATGGTGCCTCATCATTGATGTTGGTAGGAGGAATAGTTCCTCGTGTCAGTAGGAAAAATAGTGCCCCAAGGGCCAGATAAATGCAAGCAAAGCGCAGTTTGGAGACCCCTGACCTAGCACATGTGCACTAAAGAAGAGCCCTTTGCTGCTGCTGCTGTTCCTCCCAATTCTAGTATGATGTACAAGGCATTAGAAGTAGCTGATGTCATGACAGAAACAGGTACTTACAGCAGTTGAATACAAAAATAAATGTAATGAGTTTTGTAATGAATATGTAACTGCTAATTGGTTTTTCTTGCCTGTCTGGAATTTACTAGACATGTGCAATTCGTTTCGTTCCAAATAATTTTTTTTAATGAATTTTAACAAATTTGTTCATTCGGAAATATCTGAAAGAACGAAAATACGTTTACTGAATTCGTAAATTCGAAACCAAAAAATAGGATTGAAAGAGAAATCGGAGCAGGGACCTCTCCAATAGGGTCCTGCCTCTTTCAAAAGAGGAAGAAAGAAGAGGACTATTGCGGTACCATAAAGAGAAAACTTGATTTAAAAGAAATGTAAATTTATTTCAAAATTCATAAAAAGTCCTGTAAGGGACATGTTTGGTACATATTGATAATATTGACATACAAAAACAAACACAATAGTAATTGTTTACAGCATTGTTAACACTAATTTTTAGTATAGCTAATGCCCACAAGGTGCATAGACAAAGGTTTATATGGTGTGATACTTGCAGACGTAACCTCTACGGTTTCGCGGTCACAGCCGCTTCTTCAGGAGGCGTCTGGTAGTATATAGTCTATGAAGGTGAAAAATATAGTATCAACATAACAAGCATAAATATATAGACAGTTTTGGAGAATACACAACTTGAATTGGAGAATATGCTCAAAATTTACAAATTGCACTCACCACACTATAACCAAGAGGGTCTTCCTGGAGTGATATTGTGAGACGCCCTCGAAGAGGCGTTCCCCCGGTGGCGGGCCAGGGAGGCAAATTTAGGGTATAGCTATTATGAGGGAAATTTATAAAAAATATAAGATTTAAAGGATAATACAATAAATTCTGTTGAGGGGTCACCCGGGAGTGCCAGGATTCAGGTGAAAAAGGAACAAGAACAGGGAAGGAAAAGGGGGGGGGAGGAACAGGTCCTTCAATTAGGCCTGGGTTTCTGTCCTTCGGAGCCAATCGATATCTATGAGACAATAAAAGACCTTTATTTATTTGCCCGTAAATTGACTTTTAACTTTATGTTCGATCCCGATCGTAAACGTATTAGTCTAGAAAAAGAACTAGCAGAAAAGACCAAAAACTTTACCATAGCGGAGTCTAGAGCATTAAGGGACCTCATGTTACTTTATGATGAGGGAAACGTCGAGTCGGATACCCTAGATGGCAATCCCGACCCCTCATCCGCCTGCCAAGCGGCCATTACCCCCCAATCCCAATATCTCAATCCCACAACCTCCCTCAAAATGAAGTCCAAAGTCTTTCCTGATCTACTGACTTGCCCCTCCATTTGGGCCTTTTTGCATGAATGTATCATCTCTCTCAAAAAAGAACGTTGGCACACATTACCCTCCAATTTAACTCGACAACAGTTTCGAGCAGTCACTAGACTGCAAAAAAACACCGATCTAATTATAAAGCAATCCGACAAAGGAGGAAACCTGGTACTGATGACTCATCATCAATACCAGACTATGTGTCTAAAAATTCTTTCCAATACCAATTGGTATTTACCTATTGAAAACCAGTTTATTCAACAAACCATTGATGAGTTTAGGGGACTCATTGGTGGGGCCTTCCTCGAGGGCCTCATCAGTGATGACACCTATAAATTCATCAATGTACAATACCCACGTACTCCTACGTTTTATGCTCTGCCTAAAACTCATAAGAATCTTTCTGTACCTCCAGGTCGACCTATTGTCTCAGGCAAAGGTTCACTAACGGAGAACGCCAGCAAATTGGTGGACACCTTCCTTCTCCCCCACGTCATGAGATTACCGTCCTACATAAGGGACACGACTGACCTGTTGAAACACATCGAGGGGATTCAGATCCCTCCGGACGCCCTCCTCGTGGCTATTGATGTCGAGGCTCTCTACTCGAGCATCCCCCACGAGCAGGGCGTCCGGATGGCGGGTTCCTTTTTGATGGAACAGGATCATCATACCTGGCCCACTAACACCTTCATCTTAAAACTCCTAGAATTTATTTTGACAAAAAATTATTTTTTATTTATGGATCAAACGTATCTTCAAATTCAAGGCGTGGCAATGGGCACATCTTGTGCCCCTTCATATGCAAATTTATATCTCGGTGGTTGGGAACGGGCAGTCTTCAGTGATGACCTTATGGAACCATTCCTGGACCATGTACTAGGATGGTTCAGGTTCATTGACGACCTCTTGGTAATTTGGACAGGTACAGAGCAACTTCTGCAAACCTTTATCGCAGAGCTTAACATTAATACTTTCAACCTTCATTTCACCTTTTCTTATGACAGACATAGCATCCCATTTTTGGATGTACAGATCATCAAGGACACCACTGGTCATCTTATCACGGACCTCTATCGTAAACCCACTGCAGGCAACACTTTGTTGCATGCATCCAGTCTTCATCCCCGTCCTCTGGTTCGCAGTATCCCTTTTGCTCAGTATCTCAGACTGAGAAGAAACTGCACAGAGGACGATGATTTTCATAAACAGGCTAATGCCCTCCGTACACGACTGTTAGCTAGGGGCTACAAACGCACCGTGCTAAGAAAAGCTTTCAACAAGGCCTTAGCTCTTGATCGACAAACACTGCTATACGGCCCTGCACGCCCCAAACAACCATACATGACAAAGATCATTACCAAATTCTCCACCCACCATCAGCAACTACGAAAAATATTGTCTAACCATTGGCATATTCTAACTGATCATCATACCCTTAAAAAATATATCAAACCAACTCCCGACCTTGTCTTCAAAAGGGCCACTTCCTTAAGGGATAGATTAACACACAGCCACTATAGGATTCCCTCCCCCGACCTCAGGGAACCCAGAGGCACCTTTAAATGTGGCAATTGTCCACATTGCCCCTGGATCCAAGAGGGACAACATTTTTTACTTCCCAACGGTGAAATGTTTTTTCCCAGACACTCAGCCCATTGTGGCACGCGCGGAGTAATTTACCTCATGACATGCGCTTGTAACGCTTTTTACGTTGGGAAAACAATTAGGGAACTACGGCAGAGATTGGGGGATCACCTATACGCCTCTACAAATGGCAAGCTCACTACCGTGGGCCGCCATATAGGTATTCACCACCGCTTTAATCTCGATTACATTCGGTTCACCGTGTTGGATGTTGTCCCTGAAGACCCCCGAGGGGGCAATTGGGACCGTGAAATTCTCAAACGTGAATCCTTCTGGATTGAGCGACTTGATGCATGTGTTCCTCCGGGTATCAACGAGGCACATTCATATAAATACTTCCTTGAATAACTTTGTTATCCTTTTCCCTCTTTTTCCCCTCCCCCTCCCCTTCCCTCCCTCTTCTCCTTCCCCTCCCCCCCCCCCCCTCCTTTTTTCTTCCCTTTCCCCTTCCTCCTCCTCCCTTCCCCCTCCCCAGTCTCTGCCATGACCCAATTACAACATATCAAAATCAAGAATAACAAAAACAAAGAACCAAACCACATTACATCTGGATTTTGCTTTTTAGGACTTCAGGTATTTTCCCCCCCCTGATCATGGACTAGTGGACTCTGAACATTAGTGGTATCCACAATGTATCCAAAACTTTCTATTTTTTAATCTTTATTTTTTTATTGGTTTTTCTCAATGGCTGTTTTCAAATGTTCAGGAATTGTTTGATTTTTTGTTATTTAAAATCATGTATGATGTTGATTATAATGTTGTTCTGTATTTGTCCTGGGACGGGCCATGTTGCATGTGTCCCCAGCTGTATGGGTTCCTGGCGCCCCCGCTGCTGGGGACCGTGCATCTCCCCCTCCCAGTTTATTGTTTCTTTCATTACACCTGTACTCAGACTATTATCAAAGTTGCACTGGCCACCCTATCCTGGATGGATGTGAGGAGTTTATTCTCCCCCTACGGCGGGCTTGCGCTCCTCCGGCGGTGGGCTCGGCTAATATTAGCCCAGCCGCCGCTTCGTCCTGATTAGTGCTCAGGCACTGATCAATTTCGAGCTTTGCGCCTGCGCTGGACCAATTCCTCGCGCATGCGCAATAGTGGGGGACCGGACCCGGAAGTAATCGCGGCGGCCGTCCCCGCCGTGGCAACTTCCGGGTTGGAGGCATTTAAGATGCCTGAGACCCAGCTGCCTGAGCCTCAGATGAATACCCAGCACCTTGCGGGCGCTACCTGACGATTCATGTGAGTACTTATGTTATGCTCCCCTTTGACCAGGTGGGGATTCCCACTTTTTTAATTGGCATCCCCCCCTCTTCTGGCACTGAACACCTAATGATTGTTGCCTACTTTTAAAACCAGTCTCTCATGCCTCTTAAATTTATTGCAGTGACCCGCCGTGACAGTGTGATGTGGCGTTTGCGCCACTGACTGCACTAGTCATGTCCTCTTGGGTTTGAGCAGTCTCTGAGTCTAGGCTTTCACCACAGCAATGATAGGTAAGGGAATTTCTTCATTACCATGAATTCCCTTCTTTACTAGTCCTGTATGTCTTTTCCCTACCTTAACATTTTCATATAGGTGAAATTGGGACATCCACTCCACTCTAACCCCCTGTCTTCTTCCGTTCCTTTCTCCCCTTTTTCCCCCTCCCCCCCCCCCCCCCTTTCCCCCCCCTTTTCCCCCCCCTCTTTCCCCCCCCCCCCCTCCTGTCCTCCCCCTTCATATTCCCCTTCCTCTTTTCCCCTCTTTCCCCCCCCCCCCCCCTCTCTTCCCCTTTCCTCTCCCTCCCTTCTTTTTTCTTTTCCTCCCCTTTCTTCCCTTCCCCTCTTTTCCCCTTTTTCCCCCCTCCGTTTTCCCCTTTTTCCCTTTTTTCCCCGGTTCCCCTTCCCTTTTTCCCCCCCCCCTCCGTTCCTTCCCCCCCCCCCCCCTTTTCCTTCCCTGTTCTTGTTCCTTTTTCACCTGAATCCTGGCACTCCCGGGTGACCCCTCAACAGAATTTATTGTATTATCCTTTAAATCTTATATTTTTTATAAATTTCCCTCATAATAGCTATACCCTAAATTTGCCTCCCTGGCCCGCCACCGGGGGAACGCCTCTTCGAGGGCGTCTCACAATATCACTCCAGGAAGACCCTCTTGGTTATAGTGTGGTGAGTGCAATTTGTAAATTTTGAGCATATTCTCCAATTCAAGTTGTGTATTCTCCAAAACTGTCTATATATTTATGCTTGTTATGTTGATACTATATTTTTCACCTTCATAGACTATATACTACCAGACGCCTCCTGAAGAAGCGGCTGTGACCGCGAAACCGTAGAGGTTACGTCTGCAAGTATCACACCATATAAACCTTTGTCTATGCACCTTGTGGGCATTAGCTATACTAAAACTTAGTGTTAACAATGCTGTAAACAATTACTATTGTGTTTGTTTTTGTATGTCAATATTATCAATATGTACCAAACATGTCCCTTACAGGACTTTTTATGAATTTTGAAATAAATTTACATTTCTTTTAAATCAAGTTTTCTCTTTATGGTACCGCAATAGTCCTCTTCTTTCTTCCTCTCTTTTGAAAGAGGCAGGACCCTATTGGAGAGGTCCCTGCTCCGATTTCTCTTTCAATCCTATTTTTTGGTTTCATTCATACCCAGGATGATGGTACCTATTAATGTTAGTTTATTCCTCTGTGTAAACTATGTGGCATATCAATTTACTCGAATTCGTAAATTCGTAAATTCAAAATTTGAAAATCCGAAAATTCTAAAATCTGAAATAATAATTTATTTTTTACTGACTATTAAATTATAGGTATTGGAATTTCCTTTCAAATTTGGCTGTTAGTGAATGTAACGAATACGAATTTATCCAAGTTACGAATTATTCGAAATAATGAATGCCATATCTAAACAAAGGGAATGTAACAAATTAATAATAATAAATAACAATAATAAAAACGCTTTATTATTATTTATTATTAATTTGTTCTGTTCCATTTGTTTAGACTGCGGCATTCATTATTTCGGATAATTCATAATTTTGGATAAATCCATATTCGTTACATTTACTAACAGCCAAATTTGAAAGGAAATTCCAATACCTATAATTTAATTGTTAGTTATTATTAGTTAGTTATTCTTTCGAATTTTCAGATTTTCTTTCTTATTTTCCGATTTTATAATTTGGTATTTTTAAAATTTTCGAATTTACAAATTACGATCATAATAAATAACCCGAAAAAAGAATAAAAACAAATGAAAGGAAAACGTGACTACTCTTCACTGGTTCTCATCCTACCTATCCCACCGCACCTTCAGTGTCACTTACAACTCTACTTCCTCCTCTCCTCTTCCTTTCTCCATTGGGGTCCCCCAAGGTTATGTTCTTGGACCTCTCCTTTTCTCAATCTACACCACTTCCCTGGGTCAGTTGATTGTCTCCCATGGCTTTAAATATCATCTCTATGCTGATGACACCCAAATCTATCTCTCCACACCCCAGCTCTCTCCATCTGTCTCCTCATGCATTACCAACTATATAGCAGACATATCAGCCTGGATGTCACATCACTTCCTCAAACTCAACCTATCCAAAACCGAGCTCATGATATTTCCTCCCTCAGGTGCCACTTCCCCAGATTTCTCTGTCAATATCAATGGCTCAACTATCAACTTGTCCCCCCACACCAAGGTCCTAGGTGTAATCCTGGACTCTGAAATAACCTTTCAGCCCCACATCCTATTGCTATCCAAAATTTACAGCCTCAACCTCTGCAACATCTCCAAGATACGCCCCTTCCTTTTTTTTTTTTAATTCTTTATTTTATTTTATAAAAAAATACACCATTATACAACAAAGAGAACACAATAAAATATTGCTTTCCATTGATATTCTCATCTATTTCCTTTAAAAACCCTCCCCCCCCCCCCCCTCCTACCCCTATTCTTGCAGAAAACGCTAATGGAAGATGTTTAAACTATTTATAATTATAAATATAATTCTCATCCTTATCCCCTATCCCATTATCTAATGATCTCTTCAACATATTTCCACGTTTTTTTAAACTTAAGCCACATTTCCCATTTATCATTATGTTCTATCCCTTCCTCCCATTCAACTCCCTTATCGTCAAGACTCTCTAAATTATATATTGCGTTGACACAGAAAATCCAATCCCTAATTTTTGGGCTCTCCACTTCCTGCCATTTTTTCGGTAATTTGCCTTTTCTCAGCATTTAACAAGATGGGGATAATAGATGTTTTATATTGTCTAATTGAACTGTCTGTCCTGTGGAACAAACATATCCACGGGTCTTCCGGGATCACTTTGTTAGTGACATACTTTATAATTTGTAAAACTTGGGGGATATGGGGGATTCCATATTATGTGACTTAACTGTGTATTACTCATGGTTTTTTCTATACTAACCCATCTCTTTTCTTTGGATTCTTTTGCCCATTCCACCACCTTAACCAGGGCCACTGCAATAAAATATTTTTTAAAGTCCAGGATCGCTAGGCCACCCTGTTTTTTTCCCCTACTCAACACTGAATATGCTATTCGCGGTTTTTTATTACTCCAAATAAATTTAAATATAAGGCCTCTTTAAGCTCTAAATTATGATTGTGGGAGTGATATTGGCAGCATTTGAAACTTATATATAATTTTCGGAGCTAGCACCATTTTCACTGTATCAATTCGCCCAATCCATGAGAGAGGGCGCATTGATATTTTTTTGACTTCCTTCTTAATTTCGTCTAACAGAGGGATGTAATTTATTAAATATATTTTCCTCGGAGAGTCTGACAATCTAACTCCAAGATATTTTATATCCTTTCTCAGAGGGAAATGAAATTCTTTAAAGAGTTTGGTTTCTTCCAACTTAGATATATTTATGCTTAGGGCCTCTGACTTGCTGAGGTTAATTTTAAAGTTTTAAAAATCACCATATCTTCTCAACAACCCCAGCAAGTTTGGAATCGTAATTCGAGGATTAGTGAGGAAGAAGAGCACATCGTCGGCAAACGCCGCAAGTTTGTGCTCCTCTACACCTATCTTAATCCCACTAACATCTAAATTGTTTCGTATTGAAGCAAGGAGGGGCTCTAAGGTTATTACAAACAAAAGGGGCGACAACGGACACCCTTGTCTGGTTCCATTTTCCATTGTAAACTGCAAAGAAAAAACCCCATTCACCTTAACTGTCGCTGGAGGATGGTTATATAATACTTTAATCCATTGGATCATTCTTGGGCCTACCCCCATGACTTCCAGTGTTTTCATCATGAACCCCCAGTCTACCCTGTGGAATGCTTTTTCGGCATCCATTGACAGGAATAGACTTGGGAACCCACTTGATTTAATAGCCTGAAGGAGGAGCAAGGTCCGTACTCCATTGTCTCGCCCTTACCTTCCTGGTATGAAACCAACCTGGTCTGGGTACACTAGGACGGTCATCCTTTCCTTCAATCTCATTGCCAAGACTTTTGCATGAAGTTTAGTGTCTGCATTTAATAGAGCTATTGACCTGTAGCTAGAGCAAAGCGTCCTATCTTTGCCCTCCTTTAATATAACTGTTATTGCTGCAGACAATGCTTCCCCTCCAATTTCACAATTCAGACCTAAACCATTCCAATACTGGCATAGCTTCGGAACTAAAATCTGCTTGAATAAGATAATAAGTTGTATAACCGCCAGGGTATCTTTCTCGGACAGGCGCGGTAGTCCTGCTGTATTTAAAAATTCTTCAACTTTGTCCATATTTTCTTGTTCCCCTTGACCCTTCTGTCTTATAGAGTATAAGGCTTTATAGTAATTTCTAAATTGTTCCGCTATCTCTTTAGAGGTGTGGACCGCTTCCCCCTTCTTATTTTGAATTTTTTCAATGAAGTCAATTACTCAATTTTCTCAACATCCTAGCTAGGTGCTTACTTGTCTTATTCCCACAAAGGTACCTGTCTCTGGCTGAACTGTTAAATATCCTTCTAGATTCTTGTTCCATTATATCCTTCAATTCTTCGCTCTTATTTATTAATTTATGAAAGAGGTCCTGATGGTGACTCTTTTTATGGTCTTGCTCTAATCGATGAATTTCCTCGATGAGGGATTTCCTTTTTCTTATTCTCTCTTTCTTTATTCCAGAGCCGATAGATATAAGGACTCCCCTAATATAGGCTTTATGAGCCTCCCAAAGGGTGGATTCTGATATCTTCCCTGTATCATTAACTGAAAAATAAAATTCAATTTCTTTCTGTACTGTTTCTACTATTTTATCATCTTTTAGAAGGTTTTCGTTCAAACGCCATGTATACGGTAATCTCTGGGTTCCCGGCATCCTCAGCCTCATTGAGACCAGGGAATGATCAGATAATGTCGTTATTTCTATCTTAGTTTCACCTACTAGGTCTAGTAGACTATGGTCTACCATTATGTAATCCAGCCTAGAGTATGTCCCGTGCACAGGTGAGAAAAAAAGTATAATCACATATTTATGCATGTTGCACCCTCCACACATCCATAATTTGACATTGATGCAGTCTACGCCTAATCATGTTTAGTGAAACTTTACTCATCCCCTGCACACGGGACATACTATCCAGAGAGGGGTTCAAACAAAAGTTGAAATCCCCTGCTAGATTAACCTCTCCTGTCTTATAGTCCATCAGCTTACTCAGTACCTGTTTCAAAAATCCGATTTTTGTTAGGGCAATATACGTTTGCCAAAGTAAACGTCTTACCGCCCATACTTCCCTTCAGAAAGAGATAGCGACCGTCAGGGTCTGTCATTCTGTCCATCAATGAGAACCTAGTCATTCTTGAGAACCCAATAGCCACCCCCATGGCCCTCTTGGTTGACGAATCACCATATAACCAGGTCGGAAAATCTTTAGAACAAAGTTTAATGCCTGACTCATGAACCAAATGGGTCTCCTGTAGGAACACCACGTCTGCCCGGTACTGCTGAAGTTCTTTTAAAATTTTATGTCTCTTAACTGGGGAATTAAGGTCTTTGACATTGTATGATATAAAATGTATTTCTGTCATTTATAATGGTCTAATACGGGTCCTCTCTTCTGTGTTTAAACTTGTCTTCTGCATGTAAATTATTTTCCTGCAAGATAAATCTCTTCCCAATTGTACATGTATCTTCTCAATCAGCACATTGCCCACAGTTATTACCTCTTGTATCTCTTGACCTTCCTTCTTAGATTGTAAGCTCTAAGAAGCAGGGCCCTCTGATTCCTATTGTATTACAGTGTATTGTATTTGTACTGTCTACCCTCAAGTTGTAAAGCGCTATGTAAACTGTTGGCGCTATATAAATCCTGTATAATAATAATAACAAAAAATGAACAAATATTTTCGGCAGTGCACATGTCTAGAGTTTACCTTTAAACTATTCTTGTTGATTTTTTTAATGAATACAAAACAGTTAATTGGTGGTTCTTTATACCTGTCTGGAGTTTACCTTTAACTTTGCTATTCTGGTTTCTTGCTATGGATCAGTAATCAGCACCGCTCTTCAAACAGTTTTGCCTAACAGGATTTATGACTTACAGTAAAATGCCTATTATGAATGGTGAAAACATTATGATTATGAAAAATTTTATATTTTTTTTACTCATATAGTCCCAACAAATTGCACAACTCTTTATGAAGAACACTAAACCATTCATATCAGTTTTTACTCCTAAAAAACAAATTAAATGTCCCTAACACAATCATAGGGAGTCACCAGGGGCACTTTTGGGTGGAAGACCTTTAATGGAATCGTGAAGTGAAAGAATAATGTAGGATGCCATTGCTGACCTCCTTCTAAAAACATTTGCTTTCTGGCTGTCTGGAGTCATTGACATGTTCAGATAAATAGAGTGCTTTTGGCGAAATCGATTTGCTGCAAAATTATCAATTTTGCAGAAGCAGCAACTTTTCTTTTAACTTGCCGAGCTACTTAGAAGAAGTTCTACTCCCTCTTATTTTATTTTTATTCAAGAGTGTTTTATAGTGAATTTAGGGTGGTTTATTTTATTTATAAGATTCTTTTTTCCTTCTTTTTTTGTATTTTTCTTCCTTTATTTGTGTATATTTAGTCATTTTTTTTGTACACTGACGCTTTAAGGGGATTATTTTACATATTTTGCTCAGTGTCAAGTTTTTTATGGGTTGTAAAGTTTCAAAGTTTTTCACTTTCATGCATTCTATGAAACAAAATACACAGTAATTAATTATATAATATACAAAATATACATCATGCAACACACTATATATCAATTGTACCCTATCTCCCAAGGTGCAACAGAGGGGTCACTTACATGCATCTCCCAGAGCAAAGCAGGAGCTGGCAGCACACCATGCATCTAAATTTGCCTCAAAACAATGGTTTGTTCATAGGGGTACACTTTTGGGGGTTGGGTGCCTAGTTTTGAATGAGACTCAGAGAGAAAAGAGAAAAGGGGCGCACCAGCCTTGTGTATTATCTTTTAAAATATTTATTGAATAAAAATGATAAAAAGAAACAACTCACAAGCGATTGGTAGAGGAAGGCACAACGGGAAAGTGCACCGACTAACAGCATGCGACCTAGGATGAGCGATACCTTCCAAAGATCGTGGAGGAACGCACAGGCATCACTAACAGCTAACGCGTTTCGAAGGGATCATCCCTTCTTCATCAGAGCTATGCAGTGAACTCTCCTTCAGCAGTCCCTATTTATAAGTGCCTGAGTGTCAATGAAACAAGGATGAGATATGAGGCTCCTCCCCCTCAAAGCGTCCCTCCCTCTAGTGCCCTCCAATCATACGGGCAAAAAATCCAACGAATATACAGAAAATTGTAAATATATATATATATATATATATATATATATATATATATATTGTATGAGAAAACAAATATAATAGAGGCAAGCTAAGCCATTGGTGGTGAATCGTGGCATGCTGCGCACACAGAGTTCAGAGATGACAAAGGCATGAGATATGTTAAGCATACTAGATGTGAACTGTAGTGAACAGTAGTAAACATAGTAGGTAGGAAACCCCCCATTCCAAATGCCACCAGTCGTATCAAAGAATATAAATACCTACAATATTATCTCAGGGGGTCTGTGTGTGTAAGGCGCCTCAGCATTGAGTGTACAGTGGGCCGGTAGTTACAGCGTGGCGATGTCGAAGTGGAACGCACGCCGATGTGTTTGCGTTCCAAACTAGAGGAAGGGGGCGGGATCCACATCGCTTCCTCCGCATCCCACAAAGCCCGTTGATGACGTGAGCGGCGAAAGACAGCCCAGCAGCATGCAACTGGGGGCGGGACCTGAATGTCAGAGGCCGGGTGCTTACTCGAGCCATCCTGATGTCAGTCAGAACTAGCAGCTGCAGCGGCTCACACGGATTTGAATGTCATGAAGCCCCTAATAGGAGACCAAAAAGCCCCTTGAGAATAATGAATTCTCTTTTTGAATGGGACTTCCTGTCCCACTTCCTGCTTCTGACTACAGGCTGCCTAGGCAACTCCTCCTCTCCCCCTAGGTGGCCCCTCCCTCTCGGAAATCTTCTGGGACACATCACAGGTCACAGAAGATTTCCTGTCCACTTGGAAAGTGCAGCGCGACTCGCGCAATGCACAGTGCGTGCCCGGCCGTGAAGCCGCAAGCTGTCACGGCCGGGTGCCCACAGTTTCAATGGAGGCGCCGCGGCGAGGAGGGGGAGAGGAGCGAGGCTCCGCGAGGCCACATTGCTGAACCGTGGGACAGGTGAGTGTCTGTTTATTAAAAGTCAGCAGCTACACTTTTTGTAGCTGCTGACTTTTAATAAACGAAAAAAGCCTGGAACTCCGCGTTATGATATTATTTTCATGAAAAAGCAAGAGAATGGTGGTCCCCAAAAATCGGTATGGTAATTATACTGAGGAACCTGTAACAGCCATCAAGGCACAATTAATAAACCAATCACCATAGCTCTACTTACTTTATATATACACCCAACAGCCAGCTGAGAGATCCCCATTCTCCTTACCTACAATACGATAACAGTATTCCACAGCCAACTGGGTCAGACAAAATATATTATCACGGTACTTCTCTAAACCGTATCACATCATGGATTCAAGTAGGCTTCAGCCTTTAAATATATAAGACATACAAAACCTCATCAAAATTCATGCTATCCATGACATACCAAACTAAACTGTTAATTTCCCATATGGGGAACTTTGATCCATCATGCTTAATGGCCAAACAATCACTTTTATGAACACTCACCTAAAATAATGTCAGCCTTCAAGTATCACCAAATATCTATTATTTTCTGTGTGTTAAACCATCTGTAACAAGGGAAACAATCCTATGCTACTCACTTGATGTATCCATAGAAATTTTCAGCTCAAGCACAAGAGTACAAACAAAGGGGGAAGGAAATCTTTTCATTGATCACCTCTCCAGTGCAAAGCCAGACTCACACAGCCTCCAGCATCACTCCTTTCCCAACCTACACCACTTATAAGTACTGAATGACGCCTAATTACAAGCTTCTCCTCTGTTCCACCTTGGGAGATAGGGTACAATTGATATATACTGTGTTGCATGATGTATATTTTGTATATTATATAATTAATTACTGTGAATTGTGTTTCACAGATAGGTCTAGTTTATTTGTGGTCAAGGAATTGAGGTCCTGAGTAAGCTGTTTGTGAAACACGTCAACCTCCTGGCCAGCTTTACAAAGAAACAATATGTGGAGTATAAATGTATCAGCCTATCCAACGATCATATGATGCTTTTTAGGAGCATGAGCTCTACAATCTCTTTTATATGTAATTGTTTTTGTAATAAAATACCTTTTATGTGAACTCAATGTGGTTTAGTTCTTCTCTGGTACCGTTAAAGTCCTTAAGCTCTGGTTGTTTGTTTTCAGCCCTGTGCTGCCATCAGTTGGCGTGTTTCAAAACTAGTCTCAAAACCTTTTTGATACCACCTCATATTAGAGCCAATTTAGACAGGAGCCATTGAACCTATCACTATATCTTTGGCGTGTAGTTGGAAACCAGAGTACCCACAAAAACCCACAGAAGCACAGGGAGAACATGCACACACCTACTTTCACAAATGTATCCTACTTACTGGTGACAGGCTCTGAGGAAGAAGGTACTCCTTCGAAACGCGTCAACCAGCAGCCCTCTGTTTCCTGAAGACTGTCGGTTGTAGGACTGATTGCCACATCTGAGTGGTTTCTACAAGCTTTTATTCACCACATGTTTGTGAGTAGTATTGTATTGTTTTTTATTAATAAATTATCTTGGGACAATGCACAAGGCCGGTGCGCCCTCTTCTTTTTCTCTTTTTTGTACTTACTAGCATTCCCCCTATCCAGGAGGGCAGCAAGGCAAAGGCACTATCCCTTGAGTCATTGATCGCCCGGCCATCACACTAATGCCCAGGAGTGTTTGTTTGCGATTACTAAGAGTCTATTTAAGACTTTGACCCCTGAGTTTGGTGTGCTTTATGCAAGTAGACCGGTTAGGGACAGGTTCACCACTTGACAGGGACAGTGGAAGTAATAGGGAAAGGTTCTGGCAGAGTAGGGAGAGAGCAGGGACTATGTCTCCCTCTTCAGGAAGCTTCCTATTTGGGTCATCCAGGCAGCACAGCGCTCCTCGTGGCAGACGCTGTCTGCATCCCTGAGTCTTCTGACCGCTGTCAATTCACTGCCTGCTTACAAGTGGCTTTGGGCAGGTATGCTTCCTGCTGGGCCATGAAAAAGGAGCTAGTGTGCATGCGCCAAATTGCGTCACTGCCCCGTCTTGACGTCACATCCGGGTACTGCATTCCACGCTGGTTCCGGTGCTGTGGCTTAACTTCCAGGGTGTCTGACACACATCTCCATACTGCTGGCCGGCCAGGAGATAAGCCGATTGGATAACCTGGGGAGAACCTCCCACTGGGCGTCCCACATCATTTGATGAGCCTGTTAACACATTCCTTCTTGTGAGTGTTTTTAACTGTATTAAGGCATTAAAGTCTTGTTTTTACTGCACTTAGAAGCACCTTCTTTCTGTTCCATTTCTCATCAGAGTTTGCTTCTCTTATGGATTGCTCCTGATGTGTGCCACAGGACACCTGCCTGATGTTTAACTTGCCCCCACTACGCTATAGACTTTGAACCTTTACCTGGAAGGTCCCTGCCTAGAGCGCCTTGTACCCCACCATTTTTTCAAGTTTCCCGCCAGTCCTGCTGTGCTGTTGACTTACTGCTTTATAAAATGTTCTTTGCAAATAGGGACTCTGTGTGTTTACTGCCTGCCACACCACACTGACCTACCCAACGAGCTCATACTTGATAGTACGGGGTCCACAAACATTTCTTTATTCCATGACCCATATAAATAAAACCTTTACAGACTTCTTTATTAATAATTTAAAGGGTAAATACTTTATGTCACATTAAAGTGTTACTAAACCTATACTTCCCAGCTGTCCCTGATTTCGAGGAATTGTCCCTGATTTGGAGCAATGTCCCTCTGTCCCTTTTGCCCCTCATTTTGGTCTGATCCATATAGTTGTATATAAAATGCACTTTTCGTCTTTCAAAAAGTTTTTCCCAGTGCTAAACCTTTCATCCAATTTCTAAATTGCTGCATTTGTAAATTCCAAAAGCCAATATAAAGGAATAGTAGTGGTAAAAAAAGGATTGTGGATTTAATTTTTTTGGTTTATTCTCTTTTAAGGGGGTGTGGCAGGGGGCGTGCCCTATGCCTACATGCGGTTGTTAGTAGGTGTCCCTCATTCCCATCTCAAAATGTTGGGAGGTGTGCTAAACCCAGGACTCTGCATTCACTATATCTGGTCTCCCACAGTACACAGAACATGGAAATGCAAATATTTTAGTAAATATAAACTGCTAAATACCTTTTCTCATCAGCAGTATATAGCAGTCTTGTGAATTCTATCAGTGCCTGGTTAAAGCTTGTAGGAGGAGTTTTCATACTGCACTGAGCTGTCCTATCAGGATGCAGGACCCCTGACCCTCTGTCTGGACAGTGCTGATTGGCCCTTTGCTGATCACATGCACCCTCCCAAGAAAAAAAAAAACTCTCTGGCAATACACACCAAACTGAGCATGTGCAGACTGACTTCATAGACTCTGTGTTATCGGGATCTGTTTGGAGTCAGTGGATGAAGGGGAGGATCTGTGCATACAGGATCAAACAGCCTTTTTAAACAATGCAGAGGATTAACCCCTTAGGTTCCACAGTGAGTATAACAAACATGCTTTACTGCATATACAGACTGATTTCACTGTTGTGGGTTTAGTAACACTTTAAGCAAAATTTTTGGTCGCGATTGTTAGAATTTGTATGTTGAAGCTCGCTTTCACCAATCTGGTACAGGACACAGGATTTAAAATATAATCCCCAAATGGTCAGCTAATTGTAACCCCAATAATGCTGTGCTTGGTGTCTGCACTAGGACACTCTGCATTGGTTGTGTGTTTGGTATTTAGTACCAGGCGCTGGTAGCGCTCACTTTTCATGTCGTTCCTCTTCTGAGCTGTCTGATTAATGTTTTTCTAAATAAGAGGTGCTGTACATGTTATATACACAGCTTCAGTTCAGCAGAACCTTCCTATTTATTCTACCATGTATCACTGAGCATGACAGCAGACAATCTTATCTCACGGATCCTGGAAGGCTGCTTCTATATCGATAGACCCTCTGTAATAAATGCACCAGCAGCTAGCAACATGCTTTATTTAACAGTTCATTACAGCAGATTGTGCCGCATCGATCCATGTTATCAGATTTAACATGAGAAAAGTATGCAGGCTGCCACTGCCGAGCTCTGCTCCTGAAAATGCCAGATGCCTGGCCGCCAACGTTGACCTGCTGGCCTTCACACTTTAAATCACTGACAAGTACGCAGATACGTTCCGACTTATTCCCCACTTTTCTAATCTATCTACATGCTTTGAGTTATTATATACCACAACTGGATTGGTTTCTTTTTTTTCCAGGCATTTTGCATTTATTTTCACCTGTTGATCCTACCAGTAAGGCCCCTTTCACACGTGCGCTCCGATCAGGTCTGCCTGTAAGTTTTTCAGGCAGTCCTGATTGGATGCTCTATTCACTCCTATGGGGCAACGCATGTCCGCTGACACTCGCTGCTATCTGATCCGATCCTGTCTGTGAAATCCAGACGGATGGTGACCCTATTTTCCATCTGTCTGGAGGATAGGATCAGATGAAAAGGGACAGGCGGGCCGTTTTTTCCGATCTCCCCATAGAGGAGAGCCGGGCTCTGACAGATCTGTCCCTGCACAGTGAGCGGAGAAGGACCTGTCATTGGCCTGCACAGTGGGGCTCAGCGGATCAATTCCCCTCTGAGCAAAGCGGAGTCCGACAGGCGGATCGCCCACGTGAAAGGACCCTAACACATTTGGGGGAGTTTTACTAAAACGGGTGCACATAGAATCTGGTGCAGCTGTGCATGGCAACTAATCAGCTTCTAATGTCAGCTTATTTAATTAAGGCTGGATTCACACTGCCTGCGACTTTGGCAGGACTTAGATGAGACTTCTTCAACAGAGGTCAATGCAAGTTGTATCAAAGTTGGATTAAAAGTAGTGTGGGCAACGCTGTATCCTGGCCTAGGCCGACAAGGCCCAGGCCTAGGGCAGCACGGAAAGAGTCCCCGCCAGTTTGCCCTACACTGTAAGTGAAGCGCCAGTCTTATGGGGCGGACTGGGCTTAGAGGCAGATTAGTCTAGAGCCCCCATAAAGCGGCCGCACGGCTTCCGGTATTCAGGCGGCTGGCATTCCACAACTGTGGGGGGAGGGAGGCACGGCTTCTAATTTTGACCTATCATCCTGGACCACAAACCTTCCTCACTGTGCTATATGTTTTCTGCTGCACCATTGCCATGGTTATATCTTCTTAGTCCTCTCCATAAAATCATCAGAAATTTGTGCTTAAAGTAGAACTATATTTTTTTATATTTTTTTTTCATTTTGGATAGAGTAAGGGAGGGTTATAGCCCCTGTCAGTTTATTTTTTACCATCCCTGTCCCATTGCAGAGATTTCCCTTCACTTCCTGCCCCATAGTCAAACAGGAAGTGAGAAGCAATCTATGCAAATTAAGGGAATCCATTGACCCCCCCCCCCCCCGCAGGCCCTCAGAACTAGTGTCCCCACTCGAAAATATCAGGGTGGGTCGTAAAAAGAAAAGGGTGTGGCCTTGACAGGAAGGGGTGGGTCATATTTAAATTAGGGGATGCACGAGTTTAGGCAGGCCTAGGGCAGAACAAAACCTAAATACACTACTGAGTGCGGGAACCTTTTTCTAAGTCGTAGCAACTCAAGACGCACCGATTAGAACGGTTACATTGCACAGAATCGGGTCCGACTTCTGATGTGACATGCTCCAAAGTCAGAACGATTGTCGCATCAGTGGGAACCGGGCCTAAAGTGTTACTAAACCCACAACAGTAAAATCAGTCTGTATATGCAGTAAAGCATGCTTGTTATACTCACTGTGGAACCTAAGGGGTTAATCCTCTGCATTGTGTAAAAAAAGCTGTTTAACCCTGTCTTCTCTGATCCTTCTCTTCTTTTACTGTCCCCAATCCATCTCCTGATAGTACAGAGCCTTAGGGGCACTCTGCACATGCTCAGTTTGGTGTGTATTGCTAGAGAGAATTTTTTTTATTTCTTGGGAGAGTGCATGTGATCAGCACAGGGCCAATCAGCACTGTCCAGACAGAGGGTCAGGGGTCCTTTAGCCTCATAGGACAGTCAGAGTAGAATGAAAACTCCTCCTGCAAATTTTAACCAGACACTAATTGAAGTCACAAGACTGCTATATACTGCTGATGAGAAAAGGTATTTAGCAGTTTATATTTACAAAAATAATTGCATTTCCATGTTTTGTGTACTGTGGGAGATCAGATAGAGTGAATGCAGCAGGGTCCTGGGTTTAGTAACACTTTAAAGAATAACTTTTGCTAAGTAAAAAACAATCCCCTCTTGGTGATCAATGTACATTGCCAGGGTATAAACAAACATTGTAGCAGATTTGTAGCAAAACAAACCATTTGTTTCAGCTGACTGATTGCAGATTCTGAATGGGAGGGTCTGATTCATTATAATCAGCTGGTGCACTCTCTGTGTTTTAATGAGAAAAGATGCAGTATCTGCATCACCTTGTATTTAACCCTTAGAGCCCTTTCACACTGGGGCAGGGGCGGTGTCAGCGGTAAAACGCCGCTATTAGCGGCGTTTTACCGTCGGTATGCGGCCACTAGCGGGGCGGTTTTACCCCCGCTAGCGGCCGAGAAAGGGTTAAACACCACCGCAAAGCGCCTCTGCAGAGGCGCTTTGCCGGCGGTATAGCCGCGCCGTCCCATTGATTTCAATGGGCAGGAGCGGTAAAGGAGCGGTATACACTCCGCTCCTTCACCGCTCCGAAGATGCTGCTGGCAGGACTTTTTTACCGTCCTGCCAGCGCACCGCTCCAGTGTGAAAGCCCTCGGGGTTTTCACACTGGAATGAAAGTAGCGCCACTTTCCGGTCAGTTTGCAGGCGCTATTATTAGCGCAATAGCGCCTGCAAACCGCCCCAGTGTGAAAGGGCTCTTAGGAAAACTTAGTGCAGGCTTCTGGGAAAATCAGTGAGCCAATCACACAAGCAGGAAATGACATTTCAGGGCGGCGTTCTGTACTCCACCTGTGTAAAGAATTCCACCTGGTTGCTTTATTGCATTGGGTTTTACAGCATTATTGCATTTTTTAAAATTACTATTAACATTAAAGCAAATGAAAATCCTTATATACACCCAGCGAAGTGACTGGCCTCAGGTGATACACAGAGATGAAACAAATCCTCCTGTATCAGTTGTACCTGTTTATCTGAAGCCCTCTCTCCTCTACATCCCCTCAAAGCTCAGAATATAGACAGAATATAGACTATATAGAATATAGACAGCATTTCTGAGCTCCAGAAGGCAAGCTTTAAGGGTAACTTATATCCCCTCTTGGGATGCAAGGATTTTATTCACTTCCCATCCGCCCCATAGCAGTTTTACTGCTATAGGGCGGCACCTGTGCCCCGGATCACATATATACAGTATATACATGATCCAACATTTCCTGGCAGGGTGGCACGCATGCGCGCTGCCTGCAGCTCGCTTCCGCCATGATTATTTACAGTGGAAGCCGATTGGCAGGTAAATGTTACCCAATGTCCCCCGCCACCCACCGATCATTAGGCAGAGAGACAGAACTATGTAAACACGGCAGATCACCGTTCTGACAGGAGGGAAGGGATGGAATTTGTACCCCTGCAAAGCAGAAAATACATTTCATCTCTTCCCCTAGTAAAAGCACCTCACACAGTATAGTAAAACACTGGCTAGGCACACAGTTAACCCTTTGATTGCCCCTGATGTTAAGCCCTTCCCAGTCTAATGTCATTAGTACAGTGACAGTGCATGTTTTTTAGCACTGCTCACTGTATTAGTGTCACTGGTTCCCAAAAAGTGTCAGTTAGTGTCAGACTGACCGCCACAATGTTGCAGACCCGCTAAAAGTCGCTGATTGCCACCGTTACTAGTAAAAAATAAATAAATAAAATAATAAAAACAGCCCCGTAGTTTGTAGACGCTATAACTTTTGCGCAAACCAATCCATATATACGCTTATTGGAATTTCTTTTAACAAAAATTTGTAGTAGAATACATATTGGCCTAAATTTATGAAGAAATTAGATTTTTTTTGTTGTTGTTTAATAGCAGAAAGTAAAAAATATTGTTTTTTTTTTTTCAAAATTGTCTTTTTTTTGTTTATAGTGCAAAAAAAAAAAAAAATGCAAAGGTGATCAAATACCACCAAAAGAAAGCTCTATTTGTGGGGGAAAAGGACATACATTTTATTTGGGTACAGTGTTGAATGACCGCGCAATTGTCAGTTAAAGTAACGCAGTGCCGTATCGCAAAAAATGGCCTGGTCATGAAGGGGGGGGGGGGGGGGGTAAATCTTCCGGAGGTCAAGTGGTTATCAAATGTTTCTGCCCAGAATTGGCCACGGGCTTTATGCTTGTATTCTCCGTGTATGTATGTCATCAGATTTATCAAACACATTTAACCTGCGAATGCTGAATTTAACCACTTGCCGCCCGCCATATAGCAGAATGACGGCGGCAAAGTGATTTCAATATCCTGACCGGACGTCATATGACGTGATCAGGATATTGAGCCGCTGCGCGCCCCCGGGGGCGCGCATCGCGGCGATCGTTGTTGCGGGGTGTCAGTCTGATACACCGCAACTCCGATCTAGGTAAAGAGTCTCCGACGGAGACTCTTTACCACGTGATCAGCCGTGTCCAATCACGATTAGGAAGAGCCGGTGATCGGCTTCTCCTCACTCGCGTCTGACAGACGCGAGTAGAGGAGAGCCGATCGGCTGCTCTCCTGACAGGGGGGGTAGCACAGCCCCCCCTCGGATCCTACCCAGGACCACCAGGGAAGCCGCCCAGGACCACCAGGGAAACCAGCCACACTGGACCACCAGGTATGCCCCCTAGACCCCCAGGGAAATACTAACCAGTGCAAAGGCAGCTGCCAATCAATGCCCAGGCAGCTGCCAATCAGTGCCCACTCCAATGCCTGCCAGTGCCACCAGGGATGCCTATCAGTGCCGCGTATCAGTGCCCATCAGTGCCACGTATCAGTGCCCATCAGTGCCCAGCAGTGCCACCTATCAGTGCCCATCAGTGCCACCCATAAGAACCCATCTTTGCAGCCTTTCAGTACCCATCAGTGTCGCCCATCAGTGGCCATCAGTGCCCACCAGTGCCACCCATGAGTGCCCATCAGTGCCGCCTATCAGTGGCCATCAGTGCTGCATATCAGTGCCACCCATCAGTGCCGCCTACCAGTGCCCATCAGTGCCGCATATCAGTGCCCATCGTCAGTGCCCGCTCATTGGTGCCACCTCATCGCTGCCGCCTTATCAGTGCCCATCAGTGAAAGAGAAAATTTCCTTATTTACAACATTTTTAAACAGAAACAAAAGCAAAACTTTTATTTTTTTCAAAATTTTCGGTCTTTTTTATTTGTTTAGCAAAAAATAAAAACCGCAGAGGTGATCAAATACCACCAAAAGAAATCTCTATTTGTGGGAACAACATGATAAAAATTTAGTTTGGGTACAGTGTAGCATGACCGCTGAATTGTCATTCAAACTACGACAGCGCTGAAAGCTGAAAATTGGTCTGGGCAGGAAGGTGTCTAAGTGCCCGGTATCGAAGTGGTTAAACGTCTTGCTGTCCTGAAATATTCTGTTGCCCGCAGGACCTTTTATGAAGGTTTTTTTTTTTTTTTTTTTAAACAGTCTTCAGTTAGAGATATGATTATATCATCCCATAATGCAAGGATGTATTCAACTTTACATTTATGCTATACAGTCCCCCAAATGTGGATACACCCCCTTGGACCACACATATGACTTTCCTGTTTTTATTTATTTATTTATTTGTTTGTTTTAAAGAAAAAAAATGTTTTGGGTTTTTATGTCAAGATTGCAGGACTGATTTCCTATGATCGTGGAATGCCATAATTAAGTTAATTATGAATTCATTTAACTTTAATTTATCATTCAATTAATCTCTTCCATGAATGAATAAATGGGCTGTGCAATTAATCACGCATATGTGCAATCTCCAAGAAATTATCTGGCGATTTTCAAACACCTCTCTGCACTAAAAAGAAAATTGAACGAGATTAATGACATATAAATAGCTTGACATTCATGCATTAAAGGATCCCATCTCTATTTTTTTTTGTCTTTTTTTCCGGTTCTGATTTAAAAAATCACTTGAGTAACTCTGGCCTTATTGTAAGGTTTTTTTTTTTTTTTTTTTTCCACTGTCTGTGAAAAAAGCATAAAATAATGAGAGGATTTTTTTCTCTCACAAAAACATGTCCAGGATAGTTGAAAGGGGCTTCTGTAACCAGCAGGCCATTAAAATAAAAAATAAAAAAACATGGAAAAAACACCTTAATTTGTCTTCTTCATTAATATGAATTATTCTAAATAGTGAAATGTCATCACAATTTCCTGATTTTTTTGGAGGAAAAAAAAAATGACAAATTTTCACATTTTAAAATGAAAACTAGAATTATGATTTTAGTACAAAGCATGTTTTTAATGCAGCGCTTCAAAAAAAAAAAAAAAAGCAAAAAAAAAAAAAAGAAATGCAAATTTAAAAAGTTTGCACATAAACAGTAAAAAGTTAAAAAAAAAAAAAGCAAAAAAAAAAAAAAGAAATGCAAATTTAAAAAGTTTGCACATAAACAGTAAAAAGTTTAAAAAAAAAAAAAAGCAAAAAAAAAGTGGAACGATGGGATAAAGAAGTTTATAAAATTGAAGGGTTAATAAGGGGATAGAACTTGATTAACTACTTAAGGACCAACCGCTGCAGTTGTACTGTGGCAATGTGTTGGCTCGTGCACGGCTGGCGAGCGGGGGAGCCAGTCAGCTGGTGGGGGCGGACTCGATGTCCTCTGGCCACCCACGATCGTTCCCCACGGTGTCAGAATGGGGATCTGCCTCTGTAAACAAGGCAAATCTCTAATCTGACAGCGGAAATCACACAGATTTTGTTTTTCTGCTATGCAGAAAGAGGGATCTGTGTGTTGTCCCAGGCAGCCCATCCCCCATACAGTTAGTAAACACACCCAGGGAACACATTTAACCCCTTGATCGCCCCTGATGTTAATCCCTTCCCTGCCAGTGTCATTAGCATAGCTCCCAAATTTCCCTGATTTAAAGGGACTGTCCCTGATTTGGAGCAATGTCCCTCTTTCCTCCTCATTAGTCCCTCATTTTGGTCTGATCTATATAGATGTACAAAAAAAAGGAAATTTTTATCTATCAAAAAACGGAAAATTGTATACATACCTTTCCATAATTTTCCTTTCCTGACGCATCCCATGGCAGTACACACATTGGGTTGTGACTCCGTCTCCACAACCTGATAGGACTGGTTAGCTATAAGATTTGAAGAGGAGTCCACCTTTGCATTCTCAGTAACTATCATCTTAGAAGGGTGGGATTCTGTGTGCTGCCATGGGATGCATCAGAAAGGAAAATTACGGAAAGGTATGTATACAATTTTCCGTTTTCCTGACGCATCATGGCAGCACACACATTGGGAAATAACTTGCTACATGGGTGGGTGCTTTCAGACGATTTTATTTGCTCAAGTACAGGGTATGGAAGAATTAGTCTGAATGATTGACTTCCCGAACTCAACCGTAGTTAATTGAGCCGGGTCAATTCTGTAGTGTGATATGAAAGTGTTTCTGCCTTGCTGCCTTGCAAATGGTTTCTGAGGACACTCTACAGTACGCTGCCCAGGAGGTCGCTACCGCTCTAGTCGAGTGGGCCTTTAATCCGTCCGGTATTGGGAGTAGCCGAATTTGGTACGCTCTTTTGATGGTTTTTACTAGCCAAGAAGCTATTGTTCTTGAGGAGGCTGCCTGGCCTTTTCTTGCGCCATGTGGTATGACTAGAAGGTTTTCAGTCTTTCTGAATTGCTTGGTAGCTTCTAAGTAGGTGGAGATAACAGATTTAATGTCCAACGGATGTGGCTCCCCTTCACTAGTAAGAAAATCTGGAAGATTGATTTCTGAGTAGAAGTGGAAGGTAGATGCTACCTTAGGTATAAACTGATCTGAGGGTCTGAGGACGACTCTGTCCGGGTAAAAAACCAGATGCGGTTCTTTGATTAGTAGAGCTTGTAACTCTGAAACTCTTTTGGCAGATGTTATTGCGACCAGGAAAGATAATTTAAACGTTAGATCCCATAAGGTTACTGATTCCAGAGGGAAGAAGGGTTCTCTTGACAGAGCCTCTAACACAATCGATAGGTCCCAAGTCGGAAAGGTTGGTTTTCTTGGTGGCCTTATTTTCAGGCATGCTTTCTGGAATTGGATTATGAGCGGATCCAGTGCCCATTTGGCTCCCGTCATTGCGGACAGTGCAGAGACCTGTACTTTGATAGTGCTTGAGGCTAGTCCCCTCTCCAGTCCTAGTTGTAGGAACTCTAGGACTTGAGAGACTGAAGGAGAGAGTGGGTTCCAAGACTGTTGCTGCGAAAATGCGGTGAATTTTTCCCAGATTTTGCTATATGTGTTGTTCGTTGTCCCTTTTCTGGCCTGTTGAAGTGTGTTCACTACTCTAAGTGAACACCCTTGGTCTAGTAGCCTCTCCCTTTCAACCTCCAGGCCGTTAGGTGTAATCGTTCCGGCGATGGGTGAAGGAATGGGCCTTGTGAGAGCAAATCTGGGGTCACTGGGAGCGGAAACGGCTCTTCTGTGTTTAGCTGTAGGATGGTTGCAAACCATGGCCTTCTCGGCCAGAACAGTAATACTGCTATAAATGTGGACGTCGATCTCCTCAGCCTGGCCAGAAATCTGGCTATTAGGTGAATCGGAGGGAAAATATATCCTAAGTGGAAACTCCATGGGTGATGAAGACAGTCGATCCCTGCCGCTGATGGATAGGTGGCTCTTGATAGGAACCAGGAACATTTGCTGTTCTGTGGAGTTGCTGCCAAATCCACATCGGGGATCCCCCATTTGCGAGTGAGAAGAGCAAATACTTGGGGGTTGAGAGACCACTCGTTGTTTGATATGAATATTCGGCTCAGGTCGTCCGCGAGTTGGTTCTGTACTGCTGGGACGTATATTGCCTTGAGATCCGTCAAAAGAACTTGAGCCCATTCGATTATAGGGTGAACTTCCTCCATGAGTGTGTTGCTCCGGGTACCTCCTTGTCTGTGAATGTAATTCACAGCCACCATGTTGTCCATGCGTAGGAGAACGTTTCTCCCTGTAAGGAGTGGTCCGAATGTTAGTAGAGCTTGCCAGGCGGCTCTGAGTTCCAGAATGTTTGAAACTATACCTTGTGGGTGAAAGGACCAACGACCCTGTGCCCCTTGATGTTGATAATGTGCTCCCCACCCCTGGAGGCTGGCATTACCAGTAGCAGAGTTGGACCAGCAAGGCAGCAATGAATATAGCAGGATTGGAGTGGAGGGTGGTCTTTTACCCTCCAAACAGCATCTGAATGCCAAAAATGCCGTTTTTAAATAAACCGCCGTCTTGGATACTGGCGAAAGAGGATGCTAGCTATGTCACTTCCTGGCGCCGTGAGTCCGAGCCGGCCGCCATGATGGAACAGGCAAAGCGAGGGACTACAGCGACAAAGAAAAAGAGGGGGGAAAAAGAAAAAAAGAAAAACTAAGGATGATCATTTATAATTGAGACAGTAGGAACCTACCAGGTGGTAAGAAACAGAATCTCAGAAGGTAAGAGGTGGAGACCGCTGCACATAATTAAAACCTGTTTAAGGCTTTTTGAGAGAGGAAAAAAAAAATGTGAATAAGGCATACCCCTGAAACCATCAGAGTGGGGTTCCCTGCATAAAGCTCGTTTAGAGGTTGTACAGTCAGGGCTTCCAACTAGGAGAGGCTGAACCTAGCTGGGGCGAATCGGTAAGGGGTTCCAAGCTCTAACCAGTCGATCCATACAGGTGAGGAAAAAAAGGAGAATGCAAAGGTGGACTCCTCTTCAAATCTTATAGCTAACCAGTCCTATCAGGTTGTGGAGGCGGAGTCACAACCCAATGTGTGTGCTGCCATGATGCATCAGGAAAGTGTTTTCCAGCTCTAAACCTTTCATTTGATTTCTAAATGGCTGCATTTGTAAAATCTAAAAGCCAATATAAAGGAATAGTAGTGGTTAAAAAACAGACTTGTGGGTTTAACCAATCTTGTTTTTTTGTACAATTCTCCTTTAAGGGGGTGTGGCAAGGGGCGTGCCCTATGCCTGCATACTTCTGCTGATAGGCGTCCCTCATTCCCATCTCAAAAAGTTGGGAGGTATGTATTAGTACAATAACAGTGCATATTTTTAGCACTGATCACTGTAATAATGTCACTGGTTCTCAAAAAAGTGTAAAAAATGTCAGTTAGGTGTTCGATCTGTCCGCTGCAATGTCGCAGACCCGCTAAAAATCGAAGGTCGCCGCCATTACTAGTAAAAAAAAAAAATAATAAATAAAAATGCCATAAATATATCCCCTATTTTGTAGATGCTATAACTTCCAATAAACCAATCAATATACACTTATTGCGATTTTTTTTTACCAAAAATGTGTAAAAGAATACATATTGGCCTAAACTGATGAAAATTTTTTTTAGTGTTTTTGTATATTTATTATAGCAAAAAATAAAATAAAAATATATATATATTTTTTAAATTGTTGGTCTTTTTTTGTTTATAGCGCAAAAAATAAAAACCGCAGAGGTGATCAAATACCACCAAAAGAAAGCTCCATTTGTGGGGGGAAAAAAAGGACGTCAATTTTGTTTGGGTACAACATTGTATGATTGCACAATTGTCAGTTAAAGCGACGCAGTGCGGTAGCACAAAAAATGGCCTGGTCATTAAGGGGGAATATCTTCCGGTCCTTAAGTGGTTAACTAAAAAATTTTTTTTTTTTTACAATTTTAACATAACACAAGTTTTAAAATTGAGACTGTATATATGAAATAATAACAGGACTGGGCTGTCAATCTGACAACCCAGCATTGCAGATTACTCCAGTATAATCAGCTGGTGATTGTCAAACTGGTAGCGGAGCTTCACAGATTGCACAGGGAGAACTGCTCTGCCAGTGTAATTTGTGGGACTAAGCCGTCAGATTAACAGCTCGGTCCTGCACAGTGCAGAACATGTCCAGGGCAATGTGGAGGTACAGTGGGTATAGAAAAGAATTAACCCCCTTTAAAATAATCACATTTTGCTGCTTTGCAGTCTGAAATTAAGACAGACACAGTTTTTGTTTTATCCAGCTGTATTTACTAGTGTAATTTATAACATCCAAGTGAAAGATATAACACCAAAAGTCAGAAAAAAAAAAAAATAGAATCACTGAGTTGGAGAAATGAATCACCCCCTTGTGTAAGTATTTTGTTGGACCGCATTTTGCTTTAATTCCAGCCTTTACTGTGTTGGGATCTGTCTCTACTAACTTTGCACATCCGCTCTCACTGATTACTGTATAAATATCACTGACAGGGAAGGGGTTAACACTAGGGGGGCGATCAAGGTGTTAAATGTGTTCCCTGTGTGTGTTCTAACTGTTTGGGGGGGGACTGACTAGGGGAGGAGAGAGATTGGTGTTCATACTTAGTATGAACACACGATCTGTCTCCTCTCCCCTCAGAGAACCGGGATTTGTGTGTTTACACACACAGATCCCAGTTCTCGCTCTGTCACGAGCGATCGTAGGTGCCCGGCGGCCATTGCGCCTGCAGGGCACCCGCTACGGCCATGCGCGCGCCTCCTACAGCGTCTTAAAGGGCCGACTTACACCCAAGGGAGCCATTCTGGTGCAGTATAACTACGGCGGCCGGTTGGGAACCGGTTAAGCACTTACCTAAGCCCGAATCCAGTGCTGTGCCCATCCACAGCAGCTATTCTCCCCTCCCTGCCCATTCATAGGAGACTTGGCAGCAGCGGAAGCCTTGCCTCCTGCTGCTGTCAATCAAATCCTGTGAGGAAAGAGCAGGGGGCGAAGTTTAGGATTAAGCCCACACGTCTGCCCCCATATCAAGTGGTTTGCTATGGAGGCAGACACAGAAGAGTCCACAGGGTACCCCAGAAGAGGAGGACCAGGGCCGCTCTGTGCAACACCATTGCATAGAGCAGGAAAGTATGACATGTTTGTTGGGTAGGTGCAGTGTGGTGTGGCAGGCAGTAAACACACAAAGTTCCGATTTGCAAAGAACATTGTATTGAACAGTATATCAATAGCTTAACAGGCCCGGTGAAGAGCTTACCCATCCAAACCACTTACAAGCATGCAGAGAATGACAGCGCTCAGAAAATTTCGGGTTACCAACAGTGTCTGCCAGGAGGAGCGATGTGCAGCCTGGCAAGTCCGACACAAATGGTCGAAGCTTCCTGAAGAGGTAGACGTAGTTCCTGCTCTTTTGCTGCTCCACCAGAACCTTTCCCTATAGCTATCACTGTCCCTGACAGACGGGGGTCCTTTCCCTAACCTGTCCACTCGCTTAAAGACAGGGATCAGGGGCTTAAATAGACTCTGCCTGACCCAAGATGGTAACCAAAGTCACATGGGACCACAGAATCCAATCAGATATGCCTCCCTGTGACCGAGGAGATCATAGCGATTGGTTCCTCTCAACTTCTTCCCCATCTGCATTGCCCCTGTGGTCGAGCGCCACCTACAGTGGAGAACATGAACTGCTCCTGCCTACATGTTTGTTATTTGAAAAAAAAAATTTGAAGCTTTACAATCACTTTAACTACTTCAGCTCCGGAAGATTTACCCCCCTTTCTGAGCAGGCAGTTTTTTGCAATACGGCACTGCATTACTTTAACTGACAATTGCACGATCGTGCGACGCTGTACCCAAATAAAATGTATGTCCTTTTTCCCCCACAAATCGAGCTTTCTTTTGGTGGTATTTGATCACCTCTGCGGTTTTTATATTTTGTGCTAAATACAAAAACAGACCGAAAATTTTGAAAAAAAATATATATATATTTTTACTTTCTGCTATAAAACATATCCAATAACAAAATGTAAAAAATCTAATTTCTTCATCAGTTTAGGCCAATATGTATTCTGCTATATATCTTGGGTAAAAAAAAAATCCCAATAAGCGTATATTGATTGGTTTGCGCAAAAGTTATAGCGTCTACAAACTACGGGATATTTCAATGGAATTTTTATGTATTTATTTTTATTAGTAATTGCTGATCGCCGCCATTACTAATAACAATAAAAAAAATTTTGAGATATTGCAGCGGACAGTCGGAACACATGAAACTTTTGACACTTTTTTGGGGGCCAGTGACATATTACAATGATCAGTGCTAAAAATATGCACTATCACTGTATAAATGACACTGGCAGGAAAGGGGTTAACATCAGGGGGCGATCAAAGGGTTAACTGTGTGCCCGACCAGTGCTTTACTACTGTGGGAGGTGCTTGTGCTAGGAGAAGGCAGAGATCTGTGTTCCTGCTAATCAGGAACACAGGATCAATGTTTTTCCTGACAATATCTCCCGAGGCAGCCAGAGATGGTGGGCAGAGCTAGGGGTGTGACTGCCTCATCCACTCCTCCCACAAACTCCTTTACGCTAATCCCGCGGCTGGAGGAGGAGAAAAAGGCGAGGACACAGCAGCCCCGGGTGTCTTCATCTCCAGGCATGAGGTAAATTACTGCACACTGTGACCACATAGAGTCCTAACCTGCCAATATACCACCCTAACCTGCCCTATACCACCCCAAACTGCTCTATATTACCCTAACCTGCCCTATACCACCCCAAACTGCTCTATATTACCCTAAATTTCCCTATATTATCCTAACCTGCCCTATACCACCCCAAACTGCTCTATATTACTCTAACCTGCCCTATATTATCCTAACCTGCCCTATACCACCCCAACCTGCCCTATACCACCCTAACCTGCCCTATACCACCCCAAAATGCTCTATATTACCCTAACCTGCCCTATACCACCTCAACCTGTCCCATACCACCCCAAACTGACCTATATTATCCTAACCTGCCCTATACCACCCCAAACTGCTTTATATTACCCTAACCTGCCCTATACCACCCCAAACTGCTCTATATTACCCTAACCTGCCCTATATTATCCTAACCTGCCCTATACCACCCCAACCTGCCCTATACCACCCTAACCTGCCCTATACCACCCCAAACTGCTCTATATTACCCTAACCTGCCCTATACCACCTCAACCTGCCCCATACCACCCCAAACTGCCCTATATTATCCTAACCTGCCCTATTCCACCCTAACCTGCCCTATACCTCCCCAAACTGCTCTCTATCACCCCAACCTGCCCTATATCACCCTAACTTGCCCTATACCACCCCAACCTGCCTTATACCACCGCAATCTGCCCTATACCACCCTAATCTGCCCTATACCACCCTATACTACCCTAACCTGCCACTATACAACCCTATACTATCATTTACAGGGGCCAGTTTGGGGTGTGCCCTGTGACTGTGCACTGCTTGCAGGGTACTGGGCAGGATAGACGGGGGGAGGGGGGGTGACACCATGTTTTATTGCACCAGGTGACACCAACCCTAGAGACACCACTGGTTCGACTCATCACTAATGGCCGCCATAAGCCATATGAAATGGCTCTGCTCATAATAAAATCACGACACAAGGACTTTTGCATGATTCACCACATATGAAAATACAGCACAGTTCACGGACGAACAGATACAAAATGTTTCTCTTAATGCATACCACTTAAGGTGACCAATTACTAGGCAACCCTCATTGTGGATCTCCTCGACCTTTTCAGAGCCAATCAGGTGCACCTAAACCAGAGCAATTTTATGAGCAACAAATAAGTCTATAATTGTACTCGTCATTCGTGTGCCAGAGATGAGAGAATGAAATGCCATGCGTGTTACAATCTTTATTTTATATTACTGTAAATGCAGGAGAATGGTTTCTTTCTTGGAAGTGAAATCAGGACAAAGCAATCCATATCTCGTAATATCTTAGATCATTGCTGGTATTCTGTTCTATGAATGGCATGGCAACTGGATTGCTGTTGGGTTTTCATTAATAAGATATACAGCGGAGCAAAGAAGCTGTGTAGTGTAAAATGTGGCTTAACGTAGCTGTAAAATGAGGTCAGGAATACAACTCATGGAGGAGGGTTGGCTGTGCTCCATGTATGCGAGTTCCAACTCCGGGCTGGTTCCACCAGGTGATCTACAGATCCATTATTGGTGTAGAACCCAATGTGACCCTCAGCCCCAGATCCAGAGCTGTTCAGGAACCATTCCTCCAGATCCCAAACTACTTCTACACAACTCTGTTCTGCTATAGCTACTTTTCGTCTCTCTTCCTAAATAGGAAAACGCATACTGCAACATTTTGATACTTTTAGGGTTTGTTCCTATGCGGTTCACATGCGGTGCAGTGCGATGGGATTTGAGGCCATTCATTTTGAATGGGCTGAATTGCACTGGATTGCAGCAAAAGTAGTGCATGCACTATTTAAAAAAAAAACACCTACTGCCACTAGAAGTACATGTGAACCTGTGCAGGCAGACACACTGCATTTGTGATTAACTACGATTAACTGCCGCGCTGCGCATTATGAATGGCAGGGCAATCTTCTGGGACCTGTGACATGTTCCAGAAGATTGCAGGGAGGGAGGGGGGAGAGGTGATCTTCCTTCCGGCACCGGGCGATCAAAGGTTTAACTGTGTGTCTAGCCAGTGTTTGTGTGTACTGAGTGCTGCTTTTACTAGGGGAAGTGATGGATTTGAGTCCCTGCTTTGTACTATGTGGGGGAAGTGTTTTTACTAGGGGAAGGCATTGATCCATGCCCCCGCTTTGCAGGAACAGAGGATCAATGCCTTCCCTACTGGCAGAACAGCGATTGGCCTTGTTTACTGACTAGGCTTTCTGCCTAATGATCGGCAAGTGCCAGTGGAAATTGAGTCCGCGATACCCACAGATCAGCTCTTGCTATAATCACAGCAGGAGCGGGTCGGCGTTGGCACACCCGAAAGTGCAGGATCACGTACTAGGTAGGGGATCCTGGGCAGGAGAGCCACCTTGCCTTCGTACAGGCATGTACTGGCCATCGGGACTACCGGGAGTTTCCCGGTGGGCCGATGGCTCAGTGGGCCAGTCAGGTGCAGTCCTGGAGCCACTCCTCTCTGACAGTTAGTGATCGCGATTTCACTCCTGTCAGGAGGAGCAGCTGCCGTCACTTGCTGGAGAGAGCATTAGGCTTTCTGCTCCCTCCAGCCTGAAGGGGAAGATAGACAGCCAGCAGACTTTCCTTCCTCTCTCCTCTTATCACATGACTGGAGAGAGGAACGAGAAGCTGCCTTCAAAACTGTGAGTACATGGGGGAGGAGAGGGAGGACACACTGATGTGAAGGGGGCTGCTGGTGGGGACTCTGATGTGGAGGGGGCTGCTGGTGGGTACTCTGATGTGGAAGGGGCTGCTGGTGGGGACTCTGATGTGGAGGGGGCTGCTGGTGGGGACTCTGATGTGGAGGGGGCTGCTGGTGGGGACTCTGATGTGGAGGGGGCTGCTGGTGGGAAATCTGATGTGGACACACTGATGGGAAGGGGGCTGCTGATGGGGACACTCTGATGGGAAGGGGGCTGCTGATGGGGACACACTGATGGGAAGGGGGCTTCTGATGGGAATACACTGATGTGAAGGGGGCTGCTGGTGGGGACTCTGATATGAAGGGGGCTGCTGATGGGTACTCTGATGTGGACACACTGATGGGAAGGGGGCTGCTGATGGGGACACTCTGATGGGAAGGGGGCTGCTGATGGGGACACTCTGATGTGAAGTGGGCTGTTGGTAGAGACTCTGATGTGAAGGGGGCTGCTGTTGGGGACACTCAAAATTAAAGTGGGCCGGTCATGATGAAGTCCAGGGCCAAATTTTTGTCCCAGTCCAGCCCTGCCATCGTATATGTAAATTATATGGTCAGCAAGTGGTTATTCACAAAATATATGCATATTGTATACAGTAATACCTTGAAATACAAGCATAATTCTTTCCAGAAGAATGCTTGTAATCCAAAGCACTCGCATATCAAAGCGAGTTTCCCCATAGGAAATAATGGAAACTCCATTCCACAGCCACTGCTTGTCTATGCAGTACTGCATGTGGCTCCGGAGACACTCGGAAACGCTCAGAGACGCTCAGAGACCACTTGGAGATACTCGGAAACACTCAGAGACGCTCGGAGACCATTCAGAGACACTCAGAGACACTGGGAAACGTTTAGAGATGCTCGGAGGCCATTCGGAGACACTCAGAGACACTCGGAAAAACTCGGAAATGTTCAGAGACCACTTGGAGACACTCGGAAACATTCAGAGACGCTCAGAGACCATTTGGAGTGTTTTGGAATGTTTTGCAGTGTTTCCGAGTGTCTCTGAGGATCTCTGAGTGTCTCTGAGTGTCTCCGAGCATCACCGGTGCCCCCGCACCTCTGGCCACATGCGGTACTGCACACCCCAGAGGCTTGAATCCTGCTTGTCTTGCGAGACAACGCTCGCAAAGCGAGTCAGGATTTTTTTTTAAAAATAGCTCATATTGCGAAACGCTCATAAACCACGTTACTCGCAATCCGAGTTTCCACTGTACTATAAAAAAATATTAAAAAATTGCTGTGTGCTGCTAAAGTGTTTGGCTTGAAGAAAAGGTGGTGACCCTAAACCCAAACCATTCAAGTTTCACCAAACGGGAGAGCCAAATGGCCAGATTTGGTCAGTTCAACCTGACCAAACCGCCGTCTGCTTAGCTTAGAAGTCCTTCATTGAGTGGTGGTATTACTACCACTGCTAAGTCACCCAGAAGATAGAAGTTATGGGTGAACAGATGGCAGATATCTGGCGTGGGAAGCAAATGTGAACCCCGGCTCTGCTCTGAGCACATATTCACATTTTTATTAGAAAGAAAAAAAAAACATACAGTTCATTAGATTATTATTCACAATTTAAAAAAAAAAATAACTATCAAAGCCAAGCTGTGTTTCCCTGCCTGTAGTGTATCCCCAAGAAGATACATAATTACAACATTGCTGTCGGAATATAAACACGTAACATGACAAGTAATAGATAAATATGTGCAAAATGTAACAAAGGATCCTTGTCATGTTTTATTTTCTGCCTTCAGCGTTGTAATAATGTATCTGCTTTGAGATGTCCTACAGGGAGGGAAACATCTTCTACATGCTTTAGGCTTTGACTCATTTTTTTATAGTCGTATTTTTGTAGCGTTTTGTTCACTATTTACTGTTTAACTCTAGGCAACTGAAATATACAGATTAAATGAACTGTTTTACCTACTAAAATCATTTATATTTCTGTCCATCCAGTCCTGAGATTTTAAAACAGCTGTGCCACATAAAACAAGCCTTATTCCCCGTACACACGATAGGATTTTCCGACAACAAAATCCATGGTTTTTTTTTTTTCTGATGGATGTTGGCTCAAAATTGTCTTGCATACACACGGTCACACACATTTTGTGAATTACGAACGTCAAAAACGCGGTGACGTACAACACGTACAACAAGCCGAGAAAAATGAAGTTCAATAGCCAGTGCGGCTCTTCTGCTTGATTCCGAGCATGCGTGGAACTTTGTGCGTCGGAATTGTGTACACACAATTGAAATTTACGGATTTTGTTGTCGGAAAATTTGAGATCCAGATCTCAAATTTTGTGTGACGGAAATTCCGATGGAAAATGTCTGATGGAGCCTACACACGGTCGGAATTTCCGACAACAAGCTCCCATCGAACATTTTCCGTCGAAGAATCCGACCGTGTGTACGCGGCATTACAAGACTGGGGAGGGGGCCTGATCTTTATCTGCTTCAGTTTTACTTTCATTCACAGATCTCCTTCTCACCACCATCTATTGACTGGACAGTGAAAGGAGAAGCAGCACACTGATGAGCTCATCTCATTGCCACTATGCTCTGCCCTCCTATCAACATGCAGTTTACTCATTCATAGAGAAGAGTGACCGGTTCTATTGTAAGAACAACTCCCCACCAACCGTTACTCACCCTTGCCATGCTCCCCAAACTCTGTGTAAGATTTGTGCTGGATGAGGTCAGAGCTTACAAAGGGTAAATGTGTACCTCCCTTATGTGTCCAGGGCTACCAGTTGCCCCCTCAAGCCTAAGCACTTTATCCTAAGAAGAGGTCACCTGCTTTCCTGTTTCCAAAGGTACGGAGCAAAAAAGCGGAGGGTGCGGAAAGGTAAGCAGCAGCAGGTAGGTTTTTTTTTTTTTTTTTTAAATAAATAATAGAGATTTGTAAATTAACCACTAGAGGGAGCTCTGGATGTTACTCAGCTTTTATGTGACTTAAAGTGGAGTTCCACCCAAAAAAAAAAAAAAAAAGGCATTACTGTGCATGAAATAATATAAAAAAAAACATTTGGACATCTTTTTTACTTTTACTCACCTCTTAATGTCTGTTGCTATGTGGTCCCTTGAAATCTTCCTCCTTCCTCTCCTAGGCTCCTTACGTCTCTTCCCTCGGCGCCTCCGCTCCCTACTGCTCCTGGGAGATGTCTGTCATCATTTCCCAGGAGTCAGTGGGCAGCTCCGAGGGCTTCATTGCCATCACAACGGGGCGGGCACTCCCGACACCGCCGCCCGTTGTGATGGCAACCTAGTAGTTGACGGCGCTGCGAGAATGACTCAATGCGCATGCGCGAGATCGGGGAGAGGACGGGTGGTGCATGCTGGTCGCCCAGCAGCACCCTATCCCGGAACAGGATGCTTGTGTGCCTCACACGGCTACAAGCAAAATGAAAACGGCCACCACAGCATTATCAAAGTTCTTTTAACAGATGAAACCGGACATCGGGGGACAAATTATACAGAAGACGGGAGTGTTACAATGCCATTGTAAATGCTTGTGAAAGGTTTAAAAAAAATGTATTGATTGTAGTTGGAACTCCGCTTTAACCACTTAAGGACCAGCCTCGTTTTGGAATTTAGGTGTTTACCATATATATTCGAGTATAAGTCGAGGCCCTGATTTACCACAAAAAAATGGGAAAAACTTATTGACCCGAGTATAAGACGAGGGTGAGAAATGCACAGCTACTGTAAGTGGAAAAGAGGGTCAACAATGCCCATTTGCAGCCTCACTGTGCCCATTTGCAGCCATAGGTCCCCCAAACTTCAAACTCGGTAGTTTAGGGTTCCTAGATGCCCCCTAGCTGCAGCCAAAATTTGGGGTCTCTGAACCCAAAGGGTCCCAAAATGACATTGCTGCAGATGGACACAGTTGGCCGACTTTGGGGCCCCGTATCTCTGGGCCACTTAGTGCTAGGAACCCCAAATTTGGTATGCAAACCCAGTGGAACTAGCACAAATATCCAAAGCTGGGGTTTCTAGCTCCAAGTGGCCCCAAGATACGGGGCCCCAAAAATCGGTTCAGAAAATGTCAAGCACTTTTCTGCAGCAGAAAATGACATTTTCCAAACCTACTTTGGGGCCCCGTATCTCGGGGCCACTTGGTGCTAGGAACCCCAGCTTTGGATATGTTATGGTACCAGTTACACTGGGTTTGCACACCGGCTTTGGGGTTCCTGGCCCTGAGATACGGGGCCCCAAAGTCGGTTCAGCAAATGTCAAGCACTTCTGCAGCAGAGAATGACATTTTCCGAACCGATTTTGGGGCCCCGTATTTCGGGGCTACATGATGCTAGGAACTCCAGCTTTGGATATGTTGTGGTATTAGTTCCACTGGGTTTGCACACCGAATTTGGGGTTACTAACACCAAGTGACCCTGAGATTTGGGGCCCCAAAGTCGGTTCGGAAAATGAAATTTTTTGCTGCAGAAAAGTGCTTGACTCGAGTGTAAGTCGAGGGGGGCACTTTCAGCACAAAAAAAATGTGCTGAAAAACTCGACTTATACTCGAGTATATACGGTACATGTTTAAAACAGTTTTTTTTTGCTAGAAAATTACTTAGAACCCCCAAATATTATATATTGTTTTTTTTCTAACACCCTAGAGAATAAAATGGCGGTCCTTGCAATACTTTTTTTTCACAGTGTATTTGTGCAGCGGTCCTACAAGCACGCTTTTTTTGGAAAAAATTAACTTTTTTGAATAAAAAAATAAGACAGCAGTAAAGTAGCCCAATTTTTTTTTATATTGTGAAAGATAATGTTACGCCGAGTAAATTGATACCCAACATGTCACGCTTCAAAATTGCGCCCGCTAGTGGAATGGCATCAAACTTTTACCCTCAAAAATCTCCATAGGCGACGTTTAAAAAATTCTACAGGTTGCATGTTTTGCATTACAGAGATGGTCTAGGGCTAGAATTATTGCTCTCGCTCTAACGATTGGGGCGATACCTCACATGTGTGGTCACGTATGCGTTGCTTCTGCGCGCGAGCTCGTCGGATGGGGGGTTTTAAAAAATGTATTTTTATTATTTATTTTACATGATTTTATTTATTTTTACACTGTTTAAAAAAAAATGTGTCACTTTTATTCCTATTACAAGGAATGTAAACATCCCTTGTAATAGAAAAAAGCATGACAGGACCTCTTCAATATGAGATCAGGGGTCAAAAAGACCTCAGATCTCATATTTACACTAAAATGCAATTCAAAAAAAAAAAAGTCATTCAAAAATATGACATTGAAAAAAATATGCCTTTAAGACTTATGGGCGGAAGTGACGTTTTGATGTCACTTCCGCCCTGCAGTGTCATGGAGACGAGTGGGCGCCATCTTAGCCTCACTCATCTCCAGGCACAGCAAGAAGACAGACGTGATCGCCTCCGCCGCTACCGACGGCTCCAGTAAGCGGCGGAGGGCACCAGATCGCGGCGGGAGGGGGGGCCCTCTCCCGCCACCGATAAAAGTGATCTTGCGGCGAATCTGGCGCAGAAACCACTTTTATCTGAAAGCCGACTGCCGCACGAAAATGGGGATACCAGGGTTATGGCAGCTAGCTGCTGCCATAACAACGATATCCGCCGCCAAACTTAGGACGTACATCAGCGTGCGGTGGTCGGCAAGAGGTTAACATGGCTCGGCTGAACGAATCGCCGCCATGTTACGTCGGTTCCGATTTTGTCCACTAGGGGCATGCGCCCCCTGCTTGCCCACGGAGCCGATGCGAGTGACCGGTGGTCGCGATCACCGCCGGGCTCCCGTCATCGCTCTGGGCACACGGAGAACCGGGATCTGTGTGTGGTTCTCTGACGGGAGACGTGACAGATCATCTGTTCATACAGAGTATGAACAGCGATCTATCTCTTCCCCTACACAGTCCCCTCCCCCCTTCAGTTAGAACACACACTAGGGAACACATTAATCCTTTGATCGCCCCCTAGTGGTTAACTCCTTCACTGCCAGTGACATTTTTACAGTAATCAATGCATTTTTATAACACTGATCGCTGTATAAATGCCGATGGTCCCAAAAATGTGTCAAAATTGTCCCACGTGTCCACCATAATGTCGCAGCCCGATTAAAATTGCAGATCGCCTCCATTACTAGTAAAAAAAAAAAAACAATAATAAAAATGCCATAAAACTATCCCCTATTTTGTAGACGCTATAACTTTTGCGCAAACCAATCAATATACAATTATTGCGATTTATTTTTAGCAAAAATATGTAGAAGAATACATATCAGCCTAAACTGAGGAAAACATTGTTTTTTTTATATATTTTTGGGGGATATTTATTATAGCAAAAAGTAAAAAATAATGCGTTTTTTCAAAATTGACGCTATTTTTTTGTTTATAGCGCAAAAAATAAAAACCACAGAGGTGATCAAATACCACCAAAAGAAAGCTCTTTTGTGGGAAAAAAAGGAAGTCAATTTTGTTTGGGTACAACATTGCACGACCGCGCAATTGTCAGTTAAAGCGACTCAGTGCCGAATCGCAAAAAGTGCTCTGGTCAGGAAGGGGGTAAAATCTTCTGCTGAATGCCGCTGAAGCGGTTAAAGGAGGTGTAAAGTCTCAAGGTTTTTCACCTTAATGCATTTTATGCATGGTGGAGCACCTCTGAGCTCACTCCCAAGCTGGGCTGTGTGTGTCCATTAGCGCACAGTGCAGCTTGGCCCCGCCCCTCACACACACACACTCCCTCCTCACCAGATTTGATTGACAGCAGCAGAAGTTAGACATCAAAGAAATCCTGGACAGCCGCACTCCAAAAATATTTGCCTTTATTCAATAAAGTGTCAACCTACCCGTACGTCGCTGCTTCATCAGGGGCCTGCGATCGTGACACGGAGAGGCAGAACGGGGGGATGCCTATGTAAACAAGGCGTTTTTCTATTCTGTCTAGCAACTTGACAGGGATCTACTGCTTCCAGTGATTTCTCTAATGTTCTAGTGAGCCCACCCCCCCCAGAGTTAGAACATGCCCAGGGAACACACTTAACCCCCTGATCGCCCCCTAGAGTTTAACCCCTTCCCTGCCAGTGGCATTTACACAGTAATCAGTGCATTTTTATAGCACTGATCGCTGTATAAATGCCAATGGTCCCAAAATAGTGTCAAAAGTGTCCGATCTGTCCACCGCAATGTCGCAGTCACAATAAAAATTGCAGATCGCTGCCATTACTAATAAAAAAAAAAATAATAAAAATGCCATAAATCTATCCCCTATTTTGTAGATGCCATAACTTTTGCGCAAACCAGTCAATATACGCCTATTGAATTTTTTTGTTTTTTTTTACCAAAAATATGTAGAAGAATACATATCGGCCTAAACTGAGGAAGAAATTTGTTTTTTTATATTTTTTTGGGGGATATTTATTATAGCAAAAAGTAAAAAATATTGCTTTTTTTTCAAAATGTTCGCCCTTTTTTTGTTTATAGCACAAAAAATAAAAACCACAGAGATGATCAAATACCACCAAAAGAAAGCTCTATTTATAGGGAAAAAAAAAGGATGTCAATTTTGTTTGGGTACAACGTCGCACGACTGCGCAATTGTCAGTGAAAGCGACGCAGTGCCGTTTCGCAAAAAAGGGCTTGGTCAGGAAGGGGGTAAATCCTTCCGGGGCTGAAGTGGTTAAAGTGGCTGTAAATCCTTAAGGTTTTTCACCTTAATGCATTCTATGCATTAAGGCAGAAGTCTCCAAACTTTTCAAACAAAGGGCCAGTTTATTGTCCTTCAGACTTTAGGAGGGCCGGATTGTGGCCAGCAGGGGCAGAAAATGTCCCAGGCACAGCATCAGTGAAAATAAATATGGCCTCAGGGTTGGCAGTCAGTAGCAGGAGGAGTAGGGCCCCTATCAGTAGGAGGAATAGTATCCCATCATTGGTATCAATAGAAGAAATAGTGCTCTCTTGTTGTTGTCAGTGGGCAAAATAGTGCCTCATATCAGTTGGAGGAATAGTGCCCCAAGGGTCAGATAAAGTCTAGCAAAGTGCCACATCTGGCCCTAGGGCCACAGTTTGGAGACCCCCGCATTAAGGTGAAAAGCCTTCTGTGCTGCAGGGGCCCCCCCCCCTCTTTTTTCTTCCCTGAGCCAAATCTGATCTAGGGATGTGCACAAGTGCAGCTTGCTCCGTTCTCATTGGGCAGATTGATAGCAATGGGAGCCATTGCCTTTCGCTGCTGTCAATCAAATCCTGTGACATGGGAGTAGGGGCGGGGCCGAGTCCCGCTGTCTGTGTCAATGGACGCAGCAGCGGGACTTGGGAGCAAGCCCGTACGGGTGCCCTCATGCAAAGCGGCTTTCCGTGGGGGTACCCGATGAAGAGGAGGAGCTTGGATCGCTGGCGGGGGACCCAGAAGAAGAGGAACGGGGCTGCTCTGTGCAAAACCATTGCACAGAGCAGGTAATGTTATTTTAATACAAAAAAAAAAAAGCTTTACAATCACTTTAATGCAGGGAATGTCTTGGCTTTGCAATCACTTTAAGAGGGAATAAATACTGTGATGCCACCATGCAGGAACCCTGAGTGTATAATGACCAAATATGGCTGCCTACCCCCTTATGTTTATAATTACAAAGCATTCATATATGCATTTTTATTTTCAACACAAACACTGATAAGTCACCATCAAGCTGATCAATTTAAAATTTTAAACACATATCTAAAAAATATTTTAAAAAGTTTAAATTCCTTTTAATGGTATCAATAAAGTTTGATTCCATTGGGCTATGGGTATTATGAGGCTATCAAAAAGCCCTTCTGAACCTGCTGGCCAAAGACCATGCAGTGCATTATGGTTTTAAAAAAATACCCCCCAGGCAAAGTGGCACATAAATTAACTGAAACCACCAAATCTCAAACCTGCAGGATTTGCCTGAAACCTTTGTGAGAACCTAGACCTCACCCCTAAGTATTGGTGTTTTAGGGGCATATAAAGTCATTTCTCCACAGTTGTAGTCTTTGCTCTTGGAAATAGATTACTGACATAGAATTGTGGAATGTTGGTGGAGTTTTGAAGCTGTACTTGTTCCGTATTTTATGCAAATGACTGACTTTTGTTCTGCATACTTACAGAAAAATGAATAGACTCACCTCATCATTATTTGTCACCTCTATTGTATAGCTGAATCTAGGTCAATGACTCTTTGGTCAAGGCTGAGTGAAGGTATTGGGAGGAGCAGCAATTTCCATAATGTAGGAATGACTTATCTTTTTTACTCGGAAGAAGAGGAAGCCATTTGTCTTGGCTCCCTCTGTTACCAGCGTGAAGTATTCCTAGAATGCCTTTTACAGTTTGAGGCTGATTTTAAGAATGAATGAGAATGTCCTGTAATGCATACACTGTGTTGCATTCTTGATGTGCATGAACCCCAGAGACTGGTCCTCCAGGATATTGTCAGCTAAAGAAAAATGACTATAAATGAGCAAGCTGGATGATATTCTCTGACCCCCAACCCAGTCTTCCCCTGAGATTTGGCCATACACAAAAATATTTTTCTAAAGTTTTGCGTGCCTTCAAAAATGTAGCTAAATCTTATGACCATCAAAATATTTTTCTAAAGTTTTGCGTGCCTTCAAAAATGTAGCTAAATCTTATGACCATCGAAATATTTTAGGTACAAAAATGATTGCTGGTGGCCCACAAAAATGGAGGATAGGGGGGGGTGCGCTACATTTCCACCAAGGATAGGATTATGTAACTAAAACAGAGTGGTTCCACAACTTTCACAGTCCCCATTCTCTTCTTGGACAATCAACATCTGCCTTGACACATTCCATGGTGAATGGGTTAAAGCAGGGGTCATCAACCCCCAGGCCGCAACCCACTGCTGGACCATGGTCTGTTTGCAGCTGGGCCGCGAAGGCTGCACTGTCTGATGTATGGGTGACGGAGCGAGCAGAGAGATGACATCATCTCTCACCACCCACCCGCATCACCACTGTTCTGTGCTCACAGCGGGGCCGCTATACTGGGGCGAGCGAGCAGAGAGATGAGATCATCTCTAACCGCCCGCCTGCATCACCGCTCCGCCACACTCACAACGGGGCTGCTATAATGCTGGAGGTGAGGCGGGGGAGCAGAGAGATGAGATCATCTCTTACCCACCTGCCCCCCACCCCCCCATCAATGCTGTTCTCCCTCACTACCCACTACTCCAGGCTTGCCTTTGAACTAATGCACACGCCTGTGCTGCCACCACTGCAGTGACAATCTTCATGTGGTGGCAGGTGACAATCCACATCTGATGGCAGGCAATGTGGCAAATGACAAGCTGCATCTGATGGCAGGCGACAAGACAAGGGACAAAATGCATCTGGTGGCAGGTGACGTGGCAAGTGACACTCCACATCTGGTGGCAGGTGACCTGGCAAGTGACACTCCGCATCTGGTGCAGGCGACGTGGCAAGTGACAATCCGCATCTGTGGCAGGCAGGGTTCCAACCTCCCGCAGCATTTTTTACTGACAAAACATGAAACATTTACTGGCAGAGGACATTTTTTTACTGGCAACCTGGGAAATTACAGAACTCCTATTGAAAACAAACTCAGTGACTATTTAAACAGTATAAACATGATATGGAAAACACTGACAATACCTATAACAAAGTAATTTGCTTGATTTACACTTAAAAATTCAACACAGCTTGAAATGATCAGCCCCCGATATTTACTGGCAGTTTTACAAAAAAAATCACAGATTTTTACAAACTGTCAGTAAATTTACTGGCGGTTGGCAACCCTGGTGGCAGTTGATGTGGCAAGGGACAAAAACACATCTGGTGTCAGGCAACGTGGCAAGGGACAAAATGCATCTGGTGACAAGCGACGTGGCAAGTGACAATCCGCATCTGGAGGCACATTCTGCATTATGGTGCTTTGAACTATTTCATTGTATATTACAATGTATTAATAGAAATAATGCGCTTCAATCATCCTGACATCATTTCAATCATGGTGCTGGGATGATTGAAGCTCTAACACCCGCCATTGCCCCGATAAATTGCCCGTAAAAAGCCGCATACCCCCCCCCCCCGGCCTTGGCACAATTTTCTTTAACCACTTGCTGACGGCTGGGCGTCATAAGACGTCCTGGGCTTTGTGTGGGGATATCTGAATGATGCCTGCAGCTACAGGCATCATTCAGATATCATCTTTTTAAGCCGGCGATTCCCTACACCAAAAGAATGGTCATAGCGGCTGGTCAGCCGCTTGATCGTTCTTACGGGCGGCGAGAGGGGACATCCCCCCTGCTGACCTCCGGTGCTTCTACCGACTCACCGATGCGTTTGGTGAGTCGGAGAACGGATCCGCCAGCCCCGGATGTTTACCATAGAGACGATCATAGAGACCAGATGGTCGCCGGAGTCTCTATGATCGTCGGAGGCCGGGCGCGATGTTATGACGTCACACCCGGCCTCTGCATTCAAACAAACGGCGCTGACTCGGCTGGGAAGCTGAAATCGTTTTTTTTTTATTTATTAACCCCGTATCTCACTGTAAAGAGGACCGATCACGCCATATTCCTATTACAAGGGATGTATACTTTCCTTGTAATAGGAATAAAAGTGATCACTTTTTTTAAGTGTCAAACTAAAAAATGTAAAGTAAAATTAACAATAAAAAAAAAAATGTTTTTTTAAAGTGCCCCTGTCCCCTTGTGCTCGCATGCAGAAGCGAAGGCACACGTAAGACCCGCCCACATATGAAAATGGTGTTCAAACCACACATGTCAGGTGTTGCTGCGAACATTAGAGCGAGAGAAATAATTCTAGCCCTAGACCTCCTCTGTGACTCAAAATATGTAACCAGTAAAGAATTTTAAAATGTTGCATATGGGGATTTTTAAGTACCGAAGTTCCACAAGTGTGTGCAATTTTGAAGCGTGACATGTTAGGTATCTATTTACTCAGCGTAACTTCATCTTTCACATTATGCAAAAAAATTGGGCTACTGTTTTTTTTTTTAAAGCACGAAACTGTTTTTTTTTTTTTTTTAAAACGCATTAGAAAAATTGCTGCGCAAATACAGTGCGAGATAAAAAGTTGCAATGACTGACATTGTATTCTCTAGGGTCTCTGCTAACAAAACATTTATAATGTTTGGGGGTTCTATGTAATTTTCTAGCAAAAAAATGATGATTTTTACATGTAGGAGAGAAATGTCAGAATTGGCCTGGTTGGTAAGTGGTTAACAATGCCCGGTCCCCGATGCCAAAAAGGTTGGGGACCACTGGGTTAAGTTGTCTGTGCTACATGTGATATGTTATTGACACTCATTAGCACTGAAGAAGTGGCTTGGAGAAGCTGCAAAAGGTCTTCAAATAACAGAACAAGTCCAGTTGAATATGGGTAATTACTACTAGCTATACCATGATCTGGATAAATGAGAACCTTCACAGACATTATGGGGCTACATTGCACTGAAAGAAATAAAAAATAAGAAATAAAAAATAAAAATAAAAAAAACAGATGGCAGGGGGAGGCAGTAGCACCCCCTGAACGTCAGAAACTGCTAAACTGCCCTCTGAAAAAAAGCCTTAAATTTCAAGCTTTCTGCATTTATGAAAGTCTCACACAGTTCAACACTCTACTTCTGCTATGATCAAAAATATGTTAAAGATCATTATGTTTAAAATCACATTCATAGGGTTTTTATATTGTGTTAACATTAGGCCACATGGGTCTCAACCTTTACCTATACTTCAGTACTATACAGGTGATTTTGAACAGCTATTATATCATTTTGTTTGTGAGACACAGATTACTCAACGCAGCAAAATGTGGATGATGAGTGATTACCTAAAGTATATGAACAATATAGTTATCACACTCATCTATAATGTCCATGTCATGGTTGGTAGTCTAATGCCGCGTACACACGAGCAGACTTTTCGACCTGACTGGTCCGACGGACTTTTCGACAGACTTCCGACGGACTTTCCCAACGAACGGTCTTGTCTACACACGATCACACCAAAGTCAGACGGATTCGGACGTGATGACGTACAACTGGACTAAAATAAGGAAGTTGATAGCCAGTAGCCAATAGTTGCCCTAGCATCGGTTTTCGTCCGTCGGACTAACATACAGACGAGCTGATTTTTCTATAGGAACTGGGTCCGGCAGAGTTCCGACATAAAGATTTGAAGCATGTTCCAAATCTAAAGTCCGTCAGATTTTCGACCGAAAAAGTCCCCTGCAGGTCCGATGAAGCCCACACACGATCGAATTGTCCGCCGGACTCGGTCCGTCGGACCAGTCCAGTCGAAGAGTCCGCTCATGTGAATGCAGCATTATACTTATTGGGATGAGGGCACTTTAAATTTATCTCCGCTTGAAGCGGACATAAAAGTCCTCACCAGATGGTATGTGGTCTCTTATCGCCTCTCAAAACTCTATCCAAACTCCTCACCTCTTTGTTTTAGAGGAAGTCATCTCCAAGGCACTGTGTACCATACATGGTGGAAATGCCCTAGAATTAGATGATTCTGGATCTGGAATCTGGATCTCAGTGCCACAATCCCCATGTATTGCTCTTTTGAACAAGCTACTTAAGAAGGTCTCCCATGCTGTTCAAAGACTAATAGTTTTAATTCACTTGGTAGCTAAACTAGTCAGATTGTGGAAAAAAAACATAATTTTCCATATCTCAAATGAGGCGGAAAGTATCTCGGATTATGACTCACAAACAAATTGCCAGCATCCTCAATGATATGGGCAAACATTTTGAAAAAGCTTCAAGCCCGTGGGCTCACTACATGCACTTTGACCTTAAACTCTTCTAGGTGACTCATCTGATGGTTTCTGCAGCCCTCTGGGATTCTTCATTCTTCTCTCTATGCCCCCCCCCTCTTTTTTTTTCTGATTCTGTCTATTATGTTGTACTTTATATAGTATTAGATGGTGTATAATTTGCTGCCTGTGACACAGTTTTCTATTGCAGATATACACTTAGTGGTGACTACTACGTTGTTTTAGTGGGATTTTGCAGACACACTTTTATTTTCTGAGTGACTTTAGCTACTAATGTTGTTTCAACAGTGGATTATTGTTATATTAAAGAGCCTGCTTGTCACAAATATTTTTCTACTTAATAACATTTTTTTTTAATCAAATATTAATCAAATATTAAAAGTAAAAAAAAAAAAACATATTGGGATGGTGGTACTCTCAAATATGGGTGCATTCATGGGTATTCAAATTAAAACAGCTGACAATAGGATCTATTACCAGTGCCACAATCCGTTTGTGAAAATGAGGTATACTCACAAAAAGAAAGCAATTGAAAGCAAGTATCAGGGATTAGCTGCTGATAATACCTTGCTGTGGTCACCCCTCCTCTCTGCTGATGACATCACACCATGGCCACTTCCCCACCCCTTTCCTCTGCTGATGACATCACACCATTGCCACTTCCTGAACATTCTTCTAATATTAAAAGTCTTGCATAGCTTTGTTGTACAGACCTGACTGCGGAGTATTGTACAACGTTGATTCAGGGATACGTGCACAGTCCTCCAGTTTCTCAATGGCTACATTTATGCTAATTGTAATAGCTGGGAATGTATAAAAGATAATCAGATTGTTATAAAAATTACAGTGACAAGCGATTACAGAAGACAGAATTATAGAAACACATGAGATGATAGACCAGGTGATGGTAGAGATGTTAAGAATGAATTGATGAAGTTTAATCATAGGATTATCTAGAAGAGAACAGATGACTAAAGAAGATGGCAAGCATAAATATGAATTTCTATTACAGCTGATTATAGAGAAAGCATATTGTTTGCAAGTAGATTATCACAATGAAAAAAATGGGCATGGAAGATGCAATAATTTTAAAATAAAACACAAAACTAAAAATAAATGTAATAATTAAAGTGATGTAATATACTCAATATTAAATACAGATGGAAACAAAGCAGATTCAATTAAACAGGTAATATGGGAGAGTATAAAGAAGAAATGAGTATCTGATCACAACTCAATAAGAATTGTACATCTATATATAGGGTACCGGCGCAGAGAATCAAAAAATATATATTAGGCCAGTCAGAAAAGACCCTCCCCACTCTCGGGTTAGGCTTTAAAGAAAAAAATGTGTTTATGGACTGCGCCAACTATTAAAATAAATTTGTGTATCACCACTTCTAAATTTGTGTACCACCACGCAATCATCAGGGCTTCCTGATGACGCAATCAATACTTGTGAAACGCGTAGAGGCTGCTGGGAGGTTTTGACGTCACTTCCTGCCTAGTGGGAACGAGGCCTGGAACACACACGGAGTAGGAAACCTACAGGGGAACGCACACCGGCATTCCGGACCCCACATACATGGCTGGAACAGCTTGGTGCCGGCTTATGGGCACATCAACATGTGAGTGCAATAGTCTTTTATACCTTTTTTAAATAAACAAGTTTAGATACATTATACCACGATGGCCATTTATTTTCCATGAGAAGTGGTAGAGCAAGAGAAACCAAATCCATTAATACATTATCTGAAGAGGGTGCAGATTGATCCATTGTGTGGAGTGGTTATCCAACTAATGAACCAGAGGCACATATTCACCTGTATCTGGTGAGTGGCCAATCAATAAGTGGTGGTATTTAGATGCTCAATTAAGAGACAAATCTTTAGGAGCTGGCTGATCACTCACTACTTGGAATCGTCCACTACACTGAGTGTATTGAACTTTTTCACTAAAGATATTCATTGAATGTTTTTATTTTATTTCACAGCAGCAGTTTTATCTTTGTATTTTTGTTTGTTTTCTACATATTTTCACTTTGGCACTGGACGTATGGTTTTAAATCCTATGGCTTTTTTTACATACTTTTTTAATGTTTTTTCATTTGGGCACATGAGCACGTATATATATAATTTTTTTTGAAGGTCATAATTAATAGTGCCTGAGGGCCTATTGATCACCGAACAAAAAGTTTACTAAAAAGCACATTGTGAGGATATTTTGACATTAATATACATTAATAGGGGTTATGGTTATAAATAGAAGTGGTGGTACACAAATTTATTTTAATAGTTGGCGAAGTCCATAAACACATTTTTTTTAATAAGAATTATACAGCTCATTGGTGAAAAAAAAGGAAAAAAAAGAAGAAAAATTATGATAATATAGAGGACCTGTACTATAGATGCTTTGCCAAAACATGGTCAAGGAGTACCAAGGATTAATCACTGGTATTGCCTGTAACTGATACTTGTTACCAGCTTACCACGCCTAATGTTTTTGCAGTGTTGGCACTGGCAGACGTCTTGGTAGTAGAGCAGGATTCTGTTACCTGTTAGATCATATATGACTCATATGACCGATGAACCAATGAATGGTGGCCTGATGACTGGTAGTGAAATGATCAAGAAGAGCTAATGTGGGCAATCAAGAGGTGACAGGAGAAGTTAAAGTGGAAGTAAACCCTTTTTTTTTTTACTTACCCGTGCCGTCCCTTCAGAGCTCCATGCCGCGGTCCATGACTCATGCTCACGCATCATCGCGGCACAGCCAGAGGACACAAAACCGGAAGGAAGACCAGATGAAGATGGAAGCCCTGTCAGCTGGAGGGCTTCGTTCTAAGGTAAGTATTTCATAATGTGCTATAGTATGTGATGCATACTAGCACATTATGCCATTGTCTTGCGGGGTTTAAAAAAAAAAAGTGTTTTTTACTACCGCTTTAAGTAACCACGAATCCGACATGATTTGGAGGTGGGAAATTGATGTAACATGGGACGGTAGGCGGCATAAACTCCAAACATACAAAGGACACTAGACACACCAAACTGGATTAATAACGGCTGTGGCCTTCTTTATTGGTTTTCACAAATATAAACAATTACCAATTCACCATAACTCTTGTAATCAATAAATACTTTAAAAATGTAAACAAAATCAGCCAAAATCAGTGGGGCATTTTTCAAATATCCCTCTGGCAACTGGCAAAGACCGCTCCTTAGCCTCCTGCTTAAATATGGGTCCTGGGAATTTCTGGAATATTCTGGGGAGGCAGCTGACCTTAAATAACCTATTTTAGAGGACCCCGCCCAGAACATTCCCAATCAGCTGACCTTTTTTGACCTTTTACAAACCCCCCACTGAAATGAATCAATGGGGGGAGGGTGCTTGAAGCTCCTACTGCCAACATCCCACAATGGAAAGGGGGTGCTTAAAACAGGCTATCGCCCCTTGCCTCACATTCTTTTGCTTCCACTGTGTGCTAAGACACCTAGCTAACAGGTGGGAAGCCTCATTCACTGCGTGCACTGCTAGTGATATGGAGTCATGTTAGAGCTTACTGAGTTTCAAAGAAGGAAAATTGTTGGTGCCCGCTTAGATGGTGCTTCTGTGCCTGAAGTTGCCAATTTATTTGCGCGAGGTACAGTATCAAAGGCCATGACGGCATATACAGTTTCCGGAAAACATTGTCTAATAAGCATAAGCACGGTTGACATGGTCAACTGGCCGAAAGAGACACAAGGATTGACCTGGAATAATATTTGTCAATTCCCAGGAGAATTCATGCCGTCTTGGATGCCGAAGGCAGTCCAACACCATATTAGGTAAGAATTTTGTTCTTTGACCTGGTGTTTACATACTTTTGTCCAACCCCTGTACTTTTCCATTAGGCCTTCAGAAGAACAATGAGCAGCAGAATGGTAACACCATCAAACGTTAAAAAAATCACTCTGAAAGGCCCCAATAAAGAGTAAGGACAGCTGAGAAAAAAATATAATAATCAAATGACACCATAAAAATATAGTAAATTGTAAACTACAGGTGTCATTGGTATGTAGGGCATTGTACAGGTGTCAGGAGTTTGTAGGGCAGTATACAGAGGTCAGTAGTATGTAGGACAGAATGCAGGGATCAGTAGTTTGTAGGCCATAGTGAAGAAGACAATAGCTTCTAGGGCAGTGCACTGGGTTTTTTAGTATGCAGGGCAGTGTAGAGAGGTCAGTAATTTGTAGGGCAGAGTAGAAGGGTCAGCCGTATGTACAGACATTACTAGATTGTAGGACAGAGTACAGGGGTCAGCAGGGAAGAGTGCATGGATCAGTAGTTTGTAGGACATAGTGAAGGAGACAATGGGGGTTATTTACGAAAGGCAAATCCACTTTGCACTACAAGTGCAAACTACAAGTGCAAAGTGCACTTGAAATTGCACTGAAAGTGCACTTGGAAGTGCAGTCGCTGTAGATCCAAGGCACATGCAAGGAAGATAAAAAAACAGCATTTTAACTTGCACATGACTGGATAATAAAATCAGCAGAGCTTCCCTCATTTCAGATCTGCCCCTCAGATTTACAGCGACTGCATTTCCAAGTGCACTTTCAGTGCAATATCAAGTGCATTTTGCACTTGTAGTTTGCACTTGTAGTGAAAAGTGGATTTGCCCCCCCCCAACATCTTCTAGGGAAGTGTACAGGGTTTTTTTTTTACTATGCAAGGCAGTTTAGAGGGGTCAATAGTTTGTAGGGCAGAGTACAAGGTTCAGCTGTATGTACAGATATTACTAGTTTGTAGGACAATAGCAAAAGAAGGGCGCACTGACCTAGTGCATTACCAACAAAAATTTTTATTCCAAATAAAAACAATGGTTGTACTCACACACTAATGTAGTTTAACCCTTTCATGACTAAGCCTATTTTTGAAATTTGGTGTTTACAAGTTAAAATCTGTATTTTTTGCTAGAAAATTACTTAGTAAAACATTATATATATTTTTTTAGCAGAGAATCTAGAGAATAAAATGGAGATTGTTGCAATATTTTATGTCACACCGTATTTGTGCAGCAAATTTTTGGGAAAGGGACACTTTCATGAATTTTAAAAAGTCCAAACAGTAAAGTTACCCCAATTTTTTTCTATAATGTGAAAGATGATGTTACGCCGAGTAAATAGATGCCAAACATATTGCGTTTTATAAATGCAAGCACTCGTGGAATGGCGACAAACTACAGTACTTAAGAATTTCCATAGGCGACGCTTTACATTTTTTTATGGTTACCAGGTTAAAGTTACAGAGGAGGTCTAGTGCTAGAATTATTGCTTTCGCTCTGACGATTGCGGTGATACCTCACATGTGTGATTTGAACACCGTTTACATATGTGGGCGCGACTTCCGTATGCATTTTCTTTGCTGCGCGAGCTCGCGGGAACGGGGGCGCTTTAAAATTTTTTTTTTTTTTCTTGTTTATTTTATTTAATTATATATTTATAAATTGTGTTTAAAAAAAAAATTTTGATGACTTTTATTGCTGTCACAAGGAATGTAAACATCCCTTATGACAGTAATAGGTGGTGACAGGTGCTCTTTATGGAGGGATCGGGGATCTAAAAGACCCCAAATCCCTCCTTTGCACTTCAAAGTATTCAGATCGCCGAAAACGGCGATTCTGAATACTGTGTATTTTTTTTAAATCGGCGCCATTGGCAGCCGAGTAAACGGGAAGTGACGTCATGACGTCGCTTCCGCGTTTACAATTAGAAGGCTGGAACGAAGCCGCCCACAGCTTCGTTCCAGCACGTCCCCAGCCGCCGGAGGCAGCCGATTTGTCAGCGGGCATCCCCGATCGAACGGGAGGCACGGTAAGTGCCGCGGGAGGCGGCAGGAGGGGGGGAAGGCCCCTCCCGCTCCTCTGGTATAACAGCTGAGCGGCTTTTAGCTGCATCGGTTGTTATATTCGGATAGCCCATCGCTGGCTCTAAACAACGGTACCAGGATGATGCCTGCAGCTGCGGGCATCATCCCGGTATAACCCCCGAAAGCCGAGTACGCACATCTGCGTACGCTCGGCGGGAAGGGAATAAAAGCATAACACAGCGAAAGCTAATGTGAGCAGTTACTCTCAGGTCAGGTGTGAAGAACCTGTATTGCCCAAAGACCAGGTGGTGTTAGGATTGGTTAATGCATTTCAAGGGTTAACCCTCTTCTTCATAGAGGAAGAGATGAGAGAAATGCTTTGAGATTACTAGTTTGTAGGACAGAGTACAGGGGTCAACAGGCATCAGTAGCTTGTAGGGCAGTGTACAGAGATCAGTAGTTTGTAGGGCAGTGTACAGAGATCAGTAGTTTGTAGGGCAGTGTACAGAGATCAGTAGTTTGTAGGACAGAGTACAAGGTTTGGCTGTTTTATTTATTTTTTTGTTTTATTTATTTCAGGTACTTATATAGCGCCATCAGATTACGCAGCATTTTAGATATACATGGTACATTCACATCAGTCCCTACCCTCAAAGAGCTTACAATCTAAGGTCCCAAATCAACATTCATACATACACGGGCCAATTTAGACAGGGTACAATTAACCTACCAGCATGTCTTTGGAGTGTGGGAGAAAACCGGAGTACCCGGAGAAAACCTACGGAGGCACAGGGAGAACATGCAAACTCCAGGCAGGTAGTGTCGTGGTTGGGATTCGAACCAGTGACCCTTTTGCTCAGGGAGAAAGTGCTACCCACTACACCACTGTGCCACCCAGCTATTTGCAGTGTACAGAGGTTAGATGTTTGTAGGAATGAGTACAAGGGTCAGCAGTTTGTAGGGCAGTGTATAGGTTCCTGCATGACAGAGTACAGGGGTCAGTAGAGCAGTACATTGGGAACAGCAAGGCAGAGTAAAGGGAACAGCAGAGCAGAGTAGACGGGGGACAAGGGCAGAGTACAGGGGTCAACAATTTGTATGGCATTGTACAGGGGTCAACAGTTTGTATGGCATTGTACAGGGGTCAGCAGTCTCTAGGGCAGAGTGTGCTTTCCCCCCATATGCAGAGGTGCGGATTCTGGAATGCTGATCCCCGCCTGCTCTCTCGTCCATCCCATGTGTCACATACAAGCACCTGGAATAGATGGGAGAGGAGAGCCAGCAGGGATCACCACAGTACACATGCTGTATGCTTCCCTGTGCCACGCTTTACTTTAGAATACTTTAAAGATTAAAAAAGACTTAAGGACAAAAATATGCAAGAACATTATTTTGCAAGAGATCCGCAAGGATTAGGGTGCCATCCATCCAAAACTGGTTTTGAGTTCTTGAGGTCTCTTGTGTTGCGTTACTGAGGTCTGCACACCTGCTGTGCCCATTTATGAGGGATTCCCACTCTCCCTGCTGGGTTTTTATTTATTTTGTATTATGGAGAACATTGCCCTCTGGTGAATTGTAAAAAAAATATCACTTTTGGATGGACTGCGCCTTTAATAGAATTTAAATTACTTTATGGCTCGTAGCTTAACCTGCTCTCTGGCACTACGCAAGACATGCCCAAGAGCAGTACATTTCCAAGCAGCATGAGTTATATTGTTAAACATAAGGCCTAAAAAAAATGTTTTTCTATCTGTGTTGATTTGGGATTTCTCCATGCTGTGCGATAGGCTGACGCTACGCTATCTTGTGTTATCCATGTAGAATGACATGAAAGAAAACATAACCCATCCAAAAGGTTGTATCAGTAGCACTGGTACTCGGAATTGAGGTATTAATAGTGATCTTTAAGGAACGTTAAAGGGAAGCAATAATGGCTTTAAGTCAATGTTATTTTGGTTGTTTAAAAAAGTGTATAACTTTTTAAACTGACTCTGATTAAAGCTACAGACTGGGCTGCTCGATAAGGGACACGTCACTACAATGGTCATTACTTCTGTTTGTAAATTTTGGCTTGAGTTACTGAGCTCTACAAACAACAGGCTTTATACAGCAGTGGTAAAATGATAGGTGAAAACTTAAGAAATCCCTAATTTGCTCAATAAAAAATTACAAAGTATCAATATTCAATAATTAACATTTACCCCAAAATAAAAGGAATTTAAAAAAAAAAAGATTATTTAGTCCTGACCATTAAAATAAAAAAAGATGCAAAACCATTATACATTACCATGGATGACAGGTTTATTTTAAATTGCATCTAAACCCAAAGCCCCAAATGTATTGTTCCTCAACATCCTGTAATGTCAAAAGAGTAGTCCTTTTTTATACTTCTTTCTTTCAATGGTAATCCTATAAGCAGTTTGGGTTAATTTGCACATGTGCGGACGCAGTAAGCAGGTCCAGGCTACCAGAAGATAAACGCTACAGTGAGTTGTTGCTGAAAATACTCAGTAGGCATGCAGCTGGTTAAATTAAGGTTTAGGGAAGAAAAAATATTACGTATATCTTGTTGAAACGCGTACCTACCCTTTAAGCCTATAAAAACGCGAAACCTTCAAATAAAGGTTAATTATTTCAGTCTATGCTTAAAATAATCACATTTTGCCATGGAGTATTCAGTGACACGCACCAAAATGTGTTAACACGTCTAAAGTAAAACCTTGGTGTGATCTCGCATCCTCTGGATGTTCTATAACAAGACCTTTTAGATTATAAGATTTTCCTCTGGGAAATATTTTAGCAGAGCTTGTTTTGTGTTGTTGGACCAATATAATTTCTTCAGTATTCTGTCATACCAAATAGAACTCAAAGAACATATTCTGAGTTATTTATTGTTTGCCTTAAAGTGCTTTTAAAGTTTCTCTTACATATGTACAGATCCTGCACAAAATCTTTATATAAAGTAATATTAAAAAGACAAGGTTTTTAAAACATCTAGAAAAAAAGAACTTGGAGATGGTTACTATGAACAAAGAATGCAATTCTATTTAATATATTTTTAAACTGTGTCTATACTGTGTGGATATAAAATACATGAATGATATTAACACAGTTTGATATTGACCACAGTGGCTCAACAATGATATGATCCAAAAACAATTAGACAAAGTAAATGTGAACAAATCACTTAGACTAGATGATTTACACCCATGAGTACTCAAAGAGTTGAGCACAGTTTTTTTTTAAACTTTGTTTCTAATTTTTGGAGACTTTTTAATGACTAACTTGGTACCAATGGATAGGTGCAAAGCAGATGTGGAACCTTTATTTTTAAATAAGGGATAAATGTCTTCAACCAGTAGCTACAGACTGGATGATTTAACTTTTATTTCAGTGAAGAGAAATGATGGTTTAGTATAGGACCACATACAAGAATTACTGCTAGAAAATAATGCCATATGCAATATTCAGGCATAGGTTTAGGAAAATTTTAAGTTGTCTATGAAATCTCTTTTACTTTTAAGAAGAGTCTTGACTTATCAAGTTTTTACTGAAGTTGACATTATATGATAAATGTTTTTTTCCCTATTGTATCCTCTCGCCCTTGGCACAATAAAGGCTCTATTGGTGAGATCCTTGCAGTGGATCCTCACACCTGCTATGTCGAAAATATGGTGTTCTCCCAATTTTGGGCTGCTTCTGAAAGACTACAGTATAAATCCCTACATTGTATTTCATATGTCATTTTCAGGATGTCAGGGAATGTTGGTAAAGGTAAGAATAGGTTTGTTATATGGCGAAAAATTGGTGGATGCTTATGGATGAGCTTGGTGCAATTCTTGTCTCAATTGTTTGGTGTCTCATTCCAAAACCTTTGTTAATAATATGGAGTTGGCCTTCCCTTTGTGGGTAAAAGAAAGTTTTCCACAAGAGTTTGAAGTGTGTCTGTGTATATTTGTCCCCATTCAGCCAAAAAAAATATTTATACGGGCAGGTACTGATATTGGAATAGAAGACTTGGCTTGCAATTAGCATTCCAATTTATGCAATGTATGCAGTAGGGTTGAAGTCAGGCCATCCAAGTTCCTCCACACCAAAAATGTCAAGCCATGTCTTCATGGATCTACTGAAGTTTTATGCACAGGCACGCGCGTTGGGCACAGTAATGCTGCGCTCAGCTGTTGCGCATATGCAGATCTTAAAAGAGGGAGTGCTCATGTGATGCTGACAGCAAGCCCAACATATGCTGCATCCCAGATGCTTGGCAAAACAGAGTTAATCTCTTACATTAAAGTGTTACTAAACCCAGGAGTCTGCATTCACTATATCTGGTCTCCCACAGTACACAGAACATGGAAATGCAATTATTTTAGTAATTATAAACTGCTAAATACCTTTTTTGTTAGAGCAGTCTTGTGACTTCTATCAGTGTCTGGTTAAAGCTTGTAGGAGGAGTTTTTATTCTTTCCTGATTGTCCTATAAGGATGCAGGACCCCTGACCCTCTGTCTGGACAGTGCTGATTGGCCCTGTGCTGATCACATGCACTCTCCCAAAAAATAAAAAACTTTCTAGCAATACACACCAGACTGAGCATGTGCAGCTTGCACCCAAGGCTCTGTTCTATCAGCAGATAGATTGGGGACAGTGGACGAAGGGAAGGATCAGAGAAGACAATATCAAACAGCCTTTTTACACAATGCAGAAGATTAACCCCTTAGATTCCACAGTGAGTATAACAAGCAAGCTTTACTGCATATACAGACTGATTTTACTGTTGTGAATTTAGTAACACTTTAAAAACGTTTTTTTGCCCAATCTGTGGGGAAACCGTAATTATTATACAGGTAAAGCACCAATTTTGAAAGTTGCAAAGTGCCTTTAAACAACTGGGGGCCCTTTATTTTGTTACAAAGGTGAACTTTACCTTTAAATCACGTTCTATCAAATAAAACTTCACTTGTCAGCCACCCTACACTTGAAAGGCTGAGCGTTAGTTACCAGTCCAAGCCGTCCTGATTTTTTCAGAAGCCCTTGTCAATCCGATGGTTGTGCTATGACTTTTTAATGAGCTTCATTGATTACATATTTCCGAATGATCACTCATTCCCTGGTGATTAGTTGCATTTGGTTCATTGATTTTTTTTTTCAGTATCTAAAGCCAAAAGATTTATTTGCCTCATTTCGACTGAAGTATTATATGCAGTGAGTTCATTATTATACGTACAGATCGAGGGAATCGATGATAACAGCTGTTTGTGTGCTTTAAATATTATTTATGCGTTTGTGCCTCAGTAACGGCACTGTTTTTGGTCAGCTGACTTTTTAGCATAAAAATCGTTAGTTGTGAAGGTTTTTATTTGAATCAATAAGTGGTTTGGTTGGTAGAGGGAGGTGATGAATGGGAATGTCAGTAATCAAGACAGATATCAATCATTTTACATAATAGCTTGTCCACTTGGCATTTCTTTGACTTAAATAAAAGCTGTGGAAAGGTCAGGCCACCCAAAATTGATATTGCAGTTGTTGGTAGATGCAGCAGAGCTAAACCAGTTTCTTGGGGGCTCTGTTGATGGGATTTATACATTGGGTTCCTAGGTCTGCACACCTAGTTTGCCTATCATTTTGGGCCCCCACCTGAATTTTTTTATAAATGTATATGGAAAATTAAAAACTTTTTCTTTCTTTTTTAGCTGTGGATAGAGTGAGGGAAAGTTGAAGCTCCCGTCAGGTTTTTAATGCCGCCTGTGTCCCTGCCGGGAAACTTCATTCTCTCTATCAGTGGTGGCTGGTGTTTTTTTTGGGGGGGGGGGCAAACAACCACCCCCACCCGGTTGGTCGGTTGGTGGCACCCCGCCCTCCCCCCCGGCACTTACCCCATTTAGTTGGTGGTCGGGTTAGGGGCTTCAACGAGCAGCAGGCGGGTTGCGGGCAGCGGCCCCTGTGTCCTCTCTTCCTTGGCTTTGGCGGCTTCTGTCATGTGGCTCCTCCTCCTAGGCGTCCAATAGGATCTCCTGTACTTTCATCCAATTGAGTGATGGGTCTCAAGACCAGCTTCCTGATTGGCTGGCAGGAGGATCAGCGTAGTGATAGCGAATATTCATTCTCTATTGTCACCCAACTGGGTGGGATTGGGATGCAGTGCTCTGCGCCCCGAGCCCACCCCTTTTTGAAGCATATTAGAGCCTCTGGCTCTAATCACATGCTTCAAAAAAAACACTCCCCGTCATTGGTATCCATGTGCCCAGCACTTTGTATGTAGATCAGGGTACCAGACACATGGATGAGGGGGCGGCGCCTGTGCACCCCTAATGGACGGGCCACCGCTGTTCTCTATTGATCCTGGTGACCATTATCTCTGGCACAGAAAGTGATGAGAATTCCAAAATGTTAACATTGTCAGAGGTACAGAGGGCGAGGGTGAATCCCAGGCACAACTGTCTAATGCCCCGTACACACGGTCGGACATTGATCGGAAATTCCGTCAACAAAATCCATGGATTTTTTCCGACGGATGTTGGCTCAAACTTGTCTTGCATACACACGGTCACACAAAGTTGTTGGAAAATCCGATCGTTCTGAACGCGGTGATGTAAAACACGTACGTCGGGACTATAAACGGGGCAGTAGCCAATAGCTTTAGTCTCTTAATTTATTCTGAGCATGCGTGGCACTTTGTGCGGCGGATTTGTGTACACACGATCGGAATTTAAGCGAATGGATTTTGTTGTCGGAAAATTTTATATCCTGCTCGCAAACTTTGTGTGTTGGAAATTCCGATGGAAAAAGTCCGATGAAGCCCACACACGGTCGGAATTTCCGACAACAAGCTCCGATCGCACATATTCCGTCGGAAAGTCCGACCGTGTGTACAGGGCATAAGAAGGGATTTCCCCTCACTTTGGAAAAAATTCCTCTTACTTTCTGCTGGGACAGGAAATGGAAATCTCCCCAAGTGACATAAAATTACAGGGTCTTAACCATTCTCTACCTTTCCCTTTTTTGTCTAATACTTTAAAAAGAAGTAGTGGCTTTACTGTACACGCATACAGTTTAATTTTAAATTATGTTAAATGAAACAGGAGGATCTGGAAGCATGGGTACTGAGCAGAAATGAACGAAACCAAGTTTTAATTTCCCTGAAATAAGGTATATGGTAATAGTGGTAAAAGAGTAATGTTTCCAGAAAAAAAGTGTGAGCTATGTTTTTTACAATGATAAAGAATATATCTCTGGCATGGTATTCAAACTATAGAACATGAAGAACCAATGAAAGATTTCTAAACTTGATTTAAAGTCTTAAATTATTGCAAGTTCTCTTAGCTAAAGACAAACAAATCCTGGAATACAATTTAAGAAACACTGTACTTCTCAATGCAGTTCTCATACAAGCGAAATATGCATCTCTGCCACTAGGGCGCACTACAGAGAAAAGGCTCCAGTTTCGTGTGTTTGTGGACTCCATCATGTGCCTCTTACAGTTGGGTGATTGTTGGGATACAGTAGATGATAGTTTCTGTCCTCCCAGGCCTTAATTGATAGGTAAGACGGTAAAGGGGGGGGGGGGGGGGGATAACCCAAGCCAGGTTTTACATGAACTCAGCTATCATTGAGCTCGGACATATCAAGCAAACAAACATAGGTGATGCAGCTATAAAATGCGTTAGAACTATAAAACATATATGACCATAGTAACAGTATAAGAGTCACTAAGAGAGCAACATGTGAGATGTGACCATGGGCCAGTGGTGTTGAGCCTAAGGGGGTATGATGGTCTGAGATGCCTCCTTGGTGTCAGGTAGCTCACTTAAGATATGACGCTCTGAGGCCGGTAGCACTCTGTCGATATATAAGTCCTATTTGTGGTGGAAACAAAGTGACTTTTGGTGATGGGACAAGACCAACTTCTCCTTTCTTAGAAGATTCAGCAGGTCGGTTTTTACATCCTTGATGGTTGGAGAAGAGGATGATGTCCACTGTTTGAAAGTGGCTCTCCAAGCAGCCATATAACATGTGGATAGCCATGCCTTGTTGTGCTGAATGGCTTTGATCTGTGATCTTGGCAGGCTCAGGAGGGGAACATCCAAGAATCCAAAAAGTAAGGAATAGATATCTTTGCAGGGCTGGAGGCCGGTAACTGTTGCTAGAACATATTTTTTTTATTCATCTGGAGGAGAGAAAGAGGGGTTTTCTCAGGTAAGCCTGCCTACATGCCTGAGCTAAGGGCAGATGGATTCCAGGAAGTAAATGCTGGTGGCCATAGCTAGAAATTCTGTGGGGGGGGGGGGGGTCAAAGTGATGTCTCTACATAATAAAGCATGGAGACATGAGTGGATGGGAGAATTTTCTTTGAATATTAAAAATGCAGTGTAGTTCTGCTTTCATTTTTTGGATGGCATAAGGAAACTAAAGCAGCTCTAGGAAACCTTACAAATTGGCTTGTGGATAGCATCTCTGAGGAGAACTGAAGGATGATCCCCAACACAAAAAAGACAAGCGTTTATTTATCCACTCTTCTACCTACTGTATATCTGAAGGTTGGAATGTTGCTTTATTATGTGCAGTATAAATCCTACTCGCCCTTAGTCTGGTGTTGGTTTGCTGAAGTCCTTCAATAACAATGTAGGGTTTTCTTGCTCGTATAGTGGCCTCTCATAGTACATTCTTGTACAGCTGAGAGAATGCTATTGACTCCTGACAATTCATCATGACGTGCCTCACTTTCCTTTTCATTTATTGTGTCCGTGGTTTACAGCTAGTGTGCTGCCAAAATGTTTGTTCTAATTGGACTGAACTCAGCATCTGGGCATTTTTCCAAAACAAGGTGAATAGGTGATGTAAGCATTTTAACATCTCCATTAAGAAAAAGTTGTGAATTATTTGAAGTTGAAGTATTAATCTGCTTATATTTTGCCTTTCCTGGTATATCCTTTGCCCCTTCATCATCATGCTTATAAAAAAAAAAAAAAAAATTCCGTTCTGATTACATACTTTATGTTAGACTATGTGATGTCATCACTGGGTTTCTGTGGTTCTCTATACAGGCTGCTGGAAGGGTCCAGCAGGGTGCTGTACATAGCTTCCTGAAACCCTCACAGCGCCCTACCTCAGTATTCCTCCCAAGAGCCCTCCACCCTAATTCAAACAGTGGGCTGGCTCTTGGGAGGAATTAGACGAATATCAAAATGCCTTGATGGGTTGATGTCAGTCGGGAGGAGTGGGGGTTCCTAGGCAGGCTGTATTTGCATGCAGACCGCCCTAGGTAACACCCATAGGTGATGCTCAGCCTCAATATTTGAAAGAACCAACACCCAATGAAGGAAGCAACTGGGCCAGAGACAGTCAAGTAGGGGAAGAAAGAGCTGGGTTTTTGTGGTTCTCTATGCCATACAGGCTGGTGAGGGGGTCCAGCATGGTGCTGTACATAGCTTAATGAAACCCTCACAGTACCCTGCCTCAGTATTCCTCCCAAGAGCCAATCCGCTCTATTTCAAACAGTGGGCTGGCTTTTGGGAGGAGTTACACAATCAAAATGCCTTGATGGGTTGATGTCAGTCGGGAGAACTGGGAGTTCCTAGGCAAGCTGTATTTGCATGCAGACCATCCTAGGTAACACACACAGGTGAAGCTGAGCCTCAATAATTGAAAGAACCAACACCCAAGGAAGGAAGCAGCTTGGCCAGAGGCAGTCAAGCAGGGGAAGAAAGGACTAGTGTGACAGACCAAACTGGAACAGGGGCTTTTGAAGGGGACTAGGAGCTAGTCTTCTACCCATTAATTATGGCCCATTAGAGAGACCGGGTGTCAGGAAGGACGTCTGCATCGCACAGCTGCCATTCCCAGACACACACGTGTGCGCAGGCGCCAACGGCTTACCACCCACAGCTTCCAGTACCACTTATACGCCGATGACACCCAAATCTATCTGTCTACTCCTCACCTCACTGCTTCAGTCTACTCTCGCATTACTAACTTACTAACTGACATATCAGCATGGATGTCGCACCACTTCCTTAAACTAAATCTCTCTAAAACTGAGCTATTAATATTCCCCCCCGTGCCCCCCTCCACGACTTTTCCATCAAAATCAACAATGCAACCATCAGTCCCTCCCCTCACGCCAGGGTACTAGGTGTAATCCTAGACTCTGACTTGTCATTTCAGCCTCAAATCCAATCGTTGTCAAAAGTTTGTAGAATTCACCTCCGTAACATCTCTAAAATTCACCCCTTTTTAACAAATGAAACCACCAAACTCCTCATTCACTCCCTTGTTATCTCTCGCCTTGACTATTGCAACTCCCTTCTCATTGGCCTGCCTCTCCATAGGCTATCCCCTCTTCAGTCTATCATGAATGCTGCTGCCAGACTTATCCACCTTACCAACTGCTCAGTGTCTGCCAACCCTCTCCTCCAATCCCTACACTGGCTCCCAATCACCCAGCGAATTAAATTCAAAATACTAACCACAACATACAAAGCCATTCACAACTCTGCTCCGAGCTACATCACCAATCTTATCTCCAAATATCACCCAAATCGTCCTCTCCGCTCTTCTCAAGACCTCCTACTCTCAAGCCCTCTTATCTCCTCCGCTCATGCTCGTCTCCAGGATTTCTCCAGAGCCTCTCCCATCCTCTGGAACTCGCTACCTCCACCTGTCCGGCTATCCCCTACTCTTGCTACCTTCAGGCGATCCCTGAAAACTCATCTCTTCAGGAAAGCCTATAACATCTCTAACTAATCTTTTACCACTTCCATCAGCTCATTCCCCACAGTTACAACCTTTTGTACCACCTGCCCAACCCTATTAGATTGTAAGCTCTTCTGAGCAGGGCCCTCTTAATCCTCTTGTATCTTATTGTATTATAACTGTATTCTCCCCCTTTTATATTATAAAGCGCTGAGTAAACTGTTGGCGCTATATAAATCCTGTAAAATAATAATAATAACAAAGAACGAGCAGAACAGCCACGGGCACATATGCAAATGCGTGTGCGCAAACGCAGCTCACGTGTTTGCGTGTGCACGCCTGTCACGAAGACTGGCGCCAAACGGCCTATTTAAACGGAGCTTCAGCGCTGTCTAGTTGCTGCTTGGTCTATAGCGTTTATGTGAATCCTGATTCCTGTGTTTGACTTCTGATACTGACCTGGCTTGCTCCAGACTACCTTTGTCTGCTTCCTGCTTCGACCCCTGGCTTAACTACGAACTCTGTCTCTGCCTGCTGCTCCTGTTTACCCTGCGTCTGTTGCCAACCCTGCCTGTGACCCGACTAAGCCTCTGCCTGCTGTTTATATCTGATCTACCTGTCTGTTACCGACCCAGCTCACCTGACCCTGCTTCCAGCTCCTCCAGCCTGCTACAGCTCCTTTAGTCCAGCTCATCACCTCCAGGTTCCTGCTTCCTGTAGTGCATCCACAGTCTGTAATCAGCCAAGTCTGCCAGCCTGTCTGCTGCCTCATCTGCCTGCTACCAGCCAAGTCTGGCTTCCTGCCTGCGAGTTCCTGGCTACTACCTGTACAGACTTCTGGACTGATCCTAGGCACTCTTACCCTGCCGTGCTCCAGTGGCTGCTGTCTCACCATCAGTAGTCCTCGAGCTGGAGCTGTATGAGAGGCCTTCCTCTACACATCAGGCTCACCAACCAGGTACGTGTCACCGGGGATTTTGTCTGCTTCTCTCGGTCAGAGCATGGAAAATGGCCCAGTTCAGCCTCTGATCCCATGGAAAGAGCAGATCATTCTCTAATAATGGACAACAACGTGATGAACGCTGAGAGCGAGACTTGGATTAATTCTCTGAATAAAGACAATAAAGCTTCCCTTCTGGATTGGATAGGCAGGTATAATTATAATCTTGTATAGGTTAATGGTCATAAGAAATATGGTGGCCCTCCCGCAGACTGGGTTGGAGAAGCAAATCATTTGGGACAGAAATAATTATCAACACTATCCCTCAAGAAATCTATGAATATAAATTCATTCGACTTTTCTAGGGTGCAATGCTTAGCTATAATACCTTGTTCCTGGTTCCAGAGTGGACAAAGCTGTATTTTGGTGGAGGCACCCAGGCTGGGTGCCAGGCGGTCCATAGCAACTAGAATTCGGCCTTCAACCCTTTCAACACAAAGGAACCCTTGAAAAAATGTTTCAGTGTCAGGAAACCCCTGCTAAATATAACTTACAACTCATGATACATTAGTGTGATGGTCAGTGGGAAGAATGTTTCTTACACCTGTGGTCATTGAGAAGAATTAGCTCCCTACAGATAGCTAAAAAGATCAGCAGTGCCAGTGGGAACTTATCTGAGAGGCAGACATTGCACATTGCTCAAAAAACCCCTCGGAACCTCTGGAGGAACCCTAGTTGAGATACCCTGGACTAGATGATGCTGGACATCACTCACTGCAGCTTCTAATGCACATTATGGGAAGCTTACAGTGTGCAATGAAATCAGAGTAAGTAATTTCAGTAAAGGAGAGGAGCCTGTACAACTGTGCAAGACTGAAGGCATGGCTGGAGGTCAGATATAAGTTAATGTCATAATGACATCTTTTTTCCTTTGGCACTTCAAGCAAACCTGTGGGAAAATATAATAGCTGTACCTGACAATATAAAGTATCAGCATTCAGCACTTGCTGGAGGACTTGTTACCGGGGCCCTGCCCACAATACTGGATTTCCAAGGTAAAGTTCTGAATTAAAAATAAAAATACAGCAAGGGTTAAATGCCCATCAAGCCTAGGGTAGAGGAATAAGTGATAATCCTTATCTTATTCCTAGCTCCCATAGGCTTCCAATGCTCTACTTTTCTCTCTAGACTTAACGAGCATTTACCCCTGGGGACCCCCCTCTACAAGGGTAATTTGCATTTATGCTGCCCATAATGGGCTTTAAAGGAGAAGTATAGGCAAAGCCAGTCTAAACTCTGATCTTGACATCAACAGAAATTGCATGATCATTAAGGATTCGTCCATTTTGATCTGCAGTTCAGATCGGGGGGCATAAAAATGGTGGAAGCAGGGGAGAGAGAGAGGTCACTCAGCTTGTACACTAAGTTTGTATGTTAGTGCAGTGTTTCTTAACCTTTTTTCAGTCAAGGCACCCTTTAAAAATTATGGACAATCTTGAGGCACCCCATTCTAAAATATGCAAAACTATTAGAATAGTTTTTACAACACAGCATCCAGACATGTAGGGCACCCAACGTTAGAGGTGATTGATTCTTCCAAAGCAAATACACTTTTACACACTGGCAGTGACTACTGACTAGTATTCCAATGTTTCTCTTCTCCCTCAATTTTTCTCCATCACTCAGCTAAGGCGCCCTCAAGGTTACAATGATGCCCAATGAAAACCTGTGGCTTTGTGTAACTAAAAGGAAACTTTATCCACACGCCAGCTTTGTATACAATTTTTGGGCAATCTTCAGGCATTTTGCCAAAGTATCCCTGAAGAAACCTCAAGGCATCCTGGTTGAAAAAAAGCTGTGTTAGTGAATAACAGTCTTATTCTGTCAAATGAAAAAGCTAAAGTACAACTAAAGGCAAAACTTTTTTTTTTCTTTTACGTTTTAGATAGGGTGTAGAGGGATTAGACCACCTGTCAGATCTTTATTGTTATCGATGCTGCACTTAGGGAGACTCATCTTCTCTATTTGTCCTGTTTACCATTATCATCAATATTAAAAGTGAAAGAAAATGTCAAATTTTGGGTTGCCATCAGAACAGGAATGGAGGGGAAATCTTCCAATGGGACACTAGTTCTGGCAACAACCAGGAACTCCCTCACTTTGTAGGGATTTTGTGTCACTTCTCGTTTTGGCTATTGAAGAGGAAGTGAGAGAAAATCTCCCCAATGGGACACAAATGGCAAAAAAAAAACAAAAAAAAACAGCAGGGGTTATAGCAGAATAAAAAAAGTTTGCCTTTAGTTCTGCCTTAAAGCGGAACTTCAGTCATTTTTTTATCTTTAACAAAAACAAAATAAGTGTAGCGCTATGAAAAAAAGTCCAATGTAAAAATCTTTAAACTGACAGATCAAAATATAATTGCTAAAGAAGGGACATCCTTGGGAAAGAGATGAGGAATCTTCAGGAACTGAACACTTCAAATATATAAACCATCTGGAGTAAAAACATGCACAACACCACCAAAAGTGAAGAGGCTTACCAGAATCGGTGGACCCAACGGGGCATACGCCGAGTAGGGTCAGACAGACTTAGGTGGTGATGGGCTACAGGTGGCCCAGGAGGGCAATGTTGATGGGATGGCTCCCACGTGGCTGTGTTCCTCAAAACGATACCAGAACCGAAGAGTATGGAATAAACGGCACGTAGAATATATCCAAGAGTAGATTAAAAACAAGCACGTCAGTTGTGGGAGAGAAACAGTCCAGGAGGGAGTCAATCAGTGGCTCAACGCTGGTGTATCAGAGCAGGTTGCGTCAGTGGATGCCGACATTTCCTGGACCTCGAGCACACAGGAAGCTGGGAGATGACGTCACTTCCGGTTGGGACGGTGGACCAATAGGTGACGTGTTTACGGAGCATGCACTCCTTCAGGCACTTATTTTGTTTTTGTTACATTTTTTTATCTTTCCATCTTTTAAATCCTCTGCCCTTGTTGTATCTTTGGATAGTAAAACATTTTTTTTGCCAGTAAATACCTTATTCAGCCCACTTCCGGGTTTCTTGTCTGGTAAAAAGCCTAGGCTTATGACATCATGCACAGCTCTCCCTCTCACACTCGTGAGAGTTTGCTAGGAAGGGAGGGGGGAATGAGTCATAAGAGGGCCAGGTAGAGCTGCAGAGCTGGAGGTGTGTCTGTGTAAATCCAGGAAGTGAATAGGCAGCAGCTTCAGCTGTCCACAGTTAAAATGAATGCCAGACTCAGCGGAGGGAGATTTTTGCAGCACATTGTACAGAATCACAGTATAGATGTAGCGCCCTGGGGTTTAGTCAGGGAGCTCCTCACCAAATTCCTTGTCAGGGGTAGCTACCAAAGTTCATTGATAGAGATCTGTTGATTTCTCCCTAAGTTTGGTCTTGTTGTACTTTTCTCTTCTACCACTCGGTGGCCTTGAACTTGGTGGTACTAGATATGAGAAGGGCAACCCAAGGTCAGGTTATGGTTATATGGGGTATCTCAGCCAATGGGTAGGGGTTTTCTTGGATCCCTTGGCCTGCTGGGAGAACCTATATATTCGGGTGAGGTCAGGTGATCTATGTTCTGTGCCACCCGGACTGCTAGGCTGGAGATTGGGCCTATCCCAGGGACATCTGGCTGCCAGGCTGTGTGAGGGCCTATCCAGAAATAAGAGGGCAGCGCAGGATTGGGACTGCGGCTTGCAGTCCAACCAAAAGTGACGGTTCTGTCAGTGGCCAGAGGTAGAAGGGAAGCTGTCGCCAAGAAGGGGCCAATGGCCTTTACCAGGGATCACAGTGAGTAACTGAAGCAAGTACCGGAACCATATTCTCACCGAAGGGCATGGTGGAGAACTGGGAAACCTCAGGCGGTAATCAAGTCAGGGACCCAACAAGCAGAGGAGACGCTTTCAGAGCAGCCTTGTGTGTCAAGCTAGAGACCGAGCCAGTTAGCAGGGGTGAAGCTTGAGGAGTATCTGGAGTGCCAAGCTACAGACCCAGCAGAGAAGCGGGGGTGACGCTTGAGGGGATGCCACCGCCAACCTTGGAAGAGCTCAAGGGATTCATAGCTAGTGAATCAGTGATTCTAATGAGAGACCAGGAGCTCAGTGTTGAAGAACTACAAGGAGCAGTTGTAGTGAAGCTGAAAGAACTGATACGTTTGAGTTAGGAACTGTTAAAGGACTGTTACCATATGAGACAGCAATCCTGCACGTGCAGAAGTGGCGTCTTGCTGGGGCCTTTCCCTGTACAGCTGTTCTCCTATTGAAGTCTCAGAGTCTGCCAATTGAGTTTGCAACTATCTAAGGGTGTCCTGGCCCTAACCCTCTTTCCCCCAAAATATATAAAAAGGAAATAAAACCTCTTTTACATCCAAGAAGTGTCTGGCGCCCAATGACTTTCACCATCTTTGCACCCACTATGCCTCACAACCCACCACCTATTGAAGGATGTCAGCTATCTTTGGCCTTGGAGGTTCCCATTAGACCAAAAGAGGTAAAAGACCTTGCTACATATATAAAATAATATGCAAAGTAGTTGGAGGGAAGCTTCAGATTAGCAAAGATATTTTTTTACAAATTATGAGCAGACTGCAGTTCCTCTTTAAGGTGATAACTAGGAATCTTCTCACCATCTACATAAAGCGCACACTGTTTCACACGTACTGCTACTAAATCAACTCAACTGCATACAGCAGCACATAACTAAAAAAGGATATATCCTATTTATTACACAGATCATCCAAGTGGAAAGAAAGAAAGAAAGAATGACTGATGGACTCAGGGAACATATATCAGATATTTTGTGTTATAGGTGTAATGTCAGCCTGTGCTTGGCCTCCTCTAAGAGAATGTGTCATTTGTACGAATGAATTGTAACAGAATACCAATAACTAAACTTTACAATGGGAGGGGCTTAAGGGCATGGTTATACAAAACCCAGGTTTCGGGTATGTGCTGGAGGGGTTGATTTGGTGGGTAGAGGACTTGTGCTAGAATGTGAGTTAGAGTAGGGGGCAGATATATACTGGGTGGGGGGGCTTTGGGAGGGCAGAAGACTTGTACTAGAAGGTGGGGTGGGGGTTTAGATATGGTCTGGATGGGCTTTGGGAGGGGGCAGACTTGTGCTAGAAGGTGGGGCAGAGGAGGGGATCGGATAAGTGCTGGGGGAGAACTTTGGCAAGGGAGTGGACTTGTGTTGAGGGGGCAAATACATACTGGGGGGGGCTTTAGGAGGGGTGCACAATTGTGCTGGGGGGACAGATATGTACTGGGGGGCACACATTTTTTAGAAACAGTCAACAAAACCATTTAAATATAGGTCCTTGCTGTCTGTCCCCATCCTGGGTGTTCTGGCTTTGGTTGTAAGGTAGGAGGTGATTCTGTTGGGGGCGCTGAGTGGAGCTGGGCTCTGGGGTACTGGCGATGCTGCCAGGGCTACTACAAGGTGTGCTGGAGGGTAAGTAGTCAGCCCTGGAGCAGCAGAGGTTGGGTTGGGAGGAGGAGAAGACCCGGTTCTCTGGATCCCGCTCCACTTGATGATGCCCGGCACCACCTCCTCTATGCTTGGCCCAACCTGCAAGGACTTCGATGACCCACCAGCACAGCAGGGAACCCCCTTTCAGCCCCCCACCCCCCCAGGAATGCATAGTGCAAGCAGGGGGTAGTTATGTAAGACTCACCCTATAGTGTTACCAGCCTATGCACAGCAAATAGAAATAATCATTTCCTTAAAAGGGATCATGTAACTCTGTAAGGTGGATCAGAGGCAGGGACACCCCCATCAGAGGAAGGGATTCCCCTGGGTGCAGGTGGCATGCACCCTCCCCCCTTCCCCACCCTGTCCCTGATGGAAGTGCTCCTGTTCCTGGTCACAACTGGGTGCTGTCACTTAACATATGACCTGTCAGACCCAGAGAATAGATCAGCAGGTTGCTTACCATGAGCAGACCCTATCCAGGGGGAGCAAGGCCAACAACATGCATCCATAGTGTCTCACCAGGGTCCCAGCTCTCTATAGATCCCCGCACAGGCAGCACACACTGACAGCTCACTTCCAATCCTCTGCTCTGTGTGTGCAGGAAGTGGGGTTTGGGGGCGCGGACACCTGCACTCAGCCAATCCACTCCAACTCGGCTTGCTGATAGCTTCCCACTGTCACTCATGGAAGGGAGCAGTGACAATGGCTAGGGTACAGCGCTGTGGCTCTGGGGTGATACTGTGGCCAGATGCAGCTGACAAAGGGAGGCGTCAGAGAGAAGGTACATGGGGGATCAGGGGGAGGAGAAGGGAGGATACAAGGTGTATGGGATACTACATACCGCGATCCAGTCTCTGTATTGCAATTAACATCTCCCCGCTGGCTGCCTGTCACAGTAATGAAAGGCAGCTGGCGGGGAGATGTCAGCTGCAATACCGAGACTGGATCATGGTATGTGGTATCACACACACACCCCACACAAGCTTCAGAGCAGAGGCAACCAGCCTGTCCCACAAGTCACTGGAACCAAGTGCCGGAACGTGTTCTGGCACTGGGCTACACGCCAGGACTCAGCCTTGATTCGCTGGGACTTACATCAAATGCCGGGATGGTCTTGGCGAATCCGGGACGATTGGGAGGTATACTATACGCTTCTCAAGAAGACTTTTAAAGCCCACTTTGTGGTTTTTGCCTACGGGTAAGCCTACATTAAGTCAAGTACACTTGGGCCCTTGGCAATACAGTCTACTTTTAAGTCATTCTGAGGATGTGCTTGTGTTTTAATTCAAGTCCGGCATCCTCCTAAACCCTCTTTATCATCGGACGCTTTATGGGAGATGTTCTGTCAAAGCAAGAAAGCTATCTTTTTATGATGGTAAACCATAACCATTGTGATCACTGAGGAATTGCAGTAATCACTTTCAGCTGGAAAAAGTTGACAGTTGTACCAAAATATATGTGGCATCTTGAGAAGATTAATCAATGTTAAATGTTTTCCTCCAGCCGCCGTACACTTCTGCGCTCATTAATGTGAGGCTTCCAGTCTGCATCAATTGCTTCTTCTTCTTCTTCCTTTTTTTTCCCGCACAGTTTAAAAAAATAACATAATTGTGGTTTCGAATGCTTCAGGCAGACAATAGAGAATCCAAATGATTGCTGATTCTGGAGGGAGTCTGTTTTTTGGACAGAGATACGTATTAAATATGCTTATGAATATAAAAAGGCAGCGGGGAAAAAAGTGTCGCCTAAAATGATTGTATCTGAATTATAAGCGAAATTCAAAGAGCTGTAATTCAATTGCGCAGTACGGAAAAATGAACAGTTTGCTAGTTTGTTTGCAAAGCTCTTTACTCATTTGCATTAAAAGCCAAAACTTTTTATTTTAATTTAAGATACAGTAGAGAACGGTAAGAACCTCTGCTAAGCTATTATTGATTAAACTACCAGGGAGAGCGTTAGGCAGTCATCTTAGGGGCCCTTTCACGCTGGTACGCTTAAAAACATGATATATTTTTCTTAGAACCGCATATTGCGCTTTTGATGCTTTTTCTGGTTGCATGACTCCCAGCTTGCACCTGTGGAACAAGGACATGTGACTCAAAAAGTGCACCAAAAAATACAACTGGGTTATGTCTTTTTGCTCTTACAGTAAAGAACCCTCTACGTAATTTATGGTTAAACCTCTTTTCTTCTAATTTTAATGGGTGGCCACGTGTCTTGTTAAACTCCCTTCCGCGAAAAGTTTTATCCCTATTGTGGGGTCACCAGTACGGTATTTGTAAATTGAAATCATATCCCCTCTCAAGAGTCTCTTCTCCAGAGAGAATAAGTTCAGTGTTCGCAACCTTTCCTCATAACTAATATCCTCCAGACCTTTTATTAGCTTTGTTGCCCTTCTTTGTACTCGCTCCATTTCCAGTACATCCTTTCTGAGGACTGGTGCCCAGAACTGGACAGCATACTCCAGGTGCGGACAGACCAGAGTCTTGTAGAGCGGGAGAATTATCGTTTTATCTCTGGAGTTGATCCCCTTTTTAATGTATGCCAATATTCTCTTTGCTTTGTTAGCAGCAGCTTGGCATTGCATTCCATTGCTGAGCCTATCATCTACTAGGACCCCCAGGTCCTTTTCCATCCTAGATTCCCCCAGAGGTTCTCCCCCAGTGTATAGATTGCATTCATATTTTTGCCACCCAAATGCATTATTTTACATTTTTCTATATTAAACCTCATTTGCCATGTAGTTGTCCACCCCATTAATTTGTTCAGATCTTTTTGCAAGGTTTCCACATCCTGCAGAGAAGTTATTGCCCTGCTTAACTTAGTATTGTCTGCAAATACAGAGATTGAACGGTTTATCCCATCCTCCAGGTCGTTTATGAACAAATTAAAGAGGATTGGTCCCAGCACAGAACCCTGGGGGGCCCCACTACCCACCCCTGATGCCCCATGTTGCTGGTGTAGTGGTCTGTACACTGTATACCACAATACCCAATCCCAAGGTGAGTGCCATTATAATGCTCACGTAGCTGTACTGACCAATGAGTGCTTGCCATTGCAATCATTATGATGGATACTCACTCCGGGCTGTGTATTGCTGTATATGGTGTACAGAAGCTTATATGGGTAGCAAGAGGCAGACATGTGCGATTCGTTTCATTCCAAATTCGTTTTTTAATGAATTTCAACAAATTCGTTAAAATCGCAATCCATACCAAGCCCTTTTGGGTCTGGTACAGGTTTTAAGGGGAACCCCATGCCAAAATTAAATAAAAAGGCGTGAGTCCCCCCCCTCCCCCCAAATCTATACCAGACCCTCATGCGAGCATGCAGCCTAGCAAGCCAGGAAGGGGGGGGGGGGGCGCTCGCTCGTCCTCCTGAACCATACCAGGCCCCATGCCTTTAACATGGGGGTTGCTTTAGGGCAGGGGGACAAGGGCCTCTTTCCCACAACCCTGGCCAGTGGTTGTAGGAGTTTGGTATGGATTTGGGGAAACTCATTTTTTTTTTAATTTTGGCGTGGGGCTCTCCTTAAAATCTGTACCAGACCCGAAAGGGCCTGCTGTGGATTAGGGGGGCCCCCACTGCAATTTTTTCACAATTTTTTATTTCGGCAATGGGGTTTTTTTTACATTCAGCTGTCAGCGGGGAACCCTGCTGACGGCTGATGAGTCATCCGTTGTTAAGGACGCGGCGGCTGGCTTCCTGGCCCGCTCTTTAACAACCAGCTAATGTTAAAGTCGTTGGTGGCCGCCAGCTCCAAAAATTTGCATCTGAACCACGTCTATTGCAGCTGAACCGCTGCTTTGGAAATTCACAATGAAAACTTCAGAGAAATTAGCACCAGACATGAACCTAGCCTCAGAGTTCATAACTAATCTTCCAAAATAACTTCAAAAAATAGAACTCAATTTGGAGCAAGAAATATATGAAACTAATCCAAATATACTAAATGAATTCAGAAAACAAATCAAAAATAACAAATATGATATAACAAAATGATTTACTTAACGAATGAATCTGAAGCAAAACAAATTTTTCCATTTTGCACATCTCTATGCTGCACACAAGAGAACCCCTTGGATATCCTCATCCACCTTTTGCAGCTATCACATCTCCAAGTCACTTTGTATACGTCTCTATGAGCTTGCCACATCATACCACTGGGATTTTTGCCATTACTCCTTGCAAAACTTCTCCAGCTCCTTCAGGTTGGATGGTTTGAGCAATCTTTAAGTCTGACCACAAATTTTCTATTGGATTGAGGTCTGGGCTTTGACTAGGCCATTCAAACACATTTACATGTTTCCCCTCAAACCACTCAAGTGTTGCTTTAGCAGTGTGTTTGGGGTCATTGTCCTGCTGGAAGGTGAACCTCCATCCTAGCCTCAAATCACACACAGAGTGGTACTGGTTCTGCTCAAGAATATCCCTGTATTTAGCACCATCCATCTTTCCCTCAACTTTGACCAGTTTCCCAGTCCCGACTGCTGAAAAACATCCCCACAGCATGATGCTGCCACCACCATGTTTCACGGTGGGGATGGTGTTCTTTGGGTGATGTGATGTGTTGAGTTTGTGCCAGACATAGCGTTTTCCTTGATGGCCAAAAAGTTCAATTTTAATCCCATGAGACCAGAGCACCTTCCTCCATACATTTTGGCAGTCTCCCACGTGCCTTTTCGCAAACTCAAAACGTGCCATTTTTTTACTGAAAGTAATGGCTTTCTTCTGGCCACTCTGCTATAAAGCCCAACTCTATGAAGCGTACGGCTTATTGTCATCCTATGTACAGATACTCCAGTCTCTGCTGTGGAACTCTGCATCTCCTTCAGGGTTACCTTAGGTGTGGCCGTCTCTTGGCAGGTTTGCTGTTGTGCCATGTTCTTTCAATTTGGTTATGATAGATTTGATGGTGCTCCTAGGGATCATCAAAGATTTGAATATTTTTTTATAACCTAACTCTGACTTGTGCTTCTCAACAACATTGTCCCTTACTTGTTTGAAGAGTTCCTTGGTCTTCATGGCAGTGTTTGGTTAGTGGTGCCTCTTGCTTAGGTGTTGCAGCCTCTGGGGCCTTTCAAAAAGGTGTGTATATGTAATGACAGATCATGTGACACTTAGATTGCACACAGGTGGACATCATTTCACCAATTATGTGACTTCTGAAGGTAATTGGTTGCACCAGAGCTTTTTATGTTCTTCATAACAAAGGGGGTGAATACATACACACATGCCAATTATCAGTTTTTTATTTCTGAAAAATAGTTTTATGTATATATTTTTCTAATTTTACTTCGCCAACTTAGACTATTGTGTTCTGATCCATCACATATAATTCAGATTTAAAAAACATTGAACTAATGGCTGTAATGTAACAAAGTACGTAAAAAGCCAAGGAGGGTGAATACTTTTGCAAGGCACTGTACACAGCTTTCTATACAGATAAGTGACACCCTCTAGGTCCCAACTGAGTAAAAGTCACTGGTGACAAGTTCACCAAGAGATTGACCAGTTGGTAAGACAGGTAAAATTCCCCATACCACCAGTACCACACTGCGGCACAGGACTCCCGAGCCTCCTGACTGGTAGATAATGGAAATACAATAAGCCCAGAAGATCATGTACTTGGAGGGGCTGGACAAAAATAATAATGTACGCTACACAGAAAGGCAGATGGGAGAACACATCCCTACACATTTATGAAAATAGCTTGTGTAACAATTATTTTGATAATTTTTTTTTTTAGAGAAAACAATTAAGTGACCTTTTGCAGAGAAAATGACAAGACATGCCTTCTGCCTGCGTATACAAGTATACCTTTATAGTTGTCGCAGTCACTGAGTGCCATGGAAAACAGAACAGATGCAACTGCAAAAGGGCGACACTGGAAAGAGAAAAGCCCCCGGTAGGCCTCCAGGCTTGCTGTTCTTGGAAGGTTATTGAAACATAAGTCTGCTAATAAGAAAAGACAGCGGAATAAATATACAAAGTATGAAGTGGTATCAGATGGCCAGCTTGAAAAAAAAGGTCAGACCTGGAGGAGATGGACCTTCTGTTCTTAACTGTGGGATTTTTAAAGAGATACTAACCTTAGTTCATCCTTATGGGTAAAGGAAAGAGGGGCTAGGAAATATAAACAAGCATCTTTTGCCATTTATAACCTCTACTTCTAAAAAACGAATGGCTGTCAAATTTTCATGCTGATCTAATAGCTTTAAACACTTGGGGGCCTTGGGCATCCGAGGTGCACTTAAAAAACGTAACCTAAGTACTTTGGGAGTACCTCATATATTAAGGACTTCCTTATCTGTCATGAATGCTGTTTATTGCAGGAAAGTGCCAACAATTTTCTTTTCAGGGAAATTATTTTATTTTATATTCATTTATTATTCAGATATCTAGGAGGTTGTTTAATTGCACAGTAGATATCTCGAGAGATGATAAAAGATAGATAGATAGATAGATAGATAGATAGATAGATAGATAGATAGATAGATAGATAGATAGATAGATAGATAGATAGATAGATAGATAGATAGATATCTACATTGTCAAGTTCCTCCACCCCAAACTCACTCCTCCATGTCTTTATGGACCTTGCTTTGTGCACTGGTCCAAGTCATTTGGTGGAGGGGGGATTCTGGTGTGGGGTTGTTATTTTAGGGGTTGGGCTTTGCCCCTTAGTTCCAGTGAAGGGAACTCTTAAGGTGTCAGCATACCAAGATATTTTCTACAATTTCATGCTCCCAACTTTGTGGGAACAGTTTGGGGATGGACCCTTCCTGTTCCAACATGACTGCGCACCAGTGCACAAAGCAAGGGCCATAAAGACATGGATGAGCGAGTTTGGGGTGGAGGAACTTGACTGGCCTGCACAAAGTCCTGACCTCAACCCGATAGGACACCTTTGGAATGAACTAGAGCACAGACTGCGAGCCAGGTCTTCTCCTCGAACATCAGTGCCTGACCTCACAAATGCGCTTCTGAAAGAAAGATGAAACATTCCCATAGACACACTCCTAAACCTTGTGGACAGCCTTCCCAGAAGAGTTGAAGCTGTTATAGCTGCAAAGGGTGGGCCAACTCAATATTGAACCCTCCAGACTAAGGCCGCATACACATGGGCGGACTTTTTGACTGGACTGGTCCGACAGACTTTCCAGCGGACTTTCAACAGACTTTTTAATGAACGGACTTGCCTACACACGATCACACCAAAGTCAGACGGATTCGTACATGATGACGTACACTGGACTAAAATAAGGAAGTTGATAGCCAGTAGCCAATAGCTGCCCTAGCGTCGGTTTTTGTCCGTCAGACTAGCATACAGACGAGTGGATTTTCTGGGTCCGACGTAAAGATTTGAAGCATGTTCCAAATCTAAAGTCCGTCAGATTTGCGATTGAAAAAGTCTGCTGAAGGTCCGGTGAAGCCCACACACGATCGTATTGTCCGCCAGATGTGGTCCGTCGGCCAAGTCTGGTTGAAAAGTCCGACCGTGTGTAAGCTGCATAAGACTGGGATGCCATTAAAGTTCATGTGCATGTAAAGGCAAGTGTCCCAATACTTTTGGTAATATAGTGTATGTATTATATCTGTATATTCAGCTGTTTGCTTGGAGTTCGGCTTTAACCATCGGATCGGCCTGGCAGGACAGGACTGGGCTCTCTGTTGAATTCAGTACACACATGTCCAGCCTTATATCATGCTACTCAATATGACAACACTATAAAGATTTGCAGGGTAATGAAAATGGTGTAACCTTCATTTATTTTCGGTTGTAAATATTCCTCAAGCTATCGATTTCTCTTTCTTTTACCTTGTAATGCTTTTAATATAACTTTTCATTGACCTTCCAGCTTATGCTGATCAATAAGAATTTGCTCTGGAGGATAAGAAACGAAGTGATATTCAGCCGGCACAACGTGGAATGAAATGGAAAAGGCTTAAAGATATTTTCAATGCTCATATTTAGGCCGTATAGGGAATTATGTTGACTTGATATATGGCAGCAAAGGCAATCTGAAATGTAAAAACTCAGCCTCTTCTTACTGAGAAGCTCTAGGCTCCTGCAGAAAAAAAAATAAAAGTCAGCAGCTACAGCTAGATACTGTAGCTGCTGACGTTTAAAGTGTTACTAAATCCACAGCAGTAAAATCAGTCTGTATATGCAGTAAAGAATGCTTGTTATACTCACTGTGGAACCTAAGGGGTTAATCCTCTGTAATGTGCAGAAATGCTGTTTGATCCTGTCTTCTCTGATCCTCGCCTTCTTCCACTGTCCCCAATCCATCGCTTGATAGTACAGAGCTTTGGGGGGCACTCTGCACATGCTCAGTTTGGTGTGTATTGCTAGAAAGTTTTTTTTTTCTTTTTCTTGGGAGAGTGCATGTGATCAGCACAGGGCCAATCAGCACTGTCCAGACAGAGGGTCAGGGGTCCTGCAGCCTCATTGGACAGTCAGAGAAGAATGAAATTTCCTCCTACAAGCTTTAACCAGAGGCTGATAGAAGTCATAAGACTGCTATATACTGCTGATGAGAAAAGGTATTTAGCAGTTTATATTTACTAAAATAATTGCATTTCTATGTTCTGGGAGACCAGATATAGTGAATGCAGGCTCCTGGAATTAGTAGGGCACTTACCTGTCCAGGAATCCTGTGGTGTCCTAACCCGAGCCAAATTTCATAGCGGCTTCACAGCCAGTTCCCTGCTGCGCATGCGTGAAGCGTGCTGCACTCTCTGATTGGGCCGGCTGCAGGGGAAGGAGAAGGGAGGCTGAAGTTCCAGCTGAGTTCGCCATGACCTGCAATAAGATAAAAAACCTTTTGTGTGCGGCAGCCCCCCTCAGCCCCCCTTATAATTACCTGAGCCCCATCTTGATCTATTGATGTGTACAAGAGTCTCGGCAGTCCAGGAGTTTCCCTCTTCATTGGCTGAGACAACAGTGAGCGCCATTGGCTCCCACTGCTGTTGATCAAAGTCAGTTAGCCAATGAGGTGAGAGGAGGGCGGAGTCGAGACGCAGCTCCATGTCTGAATGGACACACAGATCAGCAGCTCAGCTCAGGTGCCCCCACATAGCAAGCAGTTTGTTGTAGGCGCACTTGGCAGGAGGGAGGGGCCAGGAGTGCCAACCAGGGACCCGAAAAGAGGAGGATACTGGCTTCTCTGTGCAAAACCACTGCACAGAGCAGGTAAGTATAACATGTTTGTTTTTTTAAACAAAAAAAAAAACAAGACTAATATTAAAGTGATTGTAAAGCTTTGAATTTTTTTTTTTTTTATAACAAACATGTCATACTTACCTCCACTGTGCAGCTCGTTTTGGCCCCGCTCGTCCTCTTCTGGGGTCCTCTGGCGGCGCTGGTAGCTCCTCCCCGCATCGTATAACCCCCCTAGGAGAAGCGCTTTCCCAGGGGGGTTACTTTGCAGGCGCGCTCCCGAGTCCAGCATTTGTGTCTATAGACGCAGAATGCCGGACTCGGCCCCGCCCCCCGGCACCACCTCATTGGATTTGATTGACAGCAGCGGGAGCCAATGGCTGCAATGCTATCAATCTATCCAATCAAGAACCGAGAACCCCCGGGCAGAGGAAGAGCACGTCTCCGCCGTGGGAAATTCCAGGACTCAGGCAATTTTTGGGGGAAAAAATACACATTTTTGACTTAAAAAATAAGACATCAGTAAAGTTAGCACAATTTTGCTTTTATATTGTCAAAGATAATGTTATGCCGAGTAAATTGATAACCCAACATGTCCCACTTCAAAATTGCGCCCGCTCGTGGAATGGCGACAAACTTTGACCCTTAAAAATCTCCATAGGCGACATTTAAAAATTTTTACAGGTTACCAGTTTTGAGTTACAGAGGAGGTCTAGGGCTAGAATTATTGCTCTCGCTCTAACGATCATGGCGATACCTCACATGTGTGGTTTGAACACCGTTTTCATATGTCGGCGCGATTTACGTATGCTTTCGCTTCTGCAAGCTTGGCGGGATGGGGCGCTTTAAAAAAAAAAAAAAAAAAAATTTTTCTTATTTATTTATTTGATTTTTTTTTTCACTGTCCTTTAAAAAAAAATTGAGTCAAGTTTATTCCTATTACACGGAAAGAAAAAACCCCTTGTAAACATCCCTTGTAATAGAAAAAAAGCATGACAGGACCTTTTAAATGTGAGATCAGGGGTCAAAAAGTCCTCAGATCTCATATTTACACTAAAATGCATTAAAAAGAATAAAATTTAAATAAATGTCTTTTTTTTTTTTTTTTACAAAAAGAAAAAAAATTCCCCTTTAAGAGCATTGGGCGGAAGTGACGTTTGACATCGCTTCCGCCATCCAATGCTATGGAGCCGAGTGGGGTCCATCTTTCCCTCACTCGGTCACTAGGATCACAAGGGGGGTGGACGCAATCGTCTTCGCCGCTACAGCTCTGGTAAGCGGCGGAGACGACTGGAGCATGGTGGTGGTGGGGGGGTGGCCCCTCTCCCGCCACCGATAAAAGCGATCTTGTGGCGAATTTGCCGCTGAGACCACTTTTATCCGAAAGCCAGCTGCCCACCGTTTTTAAAAATACCAGGGTTATGGCAGCTAGCTGCTGCCATAACAACGGTATTTAGCGTGAAAGTACCGACGTAAAACGACGGCGGCTGCTCCTTAAGCGGTTAAATATGGTGCAATAGGCAAGAGAGGTTAATTCCAATGTACATAAGCCACAGAACCTCACAGACTGAACAATATCTTTAGAAACATAAGGAGAAATACAGGTTGAGTACAGCCGAAGCAAAAAAAAAAAAAGCAGAGGGCTTCCATGACTGGGGGGACAGTGAAATCAGGGAAAGAAAGGGTTAATGTAAAAAGTGAAGAAAATAAATGTTTGAGCCACTTACTGGAATGGTGGGCTTCACAGTGTGTGGGGGGGGGGTCTCGTAGGAGGGTCAGGAAAACTTCCAGGCATCCGGAGAAGAAGACACATGGAGGAAGAACGTTCCCGCCTGCCCCTGTAATGGGATCAGTTCTTTTTTAAGTGGTCATGTTGGCCTGGCGGTTGGGGTCTTTAGTCTACAATCTAATGTGATTATCATATTAAGGACCCCATCTAAGGTATGAAGTCCCCTGTGAAATGCGTTAATGGTGGGTTAACTGGTAAGTTAAACTGAGAGTTATCTGCAGAAAGTTGAGGTTGTCCCCGAGCCGATGCGGTGCGGCTGGGGACTATTTAACCACTTCAGCCCCGGAAGATTTGGCAGCCGAATGACCGGGCCATTTTTTGTGATTCGGCACTGCGTCGCTTTAACTGACAATTACGCGGTTGTGTGACGCTGTACCCAAACAAAATTGACGTCCTTTTTTTTCCCATGAACAGAGCTTTCTTTTGGTGGAATTTAAACGCCTCTGCGGTTTTTATTTATATAAACAAAAAAAGAGCGTCAATTTTGAAAAAAACTCAATATTTTGTACTTTTTGCTATAATAAATATCCCCAATTTTTTTAAAAAAAAGCTATTTTTTTCTGAGTTTAGGCTGATATGTATTCTTCTACATATTTTTGGTAAAAAAAAAAAATCACAATAAGCGTATATTGATTGGTTTGCACAAAAGTTATAGCGTCTACCAAATAGGGAATAGTTTTATAGCATTTTTATTATTTTTTTTTTTTTACTAGTAATGGTGGCGATCTGCGATTTTTATCAGGACTGTGACATTATGGCGGGCACATTGGACACTTTTGACACATTTTTTGGACCATTGTCATTTATACAGCGATCAGTGCTATAAAAAGGCACTGATTACTGTAAAAAGGTCACTGGTATGGAAGGGGTTAACACTAGGGGGCGATCAAGGGGTTAACTGTGTTCCCTCAGTGTGTTTCTAACTGTAGGGGGAGGGGACTGACTAGAGGAAATGACGGATCGTGGTTCCTAGCTATTAGGAACACACAATCTGTCACTCCTCACAGAACAGAATAGGGATTTGGGTGTTTACGCACACACTTCCCTGTTCTGCCTCTCGTGCTCGCGACTGCTCATGGCCGGCGGTCACCGCGAGCGTCGGCGACAAGCGTTGGCACTCCCGCTGTTCAGCACGTGCGCGCTTCAGGCGGCGCACGCGCGCCTGCTATCCTGATCCCATGAGCTGACGTATAGCTACGACGGTTCGCGGGATCGCGCCGACCTGCCGCAGTAAAATGACGGCGGTTGGTTGGCAAGGGGGTATGTGGTTACACAGATACAAAAGTGGATACTTGATACTTGAGGCCTCCAAAGATCGGCAACCTTATGTTTATTGTTATTGTGTGATTTTTTTTTTTTTTTGTTCCTGTTTTAAGAAATGTTGGTTTTATTTTTCTACGGCCAATTTTACTCCAAAATAGTGTCATGGTTGGTTATTGTAGTTTAGTTGGGGTCAAAGGTTGGGGTAGGTTAGCGGTCATTATATATATGGGTGCCGATGACATCTGTGGTACCTTAGTCATGTTCTCCTTACAGTGCACAGTATCCTTTTATATTCCAGACCTTGGAAAAACAAATTCCGCTCTGGTCTTTTATCTGTCCAAAAAGCACATACTGAAAATGTCAAAAAAAAAAAAAAAAATAACCAATTCTGGAAAAAGTTTATTTGAACTGGTCCCCCGTTTGGTTTGTTTTGTTCCTGTTCATATAAACAGAAAACGGCAGAGCAGATTCTCATGCAGACATGAAAGATGGATGTGCAGGTGGACTTGGATGTCTACAGCAAATGTTTGTTTCTGCCTGCCAGGATCGTGTTTGTAACTTAGTATGACAGCGTGCTCCATACGCTTGACATCTGCTCAGCAGACCAAGCTTGTTCTCTCTCTGAAGACCAGACGTGTAACACTGAACGCTTGTTCGGATTAGTAAATGTACATACAGTATATAAAATGAATATTGTCATAAGATGACAGGGTTTTGGCGGGGCCAATTTAAAGATCAGCTCACATAAAAGTGATATTTTAGATATAGGTTTATGCCCCGTACACACGATCGGAAATTCCGCCAGCAAAAGTCCGATGTGAGCTTTTGGTCGGAAATTCCGACCGTGTGTATGCTCCACTGGACTTTTGCTGGCGGAATTTTCCGCCTGCAAAAGATTGAGAGCAGATACTCTATTTTTCAGACGGAAAAAGTTCCGTTCGGAAAATCCGATCGTCTGTAGCAATTCCGACGCGCACAATTCCTACGCATGCTCGGAAGCAGTGAACTTCATTTTCTGAGGACTGAGGAAGTCCTGTGATTGGCCGATACGCGTCTAGAAGGGAGGAGCTGATAGTCACGTTCAGCCAGGCACTGTGTATGTGGACACGGCGGTGCTACTCTGGAGGTTTTTATGTGATTTTAAAAGTTTTTATCTTGTAAGTGCAACTTGTCTGTTTGGGGGCTTTGAATAAATTTGTATACGGAGAACACTATGGTCTCTATACTTATTATTTACGTGTCCTGAACTCATGGAATCTTGAGCCAAGCTGGGAGATGGTCCGTTTCTTTGGATATTAAAGAGGAGTTCCCATTTAAAAAAAAAAAATTAAAAGTCAGCAGCTACAAATACTGCAGCTGCTGACTTTTAATTGGACACTTACCTGTCCCAGGGTCCAGCGATGCGGGAGATCGAAGCCCCACTCATCTCCCCCTCCGTTCGGCGGCGCCGGCATTGCAACTGTGGGCGTCGGGCTGTGGCTTCAGAGCTGGGCACCCACTGCGCACGCGCGAGCGGCGCCGAGCGCCGTGATTGGCCGCTCAGTCATCTGGGACCTGTAACGGGTCCCATATGATTGACAAGAGGGAGGGAGCAGAGCTGAGCCCTTCCTGTGCCGAGGAGAAGTGATGTCACCAGCCCAGGCACTGGAAGAGGCAGACTACGAGGGACCCCCTAGCAACAGGCATTTAGAGGTGAAAAAGAAAAAAATTTCCAAATGTTTTTTTTTAATTTTTTTTTTTAGGCACATTCATGTATTTTTTTTTTGGGGTGGAACACCACTTTAATGAGCTGAGTTACCATTAAGAAAAGAGCCATCTGGATTACCCACCATTGATCGGGAAGAGGAAGTGAGAGCAAAGAGCTTGTGGGGAGATCCGCATATTTTTACTGGTGGTGGTGTGCACTCCTTTTGAGGATGAACAATCACTGTGGTGGAATTGTGTGAATACACTGATCACATGAAGAGTTTTTCATGTTTTATTTCTTCATTTTTTCATTTTATGGACTATTCATTAATATGTAGGATTTATTTATTTTAGAGATTTGCACTTTATATTTATAATTTTACACATAGAGCTACATTTATTTATTTATTATCCATTTTGAAATTAGTGTGGTGTATCATTTGGAATGTTTAGCAGCTGTGCACAGTTATTATTAGGTTATCTGATTTAAACATCACAATGTTTTTTACTTGTGGCGCTGATTGTTTCATCGTACAATTTAAAGCGGGGTTCCACCCAAATTTTGAACAATATCTGTATGTATTCTCTTCCTTGCCTAGATGCTGACATGCCGTTTAAAAAAATTTAAATCACCGTAATTACCTTTTATTTTTCTATTCTTCTTTGCACTTCCTGGTTCTCCTCCCGTGGGAGTAGGCGTGTTTCTAGCCTCTCCCAGACTCCTGGGAGCTAGTCTCAGGCTTCCCAGGATGCCACTGAGCATGTGCGGGAACGAGCGGTGAATGCTGGGAGCACAGCATTCACCACATCCAGGAAATAAATGCTTGTGGGCTTCAAATGCCCACAATGAAGATGGAAACCGCCTGCAGTGAATAATATAAGTTATTCTTTCCGACGAAATCTGACACAGGCGGACATATTACACACAATATGTGAGTATGTAATGCTGAGAAGAAAAGTTTGTGAATGAACTCAAAAAAAAAAAAAAACGATAGATAGGTGGACCCCCGCTTTAAGGATCAGCTCACATAAAAGTGATATTTTAGATATAGGTTTATGCCCCGTACACACAATCGGAAATTCCGCCAGCAAAAGTCCGATGTGAGCATTTGGTCGGAAATTCCGACTATGTGTATGCTTTATCGTACTTTTGCTGGCGGAATTTCACAAATTGAGTGCAGATTCTCTATTTTTCCGACGGAAAAAGTTCCTATCGGAAATTCCGGTCGTCTGTAGCAATTCCGACGCGCAAAATTCCTACACATGCTCGGAAGCATTGGACTTCATTTTCTTCGCTCGTCGTAGTGTTGTACGTCACCGCGTTCTTGACGGTCGAAAGTTCAGAGAACTTTTGTGTATGCAAGGCAAACTTGAGCGGAATTCCGTCCAACCATCTAAGGTTTTTCTGACGGAAATTCCGATCGCGTGTACAGGGCATTAGTCTAGTGGGCTAAGCTAGACCCTAATGTCTAATGTATCTTGGATTCTCCAATAGTGAGAGTTGCCTGCCATGATTCTCAACGATCTTCCTGTCCACCTGGGAGTTTTGGGTGTCCCACTCACCTTCCTCTTCCAGTCTCTTTAATATAAAATAAATAAAAAATCCACAACCAAACCACCCAAAAACCACTGTTATGCCTGGTACACACAATCGGACTTTCCGCCATCAAAACCGTGATTTTTTGTTCGAAGGTTGTTGGCTCCAACTTGTCTTGCATACACACGGTCACACAAATGTTGGCCAACAATTACGAACACAGTGACATACATGACATACGACGAGCCGATAAAAAGTCATGTGATATCTCCATTATGCTCCATTACGCTAGTTTTACAAGAACGAGCGCTTCCGGCTCGTACTTGATTCTGAGCATGCGTGAACTTTTGTGTGACGGACTTGTGTACACACGATCGGAAAGTCCGACAACAAAGTTTTGTTGGCGGAAAATTTGAGAACCTGCTAGCCAACATTTGTTGGCGGAAAGTCCGACACGTTAGAACATGTGTAAACTATGGGATAAATACTGGAATTTGTATTTATTTTTACTAGTAATGGCGACAATCAGCAACTTATAGTGGGGCTGCGATATTGCGGTGGACATTCTGATACTAACTGACACTAAATGACATTTTTTGGGAGACCCGTGACACTAATACAGTGATCAGTGCTAAAAATATGCACTGTCACTGTACTAATGAAATATACAAGAAAATGACACTGGCTGGGAAGTGGTTAAACATCTAGGGCTATCAAAGGGTTAAATGTGTGCCTAACCAGTGTTTTTGTGTCATGTGTGTGCTGCTTTTACTAGGGGAAGAATTTTTTTTTGGCTTTGCAGGAACACAGAATCCATCCCTTCCCCCCTATCAGAACGATGATCTGTCTTGTTCCCATAGGCAGATTGCCGTTCTGTGTTCTTTACCAAGGATCGTCAGGTGCTGGAGAACATCGAGTGCCCGACACCCACAGATCGGCTTCTGCTCTGAATATCAGACGGCGCATGCGTGCCCCCTGCTGGCAGATGTGCACAATCATGTACAGTACATATATATATATATATATATACACACATATATACACACACATATATATATATATATATATATATATATATATATATACACACAGTATCTCACAAAAGTTAGTACACCCCTCACATTTTTGTAAATATCTTATTATATCTTTTCATGTGACAACACTGAAGAAATGACACTTTGCTGCAATGTAAAGTAGTGAGTGTACAGTTTGTATAACAGTGTAAATTTGCTGTCCCCTCAAAATAACTCAACACACAGCCATTAATGTCTAAACCGCTGGCAACAAAAGTGAGTACACCCCTAAGTGAAAATGTCCAAATTGGGCCCAAAGTGTCAATATTTTGTGTGGCCACCATTATTTTCCAGCACTGCCTTAACCCTCTTGGGCATGGAGTTCAGCAGAGCTTCACAGGTTACCACTGGAGTCCTCTTCCACTCCTCCATGATGACATCACTGAGCTGGTGGATGTTAGAGACCTTGCGCTCCTCCACCTTCCGTTAGAGGATGTCCCACAGATGCTCAATAGGGTTTAGGTCTGGAGACATGCTTGGCCAGTCCATCTCCTTTACCCTCAGCTTCTTTAGCAAGGCAGTGGTCTTCTTGGAGGTGTGTTTGGGGTTGTTATCATGTTGGAATACTGCCCTGCGGCCCAGTCTCCGAAGGGAGAGGACCATGCTCTGCTTCAGTATGTCACAGTACATGTTGTATATGGTACAAAACCTTGTGAGCTGCTGTATATAACCAATAAAGCTGCCAACGCTTCCTAAAAATGTGACAATACAAATCCAAAAACAATTAGTGCAGCGTTAAATCAATAAGTAAACAATGACAATTTGATGCAAAATCTGATAAAGTGCAAAAATGATCTTATAGTGCAAAAATATGTGTAAATGTCCAAACATAATGTGCAATGTGCTTAATACTCCACACAGTGTTCTTATCCAATGCAATACGTAACATGACAGTCTATTAAATACTGTGAATACACCCCTCATTCACGGAATGTTCACTTTCTTATGGACCTCATACATTTTCCGAAGTAGTTACATATCAATCTAAAAATAAACAAAAAAGTTTATAAAGTGAGTACTTCATATTCAAAAGACAGCTGAATCATTCTGTATAATAATACAATGCAACGTGGATTCTATCTCTAGGGAGGACAGGGAAACAGGAACAAAAAAAACAAACAGGAACAAAAAAAAAAACAAACAAAAAAAAAATCTATTTTTTTTTTTTTTTGTTCCTGTTTGTTTTTTTTTTTTGTTCCTGTTTGTTTTTTTTGTTCCTGTTTCCCTGTCCTCCCTAGAGATAGAATCCATGTTGCATTGTATTATTATACAGCATGATTCAGTTGTCTTTTGAACATGAAGTACTCACTTTATGTTTCGTTTATTTTTAGAACGTGGACCTTGCATCGCTACAGGAGGGCACACTGGGAGGTTATTGCGCTATATTCTGCAAGTATGAAAAGAACTCCGTGCAGATTCAGTTCTACTTTAAATAAACTATATTGTCAAAAGTATTGGGACACCTGTCTTTACACACACATGATTTTTAATGGCATCCCAGTGTTACTCCGTAGGGTTCAATATTGAGTTGGCCCACCCTTTGCATCTATAACAGCTTCAACTCTTCTGGGAAGGCTGTCCACAAGGTTTAGGAGTGTGTCTATGGGAATGTTTGACCATTCTTCCAGAAGCGCATTTGTGATCTTGCTTTGTGAACTGGTGAGCAGTCATGTTGGACCAGGAAGGGGCCATCCCCAAACTGTTCCCAGAAAGTTGGGAGCATGAAATTGTCCAAAATGTCTTGGAATGCCGACACCTTAAGAGTTCCCTTCACTGCAACTAAGGGGCTAAGCCCAACCCCGGATAGACAACCCCACACCATAATCCCCCCTCCACTAAATGATTTGGACCAGTGCACAAAGCAATGTCCATAAAAGACATGGATGAGAGAGTTTGTGGTGCAGGAACTTGACTGAGTCCTGACCTCAACCTGATAGAACACAATTGGGACGAATTAGAGCGGAGACTGCGAGCCACGCCTGCTCATCCAACATCAGTAGTAAACAAATACACTTGCGCACAAGTGTGTTTATCAGGTGATCTAAAGTTCAGGGTGGATAATGTCTCAGGCCTTGCTGCCCTCCAGGATAGGGGTATCCTAGCAATCAGAAAGAAAATAGAGGCTCTGAGGAAGAAGATATCCTTTTTGAAACGCGTCAGCCAGCAGTGGTTCGTATGTCCTCTCTCTCATCATCTGGAGACTGCTATTATTAGACGGATTGCCACAAGTTAAAGGCTTTTATATTGCAGTTCCTTTCATATGCTTGTGAGTAGTTTTTATTCTTTCCTTTAATAAACATATTGTCCAACATCAGTGCCTGACCTCACAAATGTGCTTCTGGAAGAATGGTCAGACATTCCCATAGACACACTCCTAAACCTTGTGGACAGCCTTCCCAGAAGAGTTGAAGCTGTTATAGCTGCAAAGGGTGGGCCAACTCAATATTGAACCTTACGGACTAAGACTGGGATGCTATTAAAGTTCATGTGCGTGGAAAGGCAGGTGTCTTAATACTTTTGACAATATAGTGTATATACTAGGGCCAATTTAGACAGAATCCAATAAACCTACCATGGAAAAGAAGAAAGGTAACAGCGCTCTCTGCAGGGACAATTCAATCCATACACCAGGTCCACTCACAGGTGCCGAGGCTCGATGTGTCCCAACACACTCCAATGCAACAGTAATAAGAAGAGCTGGCAAAACTGTAATCCTTGAAGTGTCGTTTATTGGTACATCAGAGTGACAATAAAAAAAAAAACTGACGCGTTTTGGCCGAAACGCATCAGTTTATTGTTTTATTGTCACTCTGATGTACCAATAAACGACACTTCAAGGATTACAGTTTTGCCGGCTCTTCTTATTACTGTTCCAATAAACCTACCAGCATGTGTTTTGGAGTGTGGGAGAAAACCGGAGTACCCAGAGAATACTCATACACAGGGAGAACATGCAATTGCTTATACAGGCTGGAAAAAAAATGCTAAAAGACTGTATAAGCAACATTTGTTATGCCCAGTGTGCATGAAGCCTTACTGTGATTTCTTGCCTCACTGCATGTGTATAGATCTGCTAATTTCAATAAGCATTTAGTAATTGCAACACAGTCTCCAAGTTGCTTATCTAATGACTGATTTTCTCACTAGTTGTTCAGCATGGATGCTGACAGCACAATGTGACATACAGATAACCACTGGAGCAGGGGTCCTCAATATTTTTAAACAAAGAGCCAGATCATTGTACTTAAAATCTTAGGAGTGCAGACTGTGGCCAATTGAAATAGAAGATGTCATTTGTCATTGGGAGTTTACAATGTGCCAGGCTCAGGTAGCAGTGGGAACAAAAAACTGGCATAATGCCTGTGTTTAATGGGAGGAGGAATAATTCCCCACCTTTGGTGTCAATGAGAGGAATAGTGCCCCGTGACTGGATTCAATGACATGAAAAGTGCCCCATCATTGGTGTCAAGGGGAGGAATAGTGCCCAATTGTTGGTGTCAGTGGGAGGAAAAGTGCTCCAGGGACCAGTTAAAAGGCAAGCAAAGAGCCATATCAAGCCCACGGGTTGCAAATTGGGAACCGCTATTGTAGAGGGATACTACAAATCTTTAAATGAGGCAGCAAGCATGTAAAAATGTGAAAGTCACTTAAAAAATAAATTTAGGTAAACTTTAACCACTTCAATACAGGGCACACAGGACACACCCTCCTGCCCAGGCCAATTTTCAGCTTTCAGCGCTGTCACTTTTTAAATGACAATTGCGCAGTCATGCTACACTGTACCCAAACAACATTTTTATAATTTTGTTCCCAAAAATAGAGCTTTCTTTTGGTGGTATTTGATCACCTCTGCGGTTTTTATTTTTTGCTAAACGAATAAATAAAGACCGAAAGTCTTTAAGTTTTTTAAGTTTTTCTTTGTTTTTGTTATACAATTTTGTAAATAAGTAAGTTTTCTCCTTCATTGATGGGCACTGATAAGGTGGCACTGATGAGGTGGCACTGATGGGCACTGACGATGGGCACTGATAGGCGGCACTGATAGGCGGCACTCATAGGTGGCACTGGTGGGCATTGATAGGCGACACTGATGGGCACTGAAAGGCTGCACTGATGGGTACTTAGGGGTGGCAATGATAGACGGCACTGGTGGGCGGCACTGATGGGCACTGATGGCTGGCACTGGATAGAATTAACTGATAGGCATCACTGGTGGCACTAGCACTGGCAGGCATTTTTCTTTGGCACTGATTGGCAGCTGCCTGGGCATGGATTGGCAGCTACCTGGGCACTGATTGGCATTTCCCTGGTGGTCTAAGGTGGCATACCTGGTGGTCCAGTGTGGTGGCCATCCCTGGTGGTCCTGGAGGCATCCTGGTGGTCCTGGGCGGGCATCCGAGGGGGGGCTGCGCTGATAATCAATCAGCACAGACCCCCTGTCAGGAGAGCAGCCGATTGGCTCTCCTCTACTTGCGTCTGTCAGACGCGAGTGAGGAAAAGCCGATCACCAGCTCTTCCTGTTTACATCGTGATCAGCCATGATTGGACACGGCTCATCACGTGGTAAAGAGTCTCTGTCAGAGACTCTTTACCTAGATCGGAGCTGCGGTGTGTCAGACTGACATATAATCACACACATAGGTTGGACTTGATGGACTTGTGTCTTTTTTCAACCTCACCTACTATGTAACTATGGGGGTTATTTATGAAAGGCAAATCCACTTTGCACTGAAAGTGCACTTGGAAGTGCAGTCGCTCTAAATCTGAGGGGTAGATCTGAAATGAGGGGAAGCTCTGCTGATTTTATCATCCAATCATGTGCAAGCTAAAATGTTGTTATTTATTTTCCTTGCATGTCCCCCTACAGCGACTGCACTTCCAAGTGCACTTGCAGTGCAAAGTGGATTTTCCTTAAGTAAATAACCCCCAATGTATCTATGACTGACACGCCGCAACAACGATCGCTGCGATGCGTGCCCCCAGGGGCAAACAGCGGCTTGATATCCTGAAAGACGTCATATGATGTCCAGTTAGGATATTGCAACCACTTTACCAACGTTATTTTGTTATATGGTGGGCGGCAAGTGGTTAAAACATGTCATAGAACTGCTCTAGGCCCTTCAAATAAACTTTACCAAAGTAAACTCCACATTCACTTCCTTCATAGTGAACATGTATATTAAATTAATACATACATTGAAAGCAGAGGTTTCATTCAAAGCACGATTATAGTTTTTAAATCATCTAAAAGGATTCAATAAGTGATCAAAATATATCATTTAATATTCCTACATTTGTAATAAGGCTAATTGATCCCCAAATGGCTGCCCCCATTATTAGACTGCAAAGAAGACTAATGCTCTCTATGTGGAAGCAGTGATCTCTCTACAGTGGTCCAACACACCCCTTGCCGAGTCGTAGGTAGAGTTTTCCAATCAGCCAAGTTCACACTCCCTGCTGATTAGACGGCTCTAGTTTTGACTGAGGAGTGTGGGTCTGCTGCTCAGGGATCACCATTGGAAATCAATTACAGTATATACTTGAGTATAAGCCAACCCGAATATAAGCCGAGGCACACAATTTTACCACAAAAAAATGGGAAAACGTATTGACTCAAGTATAAGCCTAGGGTGAGAAATGCGCAGCTACTGTAAGTGAAAAAGAGGGTCAACAATGCCCATTTGCAGCCATAGGTCCCTCGAACGTCAAACTCGGTATTTAAGGGTTCCTAGATGCCCCCTAGCTGCAGCCAAAATTTGGGGTCTCTGGACCCAAAGGGACCCGAAATGACATTGCTGCAGATGGACACAGTTGCCCGACTTAGGAACCCCAGCTGGGGTTCCTAGCACCAAGTGGCCCCGAGATACGTCGGTTCAGAAAATGTCAAGCACTTTTCTGCAGCAGAGAATGATAGATTCCAAACCGACTTTGGGGCCCTGTATCTTGGGGTCACTTGGTGCTAGGAATCCCAGCTTTGGATATGTGGCAGTGCTGGTTCAACTGGTTTTGCACACCAAATTTGGGGTTCTTAGCTCCAAGTGGCCCCGAGATACGGGGCCCCAAATTTGGTTTGGAAAATGTCATTCTTTGCACCAGAAAAGTGCTTGACTCGAGTATAAGTAGAGGGGGGCATTTTCAGCACAAAAAAAATGTGCTGAATAACTCGACTTATACTCGAGTATATACGGTAGCCTAGTTATAAATGTAAGAATATTAAATTCTATAAGCTGGCTGCTCATTGAATCTTTTTAGCTTATAAACGACCTTTACATCAAACACCCATGTATACTAGCACCTTATTGCTGCCATGCCAGAACAGGCTCTTATCAGTACTAGAAGAGGCCAGTGCTGTCACGGGGCTGGAATACGCTGATACAGATGAATTTCAGTCTGAATTCTTCTAGATATAGTCTAACAGTATGTAAAGAATGCGTGTCAGTGCCAAAAGTGAATGCTTGTCATGTCCATACCTCCCAACTTTTTGAGATGGGAATGAGGGACACCTATCAGCAAAAGTATGCAGGCATAGGACACACCCCTGGCCACGCCCCCTTAAAGGAGAACTGTACAAAAAAAAAACAAGATTGGTTAAACCCACAAGTGATTTTTTTACCACTACTATTCCTTTATATTGGCTTTTAGAATTTACAAATCAGATGAAAGGTTTGGTGTTGGGAAACACTTTTTGATAGATAGAAAGTGCATTTTATATACAACTATATAGATCAGACCAAAATGAGGGACAAATAAGGAGGAAGGAGGGACAGAGGGACATTGCTCCAAATCAGGGACCGTCCCTCAAAATCAGGGATAGTTGGGAGCTATGGTCATGTCCTTTGCTACAAAAATAGAAAATGTTCTTTATATAATGTGTACCTGCAGCCAGGTGCTTGGCTAAGAATGAAGAATGAGAGAGACACTGGCTGCATCTGATCTGTGTAGCTGCTGCCCTGCAGTGCTGAACGGGTTAACAGTGTTAATTTCGTCGACTAAAACATTTTAGTCAACTAAATGAATACTATTTTAGTCGACTAAAATATGACTAAAACTAAAACAATTGAGAAGACTAAATTGCGACTAAAACTAAAATGCCATTTTAGTCAAAAGACTAACGCCCCGTACACACGGTCGGATTTTCCGACGGAAAATGTGTGATAGGACCTTGTTGTCGGAAATTCTGACCATGTGTAGGCTCCATCACACATTTTCCATCGGATTTTCCGACACACAAAGTTTGAGAGCAGGATATAAAATTTTCCGACAACAAAATCCGTTGTCGGAAATTCCAATCGTGTGTACACACATCCGACGGACAAAGTGCCACGCATGCTCAGAATAAATAAAGAGATGAAAGCTATTGGCCACTGCCCCGTTTATAGTCCCGACGTACGTGTTTTACGTCACCGCGTTCAGAACGATCGGATTTTCCGACAACTTTGTGTGACCGTGTGTATGCAAGACAAGTTTGAGCCAACATCTGTCGGAAAAAATCCTAGGATTTTGTTGTCGGAATGTCCGAACAAAGTCCGACCGTGTGTACGGGGCATAAGACTAAATTGAAATTTGACTTAAAAATTAACACTGGTCTGTAGTGCATGTTCATATCTCAATGCCATAAATAATAACATATTAGATTTTTCACTCATAATGAGTTTGGAAATTGTAGAGAAATGTTTAACTAATGCATTACAATTTAATTACACCCATTAGATTTTAGACGACTAAAATAAGTTTTAGTCGACTAAAATGTACTGGAGATTTAGTCGACTAAATACGACTAAAACTAAAACAATTGCAGAAGACTAAAATGGGACTAAAACTAAAATGCGATTTTAGTCCCAAGACTAAGACTAAAACTAAATTGAAATTTGCTGCCAAAATTAACACTGCTGGTTAACAGCTACTGTATATCAGCAAGAGGAGGGAGCTGCTGAGCAGGAAGTGTTCAATAGACTGAGTCAGGCAGCACTGCACTGTGGGAACTGTAGTCCAGAGGAGAATGTCATGATCAAGGGTCAGATTCAAAGACCATAGCTATAGCAATAGTAAGACTCCCACCAACCAGCAGGATAGGTATACAAGCAGGTCACCCTGGTAGATGATGCGGGCTCACCCGAGGTGCTAGGTCTAAGCAATAACTTTTTTTTTTACCAGAGCTCCTGATAAGATGGGTTTTGCTGCATGTTAGTACCAGGTCACAGGATCACCCCACCAGAAGGTAAGCATACCGGGGTCAAGTGGCATATATACATAGGCGTGCGCATGGGGTGTGCACAGCTTATAGCTGATCTTGCTGATTTATGAGCTGATTCCAGTCTAGTTGCATAGAACTCTAAACTAGTGCCGCGTACACACGATCGGATATTCCGACAGCGAAATACTGGGATTTTTTTCCGATGGATGTTGGCTCAAACTTGTCTTGCATACACACGGTCGCACAAATGCTGTCGGAAATTCTGAACATCAAGAACGCGGTGACGTACAAGACGTACGACGAGCCAAGAAAAATGAAGTTCAATAGCCAGTGCGGCTCTTCTGCTTGATTCCGAGCATGCGTGGAACTTTGGGCGTCGGAATTGTGTACACACGATCGGAATTTCCGACAACGGATTTTGTTGTCGGGAAATATAAGAACCAGCTCTCAAATTTTTGTTGTCGGAAATTTGGACCAAAAATGTCCGATGGAGCCTACACACGGTCGGAATTTCCGACAACAAGCTCACATCGAACATTTGTTGTCGAAATGTCCGATCGTGTGTACGCGGCATAAGTCACTTCAGCCCACAGATCACATTGTTTTCCGAACTGTGTCTGAAACTTTTCTTTTGTGTGCTCATTTATGCTCAAACTACCATTTACTCTAACCCATAGCAATACAGGATTGTAAAGCTTTGTGGTTTTTTTTTTGTTTTTGTTTAACAAACATGTTATACTTACCTCCATGCAAGGGTTTTGCACAGGGTGGCCCCATTCCTCCTTTTCTGGGGTCCCCCTGCAGTGCTCCTGGCTCCTTCTCTTCATCGAGTGCCCCCCACGGAGAGCCGCTTTCCATGGGGGCGGGCATGCTCCCGAGTCCTGCTGCTGCGTCCATTGACACAGACAGCGGTACTCGGCCCCGCCCCCGGCTCCCGTGTCAATGGGTTTGATTGACAGCTGTGGGAGCCAATTGCCAAACAGCTCCTTCGGGGTAGGAATGTAATCAGGGCACTGATCATCAGTGCCCTGATTACAATATTGCAAAATAGTGTAGCAAATCAGTGCCCACCATTGCCAGCTATCAGTGCCCACCAGTGGTAGCAATCAGTGCCCAACACTGCCCACAATTGTCACCAATCAGTGCCCATTAGCGATGCCAGTCAGTGCTGGCAATCAGTGCCGCCTATCAGTGCTGCCCATCAATGCCCATCAGTGCAACCCATCAATGCCCATCAGTCCCCATCAGTATCGCCTATCTGTGACGCCTATCAGTGCCCACCAGTACCCATCAGTGCCACCTAACAGTGCCCATCAGTGCCACCTATCAGTGCTCATCAGTGCTACATATCAGTGTCACCTATCAGTGCCCATAAGTGCGGCATATTAGTGCCTCCTCATCAGTGCCACCTCATCAATGCCCATCAGTTCAGCCTATCAGTGTCCATCAGTGCCGCCTCATCAGCGCACATCAGTGAAGGTGAAAAATTACTTAGTTACAAAATTTACTGACAGAAAAAAAGTACAAAACTTATTTTTTTCAAAATGTTTGGTCTTTCTTTTTGTAAAAAATAAAAAACCCAGCAGTGAAGTTAAATACCACCAAAAGAAAGCTCTATTTGTGTGAAAAAAATGATAAAAAATGCATTTGGGTACAGTGTAGCACGACCGCGCAATTGTCATTCAAAGTGTGACAGCGCTGAAAGCTGAAAAATGGCCTGGACAGGAAGGGGGTGTAAGTGCCTGGTAGGCAAGTGATTAAAGAACCTTTTACTTCTTATTTGTATACTTTATATCCTAGTTTTGTATTATGTTTATTTCTCACCTTTCTTTGGGCTTCTTGCAGTCACATTCAGGCTGAAGGCTCTTGGAAGAGGTCCAGCACACGGAGTCATGAATTCCCCATATGTAGGGTCATTGCTGTCGGTTGACTGAAAGTGAGAGATGTGTATCTAGGAAACGGCCGCCTCTGACTCACGTCTCATGTCTTCTGGTCATGTCGCTCTCATGGTTGACCGATGTCGATGAGGAGTGTTTATGGCCGTTGGTGTTTGGGCAAGATTTCTCAGCTCAGAAGCATATCTTTTTGCCAGATATTTATGTTGACACTTAAACTCGAAGCACCCAGCATCAGAAGCTTTAACATCAACAGATGACCTATCATTGGTTCCCACACCTGTAACTATTACCTGATTTAAATAGCAATCACACCTAGAACATATATTTTTCTATTTTGGATGGAGCTGAACAGTTCATCCCCATGTTGGGCACAAAGCTCAACCACCATCTCCCCCTCCAGCTGTCTCCTCTTTGGTCATGTGACATGTACAGTCCTCCACCTCTTTTCTCCAGCTGTGGGCACTCCTTACTCCTGTAAATGGCAACTACATAATGATGTGTGAACACCAGTCTGTACCAAGTGCCCAGGGCAGCATGATCACACAGCTTGGGGGCAGTTTCATGATGCCTTAGTCTCAAAGGAAGTTGGTTAAATGACACTGGGAACCACTTCCTGTTGTTAAGGCATATATATAGGGGAACCAACTTCGTGGTGAGAGTCTGCTGTGGGAGCTGTATAGTGTGGATCAGTGTACCGTGTGATCTGCTTTTCCGACTGCATTACCCTACAATGGGATCTGTTTGTTAGACCATCTACGTGTATGGACTTTATTGCATGGACTTCTTTAACCTAAAGTTATAGGCAGTACTACTAGGGACAGCACAGCCAATCTAAGCATAGCCAGTCTATGCACAACTAAATGTATGCACAGCCAATTAAAAAGTTGGGCAAACGGGCAAAAGTTCAACCCGAACATCACCTTTTCGCCCGTTTGGCAAACATCTGAATTTGCAGGGTGTTCTCCCCGCCGAATGTCCTGCAATAAAAGTGGGGAGAGCAACAAGGGTGCATTGCATACTGCACAGTGCATTCTAAATCCCTGATTGGGCAAAGATTTGTCCAACCAGGGAGCAGTGAATAGCTGCATCCTTAACAACTGATGAGTCATCAGCTGTCAATGGGCTTCCCCACTGACAGCTGAATTAAAAAAAAAAACATTCCTGCAAAAAAAAATTGAGAAAAAAATGGCTTGGGGTCCCCCCAGTCCACACCAGGCCCTTTTGGGTCTGGTACAAATTTTAAGGTACACCACACCAACATTTTTTTAAAATGGTGTGGGTTCCCCCCGAAATGTATACCAGACCCTTATAAGAGCATGCAGCCTGGAAGGGGGGGGGGGATGAGCGAGCACCCCCTCCCCCCCTCTCTCCTGCCCACATGCCCTCAACATGGGGGGGTGGGTGCTTGGGGTGGAGGGGGCAGGGGCCTCATCCCCACAACCATGGGCCTTAACGGAATCTGAAACCCCCTTTAACAAGGAGACCCTAAGATCCCGCCCCCCCCATGTGAATGAGTATGGAGTACATAGTACCCCTACCCATTCACCCAAAAAAGTGTCAAAAAGTAATAAAAACACAGAGGCAGTAGATGTAGATCCATTGTCAGTCACGTCGTCGCCGCCACCACTGCCAGGCCCAAAAAAGAAAAAAAATTGCTCTGCTGTCCAGGAAGGCAAACTGCCAAATGCCTGGCTTGCCGTTTGACAGTTCTTATATAGGTAAGGGGCAAACATTAGGGCACACCCCAGGCACTATATTTAAAGGAGTTTTTCATTTTTGTTGTTGCACTGTAAGCATCACTAAAATCACTGCTCCTGTAAAAATGATTTAAAAAAAAAAAATTGCATTGATACATGTTCCCCAGGGCAGTACCCAGATCCCCATACCCTTTTTATGGCCAAATACTTAGATATAAGCCTTTAAAATGGGGACTTTTGATTTTTCAAGTTTGGGTCACTTAGATTTTAATAGGGTTCACCGTTCTGGTCAGAACTTTTTCTCTATTCTGGAGTTCTGGTGTGAACCCAACAGGAGAGTGTTCAACCCATCTCTATTAAAAAGCAATGTACAGCCATGTATGTGGGAATGATGTTCTATCTGCAGTGTTCTGCCATCAAATTACATAACAGCTCAGTAATTGGAGCCTCCATTCCAAGGAAAAGTTGCCTTTGTCATTTGCTGGGGAAGAGGAGATCAAGGGTTTAAGCATGTGTAGTCATGGTGTGTCACAAAGAACTGGAAGTAAAGCCATATCTAACCCTCTGGGTTATAGTCTAGAGAACTGTACAGTAACAAGGGTTACCAAGTTAACCCTTGAAGTTATGAACAAATGTGAGTGTAAAGAATACCAGAAGGAGAAGCAGCCAGCTGACTGAGGAAGCGGTGATGGTGGCAGGTGACGGGGGTCCTGGAATTGAGGGAAAAGTTAGTGCTTCAAGTTCCCCACTTTAGTGGTAGGGACTCTGTATTAGAACCCACTGTGGTATAGAATCTGTAGTCGAAGGCACTTTGACGTAACACGTAGGGCAGGACGCTGCTTTCTACACAGTACACAGGGCAGAGGTCTTATTAAGCTGCAAAACAATCTATCCGAAAGAGTGAGCTGTCAGCCGGGCCAGATAGTGAGCCGGACCAGATAACTTTCAAACAAACCAATCAATATACACTTATTGGGATTTGATCAAAAACATGTAGCAGAATGCATTTTGGCCAAAATCTATGAAGCAATTAGATTTTTTTATTATTGGATAGGTTTTATTGCAGAAAGTAAAACTATTTTTTTTTTTCCTTTTTAGTTTATATTGCAAAAAATTAAAAAAAATCCAGAGGTGATCAAAAACCACCAAAAGAAAGCTCTATTTGTGTGAAAAAAATTATATAAATTTCGTACAGCGTTGCATGATTGCGCAATCGCCAGTTAAAGTAGCACAATGCCGAATAGCAAAAAATGGCCTAGTCATAAAGGGGGTAAAAATCTTCCGGAGCTGAAGTGGTTAAACTGTGGCTCGTCCACCTATTTTTAAGTAGCCCCTGTGAATGAAGCCTAAAACTGATTTTAAAAAAAATGTGGCTTTATATACAATTTAAAGTCCAACTTCACCCGCAAATAGGGTAGAGTAAGAAACTATTATAATTACTATTGGTTTTAAAATGGAACTAAGCCCTCCCATCATTTACTGCTAAGCAAGCTGCCATTTTTGCCTCTGTTGATCTGCAATTGCCATGGTGCTGCACATGTGATCAGTAATTACAACAGCCGTTAAATGGCTTGACAGTTCGCTTGAGAGCAAAAGCAGCTGTGATAATTATCTTTCATGGCATGCCCCATCTCCTCACTTCCCTTTTCCTCCAAACTCCTTGAACTTCTGGTCTACAACCAACTGAGCGACCATCTGACCGAGAACAAACTTCTTGATCTCCTTAAAGAGGAGTTCCCATTAAAAAAAAAAAAATTAAGTCAGCAGCTACAAATATTGCAGCTGCTGACTTTTAATAATCGGACACTTACCTGTCCCAGGGTCCAGCGATGCGGGGGATAGAAGCCCCGCTCGTCTCCCCCTCCGTTCGGCGGCGCTGTCATTGCAACTGTGGGCGCCCGGCTGTGGCGTCACAGCCGGGCGCCCACTGCGCATGCGCGAGCGGCGCCGCACGCCGTGATTTGCCGCTCAGTCATCTGCGGCCTGTAATGTGTCCCAGATGATTGACAAGAAGGAGGGGGCAGAGCTGAGCCCTTCCTGCGCCGAGGGGAAGTGATGTCACCAGCCCAGGCACTGAAGGAGGCAGACTACGAGAGACCCCCTAGCAACAGCCATTTAGAGGTAAGTTTAAAAAAAAAATTTCCAAATTTTTTTTTTTTATTTTTTTAGGCACATTCATGAATTTTTTTTTTTTTTTGGGGTGGAACACCACTTTAAACTCACAAACGACCTACTAACGGCTTAAACCAACAGACACTATTCTAAACTCCTACTCCTGGACCTCTGCTGCCTTTGACACGGTGGACCACCCCCCCCCCCCCCTCAATAAACTCCATTCCTCTGGTCTCCATGACTGTTCTCTTCGCTGGTTCTCATCCTACCTATCCCACCGCACCTTTAGTGTCACTTACAACTCTACTTCCTCCTCTCCTCTTCCTTTTTCTGTCGGGGTCCCCCAAGGTTCTGTTCTTGGACTTCTCCTTTTCTCAATCTACACCTCCTCCCTGGGTCAGTTGATTGTCTCCCATGGCTTTCAATTCAATTTAAATTTTTACGCCAATGACCCCAAATCTATCTCTCTATCGCTTAGCTCACTCCATCAGTCTCCTCAAGTATCACCAATTTACTAACAGACATATCAGTCTGGATGTCACACCAGTTCCACTATCTTTCCTCCTCCATGTGCCCCTTCCCTTGATTCCTCTGTCAAAATCAACGGCTCAACTATCAACCCATCCCCCAAGCCAAAGTTCTAGGTGTAATCCTGGACTCTGAACTATCCTTTGGGCCCCACATCCAATCACAGCTTGCCCCCTCAACCTCCGTAACATCTCCAAGATATGCCCCTTCCTAACCAATGACACCACAAAGCTCCTAATTCACTCCCTGGTTATCTCTCACCTTGACTACTGCAACTCCCTCCTCATTGGCTTACCCTTATATAGTCTATTCCCCCTTCAGTCCATCATGAATGCTGCTACCGGGCTCATCCAACTTACCAACCACTCAGCATCAGCTACCCCCTCTGTCAATTCCTTTACTGGCTTCTGCTCACCCAATGAATTAAATTTAAGATACTAACAATAACTTACAAAGCTATCCACAACTCCGCCCCAAACTACATCACTAGCCTAGTCTTAAAATACCAACCTGATCATTCTCTTAGTTCCTCCTAAGACCTCCTGCTCTCTAGATCCCTTGTCACCTCATCCCACACTCACCTCCAGGACTTCTCCGGAGCCTCTCCCAACCTCTTGAACTCTCTTCCCCAATCTGTCTGACTATCTCCTACTCTGCCTACTTTCAGACGATCCCTGAAAACTCATCTTTTCAGAGAAGCCTAACCGGTCCCCCACCTAACAACTGTACACTTATTATCTCCTTTAGCCCACCCCCCACAGTTGTTACCTTTTGTATCTCTTGACCTTCCTTCTTATGCCCCGTACACACAGTCGGATTTTCCGACGGAAAATGTGTGATAGGACCTTGTTGTCGGAAATTCCGACCGTGTGTGGGCTCCATCACACATTTTCCATCGGATTTTCCGACACACAAAGTTTGAGAACAGGATATAAAATTTTCCAACAACAAAATCCGTTGTCGGAAATTCCGATCGTGTGTACACAAATCCGACGGACAAAGTGCCACGCATGCTCAGAATAAATAAAGAGATGAAAGCTATTGGCCACTGCCCCGTTTATAGTCCTGACGTACGTGTTTTACGTCACCGCGTTTAGAGCGATCGGATTTTCCGACAACTTGGTGTGACCGTGTGTATGCAAGACAAGTTTGAGCCAACATCCGTCGGAAAAAAATCCATGTATTTTGTTGTCGGAATGTCCGAACAAAGTCCGACCGTGTGTACGGGGCATTAAGATTGTAAGCTCCAACAAGGACATAGCCAGCAAGTAGGCTTTGTAAGCAGAGGCATTGTCTGAGCTCTTGAGTGTGCATAACAGTATCATAAAACAAAACCCTGTAATTAAAAGTGTAGGCTTAGCTGGTCTTTACAATTAATTTACTGCACAAACTCATTGGAGAAGGTTTCACAAAAGTCTCTGTAAACATTTCTCTTCGTTCATAATTAAACACTCACGTCTACACGCAGAATGTATGTTTTCCACAAGAGGGGGAGTGAAAGCTATAACATGCCTTTTCTTCTGTCCTTATCCTTTTTTTTATTTATTTAATATATATCCACTCACTCCCAAACAGAAGTGACTGGTGTTTTTTAATTAGCAATAAATTATATAAATGGATCTTTTGGAAAACCAAAACACTTCTGCACTTGAAAAAGTATTCTGTTGCCGTTTTTAATTAATTTACAGTAGTGAGAATAGTAATAGCGCCATTTGTTTAATGTTCGGCAGACTGATTTCTATTTAACATATCGCCATGTGCATATTACTGGCAAATTATTTTTATGTTGTTTTAAATTAAATTAAGGATTATGTTAAGATTTTGTGGTTGCAAACTGGATGAGAATGCGCGACTGATGATTACATTAGGAAAAATTCAGACAAACCGTTAAAGTGGTTGTAAATCTTTTCATACTGTATACCCAGTGAAGGACTGGCCTCAGGGGATACACAAAGAAGAAACAAATCCCCCTGCATAAGTTGTACCTCTTTATCTGCAGCTCTCTCTCCTCTACATCAGTTCAAAGTCCAGAATTTATACAGCATTTCTGAGCTTCAGAAAGCAGGGGATGGGGATCCATACCTCCCAACTTTTTGAGATGGAATGAGGAACACCTATTAGCAAAATTATGTAGGCATCGGACACACACCCCTGCCACACCCCCTTTAAAGGAGGATTATACAAAAAAAAAATATTAGTTAAAGCATAGCTCCACTATTGTTGAGAAAAAACATATCACCTCTGGGTGATCTATGTCCATTACAGGGATTCTAACAAGCTTTGTTGCAGATTTCGACCTTTTATTATTCTGAAGAAATAGCTGTGTGTTCCTCTGTGCCCCTGTGTTGAGTGAGTCTAATGGGAGTGGTTTCATAATTATCAACCAGCTGCTGCCGAATCAGGGCTCTAATGAGGAAAGTTGCAGGGTCAGCATCCCTTTAGATGTTATTTCCTATTGGGAGTATCTCACCAAAAATTACATTTTTGTTGCAGGGAATGCCAAAAAATCTGACTTGTATCTTAGTGCAGACTTCTTGGAAAATCAGTGAGCCAATCACCCAAGCAGGAAATTATGTTTCTGAAAGGGGGGTTCTGTACACAGAATTGCACTTTACAGAAAATCACAGAGCTGCAGATTGAAAAGGTAATTTTTAATAACATTCAAATGACTTGCGTCACAATTTTATATGCTATATTACTTCTTTTTTATTTGGTATTTTTTTCCCATAAAGTGGAATTACCCTTTAAACCCACAATGCTTTTTTTTTACCACTACTATTTCTTTATACTGGCTTTTGAAATTTACAAATGCAGGTTTAGAAATGGGAAAAACAATTTTAAAGATAATTAGTGCATTTTATATACAACTATAAAGATTAGACCAAAATGAGGGACAAATGAGGAGGAAAGAGGGACAGAGGGACTTTGTTCCAAATCAGGGACAGTCCGTTAAAATAAGGGATAGTTGGGAGCTATGGGGATCGGATGTCACACACTGCACAGCATAGAGCAGGGAGCTGAGTGTAATCTGATACCTGAGTAGAGGGAATGAACACGCCTTCCTCTACACAGTCTCATAGGAAAACATACACTACTGAGGCTGTCAATCACCTGCTGTGTGCGGGGGTGAGGGTGCCATTTTCTAGGATCCTTTGGTGTCTCCATAAACTGTCAGAAGTGGCTCATGCTGGTAGCAGAGGAAGGACACACAAAAAAAAATCACACTTAATGCTTTAGATTGAGGCAAATACATACTATAGAAGGATATGCTTTGCTCATTTTTAATTTCAGAAGTAAATTAAACTTAAACAGTCAATACGGTATATATTTAGACATATGCACACTCTTTTAGTTTTTTCAGGTATTTACCTAAACATATTCAAGCTATAGTTATATGATGGATATGAGCTGAAAATGCACACTCTCAGGTTTAATTTGAGGGTATGTACATCCAAATCGGAGGAAGGGTTTTGAAATTACAGCTCTTAAGAATAGCCACCCCCTCCCTTTTTCAAGGGACAAAAAGTAATTGGACGATTGAATCAAGAGCTGTTACATGGCCAGGGAAATCTTCGGAGGGCAAGTGGTTAACAAGCAGGCGGCAGTGTTCACAGACACGCAGGAGCTGCACTAGCAGGGAGGAGGGGGAAAGAGAGCACAGCCTGCACCGCTGAGTGGAGAAATGTCCAGGAGAGAGCCAGGAGTGGAAAAGAGAGCCACCAACACAACCAACAACACAAAACTGGGCTGCGCAGTGATTTTGACAAGCGACAGACTGCTGGGTGTAGGATCCCCTAAGCTTGCACACAGGGCCAGGACAAGGGGTGGGCAGGAGGGGCGGCTGCCCTGGGCATTGCAAAATCATGTGAAGTGGAGGGGCACAACAAGGAGATGGGGGGGGGGGGGGGATTTGTGTTGGAAGGCGGAATTTGGGGGGGGCGGCAGGGGGGATGTATTGTTCTAGTTGGGGAAATTTGGGGGGAGGGGGAGTGCTAAGAGTGGTGATTTAGGGGGATTTGTGTTGGGAGGGGGAAGAAAATGTATGCTATGATTGGGGGATTTGGGGGGAATTTGTGCTTAGAGGGGGATTTAAAATGGGGGGAGAAGATGTCTACTAGGAGGGGGACATTTTAGGGGTAGAGGATTTGTGCTAGGAGAAGTCTTTTTTTGGGGGGGGGGGGCAAAGATTTGTACTGAGAGGGGGGAATTTCAGCAGGGGGTTGATTTGTACTTGGAGGAGGGGGAATTTATGCTTAGGGGGGAAACATGCAGAATAGTGCTCAGTGCTTTTGTGGGGGGATTTTTGCTGACACATAGTGCTCACACTTATTGGGGGGCGCAGTTTGGCATGTTCGCCCTGGGCTCTATTGACCTTTTCATGGCACTGCTTGAATATCAGGAATGGGGGGGGGGGTGCAGTTTGGCATCCATGCCCTGGGCGCTGGATGACCTGGTCCCGATACTGCAAGTGAGCACCCCTGTCCACTACCCCTGCAGCTAAAGTGGATATTGGTTGGGAAGGTGGTAAAAGCAGGGCTTTTTTTCAGCGGGAACGCGGGGGAACGCAGTTCTGGCACCTCTGGCACTGAATTTAGATAATGGCTGGGGGGTGCTGGAGGGTCTAATTCCTGGCTGCTGGAGGGGATCTATTGTTGCTGGGTGACCTTTTGTTGCTGGGGTGGATCTATTTTGCGGGGAGTAGGTATTGTTTTTGGTGGGAGGTGTATTGTTGCTGGTGTGATCTATTTTTTGTGGAGTGGTCTAGTGCTGCTGGCTGCAGGGAATCTATTTTACTGCTTTCCTTGTTATTAACAAATTCCATACAAATTACGTAGCACCACAAAATGATACTTGGTTCTGTATTTTCCTAAAGGGGTGATACTGGGAGGTGGGTAGGGGGTGGAACCAAGGGACAGTGCTCGGAGGTGGGTAGGGGGTGGAGCCAAGGGAGAGTGCTCAGAGGTGGGTAGGGGGTGGAGCCAAGGGAGAGTGCTCAGAGGTGGGTAGGGGGTGGAGCCAAGGGAGAGTGCTCAGAGGTGGGTAGGGGTGGAGAAAAGGGGTGATGTAAAGGGGGCAGTACCTGGACCTATTCTCTAAGAAAAAAAGCCCTGGGTAAAAGCACGTGTCAAGCAATGAGTTTTACCTTCCCCCCAAGCTCCTAAAGGACTTTAGATATCTTCGTCCATACCTGTACTGAATCAAAGGACTCCTCATATTTCTGATGAATTGCTTTGTTTACAAAAGTTCTGGATAATTAAACTGTAATATTCCGTAGTCTGAAAGTCACCAGTGCCATCATGTTGCCGCCACGTCTGTTGACACATCCACAAGTCGTTATGAACAAAAAGACCTTCGCTTCACCTTTTCCAAACCCGTATATTCCAGGCAACTTTTCTGCTCCATCAAGAGAACGCTTTTAATTTCGAAGGACTTTGATGGATTTTACTATTATTCTAACAACCATTCGGACACCATCAACTCCACTGGAGGATATCACTTTTTCTCTTAATTTTGGAGCTCGCGGTCCGTAACGCCATGCTAGCACTTTCTTCACTGAGATGTATGGGAAAACAATAAAAATATAATAGCTGTGCTTCACTGGATCAAAGCCGTATTTTACTTTTAAAGAGCATCCTCCTAATACCCAATCATTCTTGCCCTATTAATCTACAGAGATGGATTGCATTCCTGCGTGTTTTACAGCGCCTACAAAATACTCAATAAGGAGATATAAAAGGGAAACGTACTCCCACTTAAACAAGGCGCAGTTTTTTCTTCCTTTAGCACTCCTTGAAATATATTTTTAATTTACCGAAATTTATTTAATTTCTTTTAATTTTTCAACTTTACAACTGTGCCCACAGTATTATACAAAATTGCAAATCTGTTTAAAAAAATTGCAAATTTTAATTTAAAATTTTAATATTTATTTTTAATGCAATGTTATCTATACCTCTTTAAGAATTTTAAGAATTTAAGGATTTGGGAAAACCCTATTAATCTACAGAGATGGACTGCATTCCTACGTGTTTTACATTACAGCTGGGAAAAAAATAGTCAAAAACGAAAGGAGATATAGAAGGAAAGATAGTACCACTGCCACAAGTCACAGTTTTTTTTTTCTTTTAGCACCCTTCAACCACTTCAGCCCCAGAAGGTTTTTTTTTTTTTTGCAATACTGACAATTGCGCGGTCGTGCGACGTATCCAAAAAAAAAGTATATCCTTTTTTCCCAAAATCAGAGCTTTCTTTTGGTGCTATTTGGTCACCTCTGCGTTTTTTATTTTTTGCGCTATAAACAAAAAAAAGAGCGACAATTTTGAAAAAAAAAAAAATATTTTTTACTTTCTGCGATAAAATATATCCAATAAAAAAAAATCTAATTTCTTCATCAATTTAGGCCAATATGTATTCTGCTAAATATTTTTGGTAAAAAAAAAGACCCAATAAGCATACAAACTATGGGATATTTTTATGGCATTTCTATTTACTTAGTTTTTTACTACTAATGACGGCAATCAGCGATTTTTAGCGAGACTGCGACATTGCGGCGGATAAATTGGACACCTGACACTTTTGACACTTTTTTGGGAACCAGTGACATTACTACAGTGATCAGTGCTAAAAATATGTGCAGTCACTGTACTAATGACACTGGCAGGGAAGGGGTTAACATCAGGGGCGATGAAAAGGTTAAGTGTGTACCTAGGGGGTGCTTGCTAACTGTGTGGGGAATGGTCTGACTGGGTGAAGACAGAGATCAGTGTTTCTGCTTAGCAGGAACACAAGATCTCCATCTTTTCCCTGTCAGAACAGCGATCTGCCTTGTTTACATAGGCAGATCAATATTCTGCCTCTCTCGGGAACTATTGCGGGTGGCCGGCGGACATCATGTCCGTCGGACCCGCTGATTGGCTCCCTCTTTGTCCAATTGGCGGGCACGCATGCCTCCAGTGTCTGTTGCATGAAATGATGTACAGGTACGTAGTTTCGCAGAATAAAGCCGACCCGCCGCAGTACGTCTGCAGTAGGCGGTCAGCAAGTGGTTAAGGTCCGCCCCTTAGCAGTTTTACTGCTACAGGATGGCACCACTGTGCCGGATCATGTATATATACATCATCCGACCCTTTGCGTGCTGCTGACATTTTACTCTTACTGTGTTTACACAGCGGGAGCCGATCGGCAGGTACTGTGAACATCGATGGCCACCGGCACCCAACGATCATCAGGCAGAGAGACAGAACGGTGATCTGTAAACACGGTAGATTGCGGTCCTGACAGGAGGGAAGGGATAGAATTTGTGTCCCTGCAGAGAAGGGAATAAATTCCATCTCTTCCCCCTAGTAAAAGCACCTCACACAGTACACATAAACACTGGCTAGGCACACAGTTAACCCTTTGATCGCCCCTGATGTTAACACCTTCCCTAGCCAGTGTCATTAGTACAGTGACAGTGTATATTTTTTAGCACTGATCACTGTATTAGTGTCACTGGTCCACAAAAGTGTCAAAGGTGTCAATATCGCAGTCCCACAATAAATCGCGGATTGCTGCCATTACTAGTAAAAATAAAAAAATAACCCATAGTTTGTAGAAGCTATAACTTTTGCTCAAATCAATCAATATGTGCTTATTGGGATTTTTTTTTACCAAAAATATGTTTCAGAATTGGCCTAAATTTCTGAAGAAATGTGATTTTTTTTTTTCAATTTTTTGATTTTTGAAGAAATTAGATTTTTTCAATTTTTTGATTGGATGTTTTATCGCAAAGAAAAAAAAGGAGCAAAAAAAAATACTTTTTCCAAAATTGTCGGTCTTTTTTTGTTTATAGCGCAAAAAATAGAAAAACACAGAGGTGATCAAAAACCGCCAAAAGAAAGCTCTATTTGTGGGATGCTCACGCAATTGTCAGTTAAAGTAACGCAGTGCCGTATCGCAAAAAATGGCCTGGTCATGAAGGAGGGTAAATCTTCCGGAGGGCAAATGGTTAAAAAATATTTTTAATTTACTTTATTTATTTGAATTTTTCCACTTTCGCTTTCTTTTCCCGCAGTGTTATAATGAAAAAAAATGGCAAATCTTTTTAAAAATTTGCAAATTTTGCAGTAATTTTAATTTTAATCTTTATTTTAAATCAATTGTATCTCATACCTCTTTAAGTGTCTAGGAAATTGTCATTAATAATTAATACTATATGCATTTCTCAACAGAGATTAATAATTAAATAATAATGATTTCGCAGTTTCGGGAGGTCTTGCGGTTATTTGTTAGCCTTTCACTGCGCTATAGATCAACATTCCCTCCCCCTCCACCCCAGCAAGTTGTCCCTGATGTCTCCAAGAATCTAATTTCTGTAGTAAAATTGCTTTCTCTCTGAGCAGGGCCACAATGGTATAATTGATGACACCATTAAATTCCCCAGGATCCAACTAATTATCTTATTCCGAGAGAAATATTGCAAGGAGCCACGTGAGGCATTGCTACATGGATGCTAATGTGCACTCAGCCAGAGGTTGCAACCTTTGTGAAAAAGAATGTGTTACTGATACATTGAATAAACTTATGTCAAAAATTCTTCCAAAGTAGGAGAAATAAAAAGGAAAAGCATTGCCTGGCTATGTATTGACAGATATCTCCTCTATGTTAATCACTTACTGCCCAAGCCAATTCTGACAATTATGTCATGATTTTTTTTTTTTTTCCTAGAGAATAGTAGGTTTCGCAATTTTTTTTTTTTTTAATGTCACACGGTAGTTGCATAGCGTTTTTTTTAATGCAATTTTTTTTTTTTTTTTTTTTTGAAATACACTTTAAACACTTAAGGACCAGACTCGTTTTGAGATTTGGGTGTTTACAAGTTTAAAACAGTTTTATTTGCTAGAAAATGACTTAGAACCCCCAAATATTATATATTGTTTTTTTTTTCTAACACCCTAGAGAATAAAATGGCGGTCATTGCAATACTTTTTTTCGCACCGTATTTGCGCAGTGGTTTTACAAGCGCACTTTTTTTTTTAAAAAATTCACTTTTTTGAATAAAAACATAAGACAACAGTAAAGTTATCCCACTTTTTTTATATTGTGAAAGACAATGTTATGCCAAGTAAATTGATACCCGACATGTCACGCTTCAAAATTGCGCCCGCTCGTGGAATGGCGTCAAACTTTTACATTTAAAAATCTCTATAGGCGACGTTTAAAAAATTCTACAGATTGCATGTTTTGAGTTACAGAGGAGGTCTAGGGCTAGAATTATTGCTCTCGCTCTAACGATTGTGGCGATACCTCACATGTGTGGTTTGACCACCGTTTTCATATGCGGGCGCTACTCACGTATGCGTTCACTTCTGCACGCGAGCTCGTCAGGACGGGACGCTTTTAAAATGTTTTTTTTTTAATTATTTATTTTACTTTATTTTATTTACCCGTATTTATCGGCGTATAACACGCCCCGGCGTATAACACGCACCCCAAGTTTAGGAGAGAATTTTAAGGAAAAAAACTTTTAGGAGGGAAGTTTAAGGAAAAAAAACTTACATTAAAATGCCCATCAATGCAGCGTTATCGTGTCCATCTGCAGCCTTGTTAGTGTCATTGCAGCCTTTTCAGTGTCAGTGCAGCCTTGACCCAGTGTCCATTGCAGCCTTGTCAGTGCAGCTTTGCCCCAGTGCAGCCTTGTCAGTGCAGCTTTGCCCCAGTGCAGCCTTGTCAGTGCAGCTTTGCTCCAGTGCAGTCTTGTCAGTGTAGCTTTGTCCCAGTGCAGCCTTGTCAGTGCAGCTTTGCCCCAGTGGTCAGTGCAGCCTTGCCCCCAGTGTCAATGCTTGGACAGATCGCCACCGACATACACATAGCTGCATGTAGTTTTAAATATGGCGCCGCGGAGTTAGGAGGGACTCGGCGGAGCTGAACGAGCGCCGCCGAAATCACAGTGAGCCGAGATACACATAGTCGAGTGTATTCGGCTCTTTCCGGCGCCGCTCACAGTCCCGCCCAGTCCCGCCCTATGATGGACATAACACATGTCCAATGGCGGGACTGGGCGTGACTGTGAGTGGCGCCGGAAAGAGCCGAGAACACTCGACTATGTGTATCTCGGCTCACTGTGATTTCGGCGGCGCTCGTTCAGCTCCGCCGAGTCCCTCCGAACTCCGCAGCGCCATATTTAAAACGACACGCTATGTGAATGTCGGTGGCGATCGCCGCCGATAGATCACAATTAGCGGGGATCGGCATATAACACGCACCCACGATTTTCCCCTGATTTTAAGGGGAAAAAAGTGCATGTTATACGCCAATACGGTATTTTTTCACTGTTAAAAAAAAAAATTGGATCACTTTTATTCCTATTGCAAGGAATGTAAACATCCCTTGTAATAGAAAAAAGCATGACAGGTCCTCTTAAATATGAGATCTGGGGTCAAAAAGTCATCAGATCCCATGTTTGGACTTAAATGCAAAAAAACAAAAACAAAAAATGTTGTGATTTACAAAAATGACAACAAAAAAATGGCCCTTTAAGACATATGGGCGGAGCTGACGTTATGACTTCGCTTCCGCCCTCCTATGGTATGGAGACGGGTGGGGGCCATCTTCCTCTCACTCGTCTCCATACCACAGACATGACAGGTCTCGATCGCCTCCGCCGCTACCGACAGCTCCAGTAAGCGGCAGAGGGCGCGGGAGAGCGGTGGGAGGGGGGTGACACCTCTCCCGCCGCCGAGAACGGTGATCACGACCGGCTCCTGGAAAGATGGATACCTCGGTTGTGGCAGCAGCTGCTGCCGTTACCGAGATATCCATCTTTAAAGTGCTGACGTATATGTACAGGGGTCGGTCGGTAAGTGAATTTTAGTGAACACAAACACATATAAATATAATACCCATTTTGTTTGTAAAATATAAAAGATACCCAGTGGCGGCTGGTGCTCAATATTCTTGGGGGGGCGACCTGCAACTTCCCCAGCCAGCCAGACCCCCCACCCCCCTCTGTCAGCTCGCTTGACAAATTGATCGCCGCTCGATCACTGCATAGCTCGCCCATCACCTGCCAAGCCCCCCTGCCAGCCCCTGCACTTACCCCATCCAGGTTGCGGGCTTCCCCCCTGTGTTTCCTTACGAGTCCCGGTCTCCTCCCAGCCAATCAGGACTTAGGACCTGCTTCCTGATTGGCCGGAAGGAGAAACAGGAAGACATTAGTGCAGTGATGGCGAACCTTGGCACCCCAGATGTTTTGGAACTACGTTTTCCCATGATGCTCATGCACTTTGCAATGTAGTTGAGCATCATGGGAAATGTAGTTCCAAAACATCTGGGGTGCCAAGGTTCGCCATCACTGCATTAGTGAGTATTAATTCGGAGCCTGGGTAGGCTCCGGGCGCAGTGCTCTGCACCCCGTGCCCTCCCTTTTTGAAGCCAATTAGAGCCTCTGGCTCTAATCATGTGCTTCTAAAATAAAAAATAACCTGAGTATGAACACACGATTTGTCTCTACTCCCCTGAAAGACCCGGGATTTGTGTGTTTACACGCACAGATCCCGGTTCTTGCTCTGTCACGAGCGATCGCAGGTGCCCAGCAGTCATCGTGCCCGCTGGGCACTCGCATCGGCTCCGGGCACACGCTGCGGGCACACGCTCTAGTGTCCAAAAGGCGAAACGTCCTTACACCCAGCCGTGCCATTCTGCCGCAGTAAAACTGCGGCGGCTGGTCGGCAAGCAGTTAAATTATCCATAGGCAACACTTTAAAAGCCATTACAGGTTACCAGTTTAGAGTTACACAGGTGGTCTGGTGTTAGAATTATTGCTAATACCAGTTTTTCTTTTTTAATAAATCTGCAAAAATGTCAACAATTCTGTGTTTTTCTGTCAATATGGGGTGCTGTGTGTACATTAATGAGGAAAAAAATGAACTTAAATGATTTTAGCAAATGGCTGCAATATAACAAAGAGTGAAAAATTTAAGGGGGTCTGAATACTTTCCGTCCCCACTGTACATGCTTACTACAGGCTGCTTGTGAACCCTTTGTTACCCTTGGTAGCCACTTGTGTCTTCTCACCGTATTCCCTCTTGTACTGCTGTCTTCATACCCCAGTGTTTACCTGACCCGAGTGTGAACTGTGTTCCGGTTACATTACACCCCTTTAGTAACTTCAGACAAGGACAAAGTTTCAAAAGCTTTACTGAAAAACTTGGTCATTCCAGATAATAACACTAATGCCCCGTACACACGGTCGGATTTTCCTATGGAAAATGTTCTATAGGAGCTTGTTGTCGGAAATTCCGACCGTGTGTAGGCTCCTTTGGACATTTTCCATCGTAATTTCCGTCACACAAAATTTGAGATCTGGATCTCAAATTTTCCGACAACAAAGTCGGTTCGCGTAAATTCCGATCGTGTGTACACAAGTCCGACGCACAAAGTGCCGCGCATGCTCAAGCAGAAGAGCCGCACTGGCTATTGAACTTCATTTTTCTCGGCTCATCGTACGTGTTGTACGTCACCTGCGTTCTTGACGTTCGGAATTTCCAAAAAGATTTGTGTGACCGTGTGTATGCAAGACAAGTTTGAGCCAACATCTGTTGGAAAAAATCCATGGATTTTGTTGTCAGAATGTGCAATCGTGTGTACGAGGCATAAATGAAAAACTTGGTCATTCCAGATAACAGTAACAGTCTTTTCCTAGTGTCCCTAAACCCTAACTCAAGCTTGGTAGCTGCCCCAGTATACCTGCACAGGATAGAGTCCATTATGGCAGTGCTCCACATATATTAACGCAAAACCTCTCAGCTCTGGCAGCATTAAACTCAACCTGCTTACATATTACAGAACTTTCCATGTAAACTGGCATATTTTCAGTTCTGTCTGCTCTATATTTGATGGATTGTTCCGCTGCTCTACCCCGTGTTTAGACAAATGCTCCTTGTACGTCTGAGCTGCTGAAATCAATGATTAGCCTTCCAGGGGACATGAGGCTTTCAACGATTGTCTGTGCTGAAATGTTTTGGATTTCTCAAAGGTTGACACCGCGGTTTAACTTTGGAGAGAAAAAGTAACAGACAACCTAACAATTTAGCCTTCAACATTTTTTATCGCTAACTACAAAATTCCACTTCAGTTATGTTCTATACCTATTAGTGGCACTTTGTGCTCTCTTATCAAATGCTATTTTTACATGTTACCAATTTATCATCTTCAAAGAGATTTGCAGTGAATGTTTTGAATAAGTATTATGTATTTAAAGGTCTGCATTTTCAAAAAAGAAACATTTTGCATTTGGTTGCTGAAGGGTTTATCCATTAATGGTATATTTAACCCTCAATATTTATTAAACTACTTGACCTCCAGAAGATTTACCTCCCTTCGTGACCAGGCCACTTTTTGCGATACGGCACTGCGTTATTTTAACTGACAATTGTGCGGTCGTGCAACGCTGTACCCAAATATAATTTATGTCCCCCCCCCCCCCACAAATAGAGCTTTCTTTTGGTGGTATATTATATTTTTTGCGCTATATTCAAAAAAAGAGCGACAATTTTGAAAAAATATTTTCTTTTTTACTTTCTGCTATAAACACATCCAATAAAAAATTTGAAAAAAAATCTAATTTCTTTATAAATTTAGGCCAATATGTATTCTGCTACATATTTTTGGTAAAAAAAAAAATCCCAATAAGCGTATATTGATTGGTTTACACGAGCATTAGAACATCTACAAACTATGGGATAAATACTGGAATTTTTATTTATTTGTTTTTACTAGTAATGGCGACGATCAGCAACTTATAGTAGGACTGCAATATTGTGGCGGACATTCTAACGCTAACTGAGACTTTTGACTTTTTGGGAGACCCGTAACACGAATACAGTGCTTAAAATATGCACTGTCACTGTACTAATGACACTGCCTGTGAAGTGGTTAAACATCTAGGGCTATCAAAGGGTTAAATGTGTGCCTAACCAGTGTTTTTGTGTCATGTATGTGCTGATTTTACTAGGGGAAGAAATGGATTTTTGGCTTTGCAGGAACACAGAATCCATCCCTTCCCCCCTGTCAGAACGACAATCTGTCTTGTTTCCATAGGCAGATTGGCGTTCTGTGTTCTTTACCAAGGATCGGCAGGTGCCGGAGAACATCGAGTGCCCGGCACCAACAGATCGGCTTCTGCTGTGAATATCCGACAGCGCATGCGTGCCCCCTGCTGGCAGATGTGCACAATCATGTACAATATATATATATATATATATATATATACACACAGTATCTCACAAAAGTGAGTACACCCCTCACATTTTTTTAAATATTTTATTATATCTTTTAATGACACTTTGCTACAATGTAAAGTAGTGAGTGTACAGCTTGTATAACAATGTAAATTTGCTGTCCCCTCAAATAACTCAACACACAGCCATTAATGTCTAATCCACTGGCAACAAAAGTGAGTACACCCCTAAGTAAAAATGTCCAAATTGGGCCCAATTAGCCATTTTCCCTCCCCAGTGTCATGTGACTTGTTAGTGTTACAGGACAGGTTCCACTCAGAACAGGCCTCGCCATGGTCGACCAAAGAAGTTGAGTGCACATGCTCAGCGTCATATCCAGAGGAAATAGACGTATGAGTGCTGCCAACATTGCTGCAGAGGTTGAAGGAGTGGGGGGTCAGCCTGTCAGTGCTCAGATCATACTCCGCACATTGCATCAAATTGATCTGCATGGCTTTCGTCCCAGAAGGAAGACTCTTCTAAAGATGACACACAAGAAAGCCCGCAAACAGTTTGCTGAAGACAAGCAGACTAAGGGCGTGGATTACTGGAACCATGTCCTGTGGTCTGATGAGACCAAGATAAACGTATTTGGTTCAGATGATGTAAAGCGTGTGTGGTGGCAACAAGGTGAGGAGTACAAAGACAAGTGTGTCTTGACTACAGTCAGGCATGGTGGTGGGAGTGTCATGGTCTGGGGCTGCATGAGTGCTGCCAGTACTGGGGAGCTACAGTTCATTGAGGGATCCATGAATGCCAACATGTACTGTGACATGCTAAAGCAGAGCATGATTCCAACATGATAACTACCTCAAACACACCTCAGAGACGACCACTGCCTTGCTAAAGAAGCTGAGGGTAAAGGTGATGGACTGGCCAAGCATGTCTCCAGAACTAAACCTTATTGAGCATCTGTGGGGCATCCTCAAACGGAAGGTTGAGGGGCGCAAGGTCTCTAACATCCACCAGCTCCGTCACATTAGAGGCCCCCAATCACACCAGAGGTCCCTACATCACATCAGGGTCACCAGTTCACATCAGGGGCCCTCTTATACAGGAGAGCCCCTCATCACATCAAAATTGCCCCTATACATCAAAAGTTCCCTATACATGAGCTCCCCCCATGACTACAGAGTCAAGCCGTCACATCAGAGTTTTCCCATCACAGAGGTCTCAAATCACTCAGTCCCTCCATCATAGAGCCTCCTTATTACAGAGCGTCCCCCAATCACACAGTCTTCCATCACCCCATCATAAAGCCATTGGTTTGGAACCCAGATTGGAGCCCAGATGACCTCCCAGGATGCCATGGCTCCTTAGTTGTGAAATACTTCATTATAGCACAGAGACCATCTGTGGTCCTTCATTTTTTGTGAGCTTTGTAGACCATACAATAATTTGGTCGGGATTCACAGGTTCACTTTATCTATTTAGTCTATGAGACTAAATTGCTGTTCACCTACAGTCAAGGTCTAGTAATGCAGTGATTGCTGATGATAGAAAATTAAGCAGGGCAATAACTTCACAGCAGGATATAGAAACTTTAAAGAAAGCCCTCAATAAAATAAAGGGATGGGTAACACATGGCAAATTAGGTTTAATATTGAAAAATTTAAAGTATTGCACTTGGGGCTAAAAATATGAGTGCAGCTTACTTGCTAGGGGATGGACCTTTGGGTGAATCCAGGATAAAAAAAGATGTGGGGGTTCTAGTAGATCACAGACTCAGCAATGGTAAGCAAGGCCAAGCTGCAGCAAGCAAAGCTAGCAGACTATTAGCATGCATTAAAAAGGGTATCTACTCAGACATCCTAAAAACAGGTTACGATGCTCAGTTATGAATGGAAAGAGTCAGTGATCATTAGGGATGAGCCGAACATCCCCCGGTTCGATTCGCACCAGAACTCGCAAACAGGCAAAAAATTTGTGCAAACACCGTTAAAGTCTATTGGACACGAACATGAAAAATCAAAAGTGCTCATTTTAAAGGCTTATATGCAAGTTATTGCCATAAAAAGTGTTTGGGAACCTGGGTCCTGCCACAGGGGACATGTATCAATGCAAAAAAAGTTTTAAAAATTGCCATTTTTTCAGGAGCAGTGATTTTTTACCTGAGTGAGTAGCTTCAGGTAGGAATATTTTAAAACAGACCATGTATAAGGAATTGTTTAGTATGGATATTTCTTTGGTCTTGCAACGTCCTAAAGTGGCATTGCATGGTAAATAGATAGTCCTTGTAATTAATTCCTGATTTTCAGTTCATCACACAGGGGGAGAGAGAAAGAGGGTGGGAATGGTGGAGACAAGTGTGCACTGGGGGTAAGGATCAGGCAGTTCTGAATAACAGCTAGTAAGCCTCATGTGACATCCTATATTTTAAAACATACAGGGAAACACTCTATTCTCACCACCTCAGCCGTTTTCACTGTCTAATCCACCAGACAGCTCTCATATCCTATTCGAGGTGCAGGTATTATCCAATTTGCATTTGAGCTTATGACTCTATCCAGGCAGAACACCGTGTGTCCACATCCAAAAGTGATGTAAAGTTTTCCAAAGATCTCTATACCATCGCCATTAGAAGCTCCCCATCCTGACAGATCTGGGACAGGGGGGGGGACCAGAGGGGGCAGAGGAGGACAGAGGGCGACTGGAGGAGCACGGAGGACACAGAGGGGGGCTGGAGGAGCACGGAGGACACAGAGGGGGGCTGGAGGAGCATGGACAACAGAGGGGGACTGGAGGAGCACGGAGTACATGGAGAGGGACTGGAGGAGCACGGAGGATGGGGGGGGGGGGCTGGAGGAGCACGGAGGACAGAGGGGAACTGGAGGAGCACGGAGGACAGAAGGGGACTGGAGGAGCACGGAGGACAGAGGGGAACTGGAAGAGCAAGGAGGACAGAAGGGGACTGGAGGAGCACGGAGGACAGAAGGGGACTGGAGGAGCACGGAGGACAGAGGGGAACTGGAAGAGCAAGGAGGACAGAAGGGGACTGGAGGAGCACAAAGGACAGAGGGGGACTGGAGGAGCACGGAGGACAGAGGGGAACTGGAAGAGCAAGGAGGACAGAAGGGGACTGGAGGAGCACAAAGGACAGAGGGGGACTGGAGGAGCACGGAGGACAGAGGGGGATTAGAGGAGCATGAAGGACAGAGGGGGGACTGGAGGAGCACGGAGGACAGAGGGGGACTGGAGGAGCACGGAGGACAGAGGGGGATTAGAGGAGCATGAAGGACAGAGGGGGGACTGGAGGAGCACGGAGGACATGGAGGGGGACTGAAGGAGCACGAAGGACAGAGGGGGAATGGAGGAGGACGGAGGAGGACTGGAGGAGCACGAAGGACAGAGGGGGACTGGAGGAGCACGGAGGACAGAGGGGGACTGGAGGAGCACGGAGGACAGAGGGGGACTGGAGGAGCACGGAGGACAGATGGGGACTGGAGGAGCATGGAGGACAGAGGGGGACTGGAGGAGCACGGAGGACAGAGGGGGACTGGAGGAGCACGAAGAACAGAGCAGGACTGGAGGAGCATGGAGGACAGAGGGGGATTAGAGGAGCACGGAGGACAGAAGGAGACTGGTGGAGCATGGAGGACAGAGGGGGACTGGAGGAGCAAGGAGGACAGAGGGGGACTGGAGGAGCAAGGAGGACAGAGGGGGACTGGAGGAGCAAGGAGGATAGAGGGGGACTGGAGGAGCACGGAGGACAGATGGGGACTGGAGGAGCACGGAGGACAGAGGGGGACTGGAAGAGCAAGGAGGACAGAAGGGGACTGGAGGAGCACAAAGGACAGAGGGGGACTGGAGGAGCACGGAGGACAGAGGGGGATTAGAGGAGCATGAAGGACAGAGGGGGGACTGGAGGAGCACGGAGGACAGAGGGGGACTGGAGGAGCACGGAGGACAGAGTGGAACTGGAAGAGCAAGGAGGACAGAAGGGGACTGGAGGAGCACAAAGGACAGAGGGGGACTGGAGGAGCACGGAGGACAGAGGGGGATTAGAGGAGCATGAAGGACAGAGGGGGGACTGGAGGAGCACGGAGGACAGAGGGGGACTGGAGGAGCACGGAGGACAGAGGGGGATTAGAGGAGCATGAAGGACAGAGGGGGGACTGGAGGAGCACGGAGGACATGGAGGGGGACTGAAGGAGCACGAAGGACAGAGGGGGAATGGAGGAGGACGGAGGAGGACTGGAGGAGCACGAAGGACAGAGGGGGACTGGAGGAGCACGGAGGACAGAGGGGGACTGGAGGAGCACGGAGGACAGAGGGGGACTGGAGGAGCACGGAGGACAGAGGGGGACTGGAGGAGCACGGAGGACAGATGGGGACTGGAGGAGCATGGAGGACAGAGGGGGACTGGAGGAGCACGGAGGACAGAGGGGGACTGGAGGAGCACGAAGAACAGAGCAGGACTGGAGGAGCATGGAGGACAGAGGGGGATTAGAGGAGCACGGAGGACAGAAGGAGACTGGAGGAGCAAGGAGGACAGAGGGGGACTGGAGGAGCAAGGAGGACAGAGGGGGACTGGAGGAGCAAGGAGGATAGAGGGGGACTGGAGGAGCACGGAGGACAGATGGGGACTGGAGGAGCACGGAGGACAGAGGGGGACTGGAGGAGCACGGAGGACAGATGGAGACTGGAGGAGCATGGAGGACAGAGGGGGACTGGAGGAGCACAGAGGACAGAGGGGGACTGGAGGAGCACAGAGGACAGATAGGGACTGGAGGAGCACGGAGGACAGATGGGGACTGGAGGAGCATGGAGGACAGAGGGGGACTGGAGGAGCATGGAGGACAGAGGGGGACTGGAGGAGCACGGAGGACAGAGGGGGACTGGAGGAGCACGGAGGACAGAGGGGGACTGGAGGAGCATGGAGGACAGAGGGGGACTGGAGGAGCACGGAGGACAGAGGGGGACTGGAGGAGCACAGAGGACAGATAGGGACTGGAGGAGCACGGAGGACAGATGGGGACTGGAGGAGCATGGAGGACAGAGGGGGACTGGAGGAGCACGGAGGATAGAAGGAGACTGGAGGAGCACGGAGGACAGTACTAGTATCGGTATCGGTGCATCCCTAGCAAGAACCCATGCATGTGTCATTCCATTTTATTACACATAACTTAATTTCTGAACTTATTTGTTTTGATTTCTTTGTATGTATGGATTGCAATAGCACCTTTAGAAATATATTTACCTAGAAAAATGGTGACATGTTCAATACTTATTTTACCCGCTGTATGATAGCGATATTCAAATACCTTAATGGTGATTCTAGCATGGGGAAAAAAACTATTCATTCTCAGGGAGCTTATGAAGACACACAGCCACTCAAGGAAGGTAGAGAAACAGTTTAATCTTAAATTACATAGGGGGTTCTTTACTGTCAGAGCCGTAAGGATGTAGAACTCCCTTCCACAATTGGTGGTGTCATCGGGAAGTGTGGATAATATCAAAAAACTCTTATGCCCTGTACACACGACCGTTCTTTTCGTCGGAATAAACTCTGAAGGTTTTTTCCGATGGAGCTCTGACGGAATTCCGCTCAAGCTGTCTTGCATACACACGGTCGCACCAAATTCCGACCGTCCAGAACGCGGTGACATACAACACGTACGACGGGACTAAAAAACGAAGTTCAATAGCCAGTAGCCAATAGCTTCCGTCTCGTACTTACTTCAGAGCATGCGTCATTTTTGGTACGTCAGAACAGCATAAAGACGATCGGTTTTCCCGATAGGAATTGGTTCCGTCGGAAAAGTTTAGAACATGTTCTCTTTCTAGGTCCATCAGAATTTTCGACGTAAAAAGTCCAATGGGGCATACACACGATCGGGATATAACATGAAATGCTCCCGTCTGACTTTTTCTGTCGGACATTCCGCTCGTGTGTACACGACATAAGCTGGGCATCTTAGCGAACACAATATACAGGGATTTGATGGTACTGATATAAACACAAACACACACTCACACAGGTTGAACTGGATGGACTGGTGTCTTCATTAAACCTTACCAACTATGTAACTATGCAATGAAAAAGCTAAATATTGCAGTATTTTTTTTAACTTAAATTTTTATTCAAGCCTTTAAGGACTGCAACATGTTGAAGTTTAAATTGTGGTGTTAACAACAGTGCATAGAGATACAAGAATACTTGAAGGATTAGTAACTATTACCATAGAGTTACAGCATTTGAATGTATACAAATAGTAGAAAATCAAGGTAGGTGTCAATCGAAAACCAATAATGTAAACACAAACAATATTGCAGTTTTTTTCTTTTAAAGTTGATGCAGAAAGAACAAAGCAAATTATGTTGAAATGATACAGAATATTAAAATATAGTGAAATCCATAAATTCTCTGCATGGAAGATTATCCAAGGAGAAATCTCTTCTAGATTAATCACATTTCTAATAAAAAATAATTACATCCATTACCTTCCATTAATATGACAGAAGATATAACATTTAGCATTTTTATGGCGAATCTCCATACACTTTTTCTTATTGGATCTATAATGGAACAATGTTTAATAGATTTATATGGCTGTTTATTTTCATCCCACTGTGGAAACATAGAGACTGCAGCCATAATGTATCTGAAAATGTGCGAGAAAATGAAATATTGGCACTTTAGGCCTCCGATCACCTAAGCAGACGCTATCATTCTATAGTTTGATGGACACGACTGTAATTAATGGACAATTGATAGAGCTTTCCCACCAGATTTAGTAGAACAGCTATGAAATGAATCTATAACAGTTTGAAAAAAAAAACTTCTATGAAGTGTCATTAATGTGACTTTCACAGTTCTTATTCTTTCTGTTCTGTATTTTAAAATGAACTCAAAAAAGTAAAGATGTAGAGATAAAAGACCGCCAAACTCTGGTGGCATCACTGGAATCCATATTTATTGTACGAAACAACGACAGTCCCTGACCTAGGACTACGCCCTCTGATGCATTCTACCCAATAGGACTTAGTCATAGAGATCTCTACGACTAAGCCCTATTGGGTGAAATGCAACAGAGGAGGCAGTCCTATGGTGAGGACTGTCATTGTAGCACTTGTGGTTGTTTAAACGTGGAATCCAGTGAAGTCACTGGTGTGCAGAGGCCTTTAATGCCGGCACTCAAACAATGAGCGTGGATGACTCAGCTTGACTTTCAGCATGTGATGCACCTCTATGATTAAGCCCTGGGATTGGACAAAGAAAAAGTGGGCTGAGGCTGCTACTATCTGCTTGATACATGATTCAGCGTGGTGTGTGGTCACCAGAAACTTTCCTATTTTTCAGTGTGCTCTGAGGTAGGACTGACTTGCTTCTAGCCTTCAAATCACCCTTTAGCAGAACCTGCCAAATAGGACCAGGGAAACCTGAGCAGAGATCCAAAGCTGCATTTGGGTTCACTCAAAAGAGTTGCTATTTTTCAAGGAACGTCGGGGAATGTTCATTTTTACCTAAACAGTACCCCAAAATGTACCTGTCAAATCTACCCCAACGCAGGTGGTCAGACACTATAGCTAGCTACTGTGTGCTTCACCTATAGCAGCCCCCTTTCCCTTAAGACAAGCAGGCCTACCGGTATTTGGTTGCCCCCAGGACTTATACACGATGCTATAGTGCCTGGCCACCACACCAGGGCAGATGCAAACTGAGCAAAGCAAACAGATACTTGCAGTTTAGCAGACAGATAGCGTGGTTCTATGACATTCTAGGTAAAAGGCGGGCTGAGTTCAGGGAATAGTCCAATATCCAATCCAAGTCATACACAGGGAAGTCCAAACTAGTAAAGCAGGGCAGGCAGACAGGGAGCTTGATCAGGAACAACACCGGTATTGCTTTCTATCACAAAGAAGGGACTGAGCGTTTGGTTTGCTTATAAAAACAGGTGACTGACCACATCAATCACCTTGCAGGTGGACACAGACGGGGAGAATGCAATAGCCAAAACCCAGATGCTGGAATGAGGAGCAGGAGCACTTAAGTGATCCTGACAGTTCCTTTTGTCTTGAATTCAAAAATAGCATTGTACTTCCTGTGCCTTCAGCCTTATAGCTGTATATCTGCAGTGTGAGATCATCGCACTGCTGCCTCTAATCCTAGTCTCAGCAGGTTTGAAGTGAAATTTGATGATGTCACTAATGTGCTGCTCACTGTTCTTGATGGAGCGGAAGCTGTACCTAAGGATCTACAGTGCAAGAATCTCACAGGGAGAAGCACAGGCGCCTTCTAATGCCCAGTACACACGATCGAACATTGATCGGACATTCCGACAACAAAATCTATGTTTTTTTTTCTGACGGATGTTGGCTCAAACTTGTCTTGCATACACACGTTCACACAAATCACGTCAAGAACGCGGTGATGTACAACACATACGACGAGCCGAGAAAAATGAAGTTTAATAGCCAGTGCAGCTCTTCTGCTTGATTCTGAGCATGTGTGGAACTTTGTGCGTCGGAATTGTGTACACACGATCGGAATTTACGCAAACGGATTTTGTTGTCGGAAAATGTGAGAACCAGATCTCAAATTTTGTGCGACGGAAATTCCGATGGAAACTGTCCGATGGAGCCTACACACGGTCGGAATTTCCGACAACAAGCTCCGATCGCACATTTTACGTCGGAAAGTCCGACCGTGTGTACGCGGCATTAGTGTAGCTGTTAATTAGTGTTTATTGGAGATGAAATAGGAACTACTGACAAATGTAGCATAAAGACAAGCGTGTGGCTCATGGCACTGGGTAGAGTGGTCCTCAGAGACATAGTCCGGGGGATCCACAGGGGATGTGATCATCTGTAAGGTGTCACTGGAGGCCGGCGCTGGTGGGAGCCAACCCTTCCTGGTTCTTGGAACGCACTGGCAGAGCCTGGATGACGTCACTTCCCGGATGCAGCGCGGGAACAAGGCGGCGACACGTTTGTGGAGCATGCACTCCTTCAGGGCTTGATCTATTTTATCTCTAATAAACACTAATTAACAGCTATGCTTAGAAGGCGCCTGTGCCTCTCCCTGAGTCACTTCTTTCTTCTACACAGAGCAGCCTCAGTGAGCTGTAATCGGACTTAACATGGATTTTGTGATACAATAATGGGCTCTGACAGTATGAGCCATTTTTTATGATTTTTTAATAATTGTTTATGGATTGTTTATCAATTTTTATGAATCCTTTAGATCAGGGATATGCAATTAGTGGACCTCCAGCTGTTGCAGAACTACAAATCCCATGAGGCATAGCAAGACTCTGACAGCCACAAGCATGACACCCAGAGGCAGAGGCATGATGGGACTTGTAGTTTTGCAACAGCTGGAGGTCCGCTAATTGCATATCCCTGCTTTAGATACTGGTTCCTTTGTTCACATTTCCCAACTTCATTTACATTTCTGGGCTCCACTTTGCACCGATAATTACCCTTCTTCTAGTGCAAGGATCTCCCTGCTTTTGCTTCATTCATTCTGTAAATCTGTGCTTCCTTCTTCTCTCAGCTGTTTATTGAATATTCCTTCACCTACCATTACATCATTAGTCATCAGACATGAAAAGGTAAAGTCCTTCCAGTAAAAGGATGGCTGCCTTCACACAGAGACTCAGTGCAGAACGAGGTGGGGTACATCATTTATTTGGAAAATGAGTACCATCAAAGCTTAAGTACCATCAAATCTTAGCCCTTGCAATCTTATTCCAAAGACCAGCCTTCCACGTTAAGACTTTTGTACAGGGTGTCTCTCATACAGCTTTTTCTTTCCTTCCTAAGGCAGTTTCAGACTTTCCTTCACTACCTGGGTATAGTTCACACTTTACAAGTTTACTTCTCATTCACGGCTTCCATTAGCAAGTCTGACTCTCTTTTTGTCATGCCTTATGGTGCTCATAAAAGGGAACCAGCTTCTGATTCCACCTTTTCTCAGTAGCTCAAACTAATTATTATTCAGGCTTATGGCCCTAAGGACAAGGTTCCACCATTTCCCGCCAAGGCACACTCTGCTAGATCTGTGAGTGCTTCTTGGGATTTTAGGTATCAGGTGTCTGTTCAGACATTCACTAAATTCTACCAGGTGGATGTCCAGGTCTCATCTAATGCCAGCTTTGGGCTCAAGGTCCTTCAGGCAGCTCTTTGAGTTGCGGGCTACCCCAAGAGCTATTATATTTTTTTTTCATTATGTGGGCTTGTTAGTGTTTTGGTGCTGGTGCCCGCCCCTCAGTTGAACTGCTTTTGGACGTCCTATTTGTCCGATTTCTTGGAGCTCATTAAAGGACACAGATCTCACCCCTCTGTGTTTGTTATATATTCCTAAGTACTGTTCCTCTACAAAACAGAAGAATGTTGGGAGTGGTAGGGGCTATACCTGGCTGGCCAATGGCAGATTTGTTTGCCAGTGTCCACATACCTCTGTAGGTGGCAGTATAACCTATCGTATCAGAATACAGAGTCCAGTCTCCCTTAAAGTGGTTGTAAAGCTCAGGCATGAAACATGAACAAAGCATCCCTCATGAGCAACATCCCTCCGTAGTGTGTACTTGACTCAGTTAGGACCACTAAGTGGCTTTTCTGGCTGCTGCCTAATTCCTCTGCTATCACCATTAATCACCTCTGAAAAGTTTGCCTCATACCAAGAGAAAAATGAAGACAGGGAGAGTTGATTGACAGCCTCAGCTCTGTTCCTGTGTGCTGTGTGCAGAAGGGAGGGGTGTGTCCCTTGCCTCAAATCAGCTTCCAAAGCTCTCCTCTCTGAGCTCTGCAGAGTGTAATTCCAGCTTTCCACCCCCTGCTTTCTGACAGCTTAGACAAGCCTTATAATCGCTGCACTTTGAACAGATGAAGAGAAGGGAAGACTGCAGATAAACCGATACAACTTATATAGGAGGATTTGTTTTATCTCTGTGAGGCAAGGCACTTCACCGGGTATATGTATGGGTTTACAACCACTTTAACCACTTAAGGCTGCCCTATAGCAGTTTTACTGCTACAGGATGGCACCTCTGCGCCAGATCACATATATGTGATATATATGTGATCAGGCCCTTCCGGATAGGGGGCGCGCATGCGCGCTGCCGGCGGCTTATCAGCAGGTACTGTGGGCTCCATTTCCGCAGGCACCCGCCAATGATCCAGCAGAGAGACAGAACGGCAATCTGCCTATGTAAACAAGGCAGATCGCCATTCTGTCAGTAGCAAAGGCATGGCAGGGGCATGGATCCATGCCTTTCCCTACTAAAAGCACCTCCCCCACATGTAGTAAAACACTGGCTAGGTATGCATTTAACCCTTTGATCACCCCTGATGTTAACCCCTTCCCAGCCAGTGTCATTAGTACAGTGACAGTGTATATTTTTAGCACTAATCACTGTATTAGTGTCACTGGTCCCCAAAAAGTGTCAAAAGTGTCAGTTAGTGTCCGAATGCCAGCCGCAATATCGCAGTCCCGCTATAAGTCGCTGATCGCCACCATTACTAGTAAAATAAAATAAATAAATAAAAATATCCCATAGCTTTTAGACGATCTAACTTTTGCGCAAACCAATCAATATACGCTTATTGGGGGGTTTTATCTACCAAAATATGTCACAGAATACATATTGCCCTAAATTTATGAAGAAATTTGATTACATTTTTTATTACATATGTTTTATACCGTAAAGTAAAAAATATTGTTTTTTGTCGCTCTTCTTTTGTATATCACACAGAAAATAAAAAGTGCAGAGGTGATCAAATACCACCAAAAGAAAGCTCTTATTTGTGGGGGAAAAAAATGACTTTTTTTGGGGGGTACAGCATTGCGCAATTGTCAGTAATGCTGTATCGCACAAAATGGCCTGGTCATGAAGGGGGGTAAATCTGAAGTGTGAAGTGTTAATAAACTTTAAGAAATTAATTTTAAGCTCAGTACAAACATTTGTAAATAAAAAAAAATGATTTTCTCTGTGTGGCTTCATTTCCAATTAACAGACTTTCGGGAATGTTAATACTAAAGACTTCCAAGCTTTCTGTGAACCTTTTCACTCCAGGGTGATCTGTCACTTCCATTCCTTATTCATACATATTCTGAAGACCTGAAGAGCTTCTTCTGAATATTGAGGACAATGAAAAAAACTTGCTAACTCTCTGCAAATGCTCTAAATGACTTTTGCTAAATTAAACACCTGCTAAAAGTATCCGCCGCTCCGCATCCTCTTCGCATCCCCTTCTGTAAAAAAAAAGAAAAAAAATGTAAACCTTTTCACTCGGGGAACTCAGTGACTATCTAACGCCATTCATACTATTAATGTAGAAAGAACTTTTTATGAATATTGAGAGTATTCCGAAAATCTTGCTAACCCTTTGCCAAATATTCTAACCGCATTCGCTAAATTAAACACCTGCTGAAAGTATCTGCGCTCTGTATCCTCTACAGATCCGATCGCTGATAGGGTTTCACTCCCAACATTTTTATGGTTGACCTACTTTAAAATGATCAGCCTTCTTCTAAAGCTGAACTCAAGGCACACAGATAAAACACAGCGCAGATACAATTGTCTGAGTTCTTTTACCTGTCAAAAACAAAACAAAAAATGAATATTTCTGTTGAGTGTTGCGATCTAGACTACAATGTTCCTGACCTCGAGTGCAATTTAAGCCCAAATGATTTTTTAGTTCATATAAGCTAAATATACACTATATTACCAAAAGTATTGGGACACCTGCCTTTACACGCACATGAACTTTAATGACATCCCAGTCTTATGCTGGCCATACACTATACAGAAAATCGGCCGAACCCATTTTCGAAAAAAGAACGTTCGGTAATGACCGCAAACGATCACGCCATCAGGTAAGTAAAGATTTTCGATCGTTAAATCGTTTATGAACAGCAATGTATTGTTTTTTCGTTCGTTTTTTTCATTTATAAAAGGAAGTGTCAAAATGTGTTTGACCTCTGCACTGTGGCTTCCTGTGTTTGACGAGGAGCAACATACGTTTGTGCGTACGTCGGAACGAACCCTCTATCTACAATATGGATGTGGATGAAAGGACCATTGGCATAGTCATGCTTGGAGTGATGGCTATACAACAAGCAGAGGAACCCATAATCAAAAGGCGAAGGTTATGGAGTAAAGAGTGGCTGAAGAACCGGGATGACTTCTCTCATATGAGATTGGTTCGAGAGCTCAAGGAAAACAATCCAGATGACTATCGGAACTATCTGAGGATGCCTGATGAGTCCTTTCAGCTCTTATTGAGTAAAGTGTCACCCCTTATTACCAAAAAAGACACAGTCTTAAGACCAAGCATCCCAGCAGAGCAGAGACTGGTAGCAACACTTCGCTTTATGGCAACTGGCCGAAGTTATGAAGATTTAAAGTTCACTACCAGAATCTCTGCCCAGTCACTTGGCCGCATCATACCAGAGACCTGCCAAGCCATTATAAAGCTCATGCAAGAGGAATACCTAAAGGTAATGACACACTGCTTTTATTTTGAACTCTCAAACACTGTACAGCTTGCTTTGTTTAACTTTGATTTTAGAAGCTCTAAACATATCAGTAAACTCAAACTAGTTCATAACATGTCAAACTGAAAAACATAACATATTTAAACCCAAATGTATGTTATTCACAAAGATGTGTACTGATAATCATGTCCCCAGTTGCTTTGTTGACGATCCTGCTGTGGGAATGGTACGTGCCACTGATGCATTTGTTGAGGTACTTGCAATGATTGTGGGTGTGTGGTTTGCAATGATTGTGGGTGTGTGGTTTGCAATGATTGTGGGTGTGTGGTTTTGTGCTCAGCTAAGTGTGTATTTGTGGTCATCTCCCCCCTTAACCCTTTATTAAGAAGTTGAATGAGTAATGGTTCCAGTAATTGTTTTTGGTCTTCTGACATCCTGCGCATTTTCTTTGCTGCAAATGCACCCAGGTCATCACATTCATCCTTCTTCTGATTTAACGCTGCAGATGCTTGTAGTAGAAAGTTGCCTGTTGCATCTTGCTTTGTCTTTCTCTTTTTGGTAATGCTTACTGGTGGTGATGTGACAGTTTATGTTTCACTGCCAAATAGATCCTGTATAATAAAGCCAATTGTTATAATTTTTGGACAATTAAGCCTTAAATTTTTTTGTAACATATATTTTTATCTTTGCACAGCTGCCATCATCTGTGGAGGAATGGAAATCAACTGCCAAACAATTTGAAGACTATTGGAATTTTCCAAACTGTGGTGGTGCCATAGACGGCAAACATGTTCAGATAATACCCCCAGCAAACTCTGGCTCATTCTTCTACAATTATAAAGGCTACTTTAGCATTGTCCTAATGGCAATTGTCAATGCCAAGTATGAATTTATTTTTGTTGACATAGGGAAAAATGGCAGAAATTCGGATGGGGGAATAATAGAGAAGACCTCTTTTTTCCAGCACTTAAAAAATGGACTTCTACATCTCCCATCCCAAGAGGACACAGTTGAAGGTCTCAACTTCTCATTTGTTGCCGATGACGCGTTTGCGTTATCTGAGCATATTTTAAAACCTTTTGCCCTCAAAAACCTGACACCTGAGCAAAAAATTTTTAATTATAGGTTATCTCGTGCTAGACGAGTTGTTGAAAACGCATTCGGTATTATGGCCAACCGTTTTAGAATATTTCACACAGCAATAAATGTAGCCCCCCCAAAAATTGACACAATAGTCCATAGTTGCTGTGTGTTACACAATTTCTTACGGTGTACTAGCTCCACCTACATGCCCCAATCCCAGTTGGACCGGGAAGATACTTTGTCTGGGGATGTCACGCCTGGTGAGTGGCGTAATGACACCGAAGGCTTATTAAACCTAGGCCGTGCCCCACCACGTCTCTCCAGTCAAGTCGCTCGCCAGAGTCGCATTGATTATATGCACTATTTTCTGGGTCCTGGAGCAGTAGATTGGCAAAACAATGTCTAAATGCCATGTAAATTTGAGTGGCTGCATTTATATATTATTTCATTACTAAATACAGATGTCATGTAAGATTTTTCTTTAAATAAAAAAAAATTACCAAGTTACATGTGCTTTGATTTTTGGATGTATTCTCTTCAATTTTTAGTTTCAGATGTGTATAATAAAACATAATATTATGACTTTACCTGACTGTCTGCCATTTCGTCAAATGTTCCATCTTCTTCATCTCCTGAAATATTCTCACTGATACTGTCTAAACTTGACACAGAGGGTCGTGCTTCCTCCTGGTCAGTCAGAAAACGTAGACTCTCAAAATACCACAGGCGTGGCACATATACTTCATCTGCACCTGCACCAGATCTTTTGGATTCATTAATTTTATTTAATTCTTTTTTGAAGATCGTACGCAGATTGGCTATTTTTTTGGTCACATAGGATATATCTGCTTTTGCATACACAACAGTGCATAGTTCCACTAATTTAGTATAAGCTTCTTTACGTTTTTGACGATCTGAGTAGTCTTTGGAGCGCACTTTCCATAGACATGTAAGGTCTCGGTACATTTCAATGAATTGTGGCAGGAAATGTGGTGATGTAAATTTGTCCACCATTGCTCCTGTAATAATCAAAAATGCAGCATTGTTCAGTTGCCAAACTACACCTAACAATTAATACCCTATAACTATTGTACTGGTCTGCTTACCTACAGTTCTTCAAAATCTTCTGTGTATTGGCCCGTGTAATCCTTTTGTCTGGTCAGTGGCAAGACAACGTTCTGTTCGGTGTGTGTTAAGCACCATACACACGATCGGACCTTGTACAAACTTTCCCGTTGTTTTTTTTTTGGAAAAAGGGCCTTGTCTCTCTGAACTTGTATTGCATGCAGACGGTCTGACGTTTAGGCAACAAACACGAACGTAGTGACGTTACAACGTACGGATGACACTTCCAAAGAAGACGTTAAATTTTTCGGCGTCACGCTTCGGGCTCCCTCTGCTAATTTCTAATTATTATACGTTTGGTCAGTGCAGATTCGTGCGTTACTTTGCGTTTACGACCGTTTGTAAAATTGTATGACAACCAGCCATGTTACGCAATCCTAGGAGAGATTGTGTTGTTTATGGGCTTGCAGTTCTTGCTGTGACTCTAGCCCGGTCCAGGAATAGTCAGAGTAGTAGGATGAGGATTATTTGGGCCAAAACTTGGCTACTTAATCGTGACCAATTTAGCCATATGCCCTTGCTGCGTGAGCTGCAGGAGAATAATCCAAATGATTCTCTGAATTATCTCCGGATGACGGACTCCTGCTTTCAGCAACTATTGTCCTTGCTGTCCCCCTATATCATGAAGCAGGACACCTGCATGAGGGCTGCTATTCCAGCAGAGCAAAAGCTCATAGCTACCTTACGTTATTTGGCGACAGGGAGGGGTCCCCAGGATATCAAGTTTACCACTTGGATCTCTCACAAGGCTCTGGGAGAGATTATTCCTGAGACATGTAGTGCTATTATCCAAGTCCTGCAGAAGGACTATATTCGTGTAATTTTTTGGATTTAATATCACCTTCGTGTTTTTCTAAAGTATTTTATAAATTTATTATTCCATCCTTCCCATTTTTTTAATATGCTGTGAATGAATGCCCTCTTTGTCCTCATGCATGCTGTAACTTTTTGGTGGCCTACATGCATATTTTCCTTCACTAACCTCCCCAGCATGCTACCCTTGGCCCACACACACCTAGCCTAGTAACTTAAAACTGTATTTTTTTCGGCTTCATTTTTAGGTTTACCACAAACACCCCCTAAAATGTGTCCCAATCTTATTCCTGTCCTTTAAATTCATGCAGAGTGCAAGATTCCCTTTTTGGTTGTGCAAATACTTATTCCCCCCCCCCCTAAAAAAACACCCAAAAAACAGTCAACCGATATAACTACTCTTTCTGCTGATTTTGCAAAACACATACATAGTATACCTTATTTTTTTAGGTAAGATTGCTGCCTAAATTCTCCAAAGCATGTAGTGCAAGGGCCTGCAAGATTACCTTCAAAAGGTCAAAATGATACGTTCGTTATGATGAATTTAGCATTATGAGGGGCTCACACCATCCCTGTGCTGTGCTGACTTCCTGTGTTTATAACTTTATCATAACGAATAATCCTAATTAACGAACATTGTTATTATTTTGTCCGATGTATGTCAAAATGTGTATAGATTTGAACAATGTGCCTTCTGATTTACGGATTTGCCCACTTCTTACCTGGCCACTGGCCTGACAATGTTCTAAAGATGGATGGTCAGGCAAAATAATACTTAATTTTTCATGCATTTAGCTCTCATGGAAGTGTAGAGGTTTACTTGTCAAAACCAGCTACCAATTCAACTCCCCCCCCCCCCCTTAAAGTTTAGGAATGTGCCACCAGAGGGGGTGAGGGAGCATATAATTAGAATTTAGCCTTTTTTGGATGTTGGGATGAATGGACGCCACTCTGACGGAGATGTGATGATACGTACTGAATTTTAGGATCGTATACAAAAAGGGACCTTAATTTTTCAAAATGCTCTGGACAATATTGAGGTACTAAATTTTGTCTTTGGGGCAGATGAGGCTACATTGCCTCAGAGAAAAGTGATGAGCCTTTTTCCCGACCAGCTCAATAGGCTGTGATGCCAGCTATGGCAAGTGCATGTGCTGGTTTGGGCTCCCAGAATGCCCGTCTTGTCAGTGAACAATATATGGACTACTTTTTTATTTGCTGATTAATTATTTTACTTCTTAATAAAATGAGATTTTCAAGGAAATACTGTTGTCTGTTTACTAGCTTTGCAAATAGCCTTGATCTTTTTAATTTTTGCCACTAGTGCAAACCAACCTGATGTGCAACATGAGGTGACAATCTCACTTTGAGCTAACTATTATATTGTGCTGTGTCTCAGCTACGCACATTTTAGAGTACACTGTCAATGTAACCACAGCAACTTAACAAATATACTGGTATTGAGCATTGAAATAAAAAAAACACACATTGGTTTTTTTCAAAAATGTTTTTATATGTGCACATTCCTGTGCGTTTTTTTCTTTGTACAAACAGGCATTATATATTATAAAACTGAACTTGTATGACAACCACGAACTTACAAAGTTCAACATTAACAAAATATGTTAATATTTATTTTCTTTATTATAAACAATTGTTTTACAAAATTTTTTCATAAAAATCTTGATGTAAATTTTTTTTGGATTTTTTTTTAATATTTTTTTGATATTTTGTGTGTAATTATTTTTTGATAATATTTTTTTTTTTAAATTTTTATATAATTTTTTTTTACAAAACTGTTTATAAATATTTAGATAAAATTTAGGTTTTTTTTTTTTTTTTACATTTTTTTATCATTATTTTTTTTTCATTTTTTTGGTCATTATTTTTTATGGAAAATTTTGTTGATTATTTTTGAAAATTTTTTTTTAATTTTTTTTTTTTTAATTAACAAACAGAAACAATAATTTGGACATAATCATGCAGCAGGAAATGAAGAACATGATAGATGTTTATGGACGTCAAAAGTGTTTAGATTCTACCCAAAACATCTATCATGTCCTTCATTTCCTGCTGCATTGTGTTGAGACGAGCTCTCATGGCATCTATTTCGCCATTCCATAACATGATCTGAGCTATGAGCCTTTGGGCGCTGTCTGCTGTAAAGTGGTCAGGTGGCTCTTCCACAACCAGAACATCACCTAAAAAAGTGAGAAAAAACATGTATTTAGAAATATGCAGGCATACATAGATTACCTGAAGCTGGGGTGTCAGACACTCACCTGGTGAGGTACAGGCTTCCACTTCCCCCACCTCTCTTTCATCATGTGTGATGCTGGTGCTGGGTTCAGGTTGGGGGTCCCGGCAATGTTGTGGCTCCCGGCGAGGTTGTGGGTCCCGGCAATGTTGGTGGTCCCGGCGAGGTTGGGGGTCCTGTTGACCCTGTTGTCTGCGTCTTTGATTCCCTATGAACAATTAAAAAAAGGTATACTTAGCACACAGATATTTATGGAAATAGGAATATGAAACATTGCTTTCAAGTGGTGTACAATTGTCTGTTTAGGAAGAGAACCAAGTTGAAGACATGAAACCGAGCCCTTTCTTTGATGGCCTTCTCCATCCAGCCTACCCTACCGCATTTGGGTCGCACGCAATATCTATGCTTGTTGGTTGTTAACCATTTTATTGCTCTCTCTATGTATTTAATATTGTGAAATAAAAAGTTTTTAATTTTACATTCTTTTCTCTTATTCACCTGGAATACTTTAGCACCGCTATAATCCCCTGTCCCTTTACTCATTGGTTATGATTAAAAAGACCTTTGACCCCAAATTCAATACTTACCTTTTTGTGCCAAGTTTTTATGGTGTCCCACACTAGTGCTCCTGAGTCCAGATGTGTAACCAGCTGCTGTGTCCTCTCCTTACATTCCACTGAATCTATTTATCAATTAATTAAAATTTCAAAGACATCTAGACAACAATCACATAAATGATCATGACCAAAACAGTCATAAGCCTATATCAGTTTAAAAAAGTCGTATTCATTGGCAAACGATCACTGTTGGTCCTTACGAACGTTATTTCCTACCCGCGAACGTTATTTAAAACCTACGAACATTCAGTATAACAGTCAAGAAAAGCACATGGAGAAGCAGGCAAGTGAAGAATCATAAATGGGACACACAAGTACTTACTTTTTCGAAGTTCCTTCCTTATTTTGAGGTACTGATCTGGCTCCCTGTTTTTCAGGTCAGACCAGCGCTTCCTCAGTTGGTCCTTCTTTCTATGGACCCCAAACTTCCGCTCCAAGGCCTTCACCACATCAGTGAGTATTTTGTCCTTTACCAAATTGGGTTGGGCATATGGGCCATGTTTCCCATCGTAATCTTGCTTTTTCAAGATTTAAACTATCTCCACCATCTCCTCAAATGACATGTTGGTGGCCTTCCTGGATCTGTATTCTGACACATGTGTCTCCGCCATGTTGCTCCTCACTACGCACCGAAGAGAAAAGGGGCGGGCAATATTCAAGAAAAAGAACGTCAGGGGCGGAGTTTCAGGCATGCGCCGTCTATGTCAAGTTAACACGCGGTACGAACGAATGCGTGATGCCGTTCGGGTAGCGGAGTTTTCACGCATAGATAGTGTATATCAATCGAACGAGCGTGTGATGTAAGATTACGCTCTGTTTGTGTGCGAGACAAAGGCAATCCGAGAGTCCCCGCGAAAAGAAGCTGGTTCTAAATTCTGTCGCTACCGTTCGTAATTTTTAATGACATTTTTTAATTTGAAATGTCATTTTGCTCTCTGACTGTTTTAAACAGGGGAAACATGCGCCCCTTTACAGGCATACTATAGACACCCACCCTAGGTAATAAATTTAAAGGAATATTACACTTTTATTGTTTGACTTTATTCATTATTAAAATCACTGTTCATGAAAAAATGGGTGTTTTGTAAACTTTTCTGTCCATTCATACATGTCTCCTGGGGCAGGACCCAGGTCACCAAACACTTTTTATGGCAATACCATGAATATAAGCCTTTAAAATTACCACTTATAATTATTCATGTTCAACTCCCTTAGACTTTAACGGTGTTCACGTGTTAAAATCAATTTTTGGCCTGTTCAAATGTTCTGTTGCAAAACTAACAGGGGGGTGTTGGTCTCATCCCTAATGGCAATTAGCTTGCATATTATCTCTTAAAATTATCACTTTGGAATTCTACCATAGACTTTTATAGGTTGGCAAATTAGAAAATGTTGTATGGGGCACACTGCAAACAGCCCCCCCCCCCCCCCAGCTGCCCTACTGTCAATGCAGCGTGACCTGTGCCACATACAGCATGACCTGTGCCCAATACAGCCTGGTCTGCCTGTGCACCATACAGCCTCACCTGTGCAGAGGAAGAGGCAAGCTACTAGGATCAGCAGAGAGCGGGATTGGCCACTGTACTAGCTTTCATTAGAATTTTCCCGTCTTCCCGGGGCTCATCACATAGCCCCACCTCTTGGCCCGACGCCTTTGATGACGTCACATGTCCCGCATTGGATCGGCGTTCTATCAAATGCACTGGCCCAAAAGGTGGAGCTATGTGACGTGAGCCCCGGGAACATTGGAAGTTCTAATGAAAGCTCTTACATCGGGCAATTCAGCTCTCTGCTGATACGGACAGCTCGCCTCTTCCTCTCCTCTCTCTTCCCCTGGCTGGGAGACTGTGCCGGCGATGCTCTTATCCTCACTGGGCCCCACTCGGCTGCGGGCCCCATAGCGCCCGCATGGGTCAGTATGGTGGTAGTTACGACCCTGAATGCATAGTCATTTTTTTGGGTTCAAAAAGTGAGTCCCATATCAATAGACAGCAGTGGCTAAAAAGGATTAGGACAAGAATGAGAAATGCTGGAGTCAGAATGATAGTCTTTCCTATTTGGACACATTACAAATTAAAAAGTCATGACATGAAAATTGTTGATGAATGATGTCCAAAAATTAAAATGATGTTGGTTTTACACACACAGGAACTTTAGAGCCAAGAAGAGCCTGGGCCCAGCAGCCAGACAACAACTGAGTGCAGGATCCCTCCCCTGCGTCCTCCCAAAAAAAGGGCCAGGAAGAGCCAACATCTGGATGAGGCCACATCTGAGTTCTTAACTAGGGCTACCTCTCTGATAAACACAGCACCCGATAGTGCTGAAGGGTTTGGCAGTTTTAATGCTAGTAAGCTCCGTGAGCTTGACGCAGATCAAAGGGAGCTGTAATCATCCAGCTCTTCAGCAAGGCCAGGAAACAAGAGCTAACCACTAAATCTCATGTGTGTCATTTGAACAACACTCCTCCACAACAAACCTACCCACCCCAGCAAGCCCACCCACCTGAGCAGCATGGTGGTCAGTGGCAAAAGCAGCCCCAAGGATCCACAACATATATTTTTTCTTTTGATGTGTATCGTTTTCTCTTTTTCTTTTGAAATCATCATTTTTAATTGTGAGGACAGAGAACATGTCTAATAATTTTGTAAGTTTATTTATGTTGTGAATGCACAATAAGCAAAATGGCCTTAAAAAAAAAAAATAAAAAGGATTGATATCACTAGAACACAAATCCTAACTAAAATATGTTTGTACTCTGTCAGTATAACCAGCAAAGCAGATTTATTCTTAAGCCATTAAAAATTCGTGATGGTCCTTGCTTCCGACCATGTGTGTTTGTACTTTGGACTAAAGTCCGATGGTATTTTGTGCACACACGATCGGAGTTTTGTTGACAGAAAGTTTGTCCATTCGTAGCCAACAAAAGTCCGAATTAAAAAATAATTTGTCCGATGGAGCGTACACACGGTCAGATGCTGCTCCAGAACTGCTAATTTGCATGTTTGTTGTCAAAAAGTCCGATCGTGTGTGCGGGCCTTTATATAGTTGGTGTTGACGATTGGTCATGACGTTTGGACGCGAACGTATTTGACACGAATATTTCCCTTCCGGGTTAAATTATTTTCAACCATGCGCAGTAGCAACCATTCGTTTTTTCACGGACGAAGAACGCATTAAACTTGCAATTTATCGTACGTTCGGCAGAAAATTTCCAAACTTGCCGTTCGTTTTTTTTCCACAAAAACGTCACAAACGATTATCGATTTGTGCCCATTAACTTGCTGAAAAACGAATGAAGTGTCTATATGAACGATTTTTCGGACGATTTTCTGTATAGTGTATGGCCAGCATTAGTCTGTAGGGTTCAATATTGAGTTGGCCCACCCTTTTCAGCTATAACAGCTTCAACTCTTCTGGGAAGGCCGTCCACAAGGTTTAGGAGTGTGTCTATGGGAATGTTTGACCATTCTTCCAGAAGAGCATTTGTGAGGTAAGGCACTGATGTTGGATGAGAAGGCCTGGCTCACAGTCTCCACTCTAATTCATCCCAAAGATGTTCTATATCCGGTTGAGGTCAGGACTGAAGGTCAGTCAAGTTCCTCCACCCCAAACTTGCTCATCCATGTCTTTATGGACCTTGCTTTGTGCATTCATTTGGTGGAGGGGGGATTATGGTGTGGGGTTATTTTTCAGGGGTTGGGCTTGGCCCCTTAGTTCCAGTGAAGGGAACTCTTAAAAGGGTTGTAAACCCTTGTGTTTTTTCGGCGTAGAGGGTTCCCTTTAAAATCCATACCAGACCTAAGGGCCTGGTATGCCCCCAGAGGACAATTCCCTCTCGCGCTGGCCGCAATAGGAAAATATGTTTTTCCTATTGCAGCCAGCGCGAGATGTACAGTACCCGGTCGCTGAGAATCAGCGCAATGGGTTCGCGCTGGAAACATTCTCGCGGCCGCGGTAATTTGTACAAAAGTCTGTTGCTTTTGTGTACACACGATCGGACTTTGCTTCATCGGACTTTTGTTGCCGGAAAGTTTGTGCGTTCGCACAGCCAACAAAAGTCCGATGGAAACAGAATATCAGTTTAGGCCGATATGTATTCTTCTATATATTTTTGGTAAAAAAAAAAATGACACTGGCAGTGAAGGGGTTAACCACTAGGTGGCAGTGTAGGGGTTAAGTGTGTCCTGGGGAGTGATTCTAACTGTGGGGGGGGGGGAGGGGCTGTGTGTGGCACATAACTGATCTCTGCTCTTGATCATAGGGAGCAGAGACCAGTGACACTGTCACTAGCCAGAACGGGGAGATGCTTGTTTACATTAGCATTTCCCCGTTCTTCCTCTCCGTGAGACTATTGCGGGTATCCCTGCGGACATTGAGTTCGCGGGACCCGCGACCCGACTCACGGAGCTTGCCGCGGGCGAGCTCGCCCGCAGGCCGCCTCTTAAAGGGCAACGTACACGTATGTTAATTTGCCTGTACGTGCCATTCTGCCGCAGTGTATCTGCGTGAGGCGGTTGGCAAGCGGTTAACCCTTCAATTTATCATTAGTTTGGCAGAAAATTTCCAAACTTGTCCTTCGTTTTTTTGGTTCAAAAACGTCCGATTACCGTTTTGTGCCCATTAACTGTCCGAAAAACGAACGTCTAAATGACCGAATTTTGGCGGATTTTTCGTATAGTGTATGGCCAGCAAAATCAGCCAGGTTTTTTTTAGCAAACAGTTTGGACAAGAAATACATTAACCTTTCAATTTATCATTCGTTCGGCAGCAAATTTGCAAACTTGTCCTTCGTTTTTTCGGCTCAAAAATGTCCCAACGATTATCGATTTTGTGGCCATTAAACGAACGAACTGGCCAAATGACCGAATTTCGGCTGATTTTTCGTATAGTGTATGGCCAGCATTACACTTACATTGAGGTTAAAAAATTTGAGCATGAACTGTATTACTAGCAGCTGTACCAGCCTGCCAACTAGTTCAGATAGCGTTGCAAGTACTCTCCGATCCAATGCATTTCCACAAACTGTCATCTACTGGGACTACCCATCTGACGTGTTTCCACACAACTGTCATCTACTGGACCCAGTAGACAACAGTTGTGTGGAAACACGTCGGATCGATGAGTACTTGCAACGCTATCTGAACTAGTTGGCAGGCTGATACCGCCGCTAGTGATACAGTTCATGCTCAAATTTTTTAACCTCAATGTATGTGTAACTTTTATCTTTTTAATAAAAAAAAAAGTTGGCTGATTTACACTATGAGGCTTCTCCCTTTTCTATACAGTGGGGACAGAAAGTATTCAGACCCCCTTAAATTTTTCACTCTTTGTTATATTGCAGCCATTTGCTAACATCATTTAAGTTATTTTTTTTCCTCATTAATGTACACACAGCACCCCATATTGACAAAAAAACACAGAATTGTTGACATTTTTGCAGATTTAATAAAAAAGAAAAACTGAAATATCACATGGTCCTAAGTATTCAGACCCTTTGCTCAGTATTTAGTAGAAGCACCCTTTTGATCTAATACAGCCATGAGTCTTTTTGGGAAAGATACAAAAAGTTTTTCTCACCTGGATTTGGGGATCCTCTGCCATTCCTCCTTGCAGATCCTCTCCAGTTCTGTCAGGTTGGATGGTAAACGTTGGTGGACGGCCATTTTTAGGCATCTCCAGAGATGCTCAATTGGGTTTAAATCAGGGCTCTGGCTGGGCCATTCAAGAACAGTCACAGAGTTGTTGTGAAGCCACTCCTTCGTTATTTTAGCTGTGTGCTTAGGGTCATTGTCTTGTTGGAAGGTAAACCTTCGGCCCAGTCTGAGGTCCTGAGCACTCTGGAGAAGGTTTTCGTTCAGGATATCCCTGTACTTGGCCGCATTCATCTTTCCCTCTATTGCAACCAGTTGTCCTGTCCCTGCAGCTGAAACCCCCCCCCCCCCACAGCATGATGCTGCCACCACCATGCTTCACTGTTGGGACTGTATTGGACAGGTGATGAGCAGTGCCTGGTTTTCTCCACACATACCGCTTAGAATTAAGGCCAAAAAGTTCTATCTTGGTCTCATCAGACCAAAGAATCTTATTTCTCACCATCTTGGAGTCCTTCAGGTGTTTTTTAGCAAACTCCATGTGGGCTTTCATGTGTCTTGCACTGAGGAGAGGCTTCTGTCGGGCCACTCTACCATAGAGCTCCGACTGGTAGAGGGCTGCAGTGATGGTTGACTTTCTACAACTTTCTCCCATCTCCTGACTGCATCTCTGGAGCTCAGCCACAGTGATATTTGGGTTCTTCTTTACCTCTCTCACCAAGGCTCTTCTCCCGGATAGTTCAATTTGGCCGGACGGACAGCTCTAGGAAGGGTTCTGGTCGTCCCAAACATCTTCCATTTGAGGATTATGAGGGCCACTGTGCTCTTAGGAACCTTAAGTGCAGCAGACTTTTTTTGTAACCTTGGCCAGATCTGTGCCTTGCCACAATTCTGTCTCTGAGCTCTTCAGGCAGTTCCTTTGACCTCATGATTCTCATTTGCTCTGACATGCACTGTGAGCTGTAAGGTCTTATATAGACAGGTGTTTGGCTTTCCTAATCAAGTCCAATCAGTATAATCAAACACAGCTGGACTCAAATGAAGGTGTGGAACCATCTCAAGGATGATCAGAAGAAATGGGCAGCACCTGAGTTAAATATATGAGTGTCACAGCAAAGGGTCTGAATACTTAGGACCATGTGATATTTTAGGTTTTTTTTTTTGTTAATCAATCCGCAAAAATATCAACAATTCTGTGTTTTTCTGTCAATATGGGGTGCTGTGTGTACATTAATGAGGAAAAAAATGAACTTAAATGATTTTAGCAAATGGCTGCAATATAACAAAGAGTGAAAAATTTAAGGGGGTCTGAATACTTTCCATCCCCACTGTATATGATCCTTGAACATATGAAGTTTATCCCTGCAAGCATATCAAGACATGCTGTTTGAAATGTCCACACCTGTGATCATTCCTGCACAAGCTCCTTTGATCTCTGTAATAGGGATCCATCGGATCTGGTAAGAGGCCATCCTCTTTTCTTGTGGACGGAGCACTTTTCTATTTTCTTTGAGCACTGCTGGATACGGAGTGGATTATTATATTTACACATTCATTTGTTATATACATTTTCCATCAAGTGTGTTAACTTGTTTTATGGACTTGAGTTTCTGGATTCAATATATATATATATATATATATATATATATATATTTTTTGTAACACTGAAAATCTTTTGAATAATGCACTATTTATTGTGACCATTTTTTTGTATCACCAGTGGTGAATTTATGATTAGAGTATATATATCATTTACATTTATTGTTTGACCACAAGTTATAGGAGCGATTGTGTCAAATCAATTCAATCACATTATTTGCTATTTGAGAACATTATCACATGAGTTCACTAATTTAAAGGAACAGCGCACCATTAGTATATTTTCTGTTTATTTTATTGCTTTCAGGATTTGGGTTGCAGCAGACCTATACCAGACCGGCGCAGAGATATATTTATACTTTATAAAAGCTCTTTCTGTATGTTTAGGGTCATTGTCCTGCTGGACTGTGAACCCAGTCTCGAGTCTTTTGCAGACAACAGGTTTTCTTCTAAGATTGCCCTGTATTTGGCTCCATCCATCTTACCATCAACTCTGACCAGCTTCCCTGTCCCTTCTGAAAAAAAAGCATCCCCACAACATGATGCTGCTACCGCCATGTTTCACAGTGGGGATGGTGTGTTCAGGGTGATGTGCAGTGCTAGTTTTGCGCCACACATAGCGTTTTGCTTTTAGGCCAAAAAGTTGAATTTTGGAATCATCTGACCAGAGCACCTTCTTCCACATGTTTGCCGTGTCCCCCACATGACTTCTCACAAACTGCAAACGAGACTTCTTATGGCTTTCTTTTAACAATGGCTTCCTTCTTGCCACTCTTCCATAAAGGCCAGATTAGTGGAGAACACGACTAATAGTTGTCCTGTGGAAAGATTCTCCAACCTGAGCTGTGGATCTCTTCAGAGTTACAATGGGCCTCTTGGCTGCTTCTCTGATTAAAGCTCTCCTTGCCCGGCCTGTCAGTTTAGGTGGACGGCCATGTCTAGGTAGGTTTGCAGTTGTGCCATACTTTTTCCATTTTCGGATGATGGATTGAACAGTGCTCCGTGAGATGTTCAAAGCTTGGGATATTTTTTATAACCTAAACCTGTTTTAATCTTCTCCACAACTTTATCCCTGACCTGTCTGGTGTGTTCCTTGGCCTTCATAATGCTGTTCGTTCACTAAGGTTCTCTAACACAATGTTTCTCAACTCCAGTCCTCAAGTACCCCCAACAGGTCATGTTTTCAGGCTTTTCATTATTTTACACAGGTGATTTGATCAGTTTCACTGCCTTGGTAATTACCACAGCCATTTCATCGAGGGAAATCCTGAAAACATGACCTGTTGGGGGTACTTGAGGACTGGAGTTGAGAAACATTGTTCTAACAAACCTCTGAAAGCTTCACAGAACAGCTGCATTTATTTATTAAAATACACACAGGTGAACTTTATTTAATAATTAGGCAACTTCTGAAGGCAATTGGTTCCAGTAGATTTTAGTTAGGGGTATCGGCATAAAGGGGGCTGAATACAAATGCACGCCAAACTTATCAGATATTTATTTGCAAAAAAGTTTGAAAATGTTATCATTTTCCTTCCACTTCACAATTATGTGCCACGTTGTGTTGGTCTATCATCTACATAAAATCCCAATAAAATACATGTCTGTTTTTTGGATGTAACATGAAAAAATGTGGAAAATTTCAAAGGGGTATGAATACTTTTTCAAGGCACTCTTTCAGTTTCACTCCCCTACTATGCTGGAAATAGACTTTTTATCACCTTTATGACTTTAGCACAGTTGCAGTATTTTGCTGGATAGAATTAACAGCTAATGATTGTTTTCTCTAGTTTCTCATTAAAGACAAAGATTTACAACATTCAGAAATATGCAGAACATTTCGTCCTTATTTTCTTATTTGGTTTTATTTTTTTACTTAGGACGACAAACGGAAGCGCACATTGCTAAACCAAACACAGGCTTATGATGTAACGGTTATAAAAGAACAGCCTGAAGACATTCAAAACATATTGAAAGTTAACTGCTGTATTGCATTACCCACCTCACACATCTAATTGGGTTTTGGAAATATGTGACTCATCAATGGCCGCCGGTGGCAGTAAATTGAAATCAATATTTAGATAATAAGCGAGCAGCCATCTTTCTAATATATTGTTTTGTTTTTGTGAAGTGTTAAAGGGGACCTTGCTTAAAGAAATCTTATTTTGTAGCTCATCAGCACCCCCAATAAGAAATAAAAAATTAAAAGTTGAACTTCAGGCAGACATAAAAGACACAAATTACAGTGGAATCCTAACTGTTTTTCACCCCAGCCACCCCATAGGCAGGTGCAGTCTGTATTCTCCACTGCAGGTGGCGCTGGACCACATCTTCCTCTATGATTTCCTCATTCACAGGGAGGCAGCTATCTGGCTGGATGCTGGTGCCCCAAGTGACTTTGGCAGCCATCTTGGGTCAGGCAGAGTCTATTTAGGAATCTGACACCTGAGTTTGGCACCCTTTATACGAGTGGACAGGTTAGGGACAGGACTCTGTCTGTCAGGGACAGTGATAGCAATAGGGAAAGGTTCTGATGGAGTAGGGAGAGAGCAGAGACTATGTCTACCTCTTCAGGAAACATCCTATTTGGGTCAGACCGGCCAGGACGCATTTTGCTCTGTGTGGCAGACCCGGTTGTCATCCACCAGCCTTCTGACCGCTGATATTCTCTGCATGCCTGTAAATAGCTCTGGAGGGGTAAGCTCTCCGCTGGGCCTGTTGAGCTGTTGATTTATTGTTCAATGCAACGTTCTGCTAATCAGGACTCTGTGCGTTTACTGCCTGCCACACCATGCTGCACCTGACCAACAACCCTCCTAAATATATGTAGCACCCTCCTGGATAGGTTGATAGGTAGGTTAGGTAAATTTAGTTCTTGTAGCTCCCCTGTAATCAGTTGAGCAGTTTGTGATTGATTTGGGCTGTTCTGGGGCTCTGCAGCCTGCAGGGTTGATTTCTTTCCCGTTTTCTGGAGGCTTCCAGAATATAGTTTGTTGGGAGAGTCAAATAAGCAGCCTGAATATTTATGTGGTTCCAGCCAATCCCTGGGGGAGGTGGCTGGGAGAGTGCATAGATAGTGTGAAGCCTAAGATAGTGGGGTTCTTGTCCAGGAGGAAAAATTCCCAGCCTGAAGGGCTGCTGTCCCTTTGGACAGTACAGCTGAAGACTCCAATGGTGCTCATTGAGGTCCCAGCTGTGGCAGAGCTGAAGGCCTATTCTACTACAATTCCAGGGAGCTAAGAAAGGGGTTTCACTGGGGATCCGGTCTGGAAGATTCATTGAGGAGTTGTCTGGAGGGAGCTATCCAGGTACTCGGGGGGGCACTGTGAGCGCAGACCCGAGTGAAGGATTCTAGTAACTGTTGCTGCTGATAACCCCTGGTGCACCAATACTAATGCCTGCCATAGCCTGGCCTGGAACATTGCTTATGGTGTCCCAGTGCTGTCTATTCCTTGATATATTGCTAGAGGGACTATTATAGGAAGTAGCTGCAGAGAGAAGAGTGTCCTCTCATTACTGTCTGTTGTTCTGGAGTATCTCACTGCTTCCCGGAGCCCCATCCAAGTTAATCAATCAGCAATAACGTTTGAAAAAGGCAACCCCTAGCCTGTTTACTTAGCCCGAAGAGTGGATGTTGCTGTTTGTCTGGCTGCTGCTGGACTAGTGGGAAAAGAACCTGGGACAAAGTCAGCAACCCTTGTGGGAATGTGCGCTACATAAAAAAAAAAAAAATTCCCAATTTCTACTTACCCTCTCCATTGAGGTGGGTGGGAAGGTCAGGCATAGTCGGAACTCTTGATGAGTGCCTGTCACTGGTCCTTCAGCTCTATTAACTCCCACAATACCTAAAGATTACAGCTGCGGGGACCAACGCAAGGGACACTTTGTAAAAAAAACAAACACAAGAGGGCACCTCCATCTTAAAAAAAGGTATAAAAAACAATAGAAATGCACTCACTAGATAAAAGTGAATCAAGGCTTGTCATAACCCATATAGACCTCCATAGAATCATCGTGTATGGGTATATACGGATTATGACAAGCCTTGATCCACTTTTATCTAGTGAGTGCATTTTTATTGTCTATTATACCTTTTTTTATTAAATCGCTACACCTAGATGGAGGTGTCCTCTTCTGTTTTTTTTTATATGTGCATTAGGATCTCAAGACTTAATCTGAGAGCTGCATCCACTTTACCTGGTGTTCCCTACCACTATCCTGGCTCTTGTATGTGCCCCGTTAAATAAGGGTTGGGTTCCAGTCGGCATAATAGCTTATTTATTTACAAGGGACCCTTTGGATTGTTTTAATTTACAAAATGCTTTATTAATCCCAAACTGAAAAAAAAAAAACTTGAAGTAGAGATGGCTGCTAAAGCCAAGACACATAATCCAAATACTCATAAATGTTCACCATCAGTCAGTACCTAAACACACACACACACACTTGTAGGTAGGTGCAGTCTATTTTCTCCACTGCAGGTGGCTCTCAACCTCAGCGGCACTGTAGAGGGAGAGGAAGTAAAGAGGAACCTAATTCATCTTTGGTATACTGAGTCAGAAGGGGGCGCTATCCGATTGGAGGTTGGTGCCCCATGTGACTCTGGCGGTCATCTTAGGTCAGGCAGAGTCTATTTAAGACACTGTCTCCTGGGCTTGGTGCTCATTTCACGTGTAGCTAGAGACAGGTCACCCATCTGTCCGGGACAATACCTAGAGTCAGAGAGAAGTTCCTGATTAATAGGGAAAGTGCAGGGCCACACCATTTTAACTGGAAGTCTTCCCACTTGGGTACGGATCAGCCAGGCCACATTTCCCCCCTTGAGACAGATGCTGTCGGCACACCTGAGACCTTCTGCTGCCACTCATGGCTGTTACATCCTGTGAGCGCTCTCGGTCGGGTTGCCTTCCTTTCAGGCTTGTTCTATTTTGCCAAACTTCAATTACCATATATTTCTGTTCTTTGCACCTGGACTCGGAGTGTTTTCTGCCGCCGCACTAATTTGCACCTACCCCCAAACTGAATGCATCATGCTACCTGAACCTGAAAGAGTCTTGTGACTACTCCCTGTAGCATAGGCTCTCTTTCTTTGTACTGCTTTGTTTACTCACAGATTCACAGATGTTTCAGAGAAGCACTTCAGGCAATGGCTGATGATTAAGATAAAATAAATGGGGCTCTTGTGGTGGTGCCATTGGATACATGATGATGCAGGTATTGGTCGCATTATGACATTACACAGCTCAGCTCTTCAAAATCACCAGCTACAAATTTCACAACTTATGTTTCTTTACGATCGACCTTTATAAGCTAATTGGCCATGTGTAAATCCCCAGTGTGATGCTGAAATTTTGCCAAAGCTCTTCTCTCTCTCTAACACCTTCTGGTCATTCTAGACTTGATTTAAGTGCTTTACTGTAGTTTTCTGCAAGCCATTTCCTCGCACGTTGGTGATTTTACAAATGGGAAGCCAGCGCATTAGGATGATAAAAGAAACAGTATTGATTGCCTTTCTATTTGCCACTTCAAGGTATCATATCTCTTTGTATAGGTTAAGATGTCCTTGACACATATGTTAGCTGTCCTTCTGTCAGGAACAGCGTGGATCATTTAACAGGGAGAAGAGAAGATGAATTGACGGGTTCCGGTACTGCCGGCAGATACATCAAGGAGCAGATCACAAAGTGTCATGTTCAGATCTTCATAGACTTTTCCTAATCAGACAGAAGCAGAGATACTGTACATTGAGAGCTGCAATCATGCAGAGATGCCTAAGAGCTCATGCATATAGGCAGTTATAATCTGCTTACTTTGCCCATGCAGGGCATTACAACAGGTTCCTATAATTCCCTTTTGGATATGATTGGATCCCCTTTGTTTCCCTGCCCCTCCATTTATCTGCCAGAGCAAAGTGAAATAACCAGTACTTCTGGGTATGGGATGAGTATATAATTCTCTCAGCCATCTGGTTAACCTTATAGCACTGGGATCTTTGGTTTGAACCCCAATTAGGACACTACCTGTGTTCTGTTTGTGGCTTTGTGCATTGACGTACCTCCTTACACCCAGTCTGCCTGAACAGTATTGTCCCCAGCTCACTTGGCACCATCCACAGGCAGCTTAAAGCTGGGCACACACTATCCAACAATCATCAGGAAGTGGCCGAGGTTCGGTCATTGTGCAGCAGTTTGTCCAACAGAAGCCGGTCCAATGACCGTTTTTTTTTAAAACCCTCCTGATATAGGATGCTTGGTAAATGTAGTTTTTTGGCTTGCTCTTTAATTTTAGGGGCAGTAACCATTTTCCGTGGTTCACTGTTCCCACAAAGTTGGGAGTGTGAAATTGTCCAAAATGTCTTGGTATGCTGACACCTTAATGCCGCGTACACACGAGCGGACTTTACGGCAGACTTTGTCCTGCGGACTTTTCAACGGACTTTACGACGGACTTTCCGAATGAACGGACTTGCTTACACACGATCAACCAAAGTCCGACGGATTCATACGTGATGACGCACGACCGGACTAAAACAAGGAAGTTCATAGCCAGTAGCTAATAGCTGCCCTAGAGTCGTTTTTTGTCCGTCGGACTAGCATACAGACGAGCGGACTTTTCGATCGGACTCGAGTCCGTCGGACAGATTTGAAACATGTTTCATTTCTGGGTCCGTCAAACTTTTGAGACAAAAAAGTCAGCTGGAGCCCACACACGATCGAATTGTCCGACGGACTCAGGTCCGCCGGACCAAGTATGCCGTAAAGTCCGGTCGTGTGTACGCGGCATAAGAGTTCACTTCACTGGAACTAAGGGGCCAAGCCCAACCCCTGAAAGACAACCCCACATCATAATCCCCCTCCACAAAACTTTACACTTGGCACAATGCAGTCAGGCAAGTACCGTTCTCCCGGCAACCGCCAAATCCAGACACGTCCATCGGATTGCCAGACAGAGAAGCGTGATTCATCACTCCAGAGAACAGGTCTCCACTGCTCTAGAGTCAATTTGTAGCATTCTTCTCACCACTGCATCCAACATTTTGCATTGTACTTGGTGATGTAAGGCTTGCAGCTGCTCGGCCATGTGAACCCATTCCATGAAGCTCTCCAAATGCATTGCTGTTGTGCTAATCTGAAGGCCACGTGAAGTTTGGAGGTCTGTAGCTATTGACTCTGCAGACAGTTGGTGACTTCTGCACACTGTGAGCTTCAGCATGCGCTGACTACTCTATCATTTTACATGGCCTACCACTTCGTGGCTGTGTTACTGTTGAACCCAGTTGATTCTGCTTTGTTATATTACCACTAACAGTTGACTGTGGAGAATTTAGTAGCAAAGAAATTTCATGGATGGACTTATTGCACAGGTGGCAACCTATCACGGTACCACGCTTGAATTTACTGAGCTCCTGAGAGCGACCCATTCTTTCACAAATGTTTGTAGAAGCAGTCTGCATGCCTAGGTGCTTGATGTTATACACATGTGGCCATGGAGGTGATTGGAACACCTGAATCCAATGATTTGGAGGGCTGTCCCAATACTTTTGGCAATTTAGTGTACTTTTGTGTTGTAGAGATCTGAGAGTGGGAGTGGTTGAATAGTTTAGCAAAAAACACTGACACCACTCAGCCTATAAAAATGCTGCACGCTTCAGCCTACGACAGGACTAATGACCTACTGTATAACCCTGGACCTAAAACATAAGGCTGTATCAGTGCAATAAACTAGTGGTTCTAGATGTAGATGTTGGCTCCAGGAGCACAAAGGAATCATTTGCATGACTCCTCTATCAAATGCTTGCATCAAAAGCATTTTTCTGTTTTTGCAGGGATTTTAAGGGGATAAAACATTGGGAAATGTGCATGTATTGCAGAGATTTATTGCATGTTTTTTTTTTCCCTTGACCTGCACTTTAAAGTGGTTGCAAACCCTGTACAACCACTTTTACCTACAGGTAAGCCTATAATAAGGCTTACCTGTAGGTACCGTGAATTTCTCCTAAATTTTCACTGAAGAAACGGCAATTTAGCTGCTGTGCCCTTACCGGGAGTGATGTCATCACGGCTCCGGCCAATCACAGAGCCCGAGACCACGAACCCCAAAGTAACTCCGGAATGACAAGTCGCCGGTCACATCGGTGTGCGGGGACTGCTGCAACAGCATTGTTCTAAGGTAAGTATTTCATAATGAGCTAGTATGCTCATTTTGCCTTTGTCTTGCAGGTTTTTTTTTTTTTTTATCTAGGTTTACAACCACTTTAAACACCCATCCTGTGGGAGAAGGAGACGGTAGGGTTTAGAGAGCTGTGTCATTGGTTTTCCTCATGGGTAAAGCATAGATTCACTATAAGGATGGTTTCCAAGGTTTTTAGGCAAAATACATAAAAAAATAAATAAAATCACAACTAGGTAAATAAGCTGACCAGTATACTTTATAACCCCTTCCTTAGGGCTGGTTCCCACAGGGAATTGCACAGGAATGTGCTGTGTGCAGGGCCGGACTTACTATAGGGCTTGAGTGGGCTCAAGCCCACGGGCCCCGCCCAAAAGGGGGCCCCGCGGCGCTCGCGCTATAGCGTGGACGCCAATTCCCGGGAGGGCGTCCCTGGCCGTCCTCCTGTATACTTCACCTCTGCGCGCCGCCGCGGGCGCGCATCGGGGAAGTTTTGTGTTGGCCGTGTCCCTTGGACACAGCCAATCACAGATCGTGCTAAATGGCCAATCACAGCGGCCATTTAGCACTCGTCCAATGAAAGGTGATCTCATATGAGATCATCTCTCATCGCCGGCTCTCCCTCCTCAAACAGAGACAGCGTGTGAGGAGGGAGAGCTTACATGCTGCAGCGGTGAGTGAATACTCACATAAGTTACAGATACACAACACTACACAGCATAGTGCCATCTGTCCCAACTCCCTAGTGCCACCTATCAGTGCCAAATGTCCCCAGTGCCACCTATCAGCGCCACCTGCCTCCAGTGCCACCTGTCCCCAGTGCCACCTGTCAGTGTCACGTGTCATCAATGCCATCTGTCATCAGTGTCACCTGTCCCCAGTGCCACCTGTCAGTGTCACGTGTCATCAGTGCCACGTATTCGTGCTGTCATCAGTGCCACGTATTAGTGCCATCTTTCATCAGTGCCACATATCAGTGCCATCTGTCATCAGTGCCACCTGTCCCCAGTGCCACCTGTCAGTGTCACGTGTCATCAGTGCCACGTATTCGTGCTGTCATCAGTGCCACGTATTAGTGCCATCTTTCATCAGTGCCACATATCAGTGCCATCTGTCATCAGTGCCACCTGTCCCCAGTGCCACGTATCAGTGCCATCTGTCATCAGTGCCAGATAGATATAGAAGGTAGGGCCCCAAAGTGACTCAAGCCCAGGGGCCCCCACCACCCTAAGTCCTGCCCTGGCTGTGTGTTCCTGTACAATTCACATGCAGTTCTGTGCAATGATTTTAATGGACTGAAATTGCACTGCACCACACCACTGCATGCGCTACTTTTGAAAACTCACCACAACCGCATCACATGGTACTTCTGTACCATGCAATCCAGTGCGGGCAAACGAATTGCATTTGCAACCTGTATTTGGAGTGTCATTAACTTCATATTGAACAAAATATTACAGCGCACACATGCAAAATGACATTCTGCAAACACCTAGACATTTTCAAAAAGCATTCTCAAAAAATATGGGGATTTGGTCACACCATATTGCTATATGGTGCTTAAGCCCATTTACTGCGACAAAGTACCCCATGATTAGTGGGTCCTACACTATCCATAGAATGGGAGAGCCTGCTTCTCTGAACCATGAGAGCAATACACTCTTCTATATGGGAGAACTTTGAGGTCTCCACCCATGACACAAGTGGACATTAATGAGAGGTACTTAATGAGGGAGTGGGGTGCTCTGCACCCAAAAGGATTTGGTCAGAATCCATACAATAGACAAACAAGATATTTGGGGGCACACCCTAAAAGATGCATTAGAGATGGTGCAGCCGTAAGACCATACAACTTCATATTGACACACGCTGCAGATCGCAGCTGCACTGCGTTTTGAATGTGGTGAGGGAAATGCGCACAGAAAGCTGGTTTTCCGCAACGCGTTCTGGTGTAAACCAGCCCTTAGTGTTTCTTTGCTGTTCTGTGTCAGATTTTCTCCTCTCTGAATAGCAGCTTTCGAAATTAGTTTATTGCTATGCTGAAAAAAAGAAAAAAACACGTGCATGTGAACCTCTGGGCCCCGTTCACATCTGGCAATTTGAAATTTCAAATCGCACTGCATTGCTGGCGAAACGCACCACACATTTTTGGGTGCCATTCATTTTTAATGGCACCTCCAATCAAACGTGTTGGGGTTTTGCTGTGATTGTTGCATGATAGATTATGGCAAACCACGTTGTGGAAAGCTCGTCGGGCCAAAAAGGAGCAGGAGCTTCTATTGGGCAACAAGCTTCGCGCAATGCAGTTTGCCGCGATTGCCACATGATTTATCACCCGACAATCACAGCAAAGCAGCACTGTGCTTGAGGTGCGATTAAAAATGAATGCCACCCAAACACGCGTGGTGCGTTTTGCCACTATTGCAGTGCGCGGGCAGAATTGCTGTGATTCTGCTAGCGATCCCAAATCACCAGACAGGAACGGGCTTAACTCTAAAACAGGAGGAACAGTGCACCATCTTTGGTGTCAGTAGGAGTAATAGTGCCCCATTGCTGGTATCAATGGGAAGAATAGTGCCCCATCATTGGTGTCGGTGGGAGGAATAGTGCCCCATCATTGGTATCAGTAGAAGTAATAGTGCCCCATTGCTGGTATCAAAAGGAAGAATAGTGCCCCACCACTGGTGTCAGTGGGAAGAATAGTGCCCCATCATTGGTGTCAGTAGGAGTAAGGCCCCATTCACACTAGCGCGTTTTTTGATGCATTTTGCATTTTGCAGAAATGCACGGGAATTTTTTAACATGGGTTCCTATGGAACATGTTCACATCAATGCTTTTTTGTATCTCTGCGTTTTTGGAAAGGGTCGGGGACTTTTTTTCATGCAAAAAGCAGCGTTTTGCATGTAATGGTTTTCAATGGACAAGCATCAAAAACGCAAGTGCACCGTTTTTGCAGCGTTTTTGATGCGTTTTTGGTGCGTTTTTGGTGCGTTTTTGCCGTTTTTTTTTTTTTTTGTAATTTTTTTTAAGACTATAAAAAAAAATGAAAAAAAAAAAAAAAAAAAAAAACGCAAAACGCAAATCGCGGCAAAAACGCGGCAAAAACGCCGCAAAAACGCGGCAAAAACGCGGCTCAAAAACGTGGCAAGCATGAAAAAAAAACCTCCAAAAACGCTCAAAAGCAACATGCATAGGTGTGAATCTAGCCTTATAGTGCCCCATCATTGGTGTCTGTGGGAGGAATAGTGCCCCATCATTGGTGTCAGTGGGAGGAGTAGTGTCTCATCATTGGTGTCTGTGGGAGGAATAGTGCCCCATCATTGGTGTCTGTGGGAGGAGTAGTGCCCCATCATTGGTGTCAGTGGGAGGAGTAGTGCCCCATCATTGGTGTCAGTGGGAGGAGTAGTGCCCCATCATTGGTGTCAGTGGGAGGAGTAGTGCCCCATCATTGGTGTCAGTGCGAGGAGTAGTGCCCCATCATTGGTGTCAGTGGGAGGAATAGTGTCCCATTGTCCATGTTAGTGACAGGGACTATGCCTCACTGATGCTGACAGTGGGGGGAATATACCACTAGGGCCTGATTTAGGCAAGCAGAGGGCCTCATCCAGCCCCCGGGCCACAGTTTGGAGATCACTGCTCTACAGAAACAAGGTAAGAGAGAAAAAATAATGCTAGGTCATACTGTAGAGAGGTTTGGGGGTACATTTGGGTAACTTCCGCATACACAATATAAATAATATTTTATTTTAGTCCAAGCGGAAGTGAATACTTGTACTGTTGTGTCCCTCGAATTGTCTCTTCAAAATGTTGTGAAGCTGTCCCTGGAAATCAGGCTCAGAGTTGGAAGCTATAGCGTGGAAAGAATAATTTACTGGTATACATTATAACTGCTTAATGCATTTTCTTCTTGGAGGGCTTAGGTCTCTTCTGGATCCGAATTGCAGTTTGTCAATTAAATGCTTGAAATTGATTTCCTATGGCTAATGCGATAAAAGGCAACCAAGTCATGTGACTCACAGCAAGAATCTCTTTATTTCATAAGAAACAACAACGCAGAGAACTCACATGGGGCTCACATCTAATCTGGGCAGAATGGCTGTATTTCCAATACTACATTTTTTAAACTAGATTGCATATTAAAGGGTAACTCGAAAAATATGGCAATAGGAAAAGTCTCACCATTTTGTCCATATTTTAAATTTTATATAATTATATTTTTAAACTGCAATATGTAAAATTCCTTAAAAACTATCATCTTTATTTAAGTTAAAATGGGACTGAACCCATCGATTTAACAGGTTTTAAAAAACAGTTACATTCCCGGCTTGCCAGGAACTGTCACATTGCGTTCGCTCTCAACCAAACTGTCAAATGGCTGGTGTCATAACTGATCACAGGTGCAGCACCATAGAATCTGCAGATCAAGCACAAGCTAAGATGGCAACTTCCTTGGCTGAAAAGGATATGAGGGTTTAGTTCCTCAATCTCCTGCACACCAGGTGTTCGCAGCACCCAAATGGTGGGTGTGGCCAAGATGCACAGTAGAAGGGTTGTAAAGGTTTATGGTTAAACAAAACATGATCCTTCTCCGAGTCAAGAGTGTGTAATGCACACAGTGTAGAGCTGTGGAGCACGAAACACAAATGAGTGGATTTACTAACAGCAAATAGGTTGTGCACTTTACAAATGCAGTTGCTCCAGAGCTTAGTAAATGAGGAGAAGCTCTGCTGACTTCCGTCATCCAATCATATGCAAGCAAAAATTTTTTTATTTTTTTACATTTTCCTTGCATGTGATTAGGTATTCTTTGAAAAGTGAAGCTTTTACTTATTAATTAAAGAGGAACTGCAGTCTGCTCACATAATTTGTAATAAAAACATCTTTGCCATTCTGAAGCTTCCCTCCAACCACTTTGCATATTATTTTATATATACTGTGATTTTGTACTTGCCAGATATGCTGCAGAAATCTCCCTCCACTGAGTCTGGCTGCAGCCATCTTAACTGTGGGCAGCTGAAGCTGCTGCCTGTTCACTTCCTGGATTTACACAGACACACAGAGGCATACCTAAAGCTCTGCAGCACTGCAGCTCTCACTGGCCCTCGTATGACTCACCCCCCCCTCCCTTCCTGGCAAACTCTCACGAGAGTGAGAGAGAGAGCTGTGCATGATGTCATAATCCTAGGCTAATGACCAGACAAGAAACAGGAAGTGGGCTGTATAAGGTATTTACTGGCAGAAAAAAAAGTTTTACTATGCAAAGTTAAAAACAACAAGAGCAGAAGATTTAATAGATGGAAAGTTTAAAAAAAATACTAAAGGTCCTCTTTAAGCGATGAAGCAACTGAACTTGCAAAGTGCACAGTCTATTTGCCTTTAGTAAATCAACCCCTAAGGCCCCTTTCACACGGAGGGATAGAATTGTGCTTTTAGCTGCGTTTTGTACCGCAGCTAAATGCACACAATGCTTTCCTATGGCCCCATTCACACACTGCATTTAGCTGCGTTTTCATTACATGCGCTTTGGGGGGATAGAAAAAATAGAATTGACTGCGTCCAGGAGCGATTTAGCGCAGCTATCCGCACATAACCGCAGGTAATCGCAGTGCACTGTGTCAGCTGTGGATAGCAGCGCCGAGCCGGCTCAGTCATCGGGAAAGGAAAAATGTTTTTTCCTTTCCCAATGAGCGACAAGCACGGGGATCTGACTTGGATCCCCGCCAATGCCAGGCACTTATGATGTCACAGTCCCAAACCTGTCTGTGTTTTTTTTTTATTGACACTTTTTTTCCTAGGTGAATGGGTAGGGGTACGATGTACCCCATACTCATTCACATAGGGTGGGGGGCCTCTGGGGGCCCCCTTATTAAAGGGGGCTCCCGGATTCCTATAAGCCCCCCTGCCCGCAGACCCCGACAACCAACGGCCAGGGTTGTCGGGAAGAGGCCCTTGTCCTCATCAACATGGGGACAAGGTGCTTTGGGGTGGGGGGCGCCCCCCTGCCCCAAAGCACCCACCCCCCCATGTTGAAGGCATGTGGTCTGGTACTGTTCGGGAAGGGGGGCCGCTCGCTCATCCCCACCCCTTTTTCTGACCGTCCGTGCTGCATGCTTGGATAAGGGTCTGGTATGGATTGGGGGGACCCCCACGCCATTTTTTCGGCGTAGGGGGGTGCCCCTTAAAATCCATGCCAGACCCAAGGGCCTGGTATGCTCTTGGAGGGGGAGCCCATGCGGTTTTTTTATTTAAAATTTGGAGTGTAGTTCCCCCTCAAGATTCATACCAAACAGTGCCTGGCATTGGCGGGGATTTAAGTCGGGTCCTCGTACAATACGAGTCGGTACCGTGTCGGGTTCCTATGGAAATGGCAAACCACAGCTAAACGCAACCGCAGCTAATCGCACTGTGCAAATGCAGCTGATCGCAGTGCCTGGAGTCTTGAATTTCACAGAAAAAAAACATGCTTTTAACTGCGGCAGAATAGCCGTCCGTGTGAACGGCGCCTAAGGGTAAACAGGTCAGGAGTGTGTAATGCACACAGTGCAGGGGAGAGAAGCCTGTAACACAAGGAGTGTAGGTGTCAGAAGTAAGTAATGCAGAAACTACAGAGATCAGAAGTAAGTAACACACAGAGTGCAGGGGTCAGAAGTAAGCAATACAGAAAATGCATTGGTCAGGAGGAAATAATGCACAGGGTAAAGGGGTCAAGAGTAAGTAATGCACAAGCAGGAGGGGTCAGGAATAAGTAGTGCAGGGGTCAGGAGTATGTAATGCACAAGGCGCAGGGGGCAGGGGTAAGTAATTCACAGAGTCCAGGGGTCAAGAGTAAGTAGGTAGGTGCATTAATCAGTAGTGAAAAGTGCAAGAGTGGACACTGAGATCTGTGTGTAAACATAAGGGGAATACAGTCTATATATCAAGAATAATGTACAAGTGAATGTGAGAGATGACATCACTGAGGGAGCTAGAGAGGAGGTGGAATCCTTATGGGTAGAGCTCCAAAGGGATAAAGCTAAGGGGAAAATAATACTGGGAGTATGCTATAGGCCCCCAAACCTGAGGGAGGAAGTGGAGACGGATCTCCTATCACAAATTGGATTAGCAGCAAGAATGGGAAGTGTTATCATAATGGGGGATTTTAATTATCCAGACATAGACTGGGCGGAGGGAACCGCACATTCATTTAAGGCTCGCCAGTTCCTTAATGTCTTGCAGGACAATTTTATGGGTCAGATGGTAGACGCACCAACTAGAAATAAAACATTACTGGATCTACTGATTACCAACAATACAGACCTGATCACGGATGTGGAAATGCGGGGCAATTTAGGTAACAGTGATCACAGGTCAATTAGTTTCAGTATAAATCACACAAATAGGAAACATAAAGGGAATACAAAGACACTGAATTTCAAAAGAGCCAACTTCCCTAAACTACAAACCTTGCTAAAAGGCATAAACTGGGATAAAATATTAGAAACAAAGAATACGGAGGAGAGATGGGTTTGCTTTAAGAGCATATTAAATAAGGGCATTAGCCAATGTATCCCATTGGGTAATACATTTAAAAGAGCGAACAAAAGTCCTGGATGGCTTAACTCCAATGTAAAAATGCATATAAAAGCAAAGGAGAAGGCCTTCAAAAAAAAAATACAAGGTTGAGGGATCATCCTCAGCATTCAGACTTTATAAAGAATGCAATAAGAAATGTAAGCGTGCAATTAGGACAGCTAAGATAGAACATGAAAGACACATAGCGGAGGAGAGCAAAAAAAATCCCAAGAAATTCTTTAAGTATGTAAACAGTAAAAAAGGGAGGACAGACCATATTGGCCCCATAAAGAATGAGGAAGGACATCTGGTTACAAAGGATGGGGAGATGGCGAAGGTATTGAATTTATTCTTCTCCTCAGTCTTCACGAGTGAATCGGGGGGCTTCAGTAACCAAAACTGCAGTGTTTATCCTCATGACACAACACAGGAAGCACCTACATGGTTAACAGAGGACGGAATTAAAATTAGACTTGAGAAACTTAACATTAATAAATCACCGGGACCAGATGGCTTGCATCCGAGGGTACTTAGGGAACTCAGTCAAGTGATTGCCAGACCGTTGTTCCTAATTTTTACAGATAGTCTACTGACTGGAATGGTACCAGCTGATTGGAGCCAATGTAGCACCTATATTTAAAAAGGGCCCAAAATACATCCCTGGGAATTACAGACCAGTTAGCCTAACATCGATAGTATGTAAACTCTTGGAGGGGATGATAAGGGACTATATACAGGATTTTAGTAATACGTACGATATCATTAGCAGTAATCAGCATGGATTCATGAAGAATCGTTCTTGCCAAACCAATCTATTAACCTTCTATGAGGAGGTGAGTTGCCATCTAGATAAAGGAAGGCCTGTAGACGTGGTGTATCTGGATTTTGCAAAAGCATTTGACACAGTTCCCCATAAACGTTTACTGTACAAAATAAGGTCTGTTGGCATGGACCATAGGGTGAGTACATGGATTGAAAACTGGCTACAAGGGCGAGTTCAGAGGGTGGTGATAAATGGGGAGTACTCAGAATGGTCAGGGGTGGGTAGTGGGGTGCCCCAGGGTTCTGTGCTGGGACCAATCCTATTTAATTTGTTCATAAACGATCTGGAGGATGGGATAAACAGTTCAATCTCTGTATTTGCAGACGATACTAAGCTAAGCAGGGCAATAACTTCTCCGCAGGATGTGGAAACCTTGCAAAAAGACCTGAACAAATTAATGGGGTGGGCGACTACATGGCAAATGAGGTTCAATGTAGAAAAATGTAAAATAATGCATTTGGGTGGCAAAAATATGAATGCATTCTATACGCTGGGGGGAGAACCTCTGGGGGAATCTAGGATGGAAAAGGACCTGGGGGTCCTAGTGGATGATAGGCTCAGCAATGGCAGGCAATGCCAAGCTGCTGCTAACAAAGCAAACAGAATATTGGCATGCATTAAAAGGGGGATCAACTCCAGAGATAAAACGATAATTCTCCCGCTCTACAAGACTCTGGTCTGGCCGCACCTAGAGTATGCGGTCCAGTTCTGGGCACCAGTCCTCAGGAAGGATGTACTGGAAATGGAGCGAGTTCAAAGAAGGGCAACAAAGCTAATAAAGGGTCTGGAGGATCTTAGTTATGAGGAAAGGTTGCGAGCACTGAACTTATTCTCTCTGGAGAGGAGACGCTTGAGAGGGGATATGATTTCAATTTACAAATACCGGACTGGTGACCCCTCAATAGGGATAAAACTTTTTCGCAGAAGAGAGTTTACCAAGACTCGTGGCCACTCATTAAAATTAGAAGAAAAGAGGTTTAATCTTAAACTACGTAGAGGGTTCTTTACTGTAAGAGCGGCAAGGATGTGGAATTCCCTTCCACAGGCGGTGGTCTCAGCGGGGAGCATTGATAGCTTCAAGAAACTATTAGATAAGCACCTGAATGACCACAACATACAGGGATATACAATGCAATACTGACACATAATCACACACATAGGTTGGACTTGATGGACTTGTGTCTTTTTTCAACCTCACCTACTATGTAACTATGTAACAGTCAGACCCAAACCAACAGTTGCCACACTGCATACTCAGCATTGATGTTTTCAAAGCCTCCATTTTCAAAATCAGCTCTCAGGTTTCTCTTCTCCCACAGTTGGTGACCTGCTGGTAGGGAATCCATCAGGGCCTGGAGGTGTATGTGTTCAGATCTAATGTGCTCAGTACTACTCCCATTTCTCCTCTCTCTCTCCAGGCAACCAGTCTCATAGACAGACTGTCTGGGACTTGAGCCATGTGACACACAGATGGGCAGAGCTGGCTGGGCAGAGCCCCAAGGACTGAGTCTCAGTTACCTGCCACTGGGTTCTAGAACTTGCTGGATAGTTGTGGAACTTAGAGGGAGGAGGAATAGAGATTAAGCCTGAATATGAATGGAGTCTACTTCAATCACTGGGTAGGTAAGGCCCAGTAGGTGGGGGATAGGCCATTAATGTTTTGGAGCCTGGCCATGTGGAAGCAGAGTCAAGGGTCCAGTTGCTGGGAGGGGACCCCTGTGCTGGGGGGCTCTGTCCCTGGGCAGAAGGAAGAAGATAGTGAAAGAGAGAGCTGAAGACTCACACCCCTTTCCAGCCTCAGCTAGGCTTGGCTGGAGCTACCCTGACAGCAGGAAGCCTGTGTAGCAGCCATATGGACTTCAGGATTAACCAAAGAAGGACTGACTGAGTAACTTCCATTCTTCATACCCCAAGTTTGGACAGTAGAGGGGCAGCAAGGTGCAATACTCTGCTAGCCCGCAACCAGGAGACACCTTAGAGGCAGTTTACAACCATTAAAACCATCCTACATCTCTAGCTTGGGTCCAAAGTCAGCCAGGTGCATCAGCATTTCCTTATGAATCAGCACCTGCACTCTACAGCTGGGCCTTTCATTTTGTTATCGAGTCAGCTGATCCATCAAGGGGAGAGCATATGGATGTTAATTCCTAGCAGTCAGAGACAGTATCAGGTCCTGAAGTTTGTTTTCAAGTTTTACAGTTCTGGGCATCCCATGTTTCCATTCCCCATCCAAGTTGTAACGTCCTAAATAAAATTAAAAACACAACAAAATACCCTTGACTCCTGAAGTCTGTGTGAACTTCCTGTTGCCTGGCTGTGTGTGTAAGGGAGGACACAAAAAGCCCTTGAGCGCTACATGAATGAGCCTTAAAATTAGCTTTTTCTTGTTACTTCTCAAATGACTTCTGCATTTAAAAAAGCTAAACACATGAGTGCCAGTGTGAATGAAGCTTAATTGTTGTATTAGCCAGAGGGGGTTGGTGTAGGTAATGATTAGCAATGGGTGTCCTTTCTGAAGATAAGCTTAAAAAAAAAAAAACATCCTCTAGTTTTCATAATTGGTTCACCCTCTATTGCTTCTGTTCATCTTCTTTTATCATCAGCCTTTTTATTTCCTGAAATCATAACCATGGAAAATATATATATCACAGTCAGATGGTTCTCTTTTTCTTTTGCTATGCATATGCATTATTAGAGTCATTCATTCAATGACTTTTTTACCCTTGCCATCACCATTATGGGAAATTAGACCAGAGAAAGCAAACCAAGAACCAATTTTAGAGTCTTTGTTCAACAGGACTTCACAATACTATCTGATTTTCAGTTTTGTGAGGATATTTCAATATAATAATTTTCAATAGAGTGTATTCCTCAAGTGTGACATCCAACTGTCCTTTTATGTCTAACGCTGAATCATTATTTTATTTGGTTTTATTTTGCAAGTTATTTCTGTCTAATGCTAGCCATACAATGTTAGTTTTTGTTTGTCAGCCAGTGGGCTGTATGACAAAAAAAACTTTTATAGCTGACTTTTATAACCAGAAAAGGGCAGTGGTGCAATTCCATATTAATGCCCACTTTTTTTGGAATGGAATGTCTGTAATAATAATTGACTGTATAGTGTACAGTATATACATGTATAGATCCTGGAGATAACTAGAGAAGTTGCTGAAAACTACTAGAGAAGATACTGGAGACTGCTAATGAAGATTCTGGAAATTGCTAAAGAAGATTCTGAACACTACTAGAGACGATCCTAGAGACTACAAAAAACTCCATTGAACATAGGAGGCAGCAAATTTGTGCAGATTATAGAATACTGAGTCATGTGACTATCGCCTGTTCCAATCTAAAAGATCCTGAAAGATTGAGACTGGAGACTTTTAATGAAGATCCTGGAGACTACTAGAGAAGATCAAGATCATTGAGACTGCTAGAGAGGATTCTGGAGACTACTAGAAATGATCCTGAAGACTACTAAAAAAGCCATCGAACAAAAGAAGCAGCACATTTATGCAGATTTTAGAATACCGAGTTGACTATCAACTCTCTCAATATACAAGATCCTGGAAGATCCTGGTGACTGCTAATGAAGATCCTGGAGACTACTAGAGAAGATCACACAGACTACTAGAGAAGATCATGGAGACTACTAGTGAAGATTATGGAGTCTGCTAATGAAAATCCTGGAAACTACACACATAAGATCACATGGACTACTAAAGAGGATCCTGAAGAATACTAGGGAAGATTGCAGAGAATAATAGAGAAGATCCTGCAGGATGCTAATGAAGATCCTGGAGACTACTAGAGAAGATCATGTAGACTACTAAAGAATATCTTGGAGGCTGCTTATAAAGATCCTGGAAACTACTAGAGAAGATCACATAGACTACTAAAGAAGATCTTGGAGACTACTAGAGAAAATCCTGGAGACTACTAGAGAAGATCATAGAGAGTACTAGAGAAGATTCTGAAGACTGCTACTAAAGATAATGGAAACTGCTAAAGAAGGTAGTGGAGACTACTAGAGACAATCCTGGAGGCTACTAAAAAAAGCCATCGACTCTCTCAATCTACAGGATCCTGAACAATCCTGGAGATTTTTAATGATTATCCCGGAGACTACTAGAGAAGATCATGTAGACTACTAGAGAAAATCATGTAGACTACTAGAGAAGATCATGTAGACTACTAGAGAAGATCATGTAGACTACAGGAGAAGATCATGTAGACTACTAGAGAAGATCATGTAGACTACTAGAGAAGATCCTGGAGACTGCTATAGAAGATCCTATAGACTGTTAGAGAGGATCCTGGAGACTACTAGAGACGATCCTGGGGACTACTAAAAAAATCTAACATGCACATTTGTGCAGATTATAGAATACTGAGTTAATTCACTATGGACTCTCTCAATATACAAGATCCTGGAGACTGCTAATGAAGAGCCTGGAGTCTGCTAATGAAAATCCTGGAAACTACTAGATAAGATTACATAGACTATTAACCACTTAAGGACTGGAAAAATTTTCCCTCTTAATGACAAGGCCATTGTTTGCGATACTGCACTGAGTCGCTTTAACTGAGAATTGTGTGGTCGTGTGACGCTATACCCAAACAAAACATCCTTTTTTCCCACAAATAGAGCTTTCTTTTGGTGGTATTTGATCACCTCTGCAGTTTTTATTTTTTGTGTTACAAATAAAGAGCAACAATTTTGAAAAAAAGAACATTTTTTATTTTTTGCTATAATACATATCCAAAAAAAATATATAAAAAAAATACAAATGTATTCATCAGTTTAGATCGATATATATTCTACATATTTTTGGTAAAAAAAAATCACAATAGGCGTATATTGATTGGTTAGCGCAAAAGTTATCGCGTCTACAAACTATGGGATAGATTTAGGGACTTTTTTTTAATTATTGTTTTTACTGGTAATGGCGGCGATCTGCGATTTTTAGCAGAACTGCGACAAATCTGACCCCAAATGACACTTTTTGGGGACCAGTGACATTATTACATTGATCAGTGTTATAAAAATACACTGATAAATGTAAAAATCACACTGGTAGGGAGGGGGTTAACACTAGGGGGCAATCAAGGGGTTAACTGTGTTCCCTAGGTGTTCTAACTATAGGGGGGGTGGGCTGCCTGGGACATGATCACTGTTCCCGATGACTGGGAACAGTAGATCTCTGTCATGTCATCTGTCAGAATGGGGATCCGCCTTGTTTAAAAAGGCAGATCCCTATTCTGCCTCTGTACTAGGTGATCGCAGATCACTGGCGGACATTGAGTCGGCCCGACCCACGAGAGCGTGCCCCAGCCCGCTCGTGCCTGTCCACAACTGCATCCTAGCGAGCTGACATACAATGACGACGATTCATGCAGGGGAGCCAACCTGCTGCAGTACAACTGCAGCGGCTGGTCCTTAAGTGGTTAAAGAAGATCCTAGAGAATGCTACAGAAGATCCTGGAGACTGCTAATGAAGATCCTGAAGTCTACTATAAAAGATCATGTACACTACTAGTCTAGATCCTGGAGGCTACTAGAGAATAGGGATGAGCTTCGAGTTCGAGTCGAACTCATGTTCAACTCGAACATCGGCTGCTCGCCAGTACAGCGAACAATTTGGGGTGTTTGCGGAAAATTCGAAAGCCGCGGAACACCCTTTAAAAGTCTGGGAGAAATCAAAAGTGCTAATTTTAAAGGCTTATATGCATGGTATTGTCATAAAAAGTGTTTGGGGACCTGGGTCCTGCCCCAGGGGACATGGATCAATCCAAAAAAAAGTTTTAAAAACGTCCGTTTTTTCGGGAGCAATGATTTTAATAATGCTTAAAGTGAAACAATAAAAGTGTAATATTCCTTTAAATTTTGGGTAGGGGGTGTCTATAGTATGCCTGTAAAGGAGCGCATGTTTCCTGTGTTTAGAACAGTCTGACAGCAAAATGACATTTCAAAGGAAAAAAGTCATTTAAAACTACTTGCGGCTATTAATGAATTGTCGGTCCGACAATACACATAAAAGTTAATTGATAAAAACGGCATGGGATTTCCCCACAGGGGAACCCCGAACCAAAATTTAAACAAAAATGGCTTGGGGGTCCCCCCAAATTCCATGGGTCTGGTATGGATTTTTGGGGGGACCCCACGCCATTTTTTCTAAATTTTGGCGCGGGGTTGTTCCCCTTAAAATCCATATCAGACCTGAAGGGTCTGGTATGGATTTTGAGGGGGACCCCCACGATATTTTTTATTTTTTTTTATTTTGGCGCGGGGTTCCCCTTAATATCCATACCAGACCTGAAGGGTTCAGGGTTCCCCTGTGGGGAAATCCCATGCCGTTTTTATCAATGAACTTTTATGTGTATTGTCGGACCGACAATTCATTAAAAGCCGAGAGTAGTTTTAAATTACTTTTTTTCCTTTGAAATGTTATTTTGCTGTCAGACTGTTCTAAACACAGGAAACATGCGCCCCTTTACAAGCATACTATAGACACCCCCCAGGTACGAAATTTAAAGGAGTGTTACACTTTTATTGTTTCACTTTAAGCATTATTAAAATCACTGCTCCCGAAAAAACGGCCCTTTTTAAAACTTTTTTTTGCATTGATCCATGTCCCCTGGGGCAGGACCCAGGTCCCCAAACACTTTTTATGACAATAACTTGCATATAAGCCTTTAAAATTAGCACTTTTGATTATTCATGTTCGAGTCCCATAGACATTAACGGTGTTCGCGTGTTCAAACACATTTTTTGCCTGTTCGCTTGTTCTGGTGCGAACCGAACATGGGGTGTTCGGCACATCCCTACTGGAGAAGATCTTGGATACTGCTTATGAAGATCTTGGAAGCTACTAGAGAAGATCACATAGACTGCTAAGGGAGATCCTGGAGAATAATAGACGATCCTGGAGGCTGATAATGAAGATCTGGAGACTGCTAATGAAGATCCTGGAAACTGCTAAAGAAGATTCTGGAGACTACTAGAGACGATCCTTGAGATTACAAAAAAAGCCATCGAACATAGGAGGCATCACATTCGTGCAGATTTTAGAATACTGCATTACATGACTATCGACGCTCTCTCAATCTACAAGATCCTGAAAGATCCTGGAGACTTCTAATGAAGATTCTGGAGACTACTAGAGAAGATCCTGAAGAATGCTAGAGAAAATCCTGAAGACTACTAATGAAGATCCTAGAGACTGCTAGAGAAGATCCTAGAGACAGTTAAAGAGGTTTCTTTGAGACAACTAGAGACAATCCTGGAGACTGCAAATGAAGATCCTGGAAACTGCTAAAGAAGATTTTGGAAACTACTAGAGGCGATCCTGGAGACTACAAAAAAAGCCATCAAACATAGGAGGCATCACATTTGTGCAGATTATAGAATACTGCATTTAGTTACTATCGACTCTCTCAATCTACAAGATCCTGAAAGATCCTGGAGACTACTAGAGAAGATCCTTGAGAATACTAGAGACAATCCTTGGAGACTGCTAATGAAGATCCTGGAGACTGCTAGAGAGGATTCTGGAGACTACTAAAAAAGCCATCGAGATCTTAGCGACTGCTAGAGAGGATTCTGGAGACTACTAGAGAAAGCCATTGAACATAAGAAGCAGCACATTTGTGCAGATTATAGAATACTGAGTTAATTGTCTATCAACTCTCTCAATCTACAAGATCCTGGAAGATCTTGGAGTCTGCTAATGAAAATCCTGAAAACTAAAAGAGAAGATCACATGGACTACTAAAGAAGATCCTGGAGAATACTAGAGGAGATTCTGAAGACTGCTAATTAAGATCCTTAAGACTATTAGAGAAGATCATGTAGACTACTAGAAAAGATCCTGGAGACTACTAGAGAAGATTTTGGAGATTGCTTATGAAGATCCTGGAAACTACTAGAGAAGATCACATAGACTACTAGAGAAGATCCTGGAGACTACTAAAAAAACCATTAAACATAAGAAGTGGCACATTTGTGCAGATTATAGAATATTGAGTTATGTGACTAGCAACTCTGTTATTCTACACCATTTCAATTTCTCTTTAGCTTCTATTTTTACTCTACGAATAAGTAAAACTGTATTACTTTCCTGATATTAACCTTTTAGTCTTTAATCAGCGGCTGTTTAGTATAATGCGTCCTGTAATTGCAGGCTTTGCCACAGACGATCTGCTTAATTGCAAATTTAAATTCATTGCAAATATTAAGCAGCGATATAATGGAGGAAGTTACGTGCTGTTTGCAGTGACATTATCTAAAACATTATTCCAGAGTGCCCTTGTAAAGTTGAGTTATTCTGCAACTGTGCAGGTGTGTTATTAAAGCTGAACTCCGGGCAAACATCTAAATCCACAGATGAAATACACAAAAGGAAACGGTGTTACTTGCCAAAGGATTTGCATTTCTGTCCATGCAATTCTGAAATGAAATTTTAAGTTCATCCATAGTTTTTTTTTTCTCTACAGCTTTAGTTGCATTGCTTGCTTATGATAAAGTATGTCCCATGATGTGCAGGCTGCTGGATTCTGTAGAAATTTTCATAGCAGTACTGCCCTGTCTTCTTCTTTGTACTTCTGGCACTGTGTGGGTGAACAGCTTTGGGTCTCTTGGACACGCCCCCTCCTCCCATCTCATCTATTAGAAAAAGTTCTTTCATTATGTTCTGTCCCACTTATGTATTGTTTCTGTGTTTTATTGAACTACATCAGGTTATCAATGCTCTGTATTATGTGGACATCTAGTGGAGGTTTTGGGTCACTAAAAATGTGATTTTGGTTTCTCCCTTTGTCTGCCCCTCCTGTTTAGTGCTAGTTAGTTCAGTCCTAGCTGGACCATCCCTGTTTCTTCCATGTTCCCCTCGTAGCTCTACGTCGGCCGCTTTAAGAGCACTAGGGGGCGCGCGCACACGATGTCCGCCGGGCACCCGCGATCACTCCTGAGAGAGACAGAACGGAGGTCTGTCAATGTAAACAGACAGATCTCTGTTCTGTCAGGGGTGAGGAGACTGATCTGTTGTTCCTACTGCTGAGGAACAACAATCGGCTTCCTCCCCCAGGCAGTCCCATCCCCCCACAGTTAGAAACACTCCCTAGGACACACATTTAACCCCTTGATTGCCCCCTAGTGTTAACCCCTTCTCTGCCAGTGACATTTATATAGTAATCAGTAGCTATTTTTAGCACTGATCGCTGTATAAATGCCAATGGTCCCAAAAAAGTGTCAAAAGTGTCCAATCTCTCCGTTGCAATGTCGCAGTCCCGATAAAAAATTGATGATCACCGCCATTACTAGTAAAAAAAAAAAAAAATTAATAATAGAAATGCCATAAATCTATCCCCTATTTTGTAGACGCTATAACTTTTGTGCAAACCAATCAATATACGCTTATTGCAATTTTTTTTTTTTTCATTTTTTTTTTTTTTTACCAAAAATATGTAGAAGAATACATATCAGCCTAAACTGAGGAAGGAATTTTTATTTGTTTGGGGGATATTAATTATAGCAAAAAGTAAAAAATATTGGGTTTTTTTTCAAAATTGTCGCTCTTTTTTTGTTTATAGCGCATAAAATAAAAACCGCAAAGGTGATCAAATACAACTAAAAGAAAGCTCTATTTGTGGGAAAAAAGGACATAAATTTTGTTTGGGTGCAATGTCGCATGACCGCACAATTGTCAGTTAAAGAGACGCAGTGCCGTATCGCAAAAAATGGCCTGGTCATTAAGGGGGCAAATCTTCCGGGGCTGAAGTGGTTAAAGTCTTGTTTTTTTTTTTTTTGGTTAAAAATAACAAACATGTTATACTTACCTGCTTTGTGCAGTTGGTTTTGCAAAGAGCAGCCTAGATCATCCTCTTCTCAGGTCCCCTGCCGGCGCTCCTGGCCCCTCCCTCTGCCGAGTGCCCCCACAGCAAGCAGCTTGCTATAGGGGCACTTGAGCTGAGACACTGCTCTGTGTGCCCATTCAGACATGGAGCCGCGTCTCAACCCCACCCCCTCTCTCTCCTCATTGGCTCACTGACTTTGATTGACAGCAGGTGGCAATGGTGCCCGCTGCTGTGCCTCAGCCAATCAGGAGGGAGAGTCCTGGAAAGCTGAAACTCTCGTGCAACATTATTGGATCGAGATGGGGCTCAGGTAAGGGGGGCTGAGAGGGGCTGCTGCACACAGAAGGTTTTTTATCTTAATGGATAGAATCCATTAAGATAAAAAAAACTTCTGCTTTTAGAACCACTTGAATGCTGCAAGTACAGGAAAATGTGCCCTTTGATCCTGCCAGAAACCAAGGGAGCTACTAATTTCAGGTTGTGTCTATAGCATACTGTAGAAAGTGAAGGGAAATTACTTGAATGGGTCACAGATGGCAAAAAAACAGGGTTTTAACCCTTTTCCTCTCCTTCCAAAAAAAAATGTTTTTTGCTTTAGGTATATTTTATCTGGTTAATCAGTACAATGTGTTTTGCAGCATATCTAAACCCTAGAACATAATTTCATAGTATTGCAGCTTATAGCATAGTCCTACAGGCTATTGACTACATACACTGGGTTAGTTATTTATTACTCTATTTTTTTGTCTATTATGCTGCTTGTTTGATATAATTATTGTGTATGAATATATACACTGACTTGAGTGCCAATATACAGTATGACCCAGGTTGTCCAACACTAGTCTTTTTTTGAGTGAGCAGTAGTGGTTTTCTTGAAGTTTTTGTGTGGATTTCATTGATTTTATTTTTTTGTGAATGTGCTCCCACAACTGGTGTTTTTTCTACATCTGTAATAAAGGTATTTTTTATGTAGATTTTTTTCTGGCTGTGGATTTTTTACAGTGATACAGACTTTGGTTTTATGAAGGTTTTTGGGGTTTGGTCATACCATATATTTTGAGCACTTGTATATGTACAAGCCATAGTAAACTCTCCAAAACCATCCATAACATTATGTTTTAAGTGGACTAGGGAAAGAATAGACTCTCAATTGTGAAGTTTTTTTTTTTTGTTTTTTTTAATGCTTTTTGACTCTGTGACATCCATCACTGTGATGGGAAGGTGCTATTTCTAATCCTTTCCCATCTCAGCAATGTAGCGTTGTGTTCCATAACAGCTTTGCTGTGTTCAGTGACTTGACATTTTATAAGACCTCTTCTAGAATATGGTGCTTAGGGACTTTCTGTCTGACTTTGTTGAGGAAGCTCCAGAGTCCCATGACAGGAGTGTGATACAGGGAAATCTGCTGTCTTGATAGCTGGTCAACCCCTTGTAGGTTTTTCATTAATGGGTTGAACTTTCCTTGATGGAGCCTTTCTCTAGAACAGTCCTTGCAAAGGGAAGGTTCTCCAGTGAGCAGGCTGTGTGCCTGTTGAAGGGCCCCAGGGCTAGAGCCTGGGTTTAGAGGGTTTGCCCTCTTACAGGCTGTGTGCCTGGATGTCATGTACTTTAAATAGCGTCCTATGAGGCAGTCAGAGTGCCAGAGACCTGGAATGGAGTGACCAAAGAACCTTCTGTTTTGTGCCTGAATTGCTCCGGTGTGCTCGTGGATGCAGGAACTCACCCAGCAACTGTCAACCAGAGAAACTGTAGGAGCCCTGGAATAGATTTGGATAGTTTGCCTTCTTCTGTCCTGCTCTACCTTCACTTTTGTAGTTAAAAACGCATTTGAGGACTGGACTTCTATTTATTGTAAGATGAAGTATGTTTAATTTTGTGGAATAAAGGTCATCTCCACTTTTCAAGCTCAAGACCCTTCTAACCAAAGGCAATGTAAGAGAAAGAATAAAAGCACAATCCCCAATTTCCCACTTTGCAGAAGCCTAAAGCTGAACTCCAGCTATATTTTCAGTTTTGCATACTGTTGTAGGTGGGGTGCAGGGGCAATGACACTCTCAGTCCCAGTGCGATGAAAGAACTTGTATTGAAATAAGGCAAGGACATTTCACAAATAACACGGTGGTAAGGCAGCCCAGCCGGCAACACTCACAGCTCCAACAGCATGTAGAGAGCAGGATTCAGCTGTTGAGAGGGGTAGAATGCAGCCTGGCCATCTTGTGCCCAATCAGGAAGAATGCCCAGAGAAGTTGTGACCCCTACGCTTTCAATTCTCGTCAGAGACCTTTCCCTACAGCTTGTTCTGTCCCTACCAGGTGGGGTGCCTGTCTTTACACTACCAGCTCGCAAAATGCACGCCAAACCTGGGAGTGAGGGTCTTAAAAGGGCTCTTCCTGACCCAAGATGGGTTTTGGAGTCACATGGGCGGCAGCTTCCAATAGGACAGGTTCCCCAGTGACCCAGGAAACCATAGAGGAACCATGTTCCTCTTGACTTTCTCCCCAACTGCAGTGCCGCTGTGACAGAGCACCCGCTGCACTGGAGAAACTAGACTCTGCCTAGAGAATTATTTTCTGTACTGAAATTGCTTCTCACGGTGTGCATTAGAAGCCACAGCATGCCAGATAGAACACATCTCATTTCCTGGCTGGAGAACATCCAGTCATCTATCTTTTTACCCCAAGCCTTACTATCCCTGGCCCACCTATTTCAATAACCTAATATCAGTTCGGACATGGAGGTTGAGCATCACATGGGGCTTTATCAATGTCACCTTGTGACATTGTTTCACTGTTCAGCTACCAAGGTTTTCAGGAATATGGCTCTACTGCCCAACTGCTAGTATTTCCAGTGACATTGCTCTACTGCTCAGCTGCTAATGCTTCAATGACACCTTTCTACTGCCCGGCTGTTCATATTTAGGATGACACCTTTCTACTGTTAATATTTACAGTGACACCGTTCTGCTCAGCTGCAAATGTTTCCAGTGATATTGTTCTACTGTCTTGGCTGCTAATAATAATCTCAGTGATATGGCTTTACTGCAAAGCTGCTAAAACTTTGAGTCACATCGCTCTACTCCTCTGCTGCTAATATTCTTAACAATATGGTTCGATTTTCCTGCTGCTAAAACCTCGAGGTGAGAGAAGTATGTGCTGGATTTTGCTGGATTACTAGCGGCTGCACTGGCTTCAGGTCAGACACATTGCGCAGCCTGAATTTTTCAGAGACATATTTATTATAGTTATTTTATTATTTTAAGTAATGCCAATACTTATGTGGTGTTTCTATTTAGATTAAGTTATAAATTGACTTCTTTTGAATCAACAATGAAGGCAATAGGATTAATAAAAGACTGTATAAAGACTGTGAATATTTTAGAATAATGGAGGTTTAGGCAGGCTTTAACTTGGTGTCCATTGGGGATCCATAAGGCTTAGGAAGGGAAATCGTGCATTGTACAATGTCTTTTATTACTTTGGCCTAAACTAAACACTCCCACTTTTAGGCAGGTGCAGTCCATATTCTCCACTGCAGGTGGCGCTTGACTTGGCAATGCAGACGGGGAGGAAGTTGAGAGGTACTTGTTTCCTCTATGATTTTCTCAGTCACAGAGGAGCAACTATTCGATTGGATGCTGGCGCCCCATTTGGCTTTGGAGGCCATCTTGGGTCAGGCAGTCTATTTAAGACCCTGGCTCCCAGGCTTGGCACTCTTTATGCGAGTGGCTAGGGTAGGGACAGTGCTTTTGATAGGGAGAGGTTCTGGAGGAGTAGAGAAAGAGCAGCGATTATGTGTACCTCTTCCAGGAAGCCTCCCCGTTGGGTGTGGACCAACCCAATCGCATTCCACTCCTCATGACTGATGCTGTCAGCATCTCTGAGTCTTCTGACTGCTATTTCCACTGCTGTACAGCTTGTAAGTGGCTGCAAATGGGGGCTCCCTGCCGAGCCTGTTTGCATTGGCCTGCTCACTGGTTGCATCTGAGGCGGGGGCTCTTGAAAGGAGTACTGAGGCAGGGTTCTGTGATGTTTTCAGGAAGCTATGTAAAGCACCCTGCCAGGTGCCTCTCTCCATCCATGATCTGCCTGTATTTTGCATAAAGAAGCATAGAGAAAACAGAAAGATTTTATTTAAAGATTTCTTTAGCATGTTGATGGGGAGGAACCGGAGGTACCAGCTTTAAGCTTTAAGACTCCTAGTGGATTGAGTGGATGTAATGCTGCAAAAAAAGGGTCATCTTGCATGACCCTCCTCCCAAAACACCATTAGGCTAAAATAGAACTTTTTTATTATTATAGTTGTGTCTCCATTGGGGACATTTCCCCTCTCTTATTCTCCCAGTGGCACATTTACCATAACAACGAGGGAAAATTTCCCTACCCTCGATACATCCATCAATAGAGTCCAACCTCTCCCTTCCATACAAACTGAAGAAAATGGCTGGAGTGGAATATTTTGAAAAGAAAAAACTAAATCTACTATACAAAATCTGTAACTTTTGAGGTGGAGCTGGTCAATATTGAAATCAGAGAAAAAAGGCCACATAAAATATAAAAAATTGGCCACCATGTCAAATGACCTATTAATGTCTAAACAGTATTCCAGATATATGCATCAAAAAAGAACAGACCCAGAAAATAACTCAATCAGAGACCTCTCTATGCCAGCCTGGGACACTTAGCATGGGAATCATTGTTGGTATTCGGTTACACTTTGATCCTTCTGCTGTTTCGGTTGAAGTAATTGTGTTCTGTAATTTGATGTCCTTTTGAGCTCAGTGAGGTTACCATTGGAGGAACCATGATATGACTTGCTAGGATTTTAATACAATAATGTTTTTGAAGAATGCCAAAATTATATTTGGAAAATACCAATAATGTGAATTATTCTGAGCTCTTGAAGTAATAGAGGCTGATGATTTATGGCTCTGGTAATTGTGGAAAAAAGAACAGCAAAGAACACCATATTGTTGTTGTGTTAAGGGATTATTGTATCTTTGTTTAAAATTCCATCGCTGTAATGGGCAGTCAGAATATAATTAGATATAGGTTACTTTTACATTTCTCAGGCATATGTTGTCCAATCCACTGTATAGTAACACCTTCCCACCTGGCCTATAGCAGATTCACAGCCGGGCGGTGGCTTTACTGTTCTGACTGGACGTTATATGACATCCTTCAGAACGGGCCGCTCGTACGGGTATGCGTCGACGGGTATGCGTCGTGGCAATCGGTGATGTGATGTGTCCGATGTGTATCTCCAATCATGGTAAAAAGCCTATGACGTAGGCTCTTTATCATGTGATCAGCTGTGTCCAATCCTTGACAGCACGTGAGGAGAGGAGAGCCGATATGCAGCTTTTCTCAGTGGGGACATCTGCACTGATAATCAGTGCCCTGTTAATTAGTGCAGCCATACCAGTGATGCCCACCAGTGATGCCACTCAGTGCCCATCGGTGATGCCTGTTAGTACTCTTCAGTGACTCCTCATCAGTGCCGCCCATCAGTGCCGCCTTTCAGTGCCCATAAGCGCTGCCTATCAGTGTCCATGCGTGCTGCATATTAGTGCCTCCTCAAGGGATGGGCCGAACATCCCCCTGTTGGGTTCGCATCCAGAACATGCGAACAGCAAAAAATTTGTTCGAACACGCGAACACCGTTCAAGTCTATGGGACACGAACATGAAAAATCAAAATAGCTAATTTTAAAGGTTAATATGCAAATTATTGTCATAAAAAGTGTTTGGGGACCTGGGTCCTGTCCCAGTGGACATGTATCAATGCAAAAAAAAGTTTTAAAAATGGCCGTTTTTTCAGGAGCAGTGATTTTAATAAGGCTTAAAGTGAAACAATAAAAGTGAAATATTCCTTTAAATTTCGTACCTGGGGGGTGTCTATAGTATTCCTGTAAAGTAGCGCATGTTTCCCGTGTTTATAACAGTCTGAGAGCAAAATGACATTTCTAAAGGAAAAAAAGTCATTTAAAAGTGCTAGTGCTAGTGCCGGCTATTAATGAATTGTCGGTCCCGACAATACACATAAAAGTCATTGAAAAGTTTAAAAAAAAATGTGTGGGGGTCCCTCAAAATTCAATTACCAGGCCCTTCAGGTCTGGTATGGATTTTAAGGCGAACTCCGCGCCAAAATTTTAAAAAAAATGGCGTGGGGTTCCCCCAAAAATCCACACCAGACCCTTATCCTAGCACGCAACCTGGCATGCTGCAGGAAAAGTGGGGGGGACGAGAGAGCGCCCCCCCCTCCTGAACCGTACCAGGCCACATGCCCTAAACATAGGGAGGATGTCCCCATGTTGATGGGGACAAGGGCCTCAGCCCCACAAACCTTGCCCGGTGGTTGTAGGGGTCTGCGGGCAGTGGGGTTATCAGAATCTGGAAGCCCCCTTTAACAAAAAGGGACACCCAGATCCCGGCCCTCCCCCCTATGTGAATTGGTAAGGGGTACATTGTACCCCTACTATTTCACAAAAAGAAAGTGTCAAAATGTTAAAAAACCACAGGAGACGGCTTGGGACAAGTCCTTTATTCCTGCTGATTTCCATCGTCCAATCATGTGCAAGCAAAAATGCTGTTTTCTATATTTTCCTTGCATGTGATTGGGTATTCTGTCCAAAGTGACGCTTTACCTTATTTAGTAAACTCTGGAGCAAATGCCCTTGCAGAGTGCAACTGCACTGTCTATTTGACTTTAGTAAGTCAACCCCTTTATCTTCTGATAATGTTATTATTTTTAGACATTAAACATAACCAATACTCTACCAAGAATATTAGGCATACTTTAGGTGGCAACATACTGTATATTGTTAAAATGGAATGAAAGGAACCTTTTTGTTTTAAATGGGTGTTTGCTATGTTTCTTAGGAATGCTAAATTCATAGAGCACATCTAGATGTGAATATTTAACCTTGGGGAGCACCCTACAGCATTTGTGATTCTCAGTCCTGCCCAACTGCTCACAGCATATGTGACTTCCAACCCTGACCAGCTGTTCACACAAAATGTGAGTCTTATTCCATTCTTCTGTTTGGTATAAAGAGAGATTGTAATTTTTGCTTACATTGCCAGATGGTGCAACATTGACAAGTCCTCTACAAACATAAACTGTTCATTTAAGCTGGCCCATACACAGTTACTGACAGATCTCTCCATCCACACAAACGAGGTGCATGGAGAAATCCTTCCCTTCTGGACAATAATTGGCTGCAGCCACTGATTGAGGAAAATGTTACATGTCCCTTTGACAGAAGTCAAACAAATGATTGATTTTGTTGCGTGTGGATACCCATACACTGATTTCAATTTTGCCAGTCCTTGCTGAATCGGCCAGATTTCAAGCAGGGTATGGCAATCTTTAGTAGTGCACACCCCTTGGTAGAGACATTGGGCTTGATTTACTAAAGACAAATAGACTGTGCACTTTGCAAAGTGCAGTTGCACTCTGCAAGAGCAATTGCTCCAGGCTCCACGCTGCAGAAGCTGTCGGTATCATTCCAAGATCACGATCCTCTGCTACTGTTTGTAAGTGGCTCCGGTTGGCTGTGCCTACTCACCAGGCCTGTTTGTATGTTGTTGTAACTCTTTCATACTGTTCTCATCCACTATGGCCTCTGAGTGTATTCTTTGCCATTGGTGCCCCACGCTGCACCCTTCCCACATGCACATGGAGCCAGAGGGAACGATTGTAAATTCTTAGGTGTGTACTGAGAAGTGCTTGGTACAAAAGTTCATCTCATTTAAAAGCCTTTTTGAAATATTTATTAGTTAAAGTGGTTGTAGGTGCTGGTGCTGTTAACAGGGCTTATTGCCGAAATGCGTCTGCCACTGTCTTTGTACTCACTGGTATGGCAAAATAAAAATATCTGAGGTTTATGGAGTTGCCAGCTGTCTTTTTCTGTTGACTATAATGTCTTTTGGTGGATAGGAGGACACCACAGCTTCGGCACTCAGATTGCAACTTCCAGTTTTATACTAAGGCTCCACTGTTCTGAGCGATGCATCCCATGTGTTTGAATTAAAGTGGTTGTAACTCAAAAAAAAAAAAAAAAAAAAAAAAAAGCTTTTTTTTAGCACAAGATATAGCACAGTGTTTTTGCCATGTCAATTGTCCCTTTCCATGTTGTACAATACCTGGCTAATCCTACCTGTTCTTGTCTTCTGCTCTGTAAACTGAACGCATTTATCATGGCTGCCGATCTCTGATATTGTAGTCAGTTTATGTGCCTCCATCATCCAGCTCTCTCCCCAGCGTCTCTGCATATCCCCCTCCCTCTCTCCCTGTCAGTTACATAGTCTGTGTGAGAGCCGATCTCCTCCCTGCCCCTACCCTCCCCTCTCCTCCCCTCTCCCCTCCCCTCCCCTCCCCTCCCCTCCTCTCCTCTCCTCTCCTCTCCTCTCCTTCCTGTGTAATTCTATTCCCTGTAGCTGCTCAAGTGCTTGTAAAGTAAAGAAACATGCATTAACTACTTTGATCCTCTCTGTTTTCGGTCCCTGTTCAGTACAGTGTTTGTGTTGTCCTAAAATTATAATGCTAAATACCTTCTTTGCAGAGCCCTGCTGTGCAGACACGTGACCTCCCTCTGCTAGCTTGCATTAATCAGAGGGAAATTTCAGCTCCTCCCACTCAACTCCCTTACTGGGGAAGAGAAGCAGAGGGAGGTTAATTGACAGGACAGCAGGGCTCTGCAAAGAAGGTATTTAGAATTGTAATTTTAAGGAAACACACACACTGTACTGAACAGGGACCTAAAACAGAGAGAATCAAAGTAATTAATACATGTAACTTTACAACCATTTTAAGAGCATTAAACACAGCCACCACGGTTTGGGAAAAATAGCCTTCCTTTCAGGGCTTGAGCAGTGGATGTTAAGCAGTTGATGCCAGCTGTGCTTCCTTAGTCTATCAGACAGGTAGCAGCCTAGGACCAGAACAGGGTCCACTTATACTATATTTTAGCTACGGATGTGCTTCTTTTAAGAAAAAATCACTTTACAGTAGATCAATCGTAATTAAATTTTACTTCAAGCAGTCCAGTGCTATCACATACACAATGGGGAATTATGGGGGACATAGTTCTAATCAGTAGACCACCTGACTGTTTGGCTGCATGATATAAGCAGTGCATACTCCCTTCAAGGTAGTTCAGGGATGCCTTGTGGGGGAGGAATGAAAAAGGCAGCATTAGATGGGAGGTCAATCAGCCACAACTCAAGGAACCCCTAGCAACCTCTGGAGGAACCTTACGATTCTATGGAACCCTGGATGAGAATGGCTGATTTGGTTGTTTGGAGCTGACCATAAAATGTTTGTCTGGGTTTACCTTTAGATAGATGAAACATACTTTTCATTTTTGTGTAGTTCTGGATTTAAATATCCCTTTTGTAATACCATTTTTTTAATATTTTAGAATGCATGATCATGAAGAGATTTATTCATGGGGCTGCCTAGTCTTATCCATCATTCTATAATCCATACTACAAGCCTTTGGACAGAGATGAATGATAAACGCTGTGTGCGTAGTATCTGAAGATATTGCTGTGAGCAGATATACTGCAATGTTCCACTTTTTGTCATAAATAAAGTGAAAACTCATCACAATGTGGTGGAGCGGTGTCTATCACAGGGTAAGGGTCATCTGCAATCTCTCCTGATATGCAGTAAAAGACCCTACAAAAAGCTTTTCCACCGCCGCCATCGAGAACTGCAGCTCTTATACCTCACCAATACTCCGTTTAAAAATGCTGAACAGAAGCAACATCAGCTTGGTATAATGTTCCTAGTGTCAAAATGGTTTCATCAATCACCGCGTTGCCACCAGGGGTCGGGAACTCATCAATCAGACAGATTTACCAGGTGTCAGCTCCTAGCAGCATTCAACAACCCAACAGACACACCAGGGTTTATTTAAAGTAAATGTGAATTCTTTTGTTTTGTTTTTTTTCCATCAGAGTTTTCATTGTGATTTTCATAATGCAGCAAAAAAAAACAAAACATATATATATATATATATATATATATATATATATATATATATATATATATATATACAGTGGGGATGGAAAGTATTCAGACCCCCTTAAACTTTTCACTTTTGTTATATTGCAGCCATTTGCCAAAATAATTTAAGTTCATTTTTTTCCTCATTAATGTACACACAGCACCCCATATTGACAGAAAAACACAGAATTGTTAACATTTTTGCAGATTTTGTGATCTGCAAGTCGTACACTTGCAGATCACAAGTTCTAGTTGACACTTTTCCAATTTGAAGCAAGTTTGCGTGGCAAGTCTCTAGCAAGAGCAAAGTTGCAATGGTGAGTCTACAGCAAGAGCCTGGAAAGTCACAGTGACCCCTGAGGTGGAATGACTATTGCACAACATAACTGAACCAGAACTTGCAACAGACTTGCAGAATGTTTTCAAAGAATGTTGATCTGGAGTCATGTAATACGGACTTGCTGCAATTGTGCAACAAACTTGTGAAGCCTGGCAAGTCTAGCAATAGCTTAGAAAGTAATTTTCAAACTTGCAGCTGAACTACTTGCTATCTGGGTTGCAGCTTGCCTGTGGACTTTGTAATATGTTATTGTCTTAGCATCCGATTCATTTAGAGAGTAGTTGAAAGATCAAAATTGGCACCCAATTAGGATCCTTTAGTGAACCTTTCTAGAACCAATACAGAATAAAGTGTGGGGTTTTTAGGTGACCCTTGTTATAGGGTGCTGACATGGAAGCGGTGCTGAGGAGAATTTGGAGAAATGTGTTGAAGTATCAGGAAAATCTAGAGTGTCAGGGGAGGGAATGTCAGAAGAAAATGAAAATAAGTGGGGAGTAATCACATGAATTGGCTTAAGTGAAGTACCTAGGGTGTAAGAGGTACAGAAGAATGGGGTTATATGGGATTAAAGGAGAAGTAGGGCCCAAGCTTTTTTGGCCCCACTTCTCCTATGTATCACAGGAGTGCAGTTCGTTCTGCACTTCTGCAACCCATTTTCAGCTGACAGTGAGTCACTCAGCAAGTCCAGGAGCTGGGTCATTCCTTTACAGTCAGGATCCACCAAAATGACAGGACTGGCTCAACCTCTCAGCGAACCGCTGGGAGACTGAGCCAGCCACTTCTTAAAGTGACTGGCGCCCTTTTTTTTTTCAGTCATTCGTTTTCAGACAGTGACTCAGCCTTGGGGTAAATGCTAGCCCACCCTGTCCTTGAAGGTACCTCACATGCTTCTGGGGGTCAGGGAGGTGTTACATATGTACAGAGTTAAGAAACATGTATGATATACTTTCTGAACAAACACAGAACAGGAACAGAACAGCACCCTAATAAGAAGCCAGTCCAGACTCCATCATATTGCACCAGCCCAGCTATGAACAAATGTCTGAACTAAAGTATTTGTAGTCAATACAGCAGATACCTTTTATTATAGAAAAACTCAGTGTCAGCAATTTATACATCAACCATGACAACAACTCTGTCATTTGCTGCTGATTTAAGAATAGTGTTTAACATCTTTTATTAAGTAAGTAAAAAAAAATACAAAAAGACTTAGTTTGTGTTACGCTGCTGAGAAAAGCAATTTCTTTTGTGTTGCCAGAAATAGCAGAAGGAATTTGATTGTAATTCAAAAGATTTGTTTGACAATGCGACTAAGAAAGATGTGAAAGAGAGTGGATACCAGATAGTGTGAAGGAGAGAGGGACACATAAAGAGAGAGAGGGAGAGGTGAAAGAAAGAAAGCGAAAGCTTTGCATTCATTAAAGAGGTTTTAAAAAAAACAAAAACAAAAAACCTGCAAAGGCATAATTATGATCATTATGAAATACTTACCTTAGAACGATGCCCTGCAGTGCCGCCCGCACTCAGCTCCTCACGGCTGACATCTTTCAACGGAGTTACTTCCAGGTTCACGGGCTCCGGCGCTGTGATTGGCCGGAGCTGAGATGACGTCACTTCTTCGCATGCACACGGGTGCCGTCAATCACGGCACGGGTACTGAAGAAACTGCACGAGCGGCGCGTTTCTTCAGTGCACATGCGCCAATGATGTCAGCAACAGCGCATATAGTGAATATCTACTAAACTGTGCAAGTTTAGGAGATATTTACAGTACCTGGTACAAGTGGTGTAACAGAGTTTACAACCACTTTAAGGAATGGTGCTCGTGTAGGCAGGTGCAGTCAACTTTCTCCACTGCAGGTGGCGCTTTTCCAAAGCGGCACTGCAGTTGAGTAGGAAGTCAAGGAGAACACGGTTCCTTTATGGTTTCCTGGGTCACTGGGGAAGCTATCCCATTGGATGCTGCTGTCCCATGTAACTCTAGCAGCCATCTTGTGTCATACAGAACCTTTTTAAGGCTTTCCAGACTCCCTGGTTTAGTATGCTTTTTGTGAGTTGATAGAGTAGGGATCAGGCAGGGACAGAACTAGTGGCAGGGAAAGGTTCCTGATGAGGGAAAGCATAGAGTTTGCAACTTCTCTGGACATCTTTTTGTTTGGCACAAGGTGACCAAGCCAAATTCTGCCCCTCTGATCAGGCAATGTCAGTTGAGATGAATCCTGCTCTCTACATGCTGTTGGAGCTGTGAGTGTTCATGGTTGGGCTCTCCCCTCACTGAGTTATTTGTGAACTGTCCTTGCATTATTTCATGTTCTTTCTTTGCATTGGGACTTTGTGTGTTATAGCCGTCACACCACGCTGCACCCCACCTACACCTGTGTCGAGCAAGCAACCTCCTGTGTTTATTATGCAGCAGGGCAGCCGCTCGACACAGGACCTGGAACATAGTTGCAATCACTGTATTAGTGGTGACTACTACAGTGATTGTCACCTTCCACAGGGATCCCATAGGTACGATATATTGTGTGTGTACATACATTGGTCCATGGTGGACCAAGGTAGCTATGCAAAAAAAAAAACATACCTGGAATTCAGCTACAAAAGGTTTTATGACCATACTTCTCCTGTGGGTCATAGCAGTGCAGATGGGCAGGGCTTAGTATCAAGGCAAGCTGAACCTAACAAAGTGAAACCAGGATCAGAGAGGCACACAGAAGAAGGTTTTCTGACTTACAATGATAATAGACACCTTGTGACACCTGCTCTCAGATTAGTAAGTAAAAAAAAATACAAAAAGACTTAGTTTGCTGCTGAGAAAAGCAATTTCTTTTGTGTTGCCAGAAATAGCAGAAGGAATTTGATTGTAATTCAAAAGATTTGTTTGACAATGCGACTAAGAAAGATGTGAAAGAGAGTGGATACCAGATAGTGTGAAGGAGAGAGGGACACATAAAGAGAGAGAGGGAGAGGTGAAAGAAAGAAAGCGAAAGCTTTGCATTCATTAAAGAGGTTTTAAAAAAAACAAAAACAAAAAACCTGCAAAGGCATAATTATGATCATTATGAAATACTTACCTTAGAACGATGCCCTGCAGTGCCGCCCGCACTCAGCTCCTCACGGCTGACATCTTTCAACGGAGTTACTTCCAGGTTCACGGGCTCCGGCGCTGTGATTGGCCAGAGCTGAGATGACGTCACTTCTTCGCATGCACACGGGTGCCGTCAATCACGGCACGGGTACTGAAGAAACTGCACGAGCGGCGCGTTTCTTCAGTGCACATGCGCCAATGATGTCAGCAACAGCGCATATAGTGAATATCTACTAAACTGTGCAAGTTTAGGAGATATTTACAGTACCTGGTACAAGTGGTGTAACAGAGTTTACAACCACTTTAAGGAATGGTGCTCGTGTAGGCAGGTGCAGTCAACTTTCTCCACTGCAGGTGGCGCTTTTCCAAAGCGGCACTGCAGTTGAGTAGGAAGTCAAGGAGAACACGGTTCCTTTATGGTTTCCTGGGTCACTGGGGAAGCTATCCCATTGGATGCTGCTGTCCCATGTAACTCTAGCAGCCATCTTGTGTCATACAGAACCTTTTTAAGGCTTTCCAGACTCCCTGGTTTAGTATGCTTTTTGTGAGTTGATAGAGTAGGGATCAGGCAGGGACAGAACTAGTGGCAGGGAAAGGTTCCTGATGAGGGAAAGCATAGAGTTTGCAACTTCTCTGGACATCTTTTTGTTTGGCACAAGGTGACCAAGCCAAATTCTGCCCCTCTGATCAGGCAATGTCAGTTGAGATGAATCCTGCTCTCTACATGCTGTTGGAGCTGTGAGTGTTCATGGTTGGGCTCTCCCCTCACTGAGTTATTTGTGAACTGTCCTTGCATTATTTCATGTTCTTTCTTTGCATTGGGACTTTGTGTGTTATAGCCGTCACACCACGCTGCACCCCACCTACACCTGTGTCGAGCAAGCAACCTCCTGTGTTTATTATGCAGCAGGGCAGCCGCTCGACACAGGACCTGGAACATAGTTGCAATCACTGTATTAGTGGTGACTACTACAGTGATTGTCACCTTCCACAGGGATCCCATAGGTACGATATATTGTGTGTGTACATACATTGGTCCATGGTGGACCAAGGTAGCTATGCAAAAAAAAAAACATACCTGGAATTCAGCTACAAAAGGTTTTATGACCATACTTCTCCTGTGGGTCATAGCAGTGCAGATGGGCAGGGCTTAGTATCAAGGCAAGCTGAACCTAACAAAGTGAAACCAGGATCAGAGAGGCACACAGAAGAAGGTTTTCTGACTTACAATGATAATAGACACCTTGTGACACCTGCTCTCAGATTAGCATGACCTGGGTGGGTGCACCGCGAGCTGGGGCATAGGGGGGGGACCCAGGGCTGGCCCTACCATGGGTCCCACTCGGCTGTCTCAGACAAGGGGAGGAGATTATATAGAGCATGGATCTCCCGCTTACCCGGCTGTCCCGGCTGCCTATGATAGGCAGCACACTGGTGATGTCTATCATAGGAGGCGGGACTTCGTCTGAGGACAGCATCTGCGCAGGGTAAACAGGAGATCCCCGCTCAGTATAATCTGTCTGCTCGCTACGCTGCTGGGCACTGAACAGGCTGAGCTGATGGGCACTGAACAGGTTGAGCTGATGGGCACTGAACAGGCTAAGCTGATGGGCACTGAACAGGCTGCATTGATGGGCACCGAACAGGCTGAGCTGATGGGCACTGAACAGGTTGAGCTGATGGGCACTGAACAGGCTGCATTGATGGGTGTGACAGACCTAGCCGGGATAGAGATTTTTGGAGGGGACTGAATGCTAGCCTCTTGCCGATCGATTGTGGACCCTGGCATTTGGGGGAACGGTGCTCTTTGTGAGCTGTATGCCTGGGGACCCTTGAGGTGGTATTACTGTGGATTCGGGTCCTGGTCCCCCAGGACACACAGACTCTGGGGACCCTGGATTTGCCATATTGGAATAGTGACTGATTCATACCGTTGGGACCCCTACTGTTAAATGTTAATGTCATCAATTCCAGCTACCTGTCTGTTGTCTGCTAAAATGTGTATTGTAAATAAGTCTCTAGTATGGCATCTACGAGTCATTAGATCCCCATTGTTGTTTGTGTTAATTAACTCTGCTATTGTGATAATGTTGATTGGATTTTCTGAACTACAAGATGGCCAGTCTGGCCTAAAGGTCATGTCTGAGTCATCTAGGTTGTCTAAAGGGATTAGTTAATTAGCCCATGTTAATTAGGTTTCTGGTCACAGGTGTATGTTCAGAGTAATATGAGCCGTAGGTATGCACCTCCACTTTTAGTGTATAAAAGGGCCTGTATTTTCCAATAAAAGAGATTCCTGGTTGAACTTACATACAGCCTGCCTGGTGTTTGTTCTGAGCTATCACAACTGGGTTAGAACGGCACATCTGTAGTTCTAATCCCGGAGCATTGGATGACCGAGCAATCAGATGTTGCGATCTGCAATCTGATTCTATAGCTGCAGAGGAGTGTCGGGAGAGTGGAACCGAGCGAGCAAAGGGGCTCGTTACATTGGTTGGCAGCCGTGGGATTTGCTCTCCAGTTACTGGGACACTCCAAACCAGCCTGCAGGAGAGCCACGCTGAAAGACTTACTTGAGAGCTGTGAAGGGAATGGTGGGATCGTGCTTCCTTGCCGTGAACACATCCAAACCATCACCTGGATCCAAGGTACAGATAGCAGGAGAGGAGAGGTACAGATACCAGCCACCATGGATGAGGAATTCAGAAGGAGGTTGCGAGAGAAGCAGATACAGCACAGAGGACCAGTATCAGAACAGGTCCTGCTGAAATGGTTTGATTCTATCCGCTGTGAACTCTGGAAGGAAGTGCTAGCCCGTGAGCAGCGACACCAGGGAAAAGTTCTCCCCTCCATCCATGTGAGGTACTGGTCGCAGTATGAAGTGCGAATGCTGTTTTTGGGGGAACAGCCGAACCAGGAGTGGACAGCCGAGTTAAGCAGGCTGATCCGGGCAGAAATGCGGTTGGACGAGAGCTACAGAGCCCTCCAGTGGTATGTAGCCCAAGTGTGCCCGTGGACAGCGGATGACAGCCCCACGGAAGGCTTTGACTACGATGGCCTGGGATTGTTATACTGGAGGCTGTCCAGGGACCCTGACTTTGGGAGTGATCAGGAGTGGCGTTTGGAGGAAATAATGGAGGACAGAGAGCGAAGACTGAATGTCTCAGAAGTGCACTGGGCACAGGAAGATTTGGAGTTTCTGGCCGTTCAGGAATGGGAGCTTGAGATTGCCTACAGACAGCTGTTAGACTCTGCTCAGCAGCAGGGTGGGGCTCCCTTTGCCTGGGACTATCAGGAAATACCAGTTGACAACTCTGAAATCCTGGCTGAAGAGTTGACAATGTGGCAGAGTAACAGTATGCTTTGCCAACCTGCCCCCGCAGCTATGGAGGCGGAGGTCTTATGGCGGATGCAGTAAGTGCTGACTGACCTTGATGAACCTGTTTCTGCATTGGATGATCTTGGATGGAGAAATGTGCCTGTCCAGCAGAATGCCAGAGAATCGGCAGTGGAAAATCTGAAGATTGTCGTCCCCAAACCTGAAGTGCTGACAACAGGGCAGAGCTCTGCTAACCTCTGCCCAGCACTGATAGCATCTTCTGGGTTCCACGGAGAGGAGATGGTGAACCTTTATTCCCAGACACCAGTTGCAGAGACAGGGGATTTGATAGACTTTTCTGCTGAGGAAGAACAACCTGGTGAGCCTCCAGCGGAAGAAGAGCTGTTATTAGGGCCAAACTTCACCGTGCTCTGCCCAGCACCAACAGAAGTATCTGTGAAGTTACAAGGAACCTCCCCAGCTGAAGCGCTGGCAACCGGACAGAGGGTCCAAGATCTCTGCCCTACACCTGCGGCGGTTCCGGAGGCTCAGGGTGAGAAGGGGTGGTCACTTCCCAGCAGCAGATCAGGATACAGGGGGAGAAGGGAGAGGAGGTGTTCATCATCCCTCCCCAACAGTTAGTCGGAGCAGATGGTGTGGGGTTTCCAGCAAAAGGGCTGGCAACAGGGCCGAGTACTGCTGGACTCTGCCCTCAACTAACAGAGGATAGATTTCCTGTGAAGGTGGATGGGACTTCAGTCTCCACCTGTATACCCCAGGGATGCTGGGCAGTCAGACCAGATCCCCAACAGCATGACGGAGTGAGCCCAGACACCCTGTCTTCTCTCCAGCGGCAGAAAGGACTCCAGGGAGAAGGGCCAGTCCAGGCCTCTCCCCAGCGGCAGATATGTTCTCTGAGAGAGGCAGAGGTTGGCTGGGTGAGTAATGCTTTGTTTGGAACAATTTGTTTGGGGTACTGTGTGGGTACAGGCATTAGAGGACTGGAACTACTGACTAACTTCGGAGTCAACCCGTCTGGGGTCTCCTCCTGTGTTAGTCTCCTGCCAAAAGGGGAGAAATGTGACAGACCTAGCCGGGAGAGAGACTTTTGGAGGGGACTGAATGCTAGCCTCTTGCCGATCGATCGTGGGCCCTGGCATTTGGGGGAATGGTGCTCTTTGTGAGCTGTATGCCTGGGGACCTTTGAGGTGGTATTACTGTGGATTCGGGTCCTGGTCCCCCAGGACACACAGACTCTGGGGACCCTGGATTTGCCATATTGGAATAGTGACTGATTCATACCATTGGGACTCCTACTGTTAAATGCTAATGTCATCAATTCCAGCTACCTGTCTGTTGTCTGCTAAAATGTGTATTGTAAATAAGTCCCTAGTATGGGATCTAAGCGTCATTAGATCCCCATTGTTGTTTGTGTTAATTAATTCTGCTATTGTGATAATGTTGATTGGATTTTCTGAACTACAAGACGGCCAGTCTGGCCTAAAGGTCATGTCTGAGTCATCTAGGCTGTCTAAAGGGAATAGTTAATTAGCCCATGTTAATTAGGTTTCTGGTCACAGGTGTATGTTCAGAGTAATATGAGCCGTAGGTATGCACCTCCACTTTTAGTGTATAAAAGGGCCTGTATTTTCCAATAAAGATAGATTCCTGGTTGAACTTACATACAGCCTGCCTGGTGTTTGTTCTGAGCTATCACAACTGGGTTAGAACGGCACATAGCTGTAGTTCTAATCCCGGAGCATTGGATGACCGAGCAATCAGATGTTGGGATCTGCAATCTGATTCTATAGCTGCAGAGGAGTGTCGGGAGAGTGGAACCGAGCGAGCAAGGGGCTCGTTACAATGGGCACTGAACAGGCTACATTGATGGGCACTGAACAGGCTACGCTGCTGGGCACTGAACAGGCTGCGATGCTGGGCACTGAACAGGCTGAACTGATGGACACTCAACAGGCTGAGCTGATGGGCACTCAACAGGCTGAGCTAATGGGCACTCAACAAGCTGAGCTAATAGGCACGCAACAGGCTGAGCTGATGGGCACTGAACAGGCTACATTGATGGGCACTGAACAGGCTGAGCTGATGAGCACTGAACAGGCTAAGCTGATGGGCGCTGAACAGGCTGCATTGATGGGCACTGAACAGGCTGAGCTGATGGGCACTGATCAGGTGCATCTACAAGCACTGAACAAGTTGCATTGATGGGCACTGAACAGGCTGCATGATGGGCACTAATCAGGCTGCATTGATGGGCACTTATCAGGCTGTATTGATGGGCACTGAACAGGCTGCATTGATGGGCAGTGAATAGGGTGCCTTTATGGGCACTGAACAGACTGAGCAGATGGGCACTGAACAGGCTGCATTGATGGTCACTGAACAGGCTGTATTGATGGGCACTGATGAGGCTGCATTGATGGGCACTGATGAGGCTGCATTGATGGGCACTGATGAGGCTGAGCTGATAGGCACTGGTGAGGCTGCATTGATGGACACTGGTGAGGCTGCATTGATGGACACTGGTGAGGCTGCATTGATGAACACTGGTGAGGCTGCATTGATGGACACTGGTGAGGCTGCATTGATGGACACTGGTGAGACTGCATTGATGGGCACTGGTGAGGCTGCACTGGTCAGGTTGCATTGATGGACACTGGTGAGGCTGCATTGATGGGCACTGATCAGGTTGCATTGATGGGCACTGATCAGACTGCATTGATGGGCACTGTTAAGGCAGCATTGATGGTCCCTGATCAGACTGCATTGATGGTCACTGGTGAGGCTGCATTGATGGGCAATGGTGAGGCTGAGCTGATAGGCACTGATGAGGCTGCATTGATGGGCACTGAACAGGCTGCTTTGATGGGCACTGAACAGGCTACATTGATGGGCACTAAACAGGCTACATTGATGGACACTGGTGAGGATGCATTGATGGGCACTGATCAGGCTGCATTGATGGACACTGGTGAGGCTGCATTGATGGACACTGGTGAGGCTGCATTGATGGACACTGGTGAAGCTGCATTGATGGACACTGGTGAGACTGCATTGATGGGCACTGGTGAGGCTGCACTGATGAGCACTGGTGAGGCTGCCTTGATGGGCACTGGTGAGGCTGCCTTGATGGGCACGGGTGAAGCTGCATTGATGGGCACTGGTGAGGCTGCATTGATTTGCACTGATCAGGCTGCATTGATGAGCACTGGTGAGGCTGCATTGATTATTATTATTATTATTATACAGGATTTATATAGCGCCGACAGTTTACGCAGCGCTTTACAACAACATTAGGGCAGACAGTACAAGTACAATACAATTCAATACAGGAGGAATCAGAGGGCCCTGCTCGTTAGAGCTTACAATCTAGGAGGGAGGGTCAAGTTATACAAAAGGGTAATAGCTGTGGGGGATGAGCTAATGGAGAAAATAATGCAGTTGTTAGATGGAGGCAGGATAGGCTTCTCTGAAGAGGAAAGTCTTCAGGGATCGCCTAAAAGTGGATAAATTTGGAGACAGTCTGACAGATTGGGGTAGGGAATTCCAGAGGATGGGTGAGGCTCGGGAGAAGTCCTGGAGGCGGATATAGGAGGAGGTGATGAGGGAGCTAGAGAGCAGGAGATCTTGGGAGGAACGGAGATAGCGTTTAGGTTGGTATTTTGAGACTAGGTTAGTGATGTAGCTGGGGGCAGAGTTGTGGATGGCTTTGTAACTTATTGTTAGTATTTTGAATTTAATTCGTTGGGCGAGTGGTAGCCAATGGAGGGATTGGCAGAGAGGGGTAGCAGACACTGAGCGGTTTGTAAGGTGGATGAGTCTGGCAGCAGCATTCATGATGGACTGAAGGGGGGATAGTCTATTTAAAGGTAAGCCAATGAGGAGATAGCCAGGGAGTGAATCAGGAGCTTTGTAGTTTCACTGGTTAGAAAGGGACGTAGTTTAGAGATGTTGCGGAGGTTGAGGCGGCAAGCTTTGGAAAGTGATTGGATGTGGGGCTGAAAGGAGAGTTCAGAATCTAGGATAACACCTAGCACCCTGACATGTGGGGACGGGTGGATGGTTTTGCCATTGCTCTTCACAGAGAAGTCAGGGGAAGAGGCACGTGGGGGAGGAAATATTATAAGCTCGGTTTTGGACAAGTTGAGTTTGAGGAAGTGGTGTGACATCCATACAGATATGTCGGTTAGTAAGTTAGTGATGCGTGAGGAGACTGATGGAGTAAAAATATGGAACGCTTCACGAATTTGCGTGTCATCCTTGCGCATTGATGGGCACTAGTGAGGCTGAGCTGATGGGCACTGATGATGCTGCGCTGATGAGCACTGGTGAGTATAATACACTCTTCAAATGTGCTTTAAAATGCATGGTTTTCCCTTTTATGAACAAGAAAATGATGACATTATGCGGTTGGGCTGATATAATAATGTGGCTGGTATGAAATGATTTCCAGAAATAACGTATATATCATACAATCATTACATAAACACATACCACATACACTGCATATATCATTTGAGGAAAATATGCTTATGTTTACTATTTGCCAGATTTCATTTTAAATATCTGGTCACCTTACTTAGATGGGACTTTAACTTATAGAAGTCTAAGGCAGGGACAGATTCTCTTTAGGACATAGGCTAAGTACACAAACCCTTTGGCTTTGGCAAGCAGATATGAGTGTTCTGCTCTACTTTATATACCAAGACTGTTTATCAGTATAATCCCACTTTATGAAGGATTTGGCTCCAACTTCAACAGATAAATTTCCCAGCAAACAGTTTTAAGAACCACGTGGTATAGAAGTGACAACTTTAATAAACTTGAGCATAAACTTATTGCTGCTTCTTGCTGGCAGAGGAGAAGAGACTTATGAAAGCCTGCATAGCTTTGGTATTAGATCTGTCAAAAGTCCGTAAGACATAATTGAATTTTGGATAATTAGAAACCGACTGTAGATAAGGAGAAACTGAATCACTTCCACAACTCAGATGGCAAATATTTTGTATCTGTGATGTTAGCTGGAGCTGTGAAAAAAATATCATCTTGAACAAAATCAATCAACAAGAAATGTACAGCATAGGTTGACTTACTTTGTGTTACATATACACTGTTAAGATTTAAAAACGGAGAGCATGAAGGGGCCACATCCCCAAAAAATATGGGGAGCATAACAATGCATTGGAAAATCAGAAAGGCTAACAAATAAACTGCAATATTTGTCCTTTTCACATCTTGTGAATAGGTAGTGTGCAAAGGGGACATTAACTCCTAGTTTTTCTTACACCCATCAAATTCAAAATTTAGAAGAATAAATATTTGTGGCTTCTAATGGCAATTTGGCTAGGTTCCCAATTGAGCTTAAAGATGACCTTCAGCACCCCCCCCCCCCCCCCCAAAAAAAAGTCAGCAGCTACAAATCCTACAGCTGCTAACTTATTTTTAGCAGTGATCCAGAGTTGTCCTCACGCAGGCTGATTGTTCACCAGTCTTTGGGTCTCTGGTGCCACCATGTTTAGTGTGAGAAGCTGGCTGGGCCTCCTTGTGGCTTCACAGCAACTCGTGCTGCACTTTGTGAATAATAACGCAGCCTCCAGGGACCTGTGACATCTCCCAGGACATCTCCCTCTGGGATAGCCTAGGCCATCTCAGTGAAAGTGGGAGCAGGTACCTGCCAAAAAATAGGTATTCACTCCCTAAAACCAAAAAAGAGCAAAAAAGTAGAAGAGTAGAAGTTCCGTGAAACTTCCCCTTTAGGCCCCTTTCACACTTATACGACTTGTCCCACGATTTTGTACTGCAGAATCGTATGACAAGTCATTCTCCATGATTTTCAATGACTACCATTCATATTGGCACCACTTTAAGTCGTGCCGACTTCAAAGTAGTCCCTGCACTACTTTGGTCCAACTTTCATACGAGTTGATATCCATAGACCTCAATGTTAAACCCTCAAGTAGCATGCAAATCGTACCTGAATAATATAGACACGATTTCAGCACTACTTTGTAAGCACAAGCTGAGAATGGTTAATGCCAAAGTTGTGGCAAAGTTGTACAAGGTAGTACTGCTCCCAAATCGCGGCAAAATCGTGTTAAAATCGTGGCAAAATAGAGGCCTCGAAATCTCGATAAAATCGCATGACTTTGAAGTCCTATAAGTGTGAAAGGGGCCTCAAGATGAATTTTCACTTTCAATGTAAATATTGACTTTTTCCATAAAAGTCAAGCTTTCCCCCATCTCTCTAACATCTGAGACTCTAAGGCCTCTTTCACACGGGGCAGATCAGTCATGATCCGCCCCGTGAACACACGCTGGCTCAGCGGGGATCGCTCCGCCGATCCCCGCTGAGCAGGAAGATGACAGGTGCATCGCTGCACGCTGTGCAGCGACGGACCTGTCAGAGCGCCGCTCTCCCCTATGGGGGATCGGATGATGACGGTCCGTAGTGTCCGTCGTCATCCGATCCGATCCGAAAACGGAGGGAAAAGTAGGTTTTTCCTCCGTTACACTTTTCGGATCGGAGCGGGGTCGGATGTCAGCGGACATGTCACCGCTGACATCCGACGCTCCATAGGGATGACTGTATGTCCGTTTTTCATCCGAAAACGGATGGATGAAAAACGGACATACGGATCATCCGTGTGAAAGAGGCCTTTAATGGTCTTTTAATGGAATTGGTCATCTAATGCCTCGTTTCCACTGAGCGGATCGGTTCGGGTCGGTACAGTTTGAATGGCCTAGAATGGTCTGGTCTATTCTGGTGAGCGTTTCCACTGCAAGTGGGACCACAAGGGGCCATACAGGGTTTAGAAAAAATGCCTCAGCATAGCACAGCAGAGGGTTTTCTGTCAGCCAATCAGTGGAATGTATCGTAGCTCCGCCCTAACCGAACCGTTCCATTTTCTATGGCCCCACATCTGAAGCAGGACCCTGAATGGAACTGTACGGCTCGGTTGTATGGGCCGCTTTCATAATGGAAACATCCAAAATAGCGTACCGTACCGAACCGAACCGATCCACTCAGTGGAAACGAGGCATAAGTAACCAACAGGTAAGTTAGGATGCAGGGGGCATATATATTGGGAAATGCCAAGATATTAAGTTTAACTGGCTATATTTATGGGTCTGCTTATGCCTTATATGGTAAAATTATTTGACCTGCTTGAGTTAGTTTATATTAAGGTGACCCTACTTTGATTTCAATTATAAATGTACAATCTTATTTCGAGTACCTCTTTTAGAAAGCTATGGATTGATGGAGGTATCGATATTTTTGAGTCATACCCTGTTCTTTACACTTGTCCAATTTTGGCCAATTGAAAAGCTAATTACTAGAAGGAGTGATAAAAAAATTGCACGAAAAAACACAAGTTGCACACTTTTTAGGCCCTCTAATTGAACTCTGTAGGGACTATATTGTGGCTCCAGCATTTTTTGCAAAGAATGAGAGACTATCCTCTAATGGCATACAAAGCTATACTGGATGATTACTCTAAAAGGCCCAATACAGAAAATGTATTTATTGTACTCTGGGAACTGCATGTGGTAAATACCTGTAACAATAGTATTCCTTCTTTCAGAGGCCTTTATTTATAATTTGTATCTATGTTTAAATGAAAGCTACACTGTCCAGCAAAAGTGACAGTTACTGGGGTCAGGACAAATATTTATGCTGGTCATGTGGTTTAACTCTTTCGTGACCAGAGTTTGTTGATGCCTAGTTGCTCCAGCCAAATTTAGTAGTGTCAGCATGTCAGTTAGCTTGGCAATAAATGAATGGCTATTTTGCATACCTAAATAATGTTTATATCTTTTAATTAAATATAAGGCTTTTATTTAAAATACCTGCTGTTTATTTTTTAGGGCTCAAAAATTGCATTTTTAATATTTTTAAATTCATTTGTTATTTTTTAATGTTGTAACTGTATCTGACAAAATACATTATTAAACAAAGTTTACTGCAGACGTCACTGCAGACAAATTCGCCAAAAAAAAGTTTTTTTCTTTTTTAAATGATTTGTTATTTTTGAATGATGTTTTTGTTTCTGACATTGTATCTGTATCTGATTATTAAACAGATTGTACTGTAGATGCCACTGCAGCCTTTTTTTTTTTTCAATGAAGTCTCCAACCTGCATGTGACCACTGCGTGTCATATAGGAAAATGGGAAGTGGGAAAAATAACTCTTCTATAGGCCAATTCAACAGATAATACAACTATGTTACATGGGAATTTGGGAAAACAAAAATTGCTCTTTTAATGCTAGTGACAGACTGTAGCATATATTTTATTTTCCCTTGCTGCTAATGAAGTTTCAGACACAGGTTTGCCTTAAAAATTGTCTTCAGTAGCTAAGTAACAGCAAATTTTTCAGTGATCTCATATTAATGCTTACTGGGCTATAACATAAAGAAGCTGTTTGTTACCCCAGCATTTCATATTCCTGATATGTGCCAGCTGCACCATGTACTATTATGAAAATATATCCTGTTATTGCTTCCATTGTGTGAAATTCCTGGTGCTTCTGCCAGTCCCCCTGCTCTCCTATTAGAAACTGACCACACCAAGCAGGAGAACACACCATGGTCAGTTCTCTGACCAGCCTGCTCTCCTCCAATGATCAGACTTCTCCTGACATGCTCCCCCCCCCCCGCATAGCCATTCACTGGGAAGCTTGGTGTACTGCTGCTTCTCTTCCCCCCAGCTCTTATGCAGCTGAGGACAATGGGGATTGTGATCACGTATAACGAAGGGGGAAAAGGGGTATTTATAATGTTTTGGGTTTTTTTATTTATTTCTATACACAAATGTTCTGCCTTTCATTTCAATTTTAAACCAAATGGGTTGATCATTTACAATCACTTGAAAATGGCCCTTGGGACATCAGCAAGAGGTTATTTTATTATAATCACAAAACAAAAAATATTTAGCCCACGGGACTTTTAAAGACTCACACCTCAAACGTAATATATAAAAAATATGAAAAATGTATTAACATACATTTAAAAACAACATATAATACAAGAAATGTATGATGAACATCAATACATGAATAATATTTCATTAGAATCACATAGGAAAAACCTTTCCATGAAACCTATATATACCCCATGGAGATGACCACCATCAATCTCGACCAACTGTGCTACTAGCCTTGACACGTTTCGCAAGAAAAATCTTGCTTCTTCAGGGGAGGCACAGGAGAGTATAATTAGTTGCAAAATGCTGGCTAACTCACACCATCATGGTGGTAGGGCTGCAAGGTAGATGAAGAACTGGTATATGCCCATATATATAGTAGCAAAAGAAAAAACTGCCAAAAAGTCAGAGGCTTCACTCGCCATGTGAACAGACCACTGGATACTTTTGTTTGTCTTCCTCCAAGGGTGTGTGGTGTATCTTTTTCCTTGGCTGGATTCGACATCTGCTACCAGGGTTTCTGTTTGTGAGCTTATCACTTTTTCCACATCTTCCCGCCCCTTCACAGCTCCCGCGGGAAGAATAGCGGATCTTTTGGCAGTTTTTTCTTTTTTTTCCATTTATTTTCAATATTTATTTATTTTTTTAGAACAAAAGTAATGAAGAATAAAAGACAGCTCAAATGGGTGCATTGAAATGATAGAAGTTAAAGAAATCTGAAATATTGCAATTGTTTCAGGCTAAAAAAGGAAAAATGTTTACAAGACATGCAAAAACAAAATCATACACGCAGACAGTAACCTGCAAGAAGACTTATTATACTCACCCTTCTGGCAGCCCTTGCTTCCTGTCTTCCCTCAGTTCCAGCCTTCATTAGAGACTCCGGCACTTAACACTGTCCAAACTTATGTGGCTGCCGAGTTTTGTAGTGAGGTAGGAGCCAGGAATTGAATCACTGGACATAATGGGGTGTCACAGATACACTTGAACGTTTCGAATGATGATGGACACAGGCCACTGTAGAAGTTACTATAATAGCTCTGGTTCTTGGTGTGTACTACAGGTATCATTTTTTTTAGAAGCTGACAGAGTATATTTAAGCAAATACATCAACTTATAAGAGCCTGATTGATGTAAGTATGTGCACATCCCAAGAAAATCATCTATGACTTGTTATTTAAGTGATAAGTTGTAGATTGTGGTTTCTTGGAATTTCAACCATTTAAGCCAGATTACAGGGACTAATCTATAAGAGTCATTCTTTCTGGAGATAACATTTAGATCTGCCCTTTGGTACCCACACAAAACTCCTCTCTGAGCATGTCAACAATGAGATCTGCCACATCATGCAGAAACTGTTGCTATTCTCCAAGAGTACCAGAAGTATTACTTAAAGAAGAATTTCAAAATGCTAATTGTGCCTATGTTGTGAATTCCTCCATAAAAAGCACAATTAAAAAATAATAAAAAAAATCAAATAAAATGTAAAAATACTCACTTTGCACAACCAGCTTCCAACAGGCACACTTTGGAAAGGGTGATGTCTCCCAGGATCCTGGAAAAGTTGAAGATCCAAAATCTCATGAGAAAATGCTTGAGCACAATGTCGGTATATTTTCTTGAAATGTTTGGGCTCTTCAGCAGTTCCAGGATCCCAGGAAATGACCCACTGATGACACCACCATCTACAGGAAGCAGCTAGAATCCAGGGTATAGGGTGAGTAACTTTTACTTATTTGATTTGAAAAATAAGCATCCGCTTCAAACTCCAAACTTTATTTGAAAACCCTGCACCCAGATTTTACAAATGCATTGAACCTGGTAGCTGGGGTGATGTTATTCAAGAGGATGCTCCACACCTCAGTTGAAGTGTTTAAGCCAGGCCAGTACACAAGTCTCAAGTGGCTGGACTTGTGCAACTCATAATACATTACACGGATGCTGGTGGACAGGGTCCTGGATACAATGTACACAGTGTAAACCTGGCCAGGTCTGGAGTGGTGGTTGTCTGGGGAAGAAGTCACCATCCTGGCAATCATGAGCAGACCCCTCTTTGTAGCACATGCTAGGAGACCTGGGCCGTCATGTGACATGAGCCCCAGGTGTTCGGCTGGACTGTTTGTAGGCAGGTGCAGACTGTACTCCCCTCTGTAGGTGGTGCTCGACTGAAGCTGCATTGCAGAAGGGTGAAGGAAGTTGTGAGGAACTTGGTTCCTCTATGATTTCCTAAGGTCACCATAGGAACAGCTGGCAACCAGAGGGACACTAGGGAAAGTGCAGGAACCATGCTATGACCACTTAGGAAACCCCTCATTTGGATGTGGACCACCCAGGTCACATTCCCGATCCTCGCTACAGAAGCTGTCAGCATCATTCCAAGATTACAATCCTCTGCTACTGTTTGTAAGTGGCTATGGTCAGCTGTGCCTACCTGCTGGGCCTGATTGTACATTGTAGGGACTTTCCACCTTGGCCTCTGAGTGTATTCTTTGCCTTCACTCTGCTCCCTACCCACATGTTGGAGCCCTCACCTGGAACCATGGAATAATGCAGGGCCCTGCAACATAAGTGCTCTTGAACATTTTTGGGTCGGTGCCATTGTGGACCAAGGAAACCTATTTTCAACCAATCATTGTACGCATTCTGCAGTCTGCTTGGGCTTTGAGGTGGCTGTGGGCTAAAGTGTAAGCTCCTGGACAGCCCTTTAACTGTGTGTCCCTTAGCGAAGTGTTCAGCGTTTGTAATGCCTAGCGACTTGACAACATGCGTATTGGGTCACAGATTGTACTATGTGCATGTGCAGATCTTCGGGCAAGGCCATTCATTCGATCTTCCTGACGGATGGTAGAAACATACACCAACAGAGAGGTGAATTCAATCCCTGTTCTCTGACAGGGACCTTTCATCTATATTTTTTGTTAAACTGACAAAGTTGCTTTAACGGGCATGTACAAACTATTCATGGAAACCATTTTCTTTTCAGCAAAAGAGAACTATTAATACTTACCTGTTCCATCACTCGTGCCTTCAGTCTATGCTATCTTGAAGAACTATGGGGTCCAAAAAATTCTTCTGCATCCATGACACATTTCCAAGTGGCATACAGTAGCTCTTCAAGGAATCAAAGAGTCAAGGCAACAGCAAAAGGCCAGGTATGTATTAAAAGTCTTCTTTTGCTGGAACCTTTGTAAAAAATTTTTAGAAGGCTACAGAGTTGCTTTAAACTACTTCAGAAACCTTAAAGGGGTTGTAAAGGTAAAAGTTTTTTCACCTTAATGCATTCTATGCATTAAGGTGAAAAAACTTCTGACAGAACCGCCGCCCCCAGCCCCCCCGTTTTACTTACCTGACGCCTCGAAAGTCAGCTTCGCGTTCCCGACATCTGTTCCTCCGCTCACCCTGGCCGCTGATTGGCTGCAGTGGATGGATTGAAAGCAGCGCAGCCATTGGCTCGCGCTGCTGTCAATCACATCCGATGACGCGGCGCGCCGGGGGGCGGGGCCGAGTGATACAGCGAGCGGCTATAGCCGCCGGCTGTATCACGGGAGCGCGCCCGCAAGCACTCACCACCGTGCGAGAGAGCTCGCATGAAGGTGGTAAATGCTTGCGGGGAGGAGCTGAGACAGCCGCCGAGGGACCCCAGAAGACCAGGTTCGGGGCCACTCTGTGCAGAACGAGCTGCACAGTGAAGGTAAGTATGACATGTTTGTTATTTTTAAAAAAAAAAAAAAACACCTTTACAACCCCTTTAAGAAAAGGAAATATATGTGAGCCTATCCATTTTATGATAAATTAATTTCAGGTATTAATTGCTGTCCATGTATCTGAAAGGTTATTGCTCATCACTAAATAATCTTCAATTGGTGATAAATATGTTTTTGTTTCTTCCTAATTCACCACTGCTGTTTACAAAGTCTTCGCAAGAAGATTAATGACCTTAAAAAATTCAGTTCTGTAAAACTGAACTTTAATCTGTTTATATTTTGCCTTGCCTTGCCTTGTTCCTTCTTTCGTCCCCATTAACATGTTAATGAAATTTTTAAATAAAACGTGTTTTCATTGCATATCTTATTTTTGACCCATTGTCATCATCACTGAGTCTCTGTGCTTCTCTGTGTAATGCATACAGATCATGGCTGGTGGAAGGGGCCAGCTGGGTGCTGTACATGGCTACCTGGAAACATCACAGCACCCTACTTAAAGTGGTGTTCTGCTTAAAAAAAAGAAAAAAAGAAAAATTAAGCAACTACAAATATTGCAACTGCTGACTTTTAATAATTGGACTCTTACCTGTCCCAGGGTCTAGCAATGTGGGGGAACGAAGCCCCGCTCTTCTCCCTCTCCTCTCTGTGGTTCCGGCATTGTCACTGTGGGCGCCTGGCTATGGCTTCACAGCCGGGCACGCACTGCACATGTGCGAGCCGTGCGGCGTGCTGTGACTGGCCGGGCAAATACTGCAGTTGCTGACTTTTAATAATCGGACACTTACCTGTCCCAGGGTCCAGCGATGTGGGGGAACGAAGCCCCGCTCCTCTCCCCCTCCTCTGTGTGGCGCCGGCAGTGTCACTGTGGGCGCCCGGCTGTGGCTTCACAGCCGGGCACGTACTGCGCATGCGCAAGCCACGCGGCGTGCTGTGACTGGCCAGGCAATCATCTGGGACCTGTGACGTGTCCCAGGTGATTGCCGAGAGGAAGGTGGGAGAGGTTAACTTTCTTCCGGAGCTGCGGTGCGCCGAGAGGAAGTGGGATCTAGAACCCTTTAAAATTAGGATTTCCGCTCCCCACCCCAAAAAAAATGACATGCCAAATGTGGCATGTCAGGGGGTCACCTTATCTTATAGCAGAAGTTCCATTTTTGGGTGGAACTCCGCTTTAAGTATTCTTATGAAGAGTCCTCAGCCCTGATGCAAGCAGTGGGTTGGTTCTTGAAAAGCCTTGATGGGTTGATATCAGTCTGGAGGAGTGGGCATTCCTAGGCACACTGTATTTGCATGCAGCCCACCCTACGTAGCACCCACATGTGATGCCGAGCCTCCACGACTGAAAAATAATTCGTGAAAGGGGCAGGCCAGAGATGGTCAGGCAGGGGAGGAAAGAGCTAGATCAGCTGTTTTCAACCAGGGTGCCTTCAGGTTTTTTCAGGGGTGCCTTGGCAAAATGCCTAAAAACTACCCAAAAATTGTATACAGGCAAGTGGGCAGATCAAGCCTGCCTGAACAAAGCCATATGTTTCATTGTGCTCCATTACAACCTTCCAGCTGCCAGCATCCTAACAACCAATTATGTCATTGGTTGATAATAGGGATGTCGGTTGCCTGCACAGCATCCTTGTTTGCCCCTCCTCTACCCTCCTCCATCAGCACTGGGGTCACGTTAGCTGAATGAGGGAAAAAAACTGAGGGAGAGGAGAAACACTGGCATATTAGTCAGTACCAGAGTGCAAAGGTGTATTTGTTTTGGAAGAATAAATCACCTTTAATGTTGGGTGTCCTACATGTGTGTATGTTACCGCATCGTGTAAAACTATTAGTTTCTTTTTTGACATTTTAGAATGGAGTGCCTCGACATACCTCCCAACTTTTGAACTTCAGAATGAAGAACACTTGAGGGAGGAAGTGATCTGTGGGGTGCTCAGTGTGCTGCGGCAAAATGTGGGTGTGGCCAAACTCTTAACATTGGGAGGTGCTTAAGGAGTGTGAATAAGCAAAACCCAGGTTTCCTTGAACCTATAGTTAATGCTTTGATTGCTTTGTCTGAGCCTGCCTTAAACTACTTCATTAAAATAGTCAGGGACTGCATAGCAACCAGCAACTGTCAGGATAATGAACACTTTGGTGAGAAGCAAGATCTGTCTGATGTGGGGGTGCAGCAAAAAATGTCAGGGGGACAGAGGATGCAAGGTCAGCAGGGCAGTGTATAGGAGTCAGCAGGGCAGTGTATAGGAGTCAGCAGGGCAATGTATAGGAGTCAGCAGGGCAATGTATAGGAGTAAGCAGGGCAATGTATAGGAGTCAGCAGGGCAATGTATAGGAGTCAGCAGGGCAATGTATAGGAGTAAGCAGGGCAGTGTATAGGAGTCAGTAGGGCAATGTATAGGAGTCAGCAGGGCAGTGTATAGGAGTCAGCAGGGCAATGTACAGGAGATCAGCAGGGCAGAGGACAGAGAACAGCAGGGCAGTGTACACAAGTCAGTAGGGCAGTGTACAGGGGGTCAGCAGGGCAGAGGACAGGGGTCCGCTGGGTGGGGAGCAGGGGTTATCAGGGCAGAAAACAGGGGTCAGCAGGGTGGAAGACAGGAACCAGCATGGCAGAGGAAAAGGGTCTGCTGGGCAGTGTACGGGGGTCAGCAGCCCAAAGGTCAGTATGGCAGAGAAGAGTGGTCACAAGGGCAGAGAACAGGGATCAGCAGGATGGTGGATAGGGGGTCAATAGGGCAGTGTAATAGAATCAGTATGACAGAAGAGAAGGTTAGTAGGACAGTGTACAGGGGTCTGCAGGACGGAGGACAGAAGTCAATAGGGCAGGGTACAGGGGTCAGCAAGATGGAAGACAGGGGGTCAGTAGGCCAGGGCAAAGGGGTCAGCAGGATGGAAGACAGGGCGTCAGTAGGGCAGGGCACAGGGGTCAGCAGGACAGAGGACAGGGAGTCAGTAGGGTGGGGACAGGGGTCAGCAGGACGGAAGACAGGGGGTCAGTAGGGCAGGGTGCAGGGGTCAGCAGGATGGAAGAAGGGGTCAGTAGGGCAGGGTACAGGGGTCAGCCAGATGGAAGACAAGGGGTCAGTAGGACAGGATACAGGGTTCAGCAGAACAGAGGACAGGGAGTCAGTAGGGTAGGGACAGGGGTCAGCAGGACGGAAGACAGGGGGTCAGTAGGGCAGGGTACAGGGGTCAGCAGGACAGAGTATAGGGAGTCAGTAGGGTGGGGACAGGGACCGGCGAATCCGGGACAGATGGAAGGTATGTTTCGAGGTTGCTTATATTTTTAAAGAGTGCCTTGACTGAAAAAAGGTTTATAGACACTGAGCTAGCTGAGGCTGGATATCCTCCAGCCAGGAAAAGAGGCAGGTTTTATGTGATTGTGCAGCTTCTAATGCAAGCTGTGATAAATCTCACAGTGTGCAGGTAAATTAAAGTGAGCAAGTTCAGTGCAGAAGAATAGCCTGTTGCTGTTGATTTAATTGCGCTGGCTGCAGTCTAATTAAAACTGGCCTTAAATCTCTCTTCCTTGAGTGGAAAATTCAGCGTAAAATCAGCAGTTTGTTTAGACACAGACCCGATGATAAAAGACTCCAGTTAAAGTCAGCTTTTTTTTCTGAGATTAAGGAAAATGAAAAGAGCCGCTCAGTTGTTTGATGCAGAGTGGTGACTGAACTACCCGAACCATTTACAATTTCGATTTCTGACTACGGTGGGGGATAATGTAATCTGTGCAGCTTCCTGCAGGTGTTCCTCACTGGAGTTTATCACCAACCCGAAAGCTAAATCACCTGCAGTCTTCTCAGCCAATATAAAGTCTTACCAGTTTATATAAATAATGTTATTATCATTTATTAGAAGTGATATTCTTTTTAGTGGTTAGCTTCTACAAGTAAATCAATTTTCATTCGTATCACTCAGCTGCTGTTATGGGGAGCAGTACGCTAAAATGTTTAGGTTTTTTTTGTCTGTTACTCCTCCTGAAATCTAGCAGTACTCTTACTGGTTGGTGAATGTGCCTAGGCCTCATAGCTGCATATCTGCAGTGTGAGATCTAAGGCACTACTGATGTCACTGCCATGACCAGCAATACAGGGAGTAGGGTGGGAGGGTTAAATTTCACTGCCAATGACCACCAATGTAGAGGGCATGGGAGGGTTAACTCCCACTGCCTCTGACTACCAATGTGGGGGTGGGGGAGGTAATTTTAGCTGCCATAACTACCAATGCAGGGGGAATAAGGTGGGGGGAGGTGTTAATTTTCACTTACACAGGCCACCAATGGGGGGGGGGGTATGTTTCATTACCACTGATCACAATGGGGGGAGGGGGTTAAATTTCATTGCCACTTACCACCAAAGTGAGAAAGGGTTATTAGAGAAAATAATGGTGCAGTGCTAATATCATTTAAAAAGTGAATCAAATGAAAATCTAGGTGTTTTAGAATGTCACTGCCATGACCAGCAATACAGGGAGTAGGGTGGGGGGGGTTAAATTTCACTGCCAATGACCACCAATGTAGAGGGCATGGGAGGGTTAACTTCCACTGCCACTGACTACCAATGTGGGGGAGGTAATTTTAGCTGCCATAACTACCAATGCAGGGGGAATAAGATGGGGGAAGGTGTTCATTTTCACTTACACAGGCCACCAATGCGGGGGGGGGGGGTGCGTTTCATTACCACTGACCACAATGGGGGGAGAGGGAGGGCAGTATTTATCACATTTTTTCACATAAAGGGTTATTAGTACTGACACTATTGCTGGGTGCTATTATTGTATCCACTTATACCAGTGCTGGGGGTTATTATTGTATCCACTGATACCAGTGCTGGGGCTAATTTTACATCCACTGACACCAATGCTAGCGATTATTTTTGCATCCACCGACACCGATTCCGAGGGTTATAATTGCATCTAGTGACACCAATGTTGGGGGTTATTATCGCACACACTGACATCTATGTTTGGGGTTATTTTTGTGTCCCCTGACATCAATGCTATTGGTTATTATACTCCAACTTCTTCAGTGTGCATTGCGATATGCTGCAAAAAATGCAGCAGGACCAACATTTTTGGGCATTGAGGTGCAAAAAATGCGCTTCTACTGTGCAGCCCTCTGGAGGTGTTAGGGCTGCACTTAAGTCCCTCTATAATTTTCCAGTTAACCACCATTGCTCTAGTCTAGAACCTGGAAATCAGTAGTAGAACCTGCAGCAGACACTGCCAAGTGACTGGCTTGCTGCAATCTGAACACAGGAGGTTGGCAACTTGGCACAGGTACCATTCAGTGAATGCTTTGGGTAAGGTGGATTTCTTTCTAATATATTTGCAGTGACCTCTGAAGTTTCCTCAAGGAGTTTGTATGTGTCCTGAGCATTGGAAGTAGACAACCCCATGTCTGCGATTCCCCTGGTAAATGTCCCTTTCTATAGTCTTATTTTTAAAGCATGTACAAGCATGTGTTTATTGTTACAGCAGAGTGAGCAGCTGACCAGTGAAGCATTGTAAGCGCAAATCTTTTTATCTTCACATCCAACGATAACTGACATTGTCCAATGAACGGTATGCTGCATGCTGACATTTGCTCCCTCTTCTGGCCTAAATATCTGTAAAAACGAGGACAAGCAGACAATGTGGATCAGCCTGATGCGCATAGATCATGATTCTAAGTGAACGAAAGAGCCAAGAAAAAAAAACATCTCTAACTTGAATAACTTGCTTATCCTTCTCTGCCTTTTTGGGATATGTTACGATGTTGGAATTTATTGGTTGCAACTTGTTAAAGAGCAGCTCTGGACAAACAAACTCACAACCAAAAAACCTGTATAAGAACTTTATATGCCAGCCCAAAAGGATCAAGAAATTGTGTATGTTCTCCTATATACCCACTGCTGTTGGGCTGTCTGTTTGAAATTCTAATAATGTATAGTCAGCTTAACAGAGGCGGACAAAGGATGAAGAAGATAGGTGGGAGGTGAATTGGGAAAGTCATAAGGGAACGCACATTGGCTAGCAAACTGTATGGAACATTGACTATAAGGTCCCTTTCACACGGGACGGAAACCGATTTTCTCAGCAGGGGATCTATCCACTACAGAGCGGGCACAGACACAGCCGTGCTCTATGAATGGCCGTGTGTACACCCAACTACCTCCAATCCAATCCACCATCATGGAAGTGGACGGACCTCATTCCATTTTTTCTTTAGTGGACCAGATCGGATTGGAGGTAGGCGGGTGTTTACACACAACGGTTCATAGGGATACATGGGTTATCCGATCAAGTCAACCTGAAAAACTGGCAGGGGGACCTGATTGGATCACCAGTATGAAAGGGGCCTAAAGGCGAAAGCACCCTGACAAGTTGTTGTCTCGCTCTTTTTGAAATTGGACAAAAACTACTACCATTAGCTGACAATGTTACGAAAAGCTTTTGAACATCTTATGGGTGTTATGTTGGAAAACAAAAACTGCTAAAAAAAGGGGTTCTAGGACAAGAAGAAAAATGAGAGGAAGAAAAAGAGATGAAAGACATGTAAAGTGGATGGAGAACCAGGTTGCTGATATTCAATGGTCAAAATTATGGCTTTTCTTCCACCTCAGAGCCCCAATCAGGAAAACTATAACCTAGTTACTGTATACAGTATGTTACACATACTAACAACTCATCAGCTTCCCAGTGCACTGTACCTTCCAAATTTAGAAGAGAGTCAAAAACATAAGCAGAAACAGTTTTCTGTTTCTGGTTGTAGTGCAGCCACCAGAACTTTCTGCAATGTCCACCGGTAGTAGCTCCTACCCATCCCTCCCTGACACTCTTCAGCAGTGAAGTCTTCACATCTGGTGCTCCAGTCCATTAAATCACCTTCCTGTTGCCCTCCCCCCTGGATATACTCTCCATCAGGACAGCAGAAAACTTCAGGCCACAGGCTTTGGCCTCACTGTAGCGTAACATATTGATGTAGTGGTTAGCACTTTCATCTAGCAGCAAAAAGGGTCACTGGTTCGAATCCCAACCATGACACCATCTACCTGGAGTTTGCGTGTTCTACCTGTGTGGGTTTCCTCTGGGTACTCTGGTTTCCTCCCACACTCTAAAGACATGCTGGTAGGTTAATTAGATCCTGTCTAAATTGGCCCTAGTATAGGTGTGTTAGGTTGTAAGCTTTTTGAGGGTAGGGACTGATGTGAATGTACAATGTATATGTAAAGTGCTGCGTAAATTGAAGGCGCTATATAAGTACCTAAAATGAATAAACATACTATCCCTAGGCAGCAGACCCAGGAGGACAGGAACACCCAGACAGCAGACCCGGACAGGAGCACACAGCAATGCATACCTCCTCACCATGCAGAGCCTAGGAGGCAAAAAAGCTTTCCAAGGTCCCCACCAAATTACATCCTTCCCCAGCATGCAACACTGGGAGATATAAATATTCATAACTCGGGTTATTGTATTTTCTTACAATATTGCCAGTGACACTCCCAAACAACAGGCAAAAGTAGTAACATTGAGATGTTCTAGCAGGTTTACAAACACTAACAAACTGAAGCCAAACTTCAGCTAATACTTTAACCACTTCAATACCGGCCCATAGTCAAATGACAGCCACAGATGGGATCTCCCATCCTGGGTGGCCGTCATATGACGTCCTGGGCTTCCCGGCCATCTAGGGGACGTGCGTCGCCGCGTTGCTCGGGACCCGGTGCGTGTGCCCGGCGGCCGCGATGTCCGTCGGGCACCCGCGATTGCCCGTTTACCGAGCAGGACCGTGGATCTGTGTGTGTAAACACACAGATCCACGTCCTGTCAAGTGAGAGGAGACCGATGGTGTGTTCCCAGTACAGAGGAACACCGATCGGTCTCCTCCCCTTGTGAGTCCCCTCCCCCTACAGTTAGAATCACTCCCCTAGGAAACACATTAAACCCCTCGTGTCCCCCTAGTGGTTAAACCCTTCCCTGCCTGTCACATTTATACAGTAATCAATGCAATTATATAGCAGTGATCGCTGTATAAATGTGAATTGTCCCAAAAATGTGTCAAAAGTGTCCGATGTATCCGCCATAATGTCGCAGTCATGAAAAAAAAATCGCAGATAGCCACCATTACTCGTAAAAAAAAAATTAAATAAATAAACATTTTTTAAAAATGCCATAAATCTATCCCGTATTTTGTAGACGCTATAACTTTTGCGCAAACCAATCAATATACGCTTATTGCAAATTTTTTTTACCAAACATATGTAGAAGAATACGTATCGGCCTAAACTGAGGAAAAAATTAGTTTTTTAAAAAAAAAATTGGGATATTTATTATAGCAAAAAGTATAAAATATTGTGTTTTTTTCAAAATTGTCGCTCTTCTTTTGTTTATAGTGCAAAAAATAAAAACCGCAGAGGTGATCAAATACCACCAAAAGAAAGCTCTATTTGTGGGGAAAAAAGGACGTCAATTTTGCTTGGGTACAGCGTCGCACGACCGCACAATTGTCGTTTAAAGTGCGAGAGCGCTGAAAACTAAAAATTGGTCTGGGAAGGAAGGGGGTGAAAATGCCCAGTATTGAACCAGTTAAAAGCAGTTACAGCAACAGTTTTTTTTTTTCTTTTGGGATAAAGGAGAAAGTGGCTACGTTCCTGCATATAATGGGATCATGGAGAATAAACCTAGCCACCTTCTAACAGAAAGTCAGATCACAGCAGTAAAAAGAAAAAAATAAGAATTTGGAGATTTGGAGGAGGCTGAGAGCAATAGAAGTGACTTTTTGATGTAAGAATGCATACATGAATATATATCATTTTTTTAAACCAGAGTTTAGTGTCACTTTAAGTGAGCCTCTTACATGAAAGAGCGCTCTTCTGCGGGGTGACACGAGGACTGAAAACACAAGTAGTGCCTCTTGTACACAAACTCACAAGGTCAGGATGAAATCAGGTCATCCTTTCCCGGAACACGTGTGTAGAAGTTTGCTCAGTCTTAGAATAAATGACCTATGAGCACTAGTCGAGCCTCTGTAATATTGCAATCAGAGTTGTTTTTCTGGTCTCGTTAAAAGAGTGCAGCTGCAGAATTCAGATTTGTTCTTTTCGACGCTGATGTGCTGTGACTGTTCATATATTTTAATGTTTTCTCCGAGTGCATAAGAATGGAACTATGGAGATTCAGTCATTGCCGGATTAAATTCAGATCGCTGTTAAACCTGTAGAATAAATGTGAACAAATTCCAATTTCTATGTTAATCCTTTCCTGTGTTTCCCAACAAAGTTCACAGTCTGTAGAGACAATTGATATGTTGGTAGACCTAGATGTACCTAAACCCAATCTCCAACCTACCATTAAAACCTAAAAGTACATGTGAACATGGTACTAAAGCAGCCCAGATATGGCCACGGAATTCTGATTGATATGGATGTACATCATGGGATGCTTTGTTTTGTAAACCAAAAAAATTTGGGGGTTGAATACGCTGAGTGTTGCAGTTGGTGAGAGACAGACTATAAGAGCCCTTTCACACTGGGGCGGGGGGCGGCGTTGGCGGTAAAACGCCGCTATTATTAGCGGTGTTTTACCATCGGTATGCGGACGCTAGCGGGGCGGTTTTACCCCCCGCTAGCGGCCAAGAAAGGGTTAAATACCACCGCAAAGCGCCTCTGCAGAGGCGCTTTGCTGGCGGTATAGCCACGCCATCCCATTGATTTCAATGGGCAGGAGCGGTAAAGGAGCGGCATACACACAATGCTGCTGGCAGGACTTTTTTTACCGTCCTGCCAGCGCATCGCTCCAGTGTGAAAGCCCTCGGGGCTTTCACACTGGAATGCAAGCAGCGGCACTTTTGGGTCGGTTTGCAGGCGCTATTATTAGCGCAATAGCACCTGCAAACCACCCCAATGTGAAAGGGCTCTTAATAGCAATTTAAGTATTATTATGATTATTATTATACAGCAGGGATATGCAATTAGTGGACCTCCAGCTGTTGCAGAACTACAAGTCCCGTGAGGCATAGCAAGACTCTAACAGCCAGAAGCATGACACCCAGAGTCAGAGGCATGATGGGACTTGTAGTTTTGCAACAGCTGGAAGTCCGCTAATTGCATATCCCTGTTATAGAGGATTTATATAGCGCCAACAGTTTGCACAGCAATTTACAATTTAAAGGGATGCAGTACAGTTACAATACAATTAAATACAAGAGGGTTCAGAGGGCCCTGCCCATAAGAGCTCCCAGCGGCAGTTCGGCTGTGTGTAAAATAAAAAAAAGGATATATATTATTGGAAAAAAATAACAACAAAAAAATGAAGAAAAATCAAAAATAAGTGTTATATATTATTAAATAAATAAATAAAAAATGCAACAAATGCGAAATAAATGCCAGTGGAGGGATTGGCGGAGAGTATGTGGCAGACACTGTGTGGTTGGCAAGGTGGATGGGTCTGGCAGTAGCATTCATGATAAAGGAGATGGAGTGGTAGGCCTATGAGAAGGAGGTTGCAGTAGTCAAGGTTAGAGATAATTAGGGAGTGAATGAGTAGCTTGGTGGTTTCATTAGTTGAACAGAGACGAATTTTATAGATGTTACAGAGGTGACGTATACAAGCTTTTGACAGCGATTGGATTTGAGGCCGAAAGGATAGGTCAGAGTCTAGGATTACACAGAGTACCCTGACGTGAGGGTAGGGACTGATAGTTGCATTACTGATCTTGATGGAAAAGTCATGGAGAACGGCACAAGCGGGGGGGTGGGGGGGGGGATTATCAGCTCGGTTTTCTGTTTCAATATTTTTATAGAAAATTTTTCAAAAATAGGGTCCACAATGCAGGGGGAGCATATCAAAACATTGAGAACAGGTATAAGAGAGAAATCACATATTATACCACCAGTTATTTCTGACACAAAGGGCTGCCATATAAATTAGAAATTCAACATAAAAGAAAAAAGGTTCTCATATAGCAAACGGCAATCCCACTCAGAAAACCCCCCACCAGGGGGAACATTAGAACCTGTATTTTGCCACCACCCCCCCGACATGGACCTAATGTGCAAACCACAACTAAATGAAAAGGGAGATGCAAATCCAAGACAGAAAAGGGGCACGAGGGGGGAGAAGGGGAAATGAGAAGGAAGAGAAGACAAAGAAAGGAAAGGAACAAAAGAAAACAAAGAGGGGAAGACGAAAGACAAAGCAAAAGGTGAAAGAAGGAGTGTCCGAACGCTTGCCTATCAGCTGGGTTTTAGAGGGATTTAGTTTATGGGAGTGATGCGACATTGGTGCTGATATGTTAGTAAGTTAGTATTGCGAGAGGAGACTGAAGAAGTGAGGAGTAGAGAGATAGATTTGGGTGTAGAGGTGTTATTGGAAGCCTTGGGAGGTTATCAAGTGACCAAGAGAGGAGGTGTAGATAGAGAAAAAAAGGGGTCCAAGAACAGAGCCTTGGGGGACCCCTACAGAAAGAGGAGGTTAAGAGGAAGAGACACAGTTATAGGTAACACTGAAGGAGCGCTGTGATAGATAGGAGGAGCGTTGGAAAGATCTGAATCTTGAAGGCCAAGGGAGTTTATTGAGACGGAGCGGGTGGTCAACAGTATCAAAGGCCGCAGAGAGGTATAATATACATATATTATTACTGATGTTGGTTTATCATTTGATGTCAACATTGGGTCCTTTAGATCTCCTCATGACAATGTACCTGTTAGTGCTGTGGCCCAGAACGTTTTGGTTCCTCGCCTAGCTAAAATGATTTAGGCTCCCCCCTCTGCTCTCTTGGATGTCTACATCACACATCCCAGGAGGCAGTGTATTAAAGTTGGGCGAATGTGCGTCACAAAAATCCAACGCATGTGCACACCTGACAATGTTCTCTGCCAGGTATTCGGACTGGTGGAGATGCAGCAGCATGTCTGCACGCTCTGAGTATTTTTGTGCATGTGCACACATAGTATACCTCAACTTCCAACTTATTTTCACTGTCATGCGAGATCAATACACAAAAACAACATTTTTCCCCCTCTTTATATGACTACTATAGATATTATTTTTTTTATTTTAATATGTAGTCACATAAAGAGGATGAATTATTTTTTTATGTATTTTATGCTTACCCAGTGATGCCAGACTTGGTAGGGAGTGTTGCAGTCTCTCTTTTTGATTTTTCTTTTTTTATAATGTAAGATCGATGTTTCAGAAGCAACAAATCGATGCATTTTTTTTGGTTTGTCAACAGGATATGAATTTTAATGAGTTGTTTTCTTTTCATTTCACAGGATGACAACTATGGAACTTGTATTTCTGCAAACAATGGAGGGAAAAACAAACTCCTGCTGCTTCTTCTTAATGATTCTTTTAATGGTAAGTATTTCCAATTGATTTTTTTTAAATAATGAAGTTATTTTTCAATAAAACCCTTAGCTCCTCGATTATAGTCAGGAAAATCAACCAAACTTGCAAACATACGAGGGCTGGACTGGGATCAACATGGCTCTTGACGGTTCAACTGTCCTTCTATTTTACCTGTGTTCTCTGCCATTGGAGTTATGTAGAATAAGCCATTCCTAGAATGAATGTAGATAGTAAGTTCATTGGACTTACTCAAGATTGCTTAATGAGCATAACTATGAGACAAACACATCTAAGGAAATGCCAAGATTGTCTTGATAGTCTTAAAATAAAATTACTTTTTAGGCCACTAATCTAGTGCACCTGTCTGGTAATGAAAGTCTAAAGCTAGCCACATACACCAATAGAATTTTCGAAAATGTTCATCTTTCAGAACGTTCCTTCAATTTTCCAAATGTTACTGGATGAAATTTTAGGGACTTTCAAACAAAATTAGTTGACTCAATGATGGCAAGCTTGAATGCTCTGATTTTTCAAAATTTTAATCGAATGTTCAAACAAAATTTTACTGATGTAAGGCCAACTTAAAGGGGTTGCAAACCCTTGTGTTTTTCACCTTAATGCATCCTATGCATTAAGGTGAAAAAACTTCTGTCACTGACCAGCCCCCCAGCCCCCCCCGTTTTACTCACCTGAGTCCAGTAATTCCCACGCCGGAGACGCGCTCACCCTCTCTACCCATTGTCTCAGCTCTTGATTGAATAGATTGATAGCAGCGCAGCCATTGGCTCCCGCTGCTGTCAATCAAATCCAATGACGCAGGCGCCGGGAGGGGGCGGGGCCGAGTCCGTCATTCTGTGTCTATGGACGCAAATGCTGGACTCGGGAGCGCGCCCGCATGGGGACCCCCAAGGAGAGCACTTCTCCTAGGTGGTTTCCCAATGCGGGGAGGAGCCGCAAGCAATGTTGGGGAACCCCAGAAGACGAGGATCAGGGCCACTATGTGCAAAACGAACTGCACAGTGGAGGTAAGTATGATATGTTTGTTATTTAAAAAAATAAAAAAAACAAGGGTTTAGTAACCCGTTAAGCTTCTGCTAAGGTGGGAGAACTCTTTGGTGGTGACTCAACTCTGCTGGGCTTTATTCAGTGCAAGCAAGACCTCTGCTGAGATTTCTTTCCCCCCAGGCATTTCACCCAAGCAGATCTTGATAAAGGAATTCCAGTCCTTCGATGTCCTTTGAAGCTTTAGACCTTGTTTACATTGAGCAATTACATCCGTGCCCCATGCAAGCCCATCTTTTATGGGCAGGGGGATGCACAAGTGTGCCCCATGTGAACGGGGCCTTATTATAGAACTTTGGAATGGGGTGGGCTACTCAACAAGAAGCAGTTGTTTCTTTGGCTAATGGCCCCTATATTTTTGCAAACTTCTCAACTTTCTAAAATGATAAAGAGGGACACATTTTAGCACACCGTGTTTAGCCATGCATAGGACATGCACCTGCTGAAACCCCAGTTACACAGAACTCAAAGGTCAAAGAAAATATTTAGAAAATGATATGTTGAAAATGTTTTTTTGACTTTTATTTTTCATTCATATTGACTTTTCAGAATAAGAACTTGCACACACTTCAAAGACCTATATTAGACAGCGCCACCCATACCTCCCTATTCGTTTTATGCATACTTCACCTCTGGTGGGGAATTGGGGTAAGGTAGCAGCCTTATTTCAGGTCCTTAGCATGGAATCTAATACTCATTCACTTTTATCATATACTTTTTCATATCCGGCAGTCTTCAGGCTGGAACAAGAACGTCAAAGGTCTTTCCTCTTCTGTCTCAGTGGCAGTGTTGGAAGTTGCTTCCTTCTGTACTAAGTGGGTGCTCATATAATGATGAGTGAGTGCTACTCAACCAAGGAGTACTGGGAGCAGGGTTGTGCCTCCCATAAGGCCAACGGAGGCAGCTGCATCAGGCAGCACTCATGGAGGACACTCCATCCTCAGTGTATGTTAAGCTCTGTGTATGTTTAGCCCCAGGCTGCACAGCACCATTGGTTGTTTTGGTGAGGGCGACAACCAATGCTGGGTGGATTGGAAGCAAAAATGGCCCCTGGCAGGGCCCTGACATCACCCCAAGGGGCAGGTCCATGACAACCCGGGCTCACAGGAAGTGGGTTAAATTCTGACAACTATTGGTGGAGTGGAAGTACTTCAGAAAACAGCTAAATGTTAAAGCTGAGTGTTGCAACAAAAGCTTATTTTTTTTTATTGTGACAGATGAAAGGAAGCAATAAAGAAAAAAGTTCAAATTCCGGAGTTTCAAGTTTAAACTGAAATGCTTGAATTTGTTTCTTATTACATAATTATTCATTTCCTATGCAGGCGATTATTTTTGGATTATGAGAGTAAAGAGAACGTGGATCAAACCCATGCAAGGATTTCTTATCAGTAACATAATTCATTAAAAAAAATAATCTTATTAATGCTATATAAATATAGCCATAGTAATGGCATGTAACAAGTATTAGTGCTGAGTTTCAAAGTGACATCAAAGTCAACTCAGAATTCATCTTTAAACAAAAAATGTTTTATATTTAAATATGTATTTAGTTTTGCAATTTTTAATTTAAAGTGGCACTTGCGGGGGGAATGAGGGCTCCAACCATATTGCAAAATGAATCATCTTAAAGTTGAATTCCAGGCAAACCGCTAAATACACAAATCAATGTATGCTTATCCACCAAAGGCTTTTATTTCTGTCTATCCAGTCCTAAAATTTACACAGCTGGTACTGGTGACCCCACAATAGGGATAAAACTTTTTTGCGGAAGGGAGTTGAATAAGACACGTGGCCAAATGAGAAGAAAACACGAAACGCGTTGGGCCGAATATCGACAAGATTACCACGCACTAACGATTTACTTTTGTAACTTGCTGTTTTTATCCATTATACTTTTGGTGATGTTTGCACCCACATAATTTTATATCTTCCTCAATAAATAAATATTATTTATATAATTTTTGTTTATATCCTTTTCCTTGTTGCCTAAAAAGTCCCTAATACTCACCTGGGGGTATCTGTCCATTCAAATTAAAATGAGAAGAAAAGAGGTTTAACCTTAAACTGCGTAGAGGGTTCTTTACTGTAAGAGCGGCAAGGATGTGGAATTCCCTTCCACAGGCGGTGGTCTCAGCGGGGAGCATTGATAGCTTCAAGAAACTATTAGATAAGCACCTGAACGACCACAACATACAGGGATATACAATGTAATACTGACATATAATCACACACATAGGTTGGACATGATGGACTTGTGTCTTTTTTCGACCTCACCTACTATGTAACTATGTAACAGCTGTGCCCCAACAGCCACAGCCCTGTCTAGCAAAGAAAGGGACCTGGTAGTTATTGAGTGCAGTTTCACTTACAGGTCTCCTCCTCACTACACCCCCCCTCCCTCCCTAAACTTTCAACTGGACAGTAAAACGAGCACACTGATGAGCACATCTCTCTACCATTCTGGTCTCTCCTCCTATCAGCATGCTCATTGCACTGTAGCACACCTGATTGACTCTTTGTGCTGCTGCTTTTTCCTCTCCTTCTCTGGGCTCAGCTGTACAGGCTGTTACCAAATCAGATTCAGGTACTTACACTGCTTGCATTTAAAAAATACATTTGATTAGAGCTGAATTACCTTTGCCTTTTATATTTCCTTGGACCGCTGGAAGATTTACCCCAGCCCCCAGGCTATTTTTTGCGATACGGTACTGCGTTACTTAAACTGACAATTGTGTGGTGGTGCAACTCTGTACGCAAATAAAGTGAATGTCCCTTTTTCCCCACAAATAGAGATTTCTTTTGGTGGTATTTGATCACCTCTGCGTTTTTTATTTTTCGCGCTATAAACAAAGAAAGGCCAATAATTTTGAAGAAAAAACCCAAAATTTTTTACTTTCTGCTATAAAACATATCCAATAAAAAAAAAATGAAAAAATCGAATTTCTGCACCAATTTAGACCAAAATGTATTCTGCTACATGTTTTTGGTAAAAAAAAACAAAAACAACAACTTATAGCGGGGCTGCGATATTGCAGCAAACAATCGGACACATACTGACACTTTTGACACTTTGCAGGAACCAGTGACACTAATACAGTGATCAGGGCTAAAAATATGCACCGTCACTGTACTAATGACACTGTACTGGCTGGGAAGGGGTTATCATTAGGGGCGTACAAAGGGTTAACTGTGCGCCTAGCCAGTGTTTGTGTTTACTATGTGTGCTGCTTTTACTAGGGGGAGAGATGGATTTGAATCCCTGCTTTGCAGGAACACAAAATCAATGCCTTCCCCCCTGTCAGAACGGAACTCTGCCTTGTTTACATAGTTCCGTTCAGAGTCTCTCCCCTACGATCGGCGGGTGCTGGTGGACATCAAGTGCCCAGCACCTGCAGATCGGCTTCTGCTGTGAATAATCACAGCAGAAGCAGTGCGCCTCCTGCAGGCGGAAGTGTAAGATCATGTATATACACATGATCTGGTGCACAGTTGCCGCCCTGTAGCAGCAAAACTTCTGTAGGGCGGTCACTAAATGATTAAATAATATTTTCAATGTGTGTAAATGTTTTAGAAGCTCTGTTTTGCATAATTACAGTGCCTTGAAAAAGTATTCATAAAAAATTTTCCGCATTTTGTCATGTTACAACCAAAAACTTAAATGTATTTTATTGGGATTTTATGTGATAGACCAACACAAAGTGGCACATAATTGTGAAGTGGAAGGAAAATAATAAATGGTTTTCAACATTTTTTACAAATAAATATGTGAAAAATGTGGCGTGCATTTGTATTCAGCCCTCTTTACTCTGATGCCCCTACAGAAAATCTAGTGGAACCAATTGCCTTCAGAAGTCACCTAAACAGTAGATACAGCCCTCAGAGGTTTGTTAGAGAACCTAAAAACCTTAGTGAACAAACTGCATCATGAAGGCCAAGGAACTCACCGGACAGGTCAGGGATAAAGTTGTGGAGAAGTTTAAAGCAGGGTTAGATTACAAAAAAATATCCCAAGCTTTGAACGTCTCACGGAGCACTGTTCAATCCATCATCCGAAAATGGAAAGAGAATGGCACAACTGCAAACCTACCAAGACATGGCCGTCCACCTAAACTGACAGGCCGGGCAAGGAGAGCTTTAATCAGAGAAGCAGCCAAGAGGTCCATGGTAACCCTGGAGGAGCTGCTTGCTGTGGGGGCACTCAATAGGAGGGAGGGGCCAGGAGAGCCGAAGAGGGACCTGAGAAGAGGAGGATCGGGGCTGCTCTGTGCAAATCCACTGCAACAGAGCAGGTAAGTATAACATGTTTGTTATTTTTAACTAAAAAAAAATGAGACTTTACAATCATTTTAAGTATCCCGTGGTCTAATACCTCTCCCCTTAAAAGCTCTTCAAGCAATAAAACCTTAAGAGCCATGACATATGAAGGACATACACTTCCAGATTTCCACTCAACCTGTTAACCCCTGACCTCCAAAACCACCCCCTTTTACCCCATAAATGAAATGACAAGGTTTTGGAGTAAAATGGCCTTAGGGCCTTTTATTTAAACAATTAACGTAAATTAAATAACATTTTAAATAACCATCAACTAAAACTTCTTTATATTTTTGGTGGTCTTTGAGGGCAACAACACACAACTTGGTCACTGCGAACAACTTCCTTTAAAACTCAGGCCTCCAGTCGCAAGTGACCTACCATTTAACCCCTTCCTGGTTAAACCCCTCGTTAACCGGAAGGTACCCAGGAACCACATACCACAGATGGGTCCCAACAACCTTATATACCAGCCTTCTTCTCTTCCTCCAAAGACCTACCACTGCCGGGCTGTCCTGACAGCCCAACTGACATAATGACCAAACATAGGGAGGGCAGGTGGGAATCTCCACATTCTCTGCTCTCACCTGATGTCACTTCCTCTCTTCCTATTACTAACTTCCGCCAGTCTCCTTCCGGCTCTTAACCACCCCCTTTTCTTAAAGGAGCGCCTACCAAGCTTACCCCTGTCTGTCCTGCTGCCCTACTTCTGTCATGCTGTCCCTCCGCCCATGTATTTTATTCTTTTGCTCCGGGACTCCCTTTCCCTAGACTGTTTATTGGAGCCAGGGTGAATGGACTGTTGCTTGTGTGGACAGGCAGCCTCTGCACTCATTGTGAAAGAACTGGTTACATCAGCAGTCGTTGTGGGGGTTAGCGCTACATCAGCATTTGTCAATCAGAGAAACTGAAGGATTACTGTAAAAACCCAACAGAAATACAGTACCCCTAACCAAAATCTAGTGGAACTAATTGCCTTCAGAAGTCACCTAATTAGTAAATAGAGTCCACCTGTGTGTAATTTAATCTCAGTATAAATACAGCTGTTCTGTGAAGCCCTCAGAGGTTTGTTAGAGAACCTTAGTTAACAAACAGCATCATGAAGGCCAAGGAACACACCGGACAGGTCAAGGTTAAAGTTGTGGAGATGTTGGAAGCAGGGTTAGGTTATAAAAAAATATCCCAAGCTTTGAACATCTCATGAGCACTGTTCAATCCATCATGCGGAAATGGAAAGAGTATGGCACAGCTGCAAACCTACCAAGACATGGCCGTCCACCTAAACTGACAGGCCGGGCAAGGAGAGTATTAATCAGAGAAGCAGCCAAGAGGCCCATGGTAACTCTGGAGGAGCTGCAGAGATCCACAGCTCAGGTGGGAGAATCTGTCCACAGGACAACTATTAGTCATGCTCTCCACAAATCTGACCTTTATGGAAGAGTGGCAAGAAGAAAGCCATTGTTGAAAGAAAGTCATAAGAAGTCCTGTTTGCAGTTTGTGAGAAGCCATGTGGGGGACACAGCAAACATGGAAGAAGGTGCTCTGGTCAGATGAGACCACCTTCCAGCAGGACAACGACCCTAAACATACAGCCAGAACTACAATAGAATGGTTTAGATCAAAGCATATTCATGTGTTAGAATGGCCCAGTCAAAGCCCAGACCTAAATCCAATTGAGAATCTGTAGCAAGACTTGAAAATTGCTGTTCACAGACGCTCTCCATCCAATCTGACAGAGCTTGAGCTATTTTGCAAAGAAGAATGGACAAAAATTTCTCTCTCTAGATGTGCAAAGCTGGTAGAGACATCACCAAAAAGACTTGCAGCTGTAATTGCAGTGAAAGGTGGTCCTACAAAGTATTGATTTAGGAGGGCTGAATACAAATGGTGTGTTCCTTGGCCTTCATGATGCTGTTTATTCACTAAGGTTCTCAGGTTCTCTAACAAACCTCTGAGGGCTTCACAGAACAGCTGTATCTACTAATCAGGTGACTTCTGAAGGAAATTGGTTCCTTTAGATTTTCGTTAGGGGTATCAGAAGAAAGGGGGCTGAATACAAATGCACACCACACTAATCACATATTAATTTGTAAGAATTTTTAAAAACTATTTATCATTTTCCTTCCACTTCACAATTTTGTGCCACTTTGTGTTGGTCTATCACATAAAATCCCAATAAAATACATTTATATTTTTGGTTGTAACATGACAAAATGTGGAAATTTTCAAGGGGTGTGAATACTTTTTCAAGGCACTGTAAGAAGGAATCCACAAAGCTACATATGTAATACACAGTCTTAAAAATGTGATACATCAGGCATATGAAAATGTCAACATTTCACAGCAAAGTAAACCTTCAAATATGAATCACCGAGCCTCTTTTTGAGATTTGTTGTTTACAAGTTAAAAACAGATTTTTTTGCTAAAAAAATTACTTAGACCCCCAAACATTATACATTTATACTAGAATTATTGCTCTCACTCTACCGATCATGGCGATACCTTACATGTGTGGATTGAGCACCGTTTTCATATGCGGGCGCTACTCACATATGCGTTCGCTTCTGCATGCGAGCTCTGCAGCATGGGGTCCGTTCAAATTTTTTTTTATTATTATTATTTATTTTACCTTTTATTTTTACACTGTTCTTTAAAAAAAATGGTGTCACTTTTATTCCTATTACAAGGAATGTAAACATCTCTTGTAATAGAAACAAAGCATGACAGGATCTTTTAAATATGAGATCTGGGGTCAAAAAGACCTCAGATCTCATATTTACACTAAAATGCAATAAAAATAAAAAATAAAACGAAATGTCATTAAAAAAAAAAAAAAAAAATTTTGCTTTAAGAGCTATGGACGGAAGTGGCGTTTTGATGGCGCTTCCGCCCTGCAAAGGTATGGAGATGGGTGGGGGCCATCTTCCCCTCACTCATCTTCATACCAAGCCAGGAAGAGGACCCGATCACCTCCGCAGCTACCGACGGCTCCAGTAAGCGGCGGAGGGCACCAGAGAGCGGTGGGGGGGGCCTCCCGTCGCACAGCTCCCAACTGTCCCTGATTTGAAGCAATGTCTCTCTGTCCCTCTTTCCCCCTCATTTGTCCCTCATTTTGGTCTGATCTATATACTTATATATAAAATGCACTTTTTATCTTTCAAAAAGTGTTTCCCAGTCCTAAACCTTTCATCCAATTTCTAAATTGCTGCATTTGTACATTTTAAAAGCCAATAAAAAGTAATAGTAGTGGTAAAAAAAAAAGCACTTGTGGATTTGATTAACCTTTTTTGGGTTAATTCTCCTTTAAGGGGGTGTGGCAGGGGGCGTGTCCTATGCCTACATACGTTTGTTAGTAGGTGCCCCTCATTCCCATCTCAAAATGTTGGGAGGCATGCCTGTCCCTGATGAAAGTGATCTCGCGGCGAATCCGCCGGAGAGACCACTATTATTGGAAACCAGACGGCTCACTGAAGAAGAGGATACCAGGGTTATGGTAGTTAGCTGCTGCCATAACAAAGATCCCTCTTCAAAGTGCCGACGTATATTGGCGTGAGCCGGTCTGGAAGTGGTTAACTGGGAATGTGTGCTTAGAGCAAGTAAATGGTAGTTTTCCTGTAAAACGAGGCAGTCAGGCTTCTTCTGCATTAACTTTCCAAACTGCATTAACATGCGGCCGGCCATCTGCACCTGTAAAACCTCAAGACACATCTCTGTACAGAGTGCCCGCTGAAGCTTGAATTTATATGGAAATGAACACAGTGTGCCTCTCTGCAGACTGTAATAATTGCTTGTATTTCTGTCTGGGAGCACAAAGTGGCAATTTATTTAGGTCTGAGCTGCTGCGATAATTCAAGCCCGGCTGTGGTTAGTTCAACTTCGTAATTCAGGTTAAAGAAGGACTCTAGCGAGAACCATTATGCACAAGCAAAGGTATATCACAAGTCCTTTGTTATAATTCGAAGCATTCCTGGTTTAGGATACGGACATACATTTGGGGGGACGTCTGTAGCAGTCGCCTTCTATTGGAGACAAAGTTTTCCTCTTTTATGTGAAGTTGCGCAGGAAAAAAACTGCCATTGAGTATCAGCAGTAGACATAACCCGGGTCTATCGGTGCTGGTTCCTTTTTTTCTGTTGAGTTCTTCCTGCTGTACTGTCTGTGGTAGAAATCTGCTGTTCATTTCATTCCGAATACAAATTCGGACACATTTTTCGTTATAATTCGGATACATCCAAATTTCCAAATTACAATAGTAGTGAATTTAACCACCTCAATACCGGGCACTTTCCTCCCTTCCTGCCCAGGACAATTTTCAGCTTTTTGAATGACAATTACGCGGTCATGCTACACTGTACACAAACCACATTTTTATCATTTACTTCCCACAAATAGAGCTTTATTTTGGTGGTATTTGATCACCTCTGCGTTTATTTTTTTGGAAAAAAAATAAATAAAAAAAGACTGATTTTTTTTTTAAAGTTTTTATTTGTTTCTGTTATAAAATTTTGTAAATAAGTACATTTTCTCCTGCACTGACAGGCACTGATAAGGCGGTACTGATGGGCACTGATGAGGTGGCACCAATGAGGTGGCACTGATGGGCACTAATATGCAGCACTGATGGGCACTGTTAGGTGGCAATGATGGGCACTGATAGGTGCCACTGATGGGCACTGATGAGGTGGCACCAATGAGGTGGCACTGATGAGGTGGCACTGATGGGCACTAATATGCAGCACTGATGGGCACTGGTAGGTGGCACTGATATGCAGCACTGATGGGCATCGACAGGCGGCACTGATGGGCACTCATAGGCGACACTGATGGGCACTGATAGGTGGCACTGATGGGCACTGATGAGGTGGCACCAATGAGGTGGCACTAATGAGGTGGCACTGATGGGCACTAATATGCAGCACTGATGGGCACTGTTAGGTGGCAATGATGGGCACTGATAGGTGGCACTGATGGGCACTGATGAGGTGGCACCAATGAGGTGGCACTGATGAGGTGGCACTGATGAGGTGGCACTGATGGGCACTAATATGCAGCACTGATGGGCACTGGTAGGTGGCACTGATATGCAGCACTGATGGGCATCGACAGGCGGCACTGATGGGCACTCATAGGCGACACTGATGGGCACTGATAGGTGGCACTGATGGGCACTGATAGGTGGCACTGATGGACACTGATGGTTGGCACTGATAGACACTGATAGATGGCACTGATATGCATCACTGATGAGGAGGCACTGGCAAACATTACTGATGGGCACTGATTATCATAATTTTTGGGCACTGATTGGCATCATTTATGGGCACTAGAGTTGCCACCTCATCCTTTTTAACCCAAACACATATGAATTACACAGGTTCTGAGGCTAATTAAATGCAGATAAGGGACCAAGTGAGTTTAATTACCACCTAATCAGCCACAGAACCTGTGTAATTAATATGTGTTCGGGTTTAAAGGGATGAGGTGGCAACCATAATGGGCACTGATTGGCATCCCTGGTGGTCCTGGGTTGGCATCCTCGCGGGGGGGGGGGCTGCGCTGATAATCAATCAGCGCAGACCCCCCTGCCAGGAGAGCAGCCGATCGTCTCTCTTCTACTCGCGTCTGTCAGACGCAATAGAGGAAAAACCGATGCACGGCTTTTCCTGTTTACACTGTGATGAGCTGTGATTGGACACAGCTGATCACGTGGTAAAGAGCCTCCATCAGAGGCTCTTCACCAGGATCGAAGATGCGGTGTGTCAGATTTTTCAAATTCAATTTGATTTTCCGAATAGGATAAAATAAATTTTGTCTGAGCTTTCAGGAAGCTTTCAGAGCTGAGGCTGTCAATCAGCTGGAATCCCTGTCACCATTTTTCTCTTGGTGTCAGAAGTGACACATGCTGATATCAGAGGAATGAAGCAGCAGACAGAAATTACACTTTGTGCTCTGGATTGAGACAAGTACACACTATAGCAGGATATGCTTTGTTCATATTTCATGTCTGCTGTTTACAACCACTTTAATGTGTATGTAAAGTTGAACCTTTTTTTCTCTCCCCTCAGCTCTTATGCATCTGAGAACAGAGGGAAATATCTATACACAAATGTTTTACATTTTAATTTTAACCACTTAAGGACCACCCCATGTACATATACTGCGGCAGGGCAGCCCTGGAGTGCAAAATCGTGTACCTGTACAAGATTCCTTCTTCGGGTTTCGCCGCCAGAGACCCGCTCCCGCTGACATTGGACACAGCGGGAGCCACTTAATGGGTCCGGTGGACGCGATGTCTGCCGGAAACCCAGCAATCGTTTGTGGAGAGGCAGAACGGATGTAAACAAGGCAGATCGCCGTTCTGCTAGTAAGTAAGACAGAGATCTTGTGTTTTTGCTAAGCAGGAACACAGATCTGCCTTCTTTCAATTAAAGGGGTTGTAAACCCTCGCGGTTTTTCACCTCAATACATTCTATGCATTGAGGTGAAAAACCTCTTGTAGTCCACCAGCCCCCCAGAGCCCCCTTTTTACTTACCTGAGCCTGATCTTTCTGGCGCCAGGGACGAGCACCTCCTGCTCCAGCCAGTGTCTCGGGTCCTGATTGGATAGATTGATAGCAGTGCAGCCATTGGCTCCCAACGTGGGAGCCAGGGGGCGGAGCCAAGTCCTGCTGTCTGTTTTAAAAGACGCAGCAACGGGACAAGGGAGCACACCCGCACGGGTTCCCCGAGGGAGAGCGGCTCTCCAACGGGGCACTCGAGAAGAGGAGGAGCCAGGAGCACCTCTGAGGGACCCCAGAAGAGGAGAATCAGGGCCATTCTGTGCAAAACCAACTGCACAGAGGAGGTAAGTATGACGTTTGTTTAACAAAAAAACCCCAAAACGTTTACATATCCTTTAAGCACATCCCGCCCAGTTAGAAAGCACTCCCGGGGAACACAGTTAACCATTTGATCGCCCCTGATATTAACCTCTTCCCAGCCAGTGTTATTTATACAGTGACAGTGCATTTTTTAGCACTGATCACTGTATTGGTGTCACTGGTCCCCAAAAAAGTGTCACTTAGTGTCAGATTTGTCCGCCGCAATGTCGCAGTCCCGCTAAAAATCCCAACATTACTAGTAAAAACTAAAAAAAATGGATTTGTAGACGATAAACAATCAATATACGCTTATTGGGATTTTTTTTGCCAAAAACATGTAGCAGAATACACAAATTGGCCTAAATTGATGAAGAAATTTGATTTTTTACATTTTTTTTTATTGGATATGTTTTATAATAGTAAGTAAAAAATATTGTTTTTTTGTTTTGTTTTTTCAAAATTGTCGCTCTTTTTTTATTTATAGCGCAAAAAATTAAAAACGCAGAGGTGATCAAATACCACCAAAAGAAAGCTCTATTTGTGGGGGGGAAAGGGACATCAATTTTATTTGAGTGTTGAGTACAACTGCATTATTGTCAGTTAAAGTAACACAAATGAAAATATAACACAATGCATCTGACCAGTCCTTAGATGTGGTGACTGCTTTGTTTTTTTTAGCAGTTACAGAAAATACCTGTTGATCTTGCCACAAATTCAGTGTCCTTGTCACTTCCTGATGTTCCTGAAGCTGAACTAAAGGCACAATGGATGGGCCTTATAAACACACTGCTAGTGCAAAGCGAGCTTTATTAAGAGGCAAAGCCCTGCAAGAACAGGGGTTAAAAGAACAATAGCACAGCAGCAAATATACCTGAAATCCAAAATGAAGCGGTTTAAGGGTTTTTTTTTGTTTTTTTTGTTTTTTTTTCACCTGCAAGGTAAAGCCATAATGCACTAGTATTCCTCGCATACTAGCACATTATGTGAAACTTACCTGAAAACATAGCATTCCAGTACCTATCGTATATACTCGAGTGTGAGTCGAGTTTTTCAACGCATTTTTGTGCTGCAGCAGAGAATGGCATTTTCCGAACCGACTTTGGGGCCCCGTATCTCGGGGCCACTTGGTGCTAGGAACCCCAAATTTGGTGTGCAAACCCAGGGGAACTAGCACTACAACATATCCTAGCACCAAGTGGCCCAGAGATACGGGGGCCCAAATTTGGTTTGGAAAATGTCATTCTCTGCTGCAGAAAAGTGCTTGACATTTTCCAAACCGACTTTGGGGCCCCGTATCTCGGGGCTAGAAAGCTAGAAACCCCAGCTTTGGATATATTGTAGTGCTAGTTGCACTAATTTGGAGTTCCTCGAACCAAGTGGCCCCGAGATATGGGGCCCCAAAGTCGGTCAACTGTGTCCATCTGCAGCAATGTCATTTCAGGGCCCTTTGGGTCCAGATACCCCAAATTTTGGCTGCAGCTAGGGGGCACCTAGGAACCCTTAACTACCGAGTTTGAAGTTCGGGGGACCCATGGTTGTAAATAGGCACAGTGAGACTGCAGATGGACATTGTTGACGCTCTTCTCCACTTACAGTAGCTGCGCATTTCTCACTCTAGGCTTATACTCGGGTCAATACGTTTTCCCAGTTTTTTGTGGTAAAATTAGGTGCCTCGGCTTATATTCGGGTTGGCTCGAGTACTCGAGTATATACGGTACTAACAAACATATGTAGGCATAGGACACGCCCCCTGCCACACCCCCTTAAAGGAGAATTAACCAAAAAAAAAAGGTTTAATAAATCTACAAGGATTTTTTTTTAACCACTATTATTCCTTTATATTGGCTTTGCAAATGTACAAATGCAGAAATTTAGAAATTGGATGAAAGGTTTAGCACTGGGAAACACTTTTTGAAAGATAAAAAGTGTATTTTATATACAACTATATAGATCAGACCAAAATGAGGGACAAATGAGGAGGAATGAGGGACAGAGGGACATTGCTCCAAATCAGGGACAGTCCCTCCAAATCAGGGATAGTTGGGAACTATGTATTCCAGCGGTGCAATGTCATCGCTGAAGGTCACTTCCATCTTCACCCGTCTTGCTTCCGGGTTCACGGACTCCGGCTCTGTGACTGGCTGGAGCCGCCATTCATGGCACAGGTGACTGTTCCTTCAGAGCGCATGCACCAGTGATGTCACTGGCTACGTGTACAGTAAATATCTTTACACTACCCATTTACAATACCCATAGGTAAGCCTTATTATAGGCTTACCTATAGGTAAAATTTAATTTTGAAAGACCGTCCCATAGCAGTCATACTGCTAAAGGGTGGCCCTCCTGTGCAGAATCATGTATATATACGTGATTCTGCACTTTTGCCCATAGGGGGCGGACACGCGCACCACCAGGGGCCTACTTCTGCTTTGATTACTCCCAGCAAAAGCCAATCTCCGGGTGCCAGTGGACATCCAGTGCCTGCTGATCATCAGACAGAGAAAAAAAACAGAGCTCTGCCTATGTAAACAAGGCAGATCTCTATTCTGACAGGGGGGAAAGAATGGGCTTTGTGTCCCTGCAAAGCCGGGAATAAAATCCATCACTTCCCTGAGTAAAAGCAGCACACATATTGTATAGTATTTATAGTAAAACACAGGCTAGGCACGCAGTTAACCCTTTGATCACCCTAGATGTTTAACCCCTTCACAGCCAGTGGCATTAGTACAGTGACAGTGCAGTGACAGTGTATATTTTTAGCACTGATCACTGTATTAGTGTCACTGGTTCCCACAAAGTGTCAGTTAGTGTCCAGTTGTCCTACACAATATCACAGCCCCATTACTAGTATAAAAATAAATAAATAAAACAATTTGTTTAAATAACATAGTTTGTTGACTATATAACTTTTGCGCAAATCAATCAATATATGTTTGGGATTTTTTTTTACCAAAAATATGTAGCAGGATATAATTAACCTAAATTGATGAAGAAATTAGACTTTTTTCAATTGTTTGATTGAATATATTTTTATAGCAGAAATTAAAACTTTTTGTTTTTTTTTGTTTTATGTTTTTTTCAAAATTGTCAAACTTTTTTTGTTTATAGCGCAAACAAGATGCGGCCAATAAGCGATGTTCAGCTGAGCAGCTTAAAGGGGCCACCAGCCATCTCTACACATCACATTTTTTGGTTTTGGGTTTAAATAGTTTGGTATCTACATATCAAATTTTTGGTATCACCCAGTCTCTCTTGCAGAAGCCTTTCTGTCTCTTCCCTCCCGGGAATGGAGAATCAAGCTGCGCCATTTAGCGATGTTCAGCTGAGTGGCTTAAAGGGGCCATCAGCCATCACTACGTATCAAATTTTTGGTTTTGGGTCTAAACACTGTATACCTTAAAGGGATTGTAAAGCTTAAAAAAATGTTGGCAATATCTGATCTATATGCTATATATAGATCATGAATCTAGCTGTTATTTGTGCTGAAATTCTTTATTTACCTGTTAGATAAATAGGCTTTATCAGCACATCCTCCTTTCCTCTCTGTATGTTCTCCTCAACCTCTGGATTTTCGAGCGTGCTCCCTGCAGCAACATCACGGCTTCAAAGGAACTACAATTCCCTTGATACTTAGCGGCATCGTGCATGCGCAGTGCCGCTTTTTCTCTGTGTGACCAAGAACCTGAGCCACACTTCCACTTCAGCAAAAAAGGGGGCGGATTAGGGCGGAGTAAAGGCGGGGCTGTGCTGAGATGGTCATTCAGATTACAATAGCAAGGCTCGGGAGGTGTCTACAGCGTCTTAGACACGCCCGCGACTCCTCTGCCCGCTGTGCCTCTCGTGCCTGTGAACGCACACAAGGTCTCCTCGCAGGGATGTAGTCCCAAGGGAGGGGGTGAGCACGCTGACTAACCCCCAGCCAGAAAGGCTCAGATGATGGGGGCAAGCTTCTAGAGGAGGAACAGGAAGTTGAAAATTCACACACAGGAAAAAAGCATTTACAAAGGAAAACGAAGGAAAGGGTAAGTGAACCAACAGTACACTACCTTAAAGGAACATATTTAGAAAATGAAAAAACAAACCTTTAGTATCACTTTAACCGCTTCCCGACCGCCTCACGCAGATATACTGCGGCAGAAGGGCACATACAGGCAGATTAACGTACCTGTACGTTGCCCTTTAAGAGGCGGCTTGTGGGCGCGCCCGCCAGGAGCTCAGTGACCATGATCGCGGGTCCCGTGGACCTGATGTCCGCGGGGATACCCGCGATCGTATCACGGTGAGGAAGAACGGGGTTATACTAATGTAAACAATCATCTCCCTGTTCTGTCTAGTGAGAGGATAATGATCACAGCTCCCTATAATCGGGAGCGGTGATCAGTGTCGTGTCACACACAGCCCATCCCCCCCACAGTTAGAATCACTTCCTAGGACACACTTAACCCCTACAGCGCCACCTAGAGGTTAACCCCTTCACTGCCAGCGTCATTTTTACAGTAATCAGTGCAATTTTTTAGCATTGATCGCTGTATTAATGCCAATGGTCCCAAAAATGTGTCAAAATTGTCCAATGTGTCTGCCATAATGTCGCAGTCACGATAAAAAAACGCTGATCGCCGCCATTACTAGTAAAAAAAAAAAAAATTATTAATAAAAATGCCATAAAACTATCCCCTATTTTGTAGATGCTATAACTTTTGCGCAATAAACGCTTATTGCGATTTTTTTACCAAAAATATGTATCGGCCTAAACTGAGGGGAAAAAAATGTTTTTTTTTATATATTTTTTGGGGATATTTATTATAGCAAAAAGTAAAAAATAATGTGGTTTTTTTTTCAAAATTGTCACTCTTTTTTTGCTTATAGCGCAGAAAATAAAAACCGCAGGGGTGACCAAATACCACCAAAAGAAAGCTCTATTTGTGGGAAAAAAAGGACGTCAATTTTGTTTGGGAGCCACGTCGCACGACCGCGCAATTGTCAGTTAAAGCGACGCAGTGCAGAATCGCAAAAAGTGCTCTGGTCTTTGGCCAGCAAGCCAAACCCACTGTTTTCTGTATGAATGTAATAATGAAATTAGACTGTAAGCTCGTTCAGAGACAGGAACTGATGTGAACAGATCAGTACTCCCTGTATAACAGGGTGCTGAAAAAAGACAAAAGACAATAAGAACCTTAAAAAGAAACTTTTTGTCTTTGTTTTATGTTTCTGAACTGCTCTTTGAAAGGAAAATATAATGGTCAGTAATGTTTTGGGCTTTTTAGTAAGAAGCAAGGCTTAACTTTGAGAACTTATTGTTATGGGATGTGTGTTTTTCCAAGCAATGTATCCAAAAACACGCATGAATAAAGAGATTTGTATCTGCACATTTATGGCACAGTTTTGTGTTTTTTCCTGGATGTCTCTTTTAACGAATGTTCTTTTTCAGAAGACAATGATACATAGGGGCAATGCATTGTTAGCAAGATGTATGGTAACCTGGATCTCATCTATGATGAAGAAGAGAAGCTGCTCCGAGACACTGGTGGTGGCTTAGTGGTCGTATGTATGACGTCATTTACTTGGTTTTGTAGGAGTGACATCATATGTACGGCTGCTAAACTGCTGCATAATTCCTCCTCCAACTTTCCTCTGAAGTCATCTCTGCGACGTGCTTCACTCACTTTTATGTGACTATATTCTGTTATGGGGTTACCAAATTCCTCTGGTGAAAATTAGACATGTGCAGAATGAAAAAAAAGTGTTTCATTTCATTTCGATTTGTTATTTACATAAATTTGTTTAGTTCATTTAATTTGTTTTCGGAATTCATTTTGTTTATTTCGAGTTCGAAACAATTCAAATTTTCCAAATGAATTTGACCGAATTCAGAAAATTTTAATCAATTTGAAATCTATTCAAATTCTATTCAAAATCAATTTAAAATTGAATTCATTCTATTCGAAATTTGAATTTTGGAAGATGGTTATATTCTTTCTATTCCATTCTATTCTATTGTTTTTCCTGATCTATTTTTTTCTAATCCTTTCTTTTCTATTCTTTTCTTTTCTATTAAATGCTAATTTTTTCTATTCTATTCGAATTTATTCTATTTGAAATTCGAATTTCGGAAAATGATTATATTGTTATATTCTTTTGTTTCTATTCTATTATTTTTTCAATTTTATTCTTTTCTATTCTAATTCTAATGTATTCTATTCAAAATTCGAATTCTGGAACATGGTTATATTCTGAATTATTCTATTCTATTGTTTTTCTCTATTCTTTTCTATTCTATTCTATTTTATCATATTCTTTTATTTTCTAATCTATTCTTTTCTATTCTATTTGAAATTCGAATTTCAGAAGCAGGTTATATTCTTTCTATTTTATTCTATTGTTTTTTTTTCTATTCCATTTTTTTCTATTCTATTTTTTTTCTATTTGAATTAAAATGTATTCTATTTGAAATGCGAATTTCAAAAGTTGGTATATCCTTTCTATTTTATTTTATTCTATGCTATTCTTTTTTTATTATATTCTATTCCTTTATTTTCTATTTTATTTTGTTCTGTTTTACTCTATTCTTTTATTTTCTATTCTGTTTTATTCTTTAATTTTCTATTATATTCCTTTATTTTCTATTGTTCCATTCTTTTATTTTCTATTCTGTTCTGTTTTTTCTATATATTTTCTATTCTTTTATTTTCTATTCTATTCTATTATTTTCTGTTCTATTCCTTTATTTTCTCTTCTATTTTATTCTCTTCTGAAATTCGAATCGAAAAGTATTCAAATTCATTTAAAAAACGATTCAAATTTGATTTGAAAACTATTTTAATTTTGTCCAAAATGTTTCTTTTTGTTATTTTGGATTTGTTTAAATTGGTTTGCTATTGTAATTCAGAAATTCGGATACATCCGAATAGCAAAAAAATTTGCCTGAATTTCAATTCGGAAAGAAATGAGCCGCACATGTCTAGTGAAAATACATTTTAGTTCTATTGATGCAGAATACTTGATAGCAATCCTTTGGAAATGTCCAATGATATATATAAATTTATATTATCCACTTTTTGGATAATATCCAGTTTGTGGATAATATAAATGTATATAAAGTAAATAAAAAAAAAAAACAAACAAACTCAAAGATCTGATTAGTTGATGAAGGCAATGCAGACCCTTTTTATACCTCAATTTTGTAATTTTTGCTTTTGCAGAAAAAAAAAAAGTATATAAGTATATAAAGAAAAAAAAACCTCCCCTAGCACCTTTACCAGATTATGTTCCTTCTCAGCTTTAGTCTTTATCATTGTCTACAATCATTACCATACAGTTAGTCATTCTGTCACTAAGAGAAGAATTAGTCGGTGGATGTACAGTACCCACGGGTTGCCTAGGAAATTAAGATCTAGATTATTTTGTCCCCTTGACATTATCCTTTTAGAAAGAATTTCAAATATTCAAGGCTAATAAAGGTCCATCATTAGTTGGTAGATTTTGCAGGAACATCAAGGAACTTTTGTTAGAAAAATCATTAAATGTGATCGACAGTGACACTCATATTTGATTAATAGGAGCAATCAGAAAAATATGTAAATTATAAAAGAAAATCAGAAAGGAGTATATGGAAAAAAAATATTAGATAGATAGATAAATGACACATACAGGTGTCCGTTTATGAAGCAGTGAAATCTATTCACTGCTTCATTCTCCGGCATTCACAGTGAAGATTTTTCTCCTCTGTGTGCCAGTTTATGAAGCTTTGTAGATCGCTTCACCTTTGGAGGAGTGAAGAGATCTACAAATGCTTTCAACAGTGGAGAAAGGCTCCTGATACTGGAATCTCGTGAGACTTTACGAGATTACAGCACCAGAAATACAGAGATGTCAGTTTATTAAGCAGTGATAAATTATCACCGCTCAATACACGGACAGACGGCATGAATTACTGTTAATAAAATAATGAGTCCCCCTACATTATATACATATGTATACACACACACATTATATATACATGTATATACACATACATTATATATATATATATATACATATACACATTATATGTATATATGTATATATATGTATACACATAAATATGACAGGGGGACATGCTTACAGTGTTGGGGGGTCTGAACGAGGCATAAGGAAGTTAAAAATCTTCCTCCTTCCCCCTCAGATCCCCCCAGATTTCCTCTTCACTCCCCGGTTCACCACCTCTGAGCTGGTGAACCTGGGAGTGTGAATTCTGACTCAGATCACCAGTGAAGCGGTAAGATCACCGCTTCATAAACTGGCCCTTTCTGTGTCATTCAATGAGGATTCTCCGTGTGTAGAGATAATCGGAGGGAGAACAAGTTCAAACATGTTCTCCCCCGATTATCACTGTTTCATAAACTGTTTATGGACTGTGATCAGCGGTGATCCTCTGGATCACCGCTGATCACTGCTTCATAAACGGACACCACAGTACTGTGTAAATGTTTTAGGCAGTTGTGAAAAAATGCTGTAAATGAAGAATGCTTTCAGAAATAGAAGTGTTAATAGTTTATTTTTTATCAATTAACAAAATGGAAAGTAAATCAACAGAAGAAGAATCCAAATCAAATCAATATTTGGAGTGACCACCCTTTGCCTTAATAACAGCATTGGTTCTTCTAATAGGTGGCATTGATGGGCACTTATAGGTGGCATTGATGGGCACTGATGGGCACTAATAGGTGGCATTGATGGGCACTAATAGGTGGCATTAATGGGCACTGATAGTCATTGATGGGCACTGACAGGTGGCACTAATGGGCATTGATGAGTACTGACAGGCAGAACTCATAGGCTGCAGTGATGGGCACTAATAGATGGCACTGATGGGCTCTGATGAGCATTGATAGGCAGTACCCATAGGCAGCATTGATGAGCACTGATAGGTGGCACCGATAGGTGGCATTGATAGGCACTGATAGGTGGCACTGATGGGCATTAATTAGCTCTGATAGGCAGAACTCGTAGGCTGCACTGATGGGCACTGATAGGTGGCACTGATGAGCACTGATAGGCAGCATTGACGAGTGCCGCCTATTAGTGCCACCTATCAGTGCTCATCAATGCCACCTATCAGTGCTCATCAATGCTGCCTGATAGGCGGCACTGATGGACATTGAGCACTGATAGGCAGCACTGATAGGTGGCACTGATAGACACATAGATGAGTACTGATAGGTGGTGCTGATAGTTAGAATTGATGGGCACTTATAGGCAGCATTAATGAGCAATGATAGGTGGCACTGATAGGCGGCATTGATGAGCACTGATAGGCAGCATTGATGGTGGCATTGATGAGCACTAATAGATGGCACTGATGATCGGGGCACTGATTATCAGTGTAAACAATTTATTGACATTCTTGACAGTTAACGGCTCTCCTTTTCTCACATAGACACAGTATGGGAGGAAAGGGCTGCGGATAACCGGCGAGTCTGTTTACATATGATCAGCTGATCACATGGTAAAGGGCCACTGTGATTGCGCTGGATGCACGTCCCAGGGGGAACGTGGGAAGCAGAGTTCTGGGAGGATATCCAAGGACAGCCTCCCAAAATTGGAAGCCCAGGGGTTGGATGGATGGGGGCAGGGGGACCCATCATGGGTTCTTGTGCCGGGGCCCTGAAAGTTCTAGTTATGCCTCATTACACTCATTATTGTACCGCTCTCCAGTCCTTCGGTGAACAAACAATGCCCTGCTACAGCCAAATATTTCACATTTTGACTCATCAGTCCAGAGCACCAGCTGCCCTTTCTCTTTTTTATGTATAAGATATGGGAATAAAGCTAAGCGACTCACCTATGCCATAAATAGTAAGAAGAGCCGGCAACACTGAAATACTTGAAGTGTCGTTTGTTGGTGCATTAGAGTGACAGTAAAACAATATCGCTGACGCGTTTCGCGTTACGCTTAGTCGTAGCTAGTTTGAAATAGATATGACAAGATATATATATTGTAACATGGGGGACCATTAGCTCTTGTGGTAGATGCATTTATCAATGATTCAAGCCAGTCAGGAACTATACTTTAGGGCATGGTAGCCCGTTTTTATTAAAAAGGCAAATAAAAATCCGTAACATAAAGGTTTCCCACGCAGGGGTTCTTCTCCAGCAAATACACACAACAGAAAATGCTAGCCCACCTGGCTCTCTTTAGCAGTACTTCTGCTCTTTATCCTGGTTACACAGACCACAGGATTCTTCAATGTGGCTTCACTTTAGCACCCACAGCTCTGCTCTGGCCTTAGTCCTCTTGACGTTTACTGCTTCTTGCAGTCACACACGTTCTGGCTGCCTCCTGCAGCCCCTCTGACTCCTGGAGACCTCCTGTCTCTCTTGGGGTGGAGCAGTCTCCAACTGGGAGCCATGAGGTCTTCCCATACTCTCATTATAAGGACCGTGCTCACCTGAGCACACACCCTGCTGGTCAGCAACAAAATCTGGACACAGGGTTGGAGATCCCGTCCCACCCAAGACACTATGGAAACACCAAACTACAGAGCCACATGACGGAATACCAAAACCTGGAGAAAGCTGCGAAAGCAGTTTTCTCCAGTCCACATCTATGCTCTGCATTAAGGATGAGCTCAGGCGTGTTCTCACAGCCCACGTGCAGAGCCCGCCAGGAAGTCGGCACTGCGGAGCGCTAATCACAGGCAGTGAGACATTGTCACGATGCGCGGTTGCAGAGATCGGGAAATGTCTCACTGCCTGTGATTAGCGCAGCGCCGTGCCGACTTCCTGGCGGGCTCTGTACGTGGGCTGTACGAACACAGAGGAGCTCATCCTTACTCTGCAGTCTTGCACCAAGCAAATGTGCATATCCTGTGTCCCCCAAACTACCAATTTTACAGTGACAGCATCTCCTACAGTCACAATATACACATACACCTACACAGATTCCACCTTTGAACAATTAGCATATCAGATCGATACCATAGATCATTAAAGTGGAGTTCCACCCACTTTTACAACTCTTTAGCATCCCTCACTAAACTGTGCAGTGTAAACAAATTGGATATTTTTAATTTTTTTTTCTCAGCACCTACTGTATATCTGCTGTATTCATTTTTCACTTCCTCCTTCCTGGCCGCGACCCATCGCATCATTTCCTGTTTGCAATGCCTTCTGGGAAGGGGCGGCAACTTCCTCTGAAACTGCCGTTGCTATGGAAACCTGACCTGAAACCTATTATACTGCTTGTGCTGCACTGAGCATGTGCGAGATCTGCAAGGATGAGATCCAGGAAGAAATACAGTCTGGCTTCAGATGCCCACACTTAAGATGGCCACGGCCTGCTGTAAGTTTATAAAATAACAAACTATTGCTATAAACTAACAAAACAGACCTTCGTTTACAGACTAACTTTACTAGAATACATTAAGCTTGTGTATTATAGGGGTATTTTTATTTAAAAAGTATAATTTCGGCCGGAACACCACTTTAACAAATTTCATTGATTCCACCACTCATTCAAGTGGATGGTGACTACACCTGTTTTTGCCAGAAGAATAAGGAGGGATATAAAATGTTGAGTCAAAAAATATAAGAAATATGTGAAAAAAGGGGGTTGTTATAGAAATTGCTGCATAAGATGTTTAAACATTGTTCTTCCAAAAAAATGGAAGAGAGAAAAAAGAAAAAAATATATATATAAGTCAAAGATACTTAGTAATAGTGACACAATGTAAGAGCAAAATAAATGACAGAACTACTATTGAAAAATGATGTCAAAAATAAATTAACCAGAAGTGGCAGGAAAGAGAGATAAAAAATGGCACAGAAAGAGCTCACTAGGAACAGACGACAAGCAAAATCCACATCCCATCCATGATTCATGCCTGTAGGGATGCATGTCCCCAACAGAAAAATCCACTTGGCTTCCTGTTCCAGGAGCCTTCTGTGCATGTCTCCTCCACGTACCGACATTCTGATCTTTAACAATAGGACACTTGCCTGCCCTGGAGTCCAGAGATGTCGGCACCGCAGCTGATGTTTCCGTTAGCTGTTGGGTGCTGCCGCCGCCATTGCAGGTAAGGGAACACGGCAGTGTAGCCTTACGGCTTTACGCTGGGAACCCTACTGCGCAGTGGCAGCTGGTGCTCAAAATTTTTGGGGGGTGCAAAAAATGTTTGAAAAAAAAATCATCAATTGCAGCCACTGTGCCATCAAATGCTGCTACTGTGCCCATCAAACGCTGCCACTGTGCCCATCAAACGTTGTCACTGTGCCATCAAATGCAGCCACTGTGCTCATCAAACGCAGCCACTGTTCCATCAAACGCTGCCACTGTGCCATCAGATGCTGCCAGTGTGCCCATCAAATACTGTCAGTCTGCCCATTATATGCTGCCAGTTTGCGCATCACATGCTGCCAATGTGCCCATCAAATGCTGCCAGTGTGCCCATTAAATGCTGCCAGTCTGCCCGCTCACACCCCCCCTGCGCGGATGGATCGCATGACACCCCGCTACCACAACACCCCCCCCACGCGCACTTTGCCATCAAACGCTGCCACTGTGCCATCAAACACTGCCACTGTGCCCATCAAACGCTGCCACTGTGCCCATCAAACGTAGCCACTGTGCCCATCAAACGCTGCCACTGTGCCATCAAATGTTGCCAGTGTGCCCATCATATGCTGCTAGTGTGCCCATCAAATACTGTCAGTCTGCCCATTATATGCTGCCAGTTTGCGCATCACATGCTGCCAATGTGCCCATCATATGCTGCCAGTGTGCCCATTAAATGTTGCCAGTCTGCCCGCTCACACCCCCCCTGCGCGGATGGATCGCGGAATACCCTGGCCCGCTCACACACACCCCCCCCCACAGATGGATTGCGGGAAACACCATGCAGGAGGACCAGCGCTTACCTTGGTAAGGTGTCCTCTTCTCTGGCATCTCCTCTCCAGTCAGCTTCCTCCGCTCTGTCCCACATCTGCCAAAGCGCTGAGCATCCAATAGGGACGCCTGGCGCTTTGGCCAATCAGGAAACAGGTCTTACTGACCTGCCTCCAGATTGGTGGGGAGGCAATGCGGTGTGAAAATAGCGAATATTCATTCGCTATGGTCATACAATTGGTTGGGATCAGTTCACACTCTCTGCGTCCTGAGCCCACCCTTTTTTGAAGCCTATTAGAGCCTCTGGCTCTAATCAGGTGCTTAAAAAAAATACACCCCCTCCCACCCCTACCATAGGAGTCCATGTGTCCAGTCCTGAAAGGGGCCGGGCGCATGGATAAAGAGGCGGCAGCAGGGATAGTGCGCCTACAATGCACAGGCTGCCACTGCTACTGCGCATGCGCAAGGCCCACTCCATTGGAGGAGGAGGAGGGAGCCCTGCGCTGGCGTCATGGGCCGTGGCATGGAGGTACTGTATCCTGTCCTGCCCCCCTGAAAGGTGCCAATTGTGGCACCGGAGGGGGAGAGGAGACAAATGAGCGGAAGTTCCACTTTTGGGTGGAATGCCGCTTTAACAATGTGTTTGATCTGCAGCATCCCCCACCCCACCATGAAAACACTGCACCAGGGGCAGCTGCCCCTCCCCCCCAGTCCTGTAGAAATGCATTAAAAAAAAGCTTATAATACAATAAAAATCATCTCACTTTGATAATGAAATGGAATTCAGCTTTGAACATTGTACGTGACCCAGAATAAAGAAACATTTAATGCGAAATAGATAAAGTTCAGAGCAATCTTCTCTTTCTACATCTCAATGCAAGTTTTTTCGGAGCTGTCAAATTCTGCCCTTTTGAAGGTAAACATAATACCAGTAAAACAGAAGCCAACTTACATATACATACACAGAGGACACTTTTAAAGATGTAGATAGTAAAGGTGCTATTGAATGAACAAAAAAGCATTTTCTTCAGTGCCAATATTATTTGCAAAACTATAAAAGAAGAGCTGGGTTTTTGCTGTAAATGGGTTTGATTACTTTATGTGCTGATTCTATTTGGCGTTCAAAGCAAGCGTAAAGCATTATTAAACTAAAAAACAATTGTATATCGCACCTTACCAATCCTTGGATGTGGTGGCTGCATTTGTTTTTTGGGTTTTTTTAGGCTTTTTTCACCTGGTGATCCGGCCAGGTACATACCTCTTGTATTAGGGTGTCTCCTATGGGATGGAGAAGCTACGGAGACACTTTTGGGCAGCATCATTGTCAGTCTGGGGTGAGAGCAGTGTTGGATGGACTAGAAGATTTAGATGGACTTGACTAATAAAGTTGAACTCTAGCTCACACTCTTTTTTTCCTTTCAGCAGTGGCGGTGTGTCCATAAAGGGCACAGGAGCACCACCCCCTCTCTCCTGGCACCGCTTTATCACCATAGATAGATTCATGCATTGCATGAATCTATCTATGGTCGCCGCTGACACCCCCTATTCAGGTGTCCGGCCCCTTTTCGGGCACCAGGCACCTGAATTACAGCAAGGGGGTGTTTTTTGGAAGCACCTGATTAGGGCCGTAGGCTCTAATAGGCGCCCAAAAAGGTGAGCAGCGGGCGCAATGCTGTGCGTTCGCTGTTCACTCAGCTGTGTGTTGGCAAAGCGAAGGAATTCGCTTTGCTAACACTGAACCGCCTCTCAGCCAATCAGGTGCTTGGGTCTGTTACCGGTCACTTGATTGGATGAAATGTCAGGTGCTGTGATTGGACGCCTGATAGAGAGGATGGAAGAAGACATAGAGGAGCATGCAGGACACCACCGCTGACCCGCTGCGAGAGATTTAAGTGCCGGGCGATGCACACTGGCAGCATTTGATGGGGCACAGTAGCGGCAATTGATGGGCACACTGGCAGCGTTTGATGGGGCATAGTAGCGGCAATTGATGGGCACACTGGCAGAATTTGATGGGGCACAGTAGCGGCAATTGATGAGCACACTGGCAGCGTTTGATGGGGCACAGTAGCAGCAATTGATGAGCACACTGGCAGAATTTGATGGGGCACAGTAGCGGCAATTGATGGGCACACTGGCAGCAATTGATGGGCACACTGGCAGCAATTGATGGGTACAGTAGCTGCGTTTGATGGCACAGTGACTGCGCTTGATGGGCACAGTGGTGGCAATTGATGGGCATAGTAGCTGCGTTTGATGGCACAGTGGCTACAATTGATTTTTTTTTTTTTTTTTCAGTTTGTTTGCGCCCCCTAAAAATTTTGAGCACCAGCCGCCACTGCCTTTCAGGATAACAATTTTACATAAATGAACCAAAGCTGACCATTGTAAGTACCCACGTCAGTGAAAAATTTTTTTTCTCACCCCTGTAATTTCCTGGTGCCCAACCTGCAGCCCGAGGGCCGCATGCAGCCCTTTGGTATATGATGTGCAGTCCTCAGACCTCAGCGGTCTGTAATGGGAACATTAATTGGGGTAATAGCATTGATCTTTACTAATCTCATGTAACATGTTCCCAGCTTTGTATTGTCTTCAGCAGCATATCTCCAGCCAAAAACGTAGCATGTCCACACTCTGACCCTCATTTCATCTATTAGATCTGCAGTCTATGACAGTCTTCTCAAGCATTAAATATAGTATCTCACAAAAGCGATGTACGGTGTGTGATGTATGATGAACGGACAGGCAGCTTACACTGACACTGACAGGTCTTCAGGAGTCTTGCATGGCATCAGAGATCTGCTGATTGCTGGTGCAATGCTTTCCAGGCTCCTAAAACAAAAAATAGTAAAGGCACTTTTTTACCTGCAAAAAAATGTGCATTTATTATTTTTTGTTAAAAGATGAACTTTTCCTTTAACCACTTAAGGACCGGAAGGATTTTCCCCCTTAATGATCAGGCCATTTTTTGCAATACGGCACTGCGTCACCTTTACTAAAAATTGCGCGGCCGTGCAACGCTATACCCAAACAAAATTGACGTCCTTTTTTCCCACAAATAGAGCTTTCTTTTGGTGGTATTTGATCCCCTCTGCGTTTTTTTTTTTTTTTTGCACTAAACCAAACAAGAGTGACAATTTTGAAAATTTCTTGATCAGTTTAGGCTGATATATATTCTTCTACATATTTTTGGTAAAAAAAAATCGCACTAATGCCCCGTACACACGGTCGGACTTTGTTCGGACATTCCGACAACAAAATCCTAGGATTTTTTCCGACGGATGTTGGCTCAAACTTGTCTTGCATGCACACGGTCACACAAAGTTGTCGGAAAATCTGATCGTTCTGAACGCGGTGACGTAAAACACGTACGTCGGGACTATAAACGGGGCAATGGCCAATAGCTTTCATCTCTTTATTTATTCTGAGCATGCGTGGCACTTTGTCCGTCGGATTTGTGTACGCACGATCGGAATTTCCGACAATGGATTTTGTTGTCGGAAAATTTTATATCCTGCTCTCAAACTTTGTGTGTCGGAAAATCCGATGGAAAATGTGTGATGGAGCCTACACACGGTGGGAATTTCCGACAACAAGGTCCTATCACACATTTTCCGTCGGAAAATCCGACCGTGTGTACGGGGCATAAGAGTATATTGATTTGATTAGTTTGTGCAAAAGTTATAGCATTTACAAAATAGGTGATAGATTTATGGCATTTTTATTTACTAGTAATCAGTGATTTTTAGCGGGACTGCAACATTGCGGCGGACAGATCGGACACTTTTTTGGGATCATTGACATTTATACAGTGATCAGACCTAAAAATAGCCACTGATTACTGTATAAATGTCACTGGCAGGGAAGGGGTTAATACTAGGGGGCGATCAAGGGGTTAAATGTGATCCCTTATGTGTGTTCTAACTGTGGGTGGATGGGACTGGCTAGAGGAGGTGACCAATGGCTGTTCGCAATCTTTAGGAGCAACAGATCCGTCTCTCCACCCCTGACATAAGCCGAATGCAATGCACTGTTTAATTGGGCAACTGTGTGGCAAATAATGTTTAATGTTGATAAATGTAAAGTTATGCACTTTATGCACTTGGGGGCTAAGAATATGCATCATACATACTAGGGGGAGTACAACTGGGAGAATCCATAGTGGGGAAGGATCTGGGGGTTTTGGTAGATCATAAGCTTAACTACTTAAGGACCGGGCCTATTTTTCAGACTTGGTGTTTACAAGTTAAAAACAGGTTTTTTTTTTGCTAAAAAATTACTTAGAACCCCCAAACATTATATTTTTTTTTTTTCAGACACCCTAGAGCAGTGGTTCTCAACCTGGGGGTCAAATGATGATTTGCCAGGGGTCACCGAATCCTGGGCTGTTCCTGAAGCCCGCACCGCTCTCCTAGCCTTTTTGCGGCTGCCCATTCAGTTCACGGCATGGCTGGGGGGCAGAGACTAGAGGTCACCTGATTGGTGAGGAATGTGAAGTGGGAGGGGCTGGAGAACCTATCTCCTGGTTTTGGCATAGGTGTCACTGCTACAAAACACCACAAAGTTGGATACACAGTGAGTAACACTACCTGTGGTTATAGTTGCCATTAAAAATCCCCACTACAGTTCTCAGATGACCTTGCTCAAGAGTACCTAAGTTGGCTGATCAGAACTCCCCCAAGCACTGCCACTGATCCCATTCCCTCCACTCCCCCACCAAGGTGTAAGAGAAGGATACAGAATACATGTAAGGGAGAGGAAAAGAGGGGGGGGGGGGACAAAGAAAAAGGGAGAGAAAGAATAAGAGAAAACAAAAAAGACGGCTAGAGAGAGGAATGGGGAAAAAAAACAAGAAATTAGGATAGAGAGGGATAAAAGGAAAAGAAAGGAGAACTAAGAGAAAGAGTTGTACATCCTAAAATGTACCATAAGGGTTTTTAATAATGTACAAGTGGAAGGGACTCAGGGAGCGCTAAATGTCCATGGGTTAGGGGCCCAAATTACTTGTCTTGCCTTGTGCGCTGACAACCCACGCTACGAAAATAATTTTACTGTTAGGGGTCCCCACAACTTGGGAAATTTTATCAAGGGGTCACGGCACTAGGATGATTGAGAAACGCTGCTCTAGAGAATAAAATGGTGATTGTTGCAATATTTTTTGTCATATCGTATTTGCGCAGTGCTCTTACAAGTGCAAATTTTGGGGGGAAAAATACACTTTTTTTAATTAAAAAATAAGACAACAGTAAAGTTAGCCCAATTTTTTTTTATATTGTGAAAGATAATGTTATGCCGAGTAAATAGACACCTAACATGTCACGGTTCAAAATTGCACCTGCTTGTGGAATGGCGACAAACTTTGACCATTACAAATCTCCATAGGCGACGTTTAAAAATTTCTATAGGATTTAAAGACATAACTTTCTTCAAACTACATGCTTCCATACTGGAGGAAGGAGGCAGATTTATCATGCTAGTGGTGGACATTAATAGTATCACCTATACATTGCTAGTTATCTACGCTCCCAATTGGCACCAAATTAGATTTTTACGGAAACTGCTGGCCAAAGCACGCGCAATCCAGAAGGGGCAACTTTTAATATGTGGGGACTTCAACATCCCTATGGACCCAGAAATAGACACCACAGCAAGAAGTTCAAAAAGAAAGACAGATCCTAAAAACTTTCTACTCCAGGAAGACCTTCATGATCCGTGGCGCTGTCTACACACAACCAAAAGAGATTTTACCTTTTTCTCATTTCCCCATAAGACTTATTCGAGAATTGATCGCTTTATTACTGATAGATGACTTTTGCAGAGAGTGGTAAAGGTTCAAATATACAATATTTCGTGGTCTGACCATGTACCAATCTCTATTGAAATCTCAGGTAAAAACATGTCACTGTGGAGGAATAACACCTATGTTTTGTCTAACCTGGGTTATGTAAAAGAATTGAAGAGACAACTGGAGGAATTATTTTCCTTTAATTTGAGCTTCTCTTTAATTTATGGTGCTCTCATAAGGCCTTTGCCAGTGGAATCTTAATTCAGAGAACGAAAAAGGAAAAATGTGCAGATTACATCATTACACGCTGATATTGCCCACCTGGAGAACCTGCATGAGAACACTCCTCATTAATCAACCTTGTCTAAAGTTACACCACATAGAGATGAACTCAAAATAGCACTGATTGCAGACCATGGCAAATTTATAAAGGGGTTAAATCTGGTCTCGTACTCACACAAAAAATAAAGCAGGCAAGAGATTAGCCTCTCAACTTAAGCAAAAACTAACTAAAACAAGGATAGCCCAATTACAACACCACAGCACAGGTAAAATTGCTATTAATCCATCAGATATTGCTCAATCTTTTTGTGAGTACTATGCCTCATTGTACAACCCAAAGGAGGACAAAACCACCCCTCAACCCAAAAAGGAAGATATCTCAGCCTTCCTAGAAAAATTAAACTTACCAGCCTTAGATATAGCTTCACTAGCTCACATTAATCGCCCTATAGAGGAACAAGAAGTAACTAAGGTTATATCCGCTCTCCCACTAAATAAATCACCTGGGATAGGCGGCCTCCCCTCTGAATATTATAAGGCCCTTACCCTGACCCTAAGCCCTTTTTTAGTGAACCTTTTCAACACTGCTGTAACCCTGGAGCAATTCCCAAAGAAAATGCTGGAAACAGTTATAGTAACTCTCTCCAAACCCGGAAAATAATCTATCCATCCTTAGAATTTCAGGCCAATCTCTCTTCTGAACTCTGATTTAAAAATATATGCCAAAATAATAGCAAATAGACTACTAGACCTTACCCCCTTCTCCTTGGCCAAGAATAAGTAGGCTTTGTGAAGGGGAGACAAGCTCCTGATGGAACAAGGAGAATGATTGACCCGATTCACTATGCTGGAACCTATCTGGTGCCTTCTCTTCTCCTTGCTCTGGATGCGGAGAAGGCATTCGACAGGGTACACTGGGAGTACCTATTGCAAGTACTACAGAAATTTGGATTCTCAGGGGCAATATATTCAGCGATCATGTCTTTATATTATAACCCGTCAGCAAGAGTGTTCATATCGGTCACCCTGTCTGGGCCCTTTGATCTTTCAAACAGGACAAGACAGGGCTGTCCCTTGTCCCCTATTATTTTTACATTAGCCATCGAACCCTTTGCGGAAGCCATCAGAGCGGATCCACTCATACAAGGTCTACAGATTGGCACCTATGAGCACAAAATAGGGCTTTTAACTGACGATATTATCTTGTCCATTTCAAACCCTCTAAGCTCCCTTCCTAGAATTCCACAATTAATTGCGGAATTCGGAAGAATTTCCTACTATAAGATCAACTCTAGTAAACGCCAGACCCTTGCCATCGGACAACATCCAGACCAGGTCCACCACTTACAGAAAAATTTCCCCTATTCATGGGGAGATAAATTGATAACATACTTGGGAATTCAATAATCCTTCCCCGTCAAATCTCTGTATGAATCTAATTTCCCTCCACTTCTCACCAGTATTTCTGAGGACTTAAACCAATTGGAAAAAGTTCACCTCTCTTGGCTAGGTAGATCAGCTGCCTTTAAAATGCAGGTACTATCAAAGATTTTGGACATGTTCAGAACTCTCCCAATTCCTATCCCCAACTCTTTCTTTACCAAATGTGATTCTCTTCTACGGAAATTCATTTGGCAGAACAAAAACCTCAGAATTGCCATGAATTCTTTACAGAAGCTGAGAAGATGTGGAGGCATAGGCCTTCCAAATCTTTTAGATTACTACAAAGCATCCTTATTGGACCAACTAAAATTTTGGATCAGCCCCTCTGAGGACAGGTTATGGGTTTCTATAGAACAAACCTTAATAAATCAAAAGGATTTCATGGCTCTATTGGCAGCATCTCTCTTGTCTCCCACTATTAGCAATAAAATGCCTCACCCAACAATAGCAGCTACAGTAGACTCCTGGCGTACTCTCATCTCTTCCCAACAAATTAAAGAAAACTTACACAAATTAGATATGCCTATCCAAACGTATGAATGGCTGATCCCAGGTTTTAAGGTATGAGATTGCCATTCCCGTGGTATAAATTTTTGAAAGTGCATTGAGTAAAGTAGTCTACCCCAGGATATCTATAGAGCTATGCAAATCCAAAATTTACACTTAGTTAATGAATGCAATGACAATATAGCCATACCAGACATCATTTGGCGCTTCTTTCAAGGTAAACCAAATAAACTGGTTCGTGGAATCTCATTCTTCTGTTCCATTTTAGTAGTCCCTCTCTGGAGGCCAAAACATCTGACATGATTAAATGAAAAAAGGAACTGGGTAGTGAATTTTCCCTACCCCAATGACAAAAAGCTATACACTCAAGCTTTTAGCTGTCTACATGTATTGATCATTGGGACATCTACAAAAAAATGTACTATAGGTGGTATATGATCCCGTATAAACTATCCAAAATAACTAGAGATTCCCCCAATACATGTTGGAGAATATGTAATCAAATAGGTACTCTGCACCATATTCTGTGGGGTTGCCCTCATATAGTATCCTTTTGGAAGAAAATTGCTGTTTTAATTAGTGAAATCACTGGGATATTCAAGCCTCTAAACCAGAGTACTGGCTATTCTCAATATAGGAATAGAAGCATTCCAAGTGACAAGCAGTAATCGCCCACATATTGTTTGCAGCTAGGATTTCCCTCACCAGCCGTTGGAATTCTCCAGTAATGCCCATGCTGGAGAACGTAATCTCCTGGGTAAATGTACAGTGTCAATATGAAAAACTTCTAGCACTCAAAAGTCATAAAGCCCAATTGTTTCAGAAACTCTGGAATTCATGGTTACTACTTCACCCTAAGGCCGTCCTAGACCTACATTACATTTAGTTCTATAATTACTGAGGTGTTAGAACCCAACACTGATTGTTAACAAACCAAGTTAATTGCTGGTATATTTTCCCCTTTAGGTTTGTGATTTAATTAGAATAGTTATCCCAATAGACTACCAGGCTATCCAGTGAGGTATCTGCTCTGCAACATGAACCAATCTTCCTAGCCATAGTCAGTTCCCATTAGGGGTGACGAGGAGACTTAAAGCCCAACACTTCCCTTAGTTAAGGACAATACTTATATGATCCACTTTCCGTGGTATTGGATATGTGTTTACGCCTGGAGTACAGTTGTTCTTCTTTGCTTGTGATTGTTTTGTTTTTTTAATTTGTTTTTTTATTACTTCCGTTCCTTATTGTCTTTATTACATGACATTGTAAAACTTTAATAGCTTGTACTTTCTGCTCAATATTCTTCAATAAAAATACCTGAAATAAAAAAAATAATAATTTCTACAGGTTTCTACAGTTTTGAGTTACAGAGGAGGTGCTAGAATTATTGTTCTCGTCCTCTATTGATCGCGGGGATACCTCACATGTGTGGTTTAAACACCGTTTTCATATGCGGGCAGGACTTACGTATGCATACGCTTCTGCGTGCAAGCTCGGAAAGACGGGGTGCTTTAATTTTTTTTTTTTTTTTCTTATTTATTTTACTTTTTATTTTTACACTATCCTTTAAAAAAAAAAAAATGGGTCACTTTTATTCCTATTACAAGGAATGTAAACATCCCTTGTATTAGAAAAAAAGCATGACAGGACCTCTTAAATGTGAGATCTGGGGGTCAAAAAGACCTCAGATCTCATATTTACACTAAAATGCAATAAAATAAATAAATAAACAAATAAATGTTTTGTTTTTTTTTTGTTTTTTTTTACAAAAAAAAAAATTTCCTCTTTAAGACCATTGGGCGGAAGTGACGTTTGGTATGGAGCCGAGTGGGGGCCATTATTCCCTCACTTACCCCAAGGCTGTTGAGGGGACAGGACCCGATCGTCTCCACCGCTACTGATGGCTCCGGTAAGCGGCGGCGGGAGGGGGGCCTTCTCCCACCCCCGATAAAAGTGATATCTCAGCGAATGCGCCGCAGAGACCCCTTTTATCTAAAAGCAGACCACCCGCTGTTGAAGAGGATACCAGGGTTATGGCAGCTAGCTGCTGCCATAACACAACGACGGTGGGCGGTCTGTAAGTAGTTAATAATAGCATGCAATGCCAAGCTGTGGTTTTGAAAGCGAGCAAAGTCCTTTCTTGTATTAAGAGAGGTATGGACTCCTGAGAGAGAGATATCATTTTGTCCCTGTACAAATCATTAATAAGACCTCATCTGGAATATGCAGTTCAGTTTGGGCACCAGTTCTCAAAAAGGATATCAGGGAACTGAAGAAAGTGCAGAGAAGGGCAACCAAACTGATAAGAGGCATGGAGGAGCTCAGCTATGACAAAAGATTAGAGGAACTGAATTTATTCTCTCTGAAGAAGAGGTGATTAAGAGGGGATATAAATACATAAGGGGTTCATATCGTTGTTGAGTTATTCACTGTAAAGGTTTTCTTTTTCATTTTTTTTTTAATAACAAACATGTTATACTTACCTGCTCTGTGCAAAGGTTCTCTTCTTCTGGGGTGCCCCGGTGGCACTCCTGGCTCTTCCTCTTCATCGGGTGCCCCCACGGAAAGCCGCTTTCCCTGGGGACACTCATGCGGGCACGCTCACGAGTCCAGCTGCTGCGTCCATTGACACAGACTGCAGGACTCTGCCCCGCTGCCACACTCTCGTGTCACTGGATTTGATTGACAGCAGTGGGAGCCAATGGCTCCTGCTGCTATTAAGCTATCCAATGAGGACGGAGACAGCAGCTGGAGCTGCTGGGCTCGTGCTCGTCGCTGGAATGGGCAGGTTCAGGTAAGAAAAAGGTGGCTATGTGGGCTGCTACAGCACAGAAAGTTTTTTGCCTTAAAGCATAGAATGGATTAAGGTGAAAGAAAACCTTGAGGGTTTACAACCCCTTTAAGGTGATCACAGAGGACAAGGGGGCACTCTTTATGTCTAGAGGAAAAAGGTGTCCATCATCTCCAAATACGGAAAGGTTTCTTCACAGTAAGAGCTGTGAAAATGTGGATCAGACTCCCTCAAGAGGTGGTTCTGTCCAGCTCAGTAGATTACTTTAAAAAAAGGCCTGGATTCTTTCCTAAGGCTCGGTTCACACTACATGCAGATGTGGCTCCCAGCAGGGGTCCGATGTGTGCTGGTTCACTGTTTTAGGTCCAATTTGAGCCCAAATTTTGGGCTGAATTTGGACCTGAAATGGGCCACAAGACGCACAGGGCTCCTGTGCAAATTCACACTGGAGCCGCATTGGAGAGGTGTGAACCGGCTCCATGGAGAGCCGGTCACATTCTCCTGCTATTGCAAATTGGAATGCGGGGATCCCGCATCCAATTCGCAATAGTGTGAACCCGTCCTTAATGTACATAATATAACTGGGTACTGACATTTGTAGGTAAAGTCGATCCAGGGAAAATCCGATTGCCTATCAGGGATCACCCTGCCTTTGGCCAATTATGGCTCTCTTAGCTGAGGGCGCTGTGATTGGCCAAAGCATGCAGGTCAGGTGAATGCTTTGGCCATTCATCATGCAGCAATACATTGCAATCTTCAGTGCATTATGGGGCATTCCGCAGCGCTCAAATTTGCCGCAAACACCCCAAATGTTCGCTGTTCTGCAAACGGGAGAACACCCCATGTTCGAGTCGAGCTTATGTTCGACCCAAACATCAAGCTCGTCCCTATCTCTCAACTATACCAATTTTAACAGATTCACATTTTGTCAAAGATCCCTGGGGTCAAGTGAACACAATTATGTGCTAATAATTCTCAAATAATGAAGCTGATGTACAGGTAATGAGTGGAGGACAGAGGAGCCTCTTAAAGAAGAAGATACAGGTCTGTGAGAGCCAGAAATCTTGCTGGTTTGTAGGTGACCAAATACTTATTTTCCACCATAATTTGCAAATAAATTCTTTCAAAAATCAGACAATGTGATTGGAAGGTGAACCACCGCCCGAGTCTCAAGTCTTTTGTAGACTCTAACAGGTTTTCTTCTAAGATTGCCCTGTATTTGGCTCCATTCATCTTCCCATCAACTCTGACCAGCTTCCCTGTCCCTGCTGAAGAAAAGCATCCCCACAACATGATGCTGCCACCACCATGTTTCATGGTGGGGATGGTGTGTTCAGGGTGATGTGCAGTGTTAGTTTTCCGCCACACATAGCTTCTTGCTTTCTGGCAAAAAAGTTCAATTTTGGTCTTATCTGACCAGAGCACCTTCTTCCACATGTTTGCTGTGTCCCCCACAAGGCTTCTTGCAAACTGCAAATGGGACTTCTTATGGCTTTTTTCCACAATGACTTTCTTCTTGCCACTCCTCCATAAAGGCCAGATTTGTGAATTGCACGACTAATAGTTGTCCTGTGGACAGATTCTTCCACTTGAGCTGTGGATCTCTGGAGCTCTTCCAGCGTTACCATGGGCCTCTTGGCTCTTCTCTGATGAATGCTCTCCTTACTCAGCCTTTCAGGTTAGGTGGACTGCCATGTCTTGGTAGGTTTTCAGATGTGCCATACTCTTTCCATTTTCGGATGATGGATTGCACAGTGCTCCCTGAAATGTTCAAAGCTTGGGTTTTTTTTATAACCTAACCCTGCTTTAAACTTCTCCACAAATGTATCCCTGGCCTTTCTGGTGTATTCCTTGGCCTTCATGATGCTGTTTGTTCACTAAGGTTCTCTAATAAGCTTCTGAGGGCTTCACAGAACAGCTGTATTTATACTGTGATTAAATTACACACAGGTGGACTCTATTTTCTAATTAGGTGATTTCTGAAGGCAATTAGCTGCATTAGATTTTAGTTGGGGGTATCAGAGTAAAGGGGGTTGAATACAAATGCACGCCACACTTTTCAGATATTTATTTGTAAAAAATTTGGAAAACCATTTATCATTTTCCTTCCGATTCACAATTATATGCCACTTTGTGTTGGTCTATCACATAAAATCCCAATAAAATACATTTGCGTTTTTGGTTGGGACATGAGAAAATGTGGAAAATTTCAGGGGGTATGAATACTTTTTCAAGGCACTGTAGCAGCCTCCTAGTGTAGTGCAGGCTGTTAGGTAAATTTAGTTAGCTCTTCTGTAATCAGTGGAGCAGGGGTTGATTGTTTAGGGCTGCTCGGTGTCTCACAGGCTGCTGCTCTGATTACTTTCCCCTGTATTCTAGAGGATTCTAGAAGTATAGTGGGAGGAAGAACAGAGCAAGCAGCCTGAATATTTATGGAACTTTCAGCCAATCCCTGGGGATGTGTGCCTAGGAGGTGGTGGAAGAGCTCATAAATAGTTTGGGACCTGAGGCGCAGAGGAGCAGAGTTCCTGGGTTAAGTCCTGCTGGAGGAGACCCATGGGGCAGGATTTTATGAAGGTGCCATCTAGAAGACAAGTGTTTAGTACATCAGTTCTGGTGTATCCCATGCTCCCTTACCCCATCCAAGTTCTACATTCAAATAAAACCCCCCAAAAAGACACCCCTGGGTTGTTCTTTTGAGCCAGCTATGTGTATTCAAGCTGGGGGAATAAGGCAAAGTTCACCAGTGGCTCCTTCATGGGTGAACAGATCTGAACAAATTAATGGGGTGGGCAACTACATGGCAAATGAGGTTCAATGTAGAAAAATGTAAAATAATGTATTTGGGTGGCAAAAATATGAATGCAATCTATACACTGGGGGGAGAACCTCTGGGGGAATCTAGGATGAAAAAGGACCTGGGGGTCCTAGTAGATGATAGGCTCAGCAATGACATGCAATGCCAAGCTGCTGTTAACAAAGCAAACAGAATATTGGCATGCATTAAAGAGGGGATCAACTCCAGAGATAAAACGATAATTCACCCACTCTACAAGACTCTGGTCCGGCCGCACCTAGAGTATGCTGTCCAGTTCTGGGCCCCAGTCCTCAGGAAGGATGTACTGGAAATGGAGCGAGTACAAAGAAGGGCAACAAAGCTAATAAAGGGTCTAGAGGATCTTAGTTATGAGGAAAGGTTGCGAGCACTGAACTTATTCTCTCTGGAGAAGAGCCTCTTGAGAGGTGATATGATTTCAATATACAAATACCGTACTAGTGACCCCACAATAGGGAGAAAACTTTTTTGCGGAAGGGAGTTTAACAAGACTCGTGGCCACTCATTAAAATTAGAAAAAAAGAGGTTTAACCTTAAACTATGTAGAGGGTTCTTTACTGTAAGAGAGTCAAGGATGTGGAATTCCCTTCCACAGGCGGTGGTCTCACCGGGGGGCATTGATAGTTTCAAGAAACTATTAGATAAGCACCTGAACGACCACAACATATAGGGATATACAATGTAAAACTGGCATATAATCACACACATGGGTTGGACTTGATGGACTTGTGTCTTTTTTCAACCTCACCTACTATGTGACTATGTAACTATGCCCTACAGATGTATTAATGATTACAGAGCTGTATTTATTTGTATCTCTTATATCTGCCTGGAGATCAGCTTTTAAAGGAACTTGAGAGAAATTAGGTCCTGATCCACCAAGCTGCAGTAGGATTCAAGGCACTTATAGAATATGTAAAGTCAGAACTTTTTTGTACAGTTTGGTTAAAGTAGGGAAGGAACAGTGGCGGCTGGTGGTAAACATTTTTTGGGGTGGGCGATCGGGTTGGTCGGTCAGTTAGGAGCTCGGCACTTACCCCATCTATGGCGGGCAGCGCTTCCTGATGGGCAACGACTTCCCCTGCTCTCATCCTCTGCATCACTCTGGCTTCTCCTTCCCCTCTATGGTGGGCAGCGCTTCCTGATGGGCAACGGCTTCCCCTGCTCTCATCCTCTGCATCACTCTGGCTTCTCCTTCCCCTCTATGGCAGGCAGCGCTTCCTGACTTGCTGCGTCTTCCCCTGCTCTCCTTCTGGGTATCACGGAGACTTCCGCCATGTGTCTCTTCCCTCCTCCTCTTAGGCCAATTGGAATGCTTCTTCTTTTGGCCAATCGGGAAACATGTCTCAGACCTGTCCTTCCTGATTGGCAGAGAAGTGATTTAGTGTGAGAATAGTGAATACTATTATCACACTATTAACTATTATAACTATTCTAACACACCATGGTGGGCTCCGAGTGCAATGCTCTGCACCCAGGGTCCACCCGATTTTGAAGCCTATTAGAGCCTTTGGCTCTAATCGGTGCTTCCAAAAAAAAAAAACCCCACTGTAATTCATGCGCCTGGCATCCTGAAAGGGGCCGGACGCATGGATAGGGGGTGGCGGCAGCAAGGATAGGGGAGGCGGCGCCCGTGCGTCCTTAATGGACGGGCCGCCCTTGGGAAGGAATAAACTTCTGCAAACTCAATACAGATAGGGTTATTTATGTTAAACATTACTCAACAGCCTCCTTAACATTACAAAGCTAGGGAAGCATGGAAGAACTTTTTATAGCAAGTAAAAAGTACCTAAAAAGATAACCAGCCATTATTAACCACTTAGACCTCATACACACTATTAGATTTTCTGCAGATTTTTGTCTTCAGATTTACCAAAACCATATAATATGAGGTCAAACCTTAATGCCCTGTACACATGACCGGTTTTCCCGTCTGAATAAACTCTGAAGGTTTTTCCCGGTTGAGTTCAGACGGAATTCCGCTCAAGCTGTCTTGCATACACACGGTCACACCAAATTCCGACCATCCAGAACGCGGTGACGTCCAACACGTATGACGGACTAGAAAATGAAAGTTCAATAGCCAGTAGCCAATAGCTTCCGTCTAGTACTTGCTTCAGAGCTTGCGTCGTTTTTGGTACGTCGGAACAGCATACAGACGAGAGGTTTTCCCAATAGGAATTGGTTCTGTCTGAAAATTTTTGTTCTCTTTCTAGGTCCGTCAGAATTTTCAACGTAAAAAGTCCGATGGGGCATACACACAATCGGAATCGGAATATGCTATGAAAAGCTCCTGTCTTACTTTTTCTGTCTGACATTCTGCCCGTGTGTACACGGAATAAGAGTTTCAATTTGTATGCAATCAGGCCGGCCCTTGCACTACATGGTTTTGGTAAATCTGAAGACAAAAATCTGCAGAAAATCTAATAGTGTGTATGGGGCCTTAAAGACCTTGCCTTTTTCTGAAGCTTGTTGTTTACAAGTAAAAATCTGTATTTTTTTGCTAGAAAATTGTGTAGAACCCCCAAACATATATATATATATATATATTTTTTTTAGCAGAGACTAGAGAATAAAATGGCGGTCGTTGCAACATTTTTTGTCACGCTGTATTTGCTCTGCGGTCTTTTAAACGCATTTTTTTTTAGAAGAAATACACTTTAATGAATTAAAAAAAACAAAACAGTAAAATTAGCCCAATTTTTTTGTATAATGTGAAAGATGATGTTATGCCAAATAAATAGATACCTAACATGTCAAGCTTTAAAATTGCGCACGCTCGTGGAATGGCGACAAACTACTTTAAAATCTCTATAGGCGACGTTTAAAAAAAAGTATTGGGTCGTCTGCCTTTACATGCACATCCTTCCCAGAAGAGCCATAGCTGTTAAAGCTGCAAAGGGTGGGCTAACTCAATACTGAACCCTGCGGACTAAGACTGGAATGCCATTAAAGTTCATGTGCGTGTAAAGGCAGGTGTCCCAATACTTTTGATAATATAGTGTATGTTAGTCTAGGATGCCTTAATTGCCATGTAGCACATCATAAATGATATCGCAGTTTGATAAAATGGGGCCACACATGACATACTTCTGACCTTCTTTTTAAAATGCTGGTTGGCTGTCTGTCGTGCTTATCTTTTTGGCTTCAGTACATTCTGGGTCACTGACCTTGAACAAGCATGCAGCCATTGAAGTGACAGCTCCTGATTTGCCTACTTATGGGCCAGGAATTGGGAAAGTATTGTGACAGTCAGGCATGTGACATTTTCAGGAGTAGGTCCGCAAGTTTTCCTTTAAGCCCAATAAATGTTGACTCTTTTTTTTTTTCCACTGTTGCTGTAACATATTTGCTTTCTGTGCAGAGAATGGTTCCAGGGCACACTTCTACAGTCAACTATGCCGATCCCACCCTCATGCCCCTCGCCCACGAGGAAGCCATTTCAAGGCAAAGAATCATAAACTCCCAGTTCAAATGTTACGAGAAAATGAAAAGGGATGCGCCGTATTCCAAATCAGGTAAACCACCTTCATCATTTTTCATTTATGTTCTACTATGTTTTCTTTCATTATTGCTGGATTTATTTTTTTATTACAAAGTACTGCAGATTTAGGATTCATTTCTCAGTCCTCCATGGATAACATTTATGTTAAGAAAAAATGTACATTGATGGTCCTTTTTTTAGGGGTTTAAAGCTGAACTCCAGGCAGATTAAAAAAAAAAAAAAATCTGCTGTGTATTTAATTAAAAAAATCCATCTTGAGTGGTCTCTGTAATAGTTAGGGCTCATTTAGACTTGCTTTGACTTTAAAACACATTAAAGCGCCTTTATATCATAAATTACATATCACCATAGTGAAGAAACAAATCAATAAATACATCTTAATTTAAATTATAACAGATACGTGTAGCCAAGTCCCTGGCCTCTCCAGGCCTAATGGTAACCTCCAGGGTTAGGGACAGCTGACATCTTTCTATATAGAGTGGGTTACGAGGCATGGTGGGTGTAATGCAAGGTAGAATAATGGGCGCCAGACACTTCTTGAATGCAAAGAGATTTATTTTCTCCTAAACAGAACTGTGGGAGACAGGGTTGGGACCAGGACACCCTTAAGTAGATGCAATGTTAACCGGCAGACTCTGAGACTTCTATAGGTAGACAGCCATGCAGGGAAAGGAACGCAGCCGGACTCCACGTCTGCATGTGTAGACACGCTGTCGCCTATGGCAACAGTCTTGAACAGTTTCTAACAAAGGTTGTAATGAACTCTTTCACTTCCTCCACAATCTCCTTTTTAGATCTTCACTCCACTGGATCCCCTGAGCTCTTCCAAGCTTCTCACTGAGTATCCTCCTCAAGCGTCACCCCCGCGTCCCTGCTGGGTCCCTAGCTTGGCACTCACAGATACTCCTCAAGCATCACCTCCGCTGGCTGGGTCCCTGGTTTGACACCTGCTGAAGTTTCCCAATTCTTCACCTTCCCCGGTTAGTGAGAATACTACTCTGGTATTTGCTTCAGCTACTTACGGTGGTCCCTGGTAATAAGGTGGTTGGTCCCTTAGTGGCAACAGCTTCCCCTCTACCTCCAACCACGACAGGTTTTCCGGCCGGCAGAACTGTTACTTCTGGTTGGACTGCAAGCCGCAGTCCCAACCCTACGCTGCTCTCTTGCTTCTGGATAGGCCCTCACACAGCCTGGCAGCCAGATGTCCCCGGGTAGGGATGAGCCGAACACCCCCCTGTTCGGTTCGCACCAGAACATGTGAGCAGGCGAAAAATTAGTTTGAACACGTGAACACCGTCAAAGTCTATGGGACTTGAACATGAATAATCAAAAGTGCTAATTTTAAAGGCTTATATGCAAGTTATTGTCATAAAAAGTGTTTGGGGACCTGGGTCCTGCCCCAGGGGACATGGATCAATGCAAAAAAAAGTCTTAAAAACAGCCGTTTTTCGGGAGCAGTGATTTTAATAATGCTTAAAGTAAAACAATAAAAGTGTAATATTCCTTTAAATTTCGTACCTGGGGGGTGTCCATAGTATGCCTGTAAAGGGGCGCATGTTTCCCGTGTTTAGAACAGTCTGACAAAATGACATTTCTAAAGGAATAAAAGTTATTAAAAACTACTCGCGGCTATTAATGAATTGTCGGTCCGGCAATACACATAAAAGTTCATTGATAAAAACAGCATGGGATTCCCCAACAAGGGAACCCCGAACCAAAATTAAGAAAAAAAAATGTGTGGGGTCCCCCGAAATTCCATACCAGGCCCTTCAGGTCTGGTATGGATATTAAGGGGAACCCCGCGCCAAAATTAGAAAAAAAAAATGGTGTGGGGGTCCCCCTCAAAATCCATACCAGACCCTTATCCAAGCACGCAACCTGGCAGGCTGCAGGAAAAGAGGGGGGGACGAGAGAGCGCCTCCCCCTCCTGAACCGTACCATGCCCTCTGGTATGGATTTTTGGGGGGAAACCATGCCATTTTTAAAAAAAAATTTGGCGCGGGGTTCCCCTTAATATCCATACCAGACCTGAACGGCCTGGTATGGAATTTAGGGGGACCCCCACTACATTTATTTTTTTAAATTTTGTTTCGGGGTTTCCCTGTGGGGAAATCCCATGCCGTTTTTATCAATGAACTTTTATGTGTATTGTCGGACCGACAATTCATTAATAGCCGCGAGTTTTAAATTACTTTTTTTCTTGCGCCCCTTTACAGGCATACTATAGACACCCCCCAGGTACGAAATTTAAAGGAATATTACACTTTTATTGTTTCACTTTAAGTATTATTAAAATCACTGCGCCCGAAAAAACGGCCGCTTTTAAAACTCCTTTTTGCATTGATACATGTCCCCTTGGGCAGGACCCGGGTCCCCAAACACTTTTTATGACAATACCATGCATATAAGCCTTTAAAATTAGCACTTTTGATTTCTCCCATAGACTTTTAAAGGGTGTTCCGCGGCTTTTAAATTTGCCGCGAACACCCCAAATTGTCCGCTGTTCGGCGAACTGGCGAATAGCTGATGTTCGAGTCGAACATGAGTTTGACTCAAACTCGAAGCTCATCCCTATCCCCGGGATAGGCCGCAGCCTCTGGCCTAGCAGCCCGGGGCAACACAACACACGACCACCCAGACGGCCGTCCAGGTGGCACAGAACCCCGATCACCTGACCTCACCCAAATAAATAGGCTCTTCCAGCAGGCCAAGGGACCCAAAAAGACCCCTGCCCATTGGCTGAGATACCCCATCTATTCCAAATCTGTCCTTGCAATGCCCTTGTCTTATCTAGTGCAACCAGATACCCAGCCATCTAGTGACAGAAGAGAGAAGTGCAGCAATTCTAGAATTAGGGTGTAATCAATTGATCTCCTATCAATTGGCCAAGGCAACTATACCGGTAAACTAACTGGCAACCCTGCCTAAACATCAGGGTGCTACATACAAAAAAATTGTCCATGTATAAATCCCACATGTGCATAACATCCTCAGTGAGTATAGGAAAGGTTTCTCTCCACCACCATGCAGACACACTATGCACTCACCAGACTTAGGCTGGCCATACACTATACAATTTTCTTATTCAATTTCCTTTAGATTTACCTTCAACTATGTAGTGAAAGGGCCTGCCTGATTTCATACAAATTGAAAGGGTTTAGGTTTGACCGCATATTATATGGTTTTGGTAAATCTAAAGGAAAGTTGAACAAGAAAATTGTATAGTGTATGGCCAGACTTAATTGACCTATATTACAGGGAGTCAAATTACGTATATGGGAGAATCCAAGATTTCATACATGAGGTCACAGGAATGAATTCAAACCGCTGCTGTCATCCATTCAATATATATGTAGATAACGTTTTCAAAGTTCCAGTGTTGCCATATAGAGAGGGAGAGGAAGGGACACTCTCTTGGTGCAGTAATTCAAATAATTTATTTAAAAAAGAAGGTTATATTGCACTTACATCAAGGGTGGTGTTTGAGATATGTCATTTCCGCTCAGCTGGAACACAGGTGGAGTGCTAACTGGAGATTCCTATAGAATACATGCTGATCCTTGTCTTCTTCTTTCTTAAGTCTGGTGAGTGCATAGTGTGTCTGCATTGTGGTGGAGAGGAACCTTTTCTTTACTCACTGAGGACGTTATTCACATGTGGGATCTTAACTTCACAATTTTTATATATCTGTTTTGAAGATGTAATTTTTTAATTGTTTATTCACTATGGTGATACTTAATCTATGATATAAGAGCGCGATTCCTTTATTTCTTTTCATGTTATAGGTGTTTTTACATTTTACAACACGCAGCTCCTTATTGTAGTTTATTTGCTTTTTGGTTATTGACTTGCACGGGTTTGGAACCTATTGGTTCCTATAGTTTCTTTCACATTAAAGTGCCTATCACTTTAACCTGTTTTTTTTATGTGTTTTTAAAGCTTCTGTGATGCTTTGGTGATGCTTTTTTGAAGCTTTAAAGACGCTTGGCGATTGCCCTGTGTGTGTTGATTCTCTATTTGTTTTAAAGGGGTCCAGGAGATCCTCAGCTCATAAGTACCCCTGTTCAGCAGATCCCCAGCTCATTAGTATCCTCCTTTAGCAGATCCACAGCTTATTAGCATCCTCGTTCAGCAGATCCCTTGCTCAGTAGTACCCCCATCTCTGCTGATGTCCCACTCAGTAGTACCCCCAGCTTTGTTGAGTTCCCGCTTAGTAGTAACCCACAGCTTTGCTGATCCCCTACTCAGTAGTACCCCCAGCTTTGCTGATCCCCCACTTAGTAGTAACTCCCACCTCTACTGATCCTCCACTCGGGAAGTAACCCTCAGCTCTGCTGATTCTCCACTCAGTAGTAACCCCCAACTCTGCTGATGCCCCACTCAGTAGTACCCCCAGCTTTGTTGATTCCCCACTTAGTAGTACCCCCAGCTTTGTTGATTTCCCGCTTAGTAGTAACCCACAGCTTTGCTGATCCCCTACTCAGTAGTACCCCCAGCTTTGCTGATCCCCCACTCAGTAGTAACTCCCAGCTCTGCTTATCCTCCACTCGGTAGTAAACCCCAGCTCTGCTGATCCTTCACTCAGTAGTAACCCCCAGCTCTGCTGATCCTCCACTCAGTAATAACCCATAGCTCTCCTGATCCTCTGGTTTTCTGATCTTTCTTTCTCTCCAGTCCCCGCTCATCACCTGCCCTATTGCTCCCATGCTGCACACCACGTTTGACATCTTCTAGATTCTCCTGCTCCAGACCCCCAGCTCTGCAGATTCTCTGCCGCTCACTCTCCAGTCCTGTTCACTTTCCGCTATAGCATTCCAATGTGGCACACCATGTGTGCCATCTGCTAGTTGCTCCACTCCAGTCTGGACCCTGCTTACCTTCCTGCTGCTCCACACGGCACACCAAATTTGACGTCTGCACCAGACACTTCCAGAATATATATATATATATACACATGAAGTGAATGCTGATGATGTCTTTCCGCTTCACTTGTTGGTTTCCTAGTGCATTCTGGGATATCTCAAACCTGCAATATCTCCAAAACAAAGCAAAGCTAATGCTGGACAAAAGTTTCTAAAAAGCTTCAGGTGCTTCAGGAGCTTTGTCATTGACTTCTATGGAGACTTTGCAGACACTTTGAAGCACCATGAAAGCGACATGGGGTATAATTTTTGAAGCAAAGCAAACACAACCTATGACCAGGACTGTAAGGTAACCGTTTTATTTACTGACAGGCACTTTGATTGGCATTTAGAGTGCTTGAAAAAAGCGTGTCCAATACCACATATTGAAGCAAGTGTAAATGAGCCCCGAGGGCTCATTTACACCTGCTTCGGCTTCAACACACAATAAAGCGCCTACCGCGGCGCTTCAACATGCTTTTATGACGTGTTTTTGATGCTTCAGGGGTGCTTAGATGATGCTTCGGTGGTGCTTTTTTGAAGCTTTAATGAAGCTTGGCAGATGCCCTGTGTGTGTTGATATGTCATACCTGCAATTTCTCCAAAGCAAAGCTAAAGCTGAAATAAAGCCTCTCAAAAGCTTCAGGTGCTTCAAGTGATCTTTGTCATAGACTTCTATTGTGGCTTTGGAGACTCTTTGAAGCACCACTATAGGGACATGGGGTATAATTTTTGTAGCAAAGCCAAGCAAATGCAAGGTGTAAGCAGGACTGTAAACTAACCATTTTATTTAGTGGCAGGAGCTTTGACTGGTGTTCAGAGAGCTTTAAAAAAGCGTGTCTGAAGCCTTACAGTGCTCACAACTGGAGATTATCAGAGACAGCAGACATGTTGCACGAGATGGTCAAAGACTCTGGACATGTTACAAGAGATTATCAGAGATTACAGCACTAACAGAATTATAGGGGTCACAATTGAAACCCGGCGCCATGCTGCAGGAGGTCCGTGTGGCGCCCCTGTCACATTTGGTTTCACACCTGGATAGGAGGGGCAGCATAGAGAAGAACCGATGCACTCCATTTCCTCCTGCAGCCACTGAAAGCCATCTTCTCCTTCTCTCCCTCTCGCCAGTATTCTGTGGCTGCAGGAGGAAAATTGAGGGCATCAGTTCTTCTATATGCCGCCCTTCCTATCCAGTTTACTTGTTTTTCGCTGCCCGCAGGCCTCTGTCTGCCCCCCAGGACAGTTTCTCCAAAATCTTACAATATCAATATTTAAATAAAGATCAGAAATAACTCTTTAGGCTCTTGGAGTATAGGTGGAAGTGGCGGGTGGTAGTGGTAGTGGGGGGGGCCAGGTCAACTTTTGCCTCAGGGCCCACAAGCTTCAAGCTACTCCTCTGGATTACAGACATTCTACAAGAGATAGTCAGAGACTTCAGACATGCTTTAAAAAATGGTCAGGGACTGCGGACATACAACAGGAGGTGGTCAGAGTATATTATTTGACTAACTCTCTTGCTGGTTAAAGGAGAAGTACAGCCAAAGCTCATTTGGCTGTACTTCTCCTATGCATCACTGAAGTGCCATTTGTTTTGCACTCCTGTGACCTGTTTTCAGCAGAGAGCGGGCTGAAGTCTGTTCTCTGCTGATTTCACAGAAGTTGGTCCAGGCTCCGCATCATCACGACAATGGAGCCTGGATCCACCAGATCTCTGGACCGACACCCAGCTCAGCCTCTCAGCAAACTGCTGAGAGGCTGAGCCGGCCGCCCCTGCCCCCTCCACAGCCCAGCGCTCCAATGAGTGAGGAGGGAGCAGGGAAGAGAGCTGTGACTGACAATCATCAGCTCTCTGCTCACGGAGCTGTGAGAACCGAGCGATTGGCGGTGTTCGATCACTCAGTTCTCAGTGTAGAGGCACCGGGGGACATCCACCATAATAAATAAATTATTAACTGCGCTAGGTGATAACAAATGCGATCCTAAAAAAAAGAGAACACACATATAAAAGTCCTTTGCAGTCCCAGGATGTGTTGTGTTCATATGTGCTTGTGCTCAATATAAATGAATCCGTGTTCCATAGACTTGCGTTCAGACTGGGTGCCCCACATGGATGTGCGCTCACCCTTAGATGTTGACCAACTATCTCTATTATGGTCTAGTATGGAAACCCCTGGATACATCTGTTGTTGGCACCTCATGCACTAGATGGACCTCACATGGATAGATGGAAATAACAGAGGGAGAACCTCATAACATAAAACCGTTTGTAAATTTATTGGGCAAAAACAGGTGTGAAATTACACTTACATCTAATGGTGCCTATCGTCCTGGCACCCAGTGTGTACAGCATGTGATTTTTTGGGGGGGGGAAATCGGGCCACAATCTGCTGATGACCGCTGCTTGTGGTTTGGCTTGATTCCCAGAAGTAGCATGGGTGGACGTGTGTAGCGTTGACGCGATCAAGCCTCGACGCGTTTCAGCCAATCAATGGGCCGTCTTCAGGAAGCTCGGGGGACATCCACCTAGGATGTCTTCTAAAAACAGACTTCTCTCTTAAATGTTTTTCATTAGTAGATGGCACCATAGAGTACCATAAGTACCATAGAAAATGCCATCTAGTGGCCAAATGCATTATTTTCTGTTTTAACGCACTGCAAAACGTTCGACCCGTGCAGCGTAATAACATTTTTCTCCTTTTTTTTTTGTTTGTACCCCATTAGCACAGAACAAATGTGCATATGCTTTCAATGGGTGAATTTTTTATACATTTTTATTGTGACATGAAACCTAGATCCCTCTCCCACCCTCTCTTATCCAGCCATTGAATTACCTTTCATAAAATGTAAGTAATGTAAAGCTCTAGCTCTCTTACCTACAATAAGCCAGCATCTCAGAGAACTGACACATATCACATTTAAAAGCTGGATTAATACCAACACAGCAATGCACTTAAATGTATAAAGTCTATAGAAGCAAAACTCATAAAAGTGGCCTATATGGCCAAACCGTAAATGAAAAAAAATATCTTTGGAAATGCGTACAGAAAGTCGCTTTGGATACACGCTGATAAAGATCCCACTTAAATTTCAAATGTCATCCCCGTATTCTGATAAATCATAATCCCCCCCCCCCACTCTATACATTCATAATTACAGATGTCAGTCACTTTTCACCTGTAGGGAAAACACATCTACACGGCATGTCTGGCTCTAGTAATTCAATTGTCCCCCAAATAACCTTCACCGCTTCTCTAAAAACAGATCTGGTCCAGAATCCAATAAAGTTCTGTGCTTGTTTCTGGAAACGTTTTTATCTCAGCGATAGGAAATCCAATAGCAATTCTTAGAGGACAAAGCCGGAATGTAACTATATTTTTTCCAGCCCCGTGCTGGAGGAGGATTGTAGGCAGCCGAGTGGTATTTTGCAAGCTTTTCTTTTTATCGCTAAACAAGTTGAAATTGGGTAATAGAATTCTGATTCGCCTAAACCTAAACCAATATATTTTATGGGGCAGCTGAGCGGGGATTGCATTTTGTTTAGCTTTCCCTTTGCGTTACGCTTGAAAAATGCACATTGATTTTACTGTTGTGGATTTAGTAACACTTTAAGTGTAGACCCCTAATTCGTTCTGTTTGTAGGCCTTTGTAACTTCTTAATTTGTAGCAGTCTGTATATGCAGTAAAGCATGCTTGTTATACTCACTGTGGAACCTGAGTGGTTAATCATTTGCATTGTGTATGAAGGCTGTTTGATCCTGTCTTCTCTGATCCTCCTCTTCTTTCACTGTCTCCAAAAAATAACCTGATAGTTACAGAGCCAGGGGACGGGTTGCACATACTGTTTGGTGTGTATTGCTGGAGAGTTTTATTTTTTTGGGAGGGTGCATGTGATCAGCACAGGGCCAATCAGCACTGTCTAGACAGAGGATCAGGGGAGAATGAAAACTCCTCCTACAAGCTTTACTAGGAACTGATAGAAGTCACAAGACTTCTATATACTGCTGATGAGAAAAGGTATTTAGCAGTTTATATTTACTAAACTAATTGGATTTCTATGTTCTGTGTACTGTGTGAGACCAGATATAGTGAATGCAGGGTGCTGGGTTTAGTAACACTTTAAGCTCCGGGATATTTTACCCCCTTCATGACCAGGCCATTTTTTGCTATTGATCACTACGATACTTTAATTGGTAACACTGTACACAAACAACATTTATCATTTTATCATTTTTTTTACCACAAGTAGAGCTTTCTTTTGGTGGCATTTGGTCACCACTAGGTTTCTTATTTTTTTGCAATATAAAAAAAAAAAAAAAAAAAAAAAAGACCGAAAAGGTTTGAAAAAAAACCTATATTTTTAACTTTTTGCTATAAAGCATATAAAAAAATCTAATTTTAGACCAAAATGTATTCTACTGCATGTCTTTGATTAAAAAAAAAAAATCCCACTAAATGTACATTGATTAGTTTGCATGAAAGTTATTTATAGTGTATATATATATATATATATATATATATATATACATATATATTGGTATTTTTTTTTTTTTTAAAACGACTAATGGCGGTAAACACTGACTTATAATGGGACTGCGATAGTCAAGCTGACACTAACTGATGCTGGAGGGGGGGACTGGCTAACTGCCACTGACATCACCAGTGACGCTAATACAGTGATCAGTGCTAATAATATACACTGTCACTGTATTAATGACACTGGCTAGGAAGGGGTTAATATCAGGGGCGATCAAGGGGTTAAATGTGTGCCTAGCATTGTGCAATGTGTGTATTATGTGCTGCTTTTACTAACAGATCTCTTTGGCCCCTTTCACACAGGGCGGACTGTGGCTGCAATCCACTTGCTCAGCAGGCGATCTGTCTGCTGATTCCCATTGAGCAGGCGGCGGGCTGGTCCATGTCCGCTTAGCTTATGTAGTGTGGACACGGACACAGACCGCTTTCTTCTATGGGCGGCCAGATGTAAACTGACCGCCTGTCCTATTACACATGACTGCCATCCAATCCAATCTGCTGAACGTCTCTTTTTGGCGGATCGGATTGGACGTGGGTGGGTGTAAACGTACAAATGTCCATTTACACCCACCACTCCATAGAGGAGGATGGAGGTTCAGATTCCGATTGAGTCCTATGAAAAATGGACAGGTGGACTGAACGCCCGTGTGAAAGGAACCATCTCCTCTGTATAGAGCCCTGTGTTGATTGGGCACAGCCAATCAGCAGATCCCATTCATGAATCATTGGCCAGAACTTGCTGACAGACTCCCGCTGTGTACAATCACAGTGAATGCCGGGGGGGGGGGGGGGGGCGCATGCACACGCCCTAAACCTGGAAGCAGGCAGCAACATACGGGTACATCGCTTTGCCTGTGTGAGCTGCCCGTCCGCAGTGCGGATGGGTGGTCCACAAGTGGTTGATTCCATGGATATCAAATTAACCAAAAAGCACCCATTCCGAAGTTAGTGACACATAATTACATAGTTACATAATAGGTGAGGTTGAAAAAAGATACAAGTCCATCAAGTCCAACCTATGTGTGTGATTATATGTCAGTATTACATTGTATGTTGTAGTCATTCAGGTGATTATCTAATAGTTTTTTTAAACTATCGAAGCGCCCCACTGAGACCACCGCCTGTGGAAGGGAATTCCACTTCCTTGCCGCTCTTACAGTAAAGAACCCTCTACGTAGTTTAAGGTTAAACCTCTTTTCTTCTAATTTTAATGAGTGGCCACGAGTCTTGTTGAACTCCCTCCCGCAAAAAAGTTTTATGCCTATTGTGGGGTCACCAGTACGGTATTTGTTTATTGAAATCATATCCCCTCTTAAGTGTCTCTTCTCCAGAGAGAATAAGTTCAGTGCTCACAACCTTTCCTCATAACTAAGATCCTCCAGACCCTTTATTAGCTTTGTTGTCCTTCTTTGTACTCGCTCCATTTCCAGTACATCCTTCCTGAGGACTGGTGCCCAGAACTGGACAGCATACTCACATAGTTTACTAGATGTGGGTAATATAATCTGACGTTTACCTTTGTTATATTCCATAATTAATTCTTGTGCAGCTCAGAGCCCCTCTGATGCAAACCTCATACTCAATAGAGTTTGGCTTCCTTGACTTGAAGGTCCACCACTGCATTTCTTTGCATCTCAGTGTTGCTGATCTCCTCCAACTTCTTTCAGCCACTCCCTGTATGTATCTACTTGAAAACAGCTTTTGTAATTATATTAACATGTTAAAGCTTATGTCAGATGTTGATGATTAGGCTTAAATCTACATTGAATAGAGGCACATGTTTTCTTACATGAATCTTGGCATCATTTGCACATTTCATCCAGATCTGTGCAGTAATCCAACATCAAACTATTCTGCAATTTACCTCTGTGGAGGAGCTTCCTGTAATAAAGACCAGTCAGTGCCTATCTGGGTTTGTTCAGGCAAAATTATGCACACAAAGTTGATTTACATCCTTTGTGACTGTAAAGGAATATTGTATGTTTAAATAAAATTTCTTGTGCCCAGAGTTCAGCTTTAAAGTGTTACTAAACCCACAACAGTAAAATCTGTCTGTATTTGCATTAAAGCATGCTTGTTATACTCACTGTGAAACCTAAGGGGTTAAACTTTCACATTGTGTAAAAAGGCTATTTGATCCTGTCTTATCTGATCCTCCCCTTCTTCCACTGTCCCCAATCCATCTCCTGATAGGGCAGAGCCTTTGGAGTCACTCTGCACATGCTCAGTTTGGTTTGTATTGCTAGAGAGTTTTTTTGTTTTTCTTGGGAGGGTGCATGTGATCAGCACAGGGCCAATCCAGACAGAGAATCAGGGATCCTGCAGCTTCACAGGACAGTCAGAGTAGAATGAAAACTCCTCCAACAAGCTTTAACCAGACACTCATAGAAGTCACAAGACTGCTATATACTGCTGATAAGAAAAGGTATTTAGCAATTTATATTTACGAAAATATTTGCATTTCCATGTTCTGTGTACTGTGGGATTCCAGATATAGTGAATGCAGGGTCCTGGGTTTAGTAACCCTTTGAGTATACGGTAATGGCTATATTTTATGTTTGTACAAAGGCGTGTCTGCCAGTAAATAAATCGATGTATTCTTTTAATTAATAGGTCTGTATTGTAACCGCACCTGGGATGGGTGGCTTTGCTGGGACGACACTCCAGCCGGACATAATGTTACCCAGAACTGTCCAGACTATTTTCCAGATTTTGATCCTACAGGTAGATCACTGATTTCTTTTCTGTGATTGTGTTTCTGTAAATTACAGGCTTACACTGATTCACAGGGCTGTCTTTATGCATTTGAGTTCACATCATTTTTTTTTTTTATCTCTTAACAGTCCTGTACCCATGAATGTTATTGTGACAAATTTTCTCTTGAAATGGCTTTAAATCACTTATTTTCTCTTTTGCTGCGTACACACGACCGGTTTTGCCGTCGGAATAAACTCCGAAGGTTTCTCCGACAGAACTCCGACGGAATTCCATTCAAGCGGTCTTGCCTACACACGGTCAAACCAAAGTCCGACCAAAGTCCGACCTTCCAGAACGCTGTGACGTACAGCACGTACGACAGGACTAGAAAAAGAAAGTTGAATATCCAGTAGCTTCCATCTCATACTTGCTTCAGACCATGCGTCGTTTTTGGTCCGTTGGAACAGCATACAGACGATCGGTTTTACCGATAGGAATTGGTTCCGTCGGAAATATTTAGAACATGTTCTATTTCTAGGTCCGTCAGAATTTTCGAAAATATAAGTCCGATGAGGCCTACATACTATCGGAATAAACGATAAAAAGCTTCCGTCTGACTTTTTCTGTCGGACATTCCGCTCGTGTGTACGTGGCATTAGTAAAAATGCACCTTCTTGCACTAACACGTCGGTGTTCTATACTGGCAGAGCTGAGTAACAGCCACACCCCCAAGTGTCCTCATAGAGATTCTACTGCAGAGGAAGAGGGGGCGTGTCTGACCAGATCTGCTGCTAAGAGCTAATTACAGAGAGTGCTGGCTCTAATTCTGGTGCCTGTTGATCTGTGCAGTCATTTCTAGACACACTGTACAAATGGTGTAACATGAAAGTGAAGGTGTAAAGGTAAAGCTAAGAAAGTTGAGGTTGTTGGTTCAATGCCTGGCTGACTGCATATCTATTTCGCTGATGTCAGTGGGGTCTAAAAGGCTCACCATCATCTACAGCAGGCCCCTAAACTTTTTAATAGGGATGCACCAATACTGTTTTTTTTTTTTTTTTGTTTTTTTTAGCAAGTACGAGTACCGATACTTTTGGTCCAGTACTCACCTATACCGAGTACTGATACTTTGCGGTGCAATTTACATCCCCACCGCTCCTGGGTGATCCCAGGCTTGTCATAGTGATTTCAGCCTGGGATCACACAGGAGTGGTATGGGAAACCACATGCAGTTCGGACACAGCATTCCTGTTCAAATTGCACGTGATTCTTTGCAGTGCACTGATTCATTTTGTATGGACACAAATCGCACCGCAAAGTATCGGTTTTGTTATTGGGAGCATTTTCAGGAGTACAAGTACTCGTGAAAATACTCGGTATCGGCACCGATACTGATCCCAACCTTTTAAACAAAGGGTTGGTTCACTGTCCATCAGCCTGCTTGGGATTCAGGCTGAGCCAGGAGGAGTAAAAAAATTCCCCTGTGTCAGAAAAAAAAAAGTCTCTTCATCAGAGATTAATGAGAGTAAAAAATGCCCTGGTGTCAGTTGTCAGTAGGGGTAATAAAGCATCAGTGGTCAGTGGGAGAAATAAATGCCCATGCTTTGGTGGTCAATTGGAGTAATAACTGCCTCTGTGTCTGTGGTTACTGGGAGCATTAAATGCCCTGGCGTCAGTAGAAGAAATAGCATCAGTGGCCAGTGGGAGGACTGGTGTTTCTACATTGGTGTCAGTGGGAAGAATGCTGCCCCATCATTGGTGCCAATGAGAGGAATGGTCCCCTATGATTTGTGTCAGTGCTAAGTGGGAGAAATGGTATCCCAGCAGTGGCACCAATGGTCAATAGGAAGTATGGTGCCTCATAATTGATGTTAGTGGTCAGCGGAAGAATAATGCCCAAACAATGGGGTCAGTGGTGAGTGGGAGGAAAGATCTCCTATCATTGGTGTCAGTGGTCAGTGGGAGGGGTAATTGCCCCTGCATTGGTGTCCATTGGTCAGTTCAGTTAGAGGAATGGTGTCTCATCATTGATGTTAGTGGTTAGTGAGAAGAATAATGCCCTGACGTTGGTGTCATTGGTGAGTGGAAAAAATGGTTCTCTATCATTGGTGCCAGTGGTCAGGAGGAATGATGCCCCTGCATTGATGTCAGTGGTTGGAGGGAGGAATTATACATCTGCATTGGAGTCAGTGGTGAGTTGGAGGAATGGTCTTCTATCAATGGTGTCAGTGGTCAGTGGCAAAAATAGTGTCCCGGCATTGGTGTCAGTGGTGAGTGGGAGGAATAATGCCTCAGCATTGGTATCTGTGATGAGTGGGAGGAAGGATCCCCTATGATTGGTGTCAGTAGTCAGCTGGAAAGAATGGTACTTCAGCATTGGTGTCGGTGGTCAGTGGGAGGAATAATACCTCAGCATTGGTATCAGTGGGGACTGGGAGGAAGACTACCATATCTTTGATGTCAGTAGTCCATGAGAAGAATGGTGCTCAAGCACTGGTGTCAGTGGTCAATAAGAGGAATAGGGGCCTCATCACTGGTGTCAATGGTCAGTGGGAGAAACGGTGCCCCCAGCACGGATGTTCAGTTTCACTTCCCTCTATGCAGGCTCCATGTCCTGTTCCAGTTGCTGTGGTACCGTCAAGGCTGGGACTTTACAGGCACCATTGAGCAGGAGATCCCTCAGCCCGATAATTGCTCTTCTTTCTAGGCATTGGCACAACAACCAGAGAGCCGTAACCTGCAAGCCATAGTAATGAATTTGGCCATATACTATAGATGTATTGGTCAGTTGTCCACAAACTTGTAAAGGTGAACTTCTTTTAGTCCTCTAATATCCAGGAGAAGTTTAGCAGCCTTTGTCAAGAGAGATTCTTACTTTTAAAAAAACAGGGACATCATTGCATATTATTTACATGATTTGAAGACCTTCCAAAGCAATCTTGTCTTATTGCAAATATTAAAACAGCTTTGATGCATTAAATATTGTTTATCATGCTTAAGCATTTTAGAATTGGGAAAAAAATGGCAAATTACCATGAAACAGAAAAAGGCCTTCTTTGCTTTCAAGCTGCCATCTGCTCAGTGCCAGTTCAGCTGCGAGGCATCCCGTCTACATGACAGAAGCAGGGCACCATTTCTTAATTCATAAAACATCCTCGAAAAGTGCGGCGTGCCGCCTCCGTGCTGTTAGTAATCCAAAGTCAAATTTTTTTTTCCCCTGCTCTGCAGGCAGCGCATATTTTCCTATTTGTGCTTCTCCGTGCACAGATGTCAGATGAAATAGCTCTAGGCATGTTCTCCAGTATGTTTAAATATAAATATGATTTCACTAAACGACTTTTTGATCTGCGATTTTCAGCCTAAGCTAAAAAAACTGTAAAGGTTCAGGTGTCAGAGCCATAGAAAATGGGAAAATCATTCTAAATTATAAGATAAATGACAAATGTAAGTCTTTTTTTCATATTGTGGTTTTACCTGGTTCATGTGATGTTAACCCTGAAGGGGCTGCTTTGTTAATATACAAATGTATTTGGGCAGATATACAGTATGATTCCAAGAATGATGAGTATGTAGGAGTATAACTAAGGGCATAACTATAGTCATAGTAGAACAGGCAAGTGCTATGGGGCCCAAAATTAGAGATGAGCCAAAGGTTCTATTTGAACAGGGTTTGGTAAATATGGCTAAACTTTGGGTGCTGAATCTGAACCCCATTAAAGTCAATGGTAGCCAAGTTTTTTAAAAAACTGTCCTGCCCATTTTCTAGGCTAATAGGCAAGGGATTGGTAAAGGGGTCTGGGCACTGACATAGGGAACTAAAGCAAAAAAAAATCAAGTCTGCTTGGCTGGGAGCATTGATTTTATTAATAGTTAACGTAAAAAAAAAAAAAAAAAAAAAAAAAAAAAAAAAGCAAAACGTCATTAAATAAAATGCCTGGGGGGTGCACTGACCCTGTATGTGAGGTGGTGCGTGATCCATGTGTAGCACCCTCTAGTGCTAGAAGTGTAGATATTTTTTTGTGTGCATAGTGTAGGTAAATGTGTTTTTCCTGGGTTGGGCAGACATCCAGAGAGAGTTGGATGACTCAAAGGCAGCATCACTGAGACCTCCCCCCTATTTCTTGAATGTACTGGAACCTTCTAGAAAGATGGGAGGGGAAGTAAGGTGGAGCTGCCTATTGTACTCTGAGGGCCCTAACCAATCCCCAACTTGGGTTGGCAGGGGGCAGGCCCCCTCAAATACCCTGGGTCAGCCCAGCTGGGGAGGAGAGTTTGAGTGGGAGTGGGAGCTGGAGATGGAGTGTTAGGCAGTCATGGTCTTTGAGGGAGCTCCCCAGTCTGGGTGGGGTGACCTTGGGCCTGGGCTTGGGTGTGGACAGGACCTTTCCAAAACCCACAGAGATGTCCAGACAAGGAGGCACTGGGAGCAAGGAGAGGATAGCGGGGGAACACTGCCGGGCAAGTCTCCAGGAGGAACAGGAACAGCCAAGAGGACTGGTGCGTGACTCATAGTCAGGAGGACTGGCAGTGCCTAAAGAGGTGGTACTGGGAGCAGTAGCCACATATAGGACAGCTAGCACCAAGACTTCCATTTTTGCTGCACCATAGGGGCCCGCGGTCCCTGCATGCAAAAGGCATTCAACCAGACCCAGCAGAGATTGAGCTGGGCCTGAAACCTGTGCTAGCTGGTCCTGGGAGTGATAGTCTGCAAGCAAGTGCATGCTGAAGGTAGAAGAGAAGAAGAGAGAAGAGAAAGTATATACTGGAGTGTATTTAGTTCAAGTCCCCACAGAGTTTCCTTGATCAAATGGGCATCCCATAGGCACCCTTCCCAAATCGAAGTTCAATTCCCCTGGTAATAAGAAAAAAAATAAACAAAGCTGCAAGGACCGCTTCTTGTCTCTGAGTGATTGAAAATTTGTGTGCCTGGCTGTGCAGGGTGGGAGACGACCACATTCACCAGCGGCCCTTACGGGGGTAGCGCTACACATGTGATGTATACAACCTACTACAGCAAAACTGAGATTTCCAAAGAAAAAGTTCTGTTTAAATTGCTGGCAAAATGACAGCTCCCAGCCTCCTCGTTCTGTTTCTTCACAAAGCAGACAGAGATTCCATTCATTCATCTATACCAGAAACTTTCCTAGAACATGTTCTGGTATAGATATCAATGGGGGGCTCTCAAACACAAAAAACAGCATGGGCTTCCCTCCTAATTCATACCAGGCCCTGGTATAAAATATATAGGTCTGGTATGAATATGAATAAGGGGGATCCCCCCCCCAAAAAAAAAAAAAACAAGCGGGAGGCCCCCCAAATTCTGTTCCAGACATGGTATAGTGGTAATAATACCGCTATTATGCATGAAGTCCGGCTCCCACCAAGCAGTCAAAGTTCTGATCGAACCTTAGCTCATACCTACCCAAAAGCGCAGGGAGTTCAAAGCTGATTGGCTAATGCATTTGGATTAAATGCATATATGTAACTCATACAATTTCCATGAAAACAATTAGAATTTGATCTCACTAGGTGCTTGCTGAGCTGGAGATTAGAAAGAATACTACTCATACTTCCCTGCCCTGTCTAATGGTTTTGCACAGAGCAGCCCTTATACTCCTCTCCTGGCTCCTTCCCCCTGCCGAGTGCCCCATAGTAAGCTGCTTGCTATGGGGGCACTCCTGCGGACCTGATTCCGAGATATGCTGTGTGTGTCCATTGAAACACACAAAGCGGCTTGGCCCCACCCCTCACAGGTTGTGATTTATGGAAGCAGGAGCCAATGGCTCTCATGTCCAGTGAGGAGACAGAGAGAGGAGAGAGCACAGGGAGCCGCTGCTCTGGGGCACAGCGCTGGATCGAGGTCAAGCTCAGATAAGTATAAGGAGGGGCTGGGGCAGGAAACTGATCATAGAAGGTTTTTTACCTTAATGCAGAGAATGCATTAAAGTAGAAAACATTCTACTTTTACAACCACTTTATTGGTTTTGTTGCATTGAATTTGGCATAGAGGTGCCCGTTCACATTCCGTCACAGGAGCATAAGGTATGGACCATCAGTTGTAGTGGGACCATAGAATAAAATGTTACTGTATTATATCACCCCTAAACAAAACGAGCATTAAATCCTTTATCAGTTGGGGATAGGGTGCGGAAGAATGGGGCCATTTTGATAACTTAGAAAAAGCTCAGAGTTTATTTTTAAGAGTGGAGATTCGGATTCTTACTAATGTCCATTTTATAATTGGTTGCTTGCAAAGGAAGTGTTAACACCGCCACACCATACACAGCTCAATTTTCACCTATTCAGCCTAGGGGCGGTCCGTCCATTGGTTGTTTGCCCCCCCCCCTCCCAAAAAAAAAAAAACACCAGCCGCCACTGGTTCAGCCTGTAAAAATCAACTGATTTACCCATCCATGCTAACAGCATGAATGGAGGTATCTCCCCTGAATACAATGGCACTGCTGAACAGTCACCCCATAACAGGAAGTGCCTGAACAAGGACCTTCATGGCAGGATCACCAAAGAATTCTAATAATAAAACCTGCAAATTAAAAAAAAAATTGAAATCCTATTAACGTGATAAAGCTTGTATGAGATTTGAGTAATCAAGTTTACATCTGCTTTAAAGTGGCTGTAAAGGCTGAAGGTTTTTTTACCTTCATGCATTCTATGTATAAAGGTAAAAAAAAAACCTTTTGTGTGCTGCTCAGTGCCAGGACAAGGTTACAAGGTCATCCAGCACCCAGGGCAAAGATTCCAAACTATGATCCCCTCCCCCGCCTAGATGTGCAAATGTAATGGATCCTACACCCAACAGTCACTTGCTTGTCAAAATCACTGCCGCTGTCACTACTCCTGTCAGCCTTGAAACAGAAGGAAGGCTCCGCCAGTAAACCATTGCGCCCAGGGCAGCCGTCCCTCCCGCCCACCCCTCGTCCCGGCCCTGGTGCTACTCCCCCCCCCCCACAGCCCCCTTAATACTCACCTGAGTCCCCTCTCAATCCAGCAATGTGCAATGGAGCCTCAGCTGTCCCTTGTCTCTCTCTCCTCATTGGCTGACACAGCAGTGGGAGCCATTGGGGAGAGAGCAGGGAGCAGATCTGGGTTGGGGCTCTATGTGTTTTATACATGCCTAGAGCGTGGCTCGGGAGTGAGCACAGACCAGTGCCTCCATAGCAAGTGGCTTGCTATTGGGAGCACTGGTCGGGAGGGGAGCCAGAAGCACCAGACCCAGAAGAAGAGGATCAGGGCTGCTTTGTGCAAAACCACTACACAGAGCAGGTAAGTATGATATGTTTATTATTTTACTTTATAAAAAGCTTAAGCTTTAATATCACTTTAACAGGTGTATAAAATCTTTAATTCATATTATGCATTGTTGCCTTCTACCATTCTGTCCAAAGTATCTCCCTAGTTTCTTAATAATACTTGTTTCTTTTTCTACATAATAATGAAGGACTGGAGCCATAATTAAAGCAAAGCCAATTCCAGACATCTTCAGCTATTCATTATATTTTAATTCAATGAGCAAAGGAGGGGTGAATTTATTTTCATGTCATTTTTTATTTTGCTTAAATACATAATCAGCTTATCAGCTCCACAGTAGATTAAGTAGTATGTAGAAGAGAAAAATAATGCTGCTAATTATAATTTGGTCAAAGAAAGAACATTAGACGATTCTTGATTCTATAATGATATTCCTTCTATTACTGTACAATACAACCTCAATCCCAAAAGTATTGGGACGCTGTGTAAAATCTACATAAAAACAGAATGCAATGATTTGCAAATCTCATATTTTATTCACAATAGAAATAAGAAATCATATCAACAGATTATACTGAGAGAATGTACCATCTTAAAAAAAAAATAAAAAAAAATAAGGCAATATTGAAATTGATGGCAGCAACACGTTTCAAAAAAGTTGGGACAGGGCAACAAAAAGTTGGCAAAATAAGTGGTACTAACAAGGAAGAGCTGGAAGAACATTTTGCAACTAATTAGATTAATTGGCAACAGGTCAGTAAAATGATTGGGTGTAAAAAGAGCCCCACTGCCAGCAGCCTATAAAACGCTATGAGAAGCTAAAAGAAAAGTCCTACAATAAGTGTAGTACCCCCTGTGTACAGTAGGTACATTTAGTTGGGCTCCTGTTGTAGCCAGAGGAACCAGGGTTAATATGTTTAGATTTAGATTGGCAGGCTTCTAGAGCTCAAAAGAGTTCTAGAACTTAGAGGGCAGTGGGGCAAGGATGATGCCTGAATATTTATGGTGTTTCTTCCAATCCTTGGGTGAGGACAGCCCAGAAGGTGGAGAGATAGCCTATAAGTATTCTGCAGCCTGGCCATGTGGGAGCAGAGTCCAGGGTCCAGTGGCCTGGCACCCTGGAAGCCATTGGCACCTGTACAGCAGGAGGACTGTTCAGCAGTCACCACATGAGCTACAGGATCTTATAAAGGAACTGAGTGAGTAACTTCAAGTATTATAGCCCAGAGCCTATAGAGGAGAAGCAACTAGGTGTAATATCCAGCTAGCTATCATTAGGGGGACAGCTTAGGGCCATCCAGAACCAGCATAGCTACCCTACACTTCTTGATTGGGGAGAAGCAAGGTGGCTTGGTAGGTTCCACAGAAGGAAAGCACCTGCATTCAGTGTTGTAGAACTCATTTCTTTACCAGTCAAGCTGATCCATACATCCTTCCGGCAGGACAGCCATGTGATTTTTGATAGCAGAGACATGTTCAAGTCCTCAAGTAAACATTCAACTAACAGTTCTAGGAATTCCATCTCTTTCTATCCTCGTCCATGTTTATTCCCCAATAAACTAAAAACAAAACAAAACACCTTGGACTACTAAGTGAATACCTGAAAATTGCTGTTGCCTAGCTGTGCTTGCAAAAGGGGGACCCAAAAATTCAGCAGCCTCTATGAGGGTAGCGCTACATAAGTATACTGCAGGTCTGATGCCCCGTACACACGATAGGATTTTCCGACAGAAAATGTTTGATAGGAGCTTATTGTCGGAAATTCCAACCATGTGTAGGCTCCATCGAACATTTTCCATCAGAATTTCTGTCACACAACATTTGAGAGCTGGTTCTCGAATTTTACGACAACAAAATCCGTTCGCATAAATTCCGATCGTGTGTACACAATTCCGATGCACAAAGTGGCACGCATGCTTGGAATCAAGCAGAAGAGCAGCACTGGCTATTGAACTTCATTTTTCTCGGCTCGTCATTCGTGTTGTACGTCACCGCGTTCTTCACGTTCGGAATTTCTGACCAACTTTGTATGACCGTGTGCATGCAAGACAAGTTTGAGCCAACATCCGTCTGGAAAAATCCATGGATTTTGTTGTCGGAAAATTTTTCAGGGCCATGAACTCGAAACATGTCAGTTTAAAGCGGAGGTACTGTTACCATCAAGTGTACAATTTCAACCCTCCTTCTATACCAGTTTGGGATGTCTTTGTTATTTCCTTCATTTTGGCTCTCCCAGTGTGCACTACAGAGAATCTATCTTGGCTAGCATCCTGTCCTTTTGGCCATACAAGCCGTTCAGTGTTCACCAATCCCTGCAATAGCTTCCGCTACCCCAACAAATAAAATTCAAAACACTAACAACAACCTAACAATGATATCCACAACTTTACCACCAGCTGCATCACAAACCTCATCTCAAAATACCAACAAACTGTTCTCTTCACTCCTCCCAAGACCTCCTACTGTCTAGTTCCCTAGACATGAAAAGTGGGTGGGACAAGGGAAAATTGTGAAAAATGTTGGAAAGTGCCAGGCAACAGCCCCGACCCCAATGTGTCGGTTAATGACCAGCATTGATTTTTTGCAGAGAATCACGAGAGAGAAGCTCACTCCCCCGCTTGACCCTGATTGGATCAAGGGACCAATCCAACACTCCTTGAATAGGGTAAAATTTGTTAGCTAATTTTTCCAAACATTACGAGATTGGTCGAATACGGAACAGGTTACATAGTTAGTCTGGTTGAAAAAAAGACAAAAGTCCATCTAGTTTAACCAATAAAAAGGGGAAAACAAAACAAAACAAAAACATTTTTTACAATCTATATACACAATTCCATATCCACAGTTGATCCAGAGGGAGGCAAATAAACCCCATCAAAGCATGATCCAATTTACTCCAGTAGGGGAAAATATTCCTTCCTGATCCCTGGATCAAGTTTACCTATAAATGTTAGTACCCAGTTATATTATGTACATTCAGGAAAGCATCCAGGCCTTTTTAAAGCAATCTAGTGAGCTGGACAGAACCAGCTCTTGAGGGAGTCTATTCCACATTTTCACAGCTCTTAATGTGAAGAAGCCTTTCTGTATTTGGAGATTAAGTCTCCTTTCCTCCAGATGTAAAGAGTGCCCCCTTGTCCTCTGCGATGACCTTAAAGTGAATTACTCAACACCAAGTTCACTATATGGACACCTTATGTATTTATACATGGTGATCATATCCCCCCTTAATCTCCTCTTCTCAAGAGAGAATACATTCAGTTCCTCTCATCTTTCCTGATAGCTGAGCTCCTTCATGCCTCTTACCAGTTTGGTTGCTCTTTCTCCAGTTCCCCGATATCCTGTTTGTGAATTGGTGCCCAAAACTGAACTGCATATTCCAGATGAGGTCTTACTAATGATTTGTACAGGGGCAAAATTATATATCTCTCTCTGGAGTCCATACCTCTCTTATTACAACAAAGGATTTTGCTTGCTTTGGAAACCGCACCTTGGCATTGCATGCCGATGTTAGGCTTATGATGTACCAGAACACCCAGATCTTTCTCCACCATTGATTCCCCCAGCTGTACTACCCCTAGTATGTATAATGCATGCCCTGGATCAAGATTCAGGCAGAATGACATAGCAGTGTCAGAAGAAATTGATCGAGAGTAGAGGACCTTCCTTTCTTAAGTAACTTGTGAAGAACTTAACTCGGAACCTAACATATTTTTTTAGAACAAATGCAGTTTATCATTCATTTTAGTGCACTTTTTTATTTGTCATAATTTAAGTTCCATGTTGAGGTCCCCCCGCCAAACTTGAAGTGCCCCAAGTTCTAAATCCAGCTCTGACTGTTTCCCTCCATTTTGTAAAGAGCTGCACAAACTGTTGCCGCAATGTAAATATTGTATAATAATAGTAACTGGTGGCTACCTTGTAAGAAAGCATCTTTATGGCACAACTCAAAATTTCTCTGGAATGGGTGATATGTCCTGATCAAGTCACTTCACTGTAAGCAAACCTCCCAACTTTTTGAGATGGGAATGAGGGACACCTATTAGCAAAAGTACGTAAGCATAGGACACACCCCCACCACCAAAAAAAAGATTTGTTAAACCGACAAGTGCTATTTTTTTTACCACTACTATTCCTTAATATTGGCTTTTGAAATTTACAAATGCAGCCATTTAAAAATTGGATGAAAGGTATAGTGATGAGAAACACTTTTTGAAAAATAAAAAGTTTTATATGCAATATATACATCAGACCAAAATGAGGGACAAATGAGGAGGAAAGAGGGACAGAGGAACTTTGTTCCAAATCAGGGACAGTCCCTCCAAATCAGGGACAGTTGGGGGCTATGCTGTAAGTGCAATTTTACCTTCTACATTAGTTAAAGTGGTTTGATACACTGTGGGGTTGATTTACTAAAGGCAAATCCACTCTGCACTACAAGTGCACTTGTAAATGCAGTCGCTGTAAATCTGAGGGGAAGATCGGAAATGAGGGGAAGCTCTGCTGATTTTATAATTCAATCATGTACAAACAAAAATGCTGTGTTTTTTTGTTTTTCCTTGCATTGGAAGATCTACAACGACTGAAGTGCACTTGTAGTGCAAAGTGGATTTGCCTTTAGTAAATCAACACCAATGTTTCTGCTGTTTCTACATTTGAAGATGATATGCTATCTATATGTAGCACCCTCTACCTTAGGTAGGTAGGTGCCAGAGTAGTGGATTTGTTTTGTACTGCCAGTGCAGGTAAATTTAGGCAGGCCTATGCTGTGAGCTAGGCCTGTTTGTTTTGATCTGGGGGCAGGGGAGTGGTTTAGTGTAGCACCAGGTGTCTGACATGTGCTTCAGCTCTTGGGCGCCTCCTCTGGTTTTCAGAAGGTTCTGGAAAAGAGGAAGGGCAGAGAGCTGGAGTAACATGGGGTGTATGTGGGAGCCCTGACTTATCCCCAACAAGGATTGGCAGGAGGCAGGCCTCCTATATATACCTATGGTCAGCCTGCTGTGGAAGGATTTGTCGGGTGGAAGAACTGAATGATGGAGTGTTAGACTGTCGTGGTCTGGGGGGAACCCCCTTTCTGAGAGGCGGGGGTGAACTTAGGCCTGGAGCTCAGGAGCTGGGAGGGAGCCTAAGTCATTGAGAGGTGTCCTTTAACAGGAGCAGGAAGAAGACAGAGCACTGCCAGAAAAGTCATTCAGGAGGGATCCATGCCGGGGTTGGTGAGTGAGAAGCACAGTGTGAAGCTCTGGGGGAGACATGGCAGGATTTGGATGTGGAGCCAGAGGGAGAGACTGTGGTGTTGTTTTGGAGTCAAGTCGTTGCAGCCACAAGGGCTGGCTGGATTTGCATCGGACGTGCTGGGATCAGTAGTCCACTAAGTGTCAGTTAGCACATTTATTCTTCTCTACTAAAACGGTTGCTACCTCAAAGGGGTCTGCAGACCCCTGCCTGTAATGGCCTATTAGGAAAATGTTAGGACTTATTCAGAGTGAGGCCTAGCCATGCGCTAATGGGGACAGGAACCTAGATTTGGACAGTGAAATGAAGCAAGTGATCTCAAGTAGTGTGCTGGAGGAGATGTGCAGAGGAAGAGACTGTCATATCTAGACTTAACCAACATTGATTTCATTGAGAAGTATTCATTATCTGAATGGCATCCCATGTCCCTTTTCCCCATCCAAGTTTAATCCCCTAATAAAAACAACAAAAACAAGCAAGAGACTGTTCATTGTCTGGGAAAGTGTGCCAAAATGGATGTCTGACCAGCAGGGTGAAATATGTGGATGCTAGAACACGCAGCGACCCCACGGGGGCACCGCTACATATATTAACCATAAACTGCCTATTAAGCTGTGTGTTGGAGACATAACCTCCTTTATTCATTGTCTCATTCATACCCATCTCCCTATGTTATTTAAAAATAAATGAGACGCCTTCATGGTAATGCATTGCCGACAATAGGCATTCACGAAACGCGAAGACTTTCGCAAGTTCATCATTTCCCATTAATATACTAGACTTTCTAAAATCCTTGCAACCAATACTGCACTTTATTTTCTTGAAAAAATACAATACACCCAAAAGAAAAACCCTGTACTCGTGTTTATCTCAATTACCGAAACCGTTCCAGATTTGTCACGACCGCTGGAAGACTTCTCTGCTGAAATCTCCTGATTTGATCTTCGTTCCCCATTCAAAATGAAACCAAATAAATGCATCAACACGAAATGATAAAACTACTTTATAAGACCAAGCGAAACGCAATACCGTTGGCGGTCTTCTAATAGATTATCCGTTCATACCCAACCGACAGTTCTGCTTGTACAGAAAGTTCAGAATCTATAAACATTTTAATTATAGCTGGAGGTGAAGAGAAATGTTATTTGTAAGGATCATTACAATGAAAAATGGAAGCTAAAAATCATAATTTTCTCCGGCATTAAGCCGACACTTGCAGCGCTCTGAAACAGATTGGGAAAAGTTTCTTAACTCAATCAGCTGAGTAAGCCAAAGCGGAGAGAAGCTGCAGAGAGCTCGGCTAGAACTTTGTGTGTGAAGAGTTTTTATGATCAGTGACTGTCCCCGGTGAAGGTACATTAACCACTTCAGTACCAGCCTGTAATCTCTTTATTACCAGTCCATTCAGTTTTCAGTGCGGTCATAGTTTGACTGACAATTATCCTGGTTATGCAACACTGTACCCAAATGAGTTTTATACATTTTTATGAGACTGATACAGCTTTCTTTTGGTGGTATTTAATAACCACTGTTTTGTTTTGTTTTTTGTTGTTGTTTTTTTGTTTTTTTTTACTATAAAAAAAAGGAAAAAAAACAAATATTTTGAAAAAAAAAACATTTCCTTTACTTTCTAGTAAAATAAAAATGCCAGCATAGTATGGAAGTTCCAGAAATGACTTTTTTGTGGAAAGTAGACCCCAGCAAAAGGTGATCTCATTTTTTGCCACAATTTTGGAAATAAAGAAACATCCCGGTACAGAGGGGGTTAAACCCTGGACCTAATAATGGTGCACTAGATATATTAATGTACAGGTGATGTACAGCGTCCCTGTGTACCCAACCGTTTAATGACAGCGATTGCTTGGCAGATTGGATGCCCAATGGTTAATTATCCAGTTCTGTTCTTAAACTGCACTGGGTAAATAAAGGGACGCTAATCCGCCCTTGAAAAACGTACAAAGATATATACACTATATTGCCAAAAGTATTGAGACACCTGATGTACATGAACTTTAATGGCATCCCAGTTATACTCCGTGGAGTTCAATATTGAGTTGGCCCACCCTTTGCAGCTATAACAGCTTCAAATCTTCTGGGAAGGATGTCCACAAGGTTTAGGAGTATGTCTATGGGAATGTTTGACCATTCTTCCAGAAGCACATTTGTGAGGTCAGGCACTGATGTTGTACGAGAAGGCCTGGCTCACAGTCTCCGCTCTAATTCATCCCAAAGGTGTTCTATTGGGTTGAGGTCAGGACTCTGTGCAGGCCAGTCAAGTTCCTCCACCCCAAACTCGCTCATCCATGTCTTTATGGACATTGCTTTGTGCACTGGTCCAAATCATTTGGTGGAGGGGGGATTATGGTGGGGGGTTGTCTTTCAGGGGTTGTGTTTGGTCTCTCAGTTCCAGTGAAGAGATTGCTTAAGGCATCAGCATACCAAGACATTTTGGACAATTTTGTGCTCCCAACTTTGTGGGAACAGTTTGGGGATGTCCCCTTCCTGTTCCAACATGACTGCGCATTTATCACTATAGCATTTTCTTGGAAGTAACTGCTTCAAAATATTTCAGATTTGTAAATGCAATCATCTATATACCAGATTTTTTTTTTCTCTACATGCTTCTTTTTTTTTTTTTTTTTTTTTAGAGAAAGCTTCCAAATATTGTGATGAAAAGGGAAGTTGGTTTCAGCACCCCGAAAGCAACCGGACATGGTCCAACTATACAATGTGCATCACCTTTACTAATGAGAAACTGAAGGTGAGTTAAAGGTATGTGTGGGGTGGACTGTTATCCAAATTAAAAAAAATATATAACTTTTAGCATATGGATGTTGATACAGGTCTAGCCAGTGTTTTAAACCCCCCCCCCCCCAAATCCTCCCAAAAGAAGGAAAGCCAGGATACCTGCACCACCCCATCCCATAGAATGGACCTCACCCCCCTGTTTATAAGAAACCGCCACCATTAACCCCTTCTCGCCTGCTTGGTGTCCCTTTGTTGAACTGTTTTGGGAAACCATTTAACCACTTGCCTACCAGGCCAATTCTGACATTTCTCTCCTACATGTAAAAATCATAATTTATTTGTTAGAAAATTACACAGAACACCCCAACATTATACATATTTTTTTAGCAGAGACCCTAGAGAATAAAATGGCGGTCATAACAACTGTTTATCTCGCATGGTATTTGCGACTGTTTCATGCATAAAAGAAAAAAACAATTAAGTTATCCAAATTTTTTGCATAATGTGAAAAATTATGTTAAGGCGAGTAAATAGATACCTAACGTATCATTCCTCAAAATTGCACACACTCGTGGAATAGCGCCAAACTTCTGTACTTAAAAATCCCCATAGGCGACGCTTTAAATTTTTTTACAGGTTGCATGTTTTGAGTTACAGAGGAGGTCTTGGGCTAGAATTATTGTTCTCGCTCTATTTATTTGTATAAGCATGGTTTCTGAGAACTGCTGCACATCTGTGTTGCATGGAGTCAACCAACTTCTGGCACCTGTGAACAAGGTATTCCAGCCCAGGATGATTGCACTACATCCTACAATTCCTCTGCATTTCTTGGTTTTACCTCAGAAACAGCATTTTTGATGTCACCCCACAAGTTTTCTATTGGATTAAGGTCCGGGGATTGGGCCGGCCACTCCATATCATAAATCTTGTTGGTCTGGAACCAAGATGCTGCTCACTGACTGGTGTGTTTATGGTCGTTGTATTGTTGAAACACCCATTTCAAGGGCATTTCCTCTTCGGCATAAGGTAACATGACCTCTTCAAGTATTTTGATTTATTGAAACTGATCCACGATCCCTGGTATGCGATAAATAGGCCCAACACCATAATATGAGAAACATCCCCATATCATGATGCTTGAGAGGGCACTCAGGACAGATACCGAGCTCTAAAAAGAACAACTATTTGGTCCCCACTAATGGTCAGTAATTGGTGGGACTGGCTCCTGATCATGTGACCACTTTTTAAAGTGGAACTAAACCCAGCGATTAAATGGTTTCCCAAAACAGTTCAACAAAGGGACACCAAAGCAGGCGGGAAGGAGTTAATGTTGGCGGTTTCATATAAACTGGGGAGGGGGGTGAGGTCCACTTTATAGGATGGGGTGGTGCAGGTATCCTGGCTTTCCTTGTTTTGGGAGGATTGGGGGTGAGACCGGGTGAGGCCATGTGGTGGTGACGGCACTCGATCACTCCGTTCTGACGCTTTGCGTCCCTGGGAGGGAACTTCTTCAGAGGGTCTGTTTTTAGGGTGGACTGTTTTTTATTTTTGGTTTTTATTTATTATTTTGATTTTTTGCCTGTGGACATTTTTGCAGTAAAATGTATTCTGGACAGCTGGCTAAACCCAGCGATTAAATGGTTTCCCAAAACAGTTCAACAAAGGGACACCAAGGCAGGCGGGAAGGGGTTAATGTTGGCGGTTTCATATAAACGGGGGGGGGGAGGTCCATTCTATGGGATGGGGTGGTGCAAGTATCCTGGCTTTCCTTCTTTTGGGAGGATTGGGGGTGAGACCGGGTGAGGCCATGTGTGGTGATAGCACTCGATCACTCTGCTCTGACATTTGCATCCCTGGGAGGGAACGTCTTCAGAGGGTCTGTTTTTGGAGTGGACTGTTTTTTGTTTTTTATTTATTATTTTGAATATTTGCCTGTGGACATTTTTGCAGTAAAATGTATTATGCACAGCAATTTGTGAAGTTTCACCACATGTTTGATGTTGATTTTCATGAATAAAAAAAATGTTTTTGGTTGTGCCTGTGGATAATTATTCATCACAGAATTTATGATCTTGTATTAATGAGCTGCACATTTATTATATTTGTCCCTGTAACCCCATTTGCCAGTCAAAAACACCACAATCACCAGTCCTATTAGGAAAACCAGTATGACTTTATAAGATTTTAATAGCTTGGTTTTACTTTACACGTGGATAGCCAGGAACAGAACAGCTGAAAGAAAATCAGAAGGACTTTATCATACTTAAAATGACTGTAAACCTCATTCATGAAATTTGACCTAGGCACATATATCTGTAATGTTTACTTATCTTTCTCCAAAGCTCTAAGTGCTGCTTTTCTCTGGTGCTTCATTCCTCTGTTATCAGCAGAGTCACTTCTGACAAGTTCTCCGAAACACAAGATAACAGCAGCTGAAAATTTGTGTTGGGGGGATGCTTAGAGGGAGATTAGCAGTGAGCTTGTCTATTCAGACCACAGCTCTGCATGTTCCTTCGTTCCTCTGCCTATGTGAAGGGGGGGTGCCTTTCCTCCAATCAGTTCACACACAGTGTAAGCCCAGACTCCACACCCACTGCTGCAACAGGAAGAAATATTTGTAACATGATTTGCACATTCCAAAGAGTGTAAAAAGGGGAAGACAGCAGACATACAAGTAAAACCTATGTTGGAGGATTTATTTAATCTCTGTGTATCATCTGAGGTTGTTCACTTCACTTGGGTATATGTAAGGATTGTAAGGATTTACATCCACTTTAAAGTGATATTAAAGTCTTGTATTTTTTTATTTAAAAATAACAAACATGTTATAGTTACCTCCTTTGTGCAGTGGATTTGCACAGAGCAGCCCAGATCCTCCTCTTCTCAGGTCGCTCGTTTGCATTCCTGGCCCCTGCCAAGTGCCCCCACAGCAAGCAGCTTGCTATGGGGGCACTCAAGCCAAGCCGCTGCTCTTTGTGTCTATTCAGACAAGGAGCCGTAACTCAGCCCTGCCCCATCTCTCTCCCTGTTGGCTGACTGACTTTGATTGACAGCAGTGGGAGCCAATGGCGCCGGGTTGCTGTCTCAGCCAATGAGGGAGAGTCCTGGACAGCCAAGGCACTTGTGCAACATTGCTGGATTGAGATGGGGATCAGGTAAGTATTAGGGGGCTGAGGGGGGCTGCTGCACACAGAAGGTTTTTTTATCTTAATGCATAGAAAGCATTAAGATTAAAAAAAAAAAAACCTGCCTTTAGAACCACATTAAATATATAAAATTGGCAAATCACACATACATACACTATATACACAATACATAGACAAATAAAAAGATCATGTCACCTGACGCAGAATATAATATCCCAGCAGGGGGATTCATCCATCCTAGCTGTTTAGCAAAGATGGAGGAATCTGAAAAAAATGTACCAGTGTGTGGCCAGCTTACATACTTGTTGCTGATTTTCACTCACATCCAATGAATCTGTTGTCAGCAGGACAGGAGGTGAGTGTAAATCTCTAAGGCCTCATTTACACTTACTGTTGGGTGGGGTGGGGGTAAAACGTCCTGTTGTGGCTATAGGACAGGAAGTGAAGGGAAATCTTCCCAGCTGGACACAGATGGTGAAAAAAAGCATGACAAGGGTAATACTTACTGTATTCAAAATTAATTTAAAAAGTGTTGTCTTTAGTCCTGCTTTAGGCAAGTTAGAGCCATTTTAACTAATTTCCTATATGAATGAGCAGTCAGCAACTGATTTTGTATATACAGTCTTAAGGTCATAATTTCATTTGTGAAAATCTCATTAAGTTTTCACTCAATCCATTATAACAGGGGTCTCTATACTTAACAGGGACAGTTTACTGACTTTCAGACCTTAGGGAGGCTTGACTATGGCCAGCAGGAGTGGAAATTTTCCTGCCATCAGCGGTAGTAATCATCACCACATTTGGTATTAAGTGAAGGAATAGTGCCCCATCATTGGTATCATTGGGAGGAATAGGGCCACCCAAATGTTGTTCTCTGTCCAGCATTTCTTTAGTTAGTGTTGGCCAAGAAGAGATTTCCATTTTTCATGGACCTCCCTAAACTTTGGGCAAAGATTTCAAAAACCTGGCTAGTGTCCAGGAATTGTATTAATGAAAGTAAACTTGCCAAGGCCGTATCTGAAGATCATACTCTTCTGGGCAAAAGTGAACGATGATGCTTCTGATGATAATGATCTTTTGTGATTATGCCAACAACCAGGTTATAGAATTATTACTGAGAACATAGAGAGACTGCAGGCTCTTCTAGAAGCCTCACCTTATTTGTTTCTTTGTACCTAGCATTAAACAGTACTGTTGTTTTATGAAGGACCTAAAGAGCCTTTGAGTCTTGTGACTCATTCTTACGTTTAGCTTTATTCATTGTATCTGTAAGGTTTGGTCTTAACAAATATATTTGCAGTGTAGTTTGTTGATAACAGTAATATTGGGAATGTTAAAACTGATAATGGTTTGTTAGCAGGAGAGTTTGGGATTCCTTAGTTAAACTTGAGGGCTGACTGTTTTGCTCCATTGGGTTAGCTGTGCTGGAGAGTGATTCAGCAGTCCAGTGATCGATAAATCACTTCCTCCTTGTAAATGGAGTGATTGCCGATTACTCCGGTTAGTACTGGTGCTAGGAGGAACTCACCATAGGGAAACTCACCATTATTTTGTCCTTTGTTGTGGGCTAAAGGCTCCATCTTGGTGTCCAGTTTTTGACATGGAACAGAGATGTGCAAGACAGAAAAATTAGTTTTGTTTCAGTCTCACTTGTTAAAGCGGAACTTTACCAATAATAACTTGTTAAAAAAACAATGTTCTTTAGCAAAAAACATACATTCAACATTAATAATTATGCCAACAAATAGTATGTGCTATAAATTGCCTCCAGTATGTTTCTTGCAACTGAGCATGTGCAGAACAGTATGAGACCATGTATTACTGGATTTTAAACAGTATAGTCACTTATTTTTAATGTTTTAAATGCTATACCTGCATAAGGGGCCGACCTGAAGTCATTTAGCGGGACTTAATTTTTCTGACTAAAGTTCCACTTGAACCTGTTACAAAAAATAGAGAAATAATGGATCTACTGGCAAGAACAACAAGTTTAACATGTGTCTGGAAAAACAAAAACTGCTTTTCCACTTTAAGGAAATAATTTTGTTTCATCATAATCGTTATGTTAGAATGATTCCAGAATTTGTTTTGTGTATTTGTTGAATCAATTCGTATTTTCAGAGGTTCTGATATTCTTTTATTATTTTGGAAGATTGCCTTTGTCCCTGCTAGTTCAACCCACAACGAGAAATGGAATGAGCTGATTGGATGATATTGACTAGAGTCACGTGCATCCAAAAGTAACAAACTAAATTAATTTTGGGTTCATTTGCTTTGGTATGATTCGGAGATTCTGATGGATACACTTCCATCTAACCCAAACACAATAAGTAGGAATCATCTTATTTCACTTTTTTACCTTACTGTATTTATTGCAATATGTTTCCATTTCATATGTAGTGCATTATTTATAGTAATTAAAAATGTTAATGTAAAATAATCGTCTGGTTATCCAAGAGTCAAAGACTACTCCGTTCTCATCTGAATAAAAGGAATGAATCCAAATGAATGCGTATTCTTTCTTTTTGTTATTAAGTTGAATTCATTTCCTTATTCCCAACTTGCATTGTTTGTTGGGCCGCAGACGTACAAATTAAACGAATGGTCTCTCAAGTTCAGGCACAATACAAAAAGAATCTTATTAGAATATTCACGCTACACTTATTGGAATCAAAACAAATGGATACAAATCAATTTGGATCATTTGTTATGACGTTACGTTATTTCATATGCTTCCAATTTTAACAAAAGGCCCAAACTATCACATCACATCATCCGAATGACACAAATAAATACGAAAGAATTTGCTGTTTTCATTATAATTTATGTCTGATGCGATGAAATTTGTTACTATTGTGATTTGGAGAATTGAACAAATCTGAATCTCCGAATTACGCAAATTTTGTCCAAACTTCGATTCGTAACAAAACAAATCGCATATGTCTAACATGAGATTATTCTCCCTCCTTCAGTCTCCTCTCGCATTACTAACTTACTAACTGATATATCAGCAAGGATGTCGCACCACTTCCTTAAACAAAATCTCTCTAAAACGAGCTGGTAATATTCCCTCCTGCCCCCTCCATGACTTTTCCACCAAGGTCAATAACGCAGCCATCAATCCCCCTCCCTCATGCCAGAGTGCTAGGTGTAATCCTAGACTCTGACCAATCCTTTCAACTACAAATGCAATTGCTGTCAAAAGCTTTAAAATTTCACCTCTGTAACATCTCTAAAATGTGCCCCTTTTTAACTAATGAAAAGACCAAACTGCTCATTCACTCCCTTGTTATCTCTTGCCTTAGCTATTGCTACTCCCTCCTCATAGGCCTACCTCTCCATAGGCTAGACCCTCTTCAGTCTATCATTAATGCTGCTGCCAGACTCATCTACCTTACCAACCGCTCAACGTCTGGCACCCCTCTCCGCCAATCCCTACACTGACTTCTGATCACCCAGCAAGTTAAATTCAAAATACCAACCACAAAATACAAAGCCATTCACAACTCAAGCTACATCACCAATCTTGTCTCGAAATATCACCCACACCATCCTCTTTACTCCTCTCAAGACCTCTTGCTCTCAAGCTCCTTTGTCTCCTCCTCACATGCTCATCTCCAGGACTTCCCCAGAGCCTCTCCCTTCCTCTGGAACTCTCTACCTCAATCTGTCCAGCTATCTCTCTGGCTCTGGCTGCCTTTAGGCGATAACTCATCTCTTCAGGGAAGCATAGCATGCCTCCAACTAATCTTTTATCACTTCCATTAGCTCATCCCCCACTGGTACAAACTTTTGTACCATCTGACCCCCCCCCCTTTTAGATTGTAAGCTCTTTTGAGCAGGGCCCTCTTAACCCTCTTGTATTTTATTGTATTGTAACTGAACTGTCTCCCTTTTAAGTTGGAAAGCGCTATATAAATCCTGTATAATAATAATCAGAATCAGAATCATTATCTTTCACAATATAAAAAAAAATTGGACTAACTTTACTGTTGTCTTTTTTTTATTCAAAAAAGTGAATTTTTTCCAAAAAAAGTGCGCTTATAAGACCGCTGCGCAAATACGGTGCAAAAAAAGTATTGCAATGACCACTATTTTATTCTCTAGGGTGTTAGAAAAAAACAATATATAATGTTTGGGGGTTCTAAGTAATTTTCTAGCAAAAAAAAACAGTTTTAAACTTGTAAACACCCAAATCTCAAAACGAGGGTAGTCCTTTAACAACCAGCTATTCTTCACATAGAATTTGAATCGGTCAATCATTTTTTTTTTTATTGCATAAACAATTTTATTGAGAAAATACAAACTTAGCATATACAGCCATGGCTCAGTGAACCTGTATTATCAATACATATACGATTCCAATTTAGTCAAATAGAAACATGCTGAACCAGGACTAAACATCTCTAGATTATGAGCAGATAGTCAGAAGTGGCTATGATGTCTAGGCGTATATATCTTCAAAGGGAGGTTTAGGCAAGGAAAAAGGGAATAAAATAAAACATGTACTAGAAGCTAACCTCCATGTACTACAATCATCAGCCTAATATAGGTGAGCCCAGTATCAGGTGTGGACAAGAAAGCAAGTGAACACAGGTGAATATACACAAAGGTAAAATCTACTCAAAGCATGCATGTGCTATGTGCATCTCAATAAAAATAAAAATTACTAATAATAACTCCTACAGTGATGTGGCAGAGATACCTTTTAAGGATATATATTGCTAAAAATCACTAAAAAAAGAAATAAAAATAGTTAGGTATAAACTTATATATCTGACCTATTAAAGGTATATAATAATACAGGTGCATGTGCTTATAGCCCATATAAACATAAATGTCCACACGTATTATATCCAAAGAGCAAGAAATAACAGATAAAAATTATAAAAAATATAAAATAAAATATATAAAATCCAGGCTCCAAATATATATGGTTGTGTATATGGGTGAGAACTAAGATACAATCCAGTTATCGAATAATGTGATAGGGATGACAAAAATCCTCATAAGTGACTCCAGTGCTTGCAAAGGTATCCAAGTGACTTTAAGTGCTCCCCCTCAAGGGTCCTTACTCACCGCATCCCATCACCCCTATGGGGTAATGCATATGGTTGTTGTATTTTGAGGCACCCGTCCACCGGGGTATATGCTCTGTAGACATCCAGCCGTATTCCCTGGATTCCTGGTAACTGGGATGTGAACAATAGCTTTGTACACTGTCTCCGCAGCTACTTCCGGGGGCCCCTATCACATTATTCGATAACTGGATTGTATCTTAGTTCTCACACATATACACAACCATATATATTTGGAGCCTGGACTTATATATATTATTATATTATTATATATTTTTTTTATATTTTTTATAATTTTTATCTTTTATTTTTTGCTCTTTGGATATAACATGTATGGACATTTATGTTTATATGGGCTATAAGCACATGCACCTGTATTATTATATACCTTTAATAGGTCAGATATATAAGTTTATACCTAACATATTTGTATTTCTTTTTTTAGTGATTTTTAGCAATATATATCCTTTAAAAGGTATCTCTGCCACATCACTGTAGGAATTATTATTAGTAATTTTTATTTTTATTGAGATGCACATAGCACATGCATGCTTTGAGTAGATTTTACCTTTGTGTATATTCACCTGTGTTCACTTGCTTTCTTGTCCACACCTGATACTGGGCTCACCTATATTAGGCTGATGATTGTAGTACATGGAGGTTAGCTTCTAGTACATATTATATTTTATCATCGTTTTTATACAGCTTGTGGTTAGTCTATAGGTAAGCGCCACAACCCCATGCTCTTTATATAATAGGTTATGGTTTAGAGCTCTGCCTTTTTAGGGCAGCCCTATCAGGGGAGGCAGCTATCCTTCACTTTTATATTTATATTTTCCTAAGCGTGGCTGTTCCTTTCAATTTATCAAAAAGGGAATAAAAGCGGAGACAGAGGGGTACATGAGGAGAAGACAGGGAGGAAAAAAAAAAAATTTTTAACCCATCCAGATTCAAATTGTTCCAAAAATTTGGTATTCGTTAGAAAATGAATAAACTAAACAAAATTAAAATGAAACTAAATGAAAACCGAAATTAATCAACTAAACAAAATTAGTAACATAATGAATCTACCCGAAACAAAACAAAACAATTTTTTCTGTTCTGCACATGTCTAGCCTTAAAAGAGAAGTATGGGATTTTTTTCTGTCCCATAATAATACTTCCCTAGGTGGATGCAGCATCAATCCAATGCTGCATCTGTCCCCCGCCGCCTCTTCACTGAGAACCGAGCCACCGAACACCACCAATGGCTCTGTTCTCTCACCTCCCCAAGCGGAGAGCTGCTGACTGCCAATCATCAGCTCTTCTGTTCTGTTCCTCCACGCTCACTGAGAGGCTGAGGTGCCTATCAGTCCAGGCACCTGGCGGATCCAGACTTCCAGAGTCAGGGTGACGCGGTGCCTGGACTGATCTTGGTGACATCAGCGGACTTCAGACGGCTCTCTGCTGAAAACGGGTCACAGGAGTGCAAAACGAATTGCACTCCTGTGACCATGGGAGAAGCCCAGCTGAATGAGCTAAGGCTAGACTTCTCCTTTAAATATGCTCTGCCTGACCCAAGATGATTGCCAGAGTCACCTGGGGTGGCATCACCCAATTAGATAGCTTCCCCAACGATTCAGGAAACCATAGCGGAACCATGCTCCTCTTGACTTTCCCTCCAACTGTACCTGCCTACATACAGCTATGTACATAAAAAATCCTGTACCTGCACAGAGAGCTAATTATCTGACTCCTAATTACAATTGTGTAGCATCCCATGGTGGGATGTTAGCTGCCATTATAGACTAAAAGAGTGACAGTTGCCTCCACTATAGGATAACTGAACAAGTAGACAGCTACGTGTTTGAAAATATCTTATTCCACTCCTTTATTTTTTATTACCTTCATCCTGAGAATTTCAAATATTCATAACACATTATTAAAAGCTTTATTGACTAGCTTGTGATGGATGTTTGGCTTTCCTTCAGTTCCAATAAGCTATAAAACTTGGAGCTTGATTTGTCATTTTTCCATCACTGATGAAGTTACATGGAGTTCCACAGCAATTATATACCGGATACATATGTAGCGTCCCCTGCGTTAGCGTGTCTAGGAAATCTCCCAATATAATATAAATGGTTTGGAATAATGAGGCATATGAGTGGTCGGATCCATCTAGCACCTGCTGATGCAAATCTCGTTTTCCATTCCAAATGCACTTTTCATGAGCTCCATACAAAGCCTTAATGGGCTGACACTCATACATTTTTCTGGGTAATTAAATGCATTTAAACATATTAAAGTAGCACATGCAGAGTTTGAGTCATCATCCCCGTGGCTCATAGTTCTACGCTGTTTGTTGGAAATGGAAATCGTCCTTGGCATTCCCATTGGAAAAGATATTTAGCAAGAATTAAATGTAACTTCCTGGTTAAGAAATATCTGTACACTGAGCAGTGACAGCACTACCCATTACTGCAATATACTACCCTCTCTGTCCTCATATAAAGGGGAAAAAAGAAGAAAGTCAAAAGCAGGATGTTCAGTGTGCCACAGGGAGGATACACACTACTAATTGGATAGAAACATCTCACTTTATTACATTGTTAAACATAATACAAGTCACAGAGTAGTCAGACTGGCACATAGATGTCGATAACTTGGTGCATGAATCAATGTCCCAAAATATATGGACGCATTATGAAGAAACACTTGCTTCATCAGGATCCACTCCTTTTGGATACAATCAATATATCTCTAAGAAAATAACAAAAATACATCATATTGATGTAGGAACAATTCTTCCCAAAACTGAGAGTTTGGTTTGTGGAAGATGCTGAAGATGCGTATTTAGTTGAGGAAACTGGAAAAAAGCACTGGACCTGTTAGGTCATCCTATTTTCTTAAAGTGGTTGTAAAGCTTTTTTCTTTTTTGTATTAAAATAACAAACATGCCTATACTTACCTGCTCTGTGCAATGGCTTTGCACAGAGCAGCCCCACTCCTCTTCTTCTGGGATCCCCCACCGGTGCTCCAGGCTCCTCCTCTTCATCAGGTGCCCCCACCTTCCATGGGGGCATCTGTGCGGGCTCAGCCCTGCCCCCCCGCTCCCATGTCACAAGATCTGGGGATGAAGTATTACTTGTTACCACAGACGTATCACCCCTTTACACAATCATACAACACGGGGATGCTCTTTTAGCTCTTAATTGGGCATTGAGCCAACATAATGACCTGCCCCACAACCAAACGTTTTTTGAGAGATTCCCTTGATTTTTGTTTATCCCATAAATATTTTTGGTATGGAAACCAATTTTTTTCCCAATGTAGAGACATAGCCATGGTTGCTAAATTCTCACCAAGCATTGTGAATTTGTTTATGGGAGAATGGGAAGATAAGGTTATCCACAGTATCCACAAAAAGAGAAGAACTAATCTTCTATAAACGTTATATAGATGATTTATTTTTGGTTTGGGCAGGATCAACAGCATCTTTACAAATGTTTATTGCACAATTAAATGCGAATAACAATAACATCAAACTCACATCTCAATGGAGTAATGAGGAAATTCATTTTCTAGATGTTACTATATATCACCAAAACAAATTAGGAACAAGGGTGTTTTTTAAACAAATGGATCGAAACAGTTACTTTCTGATTCAAAGTGTACACCATCCACTTTGGTTAAAAAACATCCCTAAAGGCCAAATCATGAGTGTGAAAAGAAATTGTTCACACATGGACAATTTTGATTCACAAACCAAAGTGCTCACTGAGAGATTTAAAGACAAAGGCTATAATCCCCAATTTTTAGATAATATTGTGGAGGAAGTTCGAGCGATCCCTAGAAAAGATTGCTTAAAAGAAAGAATCCCTGATATACAAAATTTTGATCTTGAGTGGGGATTTTGAGTGGGGATTTATCTCTTGAGAGGTGGAGTCTATTTTCAGAGAACATTGGCATATACTGCTCTTGGACAAAGAACTCCATAACATACTTCCACCAGTCCTTAAGTTCATATATCGAAAGGCTGTTAGTTATGGGGATCGGATTGTTAAAAAGGTGCTTGACCCTCCCAGTAGACCTCCATCCTTTTGAGATAAGGATGGTTTCTACTCGTGTAGAAGGTGTAAGGCTTGTAGGGAAGTAGATAGGCCGATTAGAGGCCTTGATAATTTTAAATCATTCTCTAACAACAAAAGCTTTGATATTAGGCAATTTTTCACCTGTAATACCACGCATGTGGTATACGCCTTAGAATGCCCGTGTACGCTTCTATATATATATAGGCTGCACCAAAAGGACACTGAAGGTGCGAGTAGCCGAGCATATTCATGATATAAAAAACGGCTTTAAGGATCATAATGTTTCCTTACACTTTAAATTGAAACATAAGCAAGACCCCTCTGGCCTTAAATTTTGGAGTATTGAGTGTCTTAAACCATCATGGAGAGGATCCAATATTGTGAGAGATTTGTCAAAACGTGAAACCCAGTGGATTTACCTCACAGACACTCTTTCACCAAAAGGCCTTAATATAGAGCTAGACATTACTTGTTTCATTAGTGATGCCTAGATATTATAGTGCTTGGATATTATAGTATTGTTGAGCATCACTGATGTTTTTTTTCCTCCTTTGCTTATTATAGATATATGATTTTTAGAATAACATTTATGCGTTTATATGTGTGCGACTTGTGTTAGTCGCAGCATTTAGCACCTTATGAAACATAATATTAAGTTATCATAATGTTGGGATTTATGATAGCAGTTATGCGGTTGGATCTGTGACCTTTGGTGAACCACAATACGGATGTTTTCTAACATTATAGATTTTAGTGTCTTTAATAGCTTTGGATTTTATAAATATATATCCATTGTTCCTCGCTTATCCTCTTAACATACACTGAATATTGGTTATCCTATGTTTTATGTAGACATGTGCACACTGAAATATTTCGTTTCGGAATTTCGTTTTCGTTCGAAAAATACATTTATTTAGTTACTCCCGCAATTCGTTTTTATTTATATCGTTTTTTGTTAAAAATTGCATTATTCCGAAAATCCAAATTAAGGTCGAATCTGTCATTGAAGGCTTATGATGTCTGTCGAATGTTCAAAGAAGATTAGACGGAGCAGCTAAACTGTACGACGCCGTATAGTTTACCTGCTCCGTCAAATCTTCTTAGAACTTTCAACAGACACCATAAGCCAAAGTACGTGTGTACTTAGTTGTAGCTATTTTACTGCTCCCCCTCTTTGGTTACAATCAGCCAATAACATTCATCATCATCATTATTTTTATTTGTCTTTTCTCCCCTACGTCGAATCTTTTCTCCCCTACGTCGAATCTTTTCTCTCTATGTTGAATCTTTTCTCTCTATGTAGAATAATCTTGGACTAATAGAGTTAAGGTTAGGCACATTCGACCACAGGTTTGATCGACACAGATTGTTATTGTCATCATCATGTCGAATCTCCTATCTATAGCGAACTGTTGTAGCAACGAAAAAACAAAAATAAAGCATTTGTTTATGTCGGATCTTTCGTTTTTCGGATTCTGCACTTTCGTTATCGTTTGTTAAAACGATAACGAAAATACCTGAAATTCGGACGAAAATGCATTAGTACGAAAAAGAATGCACATGTCTAGTTTTATGCGACTTTGTGTGTGTGACTAAGGATAGTTGCACCTTTGTATAGTAAATCAACCGATTTTTTGATGATGTGAGCATCATAAATTTGTTTTTTTATATAAGTATAATTATGCGATTTTTGTTTGCGACTCTTGGAGGTTGCATCAATGTGATGTTCCAGTAGTACATAAATTTTATTGTCCTATTATTTTGAACTGTTTTTATTATTTTATTATTGTAGCAAATTTCTGGTTCTAGCATATTATACTGGGAGTGATAGCCATGTGATTTCCTATATGCAACTTGAGGTAGTCCCACACCCTTATGTGGTATGGGTATTAAATCTCTATGGCTTTGATTAATTTGAATGCTGTAATGACATTTGCTGTTTTATATATATATATATATATATATATATATATATATATATATATATATATATATATATTATGGGCATATTTGAAGTTTATCTTCCTAATAACAAATATGATGCTATTTGATTTGTTTCTATTATTAGTATCATTATAAGTATCAATTGAGTGGAAATTATTAGTTGATTACTTATCCTTGTGTAGTTTATATTTTAATTTTAATTTTATTTTTATATTAATATCCCATGAATTTTTTTAATTGACCCCTTCTATTGGTTTGATCATTAATAGGATCGCAATGTACCAATGAAGTGGTGCAATTTTTACCATTGCAGATCTGTATACTAATGCTGTATTCTTTCAATGTGACAATTGGCTGAATTTGTTTTAAATATTGTTTATGTTAAATGATGTTTGAACACTGTGTTGAGCGTGATGCGCTGCTCATCCATCTGGGAACAGACACCTTCCTTGCATGCAATATTAGATATAGTACTGTTTTGTACAAGGGAGCGGTGTTATCCTGATCTCTGATCGGCTGAGCCACGCGCCGGCTCTATTTATACTGAGAAGGCACGTCGTGGAGATCACGCCCTCAGTCGAAGTTGGAAGTGACGAAGCGCGTCAGTTGCGTGCTCTCCACAACAGCCTGAAGTGACGTTTGCATGTCACCATCAGCCAGAGGAACCAGGAAGCAACGAAGTGAGGCATTCGTTTGGACGCTGATGTCTCCCTGATACCGGTGATTGGCGACATATGCTACGGTTTGGATTAACAGCCTGTTTTATTCTTTTATCTTGTACGAATAACCTGTAAGGGGGCCTCTATTTTTGCTTCAATAAAGTATAAAAAATGGGATTATGCTATGTGATTTCTTCTATTTTCTCACATGATCCTGGTTGATTGGAGCTGCCCATGCCTAATAGGAATACTAACAGAGTCAGTGGAATTTCCTGGGAAGTGACAACAAAAAGTTATACTTGGGAGGCTTGACTTTATCAGATTTTTGGTGAGTGTAACCCCAAAGGGTTGAGTTTCTTCCCACGTGGTGACAAGCCTTGGTGTGTTGTGTACACATTTAAAGAACTTTTTAATCACCTATAAGAAAACCTGAACTATTCTCCTGATACCACTTCACGGGACTCTTTTTTGCGTATATGATGATTTTCTGAAGTCATACGAAGTACTGGATTGCTTTAAATTGCCAATTTGTGTGTATATATATATATATATATATATATATATATATATATATATATATATATATATATACATACAGTATCTCACAAAAGTGAGTACATCCCTCACATTTTTGTAAATATTTTATTCTATCTTTTCATGTGACAACACTGAAGAAATGACACACTACAATGTAAAGTAATGAGTGTACAGCTTGTATAACAGTGTAAATTTGCTGTCCCCTCAAAATAACTCAACACACAACCATTAATGTCTAAACCGCTGGCAACAAAAGTGAGTACACCCCTAAGTGAAAATGTCCAAATTGGGCCCAAAGAGTCAATATTTTGTGTGGCCACCATTATTTTCCAGCACTGCCTTAATCCTCTTGAGCATGGAGTTCACCAGAGCTTCACAGGTTGCCACTGCAGTCCTCTTCCACTCCTCCATGACGACATCACGGAGCTGGTGGTTGTTAAAGACCTTACGCTCCTCCGTCTTCCATTTGAGGATGCCCCATAGATGCTCAATAGGGTTTAGGTCTGGAGACATGCTTGGCCAGTCCATTACCTTTAACCTCAGCTTCTTTAGCGAGGCAGTGGTGGTCTTGGAGGTGTGTTTGGGGTCGTTACCATGTTGGAATACTGCCCTGTGGCCCAGTCTCCGAAGGGAGGGGATCATGCTCTGCTTCAGTATGCCATAGTACATGTTGGCATTCATGGTTCTCTCAATGAACTGTAGCTCCCCAGTGCCAGCAACACTCATGCAGCCCCAGACCATGACACTCCCACCACCATGCTTGACTGTAGGCAAGACACACTTGTCTTTGTACACCTCACCTCACCTGGTTGCCGCCACACACGCTTGACACCATCTGAACCAAATACTTTTATATTGGTCTCATCAGACCACAGGACATGGTTCCAGTAATCCATGTCCTTAGTCTGCTTGTCTTCAGCAAACTGTGGGCTTTCTTGTGCATCATCTTTAGAAGAGGCTTCCTTCTGGGATGACAGCCATGCAGACCAATTTGATGCAGTGTGCCGCGTATGGTCTGAGCACTGACAGGCTGACCCCCCACCCCTTCAACCTCTGCAGCAATGCTGGCAGCACTCATACATCTAGTTCCCAAAGACAACCTCTGGATATGACTCTGAGCACGTGCACTCAACTTCTTTGGTCAACCATGACAAGGCCTGTTCTGAGTAGAACCTGTCCTGTTAAACCGCTGTATGGTCTTGGCCACCGTGCTGCAGTTCAGTTTCAGGGTCTTGGCAATCTTCTTATAGCCTAGGCCATCTTTATGTAGAGCAACAATTCTTTTTTCAGATCCTCAGAGAGTTCTTTGCCATGAGGTGCGATTTTGAACTTCCAGTGACCAGTATGAGAGAGTGAGAGCGATAACACCAAATTTAACACACCTGCTCCCCATTCACACCTGAGATCTTGTAACACTAATGAGTCATGTGACACCGGGGAGGGAAAATGGCTAATTGGGCCCAATGTGGACATTTTTACTTACTCACTTTACTCACTTTTGTTGCCAGCGGTTTAGACGTTAATGGCTGTGTGTTAAGTTATCTTGAGGGGACAGTAAATTTACACTGTTATACAAGCTGTACACTCACTACTTTACATTGTAGCAAAGTGTCATTTCTTCAGTGTTGTTATATGAAAAGATAGAGAAAAATATTTACAAAAATGTGAGGGGTGTACTCACTTTTGTGAGATACTGTATATATATATATATATATATATATATATACAGTATATACAGTGCTCGGCATAAATGAGTACACCCCAACAGACTTGTTAGAAAGCCTTTACCTTCCTTTCAGGATGAATCAACATTTTCTGTGGGACACTATATTACAAAATACTCCCTCAAATGTGGACCATTGATTGCAACCATGATTTGTTAATTTGCACACACAAAAAAGTATTTTTCCTAACAAATTAATTCATAATATTGCAAAGATGAAAACACCAAATGAAAGTCTTAGGAGCAAAGCTAAAATTTAGACAACACAATCCTAATTAACAAGAATTTAACTACAGGTGAGTCTAATTATTCATTAAACTGGTGTCCAGCAGACAGTTGATTATAAAAGGGCATTACTTAACCACTTCAGCCCCGGAAGGTTTTACCCCCTTAATGACCAGGCCATTTTTTGCGATACGGCACTGCATCACTTTATTTGACAATTGCGCAGTCGTGCGACGCTGTACCCAAACAAAATTGATGTTCTTTTTTCCCACAAATAGAGCTTTCTTTTGGTGGTATTTGATCACCTCTGTGTTTTTTATTTTTGTGCTATAAACAAAAAAATTTGTCAATTTTGAAAAAAAGACATTTTTTTTTACTTTCTGCAATAATACATATCCAAAAAAATATATAAAAAAAATGTATTCATCGGTTTAGGTCAGTATATATTCTTCTACGTATTTTTGGTAAAAAAAAAATCGCAATAAGTGTATATTGATTGGTTTGGGCAAATGTTATCGCAGCTACAAACTATGGGAAAGATTTTTGTACTTTTATCTTTTTTTAATGTTTTTACTAGTAATGGCAGCGATCTGTGATTTTTAGCGGGACTGAAACATTGTGGCTGACAAACCTGACCTTAAGTGACACTTTTTGGGGACCAGTGACATTATTACATTGATCAGTGCTAAACAAATGCACTGATCAATGTATAAATTACACTGGCAGGGAAGGGGTTAACACTAGAGGGCGATCAAGAGGTTAACTGCGTTCCCTGGGTGTGTTCTAACTGTGTGGGGGCTGGGCTCACTGGAACACCACAGAGTTCGCTGTTCCTGATCACTGGGAACAGCAGATCTCCATGATGTCTCCTGTCAGAATGGGGATCCGCCTTATTTACATAGGTAGATCCCCGTTCTACCTCTGTGTAGCGTGATCGCAGTGCGCCGGCAGACATTGAGTCCGTGGGACCCGCGTTGTGAACTGTGTCACATGCATGGACTGCCGTACGGCAGATTACACAAACAAGCCGACCTGCCGCCGCATATATACAGCGGCTGCTCGGCAAGTGGTTAACAAAGAAAGCCCCTTCCCATTTCATGGTGTCAGCAATGGCACCACATGGAAGAGAAATGTCACAAAATTATTTCTTTACACAAGAAAGGTGAAGGCTACAAGAAGATCAGCTTTACTTATCAGTCAGAATACTGTAGCAAAAGTGATACAAAAATGTAACAAAGGTGGAACTGCAACCATCTCCCAGAGGTGTGCAGGCCGTCCACGGAAGTTAACACCTCGACAGGAGCATCTTCTGATGAGAAGGGCTGAAGAAAATCGCCATGCAAGTTCACTGCAGGTAGCTAAAAAAAGAAGGAAGCCAAACTGGGGAGATTGTTTCCCGTGACACAATACTATGTACACTGCAGAGGAAAGTAATGGCCCGGAGCATAGGTGAAACTGGGAGGAGGGCCAGCATGACTGGGGTGGGCAATGAGGCGGAGTGGAGAATGAGGGTAGAAAAATAAAAAAAGAGGCATCTGCTTAGGATTGGTGGGCCTGGAGTTGGGGGGTGTTACCAAGATAAACTGTGGGGGGTGGCAACCTGGCAGTGGTCAGTTGGAGCACGGGTCAAGAAGGAGAAGAAAGTTTTTTCTTTTGCTCCTTGAGGTAAAAACTTTACCATGGGGGATCTTGAGGCCTTATTGTCCCAGCTACGGGAGGAGGCGGCGGCCAGAGGTACTGACTGGCTACAGGCTACAGTAACCAGTTTGATTCAGGCCCCTAGCCAGGGCCCCTCTGGCTCATCCGCAGGCCCCCCTCCTCAGACTCGCCCACGTGCTAGGAGGTCCAGGCCTCCTGAGCGTTTTAGCCCAGAGGCGACGAGAAGCGTCCGTGACCGTTTTGGGAGCCCTTTACAGGACCCTTCGGCGCCACCGGCCAAGCGGACGCCTGCTTCGCCCAGCGTGGTGGCCGGTAGGAATCCCCGCCCACGGCGGACTCGGGGTGGGAGCGCTTCTGCTAGGCCTCCCCTCACCCCCCTATCTACTGACCGTGGTTCCAGTGCGGCCTCCTCGAGAGTGGCTCGGCGGGGGAGAGAAGAATCGGCGGGTGCCGGCCTGATGCCTGGAGCGGCCGGGGCCTCTGTTCCAGAGAGACGGGGGCGGAGTGGATCGTCGGCGGTGACGCGGCGGCATGCTGGGGACACTTTGGTGGAGCGGTCCAGATCGGCGGCTAGGCGGGCTTCCCCAGCCCGGCCCAGAGCTCAGCGCAGAGGCCGCGTGGAGCGGGAAGAGTATCCAGGCACGGCGCGCAGGGATGACGTCACTGCAGGGCGCCCGACGGTTCCAGGAAGTGCGGAAGTGCGGCCTACTCATTCGGTCGGAAGGGAGGCTGGGAGTTCGGATGGCAGCATGTCGGAAGGGGAGATCGCCGAATCGGAGGAAGGAGAGAGCCAGGAGGCGGCGCAGGGAGCGGATCTTGCGGCTGGATGTCCTGTGGGGCAGCGACAGCCAGGTAGGGACATGTCTTCTGTTTTTTCTCTGTCTTCTCCTGCTTTTAATTCTGGGGGCTCAGGGATTGCTGTAAGGGGTGCAGGGGGTGCTGAGGTTCAGAAGGATGGAGCAGGTAGTGCGGTGATTGGTACGTGTTCCCCTCCCCTGGGTTTAGCAGTGGCACAGGACATGGGAGTGATGCACACCTTGTTGGCTGGCTTGAGGGAGGTGTTGGCGCGCTGCGAAGCTGGTGCACGGCCGGTGGCGGACGCTTCCCCGGTGGGGGTATGGGCAGCAGCCCGTACTCCTGCAGCTCAGGGTACTGCGTTGGGGGTTCTAGGCCAGATTACGGCAGTGGGGGATGCTGGTACGGTCGCAGGCCCGGCAAACGGTGGGTTAGGTGTGAACAATCCTGTAGTTCCGCCGCCAGTGGCGTCGGAGACAGCCGGTACATCGGCGGCAGTTGCGGATACCGGTCTGGCTGGAAAAACTACGGTGGGGGTTGATGGGGTGCGTTTGGCAGATGCCGCCAAATGTGAAGTATATGTATGTTTTGAGGGCCCTTTGGGTGCTCATTTGAAGCCGGAGGTAAAAGAGCGCATCTGGAAGGGTGAATATGTTGAGATTTTCTCTTTGTTGCCCTTGGAGAAGTTTAACTTGGACAAAGTTAAGCCGGACGAGAGCAAGAAAGAAGAGGAGGAAAAGCGGCGCTATCGTTTGATTCCGCGCACGTTTGCAAATTGGTTGCAGGCGTTTGCGATTTTGGCGGGCGTTATTGGGGAGAAGGCCCCGGAGAACTGCTCAGCTCTTTTTTGCTACCTTGACTCCATCGGGGAGGCACAACGAGTGTATGGGGGCACTGGGTGGCTGCGTTACGATGAGCAGTTCCGTCAACGGAAGGCGGTCCGCCCTTCTTTGCGGTGGGACCATAAGGATATTAGCCTATGGATGAAGCTGATGTCCTCTCCCAGGAGTTCGTTGCCCCCCTTTCAGGGCGGGGCCGGGGGTTCGGCCTCTGCCGGGCAACCGGCCGGAAATCGTCCGGGTTTCTGCTGGCAATTTAATGCCGGTACATGCAAATTCGGGACAAAATGTCGTTTCCGCCATGAGTGTTCCACCTGTGGGGGTTTTCATCCCCAGTCTCGGTGTTTTAAACAAGGACGCGGAAAAGGGGGGGATTCTGGAAAAAGGGATGACGCCGGTGAGGGTAAGAAAGATGGCCCCGTTTCTAAGGCGCTATCCTAATCGGGAAGCGGCCGAGTTGTTAGAGTTGGGTTTTACCGAGGGTTTCAAATTACACTGTCAGTTATTGGCGGCCCCGCCTTTGGCTGACAATTTGAGGTCGGCCAGGGAACATCCGGAGGTCGTTACTAAAAAATTGTTCAAAGAAATTTCGTTGGGTCGTATGGCTGGCCCGTTTGAATTGCCGCCGGTACCCAATCTGGTGGTATCCCCATTGGGTGTTGTCCCCAAAAAGGAGCCGAACAAGTTTCGGCTCATTCATCATTTGTCTCATCCGCGAGGGGGATCAGTCAACGATTCCATTGCTCCGGATCTCTGTACGGTGTCGTACACATCATTCGATACGGCGGTGGCTTGGGTCCAGCGGTATGGTAGGGGAGCTCTGTTGGCTAAGACGGACATCGAAGCTGCTTTTCGCCTTTTGCCGGTCCATCCGGATAGCTGCCATCTTTTGGGCTGTAGATGGCAGGATAGGTTTTTTGTTGATAGATGCTTACCCATGGGGTGTGCTATTTCCTGTTCCTTGTTTGAGCAGTTTAGCTCTTTTCTTGAATGGGTGGTGAGGGATGTTTCGGGCTTGTCATCCGTCATTCACTACCTGGATGATTTTTTGTGTATAGGGCCTGCGGAGAGTGCGATTTGTGCATCCCTGTTGGCCACGCTTCAGCAAGTTTTCGAGGTGTTTGGGGTCCCGTTGGCCGCCGACAAAACCGAAGGGCCGGCCACGGAACTTCGTTTCTTGGGTATCATCATTGATACCATAGCTATGGAGTGCCGCTTACCTCTGGATAAACTTGAGGATTTGAAGGAGGAGGTGGCGGGGGCCTTACGGGGGAAGAAGATTCAACTTCGGGCCCTGCAATCTCTCTTGGGCAAGCTAAACTTTGCCTGTCGCATTATGCCTATGGGGCGGGTTTTTTGCAGGCGATTGGCGGCTGCCACGGCTGGTGTTAGGGCACCGCATCACTACATCAGACTGGTGCAGGATCATAGGGAAGATTTGAAAGTGTGGGATTCCTTTTTGACTTCCTATAATGGCCGAACTTTGTGGCAGGATCGGGTGGTTTCGAATTTTGATCTGGAACTGTTCACCGATGCAGCAGGTTCCGGTGGTTTTGGGGCTTTCTTGCAGGGGCGTTGGAGCGCGGGAGAGTGGCCAGCGGAATGGCAGGAAACTGGTTTGGTACGCAATCTAGCGGTGTTGGAATTGTTTCCCATCGTGCTTGCGGTTGAGCTATGGGGGGAAGATTTTAGGAATCGCCGTGTACGTTTTCACTGTGATAATCTTGGGGTGGTGCAGGCCATTAATAATAACAGTGCTTCTTCTCCTCCAGTTGTGCGCTTACTGCGACATCTGGTTCTTACCTGTTTGCGTATTAATTGTTTTGTGTCTGCTGTACATGTTCCTGGTGTTGACAATTCGGTGGCTGATGCGTTGTCTCGTTTCCAGTGGGACAGATTTCGTCAATTGGCACCGGAAGCGGAGCAACGCGGGATTCCTTGCCCCGAGAGGTTATGGAGCATCGTATTGCCACTGCCCATTTGTTGATGCGGAAGTCGGTTTCTACGGCTACGTGGACAGCGTATACTAAGGTTTGGCAGGAATGGAAAGACTTGTTAAAGGAAGTGGGGGACGGCTCTCCAGCAGAGCTTGGTGTAGATTTGTTACTGTATTTTATTGGTAGGAACTTTGAGGCCGGGGTCTCGGCCTCGTATATGTCGCGGAAGTTGGCCGGACTGGCTTTTATGTTTCAGTTGACAGGGCAGCAGGACGTGACCAAAGTATTTAAGGTTCGGCGTGCTATGCGGGGTTACCGCGTTGGTCGGGCGGCTGCCGATAAGAGACGTCCTGTTTCTTTTGCGGTATTGGGTGTCGTAGTAGATCAGTTGGGTAAGGTTTGTGTGTCCGAGTACGAGAGGGTGTTGTTTCGGGCGGTTTTTGTATTGGCTTTCTTTGGGGCTTTCCGGGTGGGCGAACTGGTTAGTCGGAACAAAAAAGGTCAAGGGGGCCTTGAAGTTCAGGACGTGTGGGTACAAGGTGATACTTTGGGTGTTTTCCTGAGGCGATCCAAGACGGATCAGTTGGGTAAGGGTGCCCGAGTTGATTTGAGGGCGGTTCCTCGCTCTCCAATTTGTCCAGTTTGGGCTGTAGGGGAGTTTTGTAAACTTAGGCCTATGGGTCCTGGGGTTTTCTTTAAGCATGAAGATGGGACGGCTTTGTCTCGTTTTCAATTTCAGGCCGTGTTTAAAAAATGTTTGGTCGCAGCAGGTTTAAGGGCAGAGAATTATTCTTCTCACTCTTTCCGCATTGGGGCGGCGACGGAGGCTGTTCGCTGGGGATTAGATGAGAAGGCGGTAAAAAGTATTGGACGTTGGGAGTCTGCTAGATTCCGAACGTATATCCGCCCTCATTTATTGTAAGTCTTCAGGTAAGGGGGGGTTCCTTTTTATTGTGACTCCTCTATCTCTTGATTTCCTCACATATTCATGTTGTTCGTGTCTTGTAGGCATTGTCTTAGTTAGGGGGTTATGTGTTTTGTTCCCCCCCCCCCCCCCCTTTTTTCTTTCAGAACCAGAAGCCTGCTTGATATGGATCCTGGGACACTCCTATGTGTATTGGGGTGCCAGGAGGGCGGATGTCCGACAAGGGGGCAGGTTCCTGGGTTTGTCTGTAGATGAAGGCACTGTGCGTTGGCTTGGTATTCCGGGCATGCTTTGGTCCAGAGTGGTGCCCGAAATGCATAAGTACGCCCGTTTGGATCGCCCCCCAGATGTGGTTTTACTACACGTAGGGGGTAATGATCTTGGTTTGCGTTGTGCACGGGAACTTATTCGGGATATTAAGTTTGATTTGTTGCGATTGCAGTCTTTTTTCCCAGACACCATTTTTGTCTGGTCGGATATCGTGGCTAGAACTGCTTGGCGTATGGCTCGTTCTGTCGCTGGTATTAACAGGGCAAGGGTCAAGGTAAACAAAGCGGTAGCCAAATTTTTCGTACGCAATGGAGGTTTGGCTGTACGCCATCGGGATCTGGAAGATGAAACGTGGCGTTTTTTGCGCGCGGATGGTGTTCACCTAAATGCCATAGGTATTGACCTGTGGCAGCTGGGTTTGCAGGATGGCGTTCAGCGGGTGGTCAGGCTTTGGAGGGCGACACGTACGTAAGGTGTCACGTTCGTGTGCTTTGGCGGTAGGTCTATGGGGTCTTTGAAGGTGGTGCTTAAAAAATATGGGAGGTTTAGGGGGGATTGGGCCCATCCGGAGGGATGGGTGTCCCTTCCATTAAGAACAATACTAAGGTAACAATGGTGTGTCGTTTTTTGGTTGTATCGTGAAGGAAGTAACTGGTTTGTCCCTTGAGCTTGCGTAATATACGGCAGGGGGCCTTTTTATGGAGTATACCGATACAACTATGTTGGTTGAGAAAATATTTTCCCCTTCAAAGACCTCTAGATCAGGCAGGTTTTTAAAGCTGATTTGTGTTCGGTTTAAGGTTATGTAAAAATGTATTTATATGCATTTACGTTGTACGTTTTTTGAGAAAAATTTTCTGTATTTTATTTTGTTATAATAAAAGGCTGCTATGGCCAGTCGACTCCAAAGAAAAACAGGTTGTGTCGTCTGGTCAATGATTAAGTAATAATTTACAAGGGGTTTGTTAGTGGTGGATAACGAGAGCCTCAGTAAATATGCACATCCCTTAGTCAAGTAATGGCCCGGAGCATAGGTGAAACTGGGAGGAGGGCCAGCATGACTGGGGTGGGCAATGAGGCGGAGTGGAGAATGAGGGTAGAAAAATAAAAAAAGAGGCATCTGCTTAGGATTGGTGGGCCTGGAGTTGGGGGGTGTTACCAAGATAAACTGTGGGGGGTGGCAACCTGGCAGTGGTCAGTTGGAGCACGGGTCAAGAAGGAGAAGAAAGTTTTTTCCCACCCTCCCTCCCCAATTTTAATTTTGTTTTTTATTCCTTGAGCTTATTGGTTAGGAATTTTTCGTTACTGTACTGTTGCGTGCTTGTCATAGCAGCGGTAGGTCTATGGGGTCTTTGAAGGTGGTGCTTAAAAAATATGGGAGGTTTAGGGGGGATTGGGCCCATCCGGAGGGATGGGTGTCCCTTCCATTAAGAACAATACTAAGGTAACAATGGTGTGTCGTTTTTTGGTTGTATCGTGAAGGAAGTAACTGGTTTGTCCCTTGAGCTTGCGTAATATACGGCAGGGGGCCTTTTTATGGAGTATACCGATACAACTATGTTGGTTGAGAAAATATTTTCCCCTTCAAAGACCTCTAGATCAGGCAGGTTTTTAAAGCTGATTTGTGTTCGGTTTAAGGTTATGTAAAAATGTATTTATATGCATTTACGTTGTACGTTTTTTGAGAAAAATTTTCTGTATTTTATTTTGTTATAATAAAAGGCTGCTATGGCCAGTCGACTCCAAAGAAAAACAGGTTGTGTCGTCTGGTCAATGATTAAGTAATAATTTACAAGGGGTTTGTTAGTGGTGGATAACGAGAGCCTCAGTAAATATGCACATCCCTTAGTCATGGCATGCATGGGTGTCGTCCACGAGAGAACCTCTCCTAAAGCCCATACACAAAAAAGCCCATCTAGAATTTGACAGGGACCATGCTGAAAAAGATGAAGACTACTGGGACTGTGTACTCTGGAGTGATGAGACCAAAATGTTTTTGGAACTGATGGCTTCAGAACTGTATGGCATTGCAAAGGTAAAACATGGTGGCAGTGTCCTTCTGTGGGGCTGCATGAATTCTTCTGGTGTTGGGGGGCTGCCTTTCATTGATGGTATCATAAATTCACAGATGTACTGCTCTATATTGAAAGAGAAGATGCTACCATCACTCTGTGCCATTGATCGTCGTGCACTTTTCCAACATGACAATGGTCCAAAACACACATCTAAGGCCGCTGTTGCATTTTTGAAGAAGAACAGGGGGAAAGTGATTCAGTGGCCAAGTATGCCTCCTGATCTGAACCCAATCGAACACCTATGGAGAGTTCTGAAGAGACAAATTGAGCATCACTCTCCATCCAGCATCCAGGCTCTAAAAGAGGTCGTTCTTGAAGAATGAAAAAAGATAGATGTTGCAATATGTCCTCAACGTGTTCACTCCGTGCCTAGAAAACTTGGTACTGTCCTTACAAATCATGGAGGTCATACAAAATACTAGATGTAGTAGTTTTGTTGTGGTGTGTTTTCATTTTTGCATCAACTAATTTGAGAAAAACTGAAGATTTTGTAATCTAAGTTCTAATATTAACCTTATGCCGCGTACACACGGTCGGACTTTCCGGCATACTTGGTCCGGCGGACCAGAGTGTGCCGGACAATCCGCCCGTGTGTAGGCACCGGCGGACTTTTCCGGCGGACTTTTTCCCAAAAGCCCGCCGGACCTAGATTTGAAGAAAGTTCTAAATCTTTCCGCCGGACTCAGTTTCGGGCGGAAAGTCCGCTCGTGTGTGTGCTGGTCCGACGGAAAGCCCGCTCGTGTGTAGGCTGGTCCGACGGACCAGATACAACACGAGGGCAGGGTATTGCATCTCACGCTCGCTGCAATAGGAAAAACACATTTTCCTATTGCGGCGAGCGCGGGGCATACCAGGCCCTTAGGTCTGGTATGGATTATAAAGGGGAACCCCGCTACGCCGAAAAAACGGCGTGGGGTCCCCCTAAAATCCATACCAGACCCCGATCCGAGCACGCAGCCTGGCCGGTCAGGAAAGGGGGTGGGGACGAGCGAGCGCCCCCCCCCCTCCTGAACCGTACCAGGCCGCATGCCCTCAACATGGGGGGTGGGTGCTTTGGGGGAGGGGGGCGCCCTGCGCCCCCCCCCAAAGCACCTTGTCCCCATGTTGATGAGGACAAGGGCCTCTTCCCGACAACCCTGGCCGTTGGTTGTCGGGGTCTGCGGGCGGGGGCTTATCGGAATCTGGGAGCCCCCTTTAATAAGGGGGCCCCCAGATCCCGGCCCCCCACCCTATGTAAATGAGTATGGGGTACATGGTACCCCTACCCATTTACCTAGGAAAAAAGTGTAAGTAATAAAACACACTACACAGGTTTTTAAAATATTTTATTAAACAGCTCCGGGGGGGGGGATCTTCCTCCGGCTTCGGGGGTCTTCTTCCGGCTTCGGGGGTCCCTCCGCTTCATCTTCTCCCGGCGTCCGGTTGGTTCTTCTCCGCTCTCCGGCCTCTTCTCCCGGTGTCGCAGGTCTTCGGCCGGCCCCTCCGCTCTCTTCATGTAGCTCTATTGCGAGCGGAGGTCCGGACTTCTGGGCTTCTTGGCTTCTTGGCTTCTCTTCTCTTCTCTTCCCCCAGATGTTGACACGACGCTCTCTCCGGCTGGACTGGTCTCTGAGGGCTGCGTTGTGACTTATATAGGCGGAGACCCCGCCCCCATATGATGTCACAGTCCTTGGGCATGCTGGGACTGTGACGTTTTAGGGGGCGTGGTCGACCACGCCCCCTAAAACGTCACAGTCCCAGCATGCCCAAGGACTGTGACATCATATGGGGGCGGGGTCTCCGCCTATATAAGTCACAACGCAGCCCTCAGAGACCAGTCCAGCCGGAGAGAGCGTCGTGTCAACATCTGGGGGAAGAGAAGAGAAGAGAAGCCAAGAAGCCAAGAAGCCCAGAAGTCCGGACCTCCGCTCGCAATAGAGCTACATGAAGAGAGCGGAGGGGCCGGCCGAAGACCTGCGGCACCGGGAGAAGAGGCCGGAGAGCGGAGAAGAACCAACCGGACGCCGGGAGAAGATGAAGCGGAGGGACCCCCGAAGCCGGAAGAAGACCCCCGAAGCCGGAGGAAGATCCCCCCCCCGGAGCTGTTTAATAAAATATTTTAAAAACCTGTGTAGTGTGTTTTATTACTTACACTTTTTTCCTAGGTAAATGGGTAGGGGTACCATGTACCCCATACTCATTTACATAGGGTGGGGGGCCGGGATCTGGGGGCCCCCTTATTAAAGGGGGCTCCCAGATTCCGATAAGCCCCCGCCCGCAGACCCCGACAACCAACGGCCAGGGTTGTCGGGAAGAGGCCCTTGTCCTCATCAACATGGGGACAAGGTGCTTTGGGGGGGGGGCGCAGGGCGCCCCCCTCCCCCAAAGCACCCACCCCCCATGTTGAGGGCATGCGGCCTGGTACGGTTCAGGAGGGGGGGGGGGCGCTCGCTCGTCCCCACCCCCTTTCCTGACCGGCCAGGCTGCGTGCTCGGATCGGGGTCTGGTATGGATTTTAGGGGGACCCCACGCCGTTTTTTCGGCGTAGCGGGGTTCCCCTTTATAATCCATACCAGACCTAAGGGCCTGGTATGCCCCGCGACGGGGCTAGCAAGGTGTCAATCTCGCCGATAAAAGCGGCAAGATTGACATCCTTTTCTAGTCCCGTCGCACCTGAGTCACGTTCAAAATGAACGGACTTGTCCGTGTGTGGGCAAGTCCGTTCATTCTGAAAGTCCGCCGGAACTCCGGCGAAAGTCCGTCGGAAAGACGGGCGGACTTAGCCCGCCGGAAAGTCCCGGCGTGTGTGGGCAAGTCCGTCCGTTTTAAAGTCCGGCGCACCTGGCGGACAAAGTCCGTCGGAAAGTGTGCCGGACCAAGTAGGATAGAAAGTCCGCTCGTGTGTACGCGGCATTACTTTCATGTAATGAGCTAAACTAATCATTGAGATGTTGATTAAAACCTTACTTTTCATTGCTCATCTATGCTGAGCTCTGTAAATACAGTATCTCACAAAAGTGAGTACACCCCTCACATATTTGTAAATATTTTATTATATCTTTTCTTGTGACAACACTGAAGAAATGACACTTTGCTACAATGTAAAGTAGTGAGTGTACAGCTTGTATAACAGTGTAAATTTGCTGTCCCCTCAAAATAACTCAACACACAGCCATTAATGTCTAAACCGCTGGCAACAAAAGTGTTGCACCCCTAAGGGAAAATGTCCAAATTGGCCCCAATGATCTATTTTCCCTCCCCGGTGTCATGTGACTCGTTAGTGTTACAAGGTCTCAGGTGTGAATGGGGAGCAGGTGTGTTAAATTTGGTGTCATCGCTCTCACTCTCTCATACTGGTCACTGGAAGTTCAACATGGCACCTCATGGCAAAGAACTCTCTGAGGATCTAAAAAAAAAGAATTGTTGCTCTACATAAAGATGGCCTAGGCTATAAGAAGATTGCCAAGACCCTGAAACTGAGCTGCAGCACGGTGGCCAAGACCATACAGCGGTTTAACAGGACAGCTTCCACTCAGAACAGGCCTCGCCATGGTCGACCAAAGAAGTTGAGTGCACGTGCTCAGCGTCATATCCAGAGGTTGTCTTTGGGAAATAGACATATGAGTGCTGCCAGCATTTCTGAAGAGGTTGAAGTGGTGGTGGTGAGGGGGGGGGGGGGGGTCAGCCTGTCAGTGCTCAGACCATATGCCACACACTGCATCAAAGATCACATGAAAATATTTAATAAAATATTTACAAAAATGTGAGGGGTGTACTCACTTTTATGAGATACTGTATATATCAACGAATATAGTTTTGTGTGTTTATTAACAAATCATTAAGGTCTCCTTTACATTGACGCATTACAGCAATATGCTCGATTACAATACATGGCAGTTGACGCATTGTGGTGCTGTTCATTTCAAAAAGCACCCTAGCGTGCTAAGTTAATTTTGCGGTACATTGTAGCATAGAATTTGCAAAATGTCTGATATTTGAGACATTTTGTGCATTAAAAGCCTATTGATTTCAATGGGATGCGTTAAAGCAACACACATTAGCATTTGCTATAACACGTGTTAATGCAAATGTATTAACCATATTGCACAAATGTAAATTAGCCCTTTATGTATTTTAAATCCAACTAGTGTAAATATTTGCATTTCACTTGATTACAGGCTATTGTAATCCCAAGTATAACAGTTTAGGTATGGGGGGGGGTATTCAGGTATTCTGCACATAACTGACAAGGAGTATGCTGCAATAAAATATGAAATATGAAATGAAATGAAATGAAATGAAATGAAAGAATTTGGAGATTTGGTTGAGGCTGGGAGCAAAGCAATAGAATGGACTTTTTTGAGTTAGGATTACATACTTGAATAGAGTTTTTTTTGTTTTGTTTACCAGAGTTTAGTGTCACTTCAAGTCAGAAAGTCCATTTAATTTACCTATAAGTGTAAACTGGGTAGACATATTTTTCTAACACCATTGCGCTGCTCAGCTTGCTTGCAATCGATTGTGCAGATTGAAAATCTATTGCTAGCTGCTGCAATAAATGACTCCCTGTGGTGGGTGTAAGCTATTCCAAAGCGTGTGATAACAATTAGTGGCACACAGAGCACAGTGCATGATCGTGTATCTCACACCTTATGAACCATTTTGTTCTATTGATCTCTGTTCTTCCTATCTGTTCTCGTAGCATGTGCTCATCAAGTTTGAACTTTGGTGGATTGATGGCTTCACAACAAGAAGCAGTTTTATGTGCTGCCATTTTTCTTAAGCAGCAAAGTGGCCCCCACCCCCCAAAACCCCCACCACCACCCTCACTTTTTTTTTTTTTTTTTTAGAATGAATACAATTATGCCTTACACTGCAGATCATCACAGCCTGTCACACTATAGCCAGAAATCTAAAGAACATTAAAGCAGAACTCCAGCCAAAACAAAAAACAAAACAAAATTAGATACAAATGAATAGCCCATTAAAAGATAAAATAACAAATCTAGCTTTTACAGCATTATTCACCTTCAGTTTAGTGATCTCCCCCACAGTACTTTTTATGCCGCTGGATATCCTTAGTCTAAAGGTCATCATTGAACTTACTTTGTCTGAGCCCAGGTTGTCCTGGACACCCCCCCCCCCCCCAGCCTGTAAAACAAAAATAAAGCTATATTAACCTTCAATCCAGAGATTTCCCATACAGTACTCCTTTTCCACCACTAGATGCCCTCAGTCTGGTGACCAGCATCGCTCCTCCTTATTCCTTGGGATCGGGGCACCACCAGTGCAGAGCTTCCTCAGGAATGGCATCAGGCATGTTTGAGTGCTTGTGCACACAAAGTGAGCACTATTATCACTAGATTGGGACTATTATTTAAAGCGACTACAGTGTTGCCATATTATATTATGTTATTTGTTTATTTACTAATGTGTAGCACCTAGCGCAGTGTATTTATTTACTTTTTATTGGTATTCGCACAGCAAATTTTTCACTGCAGCCGCTAATTGTATAGATAAATCTATTTTTTTCATATCTTTGGCCCTTTGGTTTTATATATATATATATATATATATATATATATATATATATATATATATATCTTTTGAGTCACAACTATTGTCCAGTGTTCACTAGAGTGGCCATGGATCTATTTAATCACATGGGGAGTAGAAGTTTTGATGTGGGGGACCTATTCAAAAAAGCTGATAATGTACAACATAATGATTTAGATCAATGGTTCAAACAACTTAAAACCTCCATGAATAAACAGATACATACTTGGTGGGATATTGTCACAATGGAGCAGTACATTGGTGACAAAATAACATCTGGAAGCCTTAGGTGGGACGTAGGTCCTAACAATGGAATGACTGAACAACACTTGACTGAAGTGTGGATGGAGTTCTTCAGTCAATGTGAACAAAAACTGATGGGGATAATTATACATAGGAGAAAATGTAAACTCTATACCATATATTCTCGAGTATAAGCTGACCCGAATATAAGCCGAGGCACCTAATTTTACCACAAAAAACTGGGCAAACTTATTGATTCGAGTATAAACCTAGGGTGAGAAATGCGCAGCTACTGTAAGTGGAAAAGAGGGTCAACAATGCCCATTTGCAGCCTCACTGTGCTCATTTGCAGCCATAGGTCCCCAGAACTTCAAACTCGGTAGTTAAGGGTTCCTAGATGCCCCCTAGCTGCAGACAAAATTTGCGGTCTCTGGACCCAAAGGGTCCCAAAATGACATTAGTGCAGATGGACACAGTTGACCGAATTTGGGGCCCCGTATCTCAGGGCCACTTAGTGCTAGGAACCCCAAGTTTGGTGTGCAAACCCAGTGGAACCAGCACTACAACATATGCAAAGCTGGGGTTCCTAGCACCAAGTGGCCCCAAGATATGGGACCCCAAAGTCAGTTTGGAAAATGTCAAGCACTTTTCTGCAGCAGAGAATGACATTTTCCGAACCGATTTTGGGGCCCCGTATCTCGGGGACTCTTGGTGCTAGGAACCCCAGCTTTGGATATGTTGTAGTGCACACCAAATTTGGGATTCCTGGCACCAAATGGTCCCGAGATACGGTGCCCCAAATTCAGTTCAGGAAATGTCATTCTCTGTTGCAGAAAAGTGCTTGACTCGAGTATAAGCCGAGGGGGGCATTTTCAGCACAAAAAAAAGTGCTGAAAAACTCGGCTTATACTCGAGTATATACATAGAACAGAAAATCTCTGAACTAAAGGGGCTTATGTCCCCTTTTATGAATTCAGCAGAATACCAAGAAAAACAATAAAAAATTACAAGAGTCTGTACAAAAAAATAGAAAATGACACCAAAACAAAAAAAATTAAAGAAGTACTCTAAAGACAAAAAAGATTATGGCACCAATAAAATCTATTAGTGGCAGGAGAATATGAATGGAGAAAATGTGAGTAACCCTGTAGAAAATAGAAATATCCAGGTGATACAGGACAGTTTCTCCAGATCTCAGAATAATAATACCTACACTCTACCACGTCAGTTTAAGCCTCCCCCCATGGGAAGAGATGATTCCCCACAGTATTCTGTCCCAACTCAGAATAGATATGAACCATTACAATATGCACATTACCACTCACCCAACCCCCATAGAGGTCCACCAGTTCACTCTAGACCATGGGTCTTCAAACTATGGCCCTCCAGTTGGTCGGGAACAACAATTCCCATCATGCCTAGTCATGTCTGTGAATGTCAGAGTTTTACAATGCCTCATGGGATGTGTAATTCTGCAACAGCTGGAGGGCCGTAGTTTGAAGATCCCTGCTCTAGACCATGGAGGGGCAGAGGGAGAGGGAGGGGTAGAGGTAAAAACAATAATCAACAGTATACTAGACATCCCCAGTGGAAGGGGGGAGGGAATGGAGAGAGCCCTACAAACCTTACCCCAGGACCCCCAATACAATGCCCCAGCGGGAAGCCCCATACCAAAACACCACACACGACGGAAACATGGGTGCAGAGGGGGAAAATCAAACAAAAAGAAAAAACAGAAAACTAGGAGAAGGTGTATTTAATCTTAGCAGAGTTGCACTTACAGACCGAGAGTTATACGTTTTAAACCAAGGTCTGAAATATGCACCTACTAAGAACCTAGATAAATTTGAAGCATACATTGATTTACAAAAATTTGGTAGAACATTGGGTATTAAAAAGCATTTTGCCACCAAAAATGGTACCTCCGCCAAAGCACAACCATTTAAATATGCACATAGTGGACTTCGTATCAAATCTATGTTTAACCCTAAAACACCAGCTCATCAATTTATAGAAGTTTTTTTTTAAAAATGGTTGAAGTAGACATTAGAGAAATTCCTATAAAAAAGGATTTTAAGGATAAAAAAATATAGGAATTAGGAATATAGAAAAACAGAAAAACATTGTAATACATCTGGCAGACAAAGGGGGGGGGGGGGGGGGGTATTGTTGTTCTTAATAAAAAGGATTATAAGGCAGAAATGCAACGTGTCCTCAATGATGAAAGTACATACAAGAAAAATCAACAAGAATCCCACTAAAGAGCTAAAACCAGCACTACAGGATTTAGTTAGTTATGAAGCAGGAGATATTTTGAACAAAAGAGAATCAAGGTACTTGGTTCCGGATGTGCCAGTTATGCTGATACTTTACCAAGTACCAAAGGTACATAAAAATGCAGAGCAACCACCAGGCAGACCAATTCTGAGTGGTATAAACTTATTATTCTCCAGGTTAGGGGAGTACATTGATGTGTACTTCCAACTATTAGTGAGTAAAAGTCTTAGCTATCTCAAGGACAGTAAGGATGTCATTAACTACTTACAAGAAGTCCTAGCAGATGACAATAGTATACTGGTTACAATAGTTGTATACCAATATTCGACAATCTGATGCCATAAAAATGGTCAAATAGGGAATGAATAAGCACACCAACTTAAAATATAAACAGAAACAATTTATACTTCGGGGTTTGAAACTCGCTATGACTAATAATTTTTTCTGGTATGGTGGTCAGCACTATAACCAGATTAAGGATGTCTTAATTGGGGGCAAAATATGCCCCCAGTTTTGCTAACATCTTCCTCAACAAGTGGGAGGGTGAGGCAATATATGGAAACATATGGCCAGATCTGCGGGTATACCGCAATTATGTAGACAAAATAATGTTGGTTTGGCAGGGGACAGCTGCTACCTTAAATTAATTCATTGGACATATTAATAACAACTAAAACTGGTAAGTACAAATATTTAAAAAAACACTAAAATCCTAATCAAAATAATTAATATTATGACTAGTCGACTAAATGACTGGAATTAACCCTAAATGTTGGTAAATTTGTTTACCAACATTTAGGGTTAATTTCAGTCATTTAGTCGACTAGTCATAGTATTAATTACCGTATAGGTTGTTATATATGTTGCTAGTGTCACGTACCTGGTAGGTTGTGAGCCTGAAGTGCAGGAAAAGACCTCCCTTACAGCTCCCACTCCCGTTCCCCTGGAATGGAGACAGAGGGCCAGGAGTGAAGAGTGGTATGGGTGCCTGGCAGGATCAACAGTTGCTGAAAGTCCAGTAGTGGTGGCACCCTCTGGAGTCAGTAGTCTGAGGTGTAGACTGAGGACAGAGACTGGAACCAGGAACAACAGCAGGTAATAGCAGACTGGAAGCTGGACTGGAACCAGGAACAACAGCAGGTAATAGCCTGGAACGCTGGACTGGAACAACAGCAGAAGATAGCCTGGAACACTGGACTGGAACCAGGAACAACAGCAGGTAATAGCCTGGAACGCTGGACTGGAATACAGCAGAAGGTAGCCTGGAACGCTGGACTGGAACACAGCAGAAGATAGCCTGGAACGCTGGGCTGGAACACAGCAGAAGGTAGCCTGGAACGCTGGGCTGGAACACAGCAGAAGGTAGCCTGGAACGCTGGACTGGAACACAGCAGAAGATAGCCTGGAACGCTGGGCAGGAACACAGCAGAAGGTAGCCTGGAACGCTGGACTGGAACCAGGAACAACAGCAGGTAATAGCAGACTGGAAGCTGGACTGGAACCAGGAACAACAGCAGGTAATAGCAGACTGGAAGCTGGACTGGAACCAGGAACAACAGCAGGTAATAGCAGACTGGAAGCTGATGAACACAGCGGAGGGTCAACAAGCCGGTGGTCAGTAACGTTCGGACAGCAGAGGTACCAGGGGTAATGCAGAGGGATGGTCAGGCAAGCCAAGAGGGTCTGGTGCAGGCAGATAGCAGGATCGTCAAACAGGAAGCCGGGTCAGATAACAGGATACACAGATCAGATCAGGTAACACTCACAGAATGCTGTAGAGCAGACAGCGGGGATGGAGTGTGACAGGCAGGTTTAAATAGCCCGCCTGACACCAGCGGGAGTGCGCGCGCGCGTGCCCGTGCGTGACCGCACCCGTGAACGCGCACGTATGCGCAATGGGACCCGTGGCCGGGTTCCCGTGCGCCTGGGACGCCGGTTACTGGCAGGATCTTCATGACATTGCCCCCCCCCCAAGGGGCAGCCTCCGGATGCCCCTTTGAAAAAATTTCTCTGGATGAGCTGTTTTAAAGGCTTGTAACAAGTCTTCAGCATGAATATTATCCTCTGGTTCCCAAGAATTCTCCTCTGGGCCAAACCCCTTCCACTTTATTAAGAATTGATTTTGGTTACCTCTTTTCCTGTGGTCCATGATAGCCTCCACCTCGAATTCCTCTTCCCCATCTACCAGGATTGGATCAGGAGGATCCGTACTTCGACCTGGAAATGGGTTGGTAATAGATGGTTTAAGCAAGGACACGTGAAAAACTGGATGTACCTTTAGTGAATCCGGAAGTTCAAGTTCATATGCAACTTCATTAATTCTCCGTTTAACAGGGAATGGTCCAAGAAATTGGGACCCAATTTCTTGGAAGGGTAGGCCAACCTGAGGTTTATGGTGGACAACCATACCTGATCCCCAGGTGCAAGTAAGAGCTCACCTCGCCTCTTTTTATCGAAGGTTGCTTTGTTGTACTCCTGGGTTCTGGTCATGGTGTCCTGTAAAACTTGGTTGTTAGAGGTAAAGAAATCCAATTTCTCCTGGACTGCGGGTACTGTGCATTCTGGAAGAGAATTTGGTAAAAATGAGGGGTGGAAACCATAATTCGCAAAAAACGGAGTTTGCTTGATAGCAGAATGAATAGAATTGTTATAAGCGAATTCGGCCAATGGTAAAAGAGCAATCCAATTATCTTGGGCAAAGGAAGAAAAACAGCGCAAATATTGTTCAAGGGTCTGGTTTGTTCTTTCTGTTTGCCCATTAGTCTGGGGGTGATAAGCCGATGAAAATGAGAGTTCAATGTCCAAGGTTTTACACAAAGCCCTCCAGAATCGAGAGGTAAATTGTACCCCTCGATCTGAAACGATATTAACTGGTACCCCATGGAGCCTGACGACCTCTTTAATGAATGCTTGTGCTGTTTCTGTAGCTAAAGGGGTGCCCTTCATTGGGACAAAGTGCGCCATCTTCGACAACTGGTCCACTATGACAAAGATTGAAGTGAAGCCCCCGGCCGGGGGTAGTTCTACAATAAAATCTATAGAGAGCATTTTCCAGGGTCTATCTGGGACAGGCAAGGGTTTTAGTAGACCCCATGCCTTTGTTTTGTGCCCTTTGTTCCTAAGGCAGGTGGTACAGGACTCTACAAACTCTTTACAATCTTTGCGCAGCTGAGGCCACCAGAAGGTGCGCTGAACCAACTCAGTGGTCTTAGCCACACCGAAATGCCCAGCCAGCGCATGATCGTGACAAAGCTCTAGTACTGGAACTCGTAGTGTTTCAGGTATAAAGATCCTAATCTCATGCCACAATAACCCATCCTTAACCTGGAGCTCTGTCTTAATGGAAGATTCTATTCCTGCGGAGGCCTGTTTAATCTGGGAAAGCAGGTTTCCCTGAAGTAGAAGAAAGTTCCCCGGAGACAAAATGGTGTCTGGAGGGGAAATCTCTTGAGGTTTGTGAAACATCCTAGACAGGGCGTCAGGTTTGGTATTCTTGGAGCCAGGACGGTAAGTGACATGGAAGGAGAACCTGGAGAAAAAGAGAGCCCACCTGGCCTGACGTGGTTTCAACCTCTTTGCAGACCTCAAATACTCCAGGTTCTTATGATCTGTAAAGATTAAAACTGGATGAGCGGCACCCTCCAACAGATAGCGCCACTCCTCCAATGCTGACTTGATTGCCAACAACTCTCTGTCACCTACATCATAATTTCTCTCTGCCGTGGATAATTTACAAGAAAAGAAGGCCACAGGATGCAGCAGGGCCTTGGTTCCCTGTCTTTGGGATAATACTGCCCCTACAGCAATTTCAGATGCATCCACTTCTAGAATAAATGGCAGAGAGGAATCTGGATGCTTTAGTACAGAGGCGGAGGTAAAAAGGCCCTTGAGAGTCTCAAAAGCCTTTTGAGCCTCGGCTGACCAATGGAAGCGTGTACCCTGTTTGGTAAGCTGTGTGATGGGTGCAATGATGGCTGAGAACCCCTTAATAAATATGCGGTAAAAATTAGCGAATCCAACGAATCGCTGGATTCCTTTCTTATCAGTCGGGACTGGCCAATCTAGAACAGCCGTGACCTTCTGGGGGTCCATTTTAATGCCCTTACTGGAAATTACTAACCCTAAAAATGGAATACTTTCCTGTTCAAATTCACATTTTTCAGCCTTTGCATATAGACCGTGTTGTCGAAGTCGGCCCAATACACTTCTGACGTGCCTGCGATGGGATTCAAGGGAACAAGAGAAAATCAATATGTCGTCTAAATAGACGATGACAAACAGGTCTAGAAAGTCACGTAACACATCATTAATAAAGTATTGAAATGTGGCAGGGGCATTACACAGGCCGAAAGGCATCACGAGGTACTCAAAATGTCCATAACGGGTACGAAAAGCGGTCTTCCATTCGTCTCCATCCCTAATACGAACTAAATTGTAGGCCCCACGGAGATCAAGTTTGGTGAATATGGTAGCCGTCCCCAGTCTCTGAAACAACTCTGGTACTAAGGGGAGAGGGTACCGATTCTTCACAGTAATTTTGTTTAGTTCGCGGTAATCCACACACGGCCTGAGGGTTTTATCTTTTTTCTGCACGAAGAAGATGCCTGAACCTGCGGGGGACGTGGATGGACGAATGAAGCCTCTTTTGAGGTTTTCGTCAATGTATTCCTTCAATGCCCCTTGCTCCACCTCAGTCAGGGGAAATATTCTTCCAAAAGGAATTTCAGCACCAGGAAGTAACTCAATGGGACAGTCATAGGCCCGGTGAGGGGGTAACACCTCTGCCCTCTGTTTACTAAATACATCCAGGAAATCATGATAGGCGGAAGGAATGGATTGATGTAGACTAGGATCTGTATCTAGGCATAACAGAGTAGAGTTCTCCTGAATGTTCTGGGTTCTGCAAAACTGTTGGCAGTAAGGAGAGGGAAAGGTCACCTCACCCATGATCCAATTTATGTCCGGATTATGGGCCTGTAACCATGGCATGCCGAGTATTATGGGGAACAGGGGTGAAGCGATAATGTCCAGGCGCAGCTGTTCCTGATGGACGTTGGAAACTAAAACGGGTATTGGCATAGTCTCTTGGGTGACAGGTCCAGACTTGATAGCGGTCCCATCAGCTAGATGGATAGAGAGTCCATGGGCTTTAGGTGACAAAGGTATTTGGTGTTTGATGGCAAAACGAGAATCCATGAAACAGCTGCAAGCTCCTGAGTCAATAATGGCGGTGATTTGTAGATCCTTTCCTGGAAGCTGTAGCAGAAGAGGAAGAGCAAGGTGAGTGGTATTTTTAACCAGAGATGTCACATAGTCAGTAGATAGGGATAAACACTTACGGAGTTTAAGGGGACAGTGCCTGGGTTCCCCACAATACAGGCACAAGTTATTTGCTCAACGACGTTGTCGTTCCTCTGGGGTGAGTGAAGGCCGCAGGACTCCTAATTGCATTGGCTCAGGTAAGTTAAGCGTGGAGGTAGGTGGTGTTGATGATGGGTGATGGGGAACCTTAGGGGTAACCCAAGTTGGACGAGAAGACCCCATAGCTCTCTCAGACCTGCGCTCTCGTAGGCATCGATCGATCTGGATAGCTAGATCGATTAAAGCATTTAAAGTCTGTGGTGTACCCACCCTGGCCAGTTCATCCTTCAGAGGATCAGAAATTCCCAACCAAAATTGATAACGGAGAGCCGCATCGTTCCAGTTAGTATCCGCACTCCACTTCCTGAATTCAGCCACATAATCCTCTGCTGCTCTGCGACCTTGTTGAAGGGTGTGTAGAGCCGCCTCTGCAGTTACAGATAGCTGGGGGTCATCATATAACTGGCCTAGTGCGTCAAAGAAAGTGGAGAGGTTGGTCAGAGATATGTCCTTTTGCTCTAAGAGGCGATGGGCCCAGGTTTGGGGGTCACCAGAGAGTAGAGAGATTACGTAGCCCACCTTTGTAGCCTCCAGGGAAAAGGTACGTGGCTGAAGAGCAAAAAATAGTTCGCAGGAGTTGCGGAAGGCTCTGAACTTATGGCGATTTCCGAAGAAACGTTCAGGTGTGGGAACCTTAGGTTCCGGAGGGAGCATCACCACCGTTGAGGAAGGCCCAACTGAAGGAGCAGGAGCAGAGGAAGCTCCCTGGGCCCCAATGGGGTTAGACAGGGTTAAGACTCGTTCCTCCAGTCTGGTGTATCCTTGCTGCAGATTTTTGACTGCTTCAGTCAATCCTGCCAGGTGTGCACAGAGTTCCTCCACGGGAGACGTTCCCTGCTCAGGCTCAGACATGGCTCTGTCTGCTACTGTCACGTACCTGGTAGGTTGTGAGCCTGAAGTGCAGGAAAAGACCTCCCTTACAGCTCCCACTCCCGTTCCCCTGGAATGGAGACAGAGGGCCAGGAGTGAAGAGAGGTATGGGTGCCTGGCAGGATCAACAGTTGCTGAAAGTCCAGTAGTGGTGGCACCCTCTGGAGTCAGTAGTCTGAGGTGTAGACTGAGGACAGAGACTGGAATGCAGGACTGGAACCAGGAACAACAGCAGGTAATAGCAGACTGGAAGCTGGACTGGAACCAGGAACAACAGCAGGTAATAGCAGACTGGAAGCTGGACTGGAACCAGGAACAACAGCAGGTAATAGCCTGGAACGCTGGACTGGAACAACAGCAGAAGATAGCCTGGAACACTGGACTGGAACCAGGAACAACAGCAGGTAATAGCCTGGAACGCTGGACTGGAATACAGCAGAAGGTAGCCTGGAACGCTGGACTGGAACACAGCAGAAGATAGCCTGGAACGCTGGGCTGGAACACAGCAGAAGGTAGCCTGGAACGCTGGACTGGAACACAGCAGAAGATAGCCTGGAACGCTGGGCTGGAACACAGCAGAAGGTAGCCTGGAACGCTGGACTGGAACCAGGAACAACAGCAGGTAATAGCAGACTGGAAGCTGGACTGGAACCAGGAACAACAGCAGGTAATAGCAGACTGGAAGCTGGACTGGAACCAGGAACAACAGCAGGTAATAGCAGACTGGAAGCTGATGAACACAGCGGAGGGTCAACAAGCCGGTGGTCAGTAACGTTCGGACAGCAGAGGTACCAGGGGTAATGCAGAGGGATGGTCAGGCAAGCCAAGAGGGTCTGGTGCAGGCAGATAGCAGGATCGTCAAACAGGAAGCCGGGTCAGATAACAGGATACACAGATCAGATCAGGTAACACTCACAGAACGCTGTAGAGCAGACAGCGGGGATGGAGTGTGACAGGCAGGTTTAAATAGCCCGCCTGACACCAGCGGGAGTGCGCGCGCGCGTGCCCGTGCGTGACCGCACCCGTGAACACGCGCGCATGCGCAATGGGACCCGTGGCCGGGTTCCCGTGCGCCTGGGACGCCGGTTACTGGCAGGATCTTCATGACAGCTAGGCTCAATCACCTTTTTTGTTGTGATGCCAAATATGAATATTTTATGAATTTGTGGCAAAGTCTTGTATAAAGTCCTCTGTATGGCTAAGCAGTGACCCATTATTTGGGGTATTGCGAGCACTGGGACATGAGATGTGCGTATGTGCAATGAGACTGCTCTTGCCCGTAATTGGCATGAGGGGTATAATAGGATGGGTTGCTGTGCCGTATAGCCAATCTCATGATTAAGTCTGTGTGACGAAACATGTCGGGGCATGGCTATACGGCAACCATCGCGAACATCTGACGCGGCATGCTACACTAGGTGGTGGAGATTTTAATCTGAAGATCGGGTGAGGGTGAGACAGAGTCCGCACACCTTGGGTCCACCGTGACAGCTATATACCACTTTGGGCATTTAATGGAAAGTTTGCTGTGATGTTTCTGCTTACTTTGAAGATATTGATGTGAGTGCAATGATTGAAGATTTTGTAGTGATATATTAAGCTGGTTTTATGGTATCACACTATTGGAGCACTTGTTTTCATGTGGAGAGATCCTGGTTTTCTCACGGCTGGATATCAGAGTTCACTTTAACCCTTTCTGTGTGGTTTAAAAGCGTTATAGCCAAACACGAGAGTGTGAGGCAATTTGAGTTGGTGAGTGCTTTTTCCTAAGGGAGCGGAATCACTTGCATATGGTGTGGTGGATGATTAAGAGGATACTACACTAAATCGTTGCTTTTGGATTATTTTATGGACTTTTTGTTCTAAAATTATACATATATATTTTTTCACTTGTCACAGGGTGATAATATAATATTCTACACACATATATATACATTGTGTGCACATTAATGTTTGTTTATCACATTGATTTATATATATTTTTTTTTCACTTTTAGCACCATTATTTTTGTCACTGCCTATTTGAGATAGAGGTTAAAATACTATTCATATTAATAACAACGTATATGGAATTAAATTGACATACATGATCAACAAGCTGACTTTTTGGATTTGCATATTTTCAAGGACGGTGAAAAGCTTAGAACCAAAACCCACTTCAAAACCACTGACAGGAATGATTCCATTCCCGTCGGAAGCTGTCACCATCCACAATGGAAGACTGCAATCCCTAAAGGCCAATTTATGCGTGTATATAGGCAATGATGAATCAATTAAATTAGATAAATATATAAATACACAATTATAAATATATAAATATATAAAGTGTCTCTTCAGTATTGCAGCAGCGCTGTGCACCCCAATTAAACAGGGTCTCTTTCTTAATCTATTTCAGAAAGTTCAAACACGGATCTGATAGCCAGAGTCCCACCAATAAATAATCAAGATGTATTCTGTGAGGGTAGTAATCCTTTCACCAAGCGATACACCACGTGCTGGGGTCCCCAATGAAAACTCACTCACCAGAAATCAGATCAATAAAAGCCTTGATTAATAGTAGTAAATCTGCATCAATATCCAAAGCGACCACCAGATGTCAGTATTATTCCCAGTAGTTCCAAAAGGATATGTAGAAGAAACAAAAATGCTCACATAGCGTGATACTGCTAAACATCTTTATTTGAACCATCCAAACATCCCCTTAAAACCATGCGTACCAAAATTTAATAAACTTTGAGCAAAGATAACAAAGTGCCCTGTGCCTGATTGCGTCCTCCAGTCGTGAAAACCTGTCAGGAGTGCTCCCTGTGTGTAACCACAGTCACACGCTTCCTGGTTCCTCGGTTGGTGGAGCACATGCGTCACTTCCTGTGCGACACGTCCCTAACGTTTCGTCACTTCCTGGACTTCTTCTGCAGACGACTGCAGAAGAAGTCACACGCTTCCTGGTTCCTCGGTTGGTGGAGCACATGCGTCACTTCCTGTGCGACACGTCCCTAACGTTTCGTCACTTCCTGGACTTCTTCTGCAGACGCCTGCAGAAGAAGTCCAGGAAGTGACGAAACATTAGGGACGTGTCTCACAGGAAGTGACGCATGTGCTCCACCAACCGAGGAACCAGGAAGCGTGTGACTGTGGTTACACACAGGGAGCGCTCCTGACAGGTTTTCACGACTGGAGGACGCAATCAGGCACAGTGCACTTTGTTATCTTTGCTCAATGTTTATTAAATTTTGGTACGCATGGTTTTAAGGGGATGTTTGGATGGTTCAAATAAAGATGTTTAGCAGTATCACGCTATGTGAGCATTTTTATTTCTTCTACATATCCTATTGGAACTACTGGGAATAATACTGACATCTGGTGGTCGCTTTGGATATTGATGCAGATTTACTACTATTAATCAAGGCTTTTATTGATCTGATTTCTGGTGAGTGAGTTTTCATTGGGGACCCCAGCACGTGGTGTATCGCTTGGTGAAAGGATTACTACCCTCACAGAATACATCTTGATTATTTATTGGTGGGACTCTGGCTATCAGATCCGTGTTTGAACTTTCTGAAATAGATTAAGAAAGAGACCCTGTTTAATTGGGGTGCACAGCGCTGCTCCAATACTGAAGAGACACTTTATATATTTATATATTTATAATTGTGTATTTATATATTTATCTAATTTAATTGATTCATTATTGCCTATATACATGTTCTACTATTTAAGCAGCTGCTACTAGTCATATAATTATTTATGTGCCGCCCATACACCGTTAGAATATTGTACTAAGCGCAGAGCATTGTTGTTTTTTTGGGACGGGCATATACAACATACATTCATCCAATTTATGCGTATACGCAGAAATTGTTCAGCCTTTAAAGATTATGTAGATCAGACAAATGTTTTGATACAAAGATTTTTGGATAAAGGGTATCCCCATGCTAGGCTACTGGAAGTCAGAGATTCAGTGGGGAGAATAAATAGGGAAACCCTCCTAGAATCCAAACACAAAGAGATGGCAACCCGAGACATTACTTTCATTACGGGTTTCAATAAACAGTATAAACACCTGGAAAAAAGTATTAAAAAATACTGGCCAATTTTACAGAAAGATCCTACACTTAATCAAATCCTACCGAGTAGACCCAAATTTGTTTAGCACAGAGCCCCTGTGTTAAGAACTAAATTAGTAAAAAATATTCCTGACCCCCCCAATTCATCAAGGATGACTATGTTTGACTTTAAAGGTTTTTATAGATGCGGGAGGTGTGGTCCCTGTAAGAGTACCCATGTAGCACCTAGGAAACGGAACAAACACAGAAACAATATTCTATAAAAAACTTTATTACATAGTTACATAGTTAGTCAGGTTGAAAAAAGACACAAGTCCATCTAGTTCAACCATAAAAAAAGAAATTAAATAAATAAATAAAATAAAAAACATCATACAACCCCATATACCCACAGGTGATCCAGAGGAAAGCGAAAAAAACCTCAGAAAAGCAGGATCCAATTTGCTACAGCACGGGAAAAAATTCCTTCCCGATCCCAGAGAGGCAATCGGATTTTCCCTGGATCAACTTTACCTATAAATGTTAGTGCCCAGTTATATTGTGTACATTTAGGAAATAATCCAGGCCTTTCTACTAAGCTGGCCAGAACCACCTCTGGAGGGAGTCTATTCCACATTTTCACAGCTCTTACTGTGAAGAAACCTTTCCGTATTTGGAGATGAAATCTCTTTTCCTCTAGACATAAAGAGTGCCCCCTTGTCCTCAGTGTTGACCGTAAAGTGAATAACTCAACACCAAGTTCACTATATGGAGCCCTTATATATTTATACATGTTGATCATATCCCCCCTTAATCTCCTCTTCTCAAGAGTGAATAAATTCAGTTCCTCTAATCTTTCCTCATAGCTGAGCTCCTCCATGTCTCTTATCAGTTTGGTTGCCCTTCTCTGCACTTTCTCCAGTTCCATGATAACCTTTTTGAGAACTGCTGCCCAAAACTGAACTGCATATTCCAGATGAGGTCTTACTAATGATTTGTACAGGGGCAAAATGATATCTCTCTCTCTCTGGAGTCCATACCTCTCTTAATACAAGAAAGGACTTTGCTCGCTTAGGAAACCACAGCTTGTCATTGCATGCTATTATTGAGCTTATGATCTACCAAAACCCCCAGATCTTTCTCCACCATTGATTACCCCAATTGTACCCCCCCAATATGTATGATGCATATTCTTAGCCCCCAAGTGCATAACTTTACATTTATCAACATTAAGTCTCATCTGCCACATAGTCACCCAATTAGACAGTGCATTGAGGTTGGCTTGTAAATTGGAGACATCCTGTAAGGACGTTATTCCACTGCATGGCTTAGTGTCATCTGCAAAGACAGAAATGTTACTTTTAATCCCAGACCCTATATCATTTATAAGGATATTAAAAAGTAAGGGTCCCAGCACTGAACCTTGGGGTACACCACTGATAACCTTAGACCATTCAGAGTAAGATTCACTACTCTCTGCATTCTGTCTTTTAGCCAGTTCTCTATCCATTTACAAAATGATATTTTGAAGCCTGTAGACTTTACTTTACACATGAGCCTTGTGTGGGGAACTGTGTCAAACGCTTTTGCAAAATTCAAGTACACGCTGAGCTGTCAGTGGCTGCTTTGCTATGGAGGGGTTGCATAGGAGGCAGCCGACAATGGAAGCCCCATAGTGACTCAATGGGTGACGTTACTTCCCATTAATTTCCCAGCCGTTGTTGGCTGTGTCCTCTGCAGAGCTTCCACTGCCAGAGACCGGACCAAAGTGGCTTCAAAAAAGGTATGTATAGTGATTTCTTCTTTACAGGGCTAGATAGGTTAGTCTTAGATCATGGATGCCTATAGATTCAGAGATTTTAGTGATAGTTAAACTTCTACTTTAAATGATGATATGTAAATATAGATTTATGGCCAAATTCTGGTGACTTGCAGAATGGTAATGAAGCGTATATTATTTGTGCCTTTTTTACAACTCGTCATTTGTTTAAGGTGGTTATGTACTTATTAAATCTCTGTTTTTCTCTGAGAACACTGTGTAACTCACAATTATTTGTTGGGACACAAAACATTTATTTTTTATTCCGCATCCGATCCCAGGCACAACATGAGCTCGCAGCGACTGGCAATGCTGACAGGTGTTTGCATCTCTGTAAATCAGGAATATGCTTAACGCAATAACGTCAGCCAAGTTTTCCAATTATTCAGCGGCAGTGCATTCAGAACAAGCTGAGTTGCAGCCTTGAAATTGTAACACTTAAGGATAAGACACATTTCTGCAATAAAAAAAAAAAGATTATTTCAATAAAACTGCCTACTTACAACACAATACAACACAAGACAGCAGGCATAAAAATAAATCAGTTCCTTGTCATGAATTTTAGATTCAAATGGCGTTCATTTAGGGTTCTACTTATAAAAAATTGATGTGTGATTTGCATATTGATCTTACATTTTACAGTATTTATCATTTTCAAAGAGGACTCACCTATCCACATACAAGACAAGAAAAAGGTGTACATATCTGGGACTTTTAAGGTGCCAAACGTAAGGAAAAATTATAATTAAAATCTTTTTTTTTTTTTATTATTATTGTAAAGAAAAACTCTCAGTGAAGCAGTTGTATCATAGATTTTAACAATCGTGCAACTTAAAAACATCACAGAATTTCCCCCCCCTAATTTATCTACAACCTTATGTATCTTTATTACATTACAAATGCACCATTACATATCCAAATATGTTAAATGGATAGTTAAGTAGTTCCAGTAGAATTCATTAAAGTGAATAAGGTACAGGTGGCGTCTTGTTCTTCAACGCATTTCCAGAGTTTTTCATTCCAAAAATAAAAAAAAGATTTCAATTATATTTTTGTCTTAGTTTTGGCTCCTTAAAAGTTCCACAGATGTTCACCTTTTTGCTGTCTATCAAAATGGGGATATGATGCCAGTTGATAACCCATTAATCCTTCTTCTTCTGTATATACACTGAATGCCTATAACTTTATGACCAAACACTTCACATTGAGAAGGTCCCCCTTTCGCTGCCAATATAGAGCCTTTTTCTGCCAACACATCTCTAAACCATAAGGGTATGGACTCCAATAGACCTCTGAAGGTATGCTGTGCTATCTGGCACCAAGCCGTCAGTAGCAGATCCTTTAAGTCCTGTAAGTTGTGAGGTGGGCCCTCCAATGATCCGCCTTTTTTTCCAGCACATCCCACAAATGATGACGATTGGGTTGACATCTGGAGAATGTGGAAGTCAACACCTCTCACGTGTTCTTCAAACAATTCTTGAACCATGTTTACAGTGTGGCATGGTGCTTTATCCTGCTAAAAGAGGCCATCAGGGAATACCATTTCCATAAAGGGGTGTACTTGGTCAGCAACAATGTTTAACTAGGTGGCATGTGTCACCACCTCCACCGGTTTGCCTTCTTCTCATAGTGTATCCTGGTCTCATCTCTTCCCCAGGTAAGCAACCCACACGGGAAGGTGGTTGGAGATATCCTAGAGTTGGGCTTTAAAAATCAAGACTCACCCAACACATTCAAAATCAAGCAAGACTTGGCCATCAGCACTACACATGTAGCAAATTCTGTAAAAATGGTAGCCAATTGCTTTTAAAAAATAGATGAGTGAATGCCCAGCAAACATTTGCAGTGCCTGACAGCTACTGAAAAAGCCTTTAAGTCAGTCTTTGCTCTGCAACCACATATTATAATGTTATATCCAGTAACAGCTAGTGCTCAATATTTTGGCGGGGCAGTAAACAAACCTTCTCCCCCTCACCTCACATAACCGCCACCACTCCACGTGGGACAGACGGGAAGGCGGCGCTCCGTCCAGCGTTACCTGCACCTCGCTCCAGCTTCCACAGGTGTTTCTTCTCCTCCCAGCCGAACAGCAAGTGGGTCCTGAGACCCGATTGGCCAGGAGTCGACTCCGTGGCCAATCGGGTCTCAGGACCTGCTTCCTGATTGGCCCAGAGGAGAAGCAGGAAAATATCAGCGAATATTAATTTGCTAATGTCTCACAACTGAGTGGGCTCGGGGGGCAGTGCTCTGCCCCCTAAGCCCACCCTTTTTTGAAGCCAATTAGAGCTTCATTGAAAACCCCATTGAAATCCATGCGTCCAGCACCCTGCATGTAGATTAGGGGCCAGGCGCATGGATTAGGGGGGCGGCGCCCCTAATATCTTTATAATATTGTGGTAATCCAGCAATGCAGAAGTGTCCATGCCAGCCAGTCGCCGATGGTCCCATTTTTCTGACGTCCCTACTGAGATTCCTCTTCTGGATCTTGAGAGTACCATGCTGCTGAATAGCTTATAGGGAGTGCCTATGTCATGCAGGTAGTGAAGTAGACACCTGGGGAGAGACCCCACCTTTTGTACACAGAAAAAAACCTAAGACTGAAACATCACTAGACAGCAGATTTAGGTTAGTGAAAAGGCCAGTTGGAGTGGATAGGGGTGTGTGTGCAGGAGTAGGGCTTTAATATATCATAGAGGATTCCCAGAGCACTATGAGTTATCCAAAGGCATAGCTCCCAACTATCCCTGATTTCATAGGACTGTCACTGATTTGTAACAAAGTCCCTCTGACCCTCTTTCCTCCTCCTTTATCCCTAATATTGGTGTGATCTATATAGTTGTATATAAAATGCACTTTTTATCTTTCAAAAAGTGTTTCCCAGTGCGAAACTTTTCATCCAATTTCTAAATTGCTGCACATGTAAATTTATAAAGGATTATAAAGGAATAGTAGTGAAAAAAGCACTTGTGAACTTAAGTAATTTGTTTGGTTTAATTCTCCCTTAAGGGGGCATGGCAGGGGGTGTATCCTATGCTTCATACGTTTGCTAATAGGTGTCCCTCATTCCCATCTCAAAAAGTTGGAAGGTATGCAGAGGAATGGTTAGTGAGAGGGGGAATCACAACTTTGACTTCCATGTGAATTTCAACTTGAGCCACTGAGCTCAGTGAACAGTGTATTTACATCAGAAGGTAAAAGGAAACCGGAAAACAGGAAGCCAAAACTCCTACCTTCTTATTGGTTATGAGAATACATGCTAAATATACACAAGATTCAAGATTTCATATTTGCCTGACCAAAAAAAAAAAAATGCTTTTTTTTTTTTTAGCCCTGACCATAATAAAGAAAATATGTATGAAGCTACTCTAAATACCATTTAATGTCTGTGTTTCCTTCCAGAATGCCTACATCCTTTATTACATGGCAATAGTTGGACATGCCCTCTCTATTGTCTCCCTGCTAATTTCCCTTGGAATTTTCTTCTACTTCAAGTAAGTGCCACCGGAATGCATAATTTCGATTTTAATTGTTTTTGATTTCCAGGGTTACATATTAATGAAAAACAGAGGGGAGGAATACTGATTTGTATGGAAATGGAATTTGTTCACTAGCTAATGTAAGTCACATCTTATTTTTCTCTCCAGTCCCAATACCCAAAACACAAAGCTCATTTTGAACTCCAGACAGTCTGCAGAACTTCATGCGCACAGATGTGAATGACTTAACTTTTGTAATGCGGTAGATTGTGCTGGGGTGTCGTGGGGGCAAGGTGGTGTCCCAGCACTTTTTTCCCAAGGGCATATTAGGAAGGAGGTGGCACGTCTCCTACCACCCCTCTGGGGCCCCATATATATATAGATAGATAGATAGATAGATAGATAGATAGATAGATAGATATACATTTTTTTTATATATTTCACTTTTCCAGCGGTCTTCAGGCTGGTCGTGTGCCACACAGGGTCTTCTTCCACATATGATCTTATCCAGCGACGGGCACTCTTTGGTTATGCAGAGCATGGTGTTGACATGATGTATGCACAGCTCACCGCGTCATTGTATGTGATTGCAGGGTGATATGGTCATGCCCTTGAGCACACTGACAACCTGCACTCACTGGAAGCCCTCACTCTTTAAGCTGAAAAGACATCTAGTGCCCTAAAGCTATTACAGTGGGGGATAGCACCTGAAAGGAGGTGAGTATTGCAGCCAAAGCTCCTTTTTAATTTTTTTCAGTTCCAAACAGACCCTCAAAAAAATAAAGCCTGTAGTTGGGCTTTAACTATTGGTAGCTCAAACGTAGATGACTGCTGTGAATGGTTATTGCAGTGTTATGCACCCTCTAATGCCGCATACACACGATCGCACATTCCGACAACAAAATCCATATTTTTTTTCCGACAGATGTTGGCTTAAACTTGTCTTGCATACACATGGTCACACAAATGTTGTCGGAAATTCCGAACATCAGAAACGTGGTGATGTACAACATGTGCGACGGTACTATAAAAGGGAAGTTCAATACCCAATGCGCCACCCTTTGGGCTCCTTCTGCTAATCTCGTTTTAGTAGAAGTTTGGTGAGAGACAATTCGCGCTTTTCAGCCTCGTGCTTTTCAGATCATTACTGCTCTTCAGTTTGTGCTTGTGGGTTCGTATCTGGTTTTCAGTGCGTGTAGTCAGTTTGCATTTGTTTTTCAGTGCGTATTTTATAGTACGTATTTGATTCCCAGTGCGTTCTTGTCCGCTCGTTTCTGATTTTCAGCTTGCTCTTCTCAGGCCTTTCTGTTTTTCAGTGCTTTCTGTTAGTTCGTTCTGACCAGCCGACTGTTTTCAAGCCATGAGTTCCCTCATTCCAGACCAGAGGGTTTTTAACTACCAGCTGGCCAGAGCCAGAACAGTAGTGGAGAACGCTTTCGGGATAATGGCCAGCCGGTTCCGCCTATTCCTTACAACAATCAACATGGCGGAATAAACTTAACCATATAATCCTTGCATGCTGCATTCTTCACAACTATTTAAGGAGAAATTCAATGAACTATGTGGCCTCAGTTGGGCCTAAGGCCGTACTTCAAGAAGAAACCCTGACGACGCTTGAAGCTGGCCGTCCTGGCTTGCCCGCCCAAAGCGCCCCTGAATTAAGACAGAAGTATGTTGAGTACTTTAGGTAGGGGAGCCATTGATATGCCAGAAAATGTTTAAGAAACATTTTAAAAATAAATATTTTAGTTAAACTGAAATAATATTTCCTTTGATTTACTGCTTGTGTTTCTTTTAGCTGTCTCCTAGGTTATCCAATGGGCTTTTCTTTTTGCCCATTTTCTTCAATAGTGCAAATGTAATTTATTTGATACATGAGGTGACAATCTCTTCTTCAGCGAACTATTATGTATTAGGTCCATGCTTCCCATCATAGTCGGCCCTCTTCAAGATGTCCACCATCTCCTCCATCTCAACAAAGGACATATTAGAGGCCTTAAATCTCCTCTGGGATCGGGATGTTTGTGGCTCCGGGCTTTCGTCATTGCTGCTCTCCTCTGCATGCACTTTCTCTTTCACCGCCATGTGCTCTCCCACTGCGCCGAAAGAGAAGGGCAGGGAATATACTAGATAGAAGGTCAGGGGCGGGCAGACTTTCACGCATGCACAGTGTATATAAAGCATAACACGCGTTCGCCGTGCGTACGATCTGTGAGCGGAGGAAGGAGTATCAGAAGCGCCGATAGTTAGAACGAAGGTACAATTTTACCTTGGTGCATCAGTGGCCTATACTGCTTATAGATTGAGGCCTATATTGGGACAAGATTCGGAGAGTTTAGCCTGACATTAAAGTTTGTCTTGTGTTGTGTCTTGCAGAGAAAATGGATCCATTCAATGATGAGGACTTTATCCCCATATTCATTGATATGTGCAGGGAGCTGCCCTGTCTGTGGCAGGTAAACCACCCCTTTTATGACAATAAAACAAAGAGGAAAGCAGCGCTGGATCAATTGCTGGATTTTGTGAAGCCGGTGATCCCCACGGCACACATCCCCTATTTGAAGGCCCTAATTGGTGGCATGAGGAACACTTATAATAGGGAGCGCAAGAAGGTCCAGGATTCTCATAGATCAGGAGCTGCAGCAGATGACATTTATGTACCCAGGCTGTGGTACTATGACAGACTGCATTTTCTGGCAGGCCAGAGTGAACCCAGGTCAGCACTCTCCGATCTTCCTTCAAGGCTTCTTCCACCTCAGCTGAGGCTTCCGACATCCAACCTGCGCCTTCCAGCCAGGAAGAAGTGGAGGAGCCCAGCTTGAGCCAGGTATAGCATTGTTCTACATATTTCTAGTCAAATAATTAATGATGTTAACTAGATTATTATTGATCAGTAATTTCTGATTTTACAAAGTGTTTTACATATCAATAGACAGTAGTCGCCACAAATGATTGGGACAAGAATGAAAAATGCTGGGGTCAGAATGATAGTCTTTTCTATTTATTAACATTCAATTTGCAACAGTCGTGAGCTGAAAAATGTGTGTGATCGATGAACCAAAAAATAAAACTATGTCCCTTTTTGATACACAGGAAAGTCTCAGCCAGGAGGAGGCTGTGGAAAGTGGCAGCCAGGAGGTGGTGGAGGTAAGTGGCAGCTAGGAGGTGGCCGGGCCCGGTAGCCTGCCAGAATCCCAGGTCCCTCCCCTCCGCCTTCCAAAAAAAGTCCCAGGAAGAGGAGCAAAATGGAGGAGGCAGCACTTGGCCTGTTTCGGAAGGCTACTGCGGCCCTCAGAACCCCCCAATAATCAAGACGACTATATCTAAATGGCAGTCTGCAAAATGCAGGAAATGGTGGAGGGTCAACACCTCTTATGTGAGGAAGTTATGTTACAAGCCCTAAATAAGGGGTTGAGGGGCAAACTCACAAGCCAAAGCCACGTTTGTGAGTTCAACCATGGTCCTCCTCCTCCTTCACCTCCTGCCACAACTACAACACCAGAGCCACAGCCTGGAAGCAAGCGTGGAAGGAAGCATGGAAGGAAGACAAGAAAGTGATGGCCTAGGTTCAGTCTGGTCTGGTAAAAGACGCAGGCTGTGGTAAGACCACAGCCTGGGGACAGATATGTCTTCTGCTGCTGTTCCTGATCTCTTGTAGTCCTGGATCAGATTGTGCTCACTATTATAAGGACTCCTCAGGCCACCAATTTTGACTGTAAAATAATTTATGTCTGCCCTGGAGTACAAAGGGTTCGCAAATTTCACCAGTTTCTCCAGCGTTGCCTTCCTCTTTATTTTGTTATGACCCATAATAAATGGCTATTTATTTTTCACAAATACTTGCCTATGTGTTTTAGTTCAAAAAGGACAGTTTGTTTGTGAGTAGGCAGGTACATTTCAAAAATACAATGCCAAATTAAAAAGGGACACCAACACCAACCTCCTTGAGGTTAAGAAATCCAAGATAATTGTGGTGTTGTGGTTACTTGACACAAAACGAAAGAAAAAATTATGGCGATCACTATAAAAAAAAAATAGGAGATCTGGATAAAAAAAAAACACTATAAACAAAAATTATAAACATTATTATGGAGATCTGACGAAAAAAAAAAAAATATTCATGAGATCACAAGAAATAATAAAGAAATAATTTTTTCAGAACTCTGTGTGAATATCAGCAACAAAACAACTTCATTACTCTAGCATTCTAAAGAAGAAGAGAATGCGCTGCATTAAAAGATTTAAAAATTTGCAGCGTGACAAATGTGCTATCTCCATTATGAACACTAGTTTTACCAGACCGAGTGCTTCCGTCTCATAACTGATTCAGAGCATGCGTGGAACTTTGTGCGTCGGAATTGTGTACACACAATCGGAATTTACGAGAACTGATTTTTTTTGTCGGAAAATTTGAGATCCAGATCTCAAATTTTGTTTGTTGGAAATTCCGATGGAAAATGTCCGATGGGGCCTATACATGGTCGGAATTTCCGTCAACAAGCTCCCATTGAACATTTCCCGTCGGAAAATCCGACCGTGTGTACGCGGCAATAGTGTTAACATATGTGGAGATATTTAAAGGATAACCCCCAACACCCCTTGCAAGTGTTATACCTGTCCGCTTTTCTTAGGTTTAGACATACGCTATATTGCCAAAAGTATTGGGACGCATGCCTTTATGCGCACATAAACTTTAATGGCTTCCCAGTCTTAGTCCGTAGGGTTCAAAATTGAGTTGGTCCACCCTTTGCAGCTGTAACAGCTTCAACTCTTCTGTGAAGGCTGTCCTCAAGGTTTAGGAGTGTGTCTATGGGAATGTTTGACCATTCTTCCAGAAGAGCATTTGTGAGGTCAGGCACTGATGTTGGATGAGAAGAAATGGCTCAAAGTCTCCGCTCTAATTCATCCCAAAGGTGGTCTATTGGATTTTTTCCCCCTCACCTACCTGTGAATGTGACGATAAACAGCTTTTACCATGTAAATAATCCTTTATGCAGGAAGGAAAGTAGGTAGGTATAGATGAAAGGAAGGTATAGGTGGAAGGTAGGAAAGAAAATATAGAAGGAAGAAAGGAAGGAAGATAAAGATGTATAGAAAAAGTGATGGAAGATATATAGGGAAGGAAGGAAGATATGGAAAGAAAGAAGGTATGGAAGGAAGGAGGGAAGGAAGATATAAATGGAAGGAAGGAAAATGTAGATGTAAGGAAGGAAGGTAGAGAAGGAAGATATAGATGAAAGGAAGAAAGGCTGGAAGATATACAATGAATGAAGGAATAGAAGAAAGGAAGGAAAGAAGGAAGGTATATATAAATGGAAGGAGGATAAGGAGGAAAGGAAGGAAGGAAGATATAGATGGAAGGAAGGAAGATATACTGTAGATGAAAGGGAGGAAGGAAAATATAAATGGGAAGAAGGAATTTAGAGAAGCAAGGAAGATATGGATGGAAGGAAGAACAGATGGAAGATAAATATGGTAGGAAGGAAGGTATAGATGGAAGGAAGGAAGATATAGATGGAAGGAAGGAAGGTATAGATGAAGGAAGGCAGATATACTGTAGATGGAAGGGATGAAGGAAATTATAGATGGAAGAAAGGAAGGTAGAGAAGGAAGCAATAGATATAGGAAGATATATAAGATATATAAGGAAGAAAGAATGGAAGATATATATGGAAGGAACTTATAGATGAAAGGAAGAAAGGACGGTATAGATGGAAGGAAAGCAGATAGAGATAGAGCAAATGTTGAAATAGGATTGGTCATAATAAAAAAAAAGCATATTTCATAAATAATTGAAATGCCGCCCATGTTTTGTGTTTTAGGAGCCTAAGCTGTCAGAGGATTACACTTCATAAAAACTTGTTTTTCTCCTATGTCCTGAACTCCTTATTTACTATCGTCCATCTTACAGCTGTGGTCCCAGATTTGGACCTGGTGAAAAGAGACCTGGTAAGCATTTACACTTTTCGTTTGCAAGAAAATGTCCAGCTCTCATTTATTGCTCATCTTCAGCCATCTGACAGATTTCTATATACAATGTTTTTTTTTCTTTTTTCAACTGAACATTGAATACACAAAGACAGGATTCCCTCAGCACTAGGAATTGGCTAAAGAGACAGCACAGAAGTGGCAGCCTGCCTTGCAGCACTGCTTAGTCTGAAGCGGTATTAAACCCAAAAGCAAATATTTATCATATTGAAGTAGAAAACTACTGCTCCAGTGATACTCACTAGCTTCTGGGTTCTATGTCAAGCGGATTTCCTGCTGCATTGTAAAAACAGAAGGTCGGACACTCAGAACGGTCACCATTGGGAGAATGCTTTGCATTTCCTCAATGAATACAAAGCATTATACACACATAACGGAGGAGAGCAAAAAAAAATCCCAAGAAATTCTTTAAGTATGTAAACAGTAAAAAAAGGAGGACAGACCATATTGGCCCCATAAAGAATTAGGAAGGACATCTGGTTACAAAGGTTGGGGAGATGGCGAAGGTATTGAATTTATTCTTCTCCTCAGTCTTCAGGAGGGAATCGAGGGGCTTCAATAACCAAAACTGCAGTGTTTATCCGAATAACACATCCCAGGAAGCATCTCCATGGTTAACAGAGGACAGAATTCAAATTAGACTTGGGAAACAACATTAATAAATCACCGGGACCAGATGGCTTGCACCCGAGGGTACTTAGGGAACTCAGTCAAGTAATTGCCAGACCATTGTTCCTAATTATTACTGACAGTCTATTGACTGGAATGGTACCAGCTGATTGGAGAAAAGCCAATGTAGCACCAATATTTAAAAAGGGCCCAAAATACCTCCTTTGGAATTACAGACCAGTTAGCCTAACAACAATAGTATGTAAACTCTTGGAGGGGATGATAAGGGACTATATACAAGATTTTAGAAATGAGAACAGTATCATTAGCAGTAATCAGCATGGATTCATGAAGAATCGTTCTTGCCAAACCAATCTATTAACCTTCTATGAGGAGGTCAGTTGCCATCTAGATAAAGGAAGGCCCGTAGATGTGGTGTATCTGGATTTTGCAAAAGCATTTGACACAGTTTCCTATAAACGCTTACTGTACAAAATAAGGTCCGTTGGCACGGACCATACGGTGAGTACATGGATTGAAAAGTGGCTACAAGGGCAAGTTCAGAGGGTGGTGATAAATGGGGAGTACTCGGAATGGTCAGGGGTGGGTAGTGGAGTCCCCCAGGGTTCTGTGCAGGGACCAATCCTGTTTAACCAGTTACCAACCGGCCCATAGCCGAATGACGGCTGCAGGGCGGTTGGATAACTCTGGGTGGACGTACTATGACGTCCTCCCAGAATTCCCCTCTCGCGCGCCCCCTGGGGCGCGCACCCGAACACATCCGTGACCGCCGGGTCCAGGGGACCCGGCGCATCCCGGATCCCGGTAAATGGCCGCTGATCGCGGCCGTTTACCATGTGATCGAGCCGTCAAATGACGGCGCGATCACATGTAAACAGACCGGCGTCATCTGATGACGCCGGTTCCTCTCCTCCCCTCCTGTGTACCGATCGGTACACAGTGAGCGGGGAGGGGGATGGATGGATGTCTGCAGCGCTGTGGGCTGTATGTGTAGTGCCCACAGCGCTGCACAGAGACATCCATCCATCCATGCTAAGCCACTACTAATGCTGTGCAATACTCTGCAATACCCCCACAATACTCTGCAGTACCCCCACAATACTCTGCAATACCCCCACAATACTCTGCAATACCCCCACAATACTCTGCAATACCCCCACAATACTCTGCAATGCTGTGCAATACTCTGCAATGCTGTGCAATACTCTGCAATACCCCCACAATACTCTGCAATGCTGTGCAATACTCTGCAATGCCCCCACAATACTCTGCAATGCTGTGCAATACTCTGCAATGCCCCCACAATACTCTGCAATGCTGTGCAATACTCTGCAATGCCCCCACAATACTCTGCAATGCTGTGCAATACTCTGCAATGCCCACACAATACTCTGCAATGCCCCCGCCATACTCTGCCATGCCCCCGCCATACCCCGCCATACTCCGCAATACCCCGCCATACTCCGCAATACCCCGCCATACTCCGCCATACCCCGCCATACTCCGCCATACCCCGCCATACTCCGCCATACTCCGCAATACTCCGCCATACCCCGCCATACTCCGCCATACCCCGCCATACTCCGCCATACCCCGCCATACCCCGCCAATACTCTGCAATGCTGTGCAATACTCTGCAATGCTGTGCAATACTCTGCAATACCCCCACAATACTCTGCAATGCTGTGCAATACTCTGCAATGCCCCCACAATACTCTGCAATGCTGTGCAATACTCTGCAATGCCCCCACAATACTCTGCAATGCTGTGCAATACTCTGCAATGCCCCCACAATACTCTGCAATGCTGTGCAATACTCTGCAATGCCCACACAATACTCTGCAATGCCCCCGCCATACTCTGCCATGCCCCCGCCATACCCCGCCATACTCCGCAATACCCCGCCATACTCCGCAATACCCCGCCATACTCCGCCATACCCCGCCATACTCCGCCATACCCCGCCATACTCCGCCATACCCCGCCATACTCCGCAATACTCCGCCATACCCCGCCATACTCCGCCATACCCCGCCATACTCCGCCATACCCCGCCATACCCCGCCATACTCCGCAATACCCCGCCATACCCCGCCATACTCCGCTATACCCCGCCATACCCTGCCATGCTGAGCCATGCTCAGCTGTACTCGCCCTCTGTATGTGGCCAGGCTGTGGAAGTCTCACACATGGGGTATCGCCGTACTCAGGAGGAGCAGGAGAATCTATTTTGGGGTGTCATTTTTGGTATGTACATGTTATGTGGTAGAAATATTGTATAAATGGACAACTTTGTGTTAAAAAAAAAAAAAGCGTTTTAACCACTTCCCGCCCGCCGGCCGTCATACAACGTCCTTGACTTTGTGCGGGGATATCTGAATGATGGTTGCAGCTACAGGCATCATTCAGATATCAGCTTTTTCAGCCGGCGATTCCCTACACCATAAGAACGATCATAGCAGCTGTTCCACTGCTTGATCGTTCTTACGGGAGGCGAGAGGGGACGTCCCCCCTTCCCGCCGCCTTGCGGTGCTTCTACCGACTCACCGCTACGATCGAAGCCAGGATCTTTTTTTTTTTTTTTTTTTTAATTTCAGGCTTCCCAGCCTAGAGGTGAGATGTGGGGTCTTATTGACCCCATATCTCACTGTAAAGAGGACCTGTCATGCCATATTCCTATTACAAGGATGTTTATATTCCTTCTAATAGGAATAAAAGTGGTCAAAATTTTTTTTTTTGGAAAAAAGCATCAAACTAAAATAAATAAAGTAAAATGAACAATAAAAAAAAAAAAAAATTTTTAAAGCGCCCCTGTCCCTGTGTGCTCGCATGCAGAAGCGAAAGCCCACATATGAAAACGGTGTTCAAACCACACATGTGAGGTATCGCTGCGATCAGTAGAGCGAGAGCAATAATTTTGGCCCTAGACCTCCTCTGTAACTCAAAACATGTAACCAGTAAAAAATTTTAAAGCGTCGCCTATGGGGATTTTTGAGTAGCAAAGTTTGGCGCCATTCCACAAGCGCGTGCAATTTTGAAGGGTGACATGTTGGGTATCTATTTACTCAGCGTAACTTCATCTTTCACATTATGCAAAAACATTGGGCTAACTTTACTGTTTTGGTTTTTGTAAAGCACAAAACAGTTTTTTTTCCAAAAAAACGCGTTAAAAAAATTGCTGCGCAAATACCGTGCGAGATAAAAAGTTGCAACGACCGCCATTGTATTCTCTAGGGTCTTTGCTAAAAAAACATATATAATGTTTTGGGGTTCTAAGTAATTTTCTAGCTAATAAATGATGATTTTTACATGTAGGAGAGAAATGTCAGAATTGGCCTGGGTGCTCCAGAACGCCTGAAGGTGCTCCCCTGCATGTTGGGCCTCTGTATGTGGCCATGCTGTGTAAAAGTCTCACACATGTGGTATCACCATACTCGGGAGTAATAGCAGAATGTGTTTTGTGGTGTAATTTGTGGTATGCATATGCGGTCTGTGAGAAATACCCTGCTAATATGACAATTTTGTGGAAAAAAAAAAAAGTAAAAAAAAAACCTTGATTTTGCAAAGAATTGTGGGAAAAAATGACAACTTCAAAAAACTCACCATGCATCTTTCTAAATACCTTGGAATGTCTTCTTTCCAAAAAGGGGTCATTTGGGGGGTATTTGTACTTTTCTGGCATGTTAGGGTCTCAAGAAATGAGATAGGCCGTCAGTACTTCAGGTGTGATCAATTTTCAGATATTCGCACCATAGCTTTTGGACTCTATAACTTTCAAAAAGACCAAATAATATCCACCGATTTGGGTTATTTTTACCAAAGATATGTAGCGGTATAAATTTTGGCCAAAATATATGAAGAAAAATTACTAATTTGCAAAATATTATAACAGAAATGAAGAAAAATGTATTTTTTTACAGATTTTTCGGTCTTTTTTCTTTTACGACGCAAAAAATAAAGAACCCAGCAGTGATTAAATACCACCAAAAGAAAGCTCTATTTGTGTGAAAAAAAGGACAAAAATTTCATAAAGATACAGTGTTGCATGACTGAGTAATTGTCATTCAAAATGTGAGAGCACCAAAAGCTGAAAATTGGTCTGGTTAGGAAGGGGGTTTAAGTGCCCAGTTGTCAAGTGGTTAATTTGTTCATAAACGACCTAGAGGATGGGGTAAACAGTTCAATCTCTGTTTTTGCGAGCGATACTAAGCTAAGCAGGGCAATAACTTTTCCGCAGGATGTGGAAACCTTGCAAAAAGATCTGAACAAATTAATGGGGTGGGCAATTACATGGCAAATGAGGTTCAATGTAGAAAAATGTAAAATAATGCATTTGGGTGGCAAAAATATGAATGCAATCCATACACTGGGGGGAGAACCTCTGGGGGAATCTAGGATAGAAAAGGACCTGGGGGTCCTAGTAGATGATAGGCTCAGCAATGGCATGCAATGCCAAGCTGCTGCTAACAAAGCAAACAGAATATTGGCATGCATTAAAAAGAGGATTAATTCCAGAGATAAAACGATAATTCTCCCGCTCTACAAGACTCTGGTCCGGCAGCACCTAGAGTATGCTGTCCAGTTCTGGGCACCAGTCCTCAGGAAGGATGTACTGGAAATGGAGCGAGTACAAAGAAGGGCAACAAAGCTAATAAAGGGTCTGGAGGATATTAGTTATGAGGAAAGGTTGCGAGCACTGAACTTATTCTCTCTGAAGAAGAGACGCTTAAGAGGGGATATGATTTCAATTTACAAATACCATACTGGTGACCCCACAATAGGCATAAAACTTTTTTGGAGAAGGGAGTTTAACAAGACTCGTGGCCACTCATTAAAATTAGAAGAAAAGAGGTTTAACCTTAAACTACGTAGAGGGTTCTTTACTGTAAGAGCGGCAAGGATGTGGAATTCCACTCCACAGGCGGTGGTCTCAGCGGGGGGGCATCGATAGTTTCAAGAAACTATTAAATAAGCAGGTGAACGACCACAACATACAGGGATATACAATGTAATACTGACATATAATCACACGCATAGGTTGGACTTGATGGACTTGTGTCTTTTCTCACCTACTATGTAACTATGTAACTATGTTTTATCTGATTAGATGAGGTGGAGAGCATGATGACACTACCTGGCCTCTTATCTAATCATATAGTGATTTGCATTTATTAATAAATTGCAAAGTATTCTCTGAATGGCACTCGTGCCTAGCTGCCGACCTCCAGGCTTCACCATGCATCAGGGCAGATGCTTAGGGTGGGACCCAGAAGCTAGTGAAGATCAGTGGAGCAGTGGTGTCTATTATGGTGATTTCCAGCTTCTAGAGGGATCACGCAGGTTTTGTGTATACATAGTTTACATTGGTCCAAGCCTGACCAATGTAACTATGAAAAAATAGCCACACCTGGAATTCTTCTTTAACGTAGATCGAAACCCTACCTGGATTAATATCAGCTTTCTAAAGCACTGTGTATCATGAACAGTTCTCATGTTATGCTCAATCAAGTAGTGTAACAGAAGTTTTGGGGTTTGAGGGTTATCCTTTTGAAAATGTTTGTCTCTTCCACAGTCTAATGCTGCATACACACAATCGGACATTCCGACAACAAAATCCTGGGATTTTGTTCCGACGGATGTTGGCTCAAGCATGTCTTGCATACACATGGTCGCACAAATGTTGTCGGAAATTCCGATCACCAAGAACGCGCTGATGTACAACATGAATGACAGCACTATAAAGAGGAAGTTCAATAACCAGTGCACCACCCATTGGGTTCCTTCTGCTAATCTTGTGTTTATCTTGTGTTAGTAGAAGTTTGGTGAGAGACGATTCACGCTTTTCAGCCTTGTACTTTTCAGGTCGTTACTGCTCTTCAGTTTGTGCTTGTGGGTTTATATCTGGTTATCAGTGTATTTTTATATTACTTATTTGATTTCCAGTGCGTTCTTGTCCACTCGTTTCTGATTTTCAGCTCGCTCCTCTCAGGCCTTTCTGATTTTCAGTGCGTTTTGTTAGTTCATTCTGACCAGCCGACCGTTTTGAAGCCATGTTGTGGGTATGTACTCATCGTACAGTTCGTGCTGTGCGGGGGCTTGGTGTTGGGGTTCTTACTCTGACCCAAGTCCAGTCCATGAACAGGGCGAGGAGGAGTTCATGGACGAAGAATTGTTTGCTCCAGCGTGACCAATTCTGCCACATGCCTTTGTTGCGGGACATCCAGGAGAATAATCCTGATGATTTCAGGAATTATCTCCGGATGACGGACCCCGTTTCTCACCGTCTGTTGGCTTTTCTGTCCCCTTATATTACGAAGCAGGACACTTGCATGCGGCAAGCCATCACTCTCGAGCAGAGGCTCGTCGCCACCTTGGGGTACTTGGCGATGGCATCTCCCCCCAGGCTTTGGGGATAATTATTCTAGAGACCTGTTCTGCCATCATTCAGGTCCTGCAGAAGGACTATATTAGGGTAAGTTTTATCCTTTAACATCACATTATATGTATTTAAATAAATGTATTTTTAAAATAAATTTGTATTTTAAAATGAAAAATATTCCCTTTGATTTACTGCTTGTGTTTCTTTTAGCTGTCTCCTAGGTTCTCCAGTGGTTTGTTTTGGCCATTTTCTTCAATAGTTCCAACGTAATTTATTTGATACATGAGGTGACAATCTCTTTTTCAGCTATTATTTATGTTGTGGGTCTGCTACACACACACCTCCTTTTTGTTGTTAATGTATGTAATACATTAATGATAATAAAATTAATAATTTTCAGCACCCTGAATTAATTTTTTGGAGTGACCATAATGGCCTGATTTATGCAAATTATAAAACACTGTGGGTGTTATTTACCAAAGGAAAATCCACTTTGCACTACAAGTGCACTGAAAAAGTGTACTTGAAAGTGCACTGAAACTGCACTTGTAGTGCAAAGTGATTTGCCTTTAGGAAATAACCCCCATTGTCACTGTAAACACCAACTTAAGCAAAAAAAACTGCTATTGAGCATTGAAAGAAGCACACATTGTTGAGTAGAAACAGTTTTACTCTGTGCACATTCACATGTGCATTTAGAAAAGGGTTTTTGAACAAACCAACATATTTTTTGGAATATATATATTTTTTTGGGACATTAGAAATATCCTTTTTTTTGTGGTAAACAGGCATGTTTTTCAAAACATAAAACAATACACAACTCAGGAACTTACAAAGTTCAACTTTGATAAATTGAAGACAATACCAGACATTAATATGTCCAAACTGTGTTGATATTGCCTTCATCAGATGAGGTGATGTCACCCCTGTGAAAGCCAAATTTGCACACAAATTGGGAGTCAAAATGGGGATTTCACTCCTGATCCTATGGCTAAGGTCAACATGTGCTAGCTCCCATCATGGGGGTTCAATGGATGTGTTTCGGGGGTACAACCCCTTCCTCTCAGCTACTTGGGTTGCGAGGAAGGGATTGCACCTACAAAACGCATACCTTGATATCCCGTGATGGCAGATAGCACATGTTGACACACTGTGTGCGTCTTCAAAATTTGGCTTTCAACATTTTTTAGAAAAGTTCTAATAAAAATAAAAAAATCTTGGTGTGTTTTATATTCTGCCTAAAACATCAATGATGTTTTTGGGTCTTTTTTCAACATCATTGATGTCTTCCTTGGTCTTCTGTAAATCCCTATTGCACACCATGATCTCCCCGATGAGGACGTGTGCACTTGCACTTGTGAAATGAGATTCTTCTTCCACAACATCCACATCACCTAAAAGAATAAAACACACCATGTAGTCGGCCCTCTTCAAGGTGTCCACCATCTCCACCATCTGTACAAAGGACATATTGGAAGCATTAAATCTCCTCCAGGATCGGGACAATCATGGCTTTGGGCTTTTGTCGTTACTACTGTCTTCATGCACCTGTTGTCTCTCCGCCATGTGCTCTCCCACTGCGCTGAAAGACAAGGGGCGGGGAATATACTATAAAGAAGGTCAGGGGCGGGCGGAGTTTCGCACATGCATAGTGTATATAAAGCGTAATGCGTGCGTCGTACGTACGATCTGTGAGCAGAGGACGGAGTATCGGAAGCACCGATCGTTCTAACGAAGATACAGTTTGAACTTGGGGCATCAGTGGCCAATACTGCTTTTGAGTTTGAGACCTATATTGGGACAAGATTATGCGAGTTTAGCCTGACATTAGGGTTTGTCTTGTGTTGTGTCTTGCAGAGAAAATGGACCGATTCAACGATCATGATTTCCTCCCCATTTCCTTCCTTCATTGATTTGTACAGAGGGCTGCTCTGTCTGTGGCAGACAAAACACCCCTTTTATACAAATCGACTAAAGAGGAAGTCAGCACTGGATAAATTGCTGGAATTTGTGAAACCGCAGATCCCCCATGGCAAACATCAACTATTTGAAGTGCAAAATTGGTGGCCTGAGGAACACATATAAGGAGCGCAGGAAGGTCCAGGATTCTCAGAGATCAGGAGCAGCAGCAGATGACATTTATGTCCCCAGGCTGTGGTACTACGACAGACTGCAATTTCTGTCAGACCAGACTGAAATCAGGCCATCAGTCTCAACCCTTCCTTCCATTCTTCCTTCCACCCCAGCTGAGGCTTCCGATGTCCAACCTGGGCCTTCCACCCAGGAAGAAGATGTGGAGGAGCCCAGCTTGAGTCAGGTATAGCATTGTTCAACATATTTCTCAAAATTGTGTGTGATTGATGATCAATAAACTAAAACTATGTCCCTTTTTCATACACAGGAAATCCTCAGCTAGGAGGAGTCTATAGGAGGTGGCAGGGGAAAGTGGCAGCCAGGAGGTGGCGGGGGTAAGTGGCAGCCAGGAGGTGGCGGGGGTATGTGGCAGGCAGGAGGTGGCCGAGCCCAGTAGCCTGACCAAATCTGAGGTCCCTCCCCTCCCCCTTCAACAAAAAAGGCCCAGGAAGGGGAGAAGCGTGGAGGAGTCAGCACTTGGGTTGATTCGGTAGGCTTCTGCGGCCCTCAGAACCCCCACCAGTCTTCTTGAGGCCTATGCCTGCATGGCTGCCAACAAAATGCAGGAAATGGAGGTGGGCCAACATCTCTTTTGTGAGGAACTGATATATATGGCCCTAAATAAGGGCTTCAGGGGAGAAATCACAAGCATAACCCACCTGTCTGAGTTGGACCATCCTCCTCCTCCACCTCCTGCCACAACTCCAACACCAGAGCCACAGCCTGGAAGCAAGCGTGAAAGCAAGCATGTAAGGAAGACAAGAGAGTGATGACCTGGGTTCAGTCTGGTCTGGCAAAAGACGCAGGCTGTTGTAAGCCCACAGCCTGGGGACATATATGTCATCTGCTGCTGTTCCTGATCTCTCTGAGTCCTGGACCGAATTGTGCTCCCTATTAAATTGACTCCTCAGGCTCCCAATTGTGCCTGTCAATAAGTTGATGTGTGCCCTGGGGTACAAAGGCTTCGCTAATTTCACCAGTTTATCCAGCTTTACCTTCCTCTTTATTTTGTTATGACCCCTAATAAATGTATATATTTTTTTCTTAAATCATTGGCTATGTGTTATAATTAAAAAAGGACAGTTTGTTTGTGAGTAGGCAGGTACATTTCAAAAAGACAATGTAAAATTAACAAGGGACACCAACCAATCTCCTTAAAAAATACAAGATAATAATGGTGTTGTGGTAACTTGACACAAAAAAATATTATGGAGATTACTAGAAAAATAATAAAAAACAGGATATCTTGATTTAAAAAAAAAAGGATGTTACTAGAAACAAAAATTTTTAAAACATTATTCTGAAGTTATGGCGAAAAAAAAAAAAAATTCATGAGATCACAAGAAAGAAGAAAGAAATCAGTTTGTCAGAACTCTGTGTGAATAACAGCTGCAAAACCATTTCATTATTCTAGAATTATAAAGAAGAAAAGAATGCGCTGCATTGAAAGATTTCAAAATTTGCAGCGTGACGAATGTGCTATCTCCATTATGAACGCTAGTTTTACCAGATCGAGTGCTTCCGTCTCGTACTTGATTCAGTGCATGCGTGTAATTTTGTGCGTCAAAATAGTGTACACACACTCAAAATTTCCGACAACGGATTTTGTTGCTGGAAAATTTGAGATCCAGCTCTCAAATTTTCGTTGTCGGAAATTCCGACAAAAAGTGTCCGATTGAGCCTACACACGGTCGGAATTTCTGACAAGCTCCCATCAAACATTTATTGTCATAAAATTTGATCGTGTGTGTGTGGCATAAGGCCGCTATCATACAGGCTTATCGATCAGGTCCGCTTGTCAGTTTTTCAGGCGGACCTGATCGCATGCTCCATTCAGCCCTATGGAGCGACACCTGCGCCTATCCGATCAGATCTTGTCCGTGAGATCCAGATGGATGGAGGCCCTATTTTTCATCCATGGTGGATGGGATTGGATGAAAACGGACAGGCAGCCCATTTTCATCTGGTCTCCCCATAGAAGAGAGCGGGACTCTGACAGATCCATCTCTGCACAGTGAGCAGAGACGGACCTGTCATCCACCTGCTCAGTATATATACAAATACATGCGAGCGCTCAGGACAAATAGAGAATGCAATATAAAATTAATATAAATACCAATCAATAGGCCAAAAAATAATAAAAGCAAAGCTATAGCTGCAGAGGATTGTCATAGGTAGTCCATAGCAATAAACTGTGTAACAAAGGAATAAATTAGAACAACTAAAATGTCTCTGTGTGAGGGCCAGCGCTGAGGGCAAGCTTTCCTGGTGAGCGAAGTCAGCTCTCTAGTAAACATGTAAAAGAACGAAAGAAAAGCGCCTCTGAGTGCAGGTATTTAATTATGACAATAACAAGTTATCCACACTTACAAGTAAGTAAGGAGAAAACAGCTACAAAGGGGGAACAGCTCCTGGATCAGTCCCGGCGTCCATATCGTGGATTCGGTGTAAGTCTGAAGAGATGCCTCGGCCCCCCGCCAGGAGAGAGCAGACCGATGCGCTGGATGGAAGTCCCGTAATCCAAAACAAGGGCGCTCGTGGGCGTGTGATGTCACCGGAGTGGAGAGGACCACAACGCGTTTCAGAGCATGCGCGAAGTTCCCACTGGGCATGCGCGCTCCTTTTTCCAGTGTTACTTGAAAAAGGAGCGCGCATGCCCAGTGGGAACTTCACGCGCTCCTTTTTCAAGTGTTACTTGAAAAAGGAGCGCGCATGCCCAGTGGGAACTTCGCGCATGCTCTGAAACGCGTTGTGGTCCTCTCCACTCCGGTGACGTCACACGCCCACGAGCGCCCTTGTTTTGGATTACGGGACTTGCATCCAGCGCAGCGGTCTGCTCTCTCCTGGCGGGGGACTGAGGCCATCTCTTCAGACTTACACCGAATTCACGCTATGGACGCCGGGACCGATCCAGGAGCTGTTCCCCCTTTGTAGCTGTTTTCTCCTTAGTTATTTGTAAGTGTGGATAACTTGTTATTGTCATAATTAAATACCTGCACTCAGAAGCGCTTTTCTTTCGTTCTTTCTCATCCACCTGCTCAGTGGTCGCTGAGCAAAACAGAGTCCGCCGGGTGGAAAGCCCGTGTTAAAGGACACTTAAATAGCTTTTCTCAGCATTTTGCCCCAGAGAAAACCTTTAAATAATTTTCACATCTCAGTGAACCTGCTAAAACCAATTCATTGGTGGGAGGAATGCCCTTCACATTGGTGGCCAGGAGGGAAAATTCCCCCCTTATAGACAGAAAGAAACATCATTAGTGTCATGTAGTTGCATCTGCTCTGGAACTATGGAGGCATCATTAGAAGGGAGGTCAATCATCCACACAAGGAACCCCTATCAAATTCTAGAGCAGCTTTTCTCAACCTTTTCAACACAGAGGAACCCTTAAAAAAATTTTCCAGTCTCAGAGAACCCCTGCTAAAAATTACTATATCTAAAACTCATGATACATTAGTGTGATGGTCAGTGGGAAGAATGCTCCTTACACTTGTGGTCATTGGGAAGAATTAGCTCCTTACAAATATCTAAAAATATCAATGGTGTCAGTGGGAATTTATCTGAGAGGCAAAATATTGCTGATTGCTCAAGGAACCCCTAGCAACCCCTGAGGGAACCCTGGTTGGGAAACCCTGCTCTAGAGGAACCCTAGGGTTCCATGGAAGCAAAATTGAGAACGACTGGTCTAAATCCTACATACTGAATCATGTTGATGAAGGAAGGACAGTTTTTTTACTATTACCATTACCATGTGTAGTCTTTGGTGAACTTCAAACCCAGAACCTTACCGCCACTATGACTTTACAATTGGCCTTGTATTTTGCCAGGTCGATATTGCATTTTGTGGTTCCGTGTTTGAATAACAGGATTGCATTAGCCACCCAAGAGAGTGCTATGAGGTCTGCCCAAAAAGATGATGCTGTTGGTATTTTAGAACCCCAGACAGCTATTATAGATAGCAGCATAACCTTTGCAATAATGGATGAGCATTAGCTCATAATCCATATTAAACTAAAAAAAAAAAAATCATCCACATACTATTTAGCCACTTGAATGTATATTTAAATATATTGAGCGGACTGTCAGATCTATACATTTTTAGTGGAGTAGAACAAATTAAATTGCAGCCAGTCTAGCTTTTCTCATTATCACACTCAATGAAGTGAATAATTAACAGTATTTGAATAACTGGTGGGAAAAATAGGTATAGGAGGAGTTGCAGGTCCTCTGGTAAAAGAATAACTCCCTGTAATAGAATTATGAACTTGCTTGGAATGCTCGGGAGTCTAGGTAATTATTAACATGTGCAAAAATTGGGTTTACATTTTAAAGCGTGCATGTACTTAAATATCTTAAAAACACCCTTAAAAATTGCAGGCAAAAGCACAGAAAAACGAATTATGTTAAATTTTCACTTGCAGTAATTTGTCCTTTCCATACATTATTTTATATTGCACATTATTAGGCTATTTACTGTGCTGGCCAAATGTTATTTTACCGATTAAAGCTGAAAATACCGCATTTGGCCACTAAATGATGCTCATAGAAATTTCCTGCACTACTTAGCGCCATCTAGTTGCCAAATGCTGTATTTGCCATTTTAAATCACTGAAAAATCTTTGACCAGCAGAGGAAAGAGCCTAATAGCATTTGTTTTTTGCCCCTTTTGCACAAAATTAAGGTACATGCGCTTTCACTAAGCAAATGTTTGGGCAAATTTTTAATAACTACACCCCACAGTGTAACCATAGTTAATATCAGAAAGGACATAGATGATGCAGTCTGTCAAAAGCATTAACTAAGCAGTTTCTGTTTTTCCACACACATTTTTAATTCGTTGTTCTTGCCAGTAGATTCGTTATTTTCCTATTTCATGTAACAGATTAAAGTGGAACTTTAGTCAGAAAATTAAACATTAAAATAGGTGCCTATATTGTTTAAAATCCAGTAATACGCTGTCTCACCCTGCTTTGCACATGCTCCATTGCACTATATTTTTTAGGCACTGTGCTGAATTTGTAGAGGCCGATCTGCTGACAGCCTAAAGAAGTACTGCTGCTCAGGGGCTCTGGGTTTCAGCAAAATGGCAGCCTCCAGCAAGAAGTAACAGGAATAATGCTGGAGGCAATTTATAGCACACACTAATTTTGGTAGCATAGTTATGAATGTGGAATGTATGTTCCTTGCTAAAGAAGGTTATTTTTGTATCACGTTGTTATAGGTAAAGTTCCAGTTTAAAGAGGAACTGCAGTCTGCTCACATCATTTGTAATAAAAACATCTTTGCCATTATGAAGCTTCCCTCCAACCACCTTTGCATATTATTTTATATATACTGTGATTTTGTACTTGCCAAATATGCTGCAGAAATCTCCCTCCACTATGTCTGGCTGCATCCATTTTAACCGTGGGCAGCTGAAGCTGCTGCCTGTTCACTTCTTGGATTTACACAGACACACAACTCCAGCTCTGCAGCTCTCATTGGCCCTCTTATGGCTCATCCTCGCTTCCTTCCTGGCAAACTCTCAACAGAGTGAGAGAAAAGCTGTGCGTGATGTCATAAGCAAACAGAGAAAGTAAACCAAAGGTTTAAAAAGGAGCTTAAAATGTAACACACTGCGGTATGAGTACAAAAAACTTTAATCAAAGCAAAAAAGGCACATGTAAACGTTACAGCTGGCTATTGAGCCAAACTGAACAAAACCTTCACCAAAAGTGTAAAAACATTATAGCAACATTGTCACAATATAAATAAATACAGCCCGGGCTAACTTGCACACAGACATTCACTTCTCACATACACTGGGGGTGACAAGATGTTGGACAGTCTTGGAATAGGCATCCGGTAACACTAAGTACTGGGGAGCATAAAGTTCAAGCATCCTTTGAATCAACTGATGAAATAAAAATGTCACAAACTCAGAGCCAGAAATACCACTCTGGAGGAACGGCCACAGTAAATCAACAGCATGGGAAGTGGTGAGATGAACTGTCTAATAGTCATTCATGTGAATGTATGCAGACAGATCCCACATGGAGATTGTGCAGACATGGAGACTGTCAATGAAAGAGCACATAGGTGGGGATGGATTATCTCTGATGAGTGAAGCTGCAGCAGTATATTGATGTGAGAGTCTATATAATCAAAACAGAGTGTGAAGATATAAAGTGGGACAAACCATCCCATGGATAGGTCTCACCCGTCATGCAGCCTGCTCCAATGGTCCGTCCATGACCACGAAATGTTACCACCAAGAGGCTCACAAGCATAGCTCCCAACTGTCCCTGATTTGGAGCAATGTCCCCCTGTCCCTCATTCGTCCCTCATTTTGGTCTGATCTATATAATTGTATATAAAATGCACTTTTTATCTTTCAAAAGATGTTTCACAGTGCTAAACCTTTTATCTAATTTCTAACTTGCTGCATTTGTAAATTTTGAAAGCCAATATAAAGGAATAGTAGTGGTAAAAAAATCCCTTGTGGATTTAATTAACCTTTTTGTTTTTTGGTTAATTCTCCTTTAAGGGGGTGTGTCAGGGGGCGTGTCCTATGCCTACATACGTTTGCTAGTAGTGTCCCTCATTCCCATCTCAAAATATTGGGAGGTATGTCACAAGCTCTCCCAATTAGTCAATGATGGCATGATGTCATAAGCCTAGGCTAATGACCAGACAAGAAACAAGAAGTGGGCTGTATAAGAGTGCTTTCACACCGAAAGCGTCGGCCGTTTTAGCGGCGCTTTAGCGCTGTTTAAGCGGCGCTTTTGTACCACTTTTCGGTCGATAGTGGGGCACTTTTAACCCCAAAAAAATGGTTACAAACTCCCATTTTGCAGTGCTTTTTAATCGCTTTTTAGGGGCTTTTAAAAGCATTGCCCATTCATTCCAATGAGCAGGGAGTTTTGGGAGTGCTAAATACAGCGCTCCCAACCAATTTGCAGGACTTTTCAGAACGTCTTGTAAGTGCATCGCCCGAGTGTGAAAAGTCACACTGGAATGAATGGGAGGCGGTTTTCAGGCGCTTAGCAGGGGCTATTTCCACCGCTAAAGCGCCTGAAAACCGCCCCACCCATTGTGAAAGGGGTCTAAGATATTTAATGGCAGAAAATAAAAATGTTTTACTATTCAAAGTTAAAACAACAAGCAGAAGATTTAATAGATGGAAAGTTTAACAAAATGACTGAAGGCCCACTTTAAGCTGTCCAGTAAAAACTGCATTTTAGAGTCCTGGAACATAACATATTACACAGGTGGCGTTCTCAGCATAATCATCTTTTATTCATATGGCTAAAAATAAAACAAAACCTGTTGCTGTAACTGCTTAAAAAATGAATCACTCAAGTTAGGATTTAATGTAGTTGTCGTTTTAAAGTCCATTTAAATTACTTGTCCATCTAAATGTACCTCAACCACAGGAAGACAATCCTGCTGTGCAAACTCACTTTAGAAGGAACAGCGCTGTAACCCCGATTACAGGAATTGTAAAAGTAACAGATCTACTGGCAGGAGCAAAAGGGTATTAAACAATGCCACATGGAGAAAAACAAAATATGTTGATTTAATTTTATAAACAGACTGCATTATATATGTAACTACTGGTTTTGACCATCGTTTTACTTTAACCACTTCACTACCAGAGCCATTTTTTCAGTTTTTGCACACATGTTCTCTGCACAGAATCATTGGCCACCCAGAGATACATACAGTGCCTTGCAAAAGTATTCACCCCCCTTGCCTTTTTACCTATTTTGTTACATTACAGCCTTTAGTTCAATGTTTTTTTTTTTAATCTGAATTATATGTGATGAATCAGAACACAATAGTCTAAGTTGGTGAAGTAATATTAGAAAAATATATACATAAGACTATTTTTCAGAAATAAAAGAAATGTATGGAGGAAGGTGCTCTGGTCTGATGACACTAAATGACACAGTCTGGACTGGGAAACTGGTCAGAGTTGAGGGAAAGATGGACTAAATACAGGGATATTCTTAAGCAAAACCTGTACCACTCTGTGTGTGATTTGAGGCTAGGACAGAGGTTCACCTTCCAGCAGGACAATGACCCCAAACACACTGCTAAAGCAACACTTGAGTGGTTAAGGGGAAACATGTAAATGTGTTGGAATGGCCTAGTCAAAGCCCAGACCTCAATCCAATAGAAAATCTGTGGTCAGACTTAAAGATTGCTGTTCACAAGCACAAACCATCCAACTTGAAGGAACTGGAGCAGTTTTGCAAGGAGGAATGGGCAAAAATCCCATTGGTAAGATGTGGCAAGCTCATAGAGACTTATCCAAAGTGACTTGGATCTGTGATAGCCGCAAAAGGTGGCTCTACAAAGTATTGACTTTAGGGGTGTGAGTAGTTATGCACATTGACTTTTTTTGTTATTTTGTCCTATTTGTTGTTTGCTTCACAATAATAATAAAAAAAAAAAATCTTCAAAGTTGTGGGCATGTTCTGTAAATTAAAGGATGCAAATCCTCAAACAGTCCATGTTAATTCCAGGTTGTGAGGCAAGAAAACACAAAAAAATGCCAAGGGGGTGAATACTTAGTATAGTATACAATTAGTATACGATTTCACTGTCCTTTAAGATCCCCTATGCTTTAAAGAGTTATGTCCCGTACACACGGTCGGAGTTTCTGATGGAAAATGTCCGATCGGAGCGTGTTGTCGGAAATTCCAACCGTGTGTGGGCTCCATCGGACATTTTCCATCAGATTTTCCGACACACAAAGTTGGAGAGTAGGAGATAAAATTTTCCGACAACAAAATCCGATCGCGTCAATTCCGACCGTGTGTGGCCTGTTCCGACGCACAAAGTGCCACGCATGCTCAGAAGAAATTCCGACACGGAACAGCTCGTTCTGGTAAACTTAGCGTTCGCAATGGATACAGCACTTTCGTCACGCTGCAATGTTAAAAATGGTTTAAGACAGCGCACTCTCTTCTTCTTTATAATGTGACAAGAATAAAGTAGTTTTGCTGCTCATATTCACACAGACTTCTCACAAACTTATTTCATTACTATTTATCGGGATTCCCTCAATATATTTTGATTTGTCACATCTGACAGCATAATTTTGTTGTATTTTATTTATTTTTTTGGCTTTAATGTAGATTCTTTTTTTGTGTTTGTATTTTTTTGAAGGGTGTTATTTTTTTATTTGGATTTTTATTTGTACTCCCGAAAATGTTTGTGTGTGTTTTTTGTGTCAAGTTCCCACAACACCATTGATATGTTGTTCTATTTAATCTGTCGGAGATTGTTTGGTGTTGGTGTCCCTTGTTAATTTCACATTGTATTTTAGAAATGTACCTGAATCGTCACCAACAAACTGTCCTTTTTGGATTCAAACACACATAGGAGAGTATAATTTTCCCAAAATAAATTTTATTAAGGGCTCACAACTAAACAAAGGGGGAGGCAATGCTGGAGAAACAGCAGAAGTGGGTGAAGCCTTGGACCCCCAGGGCACACATCAATAATTTTAAAGCAAAATTGGTGGCCTGAGGAGTCCTTATCTAAGGGAGTGCAGTCTGGTCCAGAAGTCCTAGAGATCCGGAAAGCAGCAGATGACATCTGTGTCCCCAGGCTGTGGTCATACGAGAGACTGCAGCTTCTGTCAGACCAGACTGAACCCAGGGCCATCACTCTCAGGTCTTCTTTCCACGCTTCCTTCCACGCGGTGGCTGTGGTGGTGGAGTTGTGGCAGCAGGAGGAGGAGGAGGATGGTCCAACTCAATGACGTCGGTCTTGGGTGTTAGTTCCCCACTCACCCCCTTACGCAGGACTTTATTTATTTTTTTAGTCATCAATCACACACAATTTTCACCTCCTGACTGTTGCAAATTGAATGTTAACAAATATAACAGACTATCATTCTGAGCCCAGCATTTTGCATTCTTGTCCCAATTTTGGGTGCCCACTACTGTCTATTGATATGTAAAACACTTTTTACAATCAGCAATTAGTGATCAATAATAACATATAATAAACATAATTTATTTATTGCCCAGAAATCTGTAGAAGAATGCTATACCTGACTCAAGCTGGGCTCCTCCACTTCTTCCTGGCTGGAAGGCCCAGGTTGGACGTCGGAAGCCTCAGCTGGGGTGGAAGGAAGAGTGGAAGGAAGGGTGGAGAGGGATTCCCTGACTTCAGTGTGGTCTGACAGAAATCGCAGTCTCTCATAGTACCACAGCCTGGGGACATAAATGTCATCTGCTGCAGCTCCGGACCTCTGGGAATCTGTGACCTTCTTGCGTTCCCTAAGATAAGTGCTCCTCAGGCCACCGATTTTGGTTTTTAAATAGGGGATGGTTGCTGTGGGGACCACTGGCTTCACCAACTCCAGCAGTTTCTCTAGCGCTGCCTGCCTCTTTTGTTTATGGTTATAATGAGGATGTCTCACCTGCCACAGACAGGGCAGCTCCCTGTACTTGTCTATGAACAGGGGGAGGAAGTTGTGGTCATTGAACCTATCCATTTTCTCTGGGCCCAAGTTTAGATCCTACCTTCGTTATCACGATCGGCGCTTCCGATGCTCCTTCCTCCGCTCACAGATCGTACCTAAGACACACGCGTGTTAAGCTTTATACACACTGCGCATGCGTGTAACTCCGCCCGCCCCTGACGTTCTTTCTAGTCTATTCCCTGCCCCTTTTCGTTCGGCGCAGTGGTGGAAGAGCACATGGCGGATACACATCAGGATCGTGATAATTGTAGCAACGAGGAGGAGGAGGAGGAGGAGAGGCCGGATCTGGAATCGTCCCGAACCAGAAGGAGATTTAAAGCCTCAAATATGTCCTTTGGGGAGATGTTGGAGATGGTGGACATCCTGAAGAAGGCCGACTATGATGGAAAGTATGGACCTTACCCCAACCCCAATGTCAGAAAGGCCAAGATCATGGCGAAAGTGGTCAGGAGTCTGCACCGGAATTTCGGGGTACGAGGATCGAAAGATCAGCTCAGGAAGCGGTGGTTGGACCTCAAATTAAGAGAACATGAGCAGTACAGAAAGATCCGGAGAGTGCTGCAAAAAAGTAAGTAGTTGTGCTGTGTTCCTATTCTTTTGATGTTTATTACGTTCGTGCTGCTCCATGTGCTTTTAGGAACTGTTGTACAGTTTAAAATGGCAACTTTCATGTTCATGGGCACATTATTCGTTCATATCAAACATTTTTCTTTCGGACTATAAAATACCATTGTTTAGGCCATATGCATTTGGCCACCATTTTTATGCCCTATACTTGTCTTAAAATAATTTGATTGTGTAGATGGCTTTGTTACTAGAATGAAATGCAAACTAGATTCTGTGTAAGGAGAGGACACTCAGCAGCTGTTTATACATCTGGACACTGGAGCACTAGTGTGGGACACAAGAACACCATTTTTATTAGGGGGCCATACAGGTGCTCCAGTGTATACTATAGGGGGGGGGCTACATCTGTGAAGCTTGTACCAAACAGGTAAAGTATTGCAGCTTGACAAAGGACACTGAAAATGCTACATTTTCAAACTCTGCTAAAATTGCCAATTGTAGCCCACTTCCAAGCAATGTTTCCTATTTATAGTTCTGCCATCAAATATCTGTGTGTGTTAATTATACTTTTTTGTTTTACATAGGGGAGAAAAGACTCGGAGGACATCCCTCATCCGAGGAGACCAGAGCCCACACCCCTCTGGAAGAAGGGGAAATCCACCCAACACAAGCTGAGCAGGAGGAAGAAGACGTGGTGGAACTAGTCACCACAACAGGTGACTGTCTGCGACCACAGGCTCAGGTAAGAGATGGATGCCGGCATATTTTTGACACCTAATTTTTATTTGGGGTTCCTCTCATTTTAGGTGATCGTGATGTTGTGGATCCAGATCCTTTCACATCAGAAAGTGCCCAGATCCTGATCGGGGAGATCATGGGGTGTAATTTACAATTGGAAAACATCAAGAAAAACATCAATGATGTTATTCCAAAAAATAAAAACATCCTTGATGTTTTGGGGCGAGTTTAAAGCCCCTCCAAATCCCTTTGTTTTTTGGTGTGCTACAAAGTTCAAAATGTTTTAGCGATTTTTAGAAAAGCAAAATTTGAAGGATGCACACAGTGTGACAACATGTGCTATCTGCCATCACGGGAGATCAATGGACGCGTTTTGGGGGTGCAACCCCTTCCTCAATAATAAAGTAGCTGAGAGGAAGGGGTTTCTCTCCCAAAACACGTCCCTTGATCCCCCGTGATGGCAGGTTGAAATTCGTAAATTGCTGTGCATCTTCCAAATTTGGCTTTTCAAGGGGTGACTTCACCCCATCTGAACGCAATATCAAACACAGTTCCTAAATACTCACGTCTGATATTGCCTTCAAGTTCGACCAAATGTGAACTTTGTAAGGTCAAGATTTGTGTCTTTCTTGTTGGTTTTACACATGCCTGTTTTATCTTAAATGGACATTTCTATTTTTGATAATGCTACCCCAAAAATTGTTATACAACAAACATGTTGGTTTGTTGGAAAAACCTTTTATAAATGCACATGTGATTGTGCAGGTATTAAAAAGATTGTTCATCAAGAATGTGTGGATTATTGTCTCAACGCTCAACACTTTTGGGGTGATGTCATTGCTGTTTTCAGAGAAAATGGGGGTTATTTACTATGGGCAAATCCTCTTGGCACTACAAGTGCAGTTTCAGTGCAGTTGCAAGTGCACTTGTAGTGAAATGTGTCTTTGCATTTAGTAAATAACAGCCAACAGTGCTTTGTATAAGGTTACACAATCACGCCATTTTCTGGACTCCCCACATTTCTGTCAGGGTCAGCTAAAACAAACACAAGCAGTAAATGTCCACAAAGAATGTGTTTTTTTTGTTTTTTTATTATAAAAAGGCTTCCCATATTTGCTGGCATATTGATGGCCCCCCTACCCGCAAAGAACTCCAGGTATCGTAACCGGACATCACGGGCACTCAGGGAGGGCAAGCAAGCGCCGTCAGTGTGGTTTCATGTATCATTCCGGCCTCAGGCCCAACTGAGCCAGCATAGTTGGCCGAATGTTTCCTTAAAAAGTTATGGAAAATACAGCACGCCAGTATAATATGGTTCAGTTTATACTCCGCCATATGGATAGGTGTCAGAAATAGGCGGAACCGGCTGGCCAGGATTCCAAATGTGTTCTCCATCACTCTTCGGGCTCTGGCCAGCCGGTAATTAAAAACCCTCTGTTCCGGGGTGAGTGTCCTCATCGGGAATGGCCGCATCAGGTGGTCCCCCAGCGCAAAGGCTTCATCAGCAACGAACACGAATGGGAGCCCTTCCACATTGTCCTCTGGAGCTGGCAAGTCCAAGCTGCCATTCTGGAGACGCCTGTAGAACTCCGTCTAGGCGATGACTTCACCATCGGACATCCGGCCATTCTTCCCCACGTCCACATACAAGAAGTCGTAATTAGCCGACACCACCGCCAACATCACTATACTATTGAACCCCTTATAGTTGAAATAGTACGACCCCGAGTTGGGTGGTGGGACGATGTGGACGTGTTTCCCATCAATTGCCCCTCCGCAGTTAGGAAAGTCCCACCGCTGGGCAAAGTGGGAGGCCACAGTTTGCCGTTCCTGTGGCGTGGAAGGAAACTGTAGAGGAAAAAAAACAAAATGTACTATTTTTGCACATAAACATGGCAAGCAGATTATACACAAACATTCTGGGCAACCTCCAGATAGCATTTATTAAGGGGAATTTAACACCAAAGTATAAGGTACACCTATCATATCACCCTCCCCCCCCCCCCCCCATGGGTCATTTCTAACATTATGGGGTGTGTGGAAATCTGGGACAGGTAACCCTCTTCACTTCATTGAGAGATGAATGCCTAAATACAGGGTATTACTTGGAACAGCCCCTCCTTAGTTACACTATTGGCAGCCCACTGGACAGGTAAGAAGTGTCATAATACAAAGATATAAATACACACTGTACACATTTGGACATTTGGACATTCTGCTATTACCTGTCAAGATAATAATAGGATACAAAAACTTTGAACAGTACCATTAGAAAGTATACAGGCAGGCCCTTGCACTACATGCTTTGGGGAATTCATCCATAAATCAGAGCACAAAAGAGATGGGTATAGTGTGTATGGGTTTGGCAAAGTCAGCAGATAGATGATTGAGGATAGATAGAGAATTGGGATCAGCTGACTTAGCAGTTGGGGGAGGGAGGGTTACTTAAAATGATTTGGGGACACCACAAAAAATAAGCCTCTGCCACTCTGCCAGAATTTAAAGCTAAAATAACATTTCTAAACATTTTAGGGGGTGTTTGGGGTAAAGCACTACTATGGAGCTGATAAAATACATTGTTAAGTGACTACATGAGGTGAATATAGGGCCAGGAGAGAACATGCTGGGAAGGTTATTGAAGGTTATTGAAGTCCCTGTATGAAGGACTAAAAAAATAATTACATAAAAATCATGCATGCATGAGGACAAAGGGGACGTTCACAGCATATTCCAATCATGGTAATTAGGGAATGAGGAAAGAAATACAATATATTATCAAACATTCAATACAATAAAATGTGATATTAAAAGAATAAAGTCTTACCTTCATATACTCCTTCTGCAGGACCTGGATAATGGCAGAACAGGTCTCTGGGATGATGATACCCAGAGCCTGGGGGGAGATGCCTGTCGAGAACTTCAAGTCCTGCAGGCTTCTCCCTGTCGCCAAATACCGCAGGGTAGCGACCAACCTCTGCTCCGGAGTGATGGCTTGCCTCATGCAGGTATCCTGCCTGCTAATATAAGGGGTCAGCGAAGCCAACAGACGGTGAAACACGGGGTCCGTCATCCTGAGAAAGTTCCTGAAATCATCAGGATTATTCTCACGGATCTCATAGAGCAAAGGCATATGACAGAACTGGTCACGCTGAAGCAACCAATTCTTGGTCCATGAACTCCTCCTCACCCTGTTCATGGACTGGACTTGTGTCAAGGTCAGGACCCCAACACCAGGCCCCCTCACAGCACGAACTCTACAAGGAGTACGCATACGCAACATGGCTAGAAAACGGTCGGCTGCTCAGAACGAAGTAACAGAACACACTGAAGAACAGCAAGGCCTGTGAAGAGCGACCTGAAAAACAGTAACGAACGAACAAGAATACAATGACTACTTAAAGTCACGCGGAACTTGCTTGCACGCACTGAAGAGCAGATACAAACCCACAAGCACAAACTGAACGGCAGAAAACAATCTGAAAGCCACGAGTCTGAAAAAGCGCGAATCGTCTCTCACCAAACTTTTACTAACACGAGATTAGCAAAAGAAGCCCAAAGGGTGATGCGCTTGGTTCTTAACTGGCCTTTTCTAGTCTCGTCGTACGTGCTTGACGTCACCGCGTTGTTGGCGATCGGAAATTCCGACAACTTTGTGCGACCGTGTGTACGCAAAACAAGTTTGAGCCAACATCCGTCGGAAAAAATACTAGGATTTTTTGTCGGAATGTCCGAACAAAGTCCGACCGTGTGTATGGGGCATTAGTCTTTTAAAAACGGATATTTTGCTGTTTTTGGCTGGGGCGTTTTTTGGCTGTAAAAATACCCCAAAACTAGTGGGTTCTCAGAGGAGTTTTTCAGCTGTAAAAACTTTCTAACGTCAACAAACGTCAGGAAACGCAAAAAAATGCAAATAAACCCACACCAGCGTTTTTTTGATCCCATTGAAAAAAAACGCTTAAAAAAATGCTAACGCTATTGCAAAAATGCTGAAAAGCTAACTGCAAAGTTAATGGTGTTTTTATCATTTATATTATTATAACGTCCAGTGTGCACGAGGCCTTAAATGGTATCTCTTTACTGAACTTTAAGGAATAGCCCAGTCCAGACTTGGCAACTCTCTCTCCCACAGTTATACTCCACTATGGTATAATCACTGTCTACCAGAATTACTCTCGGTCCCAGGCCCAGTCCTATGGGCTTCCTATGGTATTCTTTATCTATATAAGATGTTCACAGCTACAAGTATTAAAATATTTTCTGAACTATGGGCTGAGTTCTTCCTTCCCAACACTATATTTCACTATACAGTATATAGCTTCGGCATGCCCTACATTCCCAAATGCAACTCCTTCCTACACTTTTCTGCCTTTGACAGAGGTACTTCTGGGCACTGACCCCACTAAACCGATTTAAACATTGTACAATATTTTACTGATCCCTTCTTCGACTAAGGGACATTACCCAGCTAAAACTAAGTGGGACTCAGACTTGGGCACTATTGAAGTGGCGGATTGGGAGGAAATACTGGATAATTACAAGTTGGTCTCTCCCAAGGTCTCCAATTGTCTGACTGAGATGTACATATTACACAGGGCTTACCTGACTCCAGTTTGTGTTTCCCGTTATAAATCTTTTCACAGTTCCCTATACCCTCTTTGTCTGTAACATGCAAGTGCCTTTTTTCAGCTTATCTGGTCTTGTCCCATTGTACAGACCTACTGGATTCAAAATATCTGGTTCCTGCATGACCATATGGGCTCCCCTTTGTCCCTCGAACCCAAATCTCATTTACCTGGCCTACTTCCCAACCCCGATATGGATACATTCTTAAATATACTCTTGCATGAAACACTTTTTGCTGCTCGTGTAGTGATTGCACGAAACTGGATGCAGGTTACCCCCCCAACACTTGGGACGTGGGTACCAGAGGTAAACTCTACCCTAAATGACATTATGTTTGGAAGTAAACTGGCCAAGACCCATCCTAGCCAGTCATTGGACAATGAAAGAGCAGCAGCACTGATGCTGGGTGGTGCTAAGCGATTGATTACAAGAGACTGCTGTGACGTAAGACTTATGCTAGTTCTATGTATAATTGTAATTATTTTGTAATGAGTACAGAAAAGCAATTCAATTGTTTTATAACTGTCTGCAATTCAGCTTTAACATTTCCAATATAGGTTATTTTTTTTGCAGCCCCTAGGTGGCTGTGAGCCATTGGCTAGGGACCCCAAAATACTAATGAGTGATTCCACTGGCATTAGGAAAGTGGCAGTGCTTAGACAAATGTTGCTAGCTCCTAGAGAAATGACTAACATTTATGGGCAGCCCTAAAATGCAGTGCATAGGAACATATAATAAACACTCGCACTGGGACACACCTTGTGTGAATGAGACCACACTGTACTGTATCAATGGAGGAGCGGCATTATCACCAAAGGACAGGAAGTAGGTCAGGATTACAGAACACCTCCCTCTCCTCATTGCCAAAACATGGGGTGAGGGGGGACAGTTGTAGTCTTCAGAGAGAACTGGGATCAATTCGAAATGATAAAATGAAATGAAATGATAAAGCATCAGAAGTTAGCATCAGAATGTTATTGGCTTACAAGATTTCTGGTAGGATCAACAGGGTTTTTTTTGCAATTATAGAAGGGATATAACAAAATACTTTTAATGGTGTATTTACCAGACCAAAACAAGGCAAATAAGAGAAGTTTATTGTTAGGGTTTACATACACTTTTGGTACCACTTAGGAGAAGTGCATCATTTAGTACTTTATGAGTTAACATTTGTTTAGGAAATTTCATTTTATTGGAGAACATTTTGGCACAAGTCAAGGTTCTGTTTGAAATTTTGTGCCATACCTTTTCCTTTTCTATTAGTGAACAGAGGAACTTTCTTGACTTTTAATGCCACCGGTGTGTGGATGACAGACAGCTCAATCTCTCGGTGAGCTAACCTGACACTTGCAATAGAAATGCATGCCTCCTACTGACTCCTGGCAATTTATTTCTCTAAGGATCAAAGATATTTCAAAGACAACATGTCAGGAAAAGACATTGACCCACTCGGTGCCAGAATCAAGTTTCACAGAGCGGCACAGTGGTGTAGTGGTAGCACTCTCACCTAGCAGTAAGAAGGGTCACTGGTTCGAATCCCAACCACGACACTACCTGCTTGGAGTTTGCATGTTCTCCCTGTGCCTGCGTGGGTTTCCTCCGGGTACTCCGGTTTCCTCCCACACTCCAAAGACATGCTGGTAGGTTAATTGGATCCTGTCTAAATTGTCCCTAGTATGTATGAATGTGAGTTAGGGACCTTAGATTGTAAGCTCCTTGAGGGTAGGGACTGATGTGAATGTACAATGTATATGTAAAGCGCTGCGTAAATTGATGGCGCTATATAAGTACCTGAAATAAATAAAAATAAATAAATTCCAGAGCTGGCTTCTTCATTGACCTCTTGTAATGTGCCTTGTTGTTAAAAGACAACTATTTCTTTGGTACTATAATCCTTTAATTAATTCCTATATTCACCTGAGTGCAACTCATCAGATCAAATACTTACCTTTTTACTCCATCCAGAGATCATGCATGCACCCCAGTCATTACTATATCAATAAGCTTTGCTACTGGAGGCCACTATGAGTACAACTTACCCATTGGAATAAATAAGTCTATAGTACACATGCACATTAAGAGGAAGACTCAGCTTGGACGATTTCACTGTCCTTTAAGATCCCCTATTCTTTAAAGAGTTTTCCAAAAACAGATATTTCAGTTTTTTTGTAGACGCTGGAGAGCTAAACCTTCCAGCAATTTCTTCTTTCAGCCTGGGAGCTTATTGGAGTTATGTCTGTGCTGAGTTCCCAAATCTGCACACCTGCTGAGATGTTTCTCTTTCTTCCTTCTACTACTCCCAGTGGTGACCAGCCTTGAACTAAGCCCAACACTCTCCTCCATCACCAGTATACCACTATTGAAGAAAAAGGGTTTTATTAGCACCAGGATAATCTCTACCCCAGAACAATAACTGCACAGTCATTGTCACAGTATGGTCGCCACATTAGAGAATACCAGAATAGTAATCAGCACAATAACCCAATTCATATTTGTTCTCTCAAAAGTGCCTGTGAAGGTCCCAGACAGAACACATAAGGCTAAACAAAGGGAACAACTTCCCACATTAACAAAGAATGGTATTGGCAAGCTAGCTTATCTTATAGTACTTAGCCCCTACCTACACCACTGGCCAGTGGGATAAAGTTTTGTTGGAGCAGTCACTCCAAGAGTATATTTAATCCACAGGGGAAACCTCCCGTAGCATCCTGGGTCAATTTTCCTGTCAACAAGATTTGAGCAACAACAAGCAAGATTAGCACAAGTACAAGTGGTAAAAAGGTCTTTTCTCACGAATGTTGCATAGACATTCTCCCCAGATGCCAGGTGTGAGATTACACCCAGTGCGAGGGGCTCTCTGGGTCTCCCCTCTCAAGCCTGCATAGAAAACCTGGATCCTCAAGCTCAGCACTCTTCCTTTTTTTCTCTCTTTATGGAGTATGCAGTCCATGTCCCTGGTAGGTCCTTCGAAGTTCTCTCCTTTGTGCTCTCTGCAGCGCTGCCCATGTGGCTTGGTGTACTCGGCTAGCTATCTCACCCAAATGCACTTTCATTTTTCTTTTTCCTGCCAACCCTCTGGGTGGTGCTTCAGTCATAGCTGCCAATGCAGCCAGGGGAGAGAAGCTGTGGTGGTGCGGTATAAAGAATCTCTGAGCTTTGTGGCTTTTACCCTTTAAAGGGGCCTGCCAGCCAGGGCTACATGTTATTGTTCTTTATATTTTAGAGAATGTAAGAGAAGGAGCTGGGACACACAATGATGGTAGGAACACCCACAATTACCAGGAACAGGGTCAGGAATTATGGAGGAGAGGTATCCAAATAATATGAGAAGTCATGAGCTGACTCAGCCCACCAAGCACCACATATTCCTAAATTATAATTTTTAAGTAAACGCTATCTGAAATTAATTCCCATTTTTAACTAATAAAACTGTATTGTAAGGTTGTTGTTCTACTATGTGGTGCTATTGAGTCTGCATTACCTGTGTAGTCCAGATTTTACATTGTAAAAGTAGCAGTGACATCATTGTCACCATTATGCTGTACATTAAGGTTCTTTGCAGTAAAATCAAGGAAGCATAAAAACCTCTATAGTGTATCATAATTTGCTTTATTAAACAATAATTCTTTACTCAGTTGTAGGAAAAACAATTCATGGCATACAAAGTATCACAAAATATGCATACAATATACACATGCACAAACTATCTATCCTTCCCAGCAAAGTACCATGCATAATGTGTGCAAGAGGTATACACTAATACTTAACGTGGGTTGTATATTTAGTGTCAACCCCAGGTAACGTTCCTATTTTCAGTCTTTCTTTGTGATGGAGCCATCTTCCAGGATCTTCCAGACAACTTCTTGCTTCTTGGAGTCCTGTAAAAGCTTCTACCAGTTCCTTAATGTGCTCAGCACATGGCTTGTTCAAGTCTTTTGTTCCCTCCCCCTACTTTCTGTAGCATCACTTCCTGTCCTGAGCTCACGAACCAGTCCAATGAGTTCATTAGCTTATGACTAGATGAATAGGGGAATCCCAGCCTCCAAAAACAACACATGCAACCCAAATGCATTACTCCTATATCTATGCTATAAAAATCACTAAAATAGCCAGAGCAACACAATAACCCGAGCAGAGAGCATAGTTCTAGAAGTGACTCTGCAGGCCTCACCCATTACAGGCTGTCTGCAAAAAAACGACAGAAGGGGGTGGAGACTAGACAAGTCACTCTGCACAAGGAAAAAGAACAGCAGTGGCTGGTCTTTATTACGAGAAGTTCCTACACAGAATTGTCTATTTTTCTTTTATAGCAATTATTACAATGTGTTTCATTTCATTATGAGTATTAAGTAAGTAATACATATAGAGCAGCCCTTGGTGGCAAATATACTAAGTGTGCCACATTCCTTATTCTTTTATTTATTCAAATATCTCAGCTTGCTGTTTACACTAATAAAGTGTGAGTTGTAGATATAGTAATTATTATTAAGGTTCCCTAAGTCCTAACATCTTTTCAAGGGTTCCTCCATGTTAAAAAGGTTAAAAAAAGTCTGCTCCAGGGATTATGTTTTTAGTGTTCTGTGCATTTTAATTGGCTATGACCCAACAAAAGTTTGACCTTTAATGCTGGTATCATAAGACGAAGGGAGGAGGGGGAGTATTACCTCTCAGCCAATCACACTCTGCCGATGTATGACTTTCAGATGGCCCTTTTTACTTTTAGTAGGTGGTTAGTCACAACTATACATGGTGGTAACTTAGATGCTGTTTTGTTGCTTGAAAACAACAAATAATCTTGAATTTCCCTTTACATTTTTGAAAATGATATTGCATCATGGCAAAAAGTTATTACAGCATGTTTATATTGTAAAAAGCTAAAACGAATGAAATGAAAGACTCATATTTGCATTTACTGATACCGAAAATATTAAAATCTAGCTCTAAATTGTGCTTGGCAGTTTGCCAAGGGTTTCTTTTTTTACAGACTCTTCACATTTGAAAAGCATGCATAATATACTGAGTTATATTGAGTGTATTCATGTGGTACCGAGGATCACTCCATCCCAGAACTTTAATGGAAAGGATTAGCGTAATTATTATCGCTTGTTTATGAGTCATTGCAATTATGCCGCACAGTTTTACGAAGCGAGGCAAACTAATATCTGGAACCCAGCGTAGCGCTGATTGAATACCGAGACGTAAACTAGCAATTATTGGCATCGTAATACAAGCATTAACCTTCTTAATTGTTATAACTTGCAGTACAATAAAATACAAAGTAATATAGAAATAGATTTCAGTATATAAAAGCTGAAATGGAGCCTTAGGCTAAATTCACACGGGTGCAGCCCCAGGTGATTCTTGCAGGGGGGATTACATTTTGCCTGCACATTCTGTGGAACACCATCAGCCACTGTCAGGTTTGTACAAATCAATGGCTGGTGCAGCCGATGCGGTTCACATGTAATCACTCATCTGAAAATAGAGCCTCTGAATGACCATGGGCACAATTATGCCCTGTACACATGACCGGGTTTACCGTCGGAATAACCTCTGAAGGTTTTTCCGACGGAATTCTGATGGAATTCCGCTGAAACTGTCTGGCGTACACACCAAATTCCGACCGTCAAGAATGCGCGATGTACAACACGTACGACGGGACTAGAAAAGGGAAGTTCAATAGCCAGTAGCCAATAGCTTCCGTCTCGTACTTGCTTCAGAGCATGCGTCGGAACAGCATACAGACGATCAGTTTTCCCGATAGGAATTGGTTCCATCGGAAAAATTTAGAACACGTTCTCTTTCTAGGTCCGTCAGACTTTTTCTGTCGGACATTCTGCTCTTGTGTACACGGCATCAGTGTGCATCCAGGGTCGGCGTTTTTGCAGAGTTTTGACCACACACAAACTAGCCACAGCTAATCGGCCAGTTTTTCTGCAACCAAAGTCCAGAGTATTGTGGCATCTAAAAATTATCCGCCCTTAGCCGCCAGTAGACATGTGCAGTTTGTTTCGTTACTGATTGACATTCAGATGAAATTTTCATTATTCCGAGATTCGGATGTTTCCGAATCTCTGAATAACAGTAGTCACACGTTTAAATGAATGCGAAATAAATTATAACAAACCAACAAATTCATTTGTTTCATTTGGATATTTGTAACATTCAAAGTAACAAATGTTCTGAATTGATTTGTGAATAACTCATCTGCTGTCAGCTAACAGCAGACTGTTAACAAAAGGAGAGCCAGCATTAGAAAAAAAAAAAAACTCACGTCAAAAAAAGAAAAAAAAATGCAGCCCCCCCCCCCCCCAAAAAAAAAATCTAAAGAAGGCCCTTAGGTTTGGTAAAGATTTTAAGGGGAATTCTATGCAAAAAAAAAAAAATGCAGTGGGCCCGCCCAAAAATCCAGGCCAGCTTCCCCCCAAACCATACCAGGCCACGTGGGCTTAACATGGGGGGGTGCTTTGGGGGAGAGGGCTCCCCCCCCCCGTTAAAGCACTTGTTCCAATGTTGATGAGGACAAGGGCCTCTTCCCCACAATCCTGGCCCAGTGGTTTTGGGTGTGTGAGGGGTAGCTTATCAGAATCTGAAAGCCTCTGGAAGTAAAAGTCCTTTATTAAAAAATAAATAAACATGCCCCTAATGCAAATCCAGCATCAATCATGATGAACATCGGCAGCCAACCTGCACGAAAAACAAAATCCTGACACCCGCTGAACTTGACCAGTCGAGAGACACTCACCAAATGACAATTACTTTTTCCCCACTGGTAAGTAAACATGTGGGCGGGGTTACCTTGTGACCACGCCCCCATAACGTCACTTGGGGACCCCCGTGCATGATGTAAGGGAGGCGTGGTCATCCAGTGACGTTATGCGTCTGCCAGCCATGTTTAGGGTGACATTAAGAATTATTGGCAAGTACGATGCACATTTTGGCACGTTTTTACATGTTCCTGGAACATGCAGGTGTGTTGAGGCCTTAAAGCTGAACTCCAGATAAGCAGCTGATTACACAGATGACATTACAGTGGATCCTGAAATTTACATGATGTTAGATTAGCACAGAATTTCATGGCTGGATGTCATAACTGAACTCGAAATCTATTTTTCTTTTTGCCAGTTCAGATTTCCAAATGACTTCTGGAAGAAAGGAACCAAAGACTGCTCAGAAAGCAGTTTCTGCCTTATCTACTTTTGCAGTTGTCTGGGCATCCTTAAGCCTCGTACACACGATCGGATTTTCGGCAGAGAATTGTGTGATGATAGACTGTTTGCCTAAAATCCAACCATTAGTACGCTCAGTCAGACAATTGTTGGCCAACTTTCCGCCAACAAATGTTGGATGGCAAGCTAGTAAATTTTCAGCGGACAACGGTCTGTTGTCAGATTTTCCTATCGTGTGTACAGAAGTCCGTCACATAAAAGTCCAAAGTACAAACACGCATGCTCGGAATCAATGCTCACCAAACCCGACATTAGCAGAAGGTGCTGAAAGGGTGGCGCTCAAGAGCTGAAATTCCAGGTAGTACGTCACTGCGTGTTTGTTGGCCGACAATTGTATACCGTTTGTATGCGTAAGAGTAGATCCTGGCCCTTCGGACAAAAGTCTGGCGCTTTGTCTGCCAACAATTGTTGACCCCATCGCCTTGTCAGGCAGGACTATCAGGGGTTTTGCCAATCATTCTAGACTTTGTATCATTTGCCACTCTTGGATTCTTATTGACCTCAACTGTTGTGGAAATTCCAACTTTTGGAGGAATGTGAATTTGTTAAAAGTGATTGAACTTTCCAAAAGTTCACTTGTCTCTAGCTGAACTACACATATATCTTATCTGCCAAATGATTTGTAAGTCCTGTCCAGCCACATGTGGTATTCATACACCTCTGTCAGACAGCACAGCCAGACAGTAAAAAATCAGAATCCGAAGACTTGTTTTATGTCAGTGAGTCTTGAAGAATCATTTTCAGAAGGGCAGCAGTGACATTCTCCATGTTTCTCTATGATGGCAGGTGTCCTTTAAAGGAAACCTATACAGAAGAAGTATTGAGGCATTGCTGACCTTTGCTTATGAAAAATACTTAATGCCTGGCTGGCATGCAGAATCAACAGTACTTTTTTTTTTAGTACTTTCTGTGTGACTGACCCAGGGCAATGCAGGTCAGGAATTCAGTTTCTAGCTTCCATGATCCTCATTCTTGTTCTGGGTCAGTGACTTTAAAACATTGAAGTCACTGGATCATACAAGCAGCTAGCAATTTCAAAGGGCCAGCAATGGCAGCCTATAAGTTTCTCTCAAACACGCTTATCCCTACACTCTCTTATATCAACCATTCTCAACCAGGGTTTAGTGCATGAGCAGGGCCTGGATTTGGGTACCCAGAGAGGAGAGAAGGCACGTGGGGACCAGGAATTGTGGTAACGTGTATTTAACAGAAAAGTTCAGACAAGGTGGTAATAGAGTCACTGTAGCTCAGCCTGACTGGCAAGGCAGCACTTATACAGAGTTGCAGAGGATTCCCAAAAACACTTATAATGCCAACAGCATCAGACAGAGGGGTTGGCTTTAGGCGGTATGGCAACAAGGTGAGACAAAAGAAAAACAGGGGCGCACCAGCCTAGTGTATTAACTTTTATAAAAGGATTTATTTAAAAATGATTAAAAGAAACAACTCACAAGCAATGGATGGAAGAGGCACAACACGAAGTGTACCGACAGCCAGCATGCGACTATAGGATGAGCGATGCCTTCCAAAAATCATAGAGAAATGCATACATATCACAACAGCTTACGCGTTTCGAAGGGAAAATCCCTTCTTCATCAGAGCTATGCAAAGATACCTCCTTCAGCAGTCACTCCTTATAAATGCCATTTATAGGCATTTATAAGGAGTGACTGCTGAAGGAGGTATCTTTGCATAGCTCTGATGAAGAAGGGATTTTCCCTTCGAAACGCGTAAGCTGTTGTGATATGTATGCATTTCTCTACGATTTTTGGAAGGCATCGCTCATCCTATAGTCGCATGCTGGCTGTGGGTACACTTCGTGTTGTGCCTCTTCCATCCATTGCTTGTGAGTTGTTTCTTTTAATCATTTTTAAATAAATCCTTTTATAAAAGTTAATACACTAGGCTGGTGCGCCCCTGTTTTTCTTTTGTCTCGGTTTGCACTAGGGTTTCCCATCCTTGAGGGCAGCAAGGCCTGTGTTGACGCATCTCTATATGGTGATCCACTTGTGCGCAGGAGTTTTTGTTTTCTGTTTGCTAAAGTTATGGCAACAAGGTGCCTGAAGGTGGGAGAGCTTCTAGCTGGCGGCACAGGCAAGCGCTGCTCTGAACACACTGTTTCTATCCAGCCGGATATCCTATCCGGTTCCTGTCTCTGACCTAGCTACTTCGCAAATGTGCACCAACAGTGCTATTTATAAGCACTGCCCACACTTAAGATGGCCGCAGGGGTCAACCAGGGTGTTAGCTTCCAATCAGACAGCTGCTCCCCTGATGACACCTATAGAGGCCTTAAAGGAACATGGGTTCCCTTCATCCACCAATCACTCTCTGAATGGCAGCTGCCGGACAGCTCTACCTATGCAGGGAGGCCAGACTAACCCTGCCTACAAGTTGAACCCTAGGTTCCTCCAAGGGTCGCTCAGGGTTACTTGAGCTGTGGCCCCCATCTGATGGTACCTGCTGTAGTTCCAGGTCCAGTGCCACTTGGAGAGCCAGCGCCATGACTGCAAGGGTGTCATTCTGGCCACCCTGTCAGGGGGATATTCTTCCCATTTACCACCACCAATGTAAGGGGCATTTTGCCAATGACCCCTGCATGGACTAATCCTACCAAGCTTTTCCTGAGACCTGAAAATTATTTTAATGGTTCCTCTGGGGTAAAAAAAAAGGTTGAGCAAGCTGCCTTATATAGTAATAAAAAGAGGAAGATATGTCAAATATAGTATGTAAAATAGGGAACAGCAAACAAGTTAAAAAAAAATATGTTTCATTAAAATCTGTTTTCAGATAAACATTACATTAAAGAGGAAGTAAAGTCTTTCTCTTTAATTGTACCTACAGATAAGCCTATAATAAGGCTTATCTGTAGGTACTGTAAATATCTCCTAAACTTGCACTGTTTAGGACATATTTACTATATACGCTGCCTCTGATGTCATCAGCGCATGCGCACTGAAGGAACGGCCCGCTCGTGCCATTTCTTCAGGGCCTTGTGCCTTGACTGGCGGCTCCCGTGCACATGTGCGGGGGGTGACATAATAGCGGCTCCGGCCAATCACAGCGCCGGAGCCCGCAAACCCAGAAGTAACTCCGGGAAACATGTTGCTGTGTGAGCGGTGTGCCAGCGCCGATCCAGGGAATCTTTCTAAGGTGAGTATTTCATAATGTGCTAGTATGCAATGCATACTAGCTCATTATGCCTTTGTCTTTACAGGGTTTTTATTTTTGTTGGGGGGGGGGGGTTGGAGGTTTACAACCTCTTTAATACATCACAATACACAATTGGAAATACACTTTTGTTCCCCTTTAAAACTTTGTGGAGACCTAATATAAAAAATATGTTGCTTTTGTGCCTCGGATTTCACATTAGCAATGTTAATGCAATCGCAATTTTATTCAATCTTATAACACACAGACATGTCTATAATGCTTTCAGACTGGTGATCATTCGTCCTCATCCAATTAGCTTTGCATGAGTCTGTGGTTTCGCTATGCTCTAGTATTGATTCCCCGATCATCTTTCATATTAAGCTGATATGTTTGTAAGAAACGACTTTTAACTACGGCAGATATTTAGAAGCAGTTCGAGGATGAGCGCTTGCGATGATGTCAGCTTCTTGATGCGCATTATCCTTCTGTCTAGACAGGTTAATAGGATGCAATTGTATTTAGGGGAAAAACTTTGCAGGCCGGGTACTGTTTGATAACACTTTCTGCCGGGTTTTTGATACTTAAAGCTGAACTCCAGGCAGATATAAAAGATACAGCTCTGTAATCAATATTGCATTATTAAAAGGAGAAGTATGGCCAAAGCTATTTTGGTTATACTTTTCCTATGGATCACAGGAGTGCAGTTCGTTCTGCATTCCGTGATCTGTGTGCAGCTGACAGCGGGCTGATGGCTGCTGTCGGCTGACGTCACAGAGCCGGTCCAGGCTCTGAAAAGATCCCGACCACATGGTTGGTATCTGCCTAGAAGCCTGGATCGGTACCTGACTCGGCCTCCCAGCGAACCACTGAGAGCCTGAGCCAGCCATTCCCTCCCTCTTCACAGCCAGGTCCTCCAGTGAGCACTGGAGGGGAGAGCAGAGAGCCACTAACTGACAGTCACAGCACTCTGCTCAGAGTGGAGGAGGAGAACTGAGCCATCAATGGTGTTTGACCCCTCAGTTCTAACTACAGAGCTGGTGAGGGGCAGATGCAGCATTGGATCGATGCTGCATCAACCTAGGTGAGTATATTTGTTTTTTTCAAATTCTGAACTTCTCTTTTAAATGTATTTTTTGAATACAAGCAGTATAAGTACCTGAATGTGACCCGATATCAGGTTCTTGCAGTCCCTGTACAGCAGGGCTGGAGTCTGAGAGGAACGGCAGCACCAGTAGCCACTTAGTTCATGTACTGACAAAAAGCATGTTCCTAGGAGGAAAGACCAGAGTGATGAAGAAATGAGCTCACCACTGCGCTGCTTCTCCTTTCTCTGTCCAGTCATAGGCTGGGGGGAGGGTCTAGGATGACCTCGGCTTAGAGGAAAAAGGATGAATGATGCTAGCCATCAGACTGAGGTCATCTAGTGGTGGAAAAGAAGTACTGCATGGGCAAATCTTGCAACAAATTTTTTTTTTTCTCACAGGCTGGGGGTGGATCTAGAACAACCTGGGCTCAAAGGAAGTAGGTTTAATGTTAGCCATCTAGCAGCAGAAACAAAAGTAATGAAGTTAAAGCAGGCCTTCAGTCATTTTGTCATCTTTCCATCTCTTAAATCTTCTGCCCTTCTTGTTTTAACTTTGGATAGTAAAACATTTTTTTTTCTGCCAGTAAATACCTTATACAGCCCACTTCCTGTTTCTTGTCTGGTCATTAACCTAGGCTTATGACGTCCTGCACAGCTCTATCTCTCACATGAGAGTTTGCCAGGAAGGGGGGGAGTCATAAGACGGCCAATGAGAGCTGCAGGGCTGCAGAGTTGGAGGTGTGCCCCTGTGTATCTGTGTAAATCCAGGAAGTGAACAGGCAGCAGCTTCAGCTGCCCACAGTTAAAATGGCTGCAGTAAGACTTAGTGGAGAGAGATTTCTGCAGCATATTTGGCAAGTACAGAATCACAGTATATATAATATAATATGCAAAGTGGTTTGGAGGGAAGCTTCAGAATGGCAAAGATGTTTTTAATACAAATTATGTGAGCAGACTGCAGTTCCTCTTTAAAGTGGATGTAAACCCAATGTCATCCTTTCTAAACTACGGCCATAGGGGTTATCTATAAGGATATACATGCCTCCTGCATGTATCTTTACCTGTCAAATGTCTCCCCTCTGTCTGTTATAGACCCGAAAAACTGCAGATTCTGTGGGTGGGTCTGTTGTCTGGAGCTCGGTGGGTGGAGTCGTGATGTCAGTAGACTCCCCGCCCACCTCTACACTCCCCTTGTCAATATGCATTTTCTCCTGTGTATTTCTTACACTGAACTTCTGCTATGATCTCTAACCTCCAGTGAAAAGACAGGAAAGTAACCACATGACTTCAGCATGTCCAATCATGCTGAAGTGTGGAACAGCCAATCCTTGCAGAGCTGCTGAAGAAAGGAGTGGGGGAGGGAATTAAAAAATACTGCATGTCTTAGGCTAGTGCACGAGATGTAAATCACCTGTCACTCACAGCAAGGGGGAGGATCTGACAAAGTTTTTCTCTGTTTGTCAAGTTTTATCTCACTGAACAATAAAAGGGGATTGCTCAGAGATGGATTAACTCTTTTTGTGGCAAGACTGGGCTAAAATGATAGGAAATCTTATACTCTATAAAATGACATAAAAAAAAAAATTCCGGGTTTACATCCACTTTAAGGTAAAAATTGCATTAAAAGCTGGATTTTTTGTTTTATCTTTTGATGGGCTATTTATTTGTATCTTTGTATTGTTGGCTGAATTCTGGCTATATCTTTCCACAGTTTGCTTAATGTAATAGTCAACTGTTCACTGGCTGTAATACTCTACCATGTAAGGTTATTGCTCTCTTTTTATCCTGTTACTTTTGGACGGAGTTCTGCTTTAAAAAGAAAATTAAGGATTTCACTATTCCATATTTCAAAAGCATTATCAATCACTTTGGCACATAAGCAGAAGAAAAGAAAAATAAACTGAATGTATGAATTTATTTATTTGCACAGGGGAGGATGTCCTATGACAGCCTCCCGGAAATTGAGGTCCGCGCTGTGGCCATCATTCGGCTATGGCCCGGACCTCAAGTGGTTAATGCATAGAATGCATTAAGGTAAAAAAAAGGCTTTAGAACCACTTTAAGAACATGATGTAATCAAATCAATTGGTGCCATGCATTGAAGTGTGCAGCCTATTACAGTGCACCCAAAAGCTCAGACACACATGTGTGTAAATCAGCAGAGCAGTGGACGGTGTCAGTAGAGCAGTAGATGGTGTCAGTCGTTTTTTAAATTATTTCTTACAACTTTATTTTTTTATTTATTTTTTACAATATTTTTTTTAATATTTTTTTTTTTCACAATTTTTTTGAAAGCCCTGTTGGGGGGCTTAGGTGAAATATCAAGGATGTAAACCAGGGGTCTCAAATTGGAGGCCCTCCAGCTGTTGCAAAACTACAAGCCCCATCATGCTTCTGCCTGTGGGAGTCATGCTTGTAACTGTCAGCCTTGCAATGCCTCATGGGACTTGTAGTTTCACAACAGCTGGATGGCCGCCAGTTTGAGACCCTTGGAATCTAAACAGACCCCCAATGTCTCACCTTTTGAAAGGGTTTGAGGACAGAGATTCCCCAATTTCCTTTTTCTCTAGGCTGCACTGGACAGTGAATGAATGGGGAGTGCTCTGTGCTGAGCGGCTTACTGTTCATTCACAAAATGAAGCCTAGAAAAAACATAGTTTACTATGCTGAAGTTAAGAATGAACACAAGAGAGATCGGTACAGATCACTCACTGTGTTCATTCAGAAAAGGAAGGGGTCCATGAAACATGGGAGAGGTGGGCATACCTCCCAACTTTCTGAGATTGGAATGAGGGACACCGATCAGCAAAAGTATGCAGGCATAGGACACACCCCTGGCCACACCCCCTTAAAGGAGAATTGTACAAAAAAACAAGATTGGTTAAACCCACAAAATTCTTTTTTTACCAATGCTATTCCTTTATATTGGCTTTTGGAATTTACAAATGCAGAAATTTAGAAATCGGATGAAAGGTTTAGTGCTGGAAAACACTTTTTGATAGATAAAAAGTGCATTTTTTATACATCTATATAGATCAGACCAAAATTAGGGACAAATGAGGAGGAAAGAGGGACAGAGGGACATTGCTCCAAATCAGGGACAGTCCCTCGAAATCAGGGACAGTTGGGAGCTATGGAGATGGGTAGGGAAGCTGAGAGCACTGCAGGGGGAGACGGGGGGCACCAGGAAGCAGAGGAATCGGCACAGCACGGGGTGATTAGGGTGTGCCCAGGCCCACCCAGCGCACCCCATGCGCACGCATATAGAGCATTCTGTAGATACCAGTGGAAACATGAATATATATCCTTCTCACCAAGAATCTGTACGCGAGAATATGACAGATGACAAATACTCTGTATTAGGATGACTGTATCATCATCCTCTTGGATATGATTGAATCACTCACACGATGTTTGATATGACAGTACTTCTTTACCCATTAGACAATCTGGGAATGGTTTATAGACTGTGATGGATATGTTCTGTCTTCCAGGTCAGCTGCAAAGTCCTGCAGTTCTTTCATCAGTATATGCTGGGCTGTAATTATTTCTGGATGCTGTGTGAAGGCATCTACCTCCATACGTTAATAGTGGTGGCCGTGTTTGCTGAAGAACAGCATCTGCATTGGTATTACCTCCTGGGTTGGGGTAAGTGCCAGACTCTCTGCGGTTTACTCATTTTAAAGCCAAAATACCATTATCCTATCTACAAACAGGGAAAACAAACGCCTACAAACAGGGAATAAAGAACATTCTGTCATCCTTATAAATGATGTGGAAAGAAGGAAAACAGGTCTAATCTGTGTATATTTATATCACTGGGAAATAAATCTTGTTTTCTATAGCGGTAAATTGGTTCTCTGTTTATACCGATCAGACCCAGACAAATAATTATAAGAATGATAGCGATGAAGCAAGTTATAATTATATCCCCTCCTCCGATCTGCATTCAGGTAAAGCTATAACTGCCACCATTTAACCACTTGAGCCCCAGAAGGTTTACCCCCCTTCATGACCAGGCCATTTTTTGCGATACAGCACTGCACTACTTTAACTGACAATTGCGACGCTGTACCCAAATAAAATTGATGTCCTTTTTTCCCACATATAACTTTGTTTTGGTGGTATTTGATCACCTCTGCAGTTTTTATTTTTGAGCTATAAACACAAAAAAAAAAAAAAACAATATAAAACAATATTTTTTTTTTACTTTCTGCTGTAAAACATACAATAATAAAATGTAAAAAATCGAATTTCTTCATCAATTAAGGTCAATATGTATTCTGCTACAAATTTTTGGTTAAAAAAAAATCCCAATAAGCGTATATTGATTGGTTTGTGCAAAAGTTATTGCGTCTACAAACAATTTATTTATTTTTTATTTGTACTAGTAATGGCGGCAACTAGCAGAACTGCAATATTGCGGCAGACAAATTGGACAGCTGACGCGTTTGACACTTTTGATCAGTGATACTAATATGGTGATCAGTGCTAAAAAATATGCACTGTCCCTGTACTAATGACACTGGCTGGGAAGGGGTTACCATCAGGAGCGATTTGAGGATTAACGGTGTGCCTAGGTTGTGCTTACTCACTGTGGGGGGGTGCTTTGGCAAGGGGAAGGCAAAGATCCGTGTTCCTGCTTTGCAGAAACACAAGATGCAGAACGACAGTTTGCCTTGTTTACATAGGCAGATTGTCATTCTGCCTATGCCCCATGTAATCGGTGGGTGCTGGCAGACATCAAGTCCACGGTACCCGCTGCTGGGCTTCCGCAGTGTGTGATCACCAGACTCGGAAGTGTCAAATCACGTACTAGGTATGTTATCTGGAGCAGAGCGGCCACCCTGCCGCAATATATATACAGTCAGGTTCATAAATATTGGGACATCAACACAATTCTAATCTTTTTAGCTCTACACACCACCACAATGGATTTGAAATTAAACGAACAAGATGTGCTTTAACTGCAGGCTTTCAGCTTTAATTTGAGGGTATTTACATCCAAATCAGGTGAATGGTGTAGGAATTACAACAGTTTGTATATGTGCCTCTCACTTTTTAAGGGACCAAAAGTAATGGGACAATTGGCTGCTCAGCTGTTCCATGGCCAGGTGTGTGTTATTCCCTCATTATCCCATTTACAAGGAGCAGATAAAAGGTCCAGAGTTCATTTCAAGTGTGCTATTTGCATTTGGAATCTATTGCTGTCAACTCTCAATATGAGATCCAAATTGCTGTCACTATCAGTGAAGCTAGCTATCATTAGGCTGAAAAAACAAAACAAACTCATCAGAGAGATAGCAAAAACATTAGGTGTGGCCAAATAAACTTTTTGGAACATCCTTAAAAAGAAAGAAATGCACCGGTGAGCTCAGCAACACCAAAAGACCCGGAAGACCACGGAAAACAACTGTGGTGGATGACCGAAGAATTCTTTCCCAGGTGAAGAAAACACCCTTCACAACAGTTGGCCAAATCAAGAACACTCTCCAGGAGGTAGGTGTATGTGTGTCAAAGTCAACAATCAAGACAAGACTTTACCAGAGTGAATACAGAGGGTTCACCACAAGATGTAAACCATTGGTAAGCCTCAAAAACAGGAAGGCCAGATTAGAGTTTGCCAAACAACATCTAAAAAAGCCTTCATAGTTCTGGAACAACATCCTATGGACAGATGAGACCAAGATCAACTTGGGATGTGATGGAGAAAAGTATGGAGAAGGAAAGGAACTGCTCATGATCCAAAGCATACCACCTCATCAGTGAAGCATGGTGGTGGTAGTGTCATGGCGTGGGCATATATGGCTGCCAATGGAACTGGTTCTCTTGTATTTATTGATGATGTGACTGCTGACAAAAGCAGCAGGATGAATTCTGAAGTGTTTCGGGCAATATTATCTTCTCATAGTCAACAAAATGCTTCAGAACTCATTGGACGACGCTTCACAGTGCAGATGGACAATGACATGAAGCATACTGCGAAAGCAACCAAAGAGTTTTTTAAGGAAAAGAAGTGGAATGTTATGCAATGGCCAAGTCAGTCACCTGACCTGAATCTGATTGAGCATGCATTTCACTTGCTGAAGACAAAACTGAAGGGAAAATGCCCCAAGAACAAGCAGGAACTGAAGACAGTTGCAGTAGAGGCCTGGCAGAGCATCACCAGGGATGAAACCCAGCGTCTGGTGATGTTTTTGCGTTCCAGACTTCAGGCTGTAATTGACTGCAAAGGATTTGCAACCAAGTATTAAAAAGTGAAAGTTTGATGGATGATTGTTAATCTGTCCCATTACTTTTGGTCCCTTAAAAAGTGGGAGGCACATATACAAACTGTTGTAATTCCTACACTGTTCACCTGATTTGGATGTAAATGCCCTCAGATTAAAGCTGAAAGTCTGCAGTTAAAGCACATCTTGTTTGTTTCATTTCAAATCCATTGTGGTGGTGTATAGAGCCAAAAAGATTAGAATTGTGTCGATGTCCCAATATTTATGGACCTGACTGTATGGTGGGCGGTCCGCAAGTGGTTAAAGGGAAACTATAGGCAATACAGTTTTTAACATTTTTGGATAGAGCAAGGGCGGGTTATAATCCCTGTTAGATTTTTTTTGCCATCTGTGTCCCATTTTGGAGATTTCCCTTCACTTCTTGTCCCATAGACAAACAGGAAGTGAGAATAAATCCCTGCAAAATTAAGAGAATTCCTTGGGAACCCCCCCAGGTCACCAGAACAAACGAGCGTCTTCATTGGAAGACTATTACTTTTCTGGGGACAACCCAAAATTTGGGATTTTCTTTTACTTTCATGGTAAACATGACAAATAGAGAGGGGGGATCTCCTTAACTGGGGCACAGACAGCAATAAAACTGACAAGCCTTCTAATCTCTAAAAAGATCTAAAAAAAAGTTTTGCCTTTAGTTAAACTTTAATGTTGACATGAACCTAAAAAGTAAAGATTTATTAGATTATATAGAACATCAAGAAATGTTAGTTGTGCCTAAACAGTGCCCTGAAAATTTACCTTGTATCTTGAATTTGGTCTGAAATGTGCACTTCCTGGTGATTATGCCTAGGCTCTTCTGTGCCTACAGCCACATAGCAAGGTAAGATCTGAGGCATTGCTGCCCATGACAGCTAGCCTAAGGAGATATGGAGTGAAATCTGGTGATGTCACTCCTGTGCTGCTCACTGTCCTCCTTGCTGGAGGTTGACTTGAGGATACAAAGCCCTGCCCCTATGAAGATGACAGCCTTCACATAGAGACACAGCTACAGGGAGACCACAGATAATACTGGTGGCAAGTCTTTGCCCTTTGACTACAATTTTTAAGTGCAGCTTCTGGAGTTCAGATGCTCTTTAACCAGTTCCCGACCGGCTCACGCAGATATACTGTGGCAGAATGGCTCTCCTGGGCAAAATCCCGTACATATATGGCTTTGCTCAGGAGAGCCACCAGAGGGCGTGCGAGCACCGCTGGAGGCACGCACGTGCTGCACAGCAGGGGACCCGATGCGAGTGGCCGACGGGCACACGCGATCGCGTGCACAAGCGGCAGCACGGGGGTTTGCGTTTGTAAACACACAAATTCCTGTGCTGTCAGAGGAGAGAAGACAGATCGTGTGTTTCTACAAAGTATAAACAGTGATCTGTCATCTCTCCTAGTTAGTCCCATCCCCCCACAGTTAGAACACACACATAGGGAACACAGTTAACCCCTTGATCTCCCCCTAGTGTTAACCCCTTTTCTGCCAGTGACATTTACACAGTAATAAGTGCATATTTATAGCACTGATCGCTCTGTAAATGTCAATTGTCCCAAAAATGTGTCAAAAGTGTCCGACCTGTTGGCCGCAATGTCACAATACTGCTAAAAATCGCAGATCACTGCCATTACTAGTAAAAAATAAATAAATAATAAAAACGCCATATAAATGCCATAAATCTTTACCATAGTTTGTAGACGCTATCACTTTTGTGCGAACCAATCAAAAAGTTTTTTTTTTTTACCAAAAATATGTAGAAGAATACATATCAGCCTAAACTGAGGAAAAAATGTGTTTGTTTTTTTTTTTTTAAATTGGGATATTTAATATAGCAAAAAAGTAAAAGATATTGTGTTTTTTTCAAAATTGTTGCTCTTCTTTTGTTTATAGAGCAAACAATAAAAACCACAGAGGTGATCAAATACCACCAAAAGAAAGCTCTATTTGTGGAAAAAAAGGACATCAATTTTGTTTGGGTACAGCATCGCACAACCGCGCAATTATCAGTTAAAATGACACAGTGCCATATCGCAAAAAATGGCCTGGTCATTAGGGGGGCAAATCCTTCCGGGGCTGAAGTGGTTAACGAGCACAGTGATGAACATTAAACTGGCTACATAACATAACATTTTGTAAATTCTGTTGTTCAGTCAAATTCTATTTTATATTGGCTTGGCTAACCTTTGTTTTCCTGTCCCTGTTTAGGGTTCCCTTTAGTGCCTACATCAATTCATGCTTTTGCAAGGACAAAGTACTTTAATGACAAGTAAGTAATAACATGTTGTCAGTTTTAGCTACGTTATTACAGTACACAAACAGACAAATGTCCCTCAAATTTAAGGCCTCATGCCCACGGGCGTTATAAAAAACGGGCTGTAAAGCTAGTACCGATGCCAGGAAAAAAGCAGCATTAAAAACACGATTTTATCAGCGTTTTGCATTGGCGTCAATGCACGTTTAGACACGCTAGCTTTCAGCCGCGTTTCTCTGCCTCTATTCAAATCAATGGTTCCTAAAATGCCCATTCATTCATCCCCCCCCAAATCCATACTAGAGCCTTATCCGAGCACGCAGCCCGGTAGGTCAGGAAAGGGGGGGACGAGCGAGCGCCCCCCTCCTGGACCATACCAGGCCACATGCCCTCAACATGGGGGGTGGGTGTTTAAAAAGGGGGCCCCCTGATCCCAGCCCCCCACCCTATGTGAATGAGTATAGGGTACATTGTACCCCTACCCATTCACTTAAAGAAAAAAGTGTCAAAAATAAACACAGTACATGGGTTTTTAAAGTATTTTATTAAGGTAGCTCCAGCGTCTCTTTTGATTTCTTCTTCCACCTCTGGCTCTTCTCCCTCTTCTGGCGACATCTTCTCCCTCTGCCGGTCCTTCTCCCTCTGCCGGTCCTTCTCCCTCTCCGTTTCTTCTCCTCTCTGCGCTGTCTTCTCTCTCCACTGTCTTCTCGCTCTTTTACAGGGTCTTCTCCGCTGTCTTCTCCCTCTGTTCTTATTCCGATGTTGACTTGACTCGATCTCCCCGTGTAATGCTGGGTCCACCGTGTGCAATAACTTATATTGGCATGGGGCGGGGCCACCCGCTGACATCCCCCGGAGGCCCTGCCCCCATGTGACGTCACCGCCTGGTGCATGATGGGGCGATGACCCGGGGGCAGCATTACACTGGGAGATCGGAAGAAGAACAGAGGGAGAAGACCCGGCAAAAGAGGGAGAAGACAGCGGAGAGAGAAGACAGTGCAGAGAGAGGATGAACCGGAGAGGGAGAAGGACTGGCAGAGGGAGAAGACGTCGCCAGAAGAGGGAGAGAAGCCAGAAAGGCTGGGATTTGGGGCCCCTCTTGTTAAAGGGGGCTTCCAGAATACGATAAGCGCCCGCCCCCAGGTCCTGACAACCAACGGCCATAGTTGTTGGGAATAGGCCCTTGTCCTCATCAACATGGGGACAAGGTGCTTTGGGGTGGGGGGGCACCCCTGCCCCAAAGCACCCACCCCCCAATGTTGAGGGCATGTGGCCTGGTATGGTCCAGGGGGGGCGCTTGCTTGTTCCCCTCTTTCCTGACCTACCGGGCTGCATGCTCGGATAAGGCTCTAGTATGGATTTGGGAGGGACCCCACGCAATTTTTTTCCATTTTGGCGGGGGTACCCCTTCAAGATCCTCAGCACACAAGTCGCACCGCAAGTTGGATCATCATGATCCGACTTCTATCCGACTTCTATTCAAATCAATGGGATCCCATAGGGAACCATTGATTTTGAATAGAGGCAGAGAAACGCCTGACAAGTCTTAACATTGTGTATACAGCGTTAAGCCGCGTTTAACAGCTTTTACTGGCGTCTGGCGTTTTTACAGCTCTAGCGCTGAAACCTCAGAATGTGCTGGTCCTAGGTTTTTTTTGGAGCTTAAAAACGCCAATGCCACTTACAGCTCAAAAACGCCTGTGTGGTTATGAGGCCATAGAATAACATGGAGAGGCGTTTTTAAGCTGTAAAAAATGCTCCTAAATGCGGCATGAGGCCTAAAGTTCAAGAAAGCCATAAAGTTTTCTAAAACACTCAACAATACAAACACTTTGCATGTTTTTTAAATTCAATATTGATTTCATTTATTTTACCCTATGTTACCTCCCTCCACTGACGATATCTTGCTGCCATTTCCTGTGTTCATGCATGTACTGCAGCAACTGCTGCACATAATTTCCTGGGGCAGGCCTCCTAATGGTGTGAACAGAGGACCATGGCAATATGTGTTGGCAATAGACATGTGCAGAATGAAAAAATGTGTTTCGTTTACATTCATTAGTTACATAAATTTGTGTAGTTGAATTCGTTTTCAGAATTTGTTTCATTTATTCGAACTTGAATCAATTTGAATTCCATTCAAATTTTAATCGAATTCCATTCTAAATCTAATTTTGTCTATTCGAATTTTGGAAGATGGTTATATTCTTTCTATTTTACTCTATTCTATTGTTTTTTTCTATTCTGTTCTTTATTTTTCTATTCTATTCTTTTCTATTTTAATTCAAATGTATTCTGTTTGAAATTCTAATTGCAGAAGATGGTTATATACTTTCTATTTTATTCTATTTTTTTTTTTATTATATTATAATTTATTCTATTACTTTATTTTCTATTCTATTTTATTCTGTTCTTTTATTTTCTATTCTATTTTGTTCTTTTTTACTCTATTTTTTTTTTATTCTATTCTTTTATTTTCTATTTTATGCCTTTATTTATTTTTTTTTTCTATTGTTTTATTTAGTATTCTGTTCTGTTTTACTCTACTATATTTTTTTCTATTATTTTCTATTATATTATATTATTTTCAGTTATATTCCTTTATTTTATTTTCTATTTTATTCTCTTCAGAAATTCTAATTCGATTAAAAAACTATTTTAATTTAAATTTCGTCCGAAATTTTGTTTTGTTATTTTGGATTTGTTTAAATTCATTACTATTGTCATTTGGAAATTCTGATACATCCGAAAAGTTTGTCCAAATTTCGATTCGAAACAAAATTAACTGCACATGTCTAGTTGGCATGGCTGCTTGTAGTCTCTATGTGCATAGTTTGAGACAGGATGACAACACAGGAGCAGAATTAAGAGACATGGACAGAGTTGTCACCTATGACAGGAAGTGCCTACACAAAATAAGATTACCAAGTACTGTATTATTACTGTATTATTTTTATGTAAGGTCTGAAAATATTGAAAATTATTCTGAAGTTACATTACCATAGTAAAGCTAAAGATTTTAACCACTTCAGCCCCGAGCCTCTTTCTGAGATTAGGTGTTTACAAGTTAAAAACAGCTTGTTTTTTTTGCTAGAAAATTACTTAGAACACCCAAACATTATATATATTTTTTTCTAACACCCTAGAGAATAAAATGGCAGCCGTTGCAATACTTTCTGCCACACCGTATTTGAGCATCGGTCTTGCAAGCACACTTTTTTGAATTAAAAAAAATGACATCAGTAAAGTTTGCCCAATTATTGTTCATATTGTAAAATATAATGTTATGCCAAGTAAATTGATACCCAACATGTCACGCTTCAAAATTGCGCTCGCTCGTGGAATGGCGACAAACTTTTATCCTTAAAAATCTCCATAGGCGATGTTTAAAAAATTCTATAGGTTGCACGTTTTGAGGTAGAGAGGAGGTCTAGGGCTAGAATTATTGCTCTCATGCTAACTATCGCAGCGATACCTCACATGTGTGGTTTGAACACCGTTTTCATATGCGGGCGCTGCTCAAGTATGCATTCGCCTCTGCACGTGAGCTCGGCGGGACGGGGCACGTTTAAAAATTTTTTTTTCCTATTTATTTTACCTTTTATTTTTTTATTTTTACACTGTTCTTTTTAAAAAAAAATGGTGTCACTTTTATGCCTATTACAAGGAATCTGAACATCCCTTGTAATAGAAAAAAAGCATGGCAGGACCTCTTGAATATGAGAGCTGGGGTCAAAAAGACCTCAGATCTTATATTTACACAAAAATGCAATTAAAAAAAAAATGTAGTTTAAAAAATAAATACATTAAAAATGTCTCTTTAAGAGCTATGGGTGGAAGTGACGTTTTGATGTCACTTCCGCCCTGCAATGGTATAGAGATGGGTGGGGGCCATCTTCCCCTCACTCATCTCCATACCTAACAAGAGACCCGACCCGGGAAACCCGGGGGCGTGTCCGGATGTGAACGCAGGCAGCTGTGTTAGAGAGGAGCTCCGAGCATCCGTGTTATAATCCTGTGCCATCCTCACTCTACATGCACTAAAAAAAGCCCAAATACCTGTCTGAGGACATCCACACTCTGCCTGCTGCAGTCGGGGAGGAAATTGCAGAGATCCGGCCCGTGATCAGCCGGGACACGACGGATCCTTCACACCCGCGGCCGCCGCCATCTTCCCGGGCCTCTGATCTCCTAAAAAAGCCATCCCTGGACTATTTGACAAGGTAGGGGGCTCCTTTCACCCCTCAGCTTGCTCTACTGTGTGCCTGGTGGGGTCCGGTTGTCCGTGGGGCCGCTGACATTGCCCGGCGAGGTCGCGGCCTGCTCCGGCCTGGTGCAGCCTAGTGCGGCCTGGTGCAGCCTGCCGCCGACCGCACTTTCCTACGCCGCCGGCCGGCGGGAGAGCACCGCGGACGGCCTGGCCTCAGCCCAGGAGTGCGGACGCTAACGTTCACGGCCATCCTGTCAACCCTGCACCTGGCTGCCCCACACAGCTACAGGGAGTCAGTCAGGGTGAACGAACTGTGAGGGCAGGCTGAGGAGCCCTGGGATCCAGCATCCTCTTCACCCTCCTATACCCATCCGGCTCCCTGGGTCTCTCCTACATGGTGCCCTTGGCTAGCCCCCCTCGCTAGACAACTACTGCCTACAGGTTGGCGGAGGATTGCTGACATTTTATTGCCCATCTTTCCTTCATGGGCCCTAAGGGTCGGCCCAAGAACTCGTCCACACCAGGCCGCCTGGCCCCTGCACCGGCTGCACAATCAGATCCTTCTCTTATAGGGAGAATACAGACCCTGTTGACAGAATTAGCCATGGAGCCTCCGGCTTCTCCGAGTGCGTCTCTCTCTGCCCCACCATCCCAGGACAGCACTGCAGTGATCCTGGCCACCATTGAACAAAGTAAAACCTCCATGCTGGTGAGAATAGACCGCCTCGCAGAAGAATGCAATCTCATCAGAAATGACCTGGATAAGATCAGGGGTAGACTGACTGAATCAGAATCTAGAATCTCTGCTACTGAAGATCTTACAGCTACCCACAACAACACCATAGCGGAATTACAACGCACCGTACAACAGCTAGTCGCTAAATCCGATGACGCAGAAAACAGAGCGAGACACAACAATGTCCGAGTCTTGGGTCTCCCGGAGGGGGAGGAGGGTGACCGACCGGCAGAGTTTGCGGAAGAATTCTTCAAAACACTGTTGGGTCTCGCGGATACCTCCCCAACTTTTGTTGTCGAGCGTGCCCACCGTGTACCCACGGGACGCAGTATTCCTGGTGCAAATCCCCGACCCTTCTTGGTCCGTTTCCTCAACTTCAGGGACCGTGACAGAATCCTCTCCGCAGCCCGCAAACAACCCTCACTTCCATACAGTAACTCCTCAATCCTGCTGTTTCCGGATTTCTCGGCTGACCTGCAGCGCAAGAGGAAGTCCTTTAATGATGTCCGTAAGTGTCTACGGGAAAAGGACATAAAATACAGCATGCTATATCCCAGCCGTCTCCGGGTCCCTCACAATGGCTCGGTCAGATTCTTTGACTCTCCGGCTGATGCTGACGACTGGCTGAACAACCTACGGTAAACGCATGATGTTTTTCCTCACTACAAGTCGATATCTGAAAGTTAGCACACAGATTTCATTTCCCTCCCGGATCCATGCTCGGGGGGGTTGTTTTTATCCAACCGTCGGATTCTGGTGTATAGCTGCTTGGACATCATCATCACATACTGTTGCTAGATGACTCCTTTGCCCCTCATGCAGAATTTATATGTTATCTTGGGTGGGAGAACATCCTATCCCCGGAAGCTGGTGTGTTTGACTTCCCACTGACTGCGATTGTTAATTTTTCTTATTTTCCTAGACCCATTGATCACTAAAGATTCTTCTAGTCCTAAACTAGATGTACTTTTCTTATACATTCTTCTGCCCCGGAGCTACCTTGAAAAAAGTAACTCACAGAAGTATCAAACCCTCAGCCACATACACCCCCCGCCAATTGAAGAGGCGTCGGCGACACTGAGTTGCCGTACTTTGGAACTTTTTTTTTTTTTTCAGAAGTCTGAAGATCTAAACGTTTGTGTTCCGGTTTTGGGTATCAAACTGACTATAGTTATTGTTCTCTTTGTTCTATTTTCTCTTTTAGGGGTACTTCATGGTCAGTAGGGAGTTTACAGGTTATTTTTTTTTTCTTTCTTTTTTGTACGCTCTATATCCACTGACTAATCTTTATATTTCAGGTGTTCTAATAACGCTCACTACGTCCAATGCAAAAGTTGTTAGACTTCTGACATTTCCCTTGGTTCCATGGGGGCTAGCCCCCTTCATACATGGGTATCATTATGTTGTACCATAATCCGTCATTACATTTATGGAGTTAAAACTGGTATCATGGAATATACGGGGTCTCAATAACAAGGTAAAAAGGGCATTAATGTTTAAATATCTGAATAATCACAGACCTCATATCTTGTTCCTGCAGGAGACTCATCTTCTGGGGAACAAGATCCTGGCGCTACGCAGACCCTGGGTACGACAAGCATTTCATGCGACGTACTCCAGTTACGCAAGGGGAGTTGCCATTTTATTGAACAAATCCCTTGCGTATAAGGTCATGCATCTACATACTGATCAGGAGGGCCGTTTCATAATCCTACTACTGGAGATTAGAGCAGTGGTCTACGCTTTCGTGAATATATATATACCCCCTCCCTTTAACCAACGGATCCTCTACAAGCTATATGAGCTTTTAGCCACATTACAATTCTCCAGACTATACATAGCTGGGGACTTTAATTCTACTTTGGATCCGTCCCTGGACTCGTCCAATCCAAATAGAGTGTTTTCGCCAGACCTCCTTCAATGGGCACAAGCATTTAATTATACCGAGATCTGGAGATGGAAGCATCAAACCACTAGGGCTTACTCCTTTCACTCCACCACTTATAAATCAGGCTCTAGGATCGATCTGGTATTTGGCAACGCCTGTGCCCTGGCGGCGGTGAGGGGGGTCTCGTACTTACCTGCGGGCCTCTCTGATCATGCACCCCTGGAGGTCACCTTGGAGTTGTCGAACATCAGGAGTCGAGACTGTTGGCGTTTAGCACCCAAGTGGTTGCAGGACTCGAGGGTGGAGGAGGAGGTCTCTCCCAGATTACAACAATACTGGGAGATCAATGAGGATTCAACCTCAGCGCAAGTAGTCTGGGACGCCTTTAAGGCCAACACCAGAGGAGAATACATTTCAGCTATTAAAGCAGTCCGTGTTGAGATGTCTAGTCAGGTCCAGGTACTTGAGGAAGAAGAGGCTAGGGCGGCGGAGGCTTTTTGTGGCTCCCCGACTCTAAATCACTTTAACCAACTAGATGACGCGAAAAGAGCATTGTCTCTACATCTTACCTCGACCACACATCTAGATTTAAATTCCCTGGCGGGGAAGATCTTTGAATCCGGAGACAAAAATAGCAAACTCCTAGCGAATTTAGTCGCGGACTCTAAATTGCAGACGGTGGTATCAGAAATCTGTGGTTTAGATGGTCAGATGATCTCTACCCCTGAACTAATTCTAGATGAATTCAAATCCTTCTATGAAAACTTATACAAGGCGGTCCCTGGCTGGCCTGAAGATCGGCGTAGGGAATTTCTACATTCCCTGCATCTACCCACTCTTTCACGGGAGGATCTTGAATTCTTAGACAAAGATTTTACCACTGAGGAGATAGAGGAGGCTATTTGCTCATTTCCTAGTGGTAAAACACCGGGACCTGATGGCCTACCTGGTGAATGGTACAGAACGTATGCATCACTAATTGCACCAAAATTGTTAAAAGTCTTCTCTGAAAGTAAAAAACAAATGTCCTTACCCCCTTCAATGTATCAAGCACACATAGTCCTCATCCCTAAACCCGGCAAAGACATATCCCTGTGTGCTTCTTATAGGCCTATCTCCCTACTAAATTATGACCTCAAGATCTTGACAAAAATATTAGCGACCAGACTGCGGACGATTTTACCATCTCTGATTAATATAGACCAAACTGGTTTCATGCCAGGGAAATCAACAGATATAAATTTACGCAGAGTGTTTACCCATCTTCAGCTACCTCCCACTGAGTCCTCCACGAGGGTAATGGTGACACTAGACATTGAAAAGGCTTTCGATTCGATGGCATGGCCTTTTATGTCCTCGGTCCTAGAGGTTATGGGTTTTGGAGAAGTATTCCGCAGATGGATTGATATTTTATATAAGGAGCCGACGGCGCGGATCAAGCTTGGTGGTGCTCTGTCGGCGCCTTTCTCTGTTGGAAGAGGTACAAGGCAGGGTTGTCCACTGTCGCCGGCTCTTTTTGCCTTGGTGATGGAGCCACTTGCCTCGGCCCTCAGACAAGCAGACGGGGTTAGGGGCATACAGGTGGGATCCATACACGAAAAAGTCGCTCTGTACGCGGATGATCTTATCCTCTTCTTGGGTGACCCTGCCCAGTCTCTTCGAGAGACGTTGTCCATTCTTTCTAACTTCACTAACTGTTCGGGACTCAAAGTCAATTGGGATAAATCCCAAATTTTGCCCATAGATAAGACCGCAAAGGAGGTAGCAGATCCCAACTTACCCTTACTATGGACAGACAAAATTAAATATCTAGGTATCCACATCTCCACATCTACCTCTGACTATCATACCCTTAACTTGGAACCCCTGATACAAAGGATGAGAATGAGACTGAGGGCGTGGGCACATCTCCCCCTCTCTTTAATCGGGAGGATAAATTTATTTAAGATGAAGCTTTTGCCTGCCTTTCTCTATGCTCTCAGACATGCACCTGTCTGGATCCCAAAAAAGGTTTTTCGCCTAATAAACACCATTTTATTATCTTTTCTCTGGGGATCCAGTCAGCCGAGATTTAAGCTGACAGTGCTGCAGAGACCGTGGGGAGAGGGAGGCTTGGCTTGCCCTGACCTTCACTCTTACTTCGTGGCGGCTATGTTATCCCATGCCCACAACTGGCTGGTCTCTGATGAGTCCAACGCAGCGGTGGTCCTGGAAGCAGCATGTTTGGGGTCTTATGAGGCGCTACGGAATCTACTTTACCGGGGCCCTAGAGCTCCCTTTCCTCTTACAGTAGCAATGAGGGCGGTCATACGGGCATGGTCAGTGGCAAATTCAATACGCCCTATACCTTCCGGGCACATTTCCCCCTATAGCCCTCTTTGGTTTAACCCGAAATTGCCAGAATTCGGGTCCATTCCCTGGGGTATGGGCATGCAAAGGCATCAAATATATTAATTAAATTTGTCTTGAGGGCAGAATACAAACTTTTGACAGGTTGAAGCAACAGTATGATTTACCTAACTCACACCTGTTTAGATTCCTGCAGCTTAGGCATGCCTTCAACACCCAGTTTGAAAATGCCCAAGTGGCCTTTTACACCTCGAATCTGGAGACTCTGCTCAGAGATGAAGCTCTATCTAAGCCCTTATCTACCATGTATAAAGCACTACTCCCCAACGTACACACGGGGCTAGAAAACCTTAGGGCACAGTGGGAGGTAGATTTCCCTACACTAGACACAGAAGATTGGGAAGAAATATGGGAATACCCCTTTTCACAACTAGTATCAGCTAGAGATAAACTAGTACAATTTAAAATAGTACATAAGGTATATTACACACCTGTGCGCTTACATAGAATCTATCCATCTATCTCTGCCTCTTGTTGGAGATGCAACTCAGCATCAGCGGATTTCACTCATATTTTTTGGAACTGTCCTTATATTGAATCTTTTTGGGTTGAGGTAACCAAGTTTATTTTAACTGTCCCCACTGTCCCCGTGCCATTGTCTATAGAGGTATGTCTGCTGGGACTGATGGAGCCACTGGCCCCACGCCGGGCACTCAGAACCCTGCTAGGATTACTACTTTACTACGCCCGTAAATCTATAGTACTCAGATGGAAGGCCTCATCTGCACCTTCATTAAATTTCTGGAAGAAGTTAGTGAATGCGGCTCTCCCCCTGTACAAAGCTACTTACCTGTCACGTGGCTGTGGCAAAAAATTCCACAAAATATGGGATATTTGGACGGAATCCCTGTCCACTAATGCAGATTCAATTGATGACTAGTCCACTCTATTAGCACCGGGAATGGCACAAGTGACATCCCTGATCTCACGAACGTCACTAGGCTGCTCAATCGATAGTTATGGGGAGGGGGGAATAGGAATATGTTTACTGCAATGTACATCTTATTTCATGATTGACTAAAGTGGGCAATACAGGATATACATGGATTTAGAGGTACTACTTTGAATATTCTGTGCAGGTGGTTGAGCGTACAGTAGTTTAGTTAGAATATATATATATTTTATATATGTATATGTGGGGGGGTTTTCCCCCTTTTTTTTCTTTTGTGTCTTTTTTTTTTTTTATATTAGTTCTTATGACCGAGCCTGGGTATGCCCAATAGGCTTTGTTTTGTTGTTATATTTACCTTGAAATTACAATAAAAATAACTTTAAAAAAAAAAAAAAAAAAGAGACCCGACCCGATCGCCTCCGCCGGTGGCTCCGGTAAGTGGCGGAGGGCACCGGAGCGTGGCAGGAGGGTGGCCTCTCCTGCCGCCGATAAAAGTGATCTTGCAGTGAATCCGCTGCAGAGACCACTTTTATCTGAAAGCAGACCGCCCACTGAAGAAGAGGATACCAGGGTTATGGTAGCTAGCAGCTGCCATAACAACGATATCCCTCTTCAAAGTACCGATGTATAACGACGGCGGCCGGTCCGTAAGTGGTTAAAGATAGTGGTTGACATATACTTTAACCTCTCACAATCTCTAGCAGTTTTGGCCTAGAACAGTGGTCTCCAAACTGCAGCCCTTTGCTCACATTTATTCACCCTTGGAGCACTATTCCTCCAAATGATACGAGGCACCGTTCCATCCATTGACACCAACCATGGTGGCATAATTCATTCCACTGACACCAATGATAGGGCAGTATTCTTTCCACTGACATCAACAATGGGGCACTATTCCTCCCTCTGACACCAAGAATGGCGCATTGTTCTTTCACTGACACCAAGGATAGGGCACTATTCCTCCCACTGACACCAACAATGGGGCAGTATTCCTTCCACTGGTGTAAAAGATGGAACACTATTTCACCCACTGACACCAGTGGTGGAGCACTATTCCTCCTCCTACTGACCACAGGCGCTATATCATTTTTTACTCCCACTGACCACCAAACCTGAGACATTGTTTACTTCCACTGACAGTGGCATATTTTCTACTCCCACGATCCGATTTCAGTCACCTTCAGTGCACCTTTTTTTATGTGAATCCAATGCGAGTTCAGCCATACAACTGAACTCGCACTGCACAGACATCGCATATGATCGGCACCATAGTGCGGGAGCGAATCACATGCGATGTCTCACATTGCATAAGTGTGAACCCAGGCTAAAAAAAAAAAAAAAAGAACCTGTCTAGCTTTGTTTCCAAATCTACAAAAGTAGTATCCTTTATTTGCAAACTTGCCACCAAACAGGATCTCTCCATAGAGTGATGTACTCTGGCTGCCCAAGGTTTGCTAGAGTTTGAGTGAGACACTTGTGAAGGCAGCTGCCTCCCCTATCGAGAACAGCAGCAGTGGCCTAACTGCTCCAGATTTTTCCATTTTCCAGGTACACACAGCACTCTTTCCAAGCCAAATTGGCTGACCTAGTGCTTCCGTCACTCTAATGCCCCGTACACACGGTCGGACATTGATCGGACATTCCGATAACAAAATCCATGGATTTTTTCCGACGGATGTTGGCTCAAACTTGTCTTGCATACACACGGTCACACAAAGTTGTCGGAAAATCTGATCGTTCTAAACGCGGTGACGTAAAACATGTACGTCGTGACTATAAACGGGGCAGTAGCGAATAGCTTTCGTCTCTTAATTTATTCGGAGCATACGTGGCACTTTGTGTGTCGGATTTGTGTACACACGATTGGAATTTCCGACAACGGATTTTGTTGTTGGAAAATTTTATAGCCTGCTCTCAAACTTTGTGTGTCGGAAAATCCGATGGAAAATGTCCGATGGAGCCCACACACGGTCGGAATTTCCGACAACAAGCTCCGATCGCACATTTTCCATCGGAAAGTCCGACCGTGTGTACGGGGCATTAGTCTTTTGGATAAGATCAAATGTAGTATCTGTTCTTATAAGTGTCCAGTAGGGGTGCTCCACCATCATTCTGACCTTCTGGCTGGGAGGACTGGCTGTATAGAATCCCCGCTGGTATGATGGGGATCTTCCTCATGGGAAGGAACCCAAACTGAGCATCCACCACGTGGGTTGGCAGTACTTCTCCAGTGTGGAGGATTTTGAGGGATCCAGTGCCTCCTGATTTGAGTGGCGCTGCCTTAACTGGCCAGGGGTCAGGAAGGCAGAGAGCCTGTGGTGTTAAGCGCCCCTTGAGAATGGCATACCAGGGGTGCTCCTTTTATCACTATGGATTTTGGACCCCACTGTGAGAAAGGGCACTAAGCCTTCACACCAATTGTGTTTTCTGCACAACGCCTCATTCATGGGCTAGGCCTTTTAGTCAAGACTGGTGCAATTTTTGTTGCCAGGCTGCAAGACCTAGCCATTGCACCTACACTGGCACCTTTTTTAAATTTTGTTTCTTATTTATTTTACTCTTCACGTGTGTGTCACCTGCTTCCCAAACAGTCATCGTCTCTGCCGAACCTGGGTTGACCACCCAATAGCCAGCCATTGCCTCCCTGGAACTGTACATCTACTGTTGTGTCTGAGATCCAAAACCTGGAAAGCCTCCATAGCTTGTCTGATGAAGTAATAAGGGGATCAAGGCTCAAAAGCAGAGGAGGATGATCCAAGATACCCCTCGGCAGTATCTTAATGTCCCTGACTTTGGGCAGAACAGACCTCCCAGCAAATCTATACTGGAGAACGTTTTGTAAGATGCTGAGTTAGGCACGGGATTGTGGGTTCCTCCACCTCCATGCATCCGTCAAGCCATAGGTGTCCGCCCAGGCTGCCAAGCCAGATATGGAGAACCAGCAGCTGTCAGCCTATCCATCCTCAAGTCAGGCACTAGATTAAAATCACCTAAAAGAACAACCTTGTCAGTAGCAAACGCCGCCACCTTGGCCGTGATCTTATTTAACAGTGTGAGAGAGGCAGGAGGTGGCAATTATAAACCTACAAATAATCCACTTCAGACAACCGTTGGGTCAGCAGTTAGGTGGCAGAGGCTCCAGCCAAGCTGAGGCTTCTCTCGGCGATGTGAAGAAGTGGCCCGTCCTGGACTCGCAATCAGGCTGGGAACAGGACACTGTAGCGGATATTGCGGGCCCTCATTGCAGCCTTAACCTGGTCAAGCGACTTTCGGAGGTTCTGCGTCTCCACCGAATAGTCCAGGAAAATCAGCAGCTTGTCGTTTTGGAAAAACGCAGATCTCGAGGACTCAGGAGACACAAAGTATTTCATCCCTATCTCGGAAGTTGAGCATCCGTAGGATGAAGGTTCTCGGGGGAGCACCAGGGGGTCCGGGCCTAGGCGGGACACGATGTGTCGGTTCCACCGCATAGTGAGGAGAGAAGTGGGTATCTTCTCTCCTCACTTACGCAGCATGTCCTCCACAAAACCGGTCGGGTTCTGGCCCTCCGCCCCCTTTGCCAGACCAACTATACAGAGGTGGTTCTTCCGATTTCTGTTCTCTGCATCTTCTGCCCTAACTCAAGAGCCTTCACCTTGGTCTGTAGAGTGCGGATGGTGACGTTGTGCTCTGTGACTGTATCCTCCATCTGGCCTACTCTCTGCTCAGTTTCCGTGACTCTGGAATGGAAATTATCCTTATCCTCTCTAAGGAGGTCCACATCCAGCTGGCCTGCTTTAATAGCCGTCAGCGTGGCCTGACAGGTAGCTATGGCCGCCATCATGTCTGCCAGCCCGGGTGGTTGGGAGTCAGCCGACTCCATAAGGTCCGTCTGGGAGGCCATGTGGGAGTGGCGCTGGAGCGGGTTGCCATGTGGGAGACGGAGGTTGGAAGGGATTTCTCCGAGATCGGAGGGAAATGGAGCTTTTTCCCCTTCCCTGATGATGCACCCGACGATCTGCGTCTCATCCAGGTGCCAGTTGTCGTGACAGGAGGAATTACACCCTCAGGAGCAGGAGATATACCAGCTATTCAGCGGAGCTCAAGAAAAAGCAGCCGATCATGTCACCATCTTGGACACGTCCCCCTTGATTTCACGTTTGTTTTTTGTGCACAGGGGCCAGCACTATGGGCATGAAAAAACACAAAAAAAAGTGCTTTTGTTACAAATAGAATTACAGATCCCCATAACCTGCATAAGGATACCATATATGCTAAGTGGACAGTAGGAATGAGCTGCCAGTTTGTTTCAAGCCCTGGTTCAGATGGAATTACAGCTTTTTAGAGGTCTGGCAATTGGCCAAGCTAAATTGTTGTTCAGCTGAGCCAAACATTTGGCTGCAGTGGGAAGTGAAATATTTAGTAGCAGAATTACTACAGCTTCCTGCTCAGGGCTCCTTATTTCTAGTGATCTGGTGGTTGTCAGCATCCTAGCAACCAGTAACGAATCTCTAACTGGCCCACTTAGTTGTCTGCTGTCAGCTGGGCATTCCCATCCAACAAGTGAATGTAAACAAATGGGTACAAACAGCATGAGGTCCTCCCCAAAGTTCATATTAGGAGGAACCTCACATTAAAAACAAGCAAAAAAAAAGCATGAAGCCCCCTCCTCTTGACATCCATACCAGACCCTCATGAAGTATAATGGTCCGTTATAAATGAAGGGAATCTCCAGCTGTATAAAGTAATTTAGCATTTTAAATTCTATCCTTTAAGCATTTTTAAAATCACTGCTCCTCACCAAACATAATTTTTTACTCATTTCTTTTAGGCCCCTTTCACATGGGGTGGACTGCGGCTGCAACCCACTTGCTCGGCAGGGGATCTCTCCGCTAATCCCCACTGAGCAGGTGGATGACAGGAGCGGACACGGACACAGACCGCTCTTCTTTATGGTTGGCTCGGATGTAAACAGACCGCTGTCCGTTTACACGCGATTGCCATCCGATTCTCTGGACGGAAGGGGAACAGATCCCCTCCGTCTCTTTTTGGCGTATCGGATTGGATGTAGGCAGGTGTAAATGGACACATGTCCGTTTACACCTGCCGATCCATAGAGAAGAATGGAGGTTCCGATTAGGTGTGCCTAAAAAACAGACAGGCGGCCCGATCTTAGCATCCGTACGAAAGGAGCCCTTTGCTTTGATACATGCTCCTCAGGGCAGTGACCAGACCACCCTCCCCCCAAGCCCATTTGCTTGACAACTGCTTTCATATTAACCTAAAAAATGGCCATTACTGGTTTCTAAGATTATTTCCTATTGGTTTCAGTGGGGTTTGGCTCATCGCTAGTGGAGAGGGTTTGAAGCATTTATAAAAATAATTCTGTGCAGCTGTGTTGCAGGTCAAATCTTATCCTTCTGGTTACATAAAACTTTCTCCAAACAATCTGGCTTGGAAAGATGTTTAAAGTAAAGTAAAGTAAAGAGAAATAGAGACACTTAGAAACACAAGAATTGTTGGCTGTGAAATAAAGAAAACATGTTTTTAATTTATGATATTTATACAACTATAAAGCCAGTATGGTTGATTGAGTATACAAATGGTGATATGTAAACAAAACATTGGAACATGCCCTGTAATGCTGGAGGGAGGAAGACAGGAGGGCCAGCTACAAGAATGTTCTACAACTAAAAAAAAAATTGCAAAAAAAAATCGAATAACGTCTGGATCAGATTTACCCTAAATATCTATGTTTTTCTTTAGCTGTTGGATGAGCGTGGAGACACATTTATTATACATCGTTCATGGTCCAATCATGGCTGCATTACTGGTAAGATTATATTTTCATTTTACATGTAGCAAATTACATAAACATTCTGTGTAAAGTGGAATATTTTTGGGCAAATTTGCATGCCTAGTCACATACTGTATATTGGGCCATTCACTAGCCCTTCAGACTTTTTTTTTCATTTGTTGTAGTGTACATTTTACATATGGTTACATTCATCCCTATGAAGGATGCTTTTTCTGGAAACAGCACCAAAAACATGAAGCAAATGAGAACTCAGTCTACTTAAGTAGAAGTTCACCCTAATACTAAAATCTCTAAATCTACTGGCATCCACAATCTAATGCCGCGTACACACGGTCGGACTTTTCGGCTACAAAAGTCCGACAGCCCATCCGACAGACTTTCGACAGACTTTTGGCGGACTTGCGGCAGACTTTCTAAGGAACGGACTTGCCTACATACGATCACACAAAAGTCCGACGTATTTGTACGTGATGACGTACACCGGACTAAAATAAGGAAGTTGATAGCCAGTAGCCAAGATAGCGTGGTTTTTGTCCGTCGGACTAGCATACAGACGAGCGGATTTCTGGGTCCAGCGTAGTTACGGCGTAAAGATTTGAAGCATGTTTCAAATCTAAAGTCCGTCAGATTTGCGGCTGGAAAAGACCGCTGAAAGTCCAGGGAAGCCCACACACGATCGGATTGTCAGCCGGCTTTAGTCCGTCGGCGTCCGTCGGACTTTTGTAGACGAAAAGTCCGACCGTGTGTACGCGGCATAAGACTAACCTACCTAGCCCTGTAAAGAAGGAATGGCTATACATACCTTATCTGAAGCCACTCCGGTCCCCCACTGAGCTGTCAGCAGCGGCTTTGCTGTGGAGGCGGGTGCAGAGGAGGCAGCTGATAACGGAAGACCCATAGTAAGTCTATGGGTGACGTCACTTCCCAGTCATTTCACAGCCGTTGTCGGCTGTTTTCTGCACACAGCTTCCGCTGCTGGAGCCTGGACTGGAGTTGATTCAAAAAAAGGTATGTATAATGATTTCTTCTTTACATGGCTAGATAGGTTAGTGTTAGATTGTGGATGCCAGTAGATTTTAATATTTTAGTATTAGAGTGAACTTCCACTTTAAGAATCAGCTGTGAATCATTTTTATAATTAATAATCTGCCTTTAAAAACAGCTAATTTTAAAAGCCTGCTGGGGAATGTAACATTGTCAAGTACTGTGAATACCGCAAATGTTACTTTATTTTATGATCATAAATTTTGAACATTTTTCCTGAAATTGCCCTTTTTACATTGTTCAATGAAAAAAAATCTATATCTAATTTAGCTGAAAACATTTATACATTATGGCCAAAAGATTATGGACACCTGATCATCACACCTATGTAAACTAATTTAACATCCTATTCAAAAAGCATTGTCATTAATACAGTATAGTTGCCACCCTTGTGGCTGTAGCAGTCTTCACTCTTCTGGGAAGGCTTTACACATGATTTTGTAGTGTCTTTGGGAATTTGTGTCCATTCAGCCACAAGAACATTTATGAGGTCAGGTATTGGATGAGAAGACCTGGTTCTCATTTAGCCTTTCAGTTCACCCAAAGGTGTTCAGTAGGGTTGAGGTCAGGGCTTTGTGCAGGACACTTGAGTTTCTCCATAGCAAATTCATTGAACCATGCCTTTATGGAGCTGGCTTTGTACACAAGGTACACAGTCATGCTGGAACAGAAAAGGGTCTTCTACAAACTGTTCACAATTGTCTAAAATGTCTTTGTATGTGGTAGAACTGTGCTCTTCCTTGGAAACACCTGAACCCTATAATTTGGAAGGGTAGCCACATACATTTAGCCATATTCTGTAGGTAGGTGTGGTGGTCAAATGTCCACATATTGTTGGCCATACAGTATAGTGTTTCACCGAATTACGGTTTATTACAGATTTGGCTACATGTGTTATTTTAGGACTTTTTTTGTAACCATGAAGTGAATTAATTAGTAAATGGCTGTGAGTTAAAGGGATTCCATCTTGAGAGAATAATGGAGGCTACCATTGCTAAGCTCTCCATTGAGAATGCTAGTTCTTTGGCTGTCATGTAGACAGAATTTATCTTTTGCACAGCGTTGTATAGGTGCATATATATGTATAAGTCCCAACTACAACTGAGGTCTGAAGAAATCTCCTTCAAACTCTAGCAGTTATGTATCTATATCCTTATGTGTTCAAACCCTTACCGGATTTTCTGACCCATGAAACACAAAATGTTTCAATAAAGCTTTTTTTCTCCACAAGATCCATGTGTCTTCACTTTTAATCTTCATCAACCATCATCACATGTATTCCCAAAAACAGAAAATGTCATAGAATGTAGTATATTTTATATAATAAAATGTAATCACCAATATTGTGCTCACATGTGTACGTGACAGCATGCCATTAATGACCAAGTGACTCATGCCATCTTCTATCATGTATCACATGAATTGCTATCTTTCTCCAAAAAAGTCTCTTCCCAATCCTGAAATTTTCCCCTTGTGTGTTTAAAGAAAAAAAAAGAATCTCAACAGTGTAATATATAAAACACCACATACAGTATACAAATCACACTACAAAATTGTGCTCACATTACATTGTGCTCCAATTGTGCAACTCAAATCACCCCGTGGTCACTCTCGCTGACGTGAACCTCCACCACACCCCAAATACCCAAGCAAAACTTGCCCCTTATAACATAGGGTTAAGTGGTTTTATGCAAACTTCTTACTATTTCCTCCTTGTTCAGGGATTCCAAATACAGTATTCCCCAATAAAAGTTTGAATTTCAGACATGCAGGTGAAAGAAAAAGACCAATAATGCAGAGAATCCTACTAAAATCACATTTATTCAGCCCAGAATGCCCACATTGTCAGATGAATATACATTTCCAGTTTCCAAGAAGCTAGAATGGACACGTCCGGTTCTGATGTATGCGTCTGATGTCACTTTCTGATGCCTTTCAATGGTACAACTTTGTCAAAGGTTCAGCCAGGGGGAATTGTGAAATGATCTGGCTGCTGTGGGAGCAGATTGTGAGACACTTTGATAACATCAGGACTTGTCTTATAGACAAATATAAAAAAAATAAAGATATGAAATTCTGGCATTTTTTTAATGCCGCGTACACACAATCGGATTTTCCGACGGGAAATGTTGGATAAAATGTCGGCTAGCAGGTTCTCAAATTTTCCGCCAACAAAACTTTGTTATCAGACTTTCCGATCGTGCGTATAGAAGTCCGTCACACAAAAGTTCACATATGCTCGGAATCAAGTACGAACCGGAAGCGCTCGGTCTTGTAAAACTAGCTGTTGTAATGGAGATATCACGTACGTCTTGTACGTCACTACGTTCGTAATTGTTGGCCAACATTTGTGTGACCGTGTGTATGCAAGACAAGTTGGAGCCAACACCCTTCAAGCAAAAATCATGGTTTTGTTGTCGGAAAGTCCAATCGTGTGTACGTGGCATTACACTCATGTAAACCATGTTTGTCCTTGGTCTGTGATTGAAAACTGCTTAAAGCCCAAATCTGGGCTCCATACTTTCTCAAAGTTTTATTTTTGCTTTCATACTTACCGTTTCTGAAGTCTTCAGGCCGGTCACATGATGCCCCCTTCCTCTTCTGTTCTCTGGGCTGTGACATCCCTACTTATGAAGAGAGCAGTGCCCCGCCCCCCCCCCCATTTCCCAGGGGCAAGTCCAAGTAGCCCTGCATTCACAGTAAGGTTCTCAGTCTTCCGGATAAAATTACATTGGGTGTCATCTAACCCAGATAACTGAGAACAATTTGTGCTGAAGAAGAGGTACTACCAGGGACAGCTAATTTTTTTTTTATGATTACTATGAAACATTTTTGCTAAATAAAAATGTTGCCCTTTAGAGTTATATTTTAAAGCCCAACTCCGTCCCCGCAGGGAGAAGAGAGTGATTATCGCTAGCGGCAAGAGAATCCGGCAGGCTGGTTGTACCCAAGTTGATTGATCAACTTGGTACATTCAGCCTGCCCAATAAAAGTTTGAATCTCAGACAGTTCCTGCTGAACCGGCCAAGATTCAAACCACGTATGGGCGGCCTTAGATGATGTTTATGTCTAGGGGTGTATGAGAAAGGTATAAATGCTTAATTTATTCCTCACTCCAGCAACCCATCTGCCCCCGATCTCAGGCATACAGGCAGGAGGGTGTGCTTAGCTGAGAAAGCCCATCTCCCAGATAAAAAAAATGCCTATGAAGACTCCTGGGATGTATGACATCATTTTGGCCTAGGCCAGAAACTAGAAAGCAACTGAAGAAATGTAAAAATAAATAAATAAAATAAATATAATTTACCTTCCAATATATTTACTAATGTTGTATAATGATTTAAATAATTAATGATGGTTGAGAGAGTAATGTTCTGCTTTAGGGCAGACATAGCCATGGCAGCCCTCATACAGTGTAAAATAGGGGCCAGTTTACAGGCATTTGGAAAGGCAATATTGCCAACTCCTGAATGAAAGTTTTTTTATCAGTCCCAAGGAGAAATTTACATTGAAATACCATGCCAGAAATGCATGTCAGGGGTTTGGAACATAGGTGGTGTGGATTTAGCCTAACTGAGAAATGACCAATTTGCTGGATTAGCATGACAGCCAGACAATTATTTTTTACATATACAAGAAGAGAATAGGTCTATATAAGGGATTCCTCATCCATATGGAACGTATACTAAAAAACTAGGTGATATTGGACTTTACTGTGTACCAAGAGAAGGACGGCCACGTTTAGTTAAGATAAAACAACAGTATTTATTACAAAAATGTAAAAAACATTAATAAAATCCTGAATCCTAACAAAGACAATTATCCACCATATATAGAAAAACCAACATGTATTTGCTAAATATGCCAAGATATCGACGCGTTTTACATATTCGCTTCCTCAGGACCTCAATAACTTGGCAGCAAAGAGATTTGGCTTATCTGTGGATGTCGTGGGAGAGATGATACATGTAGAAAATTATTGCTTAAATGTCCATTCATTAAACCAAACAAATCGACCATATATTGCCACAGTATTACTGGCAATTGCTAGGAAGGGACCTGCCAATCCTCTCGTTGCATTTTATAAATAAGGATGTTACTCCCAATATGTCCAATTGAAATTTCAAAACCACCTCACAATCCACAGCCACAGTGTGTCCACCAACATAGACAACATACAAACATCCTTATTTGTAAAATGCAGTGATGATTGGTAGCTCCCTTCCTAGCTCTTGCCAGTAATACTGTGGCAATATATGGTCGATTTGTTTGGTTTTATAAATGGACATCTAAGCAATAACTTTCTACATTCTGTGTATCATCTCTTCCACGCCATCCACAGAAAAGCCAAATCTCTTTGCTGCCAAGATATTGAGGTCCTGAGGAAGTGAATATGCCCAATGCGTTGACCTCTTGGAATACATAGCAAAGACATGTTGGTTTTTCTATATATGGTAGATAATTGTCCTTGTTAACATGAATACATGGTTTTGTTAATGTTTTTTACTGTTGTTTTACCTTAACTAAACGTGGCCGTCCTTCTCTTGGTCCCAGTAAAGTCCAATATCTCCTAGTTTTTTAGTATAGTTTTTACAGAACAAGGTCTGCATATTTCTTCAGAACTTTTCTTTATGAGGTTTATCAGTAAATATGGTCATATTGTAAGAGGAAAATGTAATGTGTGTGGGCGGCCATTTTCTTTTATTTCCTTTAGTGTTGTTTATTCAGTGATTTCTGGCCATCTTCGATACATCAACCAAAAAAAAAAAAAAAAACCCATAAAATACCCATGTTGTAGGAAAATTTGGACTTACGATGAACTCCAAATGAAAAGCAGAAGACAGGTTTTTGAACATGAATTATTAGATGTCTGAAACACAAAGCAATTTTCTCACTGGACTTCAAAGATTCCTCTTTACAGACTGATGAAAATGTCTTGCAGGAGTTGGGGAAGCGGCCAGGAGGTGATGTGTGGTGCCAATATGCTGATTATTAGCATATGCGCTGAGAATCCTTTTTGGTTCTGGAAGATGGAACTCCAGGAGAGCATAAATTACAGCTCATGCATAGAAAATAAAATCTTACATAATCTTTATGTAAGAAGAAGAAAAAGATGGAATACTTGCAAAAAGCTTCTAAAGTTTGTGTCATCCATACACCATACAGGTGATATTTTGCAAACCAGGAATCCTTCACACTTCATTCCAGGTTCTCATTCTATCTGTTTTCTGTTGGGAATATTTTCTTTACTTTCTGCCAGGGCTGAAAGCAAGTAAAAATCTCTCCAACAGAAAAACAGACAAAAAAAAAACAATTTTTTTAACAAATACCTACCCTATTTTTTGTTTTCTGTTACCAAACAAAGGGGTTGGCCTCGCCTTCCACATAACCCTATAGGACCCTTAATTGTTTAATTCTACTGACACACAGTGTTCTATCTCTAGAACTACTTCTGTGTTGGTTTGGATTCTTGTGATGCCATGGCAATAGCCAGGAACGAAAAAAATACAGTTTTCCTGACAATGGCATGGTAACATGACTAGGGTACCACAGAGTTCCACAGCCCGTAGTAAATTTGTCACCACATATACCCCCAACGTTTTTTAACAAATGACAAACGACACCGCTATGGAGAAAAATGTGTCCATATTGGCCATTTATTAAAAAATAATTAAAGATAACATTCCTTAAAACAGAAACAATAGTCATAATCAAGTAACCATAACATAAAGGTTGCTGATCTTGTGAGGCATCAAAGAACCAACATCAGGTTGTGTATCTGTGTTACTACTTAATAATCCCCAGCCGCACAACACTAGCTCGGAGAGGAACCCACTTCTCTGCAGATACCCCCTTGCTACAATTTCCCAGTTATTCCACCATTACCTGGAATCCAACAGGGGATGCCATACCTTAGATGGGTCCCTACTATGAACTGTTCCGAAAATGTTAACGCCTTCAAAGACCCCAACTGCCAAGGCCCTTGGTAGAACTGATTCAATGCAGGGCAGGAGGGCGGGAAGATTCCTTCATGCCGTTGCTCCAAGTTCTTTGCCGCCTTACGAATCGCTACCCTGTATACCCCCTGTAGCCCCACCTACTCTCTACAAACTGGGCAATAAAAGGTATGTGACCACCCTCCTTGCTATTGTTAGTTTAACCCTATCCTTCCTTGTTTCCCCTGTCCCCCTAGTCATGCAGTCCTATTTTTTTTTTTTTTTGCTTCTGGCCTATCTCACTGATGGATAATAACTAGCAAAAATCCAAGGAAGGATCTATGCAAGATTTTTATTGTCCAACAGAAGAAGATTGCAGGCTATCTATTGGACTATAGAAATCCAGAATATATTGACCCAGGAAACATTATAAGTTAAAGGTAAAATTCCATTAGCACATAGTAGTAATGGTTGTTTCTAGACATAGTGATCTATTCATTATGTCGCAAAATTTTGTAAAAATGGAGATGGGTGAAGCCATATTGTGTCTAATTTGAGAGGTGCCCAGTAGACCTCCTGCATCAATTGCTGACTAGCCTGTGCTCAATGGGAAGATGAGTTTGGCATGGGAGACACCGGGATAACATACTGGCATTGCACAGCATGAGCAGCTGGTTGTAAAGGACACCTCTGGGAAGTGTCAATTTCAGCAACGCAGAAGGTAGGGAGAGAAGTTGACACATTTTTTTTTAAGTAAAGGCGTAAGGCAGAAGTGATAGGGGCTCTTTAATCATTTATTAACACATGGTCCTATGTGGTTATATGGCTTTGCTGCTCCAGGCCCATTTTAGTGCTGGCCATAAGAGTGAAGAGCAAGGGATTTGGTCACATGACCTCTACAGAGAGTTCTCATCCTGCTCTATAGCAGGAATCATATGAATAAGTGACCAGCTCTGGAGATCATCAGAAGCAGCATGTTTTTATGTAAGGTAAGCATTTCAGTATCCAACTCTGTATCCATTAATCAAAGCTATTACTGGATTTATTTCAGACATTTACTGTATATAGCACTGTCAATTTACACAGCACTTTTACAATGTACATACTGTGCATTCACAACAGTCCCTGGCCTCAATGAGTTTACAATCTCAATCCTATCTCAATACATACACAAGCAAGGGCCAGTTTGGGCCCCATTCACACTTCAGCATTTTGTAGCTCAAAGCTCCAAAATGCTGGAGAAGAAAAAATAATTTATTCTCTATGGAGATGGTTCACATTATTAGTTTCTATCGGGGAAGTATTAATATAGGATTTAGAAATGTATTGTGCCAATTTGAACCATTCATCATTTACAATTGTTTCATCTAGGTCTTGTTCCCATTTATTCATATAAAATAATTTTTCTGAATTAGAAATCAAAACAGAATACATTTTTGAAATGTGACCAGTATGTTTATCAAAATATCTACATAAGCATTCCATTGAGGTGGAAGAAATCAGGTCAAATGAATGTTGTAAAGTCTGTATTTAATGCAAAATCTGGGAATAATGTTGCATTTCAGAATCAGGAAGTTTAAATTTCTCTTGGAGTGTTTGTATTGTTAAAACACCCCTATGGTCATAAAAATCAGCAATTCGTAATAAACCTTTATTCATCCACCAAGAAAAAAAAACAGGGGTATGAAACCCGGGGCAAATGTAGAGTTGCCGGTTAAGGGAGCCAAAGGAACATGGGGAGAAGTAAATTTATGAGCTTTACTTAGTCTGTCCCATAAACGGAAAGAAAAAGAAAGTGTAGGACACATTATAGGTGGCCTATTTTTGTTTTGTAACCACAATAAATGGCTAATTGAATTTGATGGATATAGAGATGTTTCAATTTTCATCCACGAGGGTCGTGGTGTTTGTGAACCGTTAGCCCCAGACCCCCTTGTAATCTTGGTGCATGTAAAGTGTGTGTATTCACCTGGGGTCTTTTATTCACCCAGATAAAGTTTGATATTTTTAGTTGAAGCAATTTGAGATAAGGCATATGGATCGAAATAGATAATGTTCTGAACAGATATAATAATCTTGGTAAGATGTTTATTTTGATTGTGTATAGTCTACCGAACCACGATGGTGAAGATCCTGCCCAGCGTTGAAGCTCTAGTGACAGTTTTTTATATAATGTGGAATAATTGGTTCTATACAAGGTATGAAGGGAAGGAGTAAGAAAAATTCCCAGATATGCAAGAGTTTCCTTTTGCCATTTAAAGGGGAATGAGTTTTGTATCGTTTGGACAGTATCTGCATTAAGGGTGATGTTTAAGGCCTCTGATTTAGAGCGATTAATTTTTAAGACCGTAAATGTCGGTAAAGTATTGCAATGTTTGGTATAGATTGGGTAGCGTTGTTATCGGGGAGGAGAGGAGCAAAAGGGCACATTTATGTTCTCTGTCACCACAATATATGCCTTTAATATCAGGGTGATTTCTGAGTTTTATTGCCAAGGATTCCAAAGCCAAGAAGAACAATATAAAAGAAAGGGGCATCCTTGTTGCGTACCTCTGTAAATATTTATAATTTGTGAACTAAACCCTTCACAATAAGTTTGGCTGTGGGTGTACTGTATAAGGTCCGTAGTATAGTCAAGAAATTGTGACCAAACCCATAGCCTTTTAATACATAAAATAAGTAAAATAAGTAGTCCCAGGACACAGAATCAAAGGCCTTATGAAGGTCCAATGAAAATAGCATTTTCTTTCGCATACCATAATTGTCCCAATCAGAGTATAGCGCCAAAATTATATTTATCAGTCTCCGGGTTTGATTGGGAGCTTGTCTAGTAGGAACAAACCCAACTTGGTCCGGATGGATATAATGAGATAAAAATGAGTTCAACCCTATTGCTAACACTTTTGTCAATATCTTAAGGTCTACATTAATAAGCGAAATTGGGCGATAACTTGCACAGTTGCTATGGTCCTTTCCCGATATAGGGATTACGTGGATAAAAGCCGCATTTTCATGGGTTGGCAAGGGAGAGGCCCTTTTCAAATTATTGAAAAATGAACATAATGCCGCATACACACGAGCGAACTTTACGGCAGACTTTGCCCGGCGGACGGGATTGGGTCGGACAATTCGATCGTGTGTGGGCTCCAGCGGACTTTGTTTTCTCAAAAGTTGGACGGACTTAGATTTGAAACATGTTTTAAATGAATCCGTCGAAATCGAGTCCGGTCGAAAAGTCCGCTCGTCTGTATGCTGGTTCGACGGACAAAAAGCCACGTTAGGGCAGCTATTGGCTACTGGCTATGAACTTCCTTGTTTTAGTCCGGTCGTATGTCATCACGTACGAATTTGACGGACTTTGGTGGATTGTGTGTAGGCAAGTCCGTTCATTCAGAAAGTCCGTCGTAAAGTACGTCGAAAACTCCGCGGGGCAAAGTCTGCCGTAAAGTCCGCTCGTGTGTACGCGGCATAAGTGTGGTACAAATAAATCAGAATATTTTCTATAATAGTGACCAGAAAGCCATCGGGACCTGCTTTTGATGGGTTTAAGTTTTCAATTGCTGTCCTAATTTCGTGATCCGTAAAATCACTTTCCATCAATTCTATATGATCTTTCGTTACCCTTGGGAGTGAGAGATCCTGAAAGAATTTATCAGCATGAATGGTGGAAAATGAATCCAGAGAAGCACTAAGTTTAGAATAAAAGTCAAGAATTCTTGGACTATAAGATGCGGTTTTTGGGTTAAATTACCATTTTTCAGACGTAACTTTGGCATAGCTGGGTTAAATCATGACTGAGTTTTTTTGCCAACAATGTGGATGGTTTGTCTCCAGTGGAATAGAATCGGTGTCTAGACCATTGTAGATTCGTCTCCGCTTTGGTAGTAAGGCTAAGATTTAGGATAGCACGCACTGCATCAATTTTATGTCGTCAATCCAAATGAGTATTATTTTTTTGTTCACGAGTGATACTCTGCAGTTCTGCTTCCTGTTGTAATGTGGTATGTTCACGGATTCACTCTGTCGATTTCAAGATGGTGAGGTGAAATATTGGGGATCAAATCCTGCATCATATGTATCGCATCTTCCAAATCCACCACCGATTCGGGTAATCCCCATACTCTAAAATTTTAACGTCCAGAATGATTTTCTAGATCTTCAATTTTAACATTGGCCAGATCTAATTGTTTTGCACATTTTTGAGTGTTTTTGAGCATTTTATTGTGTTTTGTCTTACGTTACGTCTTACGTTTTTGAACGTTTTTCTGCTCAAATGCAATAATTAAATACAAATAAATAATAATAAATAAATAAATAAAATGCATAAATCATCTTTATCATAAATAAATAATAATAAAAATACATTCAAATAAATAAATCTAAGTAACCCTAACTCCAACCCCTAATATTAACCCCTAACCCGAATACTAACCTCTAACCCTAACCCTAACCCCTAACACTATTATTAAACACTAACCCTAATCCTATCTCCTAACAAAATAAATAAATAATTATTATTAAATAAATATTTAATTGTAAATAAAATAAATAAATTAACTCCTAACCATAACCTTTAACCCTTTACAAACAAAGTAAATAAATAAATATACAATAAAAAAATGGATGAAAAAGCTGAAAAACATAGCAACAAATGATGAAACAGATGACATTTTTTTCAATTTTATTTTTTTTTAAACGCTTTAAAAATGCTCAAACAAACACTCAAAAATGCAGGTGTGCATGCAGCCATAGACAGTTAGCCAGGTAACCTACCAACATGTCTTTGGAAGGTGGGTGAAAACCAGAGTACAAAGGGAAAGCCACGCAAGCTCAAAGAGAACATGCAAACTCTGTGCATATAGTGGCCTGGCTGGGATTCAAAGTCCAAGGATCCCAGTGCTTCAAGGCAGAAGTACGAAACACTTAGCCACTGTGCTGTCCACTTTAAAATGTAATTCCTGTTTTGATGAAGTTGTTAATTATTTATGGGCAATTATGAAAGCAACATTTTTTTTTTTGCTTGGTATTAAAATAAAATTTTTCTTTGCAACTATGCGAGCTTTTCTACTAGTGATGTTTGCCGGGTTGCCTAGAAGCAGCATAGTACAGACATTTACATTTAAGCACAACCTTTTTATTAATTTTACATCCTCTCAGAATCACACCCGCTGTTCACCCCTCGGGGCACGCATCTGGCATGCTTTGTGATCACAGTAAAGGGCCAATCACAGCACCCCTTTACCATGTGATCAGATGTGTCCAATCACAGCTGGTCACATGTAAACAAACTTGTTGGTTATCAGCATTCCTTTCCTTTGAGGAGAAAAGAGACGTCCCCTGTCACACGGCAGGTGTGACAGGGGACATTTACACAGATAATCAGAGCACTGATCATCAGTGCATTGATTATCAGTGCAGCCCCATCAGTGCCAATCAGTGCCACTCAATGCTGCCTACCAGTGGCACCTACCAGTGCCTCCTCATCAGTGCTGCCTATCAGTGCCCATTAGTGTTGCCCATCAGTGCCACCTATCAGTGCCCATCAGTGCCGCATATAAGTGCCCATCAGTGCCGCCTCATCAGTACCTTCTCATCAGTGCCCATCAGTGCCGCCTAATCAGCGCCCATTAGTGCCACCTCATCAGTGCTTATCAGTGTAGCCTATTAGTGCTCATCAGTACAGCCTCATCAGTGCACAAAACATTTTATAACAGAAAATTTTTGGTCTTTTTTCATTTGTTTAGCAAAAAATAAAAAATCCAGTCGTAATTTAATACTACCAAAAGAAAACTCTATATGTCTCAAAAAAATGTTGTGCATATGTACAATGTTGCATGACCATGCAATTTCAAAGTGTGACAGCGCTGAAAGCTGGCCCAGTATTTAAAGCGGAACTAAACCCTCCAATCCTTTTCAGCAAAGGAAGCTGCTTTGATCTACAACTGCGATGGTGATCAGTTATGACTCCAGCCATTTGATGACTTGGACAGTTTGGTTGAAAGCACAAGCAAATGTGACAGTTAGCATTCCTGGCATGCCAGGAATGTAACTATTTTTGTGAAACCATTAAATTAATGGGTTTGGTTCCGCATTAACTTTTTTAACATGAAGGAACCTCTGAAACAACTTTCAGGGCTCAGGAAACTTCTGCTAATAATTATTATAACTACAGCTTATGATTTAAATGCATCCAGTTCTTCTTTGAAGCAGTCTACTGAGCTAGCAAGAGCTAGCTCCCGTAGAAATCTATTCCACATTTTCACAGCTCTTACTGTAAAAAAGTCTTTCAAAATGCAGAAGTTAAAGCTCTTTCCCACCAGGCATAAAAGTATTCCCTTGGCAACTGCAAGGACCTTAGAATGATTTTACACTGTCAACTCAACTGTCAAGTTTTTATCACTGTCGATGACCCTGTTAGGGAGACTTTACTTTATCTGTCCCTGTGACAGCTGGACAAGAAATGAAAAACCCTAATGCAGTCTACACACGAGCGGATTTTCCGTCGGAAAAAACTTGGATGGTTTTGCCGACGGAATTCCGCTCAAGCTTGTCTTGCATACACACGGTCACACAAAAGTTCTCTGAACTTTCGACCGTCAAGAACGCGGTGACGTACAACACTACGACGAGCTGAGAAAATGACGTTCAGTGCTTCCGAGCATGCGTTAAATTGTTTCCGAGCATGCGTAGGAATTTTGCACATTGAAATTTGTACAGACGATCGCATTTTCGGATAGGAACTTTTTCCGACCGAAAAATTGGGAACCTGCTCTTAATCTTTTGCTGGCGGGAATTCCACCAGCAAAAGTCCGATGGAGCATACACGCGGTCGCATTTTCCGACCAAAAGCTTTCATCTGTCTTTTGCTGGCCGAATTTCCGATCGTGTGTACGGGGCATTATCCTCAAAATGAAGTGCTTTGTTGACTTCTCCACTGGAGAGATTTCTGGTTACTTCCCCCCACCACCCTAATAGGAAGTTAAGTGATTTTTTTTTAATTGGGCCACAGACTACAGTAAAATCCTGACAGAGGTACCTGCTTTTGCCACTCTGTCCAAAATAAAAAAAAAATGGTAGTTTTAGGATTTAAAGTATAATTAAAGTCAAAGTGTTTTTTGTTTTTTAGTTTTGGATACAATGAAGAGGGATTAGAACACCTGTCTGTTTTTTTTACTGTCTGTGTCTCTATTGGGGAGATTCACCCTCTCTATATTTCCTGTTTACCGTTATCATCAAAAGTGAAAATAAAAGAAAATCACACATTTTTGGTTGACACAAGAAAAATAAAAAAAGGAGAAATCTTCCAATGGGGACACCTGTTCTGGTGACCTGGTGACACACTGGGATTCCCCCACTTTGCAGGGATTTCCTCTCACTTCCTGTTTCACCTATGGAACAGTTCCCCTATGGGACACAGATGGCAAAAAAAAAATCTCACAGGGGTTTTAACCATCCCTTCCCAAAATGAAAAACAAAGCTCTTGCCTTTAGTTACACTTTATTTGTGGCATATATTACAGAATACACATGTCAGAAGTACTAATATGACGTATAATCCATTTACAAACGTTACTAATGATTGACAGCACACTTATTTTCTCTCTTTCTTTTTTTCAGGTTAACTTGTTTTTCCTTCTGAACATTGTACTAGTGCTTGTGACAAAGTTACGAGACACCCATCGGGCGGAGTCCAACATGTACATGAAAGCAGTACGAGCCACGTTAATTCTGGTGCCATTATTAGGGATCCAGTTTGTTATATTTCCATGGCGGCCAGAGAACCGACTGGCGGGGGAAATTTATGATTATATCATGCACATATTGATGCATTATCAGGTACTGGACACTTGTCTTTTCCTTCTTTTTTTGTTTGTTTTAATCAAATTACAGTATATACAGTGCCTTGAAAAAAGTATTCATACCCCTTGAAATTTTCCACATTTTGTCATGTTACAACCAAAAAACTTAAATGTATTTTATTGGGATTTAATATGATAGACCAACACAAAGTGGCACATAATTGTGGAAAAAAAGTGGAAGGAAAATGATAAATGGTTTCCATTTTTTTTACAAATAAATATGTGAAAAGTGTGGAGTGCATTTGTATTTAGCCCCCTTTACTCTGATACCCCTAATTAAAATCTAGTGGAGCCAATTGCCTTCAGAAGTCACCTAGTTAGTAAATAGAGTCCACCTGTGTGTAATTTCATCTCAGTATAAATACAGATGTTCTGGGAAGCCCTCAGAGGTTTGTTAGAGAACCTTAGTGAACAAACAACATCATGAAGGCCAAGAAACACACCAGACAGGTCAGGTCAGGGATAGGGAAAGTCAGGGATTATGAGAAGTTAAATCTTTTAGTTACAGATGATTTGGAGGTCACTTACCTGATTGGATGGGGGTAGGTTGGTTAGGAGGGGGTTCAGAGATAGTCTAAGGCAGTGGTTCTCAACTCCTGTCCTCAGGACCCACTAACAGGCCAGGTTTGCAAGTTAACTGAAATACATCACAGGTGATATAATTTGCTGCTCAGTGATTGCAGTATTCTAGTCTACATCTCCCCCAAGGTAATATTTAAAATCTGGCCTGTTGGTGGGTCCTGAGGACTGGAGTTAAGAACCACTGGTCTAAGGGCAGGAGCATTGTAACATCAATTGGTGATCAGCACACAGTGAAAGATGCTCACATGTTTATTGATTTTATGGAAGTCTAAGCAGCTGGTGAGCGGTTAGGGGTCTTTGAAGGCTGTCAAATTAGTGTTGTATTGTAAAATAATCAGGCACCTATTTCAGCATGGTGTCCTCTATTTCATTGTGCTCAACTGGTAGTGATTATGAATCTGGTTATTTTAACGGTTAGTTTTTTTTAGACTATCCCTGAGGTGCCCAATATTGCTGCTGGGGGCCTAATATATGGAGTTGGTTCCACAATATTGCTGCTGGGGGCCTAATATATGGAACTGGTTCCACAGAGACATTGTGAGAGATTGTGATTGTTCCTAGTGCCTTTGAAGACCTGCAACCTTAATCTGCTTTATAGTTGTATTGTGTAAAAGAAATACATTTTGTATTTTTGCAATAGAAGGCCTCTATTGCTATTACCCCAATTTCAAGTGTGATTTGGTCAATTGCAGAGAATGTTATGGTAGTGTTGATGGAAAGTTGACTGGGAACATCTGTTCTATCCTAATCATTGCATTTTTATTTTAGGTCCCCTTTAAAAAGCATTAACAAGGCATTTAGGATTGTTATTAGGGACAAGCCTGGATTAGTCTCAGCTATTAGGCTACCATGCTATTGAACTGTGGGCATGGAATTCTCCACCACACAGCTGCATGTACACAAAAGGTTGGGGATACTTAAGACATCACCTAACATGGCCATATTAGGTTATTGATGTCACAAGCATCCCTGATCCTTTGAGTACATGCAGGTGGGGAAAACCCTGGCCACAGCTTATTTGCCCGAGAATGACAGCTGCCTTCTAGGTTTGGACAAACCCAAGTTCTTCACTAATAGCATTTATCTGTATTGAAAGTCATATAATATTTTACCTATGTTGAGCAAGTCATTCAGTGCTCCATTTCTGGGTCCAACATTATACCATGTGTCCCGTGGCAGCTTATTGTTGTGGGCATCAATGTCATCAGAGTCTTTGTTTGAAGTCTTCGCTAACATAAACTCCCTAGTGCATCAGGTGTACAAGAACAAGAACACTGCAAGACCTACTTGACAAAATGGACAGCAATTATCTGTGTTGAAATATGGACAGGTATATTTTTAGAAATGTTTAACACCTCTACCCACGCTGATGAAAAATGGACAAAGAAAGAGCAAAAAAGAACTTCAACAAAATATCAGGAAAACTAAGGTTATAACAAAAAGAAGGACAGCTAATGTCAGAGTTGACGCTGAAGACATAGAAGTAATAGACAGCATCTGCTTCCTTGGATCAATTATTAACATCAAAGGATCCAGCAGTCAAGATATGCTACATAGACTGGTACTTGGAAGAGCAAGGATGAATGATTTAAAAATGATCTTTCAAAGTACTGATGTGCCTACAAAGATCAGAACTGCACATGCTGTGGCATTTTCTGTCACACTCTGCGGATGTGAAAGTTAGACAATGAAAAAGCAGAACACAAACTGTATTTATGTCTTTGAAATTTGTTATTGGCAAAGGATTCTAAGAATCTCATGGACAGCAAGGAAATCAAAAAATCAGCACAGCAAGCCCAGCCTTTCATTAGAAGCCTTGACAACTAGGCTGAAGCTGACGGGTTTTTGACATTTGAGAAGAACCTACTTACCGGAAAAGACAAAAATGCCTGTAAAGTTTGGAACATGCCATTGCAAAGACTAGAGGTTGATTTAAGGTTCAGGCCAAACTCGGTCTGAACTAATGGGAACTGTTGCATGATAGCAGGTTGCTTACCCAGTCAGCTGCAGCCATGGGATTTCCCACCTCACAGCCACAGTGCCACATATAACAAAGGGATAGGGATGCTGGTGACACCATTGACCTAATATGGCTTCCGCTCACCCAACAAATTGAATTCAAAATACTGACAACAACTTACAAAGCCATCCACAACTCTGCTTCCAGCTACATCACTAGCCTAGTCTCAAAATACCAACCTAATCGTTCTCCTCATTCCTCTGAAGACCTCCAGCTCTCTAGCTCCCTCGTCATCACCTCCAGGACTTTTCCAGAGCCTCTCCCATCCTATGGAACTCCCTACCCCAATCTGTCTGATTATCTCCTACTCTGTTAGCTTTTAGATGATCCCTGAAAACCCTCCTCTTCAGAGAAGCCTATCCTACCCACACAACTGTATGTTTATTTTCTCTATCAGCTCACTCCCCACAGTTATTACCCTTTGTATCACTTGGCCCTCCATTCTAGATTGTAAGCTCTATGAGCAGGGCCCTCTGATTCCTCCTGTATTGAATTATATTGTCACTGTACTGTCTACCCTCAAGTTGTAAAGGGCTGCACAAACTGTTGGCGCTATATAAATTCTGTATAATAATAATACGGCCATATTTGGACAATGTCAATGACCAAGTACTGTATGGCCATACTAGGTCAATAAGCTCATCCTTACTGAAGAACCCAATAGAAGATCATTCTAGAGAAACATTATCCATGTGGTTGCCAGGAGTCAACATCAATTTGATAGCACTTGATAATAACCTATTCTCCATACTGATTCACTTTTTAAAGTGGACTTCAGCTGTGGGTTTTAGGTTAATCTTCAAGGTGACTGCAAAATCTGGTGTAGCTCTGCATAGAAGCCAATCAACTTCCAGGTTTTTTATGTCAAAGCTTAACTGAACAAGCTGAAGTTATAAGCTGATTGGCTACTATGCACAGCTGCACCAGATCTTGCACTCTCCAGTTTTAGTAAATCAACCCCACTGTCATCAGGCCCATTTGGTGGAAACTGACAGTGACTTAGAAAAAGACCTCCCAGCTGTTGAAACTTTCTACAGCTCCCATTGCCGCTCCTTCCACTGTCACAGAGAAAGGGGGGTCACTCCTTATTGGAAAATATAATTGTGTTTGTTCCAGCAAAGTCTAGTGTTGCTTAATTAGTTTCAGACTTTGGACGTGCTTTTACCTCCCCAAAATAGTTCATCGTTGTACACAGGACAAGAGTAGCACGTCCAAACCTACTGCCCTTCTCCACCTCCCAGTACACAGGAATACGGCTCTGATTAGACAAAGGCTGGCAGCTTTCAGCTGTCAAAAAATGTAAAAGCAATGCTTTGATGAAGGCTTCTTAGCCGAAACGCGTCAGCTTAGCCTGTACCCATGTACCCATGTAACCCAATAAAGGACTTTTATTCAAGATTATCCAAGTCGCCAGCCCTTTTCTGATTCAAAAAATGTAAAAATAACCCTTGCTCAGAGGCCACAGAAAGATATACACATTGTTACTTTTGTATCATTCTGTTCATTCATCTGCAGATCAAAGGGATCAACTTTAATCTGCAGATGAAGTCAGTTAAAGTGTTACTAAACCCACAACAGTAAAATCAGTCTGTATATGCAGTAAAGCATGCTTGTTCTACTCACTGTGGAACCTAAGGGGTTAATCCTCTGCATTGTGTAAAAAGGCTGTTTGATCTTGTCTTCTCTGATCCTCCCCTTCTTTCACTGTCCCCAAACCATCTCCTGATAAAACAGAGCCTTTGGAGTCACTCTGCACATGCTCAGTTTGGTGTGTAGTGCTAGAGAGTTAATCATTACATATTTAACATATATTTACACATTTCACATTAAAAAAAAACACTTTATTTCATTTGTAAATAACTGTATAATGCTTTGTGGCAGAATCATAACGTGGGACACGAACATGAGAAATCAAAAGTGCTCATTTTAAGGGTTAATATGCAAGTTATTGTCATATAAAGAGTTTGGGGACCTGGGTCCTGCCCCAGGGGACATGTATCAATGCAAAAAAAGTTTTAAAAATGGCCGTTTTTTCGGGAGCAGTGATTTTAATAATGCTTAAAGTGAAACAATAAAAGTGAAATATTCCTTTAAATTTCGCACCTGGGTGGTCCTGCCCGAAACTGAGCCTTTATTGGGAGGGAGTGATGGAGACCCTGGCATCCTTCGGGGATTGGTCTCTTCGACCAGATCTGGCCCTGGCATTGCTTGGCAGTATGGAAAATGTTGAGGCCTCAAGACATGAAAAACTGTTTTTGTTTTTTTGCTCTCTACTATGCCAGACGAGAGATTCTTCTTAAGTGGAAGCTACCCAACCCTCCCACTCATCATATGTGGATTGCCACTATTAACTCTGTCCTACCATTGTATAAGTTAACGTATGAGAGTAGAAACTGCCCCAAAAAGTTTGATAAGGTCTGGTCTCAGTGCATTAATGCACATGGTCATGCCCCCTAGGGCCCATGGTTACCCTGAGTAATATTAATGGCTCCTGTGGTATCTTTTGCTTATATCTGGATATGCCTGCTTAATAAATACCTCTTGTCCTTCCCCTGTCCTTTTTATTTATCTCAGGTACTTATATAGCGCCGTCAATTTACGCAGCGCTTTTACATATACATTATACATTCACATCAGTCCCTACACCCTCAAGGAGCTTACAATCTAAGGTCCCTAACTCACATTCATACATACTAGGGCCAATTTAGACAGGATCCAATTAACCTACCAGCATGTCTTTGGAGTGTGGGAGGAAACCGGAGTACCCGGAGGAAACCCACGCAGACACAGGGAGAACATGCAAACTCCAGGCAGGTAGTGTCGTGGTCGGGATTCGAACCAGCGACCCTTCTTACTGCTAGGCGAGAGTGCTACCCACTACACCACTGATCTATTGTGACCTTATTTATAATGTAATGTCCATATACTGTGTCATTGTCAACTTTAATACTTTTAAATAAAAAACTCTTTTAGTGTTAAAAAAAAAAATTCGCACCTGGGGGGGGTGTCTATAGTATGCCCGTAAAGTGGCGCATTTTTCCCGTGTTTAGAACAGTCCCTGCACAAAATGACATTTCTAAAGGAAAAAAAGTCATTTAAAACTGATTGCGGCTTTAATGAATTGTCGGGTCCCACAGATAAAAGTCATTAAAAAAAACAGCATGGGATCCCCCCAGTCCATTACCAGGCCCTTTGGGTCTGGTATGAATATTAAGGGAAACCCCGAACCAAAATTTAAAAAAAAATTGTGTGGGGGTCCCCCCAAATTCCATACCAGGCCCTTTTGGTATGGATATTAAGGGGAGCCATGCGCAAATTTAAAAAAAAAAAAAAAAAAGATCCATACCAAACCCTTATCTGAGCACGCAACCTGGCAGGCTGCAGGAAAAGAGGGGGAGACGAGAGAGCGCCCCCCCCCTCCTGAACTGTACCAGGCCACATGCCCTCAACATTGGGAGGGTGCTATGGTGTAGCCCACCAAAGCACCTGGTCCCCATGTTGATGGGGAATAGGGCCTCATCCCCACAACCCTTGCCCTGTGGTTGTGGGGGTCTGCGGGCGGGGGGCTTATCGGAATCTGGAAGCCCCCTTTAACAAGGGGACCCCCAGATCCCGGCCCTCCCCCCTGTGTGAAATGGTAACGAAGTCCATTCGTCTTCTTCTATCGCTCCGCCGATGGACCGAAAAATAAATTAAAAAACATCCGCCTCCATGGGAGGCACCCGCTGTATGGCGCTTCAGCGCCGATGACAGTTCTATTATAACTAAGGGCGGGGCCACATGGTGACGTACCCGGGTGACCCCGCCCCCCTTTGACGCACAGGGACTTCCCAATGGGTTCCCCGTGGCATCAGAGGGGGCGGGGCCACCCGTTTACGTACCAGGGTGGCCCCGCCCCCCTCTGATGCCACGGGGAAGCCATGTAAGCCATGTAATTCTTATTGATTAAGATACAGTTTCATGTTTAAACGGTGAACCTCTTTAAGCTTTTTTAGTGATTAACACATCATTTTTGTCTTTCTTTAAAGGGATTACTTGTCGCCACAATCTTCTGTTTCTTTAACGGAGAGGTAAGATTATCAGCCTCTTTTCTTGTATTGTGTCATTATGATGGAAATTCATTTTACATGGGAATATATTATAATTGTTCAGACTTATGTATGAATAATGTGTATTTCTTATCTACAGAGCTATGTTATATGATGGTGTTATGCACACTCCGGAGACAGCGGGTGTCCAACATGGAGGTCAGGCTATTGGCAGTGCAAGAACTGTAAAGCCGTGTACACACAATCGGATTTTCCAACGGGAAATGTGTGATATCAGGCTGTTGGTGGAAAATTCGACCGTGTGTACGCTCCATCGGACAATTGTTGTGGGGCTTTCCGGCAACAAATGTTGGATAGCAGGTTTTCAAATTTTCCGCGGACAATTGTCTGTTGTTGGATTTTCCAATCATGTGTACACAAGTCAGTCGGACAAGAGTCCTAAGTACAAACACGCATGCTCGGAAGCAAGGATGAGCCAGAAGCGGTCGGTCTTGTAAACTAGCGTTCGTAATGGAGAATTAACATTCGTGACGTGGCAAATTATGAAATCTCCAAATGCAGCGCACAATTCTCTTCTTCTTTAATGGGATAATAATTAAGCTGCTTTGCTGGTGATACTGATGGAGTTATTGCAAACAAATTTTCAAAGGCTTTTTTTTCTAGTGATATCAAAAATAATATTATTATGCTTTTTTTTTTTTGGGCAAATTACCACAACACCATTATCCCGTAGTTTTTAAGATCAAAGATACAACTATGTTGGTCTCCCTTGTTAAGTTTACATTGTATTTTTTAAACTGTAACTGCCTACTCCCAAACTGTCATTTGAAGTAAAACACATAGCCAAGTATTATTCTACACAATTTTTTTATTGTGCATTAAAAAAATAAAACAAATAAAATTAGACATGCTATCTGCCAATAGAACTTAACCAAAAAGTGCATTCTATGCATCCAAAAATATAGAAAATATACCAAATCAAATCATTATTATTCAACCAAAACAATAAAATAAAAGCCTCATGCATGTGTGCTGCTTCTTAATATAGGGGGGTCAACAAGGCCAAGAGTCGGTGAAAGCAGGGGTCCGTCATCCGGAGATAATCCGAAAATCATCCGGATTATTCTCCTGGAGCTCCCACAGCAAAGGCATATGACATAATTGGTCACGATTAATAAAGCAACCAATTTTTGGTCCAAGAAATCCTCCTCCTCCTGTTCCTGGACTGGACTTGGGTCAAAGCAATAACTCCAAGGCCAATAATAAATAACACGTTATCTCCTCCGATTCCGTAACATGGCTTGTTGAGGAAGGGCCGTTCAGAAACGAACTGAAAGGCACAAAATTAAAAGCGATAAATGAAAAATGCGAAAAAGAAAAGCGCGAATCAACACTCACCAAACTTCTACTAATACAAAATTAGCAGAAGGAGCCCAAAGGGTGGCGCCAATGAGCTGATAAAACACGTAGTACGTCTAGTACGTCACTACTTTCGTAATTGTTGGCCAACATTTGTGTGGCCGTGTGTATGCAAGACAAGTTTGAGTTAACAACCTTCGGACAAAATTCCACCCTGACTCATAGGGTGTTGATTCACTAAAGGTAAATAGGTTGTTCACTTTGCAAAGGATATCCAATCATGTGCAAGGAAAATAATAAACAGCATTTTTGCTTGCACATGATTGGATGACGGAAATCAGTAGAGCTTCACCCCATTCACTAAGCTCTGGGGATAATTCCCTTGCAAAGTGAACAGCCTGTTTGACCTTAGTAAATCAAACCTATAGATACATGCTTATGCAATTGGGATGATTTACTAAAGGCAAATAAGTTCTTTCCTGTGTAAAGCCTGGTACAAGCCACAGCTTCGTTCGGAGCCGCTGTACTAACAATCTGATGTTAGTACAGAAATCTCCCTTGCTGTGCTATTGTGCTTTGACGGGGGACAGCCCACCCGCCAGAACACTCCAGTCAGCGCTCTCAGCCATTGGCCACAAGGCCAGCTTCTGTCGGACCGGCTGCCATGCACAAGGGTGAATGACGGGTGTTTTTTATTGAACCAGCTGATGTTGCCCGACATTCGGCCCATGTGTATCAGGCTTAAGGGAAGTTGCATTTTACAAGGGAATTTGCCCTAGAGCTTAGTGAATGAGGTGAAGTTTCACTTTGCAAAGAATACCCAATCACGTGCAAGCAAAAATAAAAAAACAGCATTTTGTTTGCACATTATTGGGTGATTGAAGTCAGCAGAGCTTCCCCCCATTCACTAAACTCTGGGGAAAATTCCCTTGCAAAGTGCAACTTCCCTTGCTCCAGTCTGAATGAAGGAGCACAGGGGGGCACTTTTGGTCTGGGGGGAGGGGAACGTTCAATGTGCTAGCAGATTTAAATACACTAACAAATTGGAGCCGAACTCCAACAGCAACATTTTTTTTTTCTTTTAGGATAAAGGTTTTGCATGAATAACCAAAAGCTGATCATTTTCATCACTCCTGTATGTTACCTTCATACCTTAAGTGGTCTGTCTCATCTATGTAAACTGATACATTCTGCTGGAGAGCTTATGCTTTTGAAAAACAACAGACTTTCTGGCTGGATTACCAGGTGAAAATAGAAAATAGGTCTGTGTCTGTGTGTGCTCTGCATAGCGGAGCAGACACGGACCTGTCATCCACCTGCTCAGCGGGGATCAGCGGACAGATTCCATTACTTTGGAGGGATTTCCTCTCACTTCCTGATGTGGCTATGGGACAGGAAGTGAAGGGAGATCTTCCCAATGGGACACAGGTGGCAAAAAAAAATTAACAAATAAAAATAAATAAGATGAAAGGGGTAATAACACTCCTTTACTCTATCGAAACAAAAAGTTTTCCCTTTAGCTCTCCTTTAACCGCTTGCTGACCAACCACTGTCATTATACTGCGGCAGGTTGGCACGGCTGCGCAAATCGCCGTAGCTGTACGTCAGCAGCATCCCCGTTCTGTCAGGGGAAGTACAATGTGCTCGTCTGTTCCTAGTGATCAGGAACAGCGATCTCTCTCTACTCCCAGTCAGTCCCCTCCCCCCACAGTTAGAAACACCTCCCTGGGAACACTTAACCCCTTGATCGCCCCCTAGTGTTTAACCTATTCCCTGCCAGTGACATTTCTACAGTAATCAGTGGCAATTTTTAGCTCTGATCGCTGTATAAATGTCACTGGTCCCAAAGAAGTGTCAAAAGTGTCCGATCTGTCTGCCGAAATGTCGCAGTCCCGCTAAAAATCCCACTAAAAAAAAAATCGCAGATCACCGATATTACTAGTAAAAAAATTATTTAAAAACTGCTATAAATCTATCCCCTATTTTGTAGACGCTATAACTTTTGCGCAAACCAGTCAATATACGCTTATTGCAATTTTTTTACCAAAAATATGTAGAAGAATACGTATCGGCCTAAACTGATGAATACATTTATTTTTTTAATATTTTTTTTGGATATGTATTATAGCAAAAAGTAAAAAAAAAGTTTTTTTTTTCAAAATTGTCGCTCTTTGTTTATGGCACAAAAATAAAAACCACAGAGGTGATCAAATAGCACTAAAAGAGACTCTATTTGTGTGGGAAAAAAAGGACATCAATTTTGTTTGGGTGCAGCATCGCACGACCGCGCAATTGTGAGTTAAAGCGACGCAGTGCTGTATCTCAAAAAATGGCCTGGTCATTAAGGGGGTAAATCTTTCTGGGGCTGAAGTGGTTAACAGACCAAAAAGGGAGCAAATAAGAGAAGTTCATTATTAGGGTTTCATACACTTTAATGTAAATGTTTCACACTTCTCTTTCCTCTAATCATAAAGATGTCATATAGCGGAGCAGAAAAAGTAATTCTATCAGTAACCGTTTTCATTTGCATTACTTATCAAACCCCCGCAGTGCAGCTGCATGTTTTCAGGACTCTCGGTGAATTTTAAACAAATCTTTGGCTTCCAGAGTTATTTTATGGAGGTTTCTACTTGTGTCAGGGCAAGTCTAGATGGCTGCATACAGCCTTACTCCACCTAAAACATATATTTTAGTTTAAAGTGATTGTAAAGTCTCATGGTTTTTCACCTTAATACATTCTGTGCATTAAGATGACAAACCTTCTTTGCTGCATCTCCTCCTGAGACCCCCCATTTTCTTACCTGAGCCCGATCTGATCTAGCGATGAGCACTAGCCCAGCAGCTCCAGCCGCTGTCTCTCTCCTCATTAGACATATTGATGGCAGCGGGAGCCATTGGCTCCTGCTGCTGTCAATCAAATGCAGTGACACGGGAGCCAGGGGCGGGGCCGAATCCCACTGTCTGTGTCAATGGAGAGTGCGCACGCGCTGGTGCCCCCATGTAAAGCGGCTCTCTGTGGGGGCACCCGATGAAGGGAAGATGGTAAAGCTGCCCATTCCTCTTGGCAAAAAGCCTCCAGTTCCTGTAAATTCTTGGGCTGTCTTGCATGAACTGCACGTTTGAGATCTCCCCAGAGTGGTTCAATGATATTGAGGTCGGGAGACTGAGATGGCCACTCCAGAACCTTCACTTTATTCTGCTGTAGCCAATGACAGGTCGACTTGGCCTTGTGTTTTGGATCATTGTCATGTTGAAATGTCCAAGTACGTCCCATGCGCAGCTTCCTGGCTGATGAATGCAAATGTTCCTCCAGTATTTTTGGATAATATACTGCATTCATCTTGCTATCAATTTTGACCAAATTTCCTGTGCCTTTGTAGCTCACACATCCCCAAAACATCAGCGATCCACCTCCGTGTTTCACAGTAGGAATGGTGGACCTTTCATCATAGGCTTTGTTGACTCCTCTCCAAATGTAGTGTTTATGGTTGTGGCCAAAAAGCTCAATTTTGGTCTCATCACTCCAAATGACTTTGTGCCAGAAGGTTTGAGGCTTGTCTCTGTGCTGTTTGGCGTATTGTAAGAGGGATACTTTGTGGCATTTGCGTAGTAATGGCTTTCTTCTGGCAACTCGACCATGCAGCCCATCTTTCTTCAAGTGCCTCCCTATTGTGCATCTTGAAACAGCCACATCACATTTTTTCAGAGAGTCCTGTATTTCATCTGAAGTTATTTGTGGGTTTTTCTTTGCATCCTGAGCAATTTTCCTGGCAGTTGTGGCTGACGTTTTAATTGGTCTACCTGACCGTGGTTTGGTTTCAACAGAACCCCTCATTTCCCACTTCTTGATTAGAGTTTGAACACTGCTGATTGGCAGTCTTAATTCCTTGGATATCTTTACTATATCCCTTTCCTGTTTTATACAGTTCAACTACCTTTTCCCGCCGATCCTTTGACAATTCTTTTGCTTTCCCCATGACTCAGAATCCAGAAACGTCAGTGCAGCACTGGATAAAAGATGCAAGGGTCTGTCAGGAGGCCAGAAACTCATTGACCTTTTATACACACACACTAATTACAAGCAAACAGATCACAGGTGAGGATGGTTACCTTTAATAGCCATTCAAACCCCTTTGTGTCAACTTGTGTGCATGTTATCAGGCCAAAATCACCAGGGTATGTAAACTTTTGATCAGGGTCATTTGGGTCGTTTCTGTTACCATTATGATTTAAAAAGAGTAAGCACAGTTGATTGATAATAAACGGCTTCAGCCAAACACTAACCATGTTATTGTGTATCATGTTTTTGTGTTATCATTCATATTCTCTGAAAAATAGCCAAGGAATCATAACTTCTGCCAGGGTATGTAAACTTATGAGCACAACTGTATACCCAGTGAAGTTACTGGCATCAGGTGATACAGAGATGAAATAAATCATTCTACATAAGTCGTGCCCATTTATCTACAGCAGTCTGTCCCATACATCCATTCAAAGTGTAGATTTTACACAGGATCTCACAGCCCTGAAAAGCAGGAGGCAGAGAGCTGAAGTTACATCAGTGAGAGCTGATTGGAGGGAAGGGACACACCCCCCTTCACAAAGCACAGGGACAGAGCCGAGACTGTCAACTGGAGCTCCACCCCTGTCACCATTTTTCTCTTGGTGTCAGGAAAACTTGTCAGAAGTCACTCATGCTGATAGCAGAGGAAGGAGACAGCAGACAGAAATGACACTTAGACCCCTTTCACACTGGGGCGGTTTGCAGGCGTTATTGCGCTAAAAATAGCGCCTGCAAACCGCCCCTAAACAGCCTCCGCTGTTTGTTCAGTGTGAAAGCCCGAGGACTTTCACACTGAAGCGGTGCGCTGGCAGGAGAAGAAAAAATCTCCTGTCAGCCGCTTCTTTGGAGCGGTGAAGGAGCGGTGTATTCACCGCTCCATCACCGCTCCTGCCCATTGAAATCCATGGGACAGCGCGGCTATACCGCGGTAATAACGCGGCTATAGCCGCGCTATACGAGGGGTTTTAACCCTTTTTCGGCTGCCAGCGGGGGGTTAACACCGCACCGCTAGCGGCCGAATACCGCGGTAAACCAGCGCTAAATATAGCGCTGTTTTACCGCCGACGCCCCCTACCGCCCCAGTGTGAAAGGAGCCTTAGTGCTCTGGATTGAGACAAGTACACACTATAGAGGGATATGCTTTGCTCATATTTCATGTCTGAGGTTTACAACTACTTTATTGGAGGGAATTCCTGCTAATATTAATTCATTGGAAGACAGTGGGAAGAATGGCCCTTACATTGATGGTCTGTAGGAAGGATTCCCTTTACATAGAATGTATGTAAGAGTGCTGATTTTGTACATTTGTCCGCTGACAAGGAAATGATCAGTCTATAATTTTAATTTGTAAGTTTATTTTAACAGTGAGAGACAGAATAACAACAGAAATATCCAGAAAAACTCATTTCAAAAAGTTTTGGTGGCAAAATCAGATTTATACTTGCAGAGGAATTCATTTTCTGATCTGGAGAGGCGGCTGACCTTGAGCTGGTCTTGCATTAAAGGGCACAAAAACAATAGATAATTCTTTGACAGTTCCTCGGAGTAACAGCTATAACAGCAGGCTGCCTTTATATGTCAACGGTAAAATTGTGGGCATTTCATGTCGTTCTTCAATTACAAGTTACCATAAATCAATTACAAGATAAAGGACAGTTGAGGATGCATTGTCTACACTGTGCTAATTTTAAAAGGTGTCACCCCAGAATTGAAAACGTTTTTATTGACAGAAACTTTGGCTGCTTGGATGTAACATAAGTGTGAAAATGTTGCATCCAAATGAGGCCTGGAGTCAGTGCAGGCTGGTGGGTTTTTTGTTGGGGGGAGGCGGCACTACCAACCCCCCCGCGCGTCTGCTGGTTGTACCGGCACTTACCTGGATAGATAGATCCAGATAGATAGGGGTGGTCATCCAGCGCAGCGGGGTGCGGGCAGCAGCTCCAGCCTAGCGGGTGCGGGGTCTGGGCAGCGGCTCCAGGCTAGCGGGTGCGGGTCGGGGCAGCGGCTCCAGGCTAGCGGGTTTGGGGTCCAGGCAGCGGCTCCAGGCTAGCGGGGTCGGGGTCCAGACAGCGGCTCCAGGCTAGCGGGGGTGGGGTCCAGGCAGCAGTTCCAGGCTAGTGGGTGCGGGGCCCAGGCAGCGGCTCCAGGCTAGCGGGCGCGGGGTCCAGGCAGCGGCTCCAGGCTAGCGGGCGCGGGGTCCAGGCAGCGGCTCCAGGCTAGAGGGCGCGGGGTCCAGGCAGCGGCTCCAGGCTAGGGGGTGTGGGGTCCGGGCAGCGGCTCCAGGCTAGCGGGTGCAGGGTCCGGGCAGCGGCTCCAGGCTAGCGGGTGTGGGGTCCAGGCAGCGGCCCCAGGCTACTGGGGTCAGGGTCCAGGCAGCGGCTCCAGGCTAGCCGGGTCGGGGTCCAGGCAGCGGCTCCAGGCTAGCGGGGTCGGGGTCCAGGCAGCGGCTCCAGGCTAGCGGGGGTGCGGGGTCCGGGCAGCGGCTCCAGGCTGGCAGGCTTCCTCTCTGGCTCCACGTCATGAGTCTAATAGGATCTCCACTATCATCAGGAAATACTACCACTTTTCACTAAAGCCCTCCACACCAACACAGGAGAATATCTTTTGTGTTTAGTCGAATAGGATCGCCTGATGTTTTGGCCAATCAGAAAACAGGTCTCACACCTGCTTCCTGATTGGTGGGGAGAAGATTTATTGTGAAAATAGAGAAAATTAATTCACTATCATCACAGAACTGGGTGGGATCAGGATACAGTGCTCTGCCCTGGGCCCACCCTTTTTTTGAAGTCTATTAGAGCCTCTGTCTCTAATCATGTGCTTCAAAAAGGCCATTCAGGACCAAGTGACATTGTGCTTCAAAACTCCCAACCATTTTGTACCCTTGGCTGGCATTGGAGCTCACAGAGGAGTGAGCATGCACGGATGCCCCCATAGGAAGTGGTTTGCCTTGAGGGCACTTGTCAGGGGGGAGGGTCCAGGAGAGCAGCGGGGCACCCCAGAAGAGAAGGATCAGGGCTGCTCTGTGCAAAACCACTACACAGAGCAGGTAAGTATAACATGTTTGTTACTTTAAAAAAAAAGTTTGCCCTTAGAATCACTTTAACTACTTCCGGACCGCGGCGCCTACCATACATATACTGCGGCAGGGTGGCCCAGCTGAGTGAAATCACGTACCTGTACTGTGTTTGCTTCTTCCCGAGTCTGGGGTGTGCGCGCACGCCGCCAGCGTCCCGCTCCTGCTGTGTTTGGACACAGCCAGAGCCAATCAGCGGGGTCTGGTGGATGCGATGTCCGCCGAGAACCCAGCAATCGTTCCCAGAGAGGCAGAACGACCGAGAACCCGGCAATTGTTCCCAGAGAGGCAGAACGACTGAGAACCCAGCAATCGTTCCCAGAGAGGCAGAACGACCGAGAACCCGGCAATCGTTCCCAGAGAGGCAGAACGACCGAGAACCCGGCAATCGTTCCCAGAGAGGCAGAACGACGGTCTGACTGTGTAAACAAGACAGATCGCCGTTCTGTCAGTGCTAAGCAGGAAGACCGATCTCTCTCTTCCTCCAGTCAAACCATCCACCACACAGTTAGCAAGCAGCCCCTAGGCACACATTAAACCCTTTGATCGCCCCTGATGTTAACCCCCTTCCCTGCCAGTGTCATTTATACAATGATTTAGCACTGATCACTGTACTGGTGTCATTGGTCCCCAAAAAGTGTCAGATTTGTCCACCGCAATGTTGCAGTCCCTCTAAAAATCGCTGATTGCCGCAATTACTAGTAAAAAATATAAAAATAAAAAAAGTCCATAAATCTATCCCATAGTTTGTAGATGCGATAACTTTTGCGCAAACCAATCAATATACAATTATTGGGATTTTTTTTACCAAAAATATGTAGCAAATTACATATTGGTCTAAATTGATGAAGAAATTTGATTTTTTTATTTAAAAAAATGATTGAATATGTTTCATAGCAGAAAATAAAAAAATATTGTTTATTTTTGAAAACTGTCGCTCTTTTTTTGTTTATAGCGTAAAAAATAAAAACCGCAGAGGTGAGCAAATACCACCAAAAGAAAGCTCTATTTGGGAAAAAAAAAGGACATCAATTTTGTTTGGGTACAACGTCCCGCGACCGCGCAATTGTCAGTTAAAGCGGCGCAGTGCCATATCGCAAAAAAATGCTCTGGTCAGGAAGGGGGTGAAACCTTCTGGGGCTGAAATTAATTAAATAAATGTAAACAAATTAATTCTTGAGGCTCCTAAAGCTATTTCTACCACAACTTGCCCGTATTCATTTCCAAATAATATCTACTGTCTTTGTGTGTTGCTAGCAGGGAACGCAAACACATTCTCATTGGTTTTTGTTCATTTTATTTATAGAGTATTGTACTGTATTTTCCAGTAAATAATGACATTATTTCAGGTACCCTCCTGTGGCAGGGAACGATGTGCTTGCATATTGAGCTCTTAATTCATTTCTATTAAATTACATTGCCGCCGTCAATGATTATAATTCATTAACCAAATGGTTAGGGTTCCCAGATGAATTGTTTTGCCTGTAACCTCAGTGTGATTTGCAGTAATTATGTTATATCAACTTATTTGTATTTTCAGCACTCCACAATTGACGGGGGGATTATTGCTAAATTTTCCATCATTATCATAGTAACAGTTCAACTGTTTAAAGAGGAACTTTAGTTTTGCTGGAGGAAAACAAAATAGAAGGTCAACTACATCCATTGAAAGGATTTTGACAAACTCTAATAGGTCCTTACCGGCTTCTGTTTCGTAGATATTTAAAAAGTCTATTCCTGCGCATGTGATAAAATACTTACACACTGAAAATACATTTTTATGTTCTGTCCTTAAAGTCCAATTACAATTTTTAAATTCAAAATGGGCCTTTCATCAGGGTACAGAATTAAAAAGCTGAGGCTCCAATACTAACGTTGGGTGTGAAGTTTTCTTCTGCACTCGTTTTTTTTTTTTTTGCCAGGAGATGTTTTAGGCCTATCAGGTTGTATGATGTCCATCGTCGTTTAACTGGTAGACTGAGGACATACTATGAATGAATGCTTTCATTAACCCCGCTCCTTAACCACTTCAGCCCCGGAAGATTTTACCCCCTTCCTGACCAGAGCACTTTTTGCGATTCAGCACTGCGTCGCTTTAACTGACAATTGTGCGGTCGTGCGACGTTGCACCCAAACAAAATTGACGTCCTTTTTTTCCCACAAATAGAGCTTTCTTTTGGTGGTATTTGATCACCTCTGTGGTTTTTATTTTTTGCGTTATAAACAAAAAAAGAGCGACAATTTTGAAAAAAAAAAAACATTTTTTAATTTATAAAAATATAATATATTTACAATTTTGAAAAAAAACTATTTTTTTACTTTATAAATATATCTATATCTATCTATCTATCTATCTATCTATCTATCTATCTATCTATCTATCTATCTATCTATCTATCTATCTATCTATCTATATATATATATATAAAACTTTATAAATATCCCCCAAAAATATATAAAAAAAAAAAAACGAATTTCTTTCTCAGTTTAGGCCGATATGTATTCTTCTACATATTTTTGGTAAAAAAAAAATCACAATAAGCGTATATTGATTGGTTTGCGCAAAAGTTATAGCGTCTACAAAATAGGGGATAGTTTTATGGCATTTTTATTATTATTTCTTTTTTATTAGTAATGGTGGTGATCTACGATTTTTATTGTGACTGCGACATTATGGCGGACACATCGGACACTTTTGACACTATTTTGGGACCATTGTCATTTATACAGCGATCAGTGCTATAAAAATGCACTGATTACTGTGTAAATGACACTGGCAGGGAAGGGGTTAAACCCCCAAGGGGCGAACAAGGGGTTAAGTGTGTCCTAGGGAGTGATTCTAACTGTGGGGGGGGGCTTCCACTCACATTGCAGCGATCACTACTCCCGATGACAGGGAGCAGTGATCTCTGTCACGTCACTAGGCAGAACAGGGAAATACCTTGTTTACATAGGCACTTCCCCGTTCTGTGGCTCTGTGACACGATCGCTGGGAGACCGGCGGACATCGAGTCCGCTGTGCACACGGGCACGGTCACGCTGTATGCGGCGGGTGCGCGCCAGCTAGCCCCGCAATTTAAAGGGGGAGTACAGGTACGCCCATTTGCACACCGCTGCCATTGTGCCGACATATATCGGCGTGCGGTGGTGGGCAAGTGGTCAAAGTATACTGTATGTGAACCCTTACAAAGAACCCAAGGAGCAAGGAGATTGCTACTTTGACAAGCGGCACTTTTCTCCATCCCTGAGCACCTACATACTTGCCTGGAACATTTTAGCAGACAAGCCCCCTTTCCCCTGCACTCCTCTTCTACTTGTCTCAGGCAAGTCCTTGGAAATGCAGAAAAGGGCCATCTGTCAAAGCAGCCATCTCTTTGCCAGCTGTGTTGTTGGGTGGTGTCACAAGGGCCACGTAACTGATGTGAGAACGAAGTAGTGGGGAGGCCTCCCTTGCACCTCGAGTCCTTAAAGCCTCTGGAGATGGGGACTGAGACTTGGTGGGGACTCCAAGTTGCAGGGGTGCCAGGGGTGCGGAGCACCGTGCAAGCCTTAATCCGGGATCCGAGCCGAGGTCAAGTCCAGTTGGGCAACGAAGCATAAAAGGGTTAATCAGAAGAAGAATGGTTGAGCTCCAAGTCGGGGTTGGTTCCAATCTGGCAGCTGAGTACAAAAGGGGCAGAAGAAGTAGAATGGTTAAGGTACAAATCTTAGGTCAATGGCAAGCAGCAATCAAGAGTAGTCAAACAGGTTTCCAGGTAACAACAGGTTCAGACAGATCACGCACTAGCACAGGAACAAGGGGGGGACTGAAGATAATCCAGCAATTTGGCAGTGTCTGGGCTGGGCTTATATAGGGAAGTTTGAGGTCACTTCCTGTGCGCCTCCTGGGCATTTTCCTGCCTTTTTCCATCAGGTTGATGTCACTTCCTGTGCACCTCCTGGGCATTTTCCTGCCTTTTTCCATCAGGTTGATGTCACTTCCTGTGCACCTCCTGGGTATTTTCCCGCCTTTTTCCATCAGGTTAAGGTCACTTCCTGTGTGCTTCCTTGGCATTTTCCTGCTCTTTTCCATCAAGTCTTCTGCACAGGTGCCCTAAGGAGTCTTTGGTGCATGCTCGGTTGGCACGGATTTCCTCTTGCGGCACTGCGCCATTGGTGCATGCGTAGTAAGCTGTGGACTCTTACAGGTGGCCATGGGAGGAGAAGGGGTGCCCTGTCTGAATTCAAAGCTAGCCATAGGAAGATGGGAGAAAATACTATATGCATTATTTCCCCTAGGGAAGAGGACACATAAATAAAATCAGGATTGAGGCTTCTTTAAAATTTCTGCTCCATCTTAGTGAAATGACTCTAAGGTGCCCAATACCGCAGGGATGTGGGAGGGGCGTACCAAAGACTAGCCATGTAGCTGAAGTAAAAATGTGCATACTGCTGACACATTTAGATTTGGAGAAGGAATGCTGATAAGAAATCACAGGAACCTTGCAGTGCTTGCTATTCCATTGACGCCAGTTTTCACTGTTTCAATGACGAGTTCCTTTTAAACATCAGAACATTCGTTGGCTATGGAGCTAGCATCATGCGCACAGCAGATTTATTTAAAACAGTTGCTATTTCTTATTTACAAAGTCTTGAGATAATTTATGTATTGCAGTCATTTCTGAAGTAGAATGAAATAGAGGTCATTGAATTCCCTATATCGACAGCGACATTTCCTGCAACAAATAAACACTTACCATACATCTGATAGCTAAACTACAGGGATGAGCCGGGCCCAGAAGGTGCATCAATTGTCATTCACTTGTATAAATTATCACCTTGCAAAGCAAATGTGTCCGCGATCTGATTACCATAGATTGCAGAACAGTCTGCTATGGGCTTTTATATCTGGACAATAACAGCCCGTAATTAAAATTAAGAGGCAGCAGGTTTCTTATTAATCTATTGTTCAACAAAGACAATGCATATGGTGTTCTGGCATTTTCAGGAGATGTGCGGTTGTATGTAAAAAAACATAGTAAACCTGTCAGTTTAACAGAATCGTAACAATATACCCATCTCACCCTGCATTAGGCACCCTCCAATGCCCATTTAAACCCCCTCCTCTCCTCTCCTCTGTTTTGCCAGCCACCTCTGCAAAGTCACCTGCAAATTTTCCACAGTTGTGACAGCACTGGGGACTGGCCATTGGCTACTCAGCCCCTAAGTGTGGGGAGGCAGGTGGTGGGTCACATGCTACTTTATAGTGAAATTTACTGGTGGCAATGTTTAGTGTGGCAGTGCAATGTTGGTAAACCTAAGTATAGGCACTTAAGAGTTTCTGATTAATGGGGGGGGGTAGTTTTGGGTAGTGTTTGTGATTGCCCACTTATCTTATGTAGCACCCTTTAGTGTGTGCTACTAGTCTTGAGAGTACAAAAAAGCTTTTTCTGGCCAGTAATAACCTGAGTGATTGAATTGGGTCAGGGTTATTAGAGGACAGGGCTGGATGACTCATCCTGGCAGCTCTCTGGTGCCTCCCCCTGGTGTCTGGAAGGTTGGAGAACCTTCTAGAACTAGAGGGGGGAGGTTAGGAGGAGCTGTCATGAATATTTATGGGGCCTCAACCAATCCCCAGAGGTGGGCTGGCAGGGGGGTGAGACAACCCCATAAATAGACATGCCATTCCGAAAATGGAGAAGCAGTGGTGAGGAGAGTCTGGAGGGACCCCTTACCGGAGGGGGGGTTCCTTGGGCCAGGTGGTCCAGAAAGCTGAAATGGTGGAATGCTAACACGGGAGGCAGTGTAAGGATTGATGCCGGAGAGGCAGCAGGAGTAAGGAGAGACAGTGAGTAGATCAGCACGGTGCAGAGACAGATAAGGGGAGAGACTGCCATCTGCAGCAGGCCCCTCTTGAAGAGGCTCTCTCTAGTGCCAAGTCTTCATCTAAGCTTGCTTGCTTTAAATTTTGAGCCCTGCATGTATATATGTGTGTGTGTGTGTGTGTGTGTGTGTGTGTGTGTGTGTGTGTGTGTGTGTGTATATAGATAGATAGATAGATAGATAGATAGATAGATAGATAGATAGATAGATAGATAGATAGATAGATAGATAGATAGATAGATAGATAGATAGATAGATAGACAGACAGACAGACAGACAGACAGACAGATAGATAGATAGTTTTCCTAAGGCTATATCTATCTATCTATATAATATATATCTATATATATTTTTTTTCCTAAGGATACACTACACAAGTGTTTTTTGTTTTTTTTTTGTAATTATTGTCTTGCAACAATTATTTTTTCTTTAGACAATTAAACATAACCAAACAAGATAGATAGATAGATAGATAGATAGATAGATAGATAGATAGATAGATAGATAGATAGATAGATAGATAGATAGATAGAGATATATCTATATATATAGATATATCTATATATATACTGAAAATAGTTTCACTCCTGCTGTGTTATGCACCTCTCACCACACTGAGATCACATCAGTTGGGCTGTTGATCCACCGCTAAATAAGGACAAAACAGGAGGATGAGATCTCTGTATATTACAATGAATCCTTACTTCAAAACTCCTTCATATACAATAAATGATCCAAGAGGCAACTGTACAGTTTCAAGCAGCGCTTTGCTCTTTCTCAAGCCAAGCAATTGATCCACAGATAATTAACAGCAAAAAACAACAGCAACAGCAAGCCATGAGTGGCACACGTGGCTTCTTGGATCATTTATTGTATATTTATTGTATATGAATATGGAGTGTATATACGCACACACACATACACTAGGTTGCCTAAAGTGTTGGGATGCTTACCTTTACACCACATGTGTTTTAATGGCATCCCAGTCTTATGCCCCGTACACACGGTCGGACTTTGTTCGGACATTCCGACAACAAAATCCTAGGATTTTTTCCGACGGATGTTGGCTCAAACTTGTCTTGCATACACACGGTCACACAAAGTTGTTGGAAAATCCGATCGTTCTAAACGCGGTGACGTAAAACACGTACGTCGGGACTATAAACGGGGCAGTGGCCAATAGCTTTCATCTCTTTATTTATTCTGAGCATGCGTGGCACTTTGTCCGTCCGATTTGTGTACACACGATCGGAATTTCCGACAACGGATTTTGTTGTCGGAAAATTTTATCTCCTGCTCTCCAACTTTGTGTGTCGGAAAATCCGATGGAAAATGTCCGATGGAGCCCACACACGGTCGGAATTTCCGACAACACGCTCCGATCGGACATTTTCCATCGGAAAATCCGACCGTGTGCACGGGGCATTAGTCCGTAGGGTTCAATATTGAGTTGGCCCACCCTTTACAGCTATAACAACTTCAACTCTTCTGGGAAGACTGTCCACAAGGTTTAGGAGAGTGTCTATGGGAATGTTTGACCATTCTTCCAGAAGCACATTTGTGAGGTTGGGCACTGATGTGAACGAGAAGGCCTGGCTTGCAGTCTCTGCTCTAATTCATCCCAAAGGTGTTCTATTGGATTGAGGTCAGGGCTCTGTGCAGGCCAGTCTAGTTCCTCCACTCCAAACTTGCTCACCCATGTCTTTATGGACCTTGCTTTGTGCACTGGTCCAAATCATTTGGTGGAGGGGGGATTATGGTGTGGGGTTGTTTTTCAGGGGTTGGGCCTCTTAGTTCCAGTGAAGGGAACTCTTAAGGAGTCAGCATAGCAAGACATTTTGGACAATTACAAGCTCCCAACTTTGTGGGAACAGTTTGGGGATGGCCCCTTCCTATACTAACATGACTGCACACCAGTGCACAAAGCAAGGTCTATAAAGACATGGATGAGCAAGTTTGGGGTGGAGGAACTTGACTGGCCTAAGGACTAATACTGGGATGCCATTAAAAATCATGTAAAGACAGGCGTCCCAATACTTTTGGTAATATACTGTAGTTTATATATACAGAGAGAGAGAGAAAGCAGTTTTTTTTTTGTTTTTTTTTTTGGGGGGGGGGGTTATGAAATACAATATACATTCCATATCTTTATGTTTCTTGTTTAGTTAATGTTTCTATTGTCTTATTTTGTATACAGATGATAGAATTACTCCCTTTTCACTTTGCTTTACAGTCCTAGGATGGGATTATGTTCGTGAGAGGGGTAATGAATAGGATTAGGGCCAAAAATGTAGCATGAATTGTGTGGTATATGTTTAGGTTTATAATTACTGCATAGTCTACAATTTGTTTATTATTATTATTATTTAAATTTTTAATTTTTCAACTGCACATGCACATTGTGTGCTACTTATCTACAAATTTTAAATATGTGTTTTAAAATATTCTCTGGGATAAGAGGGTATTAGTATAGAACAAAGAAAAAGAAGGAACATAAGAAAGGAAAAGGAAGAAGAATAAACTCATAGAATGTTGACCGCTTCCTCTTGCCATTTGCACAATAATCTTAAAGCCATCATCACTGTCATTGGAAAGGTCAACCATCCAAATTAGTGACAATTGTATTTAATGGTAAATTACTCAAAACCAGTTTTCTGCAAATAACATGTTTCAGTCAACTTCCAACTTAAAAAAAAAAAGTACCCAAATCAATAAAGAGCAGAAAGTCACAAAAGTTTAAAAATCAATAACAAACCATTAAGATTGCTTGTAACATTGTGTAAAGTGTACGCTATAATGAAAAGACATTCGAGCTTCTTTTCAATCCTTTTTGCCTTGTCAGCCTGGAACATTTAATCTTAAAATAGTATACCAGCTGAATTATAGTTAATAGAGTTACACAACAGCCATCCTTGCCTCAATTGCCCCTGTCTATAACAAATATATAGGCATTTATTACTGAACAGAGTGATTTTGCCAAAGTTGAGTTTACCACAAAATTATTGATTTCACCATTGACAAAATTTTGCCCAGACAGAAACTCCCAATTTTTAGCTATTTAGGTGAAATTTGCTTTAAAAAGGTGGAGTGCTAAACCCCGAGAGGGGTCACTGGAAATATGCAGATCTCCCTTACCTGTTTAGAGGCTGTCCACCCTTTGTTCAGTCCAATTAGCACTTCAGGGTCAGTCAAGGGGAGCCTTTTTGAAGTTTTTTTGCTGAATGGATGTTGGAAAGAGGGATGAGGGTGCAAGATGCTCAAAAGGACACACAGGTCTTGAGAGGACACATTCCTGGAAAAATCCTGTTTCAGGAGTATTGGACCATTTAGTAGTAGCCTCAAAATAATTTGGATACTGAAGGGGACAGCCAGTTATTTTGAGATCCTATGTGAGCAGTCAAAGTCCCAGCAGCAACCTCTTGCATCTAACCCTCATACATTTCCTCACCTGAAGCTATGGCTGAAAGGTCCTATTCATGATGTCCAAGGGCAGTTCCCAACCAGCAACCTGCAACACTCTTCAGCCACTCCAGCCCAGCTTCTACAGTTAGTGTCATCCAGCAAGTCTGGCTCCCTTCAGCTATAGCACCTGCTGATGCTCAATATCAGTAGCTGTTCTGTATCACAAACAGGCTGCCTCCCAGAGGGGGAGGCCCCAGGAGAGAGAGAGCTCTGATCAGATCCTTCCAAATATTTATCTTGTTCTCAGCTACTCCTTCTGGGTCAGCCTCTGAGGGATTGGCTAGGATCCAAAATTATTTATAATTATTTATAATCCAGTGACTGATCCCCCTACCCCATTTCTGCAACATTCTTCCAGGGGCAGGCAGAAGCAATCAGACCCCAGGCTTAGGGATGAACCTGATCAGACCTAACAGGCAAATTGCGGCTCAGCTGGCTACAGTAGAGCTATACATTTAATTTAGCCAGCACAGGGCAGGAGCAATACCTTTTTTTTTATCTTTAGAGGGTGTGTTTTTATAGACAGTATTTAGAGTTGTTTAGTTCATTTGTGTTTTTTTTTTTTCTCTTTTGTGTGTATTTGATCATTGTGCACTGTTGATTTACATTTTTATTTTAGTTTTTTCCCTTCTGTTTTATTTCTGGGGAAAAAAAATATTTTTAAAATTAAATAATAATAAATAAATGAACATATAATATAGACTGTGCTTAAAACACTGATGTTACAGAGCATTGTGGGTTTTATGAAGATTCTGATTCTTCGTAGGTTCTGTCTGAACAGAGAAGACAGGGAGAGAAGTAGTTACTGCTTATTCCATTGTGTGTTTGTAAATTACAACTTGAACTATTGAGCTCTGTAAACCTGAGGGCTGGTCTTGTCCTCCATGTAATCTATCAAATGCAAAAAAATGTAATGGCGCACCACCATGTGAATCAGACATTAAAAAAATATATATTTTTCACAATAGAAAGACACTCCACCAAGCTCCCAAAACTCTGACATGTTTTTGTCTTATTTATAGAGATCTATGAATAAGCACAGAAGCAGGGTGAATGGATTACGCTGCTTTATAACAATAGAAGTCATGGTGGGGGGCAAAGTAAGTTTCTAGCCAACAGGTTCCCACTATAAATCCTTGAAGATCAGCTGTAGGTTTAGGGTTCTGTTGATGCAAGTTTTTAGTTTCTATTGGTTTAACTCAATTGGCATTTTTTTCAAACTATGTATTATGTACTAAGTTAAAGTGTTTTTTACCCCAGCATTTCATATTCCTGATATGTGTCTGCTGTACCATGTACTGGTATGAAAAAGTATCCTGTTCTCTTTGTATTGCTTACTTTGTGTGAAATCCCTGGTGTTCCTGCCAGTCCCCTTGCTCCCCTATTAAAAACTGACCACACTAAGCACGAGAGCACACCATGGTCAGTTCTCTAGCTATCATGGGAACTCTGCCTGTGCTCCTCCAATAATCAGACTTGTCCTGACAACCCCCCGTTCAGCCATTCACTGGGAATATCAGTGTGCTTTCACTTCTCCACCCGCAGCTCTTATGCAGCTGAGAACAAAGAGATTGTGATCACTTATAAAAAAAGGGTAAAAAAAGGTATTTAGGTATAGTGGCTTTTTGTATCTATGCACAAGTGTTTTGCCTTTCATTTCTATTTTCATATGAATGGGATGTTTTACAAGGTGATCGTTTACAATCACTTTAAAGATTGCAAATGGGTGTAAATGTTATTTAAACTGGAATTTAATCAGTTCTAATATGATCTATTTTTCCATCCAAGGTACAAGGAGCACTGAAGAGGCAGTGGATGCAATATAAAACTCAGTGGGGACAAAGACGTCGAGAACATTGTTCTATGCGTTCCACTTCCTATACTGCAACATCTATAACAGAAGTTCCCATTTACTTATACCCTCATGATTCCAACAGTGAACAATTAAATGGAAAATATGTAGATGACTCTGAAATCACTGCACTTAACTCCGGGGATACGTATGCCTGAACTCAAAAAAACACAAAAAAGACATTCCTCCAAAACCTTGAGATCTGCTCCTCAATGGAATAAAAGCCTTTACACAAATATCAATAAGGTGACTTCTTTCTGGGGGTTGGCTTTACCAAGCACCCTATTGAGCTCGTCTCTGAAGGAGTTCAGCTGTTGATGGACCGGATTGATCTGACGCTCTGAGTAAATCCAGAGGAAAGTGCTTATGAAATGGTGAAAACTAAATGACATTCAAAGAGACAATTAACTATAGTAAGCTATTTCTTCTAAAGCAAAACTCATGGACAGGGATATGGTGTAACTTGTGCTGCTAACAGCAAACTCTTATTGCTATCAAAAGACTTTTGACCTAGGGTGTATCATGTGCTAATCTTTGACACAATGCCATCAGTTATTTTATTTGCCACTACAGATGAGATCACACTCGCACTCCATTGTTAAAAAAAAAGTAGAGAGCACAATTGCGAAGTAGTAGGTGGTGGTGCCAGGCTATGCCAATGTTTCCTTTAAAGTTCATTTCCATCTTTTTGGCTAACCTATAGGAATGGGCAGAAAAGTTTTGTACCAGTACTTGTTAGATTTGTAACTAGTGTTTATTGCTTGTGTTGTACCCCAAGCCTTTACAGGAGTTTTATGTATCCAGTGTGCCCAGTAGGTAATTTTACAACTTACCTCATTGGCTTGGGGCCCAGCACTCAAAATGCTAAGTCTATGTTGACTATGTGCTGACATCATCATAACCATCTGTTAACCATCTGTTAATAAGCAAAATTTAAACATTTGTCTTTGGACACAGCAGATACTTAAAGGACAAGTTCACTTTTAAGAAAGAAACCATCAGCCCACCCTCAGGATCTAATCTAGACTAGAAACCCCCACCCAGGTGCTTACTTACTTCTCCATGACAGTTGCATCTTCTGATGTTTAGATGGTGCAGCCAGCACAGCAACATTTAACAGTGGGCATTGGAGCAACCAAAGGTGGGTTCCAAAACCAGGGAAACCCAAAGCTACAAGGTGGGGTAAAACTGAGACAGGAACCACTTCATTGGGGGTCCTCAAATGTTACTGTAAACCAATCATTGGCTTCTACAATTCCACTTATACCTTTAATATCACTTTTGGGTGGCCTAACTTTGTAAAAGCCTGAGCAAACATAACAAAAGAAGACTGATCAAGAAGTAATGGAAACTCAGATGATTCGTTCCACGACTATTTATTCATAAGTCCTTCAGTCTATAGTCCATTTAAAAAGATTTTAGCAATGCGGTTGTGTAACTATAAAATGTCCATCCACAAATAGAAGCCTCCACAAGGGGATTAGAAGCAAAGGACAGCAGGAGCTACAGAGTATAAAAGAAGAGAGGTGCCTCTAAGTGTAGCAATATAGTTACATTTTTTCAGGGCTTTTTTTCTCAGAGAATAGGTGCAGGAACTCCCCCCCCCTTCTGAGTCACTTCTCGTACCCACCCCTGAGCAATGTTCCTTGGTTTCATCCCCCACCCACCTCCCAGTACTGCCCCTTTTAGAGAATACAGAGCCAAGTATCATTTTGTGGTGCTAAGTAATTTGTATGGAATTTGTTAATGATAGCAAGAAAAGTAGTAAAATAGACCCCCCACAGCCAGCAGCAATAGATTTGATCAAAAACAATAGACCCACCCAGCAACAATGAACCCCCATAACAAAATACCACCCCAGCAGCAACAACAGATGCCGCTAGCATCAATAGACTCTCCAGCAGCGAGCAACAATAGACCCCCCCTTTGTCAATAGTAGATCTCTTCCAGCAATAATTGACCCCCAGCAACAATAGATCCCCCACCAGCAACAATAGACCTCCCAGCAACAATAGACCGCCACTCAAAAATAGATCTGCTCCAGCAACAATAGATCGCCCAGCAACCAGCATTAATAGACCCTCCAGCCCACCCCGGAACCCCTTGCCAATACACACAGTACATTCAGTGCTGGAGGTGCCGGAACTGCATTCCCCCCGCGTTCCCGCTGAAAAAAAGCCCTGCATTTATTAAAGGTACAACATTTAGCAACTCACATGGTTGATGATGAAAACAGGCACATCTGAGTATGCAGAGATCCGGGGTAAAGCTGTCCACTTAGACCATCCCCCGCACCGCCGGCTCTTACCGCTGTCAGTCTGCAATTGTGACCGTGAAGACTACTCTGCAGTAGAGCGATCAGAAAGCGAAGCTTGAAGAGCTTGTGGAGCGCAGCGTGGAAAGGATGACATTGATGGCGGTGTGGAGGAAGGCCTATGTGGACAGCTTTACCCCGGATCCCTGCATACTTACATGTGCCTGTTTTAATCACCAACCATGTGAGTTGCTAAATGTTGTACCTTCATTAAATCTACCCATATTGCTGCACTTAGAGGTACCTCTCTTCTCTTTTATACTCAGTTGTGATGTGACGCTACTCGTATTGCAAGACCTCACTCGTTTATAAAGTTAAAATGTATAAAAAAAAATCTTGTCTTGTAAAGCACTCGCAGACCAAGTTGGCTAATAATCTATGTAGGTGAGGGCTTATGTAGTCTGTGTCCAGTATATTATAACACTTTTTTTTACTAAAGTGGAGCTTCACTTTAATCATACCAACAATGTCAAATTATTTAGGTTTGTTTGTAATATACAGAACTTGTGATAAACAGTCATCTGCACTCCTTCGGCATATACACATGCTGGTAAAGTAATCTTTTTCTGATCGGGAACTTTAAAGGGAACAACTAAGGCATATTATCATATCATATCATCACTGATATATGATATGTGAACTGGATGGACAGACCATGCACTCGCAGACCAAGTTACTCACAATCCAAGGTTTTCACCAAATGTAGACTTTAAGTAGGGACCTCTACCCTTGTGGAGACAGTAAGGAGAATATTCAGGCACCTCTTCTGCTCAGCGCTACCATGTAGTTGGTCTTAGAATGTGGCTGCTCTTTAGAATAATCCTATTATCTTTCCCATGATTTTTGTTAGGGTTAAAAAGGTTATTTATAATCTAAGACTTCTTGGGACAAGCCCCCCTTTCTACCCTTTTGGAGCAACTGCAATAGTCTAAAACCCAATGCAGTAAATAATGTAATTAAAGTAAGGTTAGGTTTTGCAGATTGCAAGCAGAAGTACCTGAATATATCTTTACATTAGCTTCCCTTGCCCCACAAAGGTTGCGTCGGCATCCAGAGCCAATTATAAATTTTGACCAGTGCTGTCAGGCACCATGGCATATGGGAGTTGCTTTTCCAGCCACCAGTCTACCTCTTATGGAACAAATCAAGTAGAAAACCTTAAATATGGGAATAAGGTCCCTACTACATTATGAGCTGTCATGGAATGACCAGTTAAATGACCAGTTAAAAATGTCCAGTCTAAAACAGGCCAGAGGAATTCTTTTTTTTAACTATACAAGAAATTTTGTCATGTAATATTATTCAATTTACCTTTCACTTAAATCTGCAGCTCCTAGAATGTTTTAGAACCTTTAAAAAAATCAGATATTGCATCCCTGCAGAATGCCTTTGGGAATCTCATTTCTTGCTTGTCTGCTTTTCTCAAAAGTCAGATTTTAAGCATCACGTACAAGAGAAGTAGCATTGTTTTTTCTAATATCCTCTCTAGGACTCATCTAATTCTAAAGGGACGCAGCTTTTTTCATTACAATCCTAAGATCACTCAGGTGAATGAAAGCTGAACCTCCCCATCACAAATCAGTTTGTGATGAAAAAAAATGCAATTTATTCAGAACAGAGACAGGTATAAACATGTCCCATTATACTCACAATGGATATGGTTTAGATCGGGGTACCCAAACTTTTTGAACACTTGGCCAATGCAATATCCTTCAGACTTTAAGGAGGGCACAAGGTAGCCAGTGTGTGTAGAAAATGCCAGGGTGTGATTGGGAGTACACAGTTCCTCAGTACACAGTTCCTCAGTACACAGTTCCTCAGGCTTGGTGGTCAGCGGGAGGATAAGCATGCTGGGGTTCATGGTCATCAGAAGGAACAAAAACTACCTAGCGCCTGTAGTCAATGGGAACAGGAAGTATGCCCCATTGTTGATGTCAGCCTAAGGATTAGTGCCCAATTGTTGGTGTCAGTGTGGGGGGGGGGGGGGGGGGATAATGCACTATAATTGGTGTCATTTGCACGTTTGCAACTATTGGTTTAGATGAAGGGGACTTCTTTTCTTGACAGTCAGCTGGATCCAAAGTTATCACAATCTGTAGGATATACAGTGCCTTGAAAAAGTGTTCATACCATTTGAAATTTTACACATTTTGTCATGTTACAGCCAAAAACGTAAATGTATTTTATTGGGATTGTATGTGATAGACCAACACAAAGTAGACATAATTGTAAAGTGGAAGGAAAAATCTAAATGGTTTTCCCATTTTTTTGCAAAGAAAATATCTGAAAAGTGTGGTGTACATTTGTATTCAGAGCCCCCCCAGTCAATACTTTGTAGAACCACCTTTTGCTGCAATTACAGCTGCAAGTCTTTTTGGGGATGTCTCTACCAGCTTTGCACATCTAGAGAGTGGCATTTTTGCCCATCTTCTTTGCAAAATAGCTTAAGATTGGATGAAGAGCATCTATGAAAAGCAATTTTCAAGTCTCGCCACAGATTCTCAATTGGATTTAGGTCTGACTGGGCCATTCTAACACATGAATATGCTTTGCTCTAAACCATTCCATTGTAGCTCTGGCTGTATGTTTAGGTCCTTGTCCTGCTGGAAGGTGAACTTCTGCCCCAGTCTCAAGTCTTTTGCAGACTCTAACAGGTTTTCTTCTAAGATTGCCCTGTACTTGGCTCCATCCATCTTCCCATCAGCTCTGATCAGCTTACCTGTCACTGCTGAAGAAAAGCAACTCCACAACATGATGCTGCCACCACCATGTTTCACGGTGGGGATGGCGTTTTCAGGGCGATGTGCAGTGTTAGTTATCTGCCGCACACACAGCGTTTTGCTTTTAGGCCAAAAAAGTTCAATTTTGGTCTCATCTGACTAGACCACCTTCTTCCACATATTTGCTGTGTCCCCCACATGGCTTCTTACAAACTGCAAATGGGACTTCTTATGGCTTTCTTTCAACAATGTCTTTCTTCTTGCCACTCTTCCATAAAGGCCAAATTTGTGGAGTGCATGACTAATAGTTGTCCTGTGGACAGATTCTCCCACCTGAGCTGTGGATCTCTTCAGCTCCTCCAGAGTTACCATGGGCCTCTTGGCTGCTTCTCTGATTAATGCTCTCCTTGCCCGGCCTGTCAATTTAGGTGGACGGCCATGTCTTGGTAGGTTTGCAGTTGTGCCATACTCTCCATTTTCGGATGATGGATTGAACAGTGCTCCGTGAGATGTTCAAAGCTTGGGATATTTTTTTATAACATAACCCGGCTTTAAACTTCTCTACAACTTTATCTCTGACCTGCCTGGTGTGTTGCTTGGAATTCATGATGCTGTTTGCTCACTAAGGTTCTCTAACAAACCTCTGAGGGCTTCACAGAACAGCAGTATTTATACTGAGATTAAATTACCGACAGGTGGGCCCTATTCACTAGTTAGATGACTTCTGAAGGCAATTGGTTCCACTAGATTTTAGTTGGGGTATCAGAGTAGGGGGGCTGAATACAAATGCACGCCACACTTTTCAGGTATTTATTTGTAAAAAAAAATTGAAAACCATTTATCATTTTCCTTCTACTTCACAATTATGTGCCACTTTGTGTTGGTCAATCACATAAAATCCCAATAAAACACATTTACGTTTTTGGTTTTAACATGACAAAATGTGGAAAATTTCAAGGGGTATGAATACTTTTTCAAGGCACTGTATTTCATCCAATTAGTTTCCATCAGATTTAACTTTTTTTTAACTTAAAAATTCTAAGAAAAACTATTGCCTCCAAGAGACATCTATAATATTGCAAGGGTTTAGTCAAGTTTTATTGGAGATAATTATCTGCTTCTTTACAATAGATATTGCCTACTATTTATAGAAATTGACATAATTTATCGTCTGCTGTAGAATTTCTCATCCTATTTAATGTGGGATCTATTGCTGCAGGAAATACAGGCCAGCTTCTCAATTCGTTTCCCAGTGACAATCTTTCCTGTAAGTTTTTGCTGTACAGTCTGTTCCACTAAGTGTGATGTATTGAAAACACCGAAAAAATTACCGTGATTACTGAAAAAGGACTGTCAGCATGGAAATGTAACTTTTCCTGTAGTATGAACATTAAACTTCAGTTGTGTTAAAGGAAATTTGTACTGAGATAAATGTAGACTGCAATAGCTGACCCCTCCTTCTGATAATGCTAGTTGGTAGTTGGTGGGCTGTCATGCTGGTCAGGTGGCTCCAGTACTTTCTGAGTCACAGGGCTGGAACAAGTATGCTTATCAGGAGTTTTCTGTATTTCTATTTTGGGTCAGCATCTTGGAAGCCAGAAACAGCCAGACAAATAGCATTTTCATAATGAAGTCAGCATTTGCAGTCTATGTATTTCTCTCAGTACAGGTTTGCTTATAGCTGAACTTCAGGCAGACAGCTAAATACACTTATAAAATACATTAAATGGATTATTTTACTTGCCAAGGGGTTTGTATTTGGGAAAAAAACAGCACAATGGGGCCAACCAGTTGTTCTGCAGCATTCATGTGCTAACAAAGTTCGTTCTGATAGAAGGAGAGAGCAAAGTGAGAGAGAGAGATGAGCTCATCAGTGTCCTGTTTCTCCTTTCACTGTCCAATCAGAGGCTGGGGGGAGGGACCCAACCTGTAAGTGTTACTTAACTGCAGCAGACAAAAATCAGGTCTCCTGTCCTGCCAGATAGGGCTGTGCCATGTGGCAGAGCTGTGTATATTTTAGAACTGGATGGACAGAAATCCAAGTCTTTTGGATGAAGAACAGCTCCCTTATATTTGTTTTATCTATGCATTTAGGTTTTTTGCCAGGAGTACAGCTTTAAATGGGTACTATACAAAATAAAAAATTGACGCGCTAAAAAAATAATATTCAAAAGTTAGTCATTAAACAATAGTCCATAAGGTGCTTGAACACTAGAGTGAATAGTGACAAATAAAAAAAAGTCCATTGAAGTGATATCCAAAAAAAAGAGATGTTTAGATGAATATCCACCAGGTGTACCTCCACTGTGATAATACATAGGATGTAAGCTTACCAGATCTCTAGACTCCACATTATAGGATTCTAGACAAGCTTTTGGATAATGACCCGGAACTCAAAACTAATCCCTCAGTGGTTAGACTGGAATGGAAGGTAACATGTCTGGCCAAACAGACCCCTAGCGTTTCTCATACGTGACCAAATAAGGAAGAAAAAGGGGTGTACATAGTGTAAAACTATAAAGCACTTTATTTTGAGAAAAGGTTACTAAACACTTACAATCCAGTAAATATTAAGCAGGTAAAATAGTAGTTCCCAGGATAAAAACAAGTTGTATACAAGCTCAGATGGCGTGGTTGGTACAGACATAGACTCCGCCCTACATGTTTCGTCAGAGGTGAGGTCATCGGGGGCATCAAGCACCTTATGGACTATTGTTTCATGACTAAATTTTGAATATTATTTATTTAGCATGGCAATTTTTTATTTTGTATGTTTTTGCACAATTGGTTCTGTTGTGACATTGCAATCAGCTTTATTTCACCTATGGTTATTATCACCTGCACAGTAATATTTTTAATTAAATGGTTAATAATCTATGTAGGTGAGGGCTTATGTAGTCTGTGTCCAGTATATTATAACACTTTTTTTTACTAAAGTGGAGCTTCACTTTAATCATACAATGTCAAATTATTTAGGTTTGTTTGTAATATACAGAACTTGTGATAAACAGTCATCTGCACTCCTTCGGCATATGCACGTGCTGGTAAAGTAATCTTTTTCTGATCGGAAACTTTAAAGGGAACAACTAAGGCATATTATCATATCATATCATCACTTGTTTTCTTAGTTTTTTTACATTAGGGTCACAATCCATGTATGAAGTCCTTTTAAAATTGACTGCTATGCCGACCTGTAATTAAAGAGCACCTGTAACTAGTAGTAAACCCATACCTCTCAACTTCCCTGAGATGAGAAAGAGGGACACATTTTAGAAGATAGTATGTAGGCATTGGACAGTCCCCCACAGATCTCCTATTTAGCTGTAGCGTGATGAATGAATATGTAAAAAAACAATTGTTTAACCCAGCCTTTCTTAACTTCTTCAACACAGAGGAGCCCTAGAAATAACCTTATAGTCTCAGGGAACCCCTGCTAAAAATCCCTATATCTACAACTCATGCTACATTAGTTTGGTGGTCAGTGGGAAGAATGCTCCTTACACTTGTAGTCATTGGGAAAAATTACCCCCTTACAGATATATAAAAAAGATCAATGATGTAAGTGGGAACTTATCTGAGAGGCAAAAAGCGCTGATTGCTCAAAGAACCCTGGAATTCCATGGAACGCTGGTCAAGAAACCCTGGTTTAAACCCACAAGGACTTTTTTCACCACTACTTTTTTTAGTACAGTTTTTTCACAGTAACCTATGCAATAATCGAGGGGTTGGATGATGTGTTTAGCATAGCATAACACTTTCAGTAACTATATAGTACATTTTATAAAGAAATCGAAATATTAGACAAAAAAAAAGGCACAAAAATCTGACCTCTTTTATAAATATCCAAAAAGAACTATACTGCACATTCCTTTAAATCGGTACTGGAAGTAGAGCGTATTCCATGTGAAAGGCAGAGTGTAAAGTACATCTAGATGTCAGCATTCATGGAACAATTGGAAGGATGATTTCCAACGATAGAGGAAAAAAAGGCTGTGCTCTCTACCTGCCACAACAGCCTGTATTTCCCCCCCTGCCTCAATTTGCAAAAATGGGTTTCAGGTCCTGCAGAAAAAGGGGCAGTTGGTAACTATGGATTCAAATGGTAGGAGAACCTGAAAGCAGACTCCTAGAGGTGTAACTTTTATACTTTATTTTAGCATTTAGAACAGTTTATCCAAGTGGTTGGTTTGCTTTAACATTACCTTAAAAAAACTTCAAAATTGGAAGAATAAAATCCAATGAGTACTTATATACAATGTAGCCAGATGTTGGCCAGATGACCATGACAGCTCTAAAAATGTACTAGACATCCTATTCCAAAACCCATTCCCCCTCCCCCCAATTCTGTGCAGAGATAAAGCCTCCACTCTTCTAGGAAGGCTCTCCACAAGATTTGGAGTGTGTTCAGGGGAATTTGTGTCCAGCCAAAAGAGCATTCGTGAGGTTAGATACTGAATGGGAAGACTTGGCTTGCAATCAGCGCTCAGTTCATCCCAGAGGTGTTCAGTAGGGTTGAGATCAGGGCTCTGTGCAAACCACTCAAGTTCCTCCACAAAATTGGTCAAATCATATCTGAACTCAATAATTTGGAAAGGTGTTCACATATCTTTAGTCACATAGTGTACCTTCCTTGTTGGTGGCATGGTGGTTGCTCTGAAACTACAGGCGCACTTTAATGGTTGGTTATCTCCATCTTTACATGTTTTACATTGACAAAGAACTTCAGGTTTGTAATTGTATAGGTCAGAAGGAAATGTTACCTGTGCTATTTAGTAATAATGTGCGTTTGAGTGAGAGTGGAAGATGCCGTGTGGCAGCTCTTGTGCTGGATGTGGAAAGAGTTAAAGGAGATATTTTCATGACAAGTATTTTGCTCTACAGATATTTCTACTAGCGATGGCTTGACTTTGGTCAATCTAGAATTTTATACCTGTTAAAGTGTTACTTGGCAGCTTGAAGAAGAGATTTAAGTTGTTTTATAGCTGGTTTTGAAAGAGACGTTCATTATTTTTTATGAAGACTATACAAGTTATTATATCATTCTGAAGAGGCTAGAAAATGCAAAATATAATCTGAAAAAATAATATATATCCTACATAAAGACTATTTGTAGATTTAAGTATATTAAAGAGAGTTATATGTCTGATACATGAGTATTTTTCTAATCAGTAATTTAATTTTTATCATAAATGAAAGATATAGAATATGTGAAAAATAAGAAATCTATTCATGCTATATTTTGGCTACAGAGAATTCAGCCTTATTTAAGGGGTTGTTGCACTTTTTAGCAATAATGTGTACAATGCCTATACGCTTAGTCCAGTGATAACACATTTCAGATCCTATTTTATTACTGACCCTTAAAGTTATTTTGTCTAAAATAAAAAAAAAAAATCAGACAAAAGCTGGGAATATTTAAACTTATCTTTTCCATAACCTTCTCCTAGAAACTTGTCCTTATTGCAGTGCAAAGTGGCCAGCGGAATCCTTAGCCTGGGATCCCCTCTGCTGCATTATGGTTCAACCTGCTCCTATGTCATCACTACTGTGTTCCAGGGAAATGGTAGTGACGTAGCGGCCAGCAGGTTGAACCACAACATGTGACGTTGGATGAGAAACCAACACAAGATTCCATCTGTGGCCTTGCTCTGCAAGAGTACACATTTTCAAGTAATGAGCATTAGGCTTTTTTTTTCACTGTGAATTTTTGTTTAATTGGTAATGGAATTACTTTAAAAAGCAGTTTGGAGGCTGCTGGAGCTCTTTAGTAAGCATGCCTTACAATTCCAAGAAACCTCTGAGGTACCTAAGAGCAGATGTAGGTGGCTGTTAAAGAGACAGTCTGAACCCCTGTACCCTGGACTGTGTACCTTCCTCTCTGTATATTAAGTTAGTTGAATCTTATGAGCAATGGTCCAGCTGTGTACATATGCTTTGGACTATTTTTTTCCAAGTTTCCAAGTTTCTTTCAAGGAATGTGCTCTATTAAGATCTATTGCACTGCATTTGCCAAAGCATACAATCACAGCCCAGAGTAGGTGAAGCTAAGGTGGCCTTATCAAAAAAATCTATCAGCTTCACAAGAGCTCTTATTATGTTGATACCTGTCAATCATCACTGCTCTATAAAGGAGAGGTTTTTCACTTTATTGCTAAAACTGAAGAAGATCCCTTTAAGGCAACATAAAGAGCAATGGTGTGCAGTAACACAGAGTGACCAATTATATTCCCGTTTATTCATAAAGTACTTTTGTACCACTGAGGTTATGGGTTAAATCTCCACCATGTGGACATGCTGCATGAAGCATATTATCCTGGTGTTTGTGTAGGCTTCTCAAATTAATCATTTCCCTTGGGATTAATAAATTAGTCTGAATATGAAGGCTTCAGGTCTCTAAAGAAATCAAACTCCCCTTCAATAGAAAAGGTTTTATCGTAGCCTTTCCTCCAGGCTGTGTGTTCTACCCCTCTCCTCTTTCCAGCACTGCAGCCTCCATCAGTTTCTTTAGGTTTCAACACATCTGGGAGCATTGGACGGCTGTGTTCTCCACTGCACACTGTGGTTTCTTGTGTCAACTCCTACATCACTATAGGACTCAACAGTAAGGTAGGGGTTGGAGGATGGAACTACAGTGCATGATGGGAGGATACAGCCAACCAACTCTCCCAGCCCTGTCGAATGCTGAAGATACTGATGACCTACACAACACCTTGGATGGTTTTTAGCATAAACCAGCCTTCCTCAAACTTTTCAACACAGGGGAACCCTTGAAATAAACTTTCTGGTCTCAGGGAACTCTTACTAAAATTTGCTATATCTACAACTCATGATAGTTTCGTTTGATGATTTGTTGGAAGAATGATCCTTACATTTGTGGACAATGGGAAGAATTACCCCCTTACAGACAGCTAAAAAGATCTGTGGTGTCAGTGGGAACTTTATTGAGAGGCATAAATTGCTCATTGCTCAAGGAACGCCTAGAAACCTCCGTAGGACCCCTAGTACCATGGTTGAGAAACCCTGGTATAAACTAATAAATTAATTTAGCCTTGTGTTTGGTCTGCTGGGATACCCAATGAAGGGTAGCTTTGTCTGCTGTGAGCAGCCTAACCTGAGCCAGTGAGGTCTCTGAATAGTTCAATACTTTGTATAAACTCACATCAAAGTCCAAAAACCTCTTGGATGCTTTTTTCTTCATTTGAAGATACTGATGGAGGCTGCAACACTGGTGGCAGGAAGGTAGTAAACATGGGCAACCTGAGCGATGAGTAGACTAACTTTTCTATCGAAAGGGAATGCTTCCTACTAAACATACAGCAGGGTTCAATCAAATAATAGCTCAGTTTTGGAAAGTTAAAATACAAAACGGGCTGTAAACCTAATTCTTTATATACAAACAGGAAAAAAAATCATTCCTGTTTAGAACAGTGAAAAGAATATAAGGGGACAACTGATTGGTTACTTTGGTTATTGCACCTTGCATATAGCTTTTTCTTTTCATGTTAAAGATCACACTGTATTACAGTTCATGTATTTAAGGGCTAACTTATCATCATTGATGCATTAACCGCAATGCAATACTGACTGTGTCTTTGTTACAAGGACTGCAGAATACAGTATAGAGAGGAAAACTAGGAATATTTTGTGATTATTTATTTACTGAAACACAATGTTTGCTGTGAATTCTAAACATGTTTAAAAATATGAATGATTTGATTTTCAAATTTTGTTAAGGCAATGCTGAATCCAGGTCTATTGATTGCAGGTAATGATATGTTAACAATTCAGTGGGCGTTATCAAAGTGTTGAACATCTGTGTAAAATATATTACTTTGCCTTTCTTTAGTAAAATAAAACAGTAAAAATAATAATATATTGTGATATGTAAGTGATTTGGTGCCATTTATCACATGAGGCAGGAGAGAAAGAAAGAAAGAAAGAAAGAAAGAAAGAAAGAAAGAAAGAAAGAAAGAAAGAAAGAAAGAAAGAAAGAAAGAAAGAAAGAAAGAAAGAAAGAAAGAAAAAGAAAGAAAGAAACCCTAAAGACATCTTCAAAAAATGTAGCTCTATGAGCAAAAATTAAATTCTACAACAATAAAAAGTGTGTAAAAAGAAATACTTTGATTTTGCAATGCAATTTGCGATTACTGCACTAATCCCAATTTATCTCAAAGTATAAATTGTATATGGGAATCATTCTATCACCAGCATAGGAGTGACTAGAAGAGAAAAACTTGGTCTGGAATGGATAGTGAACGTATAATATATTTAATATAAGTGGGGTTAGGCATCTGTTTAAACATGTAGCAGTGTGTAGGGGGTTAATTGATAACTCAGGCTAAATATCATCCCATGATCTCTTTTATTATTCATAGCAGTGTCCAGGCATTGAGTCTGTGGGATTAATAATGAATGGGAATAATGTTTGGATAATTTATTGGCAGCCAGTCTGATCTCACGTCATCCCGAGGTGACGGGCGTAGAAAATGTTCACGGCTCTTGCTCCTTATATTTACTCTATATAAATCAAGACCAACCATTGACGCAAAGAAAAAATCTATTTCACCACTTCAGCCCCAAAAGAATTTACCCCCTTCCTGACCAGAGCACTTTTTGCGATTCAGCACTGCGTCGCATTAATTGAGAAATTCGCAGTCATGGGACGTGGCTCCCAAACAAAATTGGCGTCCTTTTTTCCCACAAATAGAGCTTTCTTTGGGTGGTATTTGATCACCTCTGCTTTTATTTGCGCTATAAACAAAAAAATAGCGACAATTTTGAAAAAAACGCATTGTTTTTAACTTTTTGCTATAATAAATATCCCCAAAAAATATATAAAAAAAACATTTTTTTTTCCTCAGTTTAGGCCGATATGTATTCTTTTGCATATTTTTGGTAAAAAAAATCGCAATAAGCTTTTATTGATTGGTTGGTTGATAATTTTTTTTTTACTAGTAATGGCGGCGATCAGCGATTTTTATTGTGACTGTGACATTATGGTGGACACATCAGACAATTTTGACACATTTTTGGGACCATTGGCATTAATACAGCGATCAATGCTATAAAATTGCATTGATTACTGTAAAAATGTCACTGGCAGTGAAGGGGTTATTCACTAGGTGGCGCTGTAGGGGTTAAGTGTGTCCTAGGGAGTAATTCTACTGCCCCGTACACACGGTCGGACTTTGTTCGGACATTCCGACAACAAAATCCTAGGATTTTTCCGACGGATGTTGGCTCAAACTTGTCTTGCATACACACGGTCACACAAAGTTGTCGGAAAATCCAATCGTTCTGAACGCGGTGACGTAAAACACGTACGTCGGGACTATAAACGGGGCAGTGGCCAATAGCTTTCATCTCTTTATTTATTCTGAGCATGCGTGGCACTTTGTGCGTCGGATTTGTGTACACACGATCGGAATTTCCGACAACGGATTTTGTTGTCGGAAAATTTTATATCCTGCTCTCAAACTTTGTGTGTCGGAAAATCCGATGGAAAATGTGTGATGAAGCCTACACACGGTCGGAAATTCTGACAACAAGGTCCTATCACACATTTTCCGTCGGAAAATCCGACCGTGTGTACGGGGCATAACTGTGGGGGGGACTGTGTGTGACACATCACTGATCACCGCTCCCGATTACAGAGAGCGAGATCAGTGTCAGTGTCATTAGGCAGAACGGGGAGATGCTTGTTTACATTAGCACCTCCCCATTCTTCCTCACCGTGAGAGGATTGCGGGTATGCCCACGGACATCGAGTCCGCAGGACACGCGATCCTGGCCACGTAGCTCCTGGGCGGCGCGCGCGCGCCCGCGAGCTGCCTCTTAAAGGCCAACATACAGGTACATTAATCTGCCTGTACGTGCCCTTCTGCTACAGTATATCTGCGTGAGGCAGTTGGGAAATGGTTAAAATAACCAAAAATAGAGGTCAAAAATACATAGAGGAGGTCAGAGGTGGCATCAAAGACATTGACCAAAATATAGAAATGCTACATGGTGTGCTGAGTGGAACTTTAGTCAGAAAATTAAGTCCTGCTAGATGACCTTTTGCAGGTAGCACATGAAAAATAAGTATCTATACTATTTGAAAATCCAGTTATACACTGGGGTTAATTAACTGCTTGCTGGCCGTATACTGTATATATACGGCGGCAAGGCAGCTCTGCTGCGCAGGATCACGTACCTAGTACATGATCCTGCACTTCTGGATAGGGGGCGCGTCTAATCACAGGGGGAGATGATCGGCTGGTATGGCTGACTCGATGTCTGCTGGCACCCGCCGATGCATTGGTGCACAGGAAGATTGGCAGTCTGCTTATGTAAACACGGCAGATCGCTGTTCTGTCAGTACAGAAGACATGGATCCTGTGTCTCTGCTAAGCAGAGGTACTGATCCATGCCTTCTTTTCTTCTAGTACAAGCACCTCCCCCACAGTAGTAAACCACTGGGTATGCACACAATTAACCCTTTGATCGCTCCTGATGTTAACCCCTTCCCAGCCAGTGTTATTAGTACAGTGATAGTGCATATTTTTTAGCACTGCTCACTGAATTAGTGTTACTGGTCCCCAAAAAAATGTCAGTTTGTGTCCGACTGGCCGCCTCAATATCATAAAAAAAAATAAAAATACCCAATAGACTGTAGACGCCATGACTTTTGCACAAACCAATCAATATATGCTTATTGGGATTTTTTTACCAAAAACATGTAGCAGAATACATATTGGTCTACACTGATGAAGAAATTAGATTTTCTTTGCAGAAAGTAAAAAATATTATTGTTTTTTTTTTACTTGTCTATCTTTTTTTGTTTATAGTGCAAAAAATATAAACCGCAGAGGTGATCAAATACCATCAAAAGAAATTTCTATTTGTGGGAAAAAAAGGACAAACATTTTATTTGGGTACAATGTCGCACGACCCTGCAATTGTCAGTTAAAGTAACACAGTAGACATGTGCGATTAGTTTCGTACGAATCGAAAATTCGTACGAATTTCCGTAAATTCGTACATTTGGGAGGATTCAAAATACGAATTGCTATGTTTCCGAATTTTGTTCGAAATACGAAATTTCGTTTATGAATTTCGGATCCAAATTCCTAACGAACATTCATAATTGTTACGAAAAGTTAACGAACCTAAAAGTTAAAAACCCAGGAAGTCAGCACAGCATAGGGATGGTGGGAGCCCCTCAATATGATAAATTCATCATAACGAACATTCGTAATTGTTACGAAAAGTTAACGAAACGAAAATCTGTATTTCGTACGAAATTTTGGACACAAATTACGAAATACGAATTAATTCTAATACAAAACGGAACGGAACAAAATGAATTTATTGACGGCGCACATGTCTATAACACAGTGCCGTATTGCAAAGAATGGCCTGGTAATGAAGGGGTGCAAACCTTCTGGAGGTCAAGTGATAAAGCCTAGCACACACGGGCTGAATATCGGAAGGCATCAACCAGTTCAATAGAAACCGGCCGACATTTGGCCCGTGTGTACTGGAGTCGGTCTGACTGAAGCCACTGGGGCTATGGGGTAAACCAAGCCCCTGTGGAAAGGGACATGACCGTAAAAGGTCTGTCAATCGGCTCCCGATCAACACTCTCAGCCAATGGCTGAGAGCACTGACTGGAGTGTTCTAGCAGGGGAGCCGTCCCCCTGTCAGAACAGAGCACAGCAGGGGAGATTGCTGTACTAAAGCTGGATAGTTAGTACAGCGGCTCCTTCTGAGCTGTCAGGTTTTTTTTCGCTCAACCCTGCTGTGTTGAACATAAAGAAACCAGTGTGTACATGGCTTTACTAAAACTGGAGAGTGCAAAATCTGGTGCAGCTGTGCATAATATAAATCAGCTTCTAACTTCAGCTTGTTCAATTAAAAATTGCCCCCAAAAAAAAATCTGGAAGCTGATTGGTTTCTATGCAGAGCTGCACCAGATTTTGTACTCTCTAGTTTTAGGAAATCAACCCCACTGTCTCACCCTGCTCTGCCATTGTGCCAAAAATCAGAGCCACTAGAGGCCGATCTTCTGACAGTCTAAAGATTTACTACTGCTCAAGGGCTCTGGGCTTCAGCAAATGGCAGCCCCCCGCAAGAAGAAACAAGGAACAATGCTGAAGGCAAATTACTGCACACACTAATTTTGGTAGCATAGTTATTAATGTGGAATGTGTGTTCCTTGCTAAAAAATATAATTTTTTATCAAATTGTTATGGATAAAAGTTTTGCTTTAAAAGAATATCAGAACTGGACCATGAAGCAATGGAAGAAGCTGGCCTAGTCTAATGAATCCTGTTTTGTTTTGCATCATATGGATTACTGTGTGTGTGTGCATCGCTTACCTGGAGAAGAGATAGCACCAAGATGCAGTATGGGAAGAAGGCAAGCTGGTAAAGGCAGTGGGATACTTTGGACAATGTTCTGCTGGGAAACCTTGGCTTCTGCCACTCATGTGGATGTTACTTTGAGACGTACCACTTACCTAAACATTGTTGATTACTGTGACGGACCCTCTTACTCAAAGAGTATGTCCATATAAGCTTATAAGATTCTCTAGCCCGGTACCAGCACGATCCGAGCTCCCTTAGCCCACCATCCAGTCACTTGTCGAGGCATCACTGTAGGGTGGTAAGTAGCATATGACTGTTTATTTAAACACTGGCACAAAGAGGGACAATCCCCCTTCTTTGCATAATGACACAGGGCGGGGTAAACTTTACCTCCTCCAGTAACATGACACACAGGTATATTAAACTTTCCAACAGTAGACAGTCTTAAGGAGGGGCTGCTGGAGAAATCCCCCCTCCCCTCTAGCATCAAATAGCTGACAGTGGTTTAATTAATATGTAAGCCAATCCACATACACATATACATCCCATAATACTTTGCTCCCAAGGCAGACAGAAACAATAGAACAATGGGATATAGGCACTTAACTGTAATGCTTCAGGCAGTGAACTATGTTGGATGGTGTGGATCACAGCTTCGGAAGTCTATGAATACTATATTCTTAATAGTTAACTTTAACCTTAACAGCTATCAGGTAGGAAGACTCAGATAAGTTTGGAAATACAATCAGTTTTATTTAGAGTGGTAATACAAAGCCACGACAGTGAGCTTCAGAGGCAACTTAAGCTTAGTAGCACTACACAGAGATAAAGTTTATAGGAAATGTAAAGATGCAGTGAGTGGATTCCTGGAGATGGGGTCACCCAGTGGCTTCTTGAGAGATGTACTGGTCTCCTATGTGGAAAGGAACAGGTAAGGTTTTCTTCGGGCAAAGTAAGTAGACTGTGGGTAGGGCAGAGGAGAGTCTCTGACTACTAGAGAGGAAGGGGCTCTGTCCGGCCCAACAAGTGGAAGTTGGAGGGGCTCTGTCCGGCCCAAAAGTGAGGTGGAAGACGGGGCTCTATCCGGCCCAAAAGTGAGATGATAGTCGGGGCTCTGACCGGCCCAAAAGAGAGATGGTAGTCAGGGCTCTGTCTGGCCCAAAAGAGAGATGATAGTCAGGGCTCTGACCGGCCCAAAAGAGAGATGATAGAGACATTACAGGAGAAATGTCGGAGCCTCCAGTGGAGGGATAATGACATTACATTAACAAACACATAACAACCCCCATCCCTCCTCAAACTATCTAGCAATGGTCTGAGATGAAAGGTGGAATTTATCTCCACATATTTCTTGAGGGATATTGTTCAGAAATATTACTGCCCCAAATGAAAGAGCCCCTTCGTTTTTGTAACACACATCACACATACAGAGCCCAGGATAACAGGGGTAAAAGTAAATGCTGAGTCCGGTGTGGTTGTACTGGGAGACTGGTTAGTGCAGACCCGACTGGGGTTCTCGGTAACTCTGTGCCCCTAATAGACACAGGGTCACTTACATATAGGAGGGGCCGGGGAAGCTGGAAAATGGGTTTCCAGAGCTCTATAAGGTAAGCTGGGTTCCACAAGCCCCCCCAGACCCAAAGTGACTTCCGTGACACATCTCCCCTTTCGGCAGAAGACTAACACAGAAGGAGACCCCAGACGGTTGACTTCAAAGTTAGTCCGAAGTTCCAGTCACCCAATGTCTGTACCCACACAGTACCCCAAAAAAATTGACCCGAACAGAGCGTTACTCACCCAGCCAACCCCTGCCTCTCTCGTAGAACTTACCCCCTGCTCATGGGGAGAAGTGCAGACTGGTCCTTCCCCCTGGGGTCCTTTCAGCCACTGGAGAGAAGACAGGGTGGCTAGGCTCACTCCGTCATCCTGTTGGGTATCTGGGCCGACTGCCCAGTATCCCTGCCCTGGGGTATACAGGTAGAGACTGGAGTCCCATACACTACTACTTGAAAATCCTCCAGTGTTTGCAGAGCAAGACTGATATCCTCCTGTCCCGATGCCAGACCTTTGTCTGGGGTTGTGTCAGTGGAAACCGAAGTCCCATCCACTACCACAGGAAATCCATCTTTTGTTAGTTGAGGGCAGAGGCCAGCAGTGTTCTGCCCTGTTAGTGCTTAAGCTGGGGATCTGCCACTGGGGAGTGACCATCACCTCCTCACCTTGGGCCTTTGGAACTGCCTCAGGTGTGGGGCAGAGGTCTTGGACCCTCTGTCCGGTTGTCAGCACTTCAGCTGGAGAAGTTTCTTATAACTCCACAGATGCTGCTGGCAGAAAATCCATGTCCCTGTCCGTGTTGTGGGAGAAAGGCCGACTGCCTCTTCTGCTGGAGGCTCACCAGGTTGACTGGTGAGAGACTGGGGACTTTTTTAATCCCCAGTCTCTGGAACTGGTGTCTGGGAATAGAGGTTCACCATTTCCTGTCCTTAGAACAAAGAAGATGTTACTGGTGCTGGGTAGAGGCTAGCAGAGCTTTGCCCTGTTGTTAGCACTTCAGTTGGAATTTCAGTAAATGTTACATCCTTCAATGAAAGGTCAATTAAGTGCATACTTTCTGTGATCTGTGGCCAGGGAGTGAGGACAGCTTCCTCTTCTTTCGAGCTCTTGAACCGCAAATGGGAAGATGAGCCGGTGCTCCATCTCCCGTACACTTATCCGGCTGCTGTTCAAACGTTTTCCTCCATCCAAGCTCGCCTGTGCAAAAACAGGTTCGTCCAGATGAGTTAAAATTTGCTGCATCCGCCATAAAAGCCCCTTTTCCATAGCTGGAGGTGGAGGTTAACAAAGCACACTCTTACTCTCCCCTTTTGCCGACACTTCAGCCGTTATTTCAGGACTGTCGGCTGGTACTTCTAGACTGGTACTCCTAGGCAAAGGGAGCCCCGCCCTGCTGCTGAGCGGAGTCTAGCAGCTGTCTGTAGGTGATCTCCAGCTCCCATTCCTGAACAGCCAGAAACTCCAAATCTTCCTGTGCCCAGAGCACTTCCGAGACATTCAGTCTTCGTTTTCTGTAATACATGATTTCCTCCAAACCCCACTCTAGATCACTCCCAAGTCAGGGTCCTTGATCAGCCTCATATACAACAGTCCCAGGCCGTCATAGTCAAAGCCTTTCGCGGGGCTGTCGTCCACTGTCCACAGGCACAGTTGGGCTATATACCATTGGAGAGCTCTGTATCTCTCGTCCAACCACATCTCTGCCCAGATCAGCCTGCTTAACTCAGCTGTCCACTCCTGGTTCCGTTGTTCCCCCAACAGCACTCGCACTTCATACTGCGACCAATACCTTACATGGATGGAGGGGAGAATTTTTCCCTGGTGGTGCTGCTCGTGAGCTAGCGTTTCCTTCCAGAGTTCCCAGCGGACAGAATCATACCATCCCAGCAGGACCTGCTCTGATACTGGTCCCCTGTGCTGTATTCGCATCTCTCACAACCTCCTCTCGAATTGCTCTTCCATGGTGGCTGGTATCTGTACCTCTCCTCTTCTACTATCCAGACCTTGGATCCCGATGGATACTTTTATCCCAAGGCAGACAGAAACAATAGTACAATAGGATACAGGCACTTAACAAACACATAACAACCCCCGCCCCACCTCAAACTATCTAGCAATGGTCTGAGACGAAAGGTGGAATTTATCTTCATATATTTCTTGAGGGATATTGTTCCGAAATATTACTGTCCCAAGTGAAAGAGCCCCTTCATTCTTTCAACACAAACCACACATTTAGAGCCCAAGATAACAGGGGTAAAAGGAAATGCTGAGTCCGGTGTGTTTGTACTGGGAGTCTGGTTAGTGCAGACCCGACTGGGGTTCTCAGTCACCCTGTGCCCCTAGTAGATACAGAGTGACTTACACATAGGAGGGGCCCAGGGAGCTGGAAAAATGGTTTTCAGAGCTCTCTAAGGTAATCTGAGTTCCACAAGCCCCCCGCCCAAAGTGACTCCCTTTACAATGACCAAGCACACCCCTTCATTGAAACTGTATTCCCTGATGGTGGTGGCCTCTTTCAGCAGGTTTATGTGTCCTCCCGCACTGCAAAAATGGTTTAAGAATGGTTTGAGGAACACATCAACGAGTCTGAAGTGTTGTCTTGGCCTCTGAATTCTTCAGATCTGTGCATCTGTGGGAGGTGCTGGAAAAACAAGTCTGATCCAATAAAGGCCCCATCTTGCAACTTACAGGACTTAAAGGATCTGCTATCGACAGCTTGGTGCCAGATACCACAGCATACCTTCAGGGGCCTAGTGGAGTCCATGCCGTGATGGGTCAGGGCTGTTTTGTGGCAAAATGGGGACCTATTCAATATTAGATGGATCATCAAATAGACAGTTGACTTAGCAAGGGAAGTTGCATCTTCCAGGGGAATTTTCCCTAGAACTTAGTGAATACGGTGATATTTCACTTTGCAAAAAACACCTAATCACGTGCAAGGGAAATAAAAGAACAGCTTTTTTGCTTGCACATGATTGCATGATGGAAATCAGCAGATCTTCACCACATTCCCTAAACTCTGAGAATAATTGCAAAGTGCAATTTCCCCTGCAAAGTGAACAGTCTATTTGCCTTTAGTAAATCAACCCCCATGTTCTGAGTTCCTGGACTTCCTGCTGGCTTCACTAAACCTCCTATGAACCAAACTTTTCCTGGACTTCTCATCTCTAAATGTGAGTCTATAACAGCCTTTTGTTAAATGTGATGTCAGTTGCTTGTAACATGTGAATGCCACCTATCCAGCTACTGAAAAACCGAATGAAAAGATTTTTGATTAACCTCCCTGGCGGTATGATTATTTCAGATTTTTGCGTCTCAAAGCGGTACAATTATTTTGCATAGAAATTTGGCGTTTTATATTGTAGGCCTGTAATTCTTAGCAATAACACACTTATATCTGTCCACCAAGAGTCTAGTAGATATCCCGGGTATGATGCAGTTTGAAACACAAAATCATAAATTATAATATAATAAATAAATATAAATAATTAAAAAAAAATAATATAATAACAATAAAATAAATTTCCCCACGATTCACTATCGCTCAATTCTGCAAGTGTTCTAATTTATTATTGCTGTTTTCTAGCTGGTCTAAAGCCACTTTTGACGTAAAGGGACACTTTTTGGTTGCTATGGACAATCTCAAGTTTCCAGGTAGAAAGAACAGTATATATAATATAAATCTGCATGCAGGGCATGGGCCAAAGCACTGGGGACAGAAGGGAAGTGAAATAATTTCATACAGTACTGTAATCTGTAAGATTACAGTACTTTATGTGTTATGATCTTGACGTTTTTTTTAATTTGCCGCCAGGCTCCGCCCCCCGTGCGTCGCGACGCTCGCAGGGAATGGAGCCTGGTACAGAGAGGCTTCGGGCAGAGGACAGAGCCCGCAGACAGCATGGGAGACATCGCAGGATTCTGGGGACAAGGAAAGTATACCGCTCCAGGATCCTGAGATGTAATCCCGAGTGTGGCTCAGGGTTACCGCTAATGGTGTTGAAATTTAACCCCGAGCCACACTCGGGAATACCGTCAGGGAGGTTAAAAGGCACTATCTCCCTAACTTGACCCTACTTTTCAACACTGCCTGTTTAATTATGCCCACCCACAGTAAGTTGCACCTGCTTTTCACAGTGTCATGCTATAGGATAGCTCTTGTTCTCAATGGGGTTGATTTACTAAAAAAAAAAAAAAGTACTGTTCACTTTGCAAGGGAAGCTGCATTTTGCAGGGGAATTTTCTCCAAAGCTTAGTGAATGTGATGAAATTTCACTTTGCAAAGAATACCCAATCAGGTGCAAGAAAGATTAAAAAAAAAAAAAACAGTACTTTTGTTGGCACGTGATGGGATGATAGAAGTCAGCAGAGCTTCACCTCATTCACTAAGCTCTGGGGAAAATTCCCTTTGCAAAGTGAACAGTCTATTTGCCTTTAGTAAACCAACCCCACTGTCTCTAATGGGCACCAGGTACCCCAGTCTGACAATGCAACCAGCCATACCTAAAGTATTAATCTTGTATGAACTGGCCACAATCCTGCCTTGCTGAACAGAACCAACGTTTCTATAGCTGAGAATAAATGATACAATAAAACCCCCACATTACAGACACTCTGTTACAGCAATTTGCACAAAGATGAAATCTTTCACAGGATAAGGTATGCATTTGTAAGAATAACCTACACATACAGTATGCAAGGCTGCTGTGATAAGGTATTGTGACCCCCCAAGGGAGGGCTAGATGTTTCATTGTCTTCTTTTTCTTTATTCCAGTGCAGATATTTTTCCATTATTGTCTGTGCTCGTGATGTCTGCCGTTCTTTTCAGGATAATAAAATAAGGAATAATAAAAAAGAAAAAAAAAAACAGTCGAATGCAATAGCCTGTAGAAAAGTACACCAGATAGTTTCTATCAGTCTTTTGTTTTTATTTTATTGTGTCATTGTGTTCTTTTTCATGATATCAAATTTTTGCCAAAATTCCCCCAAAGTCAGTCTTTCAGTGTAATATTCATATATATTTTAGGGGGCCCTGGATATACAACGTTTTTTTAAGCTCTCTTGTATTTGCTGTATATGTATATACACAGTGGTGTTTTAGGATATATATTCTACATGTGGTTACCTACTAGACACCCCCAGTGTCCATAACTCTGGCATCCTATAGAAAAAGACATAGCTGCCCCTTTGCCAAGATTTAAGTTCTGCATATTCAAACTTGAATACTCAGGCACCAGAGCTTCACCTGCCCTGCCCCTGCTCTGAGCTACCCCTGGGATCATCCTCCCTGATTGCTTGTAGCTTGTATTGTTAATAGGCTTCTAGATCCTGGCTGCTACAAATACAGCTTTTCTCACTTTGGGGGTGATGCAGAATGAGACTCCAGCGTGGTTTGGCAAGTTAACATTTACATTTCAGGGTCGTGTTCTTGGTGTACAATAGGGAGAAAAATAAGTTGGGTGCCAGTGGCTTTAGTCTTTTTACAGTTTATTGCTCAACTCTAGAAGAAAGGGTTTAGAGGCACAGGGTACCCCAAAACAGCACCAAAAATGACAGGTATTCTGGTAGTAGCAGTCCCCTAAAAAAGCAGCCTCTTGTTAATTGATGGCCTTGTGAGAGAAGCCAATCAGGTCTATGATCCACTAAGCGTAGTCTCAGTGTTTTCTGAGTAGCAGTCATTCCCTCTCTAATTAATTTGGCCCATGATCCTTGCCGACTGCCGAACGCCGATATACGTCCTTTTTTTGAGGACGGATATCGTTGTTATGGCAGCAGCTAGCTGCCATAACCCCGGTATCCTTGTGTTCGGCCAGCGGTCGCCTACAAGATAAAAGTGGTCTCTGCGGCAGATTCGCTGCGAGGTCACTTTTATAGGGCCCCCCTCCCGCCGCGCTCCGGTGCCCTCCGCCGCTTACCAGAGCCGTCGGCAGCAGCGGAGGCGATCTGGTCCTTCTCCCGACTAGACATGGAGGCGAGTGAGGGTAAGATGGTATTGCTGGGCAGAAGGGATGTCCATAGCTCTTAAAGGGACATTTTTTAAAAATAATTTTTCTTAATGCCAATTTTTTTTTTTTTAAATTGCATTTTAGTGTAAATATGAGATCTGAGGTCTTTTTGACCCCAAATTTCATATTTAAGAGGACCTGTCATGCTTTTTTTCTATTACAAGAGATGTTTACATTCCTTGTAATAGAAATACAAGTGACAATTTTTTATTTTTTTTTTAAACAGTGTAAAAATAAAAAATAAAAGGTAAAATAAATAAGAAAAAAAAATTTAAATGCACCTCGTCCCACCTAGTTTGCGTGCAGAAGCGAGCGCATACGTGAGTAGCCCCCGCATATGAAAACAATGTTCAAACCACACATGTGAGGTATCGCTGCGATTGGTAGAGCGGGAGCAATAATTCTAGCCCTAGACCTCCTTTGTAACTCAAAACAAGCAACCTTTGGAATTTTTTAAACGTCGCCTATGGAGATTTTTAAGGGTAAAAGTTTGTCTCCATTCCACGAGCGGGCACAATTTTGAAGCGTGACATGTTGGATATTATTTTACTTGGCGTAACATTATCTTTCACAACATAAAAAAAAAAAAATTGGGCTAACTTTACTGTTGTTTTATTTTTTAATTTAAAAAAGTATATTTTTTCCAAAAAAAGTGCGCTTGTAAGACCGCTGCGCAAATACGGTGTGACAGAAAGTATTGCAACGACTGCCATTTTATTCTCTAGGGTGTTAGAAAAAAATATATATATAATGTTTGGGGGTTCTAAGTAATTTTCTAACATAAAAAAAAACTGTTTTTCACTTGTAAACACATCTAAAAAATAGGCCTGGTCCTTAAGTGGTTAACAGCAATCAAAGACACTTTAATCTGTAGGCAATGAATCCTTCTTACAATATCCAGGATTCTACCCAGCTGTTCTCTGATACTCTTCAACAAGAAGATTCCTTATAAATACTTCTTCCAGACAGCTATCCTTTAGCCCATCTCCCTCCAGATATACACTCCAGAAGGGCAGCTAAATTTGTTGGACCTCCAGCACATGCCTTGGAAAGACCCAAATAAAGATTAGTAATGGCGGCGATCTCCGATTTTTATCGTGACTGCGACATTATGGCGGACACAAAGGACACTATTTTGGGACCGTTGACATATGATGTTTTGCTCTTGCAAGTTCTTTTATATTAGCAGGAATAGCTTGAGGCTCACACATAGCGACATCTAAAAAACATGAACTTAAAGGGGTTGTAAACCTTCATGTTTTTTCACCTAATGCATCTTACCACTTCAGCCCCGGAAGGATTTACCCCCTTCCTGACCAAAGCACTTTTTGTGATACGGCACTGCGTTGCTTTAACTGACAATTGTGAGACGTTGCACCCAAACAAATTTGACGTCCTTTTTTTCCCACAAATAGAGCTTTCTTTTGGTGGTATTTGATCACCTCTGCGGTTTTTATTTTTTGCGCTATAAACAAAAAAAGCTGACAATTTTGAAAAAAAGCTACTAGTAATGGCAGCGATCTGCGATTTTTATCGTGACTGCGACATTATGGCAGACACATTGGACACTTCTGACACCATTTTAGGACCATTGTCATTTATACAGCGATCAGTGCTATAAAAATGCACTGATTACCGTGTAAATGACACTGGCAGTGAAGGGGTTAACCACTAGGGGCGATCAATGGGTTAAGTGTGTCCTAGGGAGGTGTTCTAACTGTGGGGGGGAGGGGCTACCACTGACATGACAGCGATCACTGCTCCCGATCACAGGGAGCAGTAGATCCCTGTCATGTCACTAGGCAGAACGGGGAAATGGCTTGTTTACAAAGGCATCTCCCCGTTCTTCCGCTCCGTGACACCATCACGGGCCCCCAGCGGACATCGAGTGCGCTGGACCCGTGGGCACGGTCAAGGAGTACGCGGCCCACAATGCCACGGTTTAAAGGGGACGTACCTGTACGCCCATTTGCCCAGCCGTGCCATTGTGCCAACGTACATCGTCGTGTGCTGGTCGACTAGTGGTTAAGGTGAAAAAACACCTGGCAGTGACCGGCCCCCCTGTTTTACTTACCTGAGCCCTAGAACTTGACCCGACGGGCTATGGACGCCGAATGCTTGACTCGGGAGCGCCCCCGCAAGGTAATCCTCCGGGAGAGCGCTTCTCCTAGGGGGTTATCTGATGTAAGAAGGAGCTGCGAGAGCAGCGAGAGCCACCGGGGGACCCCAGAAGAGCAGGTTCGGGGCCACTCTGTGCAAAACGAGCTGCACAGTGGAAGTAAGTATAACATGTTTGTTATTTAAAAAAAAAAAAAAAAGAACCCTTACAATCACTTTAAAGTAGACCTAGCACCAGATACATTTTTTAGGTGTAAGTGTACCATTTTGAGGTATATAGTACCTCTCACATAAATCCGTACTTCCCCTGGCAATGCCTTCATCTCATTTTTACTTTAGAACAGAGCCATCTTTATTCAGACATCATCCAGGGTCAACAACTACTTCCAAAATTGTTATACTGGCCATAAATCCGGCCATACATGTTAGGGGTTAAAATTTCTCTGAACGCAGGAAATCACTCAACTCCCCATTCCAAGATAAACCGCATGGATGGAAGAATCTGTAGTTCTGGCTTTTATATTCAGACAGCTCGCACCCACCGCTATCAGAAATACCAGAAGAGTGCGGGTATCTGATTAGATGCAGACACTGTTCAGCTGGGAATTTTCCGCCCAGCTCCTTTGACATAAGTTAAATGAAAAGTCAACTTGTGTCAAGCCGGGTGGTGCCAACGCAGCCACATACAGGACGAGTTTCACCTGATTCAGCAGAAATTCAGTTCATCTTGGTGCTTTTGCAATTCTTGGCCATGTTCACAAATGACGGATACCAATCACCAATCAAACTGATGAAAGAAAGGTGCATTTATTTCAAACACTGCAGTGGAAAGATAAAACACACAGAGACCCAGCCCATGTGAGCCAAGTGAAAGAGGAAGTATCTCTGTCTTACAAGCATCAAGTTAACCGCTTCAGCCCCGGAAGATTTTGCCCCCCTCCTGACCAGAGCACTTTTTGCGATTCTGCACTGCGTCGCTTTAACTGACAATTGCGCGGTCATGCGACGTTGCACCCAAACAAAATTGACATCCTTTTTTCCCACAAATAGAGCTTTTCTTTTGGTGGTATTTGATCACCTCTGCAATTTTTATTTTTTGCGCTATAAACAAAAAAAGAGCGACAATTTTGAAAAAAAAGCAATATTTTTTACTTTTTGCTATAATAAATATCCTCCAAAAATATATATAAAAACATTTCTTTCTCAGTTTAGACCAATATGTATTCTTCTACATATTTTTGGTAAAAAAAAAAAATCGCAATAAGCGTATATTGATTGGTTTGCGCAAAAGTTATAGCATCTATAAAATGGGGGTTAGTTTCATGGCATTTTTATTATAATTTTTTTTTATTAGTAATGGCGGCGATCTCCGATTTTTATCGTGACTGCGACATTATGGCGAACACAACGGACACTATTTTGGGACCATTGTCATTTATACAGCGATCGGTGCTATAAAAATGCAGGGAAGGGGTTAAACACTAGGGGACGATCAAGGTGTTAAGTGTGTCCTAGGGAGTGATTCTAACTGTGGAGGGGGATGGGCTACAACTCACATGACAGCGATCACTGCTCCCGATGACAGGGAGCAGTAGATCTCTGTCATGTCACAAGGCAGAACGGGGAAATGCCTTGTTTACATAGGCACTTCCCCGTTCTGCAGCTCCGTGTTACAATCACTGGGAGACAAGCCGCCCCCTAACCCCGCCAATTAAATGGGACGTACAGGTACGCCCATTTGCCTACCGCTGCCATTGCACCGACGTATATCGGCGTGCAGCGGTCGGCAAGTGGTTAAATAATTTATAATCATGAATATGCATAAGCTCTAGGCGTGTTCTAGGCTGTAATCTAGGTGTGATCGTATAGATAGTCCAATCAGAGTCCATTTCTTCTTAATAGCAAGCTAACAGTTAAATGGGTGTTAACATCATGTGACCAACAGAAAGTGCAACTCCAGATGTAAGTCACCATGACATGGATGTGCAGCCGACAAATCTGCAGCAACTGCATGATGTTATCATGTCACTATGTATCAAAATCTCTGAGGAATGTTTCTAACACTTTGTTGAGTCTTTGCCACAAAGAATGAAGACAGTTCTAAAGGCCAAAGGGTGTCCAACCCAGTACTAGCAAGGTGTACCTAATAAAGTGGCCGGTGAGTGTAAATACTCTGCCTAACGCAATACTCCTGCTCAAAAATACATTTGATGGAACACAAAGCTGAATTCCAGATATAAATGAATGTAGCTCTGCGACTATTAATACATCATTAAATGTATTTTTTAAGTGCAAGCCATGTAAGTATCTGAATTTGACCTGGCATCAGTCTCTTGCACTCCCTCTACAGCAGAGCTCAGACTTGGAGCGAAAGAAGCAGTACAAGGAGTTAATCAATCTATGTATGGACAAGAAGACTGCTGGTAGGAGGAAAGAGCAAAGTGAGGTGAGCTCATCGCTGTGCTTCTCCATTCATTGGCTGGGGGAGTTCCAGGACCACCTGGGCTCAGAGGAAGGGCCTTTAATGATTCTGGGCTAATCATTTTTATTCCACCAGTAAATATCTATCTTTAAAGTGGAGTTCCACGCACTTTTACAACTCTTCAGCATCCCTCACTAAACTGTGCACTGTAAACGAATTGGATATTTTTTAAAAATTTTTCTCAGCACCTACTGTATATCTGCTGTATTCATTTTTCACTTCCTCCTCCCTGGCCGCGGCCCATCGCATCATTTTGCAATCATTTTGCACTGTTTGCAATGCCTTCTGGGAAGGGGCGGCAACTTCCTCTGACACTGCCGTTGCTATGGAAACCTGACCTGTAACCTATTACACTGCTTGTGCTGCACTGAGCATGTGCGAGATCTGCAAGGATGAGATCCAGGAAGAAATACAGTCTGGCTTCAGATGCCCACACTTAAGATGGCCACGGCCTGCTGTAAGTTTATAAAATAACAAACTACTGCTATAAACTAACAAAACAGACCTTAGTTTACAGACTAACTTTACTAGAATACATTAACCTTGTGTATTATAGGGGTATTTTTATTTAAAAAGTATAATTTCGGCCGGAACACCACTTTAAGTTATTCTTTTCTAATCCTCTACACAGCAGATTGGGAAATGGAGGGTCAGCACTCTAATGCCATGAGGATGTATTTGCACAATACAGTGAGTATAGCATTGTGAGCATGCTTACAGGAAGGGGGAGCTCAGGGATAACATAAGCAGAGTTATTTTGCCTAACTCCAGCGTTTGCAAAGAGTTGCAGGGCCTGTTTGCGCTGTCTGTCAGGGGTGCCTGGATCACAAAGCAGGCTGAACAGAGTTACAAATCCATTGCCAGGTTATGTATTCCAGCCGTGTATTAAACTGTTTGCCTGGAGTTCAGATTTCATGTTACCAGCTAAATCCTCCACGGCTCACTTACAGTTTATCCCAATAAATATCTTGTAACTACCGAGGATTAGGCTTGGGTGAAGGTATTAATTGAGTTCAGTTCTGTGTAGCGTGTTGCTATGGATAGAGTGTTTCTGTCACACTGATATTCAGTGATTCTCTGTGAAGTTTAACAATTATGAAGTTCTGCAGCTGCGTTCACATCCAGGTTATAAAGTCACAGTGAGATCTTCTATTGATCATTTCTGCATTTATATATAAGGAAAACCCATGGCCCCCGAAACATTGCAAATGGACACTTATTCCACGCAGCAAGCATCTATGAGCGCCTGCCAGGGCCCGTATAAATCTTACGTACATCCTGGGACCCTCCACCCCCTAACAACTCCTTAACCAACAAGTGACGGTGTTACAGTTGTGCTCATAAGTTTACATACCCTGGCAGAATTTATAGTTTCTGGCCATTTTTCAGAGAATAAGAATGATAACACAAAAACTTTTCTTTCACTCATGGTTAGCGTTTGCCTGAAGCCATTTATTATCAATCAACTGTGTTGACTCTTTTTAAATTATAATGGCAACAGAAACTACCCAAATGATCCTGATCAAAAGTTTACATACCCCAGTTCATAATACCGTGTATTGCCCCCTTTAATCAATGACAGCTTGAAGTCTTTTGTGGTATTTGTGGATGAGGCTCTTTATCTTTTCAGATGGTAAAGCTGCCCATTCCTCTTGGCAAAAAGCCTCCAGTTCCTGTAAATTCTTGGGCTGTCTTGCATGAACTTCACGTTTGAGATCTCCCCAGAGTGGCTCAATGATATTGAGGTCAGGAGACTGAGATGGCCACTCCAGAACCTTCACTTTATTCTGCTGTAGCCAATGACAGGTCGACTTGGCCTTGTGTTTTGGATCATTGTCATGTTGGAATGTCCAAGTACGTTCCATGCACAGCTTCCTGGCTGATGAATGCAAATGTTCCTCCAGTATTTTTTGATAACATACTGCATTCATCTTGCCATCAATTTTGACCAAATTTCCTGTGCCTTTGTAGCTCACAAATCCCCAAGATCAATGTACCATTCATCATAGGCCATGTTGACTCCTCTTGAAATGTAGCTTTTATTGTTGTGGCCAAAAAGCTACATTTTGGTCTCATCACTCCAAATGACTTTGTGCCAGAAGGTTTGAAGCTTGTCTCTGTACTGTTTGGCGTATTGTAAGTGGGATACTTTGTGGAATTTGTGTAGTAATGACTTTCTTCTGGCGACTTGACCATGCAGCCCATCTTTCTTCAAGTGCCACCTTATTGTGCATTTTGAAACAGCCACACCACATGTTTTCAGAGAGTCCTGTATTTCACCTGAAGTTATTTGTGTGTTTTTCTTTGCATCCCGAAAATTTTTCCTGGCTGAAATTTTAGTTGGTCTACCTGACCTTGGTTTGGTTTCAACAGAACCCCTCATTTTCCACTTCTTGATTAGAGTTTGAACACTGCTGATTGGCATTCTCAATTCCTTGGATATCTTTTTATGTCCCTTTCCTGTTTTGTACAGCTCAACGACCTTTTCCCGCAGATCCTATGACAATTCTTTTGCTTTCCCCATGACTCAGAATTCAGAAACGTCAGTGCAGCACTGGATGAAAGATGCAAGGGTCTGTCAGGAGTCCAGAAACTCATTGACCTTTTATACACACACACTAATTACAAGCAAACAGATCACAGGTGAGGATGGTTACCTTTAATAGCCATTCAAACCCCTTTGTGTCAACTTGTGTGCATGTTATCAGGCCAAAATCACCAGGGTATGTAAACTTTTGATCAGGGTCATTTGGGTCGTTTCTGTTGCCATTATGATTTAAAAAGAGTAAACACAGTTGATTGATAATAAATGGATTCAGCCAAACACTAACCATGAGTGAAAGAAATGTTTTTGTGTTATCATTCATATTCTCTGAAAAATGGCCAAGAAATCATAAGTTCTGCCAGGGTATGTAAACTTATGAGAAGAACCGTATATTTGCAGCCCTCAGTAATTACTACAGGATCTACAGGAGAGCTGAAGGCTGTGTGAGGTCTGAGCCCTTTTGTGAAATCAGCAGAGCTGAGACAGAATATTTTTTTAGGTGAGGTGCTGTCTTGTTTAAGAATAAACTTTATTTTCTGTGCAGTTTCCTGTAATAAAGACCGGTCACTGCTGCTCTCTCTCCTTATGCAGGGTGTCTGGTCCTGTCTCCGCTTCTGCCTGTAGTTTTCTGCAGGTGTTTCGTCAGATTAGGCGACCCATCAGATTTTGTAACGGAAGTGACGTTCTGTCGTCGCCATCTTGCTACACCCCACACTCGTCCACAGTAAGGATACAGTGAGAAGGCGGAAAGTGGATTTCTTGATACGCCCACCTGAGTCTTGCATTTCACACTCATTTTTACCAGTAAACTAAGCTTATATAGTGAAATACAGTATTTAAAAACCCATCTGACTGTTTAGGTGTTGAATTTTAAAAGCAGCGGCAAACCTGCTGATCTCACAGGTGTAGCGAGGAGCTGGCTATTATGCCTGCCATTCAGGGACAGTGTACAGCGTTAATTAATGTGGGGTTGTCTCCCTCTAGTATTGGCTTGGACTCTAAACCCTCGTACACGCAATCGGATTGTTGGCCAACAAAACCGTGGAATTTTGTCCGAAGGGCATTGTCCCAAACTTGTCTTGCATACACACAGCCACACAATTGTTGGCCAACAATTACAAAAGTAGTGACGTACTACGTTGTTTTTCAGCTCTTTAGCGCCACCCTTTGGGCTCCTTCTGCTAATTTCATGTTAGTAGAAGTTTGGTGAGTGTTGATTCGCACTCTTCATTTTTTTTCAGTTCATTTCTGGACAGGCGTTCGTCAACCAGCCATGTTGCAGAATCAGAGGAGATAACGTGTTATTATTGGCCTTGGAGTTATTGCTTTGACATTATTGTTTTGGTTGAATAATAATGATTTGATTTGGTATATTTTCTATATTTTTGGATGCATAGAATGCACTTTTTGGTTAAGTTCTATTGGCAGATAGCATGTCTAATTTTAATTGTTTTCTTTTTTTAATGCACAATAAAAAAAAATGTGTAGAATAATACTTGGCTATGTGTTTTACTTCAAATTACATTTTGGGAGTAGACAGTTACATTTTAAAAAATACAATGTAAAATTGACAAGGGACACCAACATAGTTGTATCTTTGATCTTAAAAACTACGGGATAATGGTGTTGTGGTAACTTGCCCAAATAAAAAAAAAAAAAGCATAATAATATTATTCTTGATATCACTTGAAAAAAAAGCCTTTGAAAATTCATTTGCAATAACTCCATCAGTATCACCAGCAAAGCAGCTTCATTATTATCCCATTAAAGAAGAAGAGAATTGTGCGCTGCATTTGGAGATTTCATAATTTGCCACGTCACGAATGTTAATTCTCCATTACAGACGCTAGTTTACAAGACCGACCGCTTCTGCTTTCTAGCATGCGTGTTTGTACTTTGGACTTTTGTCCGATGGACTTGTGTACACATGTTCGGAAAATCCGACAACAGACATCTGTCTGCGGAAAATTTATAAACCTGCCATCCAACATTTGTCCGCAGAAAATTGTCCGATTGAGCGTACAGACGGTCGGATTTTCCTCCAACAGCCTGTCATCACACATTTCCCCTCAGAAAATCAGTCGTGTGTACGTGGCTTATGTGTCTTTCAGAATAAACTTAGAACAGAGCAAAGCATCATGGGATGTGTAGTTCAGAATGCTCAGGTTTCAAATCCAGCGGGACTGGTTGGAACTACCACTACCAGAAGACAGAACAGACTGCTGGGAGAGGATATAAAAAGATTGGCTGCGGCCTACATCGCTCTCTTGGGATGCTGGCTTGGATTCTGCCAGCAGGAGCTCTGTGTTAGTGCGGGCTGCTACTGATTTTTGGCCTGCACAGCGGGAGTCGTACAGCTGCATCCAGAAAAAAAAGGGGGGGGAAGGGGGGGCTCATACCTAGATGTGGAAGACCCATTAGGCTACGTTCAAAAGGAAATTCAAAGTCCATATAATGCAGGGGAAAATGCAGGTGACGTGGTCACAGCAGTTACAAAGTAATCCCAAAATAAGTTGCCATGGGTTCCTCATCAGATCATTGCCGAGATAGAAAGCAAAAGGAAACAGGGAAAGAGGAAGAAAAGAAACTCAATGGTCAAAGGAAGATCAGTCAAGTCAAGAACCCAGGTCAGTTATCTCTCGTTTAAGAAGCATGTGAAGGTTGACATTGAGTCCTCCAGGATGCACCGTGCCCAGGGTGTGCATCCAATAGGCTTCACGTTGTAGCAGTTGACGGTCATGGTCACTAGACATGTGCATTCGTTTTCGTCAGAATGCATTTTCGTCCGAATTTCAGGTATTTTTGTTATCGTTTTAACAAACGATAACGAAAGTGCAGAATCCAAAAAACAAAAGATCCGACATAAACAAATGCTTTATTTTAGTTTTCGTTGCTACAACAGTTCGATATAGATAGGAGATTCGACATGATGATGACAATAACAATCTGTGTCCATCAAACCTGTGGTCGAATGTGCCTAACCTTAACTCTATTAGTCCAAGATTATTCTACATAGAGAGAAAAGATTCGACGAAGGGGAGAAAAGATTCGATGTAGGGGAGAAAAGATTTGACGTAGGGGAGAAAAGATAAATAAAAATAATGATGATGATGAATATTATTGGCTGATTGTAACCAAAGAGGAGGAACAGTAAAATAGCTAGAACTAAGTACACATGTACTTTGGCTTATGGTGTCTGTTGAAAGTTCTAAGAAGATTTGACGGAGCAGGTAAACTATAGGGCGTCGTACAGTTTAGCTGCTCCGTCGAATCTTCTTTGAACATTCGACAGACACCATAAGCCTTCAATGACAGATTCTACCTTAATTTGGATTTTCGGATGAATACAATTTTTTATGAAAAACGAAATAAATAAAAACGAATTTCGGGAGTAACTAAATACATTTATTTTTCGGACGCAAACGAAATTCCAAAACAAAATATTTCAGTCTGCACATGTCTAATGGTCACCACCGCTAATGGGCTGTTGGACACGTTCGATGACCATTCCCCTTAGTTCATGTATTTGATGTCTGTGTTTGACAAAATGCGCGACCACTGGTTTATTATGGTCGATCTGCATATCCTCCTCTATTTTAGACAGGGCGAGTCTAATGTCGCTTCTGTGTTTTTGAAACCTCCTTTTAAAAGGGACAGTTTTTTTGCCAACATAGGTGAGTGCGCATGGGCATTTGAGGATGTAAACGCAGTAGTCGTGTTACAGTTTAGGTACTCTTTGATGCGATAGCGGTTACCCCCATGTGGGTGCATAAAGTGTTCGCCACATATACACTAGGTGACCGCGATATTGTGTTAATCTTGCCGCTGTTTTTGGCGAGATTGACACCTACGAGCCCCGTCGCGGGAGCCAGCGCCGAGCTGACTCGCTCATCGGGAAAGGAGAAATGCTCTTTTGCCGCTCTTTTGCTAGCGTTGGCCAGGTCTTCTCTGTCGTCTTTTTCCCTCTTCTCTTCTTCCGATGTTGACACGACGCTCTCTCCCACTGTAATGCCGCGTGAGCGGTGCGCAACGTCTTATATAGGCATGGGGCGTGGTCACCAGGTGATGTCACCCGGTGACCCCGCCCCCTTATGATGTCACCGCACGGGGTATAATGGGACTGTGATGTCGAAGTCTGTAAACACATTAAGTTTCTCCAAAAAATCATTTGTATCTCTTATGTAGGCTGGCAACTTTTTTACCAAAGGTTGTAAGAGATGGTCAAGCAGTTGGGCCAGAGGTTAGGTGATCAACCCTGTACCAGATACAATGGGTCTGTACCTTTGTGAATTTTTGGTAGGCCATAAATGACTGGACAGCAAGGGTGTTCATTGCCTAAAAATTCAGCAGTATTGTCAGACAAGCAAACATTCAGTCTCCCAAGGTTAATCAGGGAGTTTAATGTATTCCTAATACTTGGTACGGGGTCCTGTTTGAGTACAACATAACTTGCTGTATCTGACAGCATGGCAGTCATACCCTCCTTGTAGTCAACGTAGTTCATTACTATAGCACCGCCTTTATCGGCGGATTTAATGATAATACTTTTATCGTCTTTAAGTGACCTTAGTGTGATAAACTCATCCAGGCTTAGGGTGTGTGTTTTGTTGGAGACATTGTTACGCACATCATGTTTGATTGTTCATATAAAGCTATCAATAGAGTGGAAATATCCAGAAGGAAAAAAATTGCTTTTAAGTTTAAATGGTGTCACTGTTCTTGAAGGCACTGTTTTAGGTACTGTGTGGAAATATTGCTTAATTTTTAGCTTTCTTTTGATTTTAAACATATCAACCTCAAAGTCAAAGTTCTGAAATCTAGCAGTAGGGCAAAAGGAGAGGCCCTTTGATAATAGTCGTAACTCATCGGTCACCATCTAGAAGACAGGTTGATCACCGGGCACGCCTCCTGCCCTGGTGGGTGTTGCGTGGCGGCAGGGTGTCGCAGCATCATGATGCCCCTCCTGTGTCGTTGTCTTCTCTTGGAACCGGAATATGGGGACCCTGAGATCCGCTCATTGGAACTTCAGCGCCTCCTGTTTTTCCGGAGTCGCTGTTGGTCGATGGATTCTCTGTGGGACGATCACTATCTGATGTTGCAAAATGATAGTTTCTAAATGGTTTTCCGGGGGGCCGTGTGAAGAGTCTACGTCTTGGGCGACTGAAACCAGTGAGCCAGGGGTATACCCTTCCCTCCTGGTAGTCCTGGTTGATCAAACTGAACTTGTCTCGCTTGGCTTGCTTTTGTCTTGCTGTGTATGTTGAGATCTCACTATCAATTTTTTGCAATGTGTCAGGTTGTTTGTCTTTGTCCTGGATCTTTGTCCTGGATTTATGTCGTTCCTTGGTGTGCTGGCAAATATCTTCATTGTGACTTGAATGAGTATCCAGCTGGTTGTTGCTGCAGCACCCAAATTTGAGAGCTCATCCAGGAATGTGTGTGATGGGAATATGAAGTATGACTCTTACACTCCCTGGGACTGAAAAGTTTCATACTTACGCTGAGATCACCGTTGAGATATTTGTACATCGCAATCATATCCCCTCTCAAGCATCTCTTCTCCAGGGAGAATAAATTTAGCAAATGCAGTGCTATGTGATATATCACTCACTCAGGTGAAAATATATATATAATTGCCGTGGGCAATGCGCGAGTGAATGTTGGAGCAACTTGAATTCCCAAACAAAGAATATAAATTGTAAAAAATATATAAATGAAATACTTGTTGTCAAGCAAGTGCACAGTGAAATAAATATATAAAAAAATGTATGTAAACATCAAAATATCAAAAATTCTTAATTTCAGCAAGTCCACAGTGAGGAAAAAAAATATAAATTCAAAACTTATTTTCAGCAAGTCCACAATGAAACAATAATAAGGAAAAAAAAAAAAATATATATATATATATATATATATATATATATATATATATATATATATATATATATATATATATAAATATAAGCAATCAAATGCCCAATAAATGAAATATAAAAATATTGAAGTAAACATAAAAATATCAAAAATTCTTAATTTCAGCAAGTCCACAGTGAAAAAAAATATATATATATAATAAAATGTCCCATAAAGTGATGATCCAAATAATATTAACTGTGACTTCACACACGTGCTCCCCCCGTGTGACTGCGCTCACCTCCCATTGTGTGACCGCACAATTAAGTTTGGTCCACAACTGCAGCTGAACCTCTGGGCTCTAAGTAGCAGGATTTTACAGGCTCCCCCAGGTGTAATCCAACGATGGTATCCTCAATTTAAAATACAAAAGAGCCAGGAATCCCCCTGAGGAAGACACGTGATTGCCCTGTGTCATCACGCGTAGGGGAGGGGCCAGGACTATGGAGGAGACAGTCACTTGCTCTCTGAGCTAGCTGCTGATTCACACAAGCCAGCAAATCATTTGGAGAGGATTTTAACATTGTATGTTTTCTATAGCCTGGTGCGCTGCAAGCACCCATAAAGTGTGAGTACCCTGATGTTTACCTACAATAAATTTCTATATTTAAATAATAATACAATCTGGACTCGTTTGTATTTTTAAATTGAGGATACCATCTTTGGATTACACCTGGGGGAGCCTGTAAATCCTGCTACTTAGAGCCCAGAGGTGGTTCAGCTGCTGTTGTGGACCAAACTTAATTGTGCGGTCACACAATTGGAGGTGAGCGCAGTCACACGAGGGGGGGGGGAGCACGTGTGTGAAGTCACGGTTAATATTATTTAGATCATCACAGAGTCACTTTATGGAACATTATATTATATACATATATTTTTTTTCACTGTGGACTTGCTGAAAATAAGTTTTGAATGTATATTTTTTTTCACTGTGGACTTGCTGAATTAAGAATTTTTAATTTTTTGATGTTTACTTCAATTTTTTTATATTTTATTTTTATATTCTTTTTTTAAAAAAATGAATTTATATATTCTTTACCATTTATATTCTTTGTTTGGGAATTCAAGTTACTCCAACATTCACTTGCGCATTTTGCCCATGGCAATTATATATATTTTTGAGGGAGTGATATATCACATAGTTCTGCATTTGTTTATTTTTAATATTTTATACACCGATTATGGAAGTGTGAATATGCTTAGCGGCTGTGGATTGGTTCTCTTACGTTTAAAACATTCTTTGAACACTCTTCATTGGTAGCTCGCAAGACATCTATCTATATCAGAATAAATTTAGCGCTTGTAGTCAGTCCTTCCTCCAGTCCCCATATTCATTTAGTTGCCCTTCTCTGGACTTTCTCCAGCTCCAGCATATCACTTCTGAGGATTGGTGACCAGAACTGAACAGAATAATCCAGATGCGGCCAAACCAGAGTTTTATAAAATGGCAGAATAATCGTTTTATCTCTGGAGTAAATTCCCTTTTTAATGTATGCTAATATTCTGCTGGCTTTGGAAGCTGCAGCTTGACACTGCATGCTATTGCTCAGTCTGTCTTCTACTAGGACCCCTAGATCCTTCTCCATCCTGGAAGCCCCTAGAGATTCTCCCCCTAAAGAGTAACTTGCGTTTATATTTTTACCCCCTAAGTGCATTACCTTACATTTACCAGTATTGAACTTCATTTGCCATGTTGTAGCCCACTCCATTTATTTATTCAGGTCCTTTTATACGGTTTCTATATCCTGCTGTGTTGGTATTGCCCTGCATATTTTTGTGTCGTCCGCAAAAACTGAGATAAAGCTATTTATCCCACCCTCTATATCATTTATAAATAAATTAAACAGAATTGGTCCCAGGACAGAGGCCTGGAGTACCCCACTAACCACTCTAGACCATTCTGAGTATACGTTATTTATCACCACTTTCTATATAACATATATAACACCCCCTATATAATATAATAGAGCTGCTGTAATTCATGGGCATGTCATGTCATTCATTAGTTCATCTTTGAAGGTTCTCATTTATCCAGGTCATGGTATAGCTCAGGAATCTTCAAGCTTTCCAAACAAATTGACGGTTTACTGTCCTTTTAGACTTGGGGGGGGGGGGGGCAAACTGTGGCCAGTGGGAGTAGGAAATTCCCAAGCATTAATGGGAATAAACAACACCTCAGGCTTGGTGGTAAGTGGGAGTAAAACTGTTACATAGTGCCTGCAGTCAGTAGGAGGAGGAATAGTGCCCCATCATTGGCATTAATTGGAGGAATATTGACGCATCATTGGTGTCAGTGGAAGAGTGGAAGGAATAGTTCCTCATCATTGGTGTCAGTGGAACAGTGGAAGGAATAGTTCCTCATCATTGGTGTCAGTGGAAGAGTGGAAGGAATAGTTCCTCATCATTGGTGTCAGTGGAAGAGTGGAAGGAATAGTTCCTCATCATTGGTGTCAGTGGAAGGAATAGTTCCTCATCATTGGTGTCAGTGGAAGGAATAGTTCCTCATCATTGGTGTCAGTGGAAGGAATAGTTCCTCATCTTTGGTGTCAGTGGAAGAGTGGAAGGAATAGTTCCTCATCATTGGTGTCAGTGGAAGGAATAGTTCCTCATCATTGGTGTCAGTGGAAGGAATAGTTCCTCATCATTGGTTTCAGTGGAAGAGTGGAAGGAATAGTTCCTCATCATTGGTGTCACTGGGAAGAATAGTGCTCCATCGTTGGTGTCAGTGGGAGAAATGGTGCCTCATTGTTGGTGTCAGTGGGAGAAATGGTGCCTCATTGTTGGTGTCAGTGCCTCATAGGGTGAAGAATAGTCCCCAAAGGCTAATCAAAGGGCCACAGTTTGGAGACCACTGATATAGCTAGTAGTATTTAGTGATATTCATCTGGATTCTGTTAGCTGAAGATGTTTTGTAGCTTATCCAAGTCATTGAAGCGCTTTGGATAAGCTATGAAACGTCTTCAATATTACAGAACAAGTCCAGTAACATTTGACTACTAATAGCTATTGTTCAGTTCAGTAATAGATGGGACCAAGATGAATCAATATTCTTAATTTTGTCAGTAGTTCGGGGGGTTCCGCGGCCACTGAACGTCGTTGTCTAACCACTGCATGAATATCACAGAAGACCAGACTAAGCGGGAATTGTATGTGCTGTGCTTTGGTGCCAACCAGGGCCTGACTGAGCACTTCATGGAAGAAGATTGGAAGGTAAACTGTTAACTCCCATCTCCAGTATTGCTTTGCATTTTTAATAGTCTGCCCAAAACCGAGTAATCAGCATTTGCAGGCTGACCTGCTGAAGCAATATGGTTACAGTTACTTATTATTAAAAGCTCTCCTGCAGAAGTGAATTGATATGGCAGGCACAGTGACAGAATGGCATTTAAAAGATTAGCTCCTCTCTGGAAACCCTCCAGTTTTCATCCTCAACAAGATAAAAATAAAACATGCGCTTGGAGTTGTGCCAAGTCCCTGTGTATCCAGCTACTGCCTCACCGTAATGATATTAACCATCTGCATACTTACATACCAGCAATCTGAGGATTTCATTGGCTCCTACTGTAATGACAAGCATAGTCTTAAAGTGGTTGAAAAGGCTGAATATTTTTTACCTTATACATTCTATGCAGTAAGGTAAAAAACCTTCAGCATTCGGCTCCCCCTGCAGCCCCCTAAATACTTACCTGAGCCCGATTTCGATCCAGCGATGTGCAAAAGAGCAGAGGTCTCTCACTCCTAATTGGCTCACATACAGCAGCAGGAGTCACTGGCTCCTGCTGCTGTCAATCACAGCCAGTGAAACGGGAGCGGGGGGCTGGACTCAGGAGTGAGCATACACGAGTACCCCCATGGCAAGCACCTTGCTATGGGGGCACTCAGCAGGGGGATGGAGCCAGGAGTGCTGGTCGGAGACTGGAGAAGAGGAGGATTGGGGCTGCTCTCTGCAAAACCATTACACAGAGCAGGTACAGTGCCTAGAAAAAGTATTCATAAGCCTTGAAATTTTCCACATTTTGTCATGTTACAACCAAAAACGGAAATGTATTTTATTGGGATTTTATGTGATAGACCAACACAAAGTGGCACATAATTGTGAAGTGGAAGGAAAATTATAAATGGTTTTCAAAATTTTATACAAATAAATATCTGAAAAGTGTGGTGTGCATTTTGTATTCAGCCCACTTTACTCTGATACCTCTAACTAAAATCTAGTGGAACCAATTGCCTTCAGAAGTCACCTAATTAGTAAATAGAGTCCACCTGTGTGTAATTTAATCTCAGTATAAATGCAGCTGTGCTATGAAGCCCTCAGAGGTGTGTTAGAGAAACTTAGTGAACAAACGGTCATGTCGGCAGTGGCATCATGGAGACCAAGGAATACACCAGCCAGGTCAGGAATAAAGTTGTGAAGAAGTTTAAAGCAGGGTTAGGTTATAAACAAAATATCCCAAACTTTGATCATCTCACAGAGCACTGTTCATTCCATCATCCATAAATGGAAAATGGCACAACTGCAAACCTACCAAGACATGGCCGTCCACCTAAATTGACAGGCCGGGCAAAGAGAGCATTAATCAGCAGCCAAGAGGCCCATGGTAACTCTGGAGGAGCTGCAGAGATCCACAGCTCAGGTGGGAGAATCTGTCCACAGGACAACTATTAGTCGTGTTCTCCACAAATCTGGCCTTTATGGAAGAGTGGCAAAAAGAAAGCCATTGTTGAAAGAAAGCCATAAGAAGTCCCGTTTGAAGTTTGCGAGAAGCCATGTGGGGGACACAGCAAACATGTGGAAGAAGGTGCTCTGGTCATATGAGACCAAAATTGAACTTTTTGGCCTAAAAGCAAAACGCTTGTGTGTGGCGGAAAACTAGCACTGCACATCACCCTGAACACACCATCCCCACCGGGAAACATGGTGGTGACAGCATCGTGTTGTGTGGATGCTTTTCTTTGGCAGGGACAGAGAAGCTGGTCAGAGCTGATGGGAAGATGGATGGAGCCAAATACAGGGCAATCTTAGAAGAAAACCTGTTAGAGTCTGCAAAAGACTTGAGACTGGGGCGGAGGTTCACCTTCCAGCAGGAGAACAACCCTAAACATACAGCCAGAGCTACAATGGAATGGTTTAGATCAAAGCATATTCATGTGTTAGAATTCAGGTCCAGACCTAAATCCAATTGAGAATCTGTGGCAAGACTTGAAAATTGTTGTTCACAGACGCTCTCCATCCAATCTGACAGAACTTGAGCTATTTTGCAAAGAAGAATGGGCAAAAATGTCATTCTCCAGATGTGCAAAGCTGGTAGAGACATCCCCAAAAAGACTTGCAGATGTAATTGCAGTGAAAGGTGATTCTACAAAGTATTGACTCAGGGTGGCTGAATACAAATGTACCCCACACTTTTCACATATTTAACTGTAAAAAATTTTGAAAACCATTTAACATTTTCCTTCCACTTCACAATTATGTGTCTATCACATAAAATCCCATAAAATCCAGTTAAATTTTTGGTTGTAACATGAAAACATTTTGAAAATGTCAAGGGGTATGAATACTTTTTCAAGGCACTGCATGTTCCTGACACTCATTAGAGGTAAATCAATGAATTGAATAGACTGCAAAATGTATCCAATGTGTTTGAAAAAGTTTAGTCAAATGTAACTAACTACTACTACCTATCTAGGAGCTCGTTCACACCAGGTGTGCTGAGCTGCATTGATTAACACAGACTCAATACAAAGGCACAAAGAAAACAATTGTTCTCGATATGCTCTGTTCACATAATACATGTGCAGTGATGTGCATTGCATAAAAATGCAGCATGTCTAAATTCTTACATTCTAAATTCTTACAGAGCGGAAGTCACCGCATGTCAACACAACACATTGCAATTAAGTTTTCTTGCAACGTTTTCCAATAAAGTAAACAGTGCGCTGTAGTAACTCATTGCACAATGCCCACCAGCACAGACCATAGCATATGCCCGCTGATATAAATAACCCCCTAAAAACATATACTATTTTAAAGTCCTGAACACAATATAAATAAGGAAAAAATATGTACAAAAGCATTATACATTCACTTGAGGGCCCATTTACACTGTTGCGTCTTATGGGGCGTACACACGGTCAGACTTATCGACCGGACTGGTCTGACGGACGCCGACGGACCAAATCTGGCTGACAATCCGATCGTGTGTGGGCTTCACCGGACCTTCAGCTGACTTTTCCAGTCCCAAATCTGACGGACTTTAGATTTGAAACATGCTTCAAATCTTTACATCGTAACTCCGCCGGACCCAGAAATCCGCTCGTCTGTATGCTAGTCCGACGGACAAAAACCGACGCTAGGGCAGCTATTGGCTACTGGCTATCAACTTCCTTATTTTAGTCCGGTGTACGTCATCACGTATGAATCTGTCGGACTTTGGTGTGATCGTGTATAGGCAAGTCCGTTCGTCAGAGAGTCCGTCGGAAGTCCGTCAAAAGTCCGTCGGACCAGTCCGGCATTAGCGTGTGCATTCTGATGCAATGAAATGCATGTGTCAGGATTCTCTATAATAAAGATGGTGTCTGTTTCCTTCTCATTTGTCAGTTTTAAAAGTACGCATCTAACATGTATTTTGATGGGTTGACAACGTGTATTAATAAGCCCTGGTCAATGGTTGTTGACCCAATCCCTCTCTTCCTCCTATGTTCATCTCCATCACTCTCTACCTCAACTCGTCCGGCTTTCTCCTACTCTGACTGCCTTTAGGCGATCCTTGAAAACTCATCTCTTCAGGAAAGCCTATCACACCTCCAACTAAGGCAGGCCATAGACAGTGTGAATATCTTTCCTGCAACCACGGGTTGCAGGAAAGAAATTCACACTATTCCCCCATCAACACAGACAGTGCCGACAGGGAAATCCCTCCTGCTGAGCATTTGTCTGCTCCCGGTGGAGGGGGGCAGGAGAAGCCGTACTCGCTGGGAGAAGCCAGTGACTACTGCAAGCAAACCTGGTAGGCTGGTTGCATCCAAGTTGATCGATCGATCAATATACATTATTACACATCAATATATTTAGCCTACCCACTCACACGGTTCGAATCTAGGCCAGTTCCTACTGAACCAGTGAAGATTCGCACCCTCTATGGCCGGCCTAACTGAACTTTTATCACTTCCATCAGGTCATCCCTCACAGTTATTACCTTTTGAACCTCTTGCCCCACCCTATTAGATTGTAAGCTCTTATGAGCAGGGCCCTCTTGTATTATATTGTATTGTAATTGTACTGTCTCCCTTTATATAGTAAAGTGCTGGGCAAACTGTTGGCAATATATAAATCCTGTATGATAATAATTCTTAATTCAAAAATTTTACAAAAAAACTCACCCCAATGGATCTAAATGGGCCCTTAAGGTTCTTTTTTTTTGGAAACTCAACAAATTGTAAATTGTAAGCAGTTTAGCAATTTGAGGAGTTCCTGGGAGTCAAATGTGAATTATATCAAATACACTCTGGGAATACTTCGAGCGATCTTGCATTCACCAAGAAGGTTTTTTTCTTGCAGAGAATCAAATGTGGAGGAAGAAGATAAGTGACGGAGTAATTCTCCCACACATGGCTCTGCTCCACTGACCTCCATGCTTCCCACTCTCCGTCTTTCTATAGATCTGCAGTTCCTGCTGACAAACCATCAACTGAATCCTCCCTCCTTTCTGCTCTGTGTCTCTTTTATCTACCCATTAAAGGAAGCCCATAGTCAGAATTATATACTGTATAGGCTGCCATTACTGATCTTCTTCTGAAAATACTAGTTTCCTCCATGTATCTTATTTTAGTATTTCTTAAGGTATTGACACAGAACAAGCAAAAGCCATTGGAATTTTTGGGTCCTTCTGCCCTCCTCCAGTGATGACCCTCCCCGCGCTTGGATCTGAGTGACACTGACACACCTTGAAACTGTTTAAATGGGATTTATCGACAGTAAAAATCATGTAGGAATAAAGGGTGGTTTAGGCAAAATGCAATGCAATGCAACGCAACAATAACCAATAAAAAACAAATTACATTTGTTTAATAAAAGTGGGCTGGTAAGCCTTAAAACCACAGTTTGGACTGGTGTGGACTCACTACAAATGTGATTTATACAAATATGCTGCCTAATACCTTATTTCAGGGCGCCGCTTGGCACTCACGTGACTGCCCGCTGGTCTCCTTTCCCGATTTGACAGCTGCAGGGGGAGGGGCCAAGTATGCCCTGCTCATAGGTATGCGCAGGGGTGTGCCAGGTGTGCCTGGGCACACCCTAATCACTCTGTGTGGTGCCAATTCCCCCTGCTGTCTGGGCTTCCCTCTATGTTGAGCCCCTCCACCACAGTGCTGCTGGCTTTCCTCCTCTCCCCTCCCACCTGGATGCTTTAGGGGATGTTTCAGGATGAAGAGTGGGGGAAGGCGCTAATCAATATGTCATTTACTGGCCCCTTCCTTTTCTAAATGAACACAATGAAAACACTCACTCATTGTGTTCAATCATAACTGAAGCATAGTAAACTGCATTTACTATGCTTCAGTTTGTGAATGAACAGGAAGCAGCTCAACACAGAGCACTTCCAATTCATTCACTGTTCCATGCAGCTGAGGCTGCCGAGAAAGGCACGTGTGTTTGAGCTTTGGGGTGCACACCCTAATCCAATAGGCTGCCCACACCTATGCCCCTGCTGACGTCAGCCATGACGAGGAGAGGAGGAGACCAGCGGGCAGTCACGTGAGTGCCGAGTGGCGCTCGGAAATAAGGTATTAGATAACACGATGCTCCCCAGTGTATGTGATTTATAAAAATATGTTGCCTAACAGAGGGAACTATAGAAAGCAAACACAGTTATTTTTACAGTGGGAGGGGAGCATCGGGGAGCTGACAGGCAGGGAGGGAGGGGGGGAGAGGACAGAGGAGGACGGAGGAGGAGAGAGGAGAGAGCGGATGACGGAGGCATGTAAACTGACCACGGTGTCAAGGCTCAGTAGCCATGATAAACCATGGTCAGTTTACAGGGGGGAGGGCAGAACCAGGAATGTCAGCCAGGTATTTTCAGGTGATACACAGGGCCAAATTACACAGTACAAGCACTGTGCTTTTTACCATGCTTTCAGGCTGAGTTCACACTATTGAGAATTGGATGCAGTTTTCTCCGCATCCAATTCGCATTTCAGGAGATTGTGACTGGCTCACAATGGAGCCGGTTTACACATCTCAGGGATGGCTGTGGAGTCCTGTGTGTCTTCTGGTCCGTTTACAGCCAAAAATTTGGGCCTGATTTGTCCCTTAAACGGAGAAGAGGGACGCACCGGACCCCCTGCTGTGAGCCGCTCTGCACAGCAGTGTGAACCCAGCCTCAAGGAACAGGATCTAAATTTTTTTTTTTTTTATAGGGTAACAAACACTTAAACAATGTATTATGGTTTGTTCCAACCACTGTAGCTCTCGCGTTTGCTACACAGATTGGTCTGCATTGTAAATGTGAAGAAAAATATAAATAAATGGATGTGAAATAAAGAAAATGAATGCATATAGTAAATAATACAGTGATCAGAATACAGTACAACCTTGGTTTGCGAGCATAATTCGTTCCATAAACATGCTTGTAATCCAAAGCACTTGTATCAAAGCATTTTTTTTACAGGGTATAAAAGAGAAGAGAGGCGCCTCTAAGTGTAGCAATAAGTTGCTAAATGTTAAAAATATATAAATAATTGTGTCCGCGCTAAAAACTAAATAAAAAAAATGATATAAATGCCGTATGTGCTGAATAAAGAAAATCAATATTACAATACCTATAAGTGTCAATATAAATCAAATATATATAGTAAGCAATATTAAGTGCAATCCGTTTGTGAGGATATGATCAAAGTGCACCATGCAAAAAAAAGTAAGAAACTATAAATATACATATGAGTATAAAATCCAGGTGCTGGTTGTGTTATAATCAAATGTCCACATCCAAATAAAAGTCAGTTCACAGATAGCAAACATAAAGTGCAGATATACAGTGTCCATAAAAATTGGTGTCCATCATGCTTCTCCTTAATGGTGTATACAATAAAGCATGCTTCAGTGCTCTCCTGTGACCCCAATTGTGCATGCGCTCACCTCTAAGTTGCTAAATGTTGGACCTTCATTAAATGTAACCATATTGCTACACTTAGAGGCTCCTCTCTTCTTTTTTATACTCCAGTTGTGACATGATGCTACTTGTATATCAAGACATCGCTTGTATATCAAGTCAAAGTTTATTTTAAAAAATTTGCTTGTCTTGCAAAACGCTCTCAAACCAAGTTACTCTCAAACCAAGGTTTTACTGTACAGTATTTTCACTATAGTGGACCTTTAAGTAAAGCAGAAGAGACCAAAGAAACATTGATGGATTGGAATGTAGTAAATAGCAACAAGATGGGTAATTAGAGCTCTAGGGAATGGAACCTCATCAGAGATAAATGGGAAAAAGCCATAAAATATTCAAACCTGTAAATAAATAAACAAACCTGTCCAGGAGTGGTATATGGAGAAAGTTGGAGAAGAGCTACAGGAGAACACTATACATCTAGGCAGCACTCAGAGACTGTGATGACAATTAATGATGATTTTTTTATTATTATTCTTTGTATTCATTTTTGAATGTAATAAAGACATAGTTGATTTACTAAAACTGGAGAGTGCAAAATCTGGTGCAGCTCTGCATAGAAACCAATCAGCTTCCAGGTTTTATTCTCAAAGCTTAATTGAACAAACTGAAGTTGGAAGCTGATTGGCTACCATACACAGCTACACCAAGTTTTGCACTCTCCAGTTTTAGTAAATCAACCCCTTACAGTTAGAAACGGGGTCACAGACCTATAAAACCAACATTAAAACTGTGACATAGCCTACACACAAGCAAAGCCAATTCTTCACCTAAGTATAACAAGTCCCAGTGATCACAGGTCTATATCGCAAGTACGTAGTATACCTAGTACATGACCCTTCACTTCCAGGTCTTGTGCACGCACGCATGCTGCCGGCAACCTGCTCCCACTGTGATTATATTCAGTCGGTAGCTGATTGGTGGGTACAGCAGACTCGATGTCCACCGGCACAGAGGCAGAGCGGTGATCTGCCTATGTAAACAAGGCAGATTACCGTTCTGTCAGTACAGAAGGCATTGATCCTGTGTTCCTGTAAAGTAGAAAAACTGATCCATGCCTTCCACTAGTCAAAGCACCTCCCCCACTACACTGAATTACCAGCTAGGCACACAGTTAACGCTTTTTAAGACTCTGATGTTAAGCCAGTGTCATTAGTACAGTGACAGTACATATTTGTTTAGCACTGATCACTGTGTCACTGGTCCCAAAAAAGTGTCAAAAGTGTCAGTTAATGTCCGATTTGTCTGCCACAATATCGCAGTCCCGCTAGAAGTCACTGATCGCCGCCATTGCTTGTAAAAATAAATAAAAATCTCATGGTTTGCAGGTACTATAGGTTTTCGCGCAAACCAATATACGCTTATTGAGATTTTTTTTACCAAAAATATGTAGCAGAATACATATTGGGCTAAATTTATGAAGACATTATTAGATTTTTTTCAATTGTTTTATTGGATATGTTTTATAACAGAAAGTTAATATATATATATATTTTTTTTTTTTAAATTGATGCCCTTTTTTTGTTTATATAAAGTGAGGTGATCAAATACCACCAAAAGAAAGATCTATTTGTGGGAGAAAAAGGACATACATTTTATTTGTGTATAGCGCTGCACGACCGCGCAATTGTCAGTTAAAGTAACGCAGTGCCTTAGAAATGGTCTGGTCGTGAAGGAGGTAAATCTTCCGGGGGTCAAGAGGATATACATCCCCTTAACATGGAACTTTCAATAAGGAGACCAACCTTCCCTACCCCAAGTCCAAAAAGACCTAGTTGGAAATGGAGAAGAATGGCCAAGCAAGGATCCCAGGACAATTCAGTGATCAAAACATAGCCTCTAGTGCAGCGTTTCTCAAATGTTTTAGCCCAAAGGAACCCTTGCAATCATTTTCAGGTCTCAGGATACCCCTGCAAAGATTAGTCCTGTGGTGGTCATTGGGAAAATACCCCTCCCATTGGTAGTGGCCAGTGGTGAAGAATACTTCTCCTACAGTGATAGTCAGAATGCAGCCCTTACAGTCATGCCAATAGTGTTGGCCCTGGAAATATGCAGAAACCATCACATGAGAGGTCCCTTAGCCAGAGTTGAAGGAACCCCTAGCCACCTCTGGAGGGAAACTAGGGTTCCACGAAATCCTGGTTAAGAATGGCTGCTCTAGTGTATCCAGTTGATCTAGAGAGCTAGTGGTGACACTTGTGAATCTCTCAGTTGCCTGCTTAGGTAGAAGTAGTATGTTTTGATTCCAGCCAGCTGCCTCATGGTTAAAGGGGTTGTAAACCCTCGTGTTTTTTCACTTTAATGCATCCTATGGCCCCCCCCCATTTTAGTTACATGAGCCACATAAATTTCTTCGGCGGAGACGCGCTCTCCCTCTCTGCACGGGGTCCCTGCTCTTGATTGGATAGATTGATAGCAGCGCAGCCATTGGCTCCCGCTGCTGTCAAATCCAATGACGTGGCACCGGGGGGCAGAGCCGAGTCCAGCATTCGTGTCTATGGACGCAAATGCTGGACTCGGGAGCATGCCTGCAAGGTAAGCCTCTGGGAGAGTGCTTCTCCTAGGGGGTTATCTGATACGAGGAGGAGCCGCGAGAGCTGCCGAGGGACCCCAGAAGAGGAGGATCGGGGCCACTCTGTGCAAAACGAGCTGCACAGTGGAGGTAAGTATGACATGTTTGTTATTTTAAAAAAATAGAACACAAAGCCTTACAATCACTTTAAGCTAGCCATAGACGATTTAAACCATGTATGGGCAGGCTGACTGTACCGAGTTTGATTGATCAATCAACTTGTTACATCCAGCCTATTGGGTCTTTCATGCTATTATTGCCAGCAGTTTTAGCCGCTAGCAATAATCAATGTGTGTTCTCCTGGCCAGGACGGCTCCCCTCGCAGGGAGAACACAATAGCAATACACTGTGTTGATGGGGGAATTGAGCAATTTTGCTCTACCCTTACTGGTAGAAGCAGCTTGACATAAAAGTAACAATGAGTTGATTAAGGATTTCTGGGCTTATTAAAGAGGGTGGAAATGGTTTTTCAGTTTAAGAACAATAATTTTCCCAGTGTAAAAGAGTAATATGTTCAGGAAATATCTGAAAGCGGCAGTGTTGGGCAAGTGTTCTACCGGAACCAGCAGACAATAGTTCAGGTCCAAAGTAAGTGAGATAGCGGAGAGGCTGGAAGCAAGGTTAACCATATCTCAATGATGATTATTTTTAATTTTAGAGTGTAAGGATACTGCCTTTACCTCCTAAGTGTTAGGAATATCCCTCTTTTGGAATAAAATCCCTCTGTCCCTCTTTCTTCTTCAGTTGGCCTGATGTAAGGATTTATATAAAATATGTATTATCTAACTATCAAAAGTGTTTTATTGCACTAAAACTTTATCTACCATTTCAATTATTTTATTTGTTATCTTAAAAACTCAAAATTAAGGGAATGTAGTGCCAAACATCTCAGGTTAAACTATTTTTTGTGCATTACATCTCGCAAAGTTGGGAGCTATGATTTACTATTTGTGCTTTGCTAATTGTATGTAAAGTAATTCCTGTTAACATTTCTATTTACACATCTGTTTGTTTGTTTGTTTTTTGCCATAATTTGAATGTATTATTTATGCATTTCATTGGATGGTAAATTTAAACCAATTGTAGACGGTGAGCATACTAGGTACACACAAAAAAAGTAATCAAGTACCCAGGGCCATCCTAGTATCCCCTGTGCTGATGCCCCCCGCTGTGGCCACTATATCTGCAGAAATTGACTGGATTTGGGGATACTGGATTTCTGCTTTAATCTCATATTTTATCATATTGTAATGTACAGCTTAATATCAAGGCCAAATGAAAAATCTGTCTAAATATTTAAAGATTGCTATATAAGAAAAAGACTCTGAAGTCAGAGCAAACACCCTGGGGTATATCGTTCAGTTTAATCTGTTTCATAAAAATTTGTTTAGAAAAGATTGCATTATAAAAAGATCTTTCCCTGATACATACGCTCGGCCACTTTAACATTAATTCTTCAAAAGACTATGACTGTCCAAATAATTGAAATCCTGTCACTTTTTCAGTTAGTGATCATAGCTCACGTTATTTACATAATCATCTCCCTCATCCTCCTTATCATGGGGGCTGCCATAGACCATAATGTATGCAGAACTTTTTTTTTTCATTTTGGATACAGTAAGGGTATAGGGTAAATATAACCCTTGTCAGCTTTTTTTTGCCCATTGGGGGAGATTTCCCTTCACTTCCTACACTTTAGCTAAAATAAGAAGTGAAAGGAAATCCCTCCAAAGTGAGGGAATCCCTAGTTGTCACCAGAACTAGTGTCCTCATTGGAAGATTTACATTCTATTACTGGTCCAGGGACAACCTAAAATGTAGGATTTTCTTTCTGTTTCGCTTTCAGTGATAAAGGTCACCAGGACAATTCGAGAGGGTGAATCAGGACATAGACAGCAATAAACCCCTCTCCTCTCTATCCAAAACAAAAAAAAAAAAAAAATGCCTTTAGTTATACTTTTATACATACAGCCCTGGCCAAAAGTTTTGAGAATGACATAAATATTAATTTTCGCAAGGTCTGCTGCCTCAGTTTTTATGATGGCAATTTGCATATACTCCAGAATGTTACGAAGAGTGATCAGATGAATTGCAATTAATTGCAAAGTCCCTCTTCGCCATGAAAATAACAAATAATGGCAGCTTTAAAAGGAGGGTGGTGCTTGAAATCATTGTTCTTCCTTTGCAGGTAGCCATGGTTACCTGCAAAGACACATGTGCAATAATCATTGCTTTGCACAAAAAGGGATTCACAGGAAAGGATATTGCTGCTACTAAGATTGCACCTAAATCAAACATTTTTTGGATCATCAAGAACTTCAAGGAGGACGGTTCAATTGTTGTGAAGAAGGCTTCAGGACACCAAAGAAAGTCCAGCAAGCGCCAGGACCGTCTTCTACAGTTGATTCAGCTGTGGGATCGGAGGCACCACCAGTGCAGAGCTTGCTCAGGAATCAGGCAGGTGTGAGGACATCTACACGCACAGTGAGGGGAAGACTTTTGGAGGATGGCCGGGTGTCAAGAAGGGCAGCAAATAAGTCACTTCTCTCCAGGAAAAACATCAGGAACAGACTGATATTCTGCAATAGGGATTGGACTTGCTGAGGACTGGGGTAAAGTCATTTTCTCTGATGAATCCCCTTTTCGATTGTTTGGTCCATCCAGAAAAAAACTTGTCTGAAGAAGAAAAGGTGAGCGCTACCAACCATCAGTCCTGTGTCATGCCAACAGTAAAGCATCCTGAGCCATGAATAAAGAATGGTACAAAAACATCCTCCGAGAGTAACTTCTCCCAACCATCCAAGAACAGTTTGGTGAGGAACAATGCCTTTTCCAGCATGCTGGAGCACCTTGCCATAAGGCAAAATTCAGAACTAAGTGACTAAGTAACAAAACATCAAAATTTTGGGTCCATGACCAGGAAACTCCCCAGACCTTAATCCCATTGAGAACTTGTGATCATTCCTCAAGAGGCGGGTGAACAAAATAAAAAAAACTCAAATTCTAACAAACTCCAAGCATTGATTATGCAAGAATGAAGTCAGAATGTGACCCAGAAGTTGATTGACAGCAGGGCGAATTGCAGAGGTCTTGAAAAAGATGGGTCAGCACTGCAAATATTGTCTTTTTGCATAAACTTAATGTACAGTTGTATGCAAACGTTTAGGAACCCCTGACAATTTCTATGATTGTCATTTATAAATATTTGGGTGTTTGGATCAGCAATTTCATTTTGATCTATCAAATAACTGAAGAACACAGTAATATTTCAGTAGTGAAATTAGGTTTATTGGATTAACAGAAAATGCGCAATATGCATCAAAACGAAATTAGACAGTTGCATAAATTTGGGCACCCCAACAGAAAAATCAAATCAATATTTAGCAGAAATAACAGCCTCTAGACCAGTGGTTCTCAACCTGGGGGTCGAATGATGATTTGCCAGGGGTCACCAAATCCTGGGCTGTTTCTGAAGCCCGCACTGCTCACCCAGCCTTTTTGCGGCCGCCAAGCAGGGCTGTCCCTGGAGCCCGCGGCCGCCCACTCATCCTCTTCGCAGGCACCCATTCAGTTCACAGCATGGCTGGGTGCAGAGACTAGAGGTCAGCTGACTGGTGAGGAATGTGAAGTGTGAGGGGCTGGAGGAGACCCTATCTACTGATTTTGGCATAGATGTCACTGCTACGAGACACCACAAAGTCGGAGACACAGTGAGTAACATTACCTGCGATTATAGTTGCCATTAAAAGGGCCCAGGGAGAGCTAAATGTCTGCTGGTTAAGGACGCAAATTACTTGTCTTGCCTTGGGTGCTGACAACCCACGCTATGAAAATAATTTTACTGTTAGGGGTCCCCACAACTTGGGAAATTTTATCAAGGGGTCACGGCACTAGAATGTTCAGAACCACTGCTCTAGATGCTTCCTATAGCCTGTAACGAGTGTCTGGATTCTGGATGAATGTATTTTGAACCATTCCTCCTTACAAAACATCTCTAGTTTAGCTAGATTTGATGGCCATTCTAGAACATTGCACTTGGTCCTCTACATAAATGCCAGAGTAGATTTTAAGCAGTGTTTTGGGTCATTGTCTTGTTGAAAAATCCAGCCCCGGCGTAACTTCAAATTTGTGACTGATTCCTCAATATTATTCTCAAGAATCTTCTGATATTGAGTGGAATCCATGCAACCCTCAACTTTAACCAGATTCCCAGTACTGGCACTGGCCACACAGCATGATGGAACCTCCACCAAATTGTATTGTGGGTAGCAAGTGTTTTTCTTGGAATGCTGTCTTCTTTTGCCGCCATGCATAACACCCCTTGTTATGACCAAACAGCTCAATCTTTGTTTCATCAGTCCACAGCACCTTATTCCAAAATGAAGCTGGCTTGTCCAAATGTGCGTTTGCATACCTCAAGTGACTCCGTTTGTGGTGTGTGGGCAGAAAAGGCTTCTTTCACTCTCCCATACAGCTTCTCTTTGTGCAAAGTGTGCTGAATTGTTGAAGGATGCACAGAGACACCATCTGAAGCAAATTGATGTTGTAGGTCTTTGGAGGTGGTCCGTGGGCTGTTTTTGACCGTTCTCACCATCCTTCGCCTTTGCCTCTCCAATATTTTATGTGGCCTTCCACTTCTGGCCTTAAAGAGGGAGTCCACCTAAAAAAAAAATATTAAAAGCCAGCAGCTACAAATACTGCAGCTGCTGACTTTTAATAAATGGCCACTTACCTGTCCAGCGATGTTGGCAGCCGATGCCGATAACCCGCTTGATTCTCGGGAGCTGCCGCCGCCATCCTAGGTGAGGGAATCAGGAAGTGAAGCGTTGCGGCTTCACTTCCCAGTTCCCTACTGCGCATGCGCAAGTCGCGCTGCGCGTCGTAACTGGTCCCCGCTATCTCCTGGGAGCTGTGTGTTTCCCAGGAGACAGCGCGGAGGGACAGGAAGAGGCGTAGACTCCCATGGGAGTCTATGCCGGAAGTGGGTGCAAATACCTGTCTTAGACAGGTATCTGCACCCCCCTCCCCCCTGAAAGGTGCCAAATGTGACACCAGAGGGGGGGAGGGTTCCGAAAAGCGGAAGTTCCATTTTTGTGTGGAACTCCGCTTTAACAAGAACTGTACCTGTGGTCCTCCATTTTGTTACTATGTTCCTCACAGTGGAAACTGACAGCTTATATCTCTACGATAACTTTTTGTAGCCTTCCCCTAAACCATAATGTAGAACAACCTTTGTTTTCAGGTCGAGAGTTGTTTTGAGGCCCCTATGTTGCCACTCTTCAGAGGAGAGTCAAAGAGAACAACAACTTGCAATTGGCCACCTTAAATACCTTTTCTCATGATTGGATGCACCTGTCTATGAGTTCAAGGCTTAATGAGCTCACCAAACCAATTGTGTGTACCAATTAATCAGTGCTAAGTAGTTACAGGTATTCAAATCAACAAAATGACAAGGGTGCCCAAATTTATGCACCTGTCTAATTTCGTTTTGATGCATATTGCGCATTTTCTGTTAATCCAATAAACCTCATTTCACTACTAAAATATTACTGTGTCCTTCAGTTATTTGATAGATCAAAATGAAATTGCTGATCCAAACACCCAAATATTCAGGGGTTCCTCAACTTTTGCATACAACTGTAATTGTCAATAAAAGCCTTTGGAACTTATGAAATGCTTGTAATTCTACTTCGGTATACCATAGTAACATCTGACAAAATATCTAAAAACACTGAAGCAGCAGACTTTGTGAAAATTTATATTTGTGTCCAATGTCAGCTGGTGGTATTTTTTTTGGAGCAGGGTGGCGCCCCCCCCCCCCCCCCCCCAGTTGGTCGAGTCACAGGCACCCCCCCAGTCTGTCGGTCACCAGCCCTGCACTTGCCCCATCTAGTTCGAGGGCAGAGCTTCCTCCAGGTGGCGGCTTCCCCTGCGTCTCTTCCCTTCCCCTCCTTGGCGGCCAATAGGATCGCTTCTCCTCTCGCCCAATCGGGTGACGGGTCTCAGGATCCACTTCCTGATTGGCCGGGAGGAGAATCAGGAAGAAAATGGCGAATATTATTTTGCAATTGTCACACAACTAGGTGGGCTCAGGGCGCAGTGCTCAGCACCTCAGGTGCTCTCCACCTCGGGTGACCATATCACTTAGAAATACAACGGCAAGGCAGCTCTACTGCACTGTATCATGTACCTAGTACGTGATCTAGCACTTCCAAGTTGAGGGCGTGTAGGCGCACCGCTCGTGGCCTGCTCCCACTGTGATTATTCACAGCGGGAGCCAATCAGTGGGTACAACAGATTCGATGTCCACCGGCACCTTTGGTACACAGGCAGAATGAGAATCTGCCTATGTAAACAAGGCAGATTGACGTTCTGTCAGTAGGGAAGGCATTGATCCTGCAAAGCAGGTACATGGATCCATGCATTCCCCTAGTAAAAGCAACTCCCCCACAGTTTAGTAAAACACTGGCTAGGCACACAGTTAACCCTTTGATCGCCCCTGATGTTATCCCCTTCCCCCCTGTCATTAGTACAGTGACAGTGTATATTCTTAGCAATGATCACTGTATTAGTGTTGCTGGTCCCCAAAACTGTCAAAAGTGTCAGTTAGTGTCCCGAGTGTCCGCCACAATTTCGCAGTTCTGCTATAAGTCGCAGATCACCGCCATTATTGGTAAAAACATTAAAATAAATAAATACAAATATTCCATAGTTTGTAGACACTATAACTTTTGCGCAAACCAATCTATATACGCTTATTGGGATTTTTTTTTACCAAAAACATGTAGCAGAATACAAATTGATGAAGAAATTAGATTTTTAAAATTTTTTTTGTTGGATATGTTTTATAGCAAAAAGTAAAAGATATTGTCTTTTTTTATTTATAGCACAAAAAATAAAAACCACAGAGGTGATTAAATATCACCAAAAGAAAGCTCTATTTGTGGGGAAAATTTATTTGGGTACAGCGTTGCATGACCACGCAATTGTCAGTTAAAATAACGCAGTGCCATATTGCAAAAAATGGCCTAGTCATGAAGGGGGGTAATTCTTCCAGAGGTCAAGTGGTTAAACAGAACATGCAGTATAAATTTCTCATGTATGTTGAACCAAATATTCAGGAACACACTTGTCAATTACAACTCCTTGGAAACCTTTTCATAGCAACACAGTATATCCAGTGGAGACCAATTGAATCCTTTTATATAATGTGCACGTATTTTCAATCCACTAGACAACAGATTGTTGTAAGAATTATATATAGAATTGTTTATATTGTTTATAATTCATGGGACCACAGATTGCAGTGAAATGTGGTTGCAGAAGAATTAAAAATAAATTAGTTTATAATCCTCGACTATGCATTATGACAGTCACTCATATACAGTATCTCACAAAAGTTAGTACACCCCTCACATTTTTGTAAATATTTTATTATATCTTTTCATGTGACAACACTGAAGAAATGACACTTTGCTACAATGTAAAGTAGTGAGTGTACAGCTTGTATAACAGTGTAAATTTGCTGTCCCCTCAAAATAACTCAGCACACAGCCATTAATGTTTAAACCGCTGGAAACAAAAGTGAGTACACCCCTAAGTGAAAATGTCCAAATTGGGCCCAAAGTGTCAATATTTTGTGTGGCCACCATTATTTTCCAGCACTGCCTTAACCCTCTTGGGCATGGAGTTCACCAGAGCTTCACAGGTTACCACTGGAGTCCTCTTCCACTCCTCCATGATGACATCACGGAGCTGGTGGATGTTAGAGACCTTGCGCTCCTCCATCTTCTGTTTGAGGATGTCCCACAGATGCTCAATAGGGTTTAGGTCTGGAGACGTGCTTGGCCAGTCCATCACCTTTACCCTCAGCTTCTTTAGCAAGGCAGTGGTCGTCTTGGAGGTGTGTTTGGGGTCGTTATCATGTTGGAATACTGCCCTGAAGGGAGGGGATCATGCTCTGCTTCAGTATGTCACAGTACATGTTGGCATTCATGGTTCCCTCAATGAACTGTAGCTCCCCAGTGCCGGCAGCACTCATGCAGCCCCAGACCATGACACTCCCACCACCATGCTTGACTGTAGGCAAAACACACTTGTCTTTGTAAACCTCACCTAGTTGCACACGCTTGACACCATCTGAACCAAATAAGTTTATCTTGGTCTCATCAGACCACAGGACATGATTCCAGTAATCCATGCCCTTAGTCTGCTTGTCTTCAGCAAACTGTTTTCCAGCTTTCTTGTGCATCATCTTTAGAAGAGGCTTCCTTCTGGGACGACAGGCATGCAGACCAATTTGCAGTGTGCGGAGTATGGTCTGAGCACTGACAGGCTGACCCCCCACACATTTAACCTCTGTAGCAATGCTGGCAGCACTCATACGTCTATTTCCCAAAGACAACCTCTGGATATGATGCTGAGCATGTGCACTCAACTTCTTTGATCAACCATGGTGAGGCCTGTTCTGAGTGGAACCTGTCCTGTTAAACTGCTGTATGGTCTTGGCCACCGTGCTGCAGTTCAGTTTCAGGGTCTTGGCAATCTTCTTATAGCCTAGGCAATCTTTATGTAGAGCAACAATTCTTTTTTTCAGATCCTCAGAGAGTTTTTTGCCATGTTAAAATTCCAGTGACCAGTATGAGAGAGTGAGAGCGATAACACCAAATTTAACACACCTGCTCCCCATTCACACCTGAGACCTTATAACACTTATGGCGTGTACACACGGGTGGACTTTTCGGCATCAAAGGTTCGACAGTCTTTCCGACAGACTTTCGACTGACTTCCGACGAACGGACTTGCCTACACACGATCACACCAAAGTCCGACGGATTCGTACATGATGACGTACACTGGACTAAAATAAGGAAGTTGATAGTCAGTAGCCAATAGCTGCCCTAGGGTCGGTTTTTGTCCGTCGGATTAGCATGCAGACGAACGGATTTTTCGACCAGACTCGAATCCGTCGGAAAGATTTGAAACATGTTTCAAATCTAAAGTCCGTCTGATTTTCGACCGAAAAAGTCCGCTGGTAGTCTGATGAAGCCCACACACAGTCGGATTGTCCGACGGATTTGTTCCGTCGGACAAGTTCAGTCGAAAAGTCCGCCCGTGTGTACACGGCATAACGAGTCACATGACATTAGGGAGGGATACTCACTTTTGTTGCCAGCGGTTTAGACATTAATGGCTGTGTGTTGAGATATTTTGAGGGGGCAGCAAATTTACAGTTATACAAGCTGTACACTCACTACTTTACATTGTAGCAAAGTGTCATTTCTTCAGTGTCGTCACATGAAAAGATATAATAAAATATTTACAAAAATGTGAGGGGTGTACTCACATGTGTGAGATACTGTAAGTTGAGACCATGGTGACACTATGTGGATGAGAAGCTTCTGGTCCCCAATCATATTCCAGCCTTGTGTGTAACTTGTGCACAAAAATCATTCAATACACAAAAGCCATTCCCTGGGTTCACATCAGCATTAAGCCTGGGTTCACACTGCCCAAGACTTCAAAGTCATGCCACTTCCGCGCGACTTTGAAGTCGGACCCCAGCGCAACTTCAGCACGACTTGCATGCGACTTCTTTAACAGAAGTCAATGCAAGTCATACCAAAGTTGGACCAAAAGTAGTACAGGAACCTTTTTCTAAGTTGGAGCAACTCAAGTTATAGTGATTAGAACGGTTCTATTGCACTGAATCGGATCCAAATTCTGATGCAACAAGTGCTCCAAAATCAGAGCAATTGTCGCATCAGTGTGAACCGGGTCTAATAGCAGAGTTCTAAATGTTCACAACTATTGCACACTCAGGACTCAAATGTACGCTGCCAAATTCACTCCATCCTCAGTCTTCCTCAAGACTTTGTTTCCCCTCAAAGGTATATCAGCATGGGTCAAAGAATATTACCCAAAACATCTCCTTGTCCATATCTTATACACTTACCCACTGGTCACTTGTTATCAACCGAAAACTCTGATTGGATGTATGGTCCACCGGTATAGTGTGTTCCATCTCATGTCCAACAATATCTATCTAGTTGGATCCTCTGCCTTGAGCAGTTTCACTGGCATCACCTGGTCACCCCAGGTATATAGTTCCATAAAGAGCCAACTGGATGTAAAAATCTTCACGTGTGTTCCCTATCAATAATGTCATTAAAGCAGAACAAAACTTGATATGAGCACCACAACCTAAAAACTATTTTATTCATTTTGAACTACTTGCGACTGCTCTTTATCGGTTTTACTGCTACAGGGCGGCAGCTGTGTGCTGGTTCACGTATATACAGTGCCTTGAAAAAGTATTCACACCCCTTGAAAATGTTCTACATTTTGACATGTTACAGCCAAAAACCCAAATGTATTTTATTGGGATTTTATGTGATAGACCAACACAAAGTGGCACATAATTGTGAAGTGGAAGGAAATGATAAATGGTTTTCAAAATTTTTTACAAATAAAGAACTCAAAAGTGTGACGTGCATTTGTATTCAGCCCCCTTTACTCTGATATCCCTAACTAAAATCTAGTGGAACCAATTGCCTTCAGAAGTCCCCTAATTAGTAAATAGAGTCCACCAGTGTGTAATTTATTTCACAATATAAATACAGCTGTTCTGTGAAGTCCTCAGAGGTTTGTTAGAGAACCTTAGTAAACAAACAGCATCATGAAGGCCAAGGAACACACCAGACAGGTCAGGGATAAAGTTGTGGAGAAGTTTAAAGCAGGGTTAGGTTATAAAAAAAATATCCCAAGCTTTGAACATCTCATGGAGGACTGTTCAATCCATCATCCAAAAATGGAAAGAGTATGGCACAGCTGCAAACTTACCAAGACATAGCCGTCCACCTAAACTGACAGGCCGGGCAAGGAGAGCATTAATCAGAGAAGCAGCCAAGAGGCCCATGGTAACTCTGGAGGAGCTGCAGAGATCAACAGCTCAGGTGGGAGAATCTGTCCACAGGACAACTATTAGTCATGCACTCCACAAATCTGGCCTTTATGAAAGAGTGACAAGAAGAAAGCCATTGTTGAAAGAAAGCCATAATAAGTCCCGTTTGCTGTTTGAGAGAAGCCATGTGGGGGACACAGCAAACATGTGGAAGAAGGTGCTCTGGTCAGATGAGGCCAAATTTGAACATTGTGGCCTAAAAGCAAAACGCTATGTGTGCCGGAAAACTAACACTGCACATCACCCTGAACACACCATCCCCACCGTGAAATATGGTGGTGGCAGCATCATGTTGTGGGGATGCTTCTCTTCAGCAGGGACCCGATCAGCGGGTACAGGGACCCGACACCAGTCGATCTTCAAACAGAGACACAGAACTGAGATCTGCCTATGAAAACAGAGCAGATTGCCGTTCTGACAGGATGGAAGGGATGGAGTTTGTTAAATTCCATCTCTTCCCCTAATAAAAGCACCTCACACGGTATAGTAAAACACTGGTTAGGCACACAGTTAAACCTTTGATCACCCCTGATGTTAACCCCTTCCCAGCCAGTGTCATTAGTACAGTGACAGTGCATATTTTTAGCACTGATTTCTGTATTAGTGTCACCAAAAACATGTAGCAGAATACATATTGGCCTAAAGTGATGAAGAAATTGGATTTTTTTCTAAAAAAAGATGGGATTTTTTCTTCTTTCTAAATTTTCTATTTTTTTGTTTATAGCGCAAGTGTCAGACTGAGACAGAAGTATAGTTAAAGCACACTTGTTTAATAATAATAATAAAAAGGTTAACAGAGAAAATGTAGGGAAACATAGCCAGAGTTCAGGTACCGGAACGGATAGTCAGACAAGACAAAATGTCAGGGAGCCAGAGATGAGCGTAGTAGAACAGCAAGCAGGATCTGGAGCCAGAAGGAATGTCAGCCAAGCAAATCTTTCACAGGAACGCAGGCGAGCTTCTCTAGAGATGTGACCAAGGCTAAGGCAGAGCTCATCTGGGCTGGAGGGCTTAAGTAGGCAGGATGACGAGCAGGATATCATCAACAGGCGAGTCACTGTGGAGAGAAAAGAGCTGGCAATTAGCCGACAGCTGAGTGGCCAGCTTTGAGAAGGAAGGGCTGAGCCCAGCCCTGACAGCAACAAATAAAAAAGGGTTCCCTTTTCAGTTCAACGTCCATAGGTAGTAACTTCCAGCAAGTTTCTTTAAGTCCAGCTTCCTCCAAGGCCCTCAGCCAAGTACACGCTGAGGCCTGAAACCACAACAGTTCTTCGGTAACAAACACAGACCGCCACCCAGGGGGAGACCTCAGGAGAGAGAGCTCTGGTCAGATCCTCCCCAACATTTATCTTCTCCCCTGCCACACCTTCTGGGCATCCCCTCTCAGGGATTGGCTGTGATCAGATAAATATAAATTGTTTGTAGACTCGCCTTTCTAAGAAAATTTAGTGGAGCTCTTCCCCCTTCATTAAGATGTATTGTTAAATCTAAAAATGTAATCTCTTGCTCAGAACACATCATTGTAATTATTATTAATATTATACAGGAATTACTGTATATAGCACCAACAGTTTGCGCAGCCCTTTACAATGTAGAGAGAGGACAGTACAATTACAATACAGTTCAATACAGTAAGGAATAGGAGGACCCTGCTCATGGAGCTTACAGTCTAAAGGGAGGGGGAGGTGGTACAAAAGGTAATAGCTGCTGAGGATAATCTGATGGAGGTGACTCAGGTGCAGTTCTTAGGTGGAGGTTGTGCAGGCTTCCCTGAATAAGTGAGTTTTCATAGACCATCTAAAGGTGGACAGGGTAGGGGCTGACCGGACATACTGGGGCAGAGAGTTTCAGAGGATGGGAGAGGCTCTGGAGAAGTCCTGGAGGCGAGCATGAGAGGAAGTAATAAGGGAGCTAGAGAGCAGGAGGTCCTGGGAGGAGCGGAGAGGACAATTTGGGCGATATCTGCAGATGAGGTTGGTGATGTAGTTGGGGGCGATGTTGTGGACGGCCTTGTATGTTGTGGTTAGTATTTTGAATTTTATATGATGGGGTAGGGGAAGCCAGTGAAGGGATTGGCAGAGAGGGGCAGTAGTCACGGATCAGTTAGTAAGGTGAATTAGTCTGGCAGCAGCATTCATGATAGACCGAAGGGGGGATAGACCAGTGAGGAGGGAGTTGCAGTAGTCAATGCAGGAAATAACCAAGGAGTGAAGAAGTTGTTTTGTGGTGTCATTAGTCAGGGAGGGGTGAATTCTGGAAATGTTGTGGAGGTTAAGGCAGCAAGATTTAGCCAGTGATTGGATGTGGGGGCTGAAGGAGAGGTAATAAGTTATTACAATGTCATTGTAATAGTCACATTACGTTCTTGCAAGAATTAATTTAGCAAATTCTAAATTCCCATTCAGAAAAAGAGGACATCATCTGCACACCTGTGCATGACATTTATTTCCTAGAACTACTTAATGAAAAGCTGAGTTACCAACAATTTACTGCACGCAAGCAATGTTTATTTACCGGCCCTAATTAAAGCTATACCGGTGCACCAATATGTGAGGACAGTCTATTGTTCAAATGACATTGAATTTGAATGTGAAGCTACAAACTTTTAGAAAGAGGTTTACCAGTCGATGGGTTCGTTTGCTTTGAATATTAACCACTTGACCTCCAGAATATTTATCCTCCTTCATGACCAGGCCATTTTTTGCAATACGGCACTGCGTTACTTTTATTGACAATTGTGCAAGAGACGCTGTACCTAAATTAATTTTATGTCCTTTTTTCCCCAACAAATAGAGCTTTCTTTTGGTGGTATTTGATCACCTCTGCATTTTTTTTTTATCTTTTGCTCTATAAACAAAAAAAAACAATTTTGAAAAAAAAAAAAAAAAAAACAATATGTTTTACTTTCTGCTATAAAACATATCCAAAAAAAAAGGAAAAAACATTTTTCTTGATAAATTTAAGTCAATATGTATTCTGCAACATATTTTTGGTAAAGAAAATCCCAATAACCGTATATTGATTGGTTTACACGAAAGTTATAGCGTCTACAAACTATGGGATATATACTGGAATTTTTATTTATTTATTTTTTATACTAATAATGGTGGCAATCAGTGACTTTTAGCAGGGCTGAGATATTGTGGCGGAAATTGTATACTAACTGACACTTTTGACAGTTTGTGGGAACCAGTGACACTAACAATGATCAGTGCTAAAAATATGCACTGTCAGTGTACTAAAGACTCTGGCTGGGAAGGGGTTCAATATCTAGGGCGATTAAAGGATTAACAGTGTGCCTAACCAGTGTTTTTGTGTTGTGTGTGCAGCTTTTACTCCATCCCTTCCCCCCCGTCAGAACAGAGCTGTTCCTTGTTTACATAGGCAGAGCTCCATTGTGTGTCTCTGCCTGACGTTCAAGGGGTGCAGTGGACGTCAAGTGCCTGATCCTCGCAGATCAGCTTCAGCTGTGAGTAATCCTAGAAGGAAGCGCCCTCCAGGAGGTGCCCCCTAGGAGGAAGTGCATAATTATATATATATATACACACACACACATAAACACGTATATCTGCTATGGGGTGGTCCGAAAGTTGTTAAGATTTGTTTAATGTATGTTTTGTCTATAGCAGTCTAGCAGTCCCCATAAGGGTGAGGCTGTTGGCAGTGGCGGCCGGTAATGCAGGGTGCAGGGGCACCGCCCCCAATCCATACGTCTGAGCCCCTAATCTACATGTGGGGCGCCAGATGCATGGATTCCAATATTTTTTTATTATTAAGCACGTGATTAGAGCCAGAGGGGTCTAATAGTCTTCAAAAAAGGGTGGGCTCGGGGCAAGGAGCACTGCGCCCCAGCCCACCCAGTTGTGTGACAATAGGAACTTAATATTTACTATTGTCTCCCTGATTCTCCTCCCAGCCAATCAGGAAGCGGGTCCTGAGACCCATCACCCGAATGACCGAGAGGAGAAGCGATCCTATGGGTTGCTGAGGAGGAGACTCTAGGGAAGCCGCCGTGAAACACCAGGAGGAGGAGACGCTGCCCGCCGCCTGGCGGAATCGCCGCCAGTGACCTATATGGGGTAAGTGCGGGGTTTGGGACCGACCTGACCGACCAGCCAACTTGTTTGCTGCCCCACCCAAGAAATATACCACCAGCCGCCACTGGGTGTTAGACTTAATTATGTCAATCCGAGGTACGCAGGGAAGCTGCAGGCTTATTTTTGCATTTTTTGGAAGTTTGTAAGCTATTTGGTATCCAGCTAAATTTCTATAGTGTTTTAGAGTGAGTACAGTGAGTTATTTGCTTTCCATAAGTTCCGTTACAAATGATCATAGTTCAAAAACGTTGAGGTCCAAAAATAACTTTGTAGTTTTACTTGAAGAAACAAGAGAGATTAGTTTTATTATAAAAGTAGAACCCTGTTCAGTACACTTCGTAAGCCTTCTTTCAACCTTTGATAGCATTTTTTTCCATTAGGAAAATGTATTTTTAAAAAGAAATCAGTGACCCATGAAATGACATATTTACTTTTAGACGTTTGTGCTATACAAGTGAGTGTTAGGGCCAAGAAAGGTTCAGAACTTTCTTTTTGTACAAAAGGTATTTTTATCAGGTTTCAAGAGGAAAATGTTGAGTTTGGTATTGCAGACTTAGAAGCATTTGGGAACATAGTGGGTTTTAAGGCTTTTTAGATTATCAAGGTTGGACCTATAGCAGCTAACTTTTTATTGGAAGAAACGTAGCTTAAAAAACCTTGCCCTTTTGCCCTTTTTCTACTTGTACTGTAGCATTTTGCTATGATTTTTTTTTATTTTTAAAGGTATATTTAAAGGATTGCTGGAACTCTGAATTGTTTCAAGGGAGGGTTATGGTAAGGTTTCATACCTTCATGCCTACAATTCAGACTGCAGATACAGAGCTACAGCAAACAGTAGAAACACAGCATACAAAGACATTTTAGATAACTGTGGGCTTCCAATCTTGTGGTATCAGTTTGGGGAAGGCCCTTTGGAATAAGCATGACTGTGTGCATATGTACAAAGTCTGGTCATGGTTCGATGAGTTTCGTGTGAAGAAATTAGAGTGGCCCGAAGTTGTGTAAAATTTCTGGAAATTTTGAAGCCATGAGAAAAAAAAAACTTTTTTTCCTGTCTTTTTCTTTTTTTTTTTTTTGGAAAAATTAATATTTTCAAAAAAATTAAGAAAAATTCAGTGTGGAGTAGTTTTACAAATCGAAAGTCCTCCTGTTACACTGGGAATGCAAAATGCAGTGATCATAATAATAATAACAATAAAAATAATAATGATCATACAAGTATTATGCTTGAAATAAATGTGCAGTTTATTTAGTAAAAAAAAACTTGCTTTTTTAAGTTGTATTTTTTTATTACAAATGGAACAACAAGGACTGTATATGTTAAGAACATTTCAACTATACATGAGAACAGGTAACCATCCCCTTTCCCTCATAATAATGTAAAAGCTTCCTGCCTATGTGCATTTTAAGTTATTGACAATGCTGAGCCAGAAGCATATATTGCTCTATGAAGAGCTTGATGAATGTTCTCCTGATTTTTCATGTGTCATTTTCTCTATAAATAAAGGGATTGTGTATTTTTGGGAGGCCGTGGTTTGTAACACTTTCTTACTTGAAGATGTTGCTGGCGAAGAAACACTTTGTGATGATCCAGAAGCAGCAGAAAGAGTGTTTCTGGAATGAGAAATCTGGAGGGAAAAGCTAATCGCACTTTCATTCTGGTCCTCATCATTCCATTCCAATAAGTATTTGTTAATGTCTTTAGGGTACCTCTGGCATGCCAGGATGTGTTTTGTCCTCCTTGTAACATTTAGAAAATAATATTTCTTCTCCCGATATTTGCAAATTGCAGTTTTGCTCTCAGCAGAAATTGCATTGTGGAAATGTTTCCAAACTCGAGATGTTGGTCTCACCATTTTACTGAGAGCAAATGAAAAAACGATTTACTGATCAGATTGTAGGTAATAGCAATCATTTAAAGTTTAAAAATTATAAACAAGTCTGTCAGAAACTTTACCCTCTTACACATAAAGGCCTGAAAGAACAGAAACTGTCATCTACTGTATCCCAACAATTACCCAGCTGTACAAGGTGCAAGATGGAGCCCACAAGCAAACTAAACTGGAGCCTTTCCCCTGCAGTGTAGAAATGCACATTTCTCTTGTTTGAGAACTGCATTGAGAAGTACAGGGTTACCTGAATTGTATTCCAGTATTTTCTTATCTTCAGCTGACAGAACTTGCAATAATTTAATGTTTCACATAATATCTCAGAAATCTTTCATTAAGGTCTTCATGTCATATTGTCAGAAACCATGAACCAGACCGAGATAGAAGTACAGTAAAATCACACTTGTTTATTAATGAAAATAAAAAGGTAAATAGAGTAAGCGTAGTCAAAGCATAGCCAATAATCGGATCGGGTAGTCAGCCAAGCCAGAGATCAGTAACCAGATCGGGTAATCAGCCAGGCCAGAAGTCAGGGATCCAAGTAGAGGAACAGAAAGCAGGATAAGGAATTGTAATTGTAATAAACTGACGCGCTAATGGAATGTACGGGTGGTGTCGTGTTTTGTGTTTATAGTGTTACAAACATATATAAAATTTATAGTGATGTGACAATATACAATTCTATTAAAATCTATTCTAAGTGCCTTGATATTCCATTATTCAAGTGATAAAATTTAATATTAAGATGACACAAATTAATTATTCAAATTTTGATCGTGTGTGTTAATATTGCACTTCTTCCTCAAACAAATTAATTTACATAATGTGTATAAAGCTGCACCTCTAACAAAGTGTTTTGATACCACTCCAAGAAATTAAAAATATATATATATAAAGTGAGATAGTGTGCTAAATATGCTACAAAACAAAGTGATAAAAAATAAGTAAATAAATAATTGAATATTACATGTATACACAGATAGTGATAATTTTTTTTAGATCGTTTATGATACTCCTAGATGAATATGCGGTTGATGGTATCATATAAAGCATTCATATAGTAGTCCCCAATGAGTATAAGCATCAAGTCCATAAAAACAGCTGGTGTTCACTGGTAGATTGACTTTCTCCCTTAATGAATAGAGATCAGCCTACATTCCAATTACACCTAAAATGCCCCACTGGGTTTTGGTGATCCACTGGTATTTTGGCTCCAATATTCAATTTTCGTTCATGCAAATATAAAGAAAACCTTCATTGTGCAGTGAGCTTTCCAATTAAAGCATCATGGCAACACAAAACAAGATGCACCCACTGTATAGGTATCACATTAGAGTGCATAGAGCAGTCAGCCGCCTACCGCGATCTCCTTCTCGCTCTGATATGCGAGTGTGAATCAAAGCAATGCAAAGCACTACGGATGACGTCACTTGGCTCCTCCCGATGCGTTGCGTCACTTGTCACGTGACTTTATCAAGGGTCAAGCAGGATAAGGAGCCAGAAGGGATGTCAGCAAAGCCAGTCTTTAAACAGGAACGCAGGAGATGGTTTCTTGTGATGTGACCAAGGCGAAGGCAGGAATGAAGTGAGCTGGAGATCTTTAAGTAGGTGGGACTGACGAGCAGATCCACAACAGCTGATTAACTGTGGAGAGAGATGAGAGCTAGCAATTAGCTGACAGCTGAGCGGCCAGCTCAGAGAAGGAAGGGCTGAGCCAGCCCTGACACATATAGCTTAAATACTGTGTCACAGATATACTATTTCTTCTTTTTTTCCAATTTTTTGGGGAAAAAACACAAAACAGCTTTGAAATAAAATGATTTTTTCCCCCAATGTTTCTGTTTTTTCCAAGCCTTCCCATCTCTAGCCTGATGATCCTGACCTCAACCCAGTTGGTATGCCAATTGCAAGCCAGGTCTTCTCATCCAACAGCACGTTTATGTTGCTGAATGAGCACAAATTCCAATGGACACCCTCCAAACCTTGTGTAAAGTTCTCACAGAAGAGTGGAGGCTGTTATGGCCACTAAGAGGAGGGGGGAATTCCATGTAAATACCCATGATTTTGGCATAGGATGTCCAACATGCTCACGATGTGATGGTCTAATGTCAACATATCTTTTGCCCTATAATGTATGTTATGGTATTTTCAAAAGTAATTTTCAATACTGCAGTTTTCATAAAATGAATACATGGTGCTTGTGCCCAGTGGTATATTTTGGTTTTGTGCTGCCCTAGGCGTGACTAAAATCGGGTGCCCCTGACATTCTAAATTTGCCCCACCCCAGCTGTGGTATACTGTTCTTGTCTCAGGGTCTGATGGGGAAGCTGCAGCCGTTCACAGTGAACAGCTGCGGCTTCATCATCAGACCCTGAGACATGATTTGTCCAAGTGTCATATATAGAATTACTGCCCATGATCTGACGTTTGCAGTGATATGTATCAGGATGATCACTGTTGGCGTGCGGGACCGGCATGTGTGTCTTTGCCTTTGTGCGCAAGCACGGGAGGATGGGGGACACTTTAATTTTTTTATTATTAATTTTCTTTTTTAGACTGTTGATTTAGTTTATTTAGTTTTTTTATCACTTTTATTGCTGTTATAGGGAATGTAAATATCCTTGTTACACCCCAAATCCCTCCTCTGCACCAAGATCGGTGCTTTTGAATGCTTTAGATTTTTTTAAACTGGCGCTGATGGTTTCCGAGTAAACCAGAAGTGATGTCATGTCATCGCTTCCAGTTTACTGTTATGAAAAAATGATCGAAGCCCGTGGGATGGGAGAGCTGCGGAAGCCGGGGGGGGAGACCACCAACTCTAAAAAGTGACAACCATCAAAAGGACGGGAAGTGGTTAAAGAGCTGCTTCTGCCCGGGGGCGGCGCCGCCTGAAAAATGCTGCCTAAGGCAAACGCCTCGTTTGCCTCATGGTAGATATGCCCCTGCTTGTGCCATGTGCAGGTACTTCCTATCATAGGGTGATAACACTATGTCCCTGTCTCCTAACTGTTCTCCTGCATTATCACCCTGTCCCATTGGGGACCACAAGCAGCCTACTGTAGCTGAGGCACATTGCACAGTAATGGTCTCCTGTTGTAAATTGCACCAAGTCTGCGCTATGATAAAGGACTTTTCTTGGCAGTCTTGGTCTTCGAAGGGACCAGAATAGGAGTATGCTTCTACCATGAACTGCCAAATGGAACCACCCAAAGTATTCCACGACTGTGATCTCAAATACATGCATGATTGCTTGCTGCCCTCATAGGTGCAGGGACACCAAACTGAAGATGAAAAATAAAAATAAGGCGCACCGACTTAGTGCAAAACAATAAAAAGTTTTTCATGAATAACATAAAAATAATCCATCTTACTCACAAGATGCCAAAATGTCACAAGCATATAATACAATCCACACCAGACACATTTCAGTCAGGTAGATGCAGCACTCCTACGTGTGAAACATGTCAACTGTAACCTATCCTGTGCTATTGTCCCATGTTTAAAGAATAAAGGAGGTTTTATTGGATTACAACTGTGGTGTGCGACCAGTTTTCTACTCATTTGCATGTCACTGCGGTAGCAAGCCGGGGTCAGCACCTGTGAATAATCCATTACATATTACACCTGAGTGGTATCTTGTTCTTTAGTTTGGGTAGACGTAGCTTCCACTTTCGAGGCCCTCTTCCTCAGAACTAGCCTACACATGTGTTCCAGCCTTTATGGCTGCCAGCCAAGCCTAAAAATGTACCTGTTCTAACAATTTAACACACTAGAGAGTGCTACACATATATACAGGCAGTCCCCGGGTTACAAACAAGATAGGGACTGAAGGTTTGTTCTTAAGTTGAATTTGTATGTAAGTTGGAACAAGTACATTTTTTTTAGCTGTAACTCCAGCCAAAAAATAATTTTTACGTTTTTTGGATAACATAGGGAAGGGTTAACATCCTTGTAACATTTGTTTTGCTAGCCATGTCCCTGTTTAGAAGATTTCACCTCACTTTCTGTCCCGGTGACAGTTGGATTTTGGTAATTTCGGGTTGTTGTGGAAAGAAGGATTGGTGATAAAGCTTCAGTGGAGACACGTTTTTCCCATGATAACTCTTATGCCGTGTACACACGAGCGGACTTTTCGACCGGACTGGTCCGACGGACCGAGTCCGGTGGACAATCCGACTGTGTGTGGGCTTCATCGGACCTGCAGCTGGCTTTTTCGGTCGAAAATCTGACGGACCTTAGATTTGGAACATGCTTCAAATCTTTCCAATGGACTCGAGTCCGGTCGAAAAATCCACTTGTCTGTATGCTAGTCCAACGGACAAAAACCGACGCTAGGGCAGCTATATCAACTTCCTTATTTTAGTCCGGTCGTACGTTATCATGTACGAATCTGTCAGACTTTGGTGTGATCATGTGTAGGCAAGTCCGGTCGTTAGAAAGTCCATCGAAAGTCCGTCGTAACTCCGTCGTAACTCCGTCGAAAGTCCGTCAGACCTTTTTGTCGAAAAGTCCGACCGTGTACGCAGCATAACAGGAGTGAATTTTCCTTCCTAGGGGTAGATTTCTTCTCACTTCCTGTTGTCTCCCTCCGTTTGTAGGAGGGAGACAACAGGAAGTGAGAAGAAATCTAGGAGTCAGTAGGAGTCATTTGTAAGTCAGATGTTTGTAACCCGGGGACCGCCTGTATATGGAAAATTAAAACTTACTGAGGTAGCTGTCTTTCAATGCTCCATCAGAAGTAGATGGCCTGCATGAGCACCAATACACAAATAGGCTTCAAATAGGCTATACCCTCTATAGTCCATCATGAATGCTGCTGCCAGGCTCATCCACCTTACAAACTGCTCAGCATCTGCTACCCCTCTCTGCCAATCCCTCCACTGGCTTCGGCTCACCCAACAAATTAAATTCAAGTTACTAACAATAATTTACAAAGCCATCCACAACTCCGCCCCAGCTATAACATTAACTTAGTCTCAAAATACCAACAAAATTGTTCTCTTCGTTCCTCCTAAGACCTCCTGCTCTCTAGCTCCCTTGTCACCTCCTCCCACTCTCGCCTCCAGGACTTCTCCCGAGCCTCTCCCATCCTCTAAAAGTGGACAGAGTAGCATATAGTCAGACAAATTGGGGTAGAGAGTTCCAGACGATCCCTGAAAACTAATCTCTTCAGAGAAGCCTTTCGGGCCCCCACCTAACAACTGTACATTTTTTTTTGCTCCATCAACCCACCCCCCACAGTTATTACCTCTTGTATCTCTTGATCCTCCCTCTTAGATTGTAAGCTCTAACAAGCAAGGCTCTCTGATTCCTACTGTATTAGATTTTGTAAATGTACCGTCTGCCCTCATGTTGTAAATTCCCGCGCAAACTGTTGGCGCTATATAAATTCTGTAAAATAATAATAGTTTGTCATATAACTTGGGTATCACATTTATTGTAGCAACAGTGATGTTTTTTGTGATATACACTTTATAACCAAAAGTGTTGGGACACCTGCCTTTCTCACACACATGAACTGTATTGGCATCCCAGTCTTAGTCCGTAGGGTTCAATATTGAGTTGGCCCACCCTTTGCAGCTATAACAGCTTCAACTCTTCTGGGAAGGCTGTCCACAAGGTTTAGGAGTGTGTCTATGGGAAAATTTGACCATTCTTCCAGAAGCGCATTTGTGAGGTCAGGCACTGATGTGGATGAGAAGGCCTGGCTTGCAGGCTCCGCTCCAATTCATCCCAAAGGTGTTCTATCGGATTGAGGTCCACAAGGTCTTGCAAGGTCCACAAAAACATGGATGAACGAGTTTGGAGTGAAGGAACTTAAATGGCCTGCACAGAGTCCTGACCTCAACCTGATAGAACACCTTTGGGGTGAATTAGAGCGGAGATTGAGAGCCAGACCTTCTCGTCCAACATCAGTGCCTGACCTCAAAAATGCGCTTCTGGAAGAATGGTCAAACATTCCCATAGACACACTCCTAAACCTTGTGGACAGCCTTCCCAGAAGAGTTGAAGCTGTTACAGCTGCAAAGGGTGGGCCAATTCAATATTTAACCCTACGGACTAAGATTGGGATGCCATTAAAGTTCATGGACGTGTAAAAGCAGGTGTCCCAATACTTTTGGTAATATAGTGTATGTGTTTTGGGGATTTATATTTCACACTTTAATTTTTATAGTTGAGTATTTATAGCACAGAGTAGGGAGTTTACTTTTTGTGAACACATTTATTTTTCCAGGACATACACTTCAATGAAATGAGAATGTCTTGCAGAACAGCTGATATGCTAAGGAGTAAGCACAGCTCATCGATTTAATTCTGATGTGTTAGACTGAAACAGGCTGGGTGGGGGTGGAGGGGAGACACCCCCCTGATGTTCTTTTTTTTTTTTTTTTTTTTTACAGAATAGGTTGTTATTCTAACATTACCATCACAGTTATAAGTGCTTTGTTTGGATGTTAATAGTGCTTAGCGGGGTTCTTCTTTAAGCATTCAAAAAGAATACTCACTTAACAAGACAATTATTCATGGCGGCCCTGCCACCCCACCAAGACCGGCGGAGAATAATGCTCGCTGGAGCTGATTGATGATTTAAGCGCTGCAAACGTTATTGGTTTCGGGTTCAAGCTGAGAAAAATTGAAGCTAAAGAAAATGGCATCTGATCTATCCAGTCGCTCAAAAAAGCAGTAAATCATTACAGAGCATTCCTCCGGGTCCAGAGTCAGCCATCGATCTGAACTAAAAAGGCTGAAATTTCACAATCACCACAAAACAGAACCTGCAAGAATAAGAGTTCCTTACTTTTACCTTGTATACCCAAATCCACACACTCCTTCAGTGGCTACTTGATCGATCGTTATGTTTTGCTAAATGTACCTGCTGAATATGTGTTTCTACAATGACTCCTCCACCCCCACTGCTGGGCCCCGGATTATGCAGTTTCTTTAAAAGGGCCTCTGCCATTATATAACACCCCTGTGATCAGGCTGTCATTGAAACAGTTATTTCCTGATTCAAACACTGTAATCAATCACAGAGCCATGAGGACACCCTGGGGTGTATTTGTAAAAAAAATCAAAGAGTTATTTGTCCTGTGAAAACGCATGTACATTTCTTCTGCATGAATGCTATCATACTATTTTCTCTCCAGGTCTTCATAAAATGAATCAGGAAAATAGTGCAAAATGGCCACTAGATGGAGCAGATAATCAAAAGGAAATAAATATTTATTTACTATAACTAGCTCCACCTAGTGACCATAATGCAGTATTTTTCTGATTCACTCTACTCTTTCTAAATGAAAATGTGTTTCTACAATAACCCCTTCACCAAGACTGCTGGGCCATCAGCTTTAAAAGGGGCTCCTTCATAAGTCCTTCATAAGTTAGAACACCTGTGTAATCAGTCTCTCTTGATTCAAGCACTGCAAATCAGTTCCAGAGCAACAATGACACCCTGGGGTGTACTTATATGAGAAAAAAAAAATCATAGAGTTAGTCACCTTGCGAAAATGCATGTACGTTTGTTCTGTGTGAATGTTATTAGGCTATTTTTTCTCTAGGTTGAATGTTCTTCATTGAGTGACTCAGAAAAATAGCATTGGCACAAGACAAATGTACATGCAGTTTTACTGAATAAAGCTCTGCACACATATTACATCCCCATCTAAACTTGGTTCGGATCAATCTTGGAGGACTGTGATGGGCTGATGCAAGAGAGGAAGAAAAGGAGAACAAGGGAGAGTAGCAATCCTGCATGTGGGGAAAAGCCTGGGTTGCTGGCTGAATGGAACCCTGCCATAGCTGACCACAATCGGGTGAGACCTCAGAGAAGCAATAATACTGCTTACCACACAGGACCTCATAGACCGAAAACGAACAAAGAATGAGCTGAGGAGGCAGATCGCAGAGAACCCCTTCTTCCAGCAGAGGTAGGAGAGGGCTAGAACTGCCATGCATCTCCCTGCTGAACAGGAAGTGGGTCCTGAGACTCCCTGGCCAATTTAGTCTCCTGATTGGCCGGACAGAAAAATCAAGAAGACAATAGCGTATATTAATTTGCTATTGTAATTCAACTGGGTGGGCTCAGGGTGCAGTGCTCTGCACCACAAGCCCACCCATTTTTGAAGCCAATTAGAGTCTCAGGCTCTAATCATGTGCTTAAAAAAAAAAAACCCCATTGGAATCCATGCGTCCGTCTCCCTGCATGTAGATTAGGGGCTGGGTGCATGGATTAGAGGCCCTGCATGGACAGGCCGCCACTATATCCAAGTAAAATGTTCTGTGCAAAAATGTTCCCATTCATAAATCCAAAAAGTTGATCAAACATATCAAATCCAGTTCTTAATAAAGTGTTCCATGTGCAGTGCACTATATCTTTTCCTTCTTAATCCAAACTGTGATCCCTCCTTCCGCTGTGACCCACAGTGACAGTATTCCTGTTATGGAGTCCCCGTTTTGTACTGTTCATCTACACACTTCAAAGGGGGAGCCTTCACCTTGAAGTCTTAGTGCAGAGTTAGTTCCCCTTATTTTCAAGTTTACAGTTACTGGACTATCCAAATTCTACCCCCCAAAAATGGATGGATTATCTCGGTACCCATGGATTACAAAAGCATAGTTAAAAAAATCATAGAATTTTATTTCAACAAATATATTAAAAGGAGACATATGCCCATATACAGTACAGTGCCTTGAAAAAGTTTCCACATTTTGTCATGTTAGAAACAAAAAAAGTAAATGTATTTTATTGGGATTTTATGTGATAGACCAACACAAAGTAGCACATAATTGTGAAGTGGAAGAGAAATGATAAATGGTTTTCAATTTTTTTTTACAAGTAAATGTAGCACCCTGGAGTTTAGTCAGGAAGCTCCTCACAAATGTACTTGCCAAGAGTAGTTATCTTGGACGATTGATTGGGATCTATTGATTTCCCCCTAAGCTTGTCCTTGTTGCACTTTTCTCTTCTACCACTAGGTGGTGGGTACTTGGCAGTACTAGATAGGAGAAGGGCAATGGGCAGAGGTTTTCTTTAAGCTCTTGGCCTGCTGGGAGAGCCTATATTCAGGTGAGGTCAGGTGATCTGTGTTCTGTGCCACCCGGACTGTCGTCTGCCCCGGGGCTGCTAGGCCGGAGATTGGGCCTATCCCAGGGGCATTTGACTGCCAGGCTGTGTGAGGGCCAATCCAGAAGTGAGAGGGCAACGCAGGGTTGGGACTGCAGCTTGCAGTCTAACCAAAAGTGACGGTTCGGTCGGCCAGAGAACCTGTTAGTGGTCAGAGGTAGAAGGGAAGCTGTCGCCACAAAGGGACCAATCACCTTTACCAGGGACCACAGTGAGTAACTGAAGTAAGTACCAGAATCATATTCTCACTGAGAATCGGGAAACTTCAGGCGGTGATCAAGTCAGGGACCCAACCAGTGGAGGAGACACTTGCAGAGCAGCCTTGTGTGTCAAGCTAGGGACCAAGCCAGTTATCAGGGGTGAAGCTTGAAAAGTATCTGGAGTGCCAAGCTAGGCACCCAGCAGAGAAGCGGGGGTGACGCTTGACGGGATACCACTGCAAACCTTGGAGGAGCTCAAGGGATTCATAGTCAGTGAATCAGTGGGTCTAGTGAGAAATCAGGAGCTCAGTATTGAAAAACTACAAGGAGCAGTCGTAGTGGAGCTGAAAGAACTGATACGTTTGAGTTAGGCCTGTTTCTATAGGAGACAGCAATCCTGCACGTGCAGAAGTGGCACCTTGCTGGGTCCTTTCCCTGAACAGCTGTTCTCCTATTGAAGTCTCAGAGTCTGCCAATTGAGTTTGCAACTATTTAAGGGTGTACTGGCCCAAACCCTCTTTCCGACAAAATATATAAAAGGACTGTCAAAAGAAATAAAACCTCTTTTACATCCAAGAAGTGTCTGGCACCCAGTGCACTTTCACCATCTTTGCACCCACTATGCCTCACAACCCACCCACATATTGAAGGATGTCAGCTATCTTGGGCCTTGGGGGTTTCCATTAGACCAAAAGAGGTAGAAGACCTTGCTACATAAATATGTGCAAAGTGTGACATGCAATTGTATTCAGCCCCCTTTACTCTGATACCGCTAACTACAATCTAGTGTAATCAATTGCCTTTAGATAGCCATAAGAAGTCATGTGGGAGACACAGAAAACATGTGGAAGAAGGCGCTCTGGTCAGATGAGATCAAAATTTAACTTTTTGGCCTAAAAACAAAACGCTATCTGTGGCAGAAAACTAACACTGCACATCACCCTGAACACACCATCTCCACCGTGAAACATGGTGGTGGAAGCATCATGTTGTGGGGATGCTTTTCTTCTGCAGGTTCAGGGAAGTTGGTCAGAGTTGATGGAAAGATGGATGGAGCCAAATACAGGACAATCTTAGAAGAAAACCTGTTAGAGTCTGCAAAAGACTTGAGACTGGGGCGGAGGTTCACCTTCTAGCAGGATAACGACCCTAAACATACAGCCAGAGCTACAATGGAATGGTTTAGATCAAAGTATATTCATGTGTTAAAATGGCCCAGTCAAAGTCCAGACCTAAATCCAATTGAGAATCTGTGGCAAGACTTGAAAATTGCTTTTCACAAACGCTCTCCATCCAATCTGACAGAGCTTGAGCTATTTTGCAAAGAAGAATGGGCAAAACTTTCACTCTCTAGATGTGCAAAGCTGGTAGAGACATCCCCAAAAAAGACTTGCAGCTGTAATTGCAGTGAAAGGTGATTCTACAAAGTATTGACTAGCCATACTTTTCAGATATTTGTTTGTAAAAAAAAATTGAAAACCATTTATCATTTTCCTTCTACTTATGTGCCACTTTGTGTTGGTCTATCACATAAAATCCCAATAAAATACATTTACGTTTATGGTTGTAACATGACAAAATGAGGAAAATTTCAAGGGATATGAATACTTTTTCAAGGCACTGTACATTTGACATGTCCTTTAAGATAAACCTATGCCCACGGTCACAGGGATCAGAAGTATTTGGCATCTAGTGACCAGCTAAATCTAGATCAGACCATGCCTGTGAGCTCCCTAGAGTCCAGACGTAGCCATGTAAATGACTATAACTTATACTGGGTACACAATATTCCATACCATAGAATATTTATGGAAATGTATGAAAATAAGTCCAAGAAATGTATGCATGATGAATATGGAACAAATAATTGAAATACATTCAAATGAGAGGCTCAGATTATCTTGCTGCATGGTGCTCTCTTAGATTTTCTTAATTCATTGTTTTCCGCCAGCATGAATAAAGCTTTTACAACCTTGTGCTTTTCTGCCCTCCTGTCTTCCATATCTGCTCATTCGAGGAGATGGAGAATTTCCTAGTGGGTCAGGGATCTCCATGTGGATAATCATATAATAACTCTGTGTAATGTTATGTAATACAATATTATGCTACATAACGTAATAATACAAAGGCAGAGAGGTCTGTTCTAGTCATTTACTCCCAATGCTTGTACTTCCCCCTATACTTTACAAAAAAAAATCTACAGGAAATATCAACCTTTAACCACTTAAGCCCCGGACCATTTGGCTGGCCAAAGACCAAAGAACTTTTTGCAATTCGGCACTGCGTCGCTTTAACTGACAATTGCGCGGTCGTGCGACGTGGCTCCCAAACAAAAAGGACGTCCTTTTTTCCCCCACAAATAGAGCTTTCTTTTGGTGGTATTTGATCACCTCTGCGGTTTTTATTTTTTGCGCTATAAACAAAAAAAAGAGCGATAATTTTGAAAAAAAGAAATATTTTTTCATTTTTTCTATAATAAATATCCCCAAAAAATATAGAAAAAAACATTTTTTTCCCTTAGTTTGGGCCGATACGTATTCTTCTACATAATTTTGGTAAAAAAAAAAATCGCAATAAGCGTTTATTAATTGGTTTGCACAAAAGTTATAGCGTCTACAAAATAGGGGATAGTTTCATGGCATTTTTATTAATAATTTTTTCTTTACTAGTAACGGCGGCAATCAGCGATTTTTATCGTGACTGCGACATTATGGCGGACAGATTGGACACTTTTGGCGCTATTTTGGGACCATTGACATTTATACAGCGATCAGTGCGATTAAAAATGCATTGATTACTGTGTAAATGTGACTGGCAGTGAAGAGGTTAACCAGGAGGGGTTCCTGAAGGGGTTAAGTGTGTCCTAGGGATGTTTTCTAAATGTAGGGAGGTGTGATCAGTGTCAGTGTCACTAGGCAGAATGGGGAAATGCTTGTTTACATCAGCATTTCCCCATTCTTCCTCTCTATGAGACAATCGCGGGTATCCCCGCGGACATTGAGTCCGCGGGACCCGCGATCACACTCACGGAGCTCGTGGCAGTATCGCACGCACGCCGCCGGCGTCCCTTATAGGGACGTACCTGTACGCCCATTTGCCTGTCTGTGCCATTCTGCCGACGTAAATGTTCGTGTGGCGGTCGGCAAGTGGTTAAATAATTTTCGTTTCTCAGGGAACCTCTTCTACATCTCTAGCTCACAATCCAATTACGTGGTCAGTAAGTTGTAAATATAATAATTAAAAAGTTACATTCAGGTTGAAAAAAGGCGCAAGTCCATCTAATTCAACCAGTAGAAATGAATAAAAAAAATAGAAAATCTTCATATACAGAATTCTATACTCACAGTTGATCCAGAGGAAGGCTAAAACTCCTATAAAAGCATGATTCAATTTGCTCCAGGAGGAAAGAATACATTCCTTCCTGTTCCCCCGGACACAATAAAATATTGCCTGGATCAACAATCCAGGGATTGTACATAAATGAATAAAGACAGAGGCATAACTAGAACCTTCAGGGCCCCGGTGCAAGAAACAATGAAAGGCGCCCACCAGGGGCGTTGCTAGGTCTACACAAGATCTGGGGCTAGAGCCATAGCAGCGAAGTAAAAAAAGCCATACGCTTGGGCAGGCATACACATGTATATAATATACACGTGTATGTGGATATAGGGATAGATATACAGTATATATATAGATATATATATATATATATATATCTATATATATAATATTGTTACATATCTGAGTGCCAATCCCTCTTACATCAGAGTCCCCAGAACCCCCCCCCCATTACATCAGGGTCCCCAGATAGACTCCCCCCATACATCAGGGTCCCCAGAGAGCCCCTCCTTACATCAGAGTTCCCAGAGAGCCTCCCTACTTACATCAAGGTCCCCACAGAGCCTCCCCCCATACATCAGGGTCCCCAGAGCCCCCCCCTTACATCAGGGTCCCCAGAGCCCCCCTCTTACATCAGGGTTCCCAGAGAGCCCCCCTTACATGAGGGCCCCCAGAGAGCCCCCCTTACATGAGGGTCCCCAGAGAGCTCCTCCTTACATCAGGGTCCCCAGAGAGCCCCCCTTACATCAGGGTCCCCAGAAAGCTGCCCCCCTTACATCAGGGTCCCCAGAAAGCTGCCCCCCTTACATCAGGGTCCCCAGAGAGCCTCCCAATACATCAGGGTCCCCAGAGAGCCCCTCTTAAATCAGGGTCCCCAGAGCCCCCCCTTACATCAGGGTTCCCAGAGAGCCCCCCTTACATGAGGGTCCCCAGAGAGCCCCCCCCCTTACATCAGTGTCCCCAGAGAGCCCCCCCCCTTACATCAGGGTCCCCAGACAGCTGCCCCCCCTTCCAGAGGTTCCCCTGTACCTGGCTGGTCTCCACTGTGCACCTCCAACCCCCAGCACATCTCTGGATCCCCCACCTGGGGGGAGGTGGGAGGCGGCTGCTCTATGGTGTCTGCGGGCCACTGGATCTCCCTGGGGCTAGTAGTTCTCTTTGTTCTCTCTGTATACAGTGGAGAGGGGAGGGGCCTCTGACACGACCAGGTATCAGCAAGAGTGTAGAAGCAGAGCGACTCAATTGTAAACTGAGTGATGCAGGTACATGCCCGGGGCAGAGGCCCCTCCCATCTCCACTGTATACAGTCGGGAAGAGAACTACTAGCCCCAGGGAGATCCCGCCGCTCACGGGCACTATAGAGCTGCCGATCACCACCTCCCACCTCCCCCCACCGCATACTAAATTGACAGAGCAAGGGGGAGAGACACAGGAAGCACCAACCTGAGTGTAATGTATTAGATTCGATTTATTGGCAAAGTAAGTAATGCACTTAGGCGCTTCCTGTGTCTCTCCCCCTTCCTCAATCTGTTTACAGAGCTGGCTTTTCTCTGAGGACAGCTGCCTCCTGCCACCTCACCCTAAGAACTGTTGCTGTATGGACTATTGAGCCGTTATTGCTCTCATATTGCCTGCTATATTACTCTAAGTACACAAATATTTGTGCTTACATTTTTTTCTTTTAATTAATACTAAATTGACAGCCAGAGGTGCAGGGGGAGATGCCGGGTCTTGGGCCCCCCCCCACAGCGGCAGAACGCAAGGGCCCAGTCGCAAGTGCGACTGCCGCGACCCTGAAAGTTCCGCCACTGAATAAAGACTGATATATTTAGTATATTTGACACACAGAGCAGAAAGTTAAGTTAAGTTATTTTTTTAACTTTCACCTACGATAAAAAAAAAAAAATTCAGTAACAATCATAAAATGGAATAATAATAGCCAAAAAAGATACACCAACAGTGAAAGCTGTAGTGTCCCGTACATTGGTGGTGAGCAGAAAAGTGCCTTATTACATTGGTAGTTGGTGTAGTGGTCCTATACAGTGGAGCACCCATCCTCCTGTACCGTACCAGGTCACATACCCTCAACATGGAGGGGTGCTTCTGCCCCACAACCCTGAGCTGTGGTTGTGGGGGCCTGCGGGCAGGGGGCTTATTGGAATCTGGAAGCCCCCTTTAACAAGGCCCCCAGATCCCGCCCCCATGTGAATGAGTACATACCTCCCCATTAAAGCGGTGTTCCGCCCAAAAAAAAATTAAAAGCCAGATGCTACACATACTACTGGCTTTTAACAATAGGACACTTACCTGGCCTGGAGTCCAGCGATGTCGGCCCCGCAGCTGATGTTTCCATCAGCTGTCAGGTGCTGCCGCCTCCGTTGTGTGTAAGGGAACCCAGCAGTGTAGCCTTATGGCTTCACGCCGGGAACCCTACTGCGCATGCGCGAGGCCCCGCTCCTCTCTCCTACTGGCCTGTCGACAGGGAGAGGAGGAGGGAGGAGGAGGGAGCCCCGCGGTGATGTCAGTGATGCCAGACTCCTGAACGTGGGAGCAGGATACCTGTCAAGGTATCCTGTCTCCCCCCCCCCGAAAGGTGTCAATTGTGGCAAAGGAGGGGGAGAGGAGACAAATGAGCAGAAGTTCTACTTTTGGGTTTTCAAAAAGAAATAAAAAACACACACACAATTCCTTTATTAACAATAAAAAAACAATGTCCCTCAATGTAGATCCATCGTCAATAACGACGCCTGCGGCACTCGTCAGACCCAAAGTAAATGCCACACCAGCGACGAAGGCTAATATGCCATATGCCTGATCTGCCATCTGACAGTTCTTAAATAGGTAAGGGATACCGCCCCCATGTGACATCACTGACCCAGCATGCACCGGTGATGTCACACGAGGCGGTGCCAGCATGTGATGTCGCCAGGTGGCTCCGCCCCTTGCCTATTTAAGAACTGTCAGATGGTGGATAGCCATTCACATGGGAAGGGAGGGCTGTGATCTGGGGCCCCCCTTGTTAAAGAGGGCTTCCATATTCCAATAAGCCCCCTGCCTGCAGACCCACACAACCACAGCCCAGGGTTGTCAGGAAGAGGCCCTTGTCCCCATCAACACAGGGACAAGGTGCTTTGGGTTGGGGGGGCAGAGGTCTCCTGCCCCAAAGCACCTCCCACCATGTTGAGGGCATGTGGCCTGGTATGGTTCAGAAGGGTGGGTGCTCGCTCATACCACCCCTTTCCTGACCTGCCAGGCTGCATGCTTGGATAAGGGTCTGATATAGATTTTGGGGGGACCCCATACCCATTTTTATGGCCAATAACTTGCAAATAAGCCTTCAAAAATGGGGACGTTCGTGGATTGGGTCCGAACTTTTGCGATGTTCGAGAGTTCTGGAGCAAACCGAACTGGGCGTTGTTCAGCCCATCTCTTGTTAGAAATATTTTTTTTTCTAGGGACCCTAGGGCAGCCATTCTCAACCAGGGTTCCACGGAACCATAGGGTTCGTCTAGCTGTGGCTAATTGATCTCCAATCTAATTGTGTTTGCATAGTTCTGGGACAAACACAACTTGGCAGAGTCATGAGCATGACATCAGAAATCTTTTTAGTTGTCTGCAAGAGTGGTATTCTAAGTACTAATGTAAAGGGGGCATTTGTCTTACTTACTACCAATGTGAGGGACATTCTTCCCATAGATCCCCAATAAATTGGTTTTAGCAGGGGGTCCCTCAGACCTCAAAATTCAGAGGTGGGGGACTCGAGTCACATGACTTGACTCGAGTCGGACTCGAGTCACCTGTTTGAGGACTTGCGACTTGCTTGACAAAATTAAATAAATGACTCGACTTGACTTTGACTTGCCACTAATGACTTGCGACTTGACTTTGACTTGGGCTATTTGACTTGCAATGACTTGCAATGACTTGGCACCACCAGTGCCGTGTCAAGAAAAAAGCACTAAGCAGTTTTGTTAATGTTGAAAATGAAACAAAACCTTTCCTGAAAACTGACTTTTAACTAATTTTAAGGATGGAAATGGGGTAGATCAGTATTTTGACTTAATTTGTGACTTGACCAAAATAAATGACTTGACTTGACTTGCTTGACTTCTAGCAGGGACTCGACTTGACTTGCTTGCTTTTCGCCACAGTAACTTGGGACTTGCTTATGACTTGAAGGTTAAGACTTGAGACTTGCTTGTGACTTGCACATGTGTGACTTACCCCCATGTCTGTCAAAATTATACCAAGGGTTCCTTTGAGATAAACAGGTAGAAAAATGATGCTCTAGAGGAACTTCAAGGATCCACGGAGCCCTGGTTAGGTAACTCTGATGTAAAATAACTGTTAAGCCTTGTGCACATGGGTTTCAACTTGTATAACAACCACGATCCTTCAATCACCTTCCTGTGAGCCCAGCCTATCATGAACACACCCCCTGAGGTTACCTCACCACATGTGCCTGGGCTCACAGTACAACAGAGGGAAAAATGTGCTGGTTTCATTACCTCAGAGTCACTCCTTGGAGCATTAAAGACTAAACAACGTCTGTATGAGACATCAGGAGGTCATGTGGCACATTGCATCACATGGCTGGCTAAAAGAAAACTGCATTTAAGTTATGTACAGTGTAAGGGGAATTAAAAAAAAAAAAAAAAGCATGTCAGATGGTGGGGGCAGCTGCAGCCATGAGTGTGGCATAATTTTTTACAGCTGGAAATTGGCTGGTCAGTAAAAGCTATCCAAGTGACTCCACAACCACATGATCACTTTTACAGTAGAGAGATGAACCACCCCTGACCATTCCTCCAAACCCCCCACCCCCCCACCCCAATACCCAGAGGAGATGGACGAAAATCTGTTCCCTAATCTTCTCTGTGACTAGTGAACCCTCGGAGCGGTCATTCTTCAGCTACTGTAGCCAGAGAAGCAGCTTATCAAGAGCTGTGCTTAAGCGCTTCAATACCGGGCAATTTCACACCCTTCCTGCCCAGGCCAATTTTCATCTTTCAGCGCTCTCACACTTTGAATGACAATTACATGGTCATACAACACTGTACCCAAATGAAATTTTTTTTTTTTTTTTTTTTTTAACTTTCAATATGTTTTTATTGTCAATTACATCATACATTTTATGCATTAACATATTGGAATGCACAGGAGGGAATGCCTCCTCGAACCAAAGGACATAAAGGTTACGATTCGAGAAATAAAACAACATAAAACATACGGTTTCTCATCTTTAAAGGCTTTTGGTGGGGTAAACCTGAGATATATTCGTATCTATGTTTTAGAAATACAATCTCCAAGCGTTTTCGATAAAACCTCACGGGAACTTTCCCCTACCCCGGCACCCCTGACGGGATCTAGCTGTGCCAGGTGGGGAAAAACCCCCTACTTCTCCTATGCCCATTAGGTTGGAGCCCTCAGGAATGTTGAGGGACTATGAATCCCCGTGGGCTAGGTAGTGTACCGTATGTTAGCTGCATATTGAATTGCCACCAGTTAGCTAACTGATGTGAGATAGAAGACAGGAGAAAGAGTTAAAAGAGAGAGAGAGAAGAGTGAGGAGGGAGGGGGGGTGGAGGGGTCTTTCCAGGTGGGTGAGGGGGGAGCAGGAGTACATCTGTGTGTCTCTCAGATTAAGGCAGTATGAATTCGTCTATGTGTGGGTTAGGGGTTGTTGCGTGCCTGAACCCCTGGTATGAGGGAGGTTCCCATGTATTGGGCCCAGGGTTCCCATATTGTTTGGAATTTCTTAGAGGTGTTTGTCAGGATGCTCGAAAGTTTTTCTTGAGCCATAATCCATGACACCTTCCTTTTTACTGCGTTGAACGAGGGCCTTGGTTGTTTCCATGCTTTGGCAATTGAGATTTTGGTGCCCAATAATATAAAGTTGATCAATGTTTGATTAGCCTTAGAAATTCCAGAAAGGTTAGCGTTGAGAATAGCCACCTCTGGGGACCTAGGGATCTGGCAAGTCGTCACCTTGTATATCATAGAGAAGACTTTTCTCCAAAAAGTGCGTATTTTGGGGCATTCCCACCAAATGTGGGCCATAGTGCCCAGGTGTTGACATCCTCTGAAACATAATGGGTTCGCTGAGGGATAGATTGCTGCCAACCTGGTAGGGGTTAGGTACCATCTGGTAATCAATTTGATACTTGCCTCCCTCAAGGAGATGTTCTGGATCCCCTTAAAGGATTTAGTAAGAGCAGCTTGCCAGATCTCTATGTCCCTGCAGCATTGGAAGTCAGATTCCCATGCCTTCATATATGTGGTTTTGTCTGTAGGGCAAGTGAGGGCCGCATATATCACTGATATGCCTCCCCTCTGCTCCATGGCTTGTCCGCACCAATGTTCGTATACTGTGAATTTAGGGGGGAGCGGTTTCTCTTTCCAAATAGAGTGGAGAAAGTGAGTGATTTGGTAAAAGCGGAATCGTTCCGATTCCGGGAGGTCCAGGTGTTTGATACAGAATTTGAGGGTGATTGGTCCATTGGGAGTGAAGAAGTGCCCTATCCGGTATAGCCCTTTGTCCAACCACCATTTGAATGCTGAGATGTCAAGTCCAGGTGGGAAGTCAGGGTTGTGGAATAGGTGAGCTAGGGGTCGACCCGTGGAGACCAGAGCCGTGGAGTGCCGTAGGGAGTCCCAAAGGGCGCAGGAGTGGGATAGAGTGGGTGATAGTATGGGCGGTCTAGATTTAGGTGGGCACCAAAGTATGTAGTCTATCGTGTGTTTGGGGATGGCTTGTCTTTCTATATTCACCCAGTCTGGTTTTTCGTAGCGAGAGTAAATTGAGGACAGTTGGGCCAATCTGGCAGCCAAGTAGTATTTACGTAGGTTTGGGAGACCCAGCCCTCCCTTGCGTCCGTGAAGGAAGAGGGTACTCTGAGGGATACGATAACCTTTCTTACCCCAAATATATCGGAGAATTTTACTCTGCAAAGCTCTTAGGTGATCTTTCCTGATTGGGATAGGGAGGGAGCGAAAGAAGTAGAGGAGCCTGGGGAGTAGGGTCATCTTAACGGAGTTGATCCGACCCAGCCAGGATAGCTCGTGTTTTGACCATGAAATAAGGTCTGCCTCTAGTTTCTTGAAGAGTGAAGGATAATTTTGCGCATAAAGCGTTTCCGTCTTGGCCGTCAGTGTGATTCCCAGGTAGCTAATGGATGTGTCGCCCCATTTGAAGGGAAAGGATTGTTTTAGAGAGTCAACTGTTTGTGGCGGTAATGAGACATTAAGAGCTTGAGATTTGGTGAAATTGACTTCGAGTCCAGAGATTTTAGAAAAGTTCTTTAACACTAGGCAGAGATTAGGTAGTGTAGTGAGGGGGGAAGTCAGGAAAAGGAGGATGTCGTCGGCGAAGAGCCCACATTTGTGCATCTGGTCTCCACAGGTCACCCCTTTTATGTTCGGGTTATGTCGAATGGCGATTGCTAAGGTTTCTATGGCTATTGCGAAGATTAGGGGGGATAGAGGGCACCCTTGTCTAGTGCCCCGTAAAATGTCTATTGGTTTGGAGTAATGGCCTTGGATGCGTATTTGGGCCTTTGGTTGTGAGTAGAGAGCATGCAGAAGTCCCAGAAAACGGCTACCGAATCCCCATCTCTCCAATATAGTGAAGATGTAGTGCCAGGAGACCGTGTCAAAGGCCTTCTGCAGGTCTAAGGATAGAAGGAATCCCGATTGGTGAGGCCCCCCTGTCCAGTTAGTTTGAAGAATCGAGGTGATATCTATCGCCCTCCGTATTTGGTCAGGTCCCTGTCTCCCGGGTATGAATCCTACCTGGTCCTTATGTATATATTGTGTAATAAAAGAGGACAACCTGTTAGCCATTATTTTGGTAAGTATTTTTAGGTCATTATTTATGAGTGAGATCGGTCTGTAGTTGCTAACGTCTTCGTGATTTTTGCCAGGTTTGGGTATGACCGTGATTAACGCGGTGTTGAGATGGATGTCTAGGGGGTTTCCATTGGTTTTGGAGTTGAAGAAGGAGGTCAGGTGAGGTGCCAGAATGACTGCAAAAGACTTGTAGTATGCTACAGAAAGGCCATCCGGACCCGGAGCTGATCCCCCTCTAAGGTCTTTTATGACCCCCAAAACCTCCTCCTCAGAGATGGGTATTTCCATCTTTTGTTTGTGGGCCTCTTTTAGGGAGGGTAGGGGGACACCTTCCAGAAACTGAGGGATTAAGTTCGCGTTTGGTGTATTTGTTTGGCTATATAAAGTAGAGTAAAAACCCCGAAAGGCATCTAGAATCTTGGAAGGATTGGTCGTGGGGGGTTGGCCATTTACTCTGAGTTTGGGGAAGGCATGGGTTCTGATGGGGGGAGACAGTTTTTTAGCCAGGAGGGGACCTATTTTGTCTGCCTGAGTGTAGAATTTTTGTCCATTCCAGCGAATGGCCTTTTCAGCCTTAGATGTGAGTGCTAGATTGAGATCAATTCTCGCTCTATCGAGAAGGGAAACAGGGGTCTTGGAGGGGTCCCTTTTGTGGGAAGCTTTCAGCGTGGTGTATTTCTTTTCCAACTTAATTAGGTCTGCTTTTTGTGCTCGTTTGGTTTGAGTGGCAATCTGGATGAGTGTACCTCTTATAAACGCTTTATGTGCAGCCCATAATGTTTCTGGAGAAATGTCCTCTGATTTATTGAGTTTAAAATATTCTTTAAGGGCTTTTTCGAGTTCAATGACCTTGATGGGGTCAGATAATAGTGACTCATTCAGTCTCCAGTGTCCCCTGGATCCGCCCAGGGGGCCCGTTTTGAGTGAAATGGTCACTATGGAGTGGTCCGAGAGGGCCGACTCCCTGATTTGTGCTTTGTGGATCAAAGGGAGTAGGGAGGATGGGGTTAAAATGTGGTCAATCCTCGCATAGGTATTATGAGGGGGAGAGTAATGGGTATAGTCCCTTTTGTTGGGGTTAAGTTCCCTCCAAGTGTCAGTTAAGCCGTGGGCATGGATTGTTTTGGCGATCCTGAGGCTCTCTTTGGTGGGTCGTGTTAGTTGAGTCAGAAGGGGTTTAGACTTGTCCAATCCCTGATCGAACGCTGCGTTCGAGTCTCCGCCAAAGATGACCGTTCCTTCCAATTTCTGAGCGAGGCTGCGCAGTAGGGAGTCAAAAAATTTTGCTTGTCCTCTATTTGGGGCATAGTAGGAGACCAGGGAATACAGGTGGTCCCCCACTGTTCCCTTGACCAGGAGGAACCTGCCCTCCGGATCAGCGAATTCAGACAGTTTTACAAAATTAAGATGTTTGGAAATTATGATTGCAACTCCCTTAGTTTTGTTGTCTGCGCTCGCTAAGAAAAACTGTGGGAAATGAGGGTGGAGATACTTAGGGCTATACCGGGAGGGGAAGTGTGTTTCTTGCATCATAATAATGTCTAGCTTGAGATGCTTATAATAATCGAGGACCTTTCTCCTCTTAATCTGGGAATTGATTCCCTGGACATTGTGAGAGGCTATGTGGAGTTCAGCTGTAGGGTCGTTAGCCATGGAGCAGTTGGAGTGTAGTGCAATGGCCCTCACTTACCCTTTGGTGCTTGGGAACCTGGACTTTAGGATGATGATCGTAGATTCTTCTTGGCGGGAAGATATCAGGAATTCCCGTGGGTGAGTGTGTGGAATCTGAAACACAAGATGTGGTTAGGCACAATGTATTGATTGGGGATGAGGGGTGGGGGTGCAGGATAGAGAAGAGAAGGTCTCCTATAGAAGAAAGAAAAGACACAGGGAAGGAGAAACCCCCTATGTCTTCTAGAAAAAAATTTGAGTATGTCTGGCCCATCTGGGCTCAGACAGCCTAGCCCCCAGAGACCTTCGGGTGTCTAGGGGTTAGGTGGGTGCGCAAGTGTTTCCTCACGAAACCGAACGCCCAACATAAAACTTGTTCCCTTACGGGAAAAAATGCTGGAAGAAAAAACAAAGAAAATTTTTGAAACCAATACTGTGGTATACCCGGTTGTCATAATAGAGTTACTAGTTAGTGGCCCTTAAACCGCCGCCCAATTTAGTATCCTCCTAGTTTGCTATTCATTTGCTATCACAGCAGAGCGTCTATAAATTAGACCTGAATAAAATCCTTAATCAAGGGGGATAAGGTCTCTCCCCCCCTCATAGATAGGCGGGAGGAAGCAGCCCCTCTCAATCTAGAGAGGCACTGCTCCCTTGAGCATAGTGGATATGTCGATGGGCTAGTTAAAATTATCAAAAAATAAAGAGGGGAAATCCGGATAAAATCCCAATCCCCCCCCCCCCTCCGGAACCAGAAAAACAAAAAACAAGTAACAAAAAGTTCTGGAAAGTCAGAAAACTTTGCCCGGTTGTGTAGCCTGCCTAGTGACTAGGCCCAGAGGATCCCCCCAGTTCCAGGGGATGGTCAAACGATCCCCACATCACAATCGGGATAGAAGAGATGCAGTTCACATCATCATTGGCTTCAGGTTTGGTTGTGGTCTTTGGCCTTCTTTGCTTTTCCTGTTGACCACAGTGGAGATTGAGGGCTGGTGGGGGTCTGTCGTTTATTGGAGTTGGTCCCGGCATTGGTCGTGTCCATCTCGGCTTCCTGGGAGATGATTTTCAGGTGCAGGAGCAATTTTTCTCCTTCTGGTAGGGAGGAGAAGGCGTAATGTTTCCCCTGGACGGAGAATTTAACCGCGAACGGGAAGGCCCACTTGTATTTTATATCTCTTTGGGTGAGAGCGAGCAGGAGGGGTTTTAGTGATCTCCTCCTTTGGATCGTAGAGGGCGACAGGTCTGCGAAGATCTGTACTGGGTGTCCCATGCATTGCACTGAGTGAGAGGACCTGGCCTTTCTCATCACTTCCTCTTTAACTGTGTAGTGGTGGGGCTTAGCGATAATATCTCTTGGGGTGCCGTCTTTTCTGGGGGGCCCTAAGGCTCTGTGTGCCCTGTCCAATTCAAGGTGTTGAGAGGAGATATTAGGGATTAGCTGTTTAATCAGGTCCTGGACTGCTTCTGGAACATTGTGAATCGTTTCCGGTAGGCCTCGGATTCTGATGTTATATCGTCTGGACCTATTCTCAAGTTCGTCAATACGAGCCATTGCTAGGTCTAGTTGATCTTGCACAGTGCTGATGTGCTGTTGATTAGTGACAGCTATAGTGTCCTCCATTTTGTGTTCGATCGCATCGATACGGGCCCCTAAATTAATAAAGTCTGCCTTCAGGTCCCCTGTAATTTTAGCTGCCGTTTGAGCCAGGCCTCTGTCCAAAAGTTCAGAGAATCTGTGGAAGAGGGAGTCTATGTGAGAAGCAGAGTCACTGGCAGGGAAGGCATATGGTGTGAGGCCTGCGTGATCTGAGGTAGATCCCTGGGGGGATAGAGGGCCTTCATAGAGGGGGTGATCCTGCAGGGATCCTGTAGAGGCTGGAGAGGGGGTCAGCAGAGGTGGGTATCCCCGCTGTCTCCCTGGAATGAAGTGAGGGGGAGTGAGGGGTTGCTCTGACCTGTAGTCCGCCGGGCCTGTGGAGCAGAGAATCTGAGGCAGAGGCTGTGCCTGTGTAGCGGCGGCCATCTTGGGCGTCTCAGCCGTTTTTGTTTGCTCCTGTTGTGGCCACAGGTTCCGTTTCACCGGGGCCCCGGGCATATGGGGGTGTAGCCTGGACCTTGGGGAGTATCACCAGGTACTTTAATCTTGCGGCGGTGCGCTGTGGTCCGTGCTGTGAGCGCCGGTCGATCGTGAGGGAGCGGAGCTCTAGGCTTTAGCGGCCATCTTGCGAGCTCCGCGCATGCCAAATGAAATTTTTATCTTTTCTTTTTTACACAAACAGAGCTGTCTTTTGGTGGTATTTAATTACCACTGGGTTTTTTATTTTTTATTGAATAAATTAAAAAAGACCTAAAAGTTTGAAAGAAAAACATGTTTTCCTCATATCTGTTATAAAATGTTTGCAAATAAATAATCTTTCTTCATGAATTTAGGCCAAAATGTATTTTGTAACATTTCTTTGGTGAAAATAACCCAAATCAGTGTTTATTATTTAATCTGTAGGAAACTTATAGAGTCCACAAACGATGGTCTATATATACAGTGTATGAATATGGATCAGTACCCCATTTCTCGGATCTCATTTCTTGAGGCCTGAAAATGTCAGGACAGTACAAATACCCCCTAATGACCCCTTTTTGAAAAATAGACAGTCCAAGGTATTTAGTAAGAGGCATAGCAAGATTTCTGAAGTTTTTTTTTTTGGAAAATGAAGAAATTAAAAGGAAAATGTTTTTTCACCTTTTTTTTCCCCCCATACTGTCACCAGTGCAGTACATCATCATCATATAACTGGTGTGGCGGTGATCAGGGACACTGACTGGTGACAGTATATAAAAAAAAAATATATATATATATATATATATATATATATATATATATATATATACACACATACATATACACACATTTTTCTAAATTTTCTTACATTTTTTTTTTACGATTTTTTTTTTAAACACACTGTGACCAGAGCAATACAGTGATCAGGTTTTTTTTTTTTTTTACACATTATGTTTGCTTATACCAGTGAACTTCACTTGTATAAGCATCCATTATTACTGACTGAAAGTTTTTTTTTAGGCCACAGCTAATCACATGGGCTGTGATTGGCCCTGTCTGTACTATGTGATTACTGTGACCAATCACAACTAGCCAAATAATTGTACACAATGGATGGCATAAAAGGAAGCCATCCATTGTTTACAATTGTCATTGGATCTGCTGTGATTGGTCACAGTGATCACATGGTACCGGCAGCAGGCTGGTGCACCGATTAGTCATCGGCTGTGTCCATTGGTCCTTTCCCGGAAGGACAAATGTCCTGCCTGGCCGTCATTTGACAATAGGCTGGGCAGGAAGTGGCTAATGAACTGCAGTGGCGGTCAGGGCAGACATTAAAGGTACCTGTCACCTGCCCATGCTATTACATAGGGCCACACATGTGAGGTATCGCTGCTAACATTGGAGTGAGAGCAATAATTCTAGGTCCATTGTTCACGATTAACTCTACACTGATAACCTGTAAAGACTTTAAAAGCATTACCTATGAATATTTTTAGGTACCGTAGTTTCTCACCATTTCACGTTTGCACGCAATTTTTAGTCTTGATATATTTGGTATCTATTTACTCAATGGAGCCCTATCTTTTATATTTTACCATAAAATGGGTATTGTGTTTGAGTGCATTAAAATTTAATTGTGTATTTTAACCTGAAAATACGTCTGATAAACTGATAAATCTGGTGAAAGTTAAATGCATCATGACTTCTGCCTTCAGGATAATTGCGATATTCCCTAAATAACACAGCAATTTAGTGTGTTTTACCTGTCACCCGCAGAAGCCTTTTAAATGACTCCAGGGAATGGCAAAGAAAAGCCGTGCTCGGTCAGGTCCCAATTTCTCCAGCATCTCCGTGACGTAATTTATGTAGAGTACGAGAACAGGGAGAATCGTCTACGTACGGGCTAAACAGGGCATACTTGTGCCAAGCGCATTAGCATAAAGACCGCATTTACAAACCGCTTTCCTCCCAGATGTAAAGTCTAGCAGCAGCAAAAGGATAAAGCGTCCTAATTAAGGTATAATAAAGAAAATATATGCATTGCACAAGCTCTGCCTGGAATAAAAAGCAACTCTAGCATGGCGAATGGGAAAAGAAATCAAACTGCTGCCATTAGTAAAAACAAGCAACAACATATCAAAGATAAAATATTTCCAGTGAAATAGGACCATAAATAATGGTAATGTTTATAAACTGATGTTAAAGGAGAAGTACAGCCAAAGCTCGTTTGGCTGTACTTCTCCTGTTGGTCAGAGGAGTGCAGTTTGTTCTGCACTTATGTGAACCGTTTTCAGCAGACAACGAGCCAGTCCAGGATGGGGAAAGATCCCAACCATATGGCACGTTTAATACAATCGTGTTTTACATTGAGCATATTATTCCCCTTCCCTCCACCACTACCGCCTGTATTTAAACTGTACCAACTTGACCATCCAAAAAAAAACATTTTGGACAACTGGTTAGCCTATAAGAGGGTTGACGTTATGCTAGTTAGGTGCGGCCCTGGGAGGGTAAGGGTTATTGCCTTTCCTGGTTGCTTTGTTTTGGCAGGTTTCCTTTGGGTATGTTATAATACTTGCTGCCCAGATAGAAGGGAAACAGAGGTTGTAACAAACACCCTGTCACATTACAAGGCAGCAAAGGTCACAAAGCAACTAGACACACATACACAATAAATATATATATATATATATATATATATATATATATATATATATATATATATATATATACACATACATACATACATACAGAGGGAGATATATATATATATATATATATACACACACATATACGCCGTATCTCACAAAAGTGAGTACACCCCTCACATTTTTGTAAATATTTTATTATATCTTTTCATGTGACGACACTGAAGAAATAACACTTTGCTACAATGTAAAGTAGTGAGTGTACAGCTTGTATAACAGTGTACATTTTCTGTCCCCTCAAAATAACTCAACACACAGCCATTCATGTCTAAACTGCTGCCAACAAAAGTGAGTACACCCCTAAGTGAAAATGTCCAAATTGGGCCAATTAGCCATTTTTCCTCCCCGGTGGCATGTGACTTAATAGTGTTACAAGGTCTCAGGCGTAAATGGGGAGCAGGTGTGGTAAATTTGGTGTTATCACTCGCACTCTCTCATACCGGTCACTGAAAGTTCAACATGGCACCTCATGACAAAACACTCTCTGAGGATCTGAAAAAAAGAATTGTTGCTCTACATAAAGATGGCCTAGGCTAGAAGATTGAAAAGACTCTAAAACTGAGCTGCAGCACGGTGGCCAAGACCATACAGCGATTAACATGACAGGTTCCACTCAAAACAGGTCTCACTATGGTCGACCAAAGAAGTTGAGTGCACGTGCTCAGCATCATATCCAGAGGTTGTCTTTGGGAAATTGACATATGAGTGGTGCCAGCATTGCTGTAGAGGTTGAAGGGGTGGGGGGTCAGTCTGTCAGTGCTCAGACCATACACCGCACACTGCATCAAATTGGTCTGCAGAAGGAAGCATCTTCTAAAGATCATGCACAAGAAAATCCACAAACAGCTTGCTGAGACAAGCATATTAAGGACACGGATTAATGGACCCATGTCCTGTGGTCTGATGAGACCAATATAAACTTATTTGGTGTGTGGCAGCAACCAGGTGAGGAGTACAAAGACAAGTGTGTCTTGCCTACAGTCAAGAACGGTGGTGGGAGTGTCATTGTCTGGGGCTGCAAGAGTGCTGCCGGCACTGGGGAGCTACAGTTCATTGAGGGAACCATGAATGCCAACATGTACTGTGACATACTGAAGCAGAGCATGATCCCCTCCCTTCAGAGACTGGACTGCAGTGCAGTATTCCAACACACCTCCAAGACGACCACTGCCTTGCTAAAGAACCTGGGGATAAAGGTGATGGACTGGCCAAGCATGTCTCCAGGCCTAAACCCTATTGAGCATCTGTGGGGTGTCCTCAAATGGATGGTGGAGGAGCACAAGGTCTCTAACATCCACCAGCTCCGTGATGTCATCATGGAGGAGTGGAAGAGGACTGCAGTGGCAACCTGTGAAGCTCTGGTGAACTCCATGCCCAAGCGGGTTAAGGCAGTGCTGGAAAATAATGGTGGCCACACAAAATATTGACACTTTGGGCCCAATTTGGACATTTTCACTTAGGGGTGTACTCACTTTTGTTGCCAGCGGTTTAGACATTAATGGCTGTGTGTTGAGTTATTTTGAGGGGACAGCAAATTTACACTGTTATACAAGCTGTACACTCACTACTTTACATTGTAGCAAAGTGTTATTTCTTCAGTGTTGTCACATGAAAAGATATAATAAAATATTTACATAAATGTGAGGAGTGTACTTACTTTTGTTAGATACTGTATATACTATATATCTACACTGCTCAAAAAAATGAAAGGAACACTTTTTAACCACTTGCTTACAGGGCACTTAAACCCCCCTCCTATCCAGACCAATTTTCAGCTTTCAGCGCTGACGCACTTTGAATGACAATTGCGCGGTCATACAACACTGTACCCAAATGAAATTTTTATCATTTTTTCAGCACAAATAGAGCTTTCTTTTGGTGGTATTTGATCACCTCTGCGGTTTTTACTTTTTGTTAAAAAAATGTAAAAAACAGAATTTTTAAAAAAAAATTATTTTTTTATATTTTGTTATAAAAAGTTTAAAACGGGTAATTTTTCTCCTTCATTGATGTACGCTGATGAGGCGGCAGTGATGGGCACTGATAGGCGGCAGTGATGGGCGGCAGTGATGGGCAGCACAGGCAGGTGGCACTGATTGGCACTTGTGGGCACTGTTAGGTGGCACTGTGGGCAGTGTTAGGTGGCACTTTTAGGTGGCACTGATGAGGCAGATGTGCCTCTTCCACTTCGGGACCGATGTCCCTGACATGTGAGCCGGTGATCGGCTTTTTTTTCTACTCACGCTGTCAGCGTGAGTAAAAAAAAAAACGATTACCGATCTTTTGTTTACAACATGTGATCAGCTGTCATTGGCTGACAGCTGATCACATGGTAAGGGGCCGGGACCGGCCCCTTACTTGGATCGGTGATCATACGAGTCTCAGTGACTCGGTGATCACAGCGTGCCGGGCGTGTGCAGGGAGCGTGCACAGAGGAGGCCGTCATATGACGGCCTCCCGGGAATGCAGGTCTGCGCTGTGGCCGTCATTCGGCCATAGCGCGGATGTCTAGTGGTTAATCAGAGTATAGCATTAAGTCAATTAAACTCCTTGGATATTGATCCGGTCAGTTAAGTAGCAGAGGGGGTTCTTAATCTGTTTCAGCTGCTTTGATGTTAATGAAATTAACAACAGGTGCACTAGATGGGCAACAATGAGAAGACCTCCAAAACAGGAATGGTTTTACAAGTGGAGGCCACTGACAATTTTTTTCCCTACTCATCTTTTCTGTTTTTCACTAGTTTTGCATCTGGCAAGGGTCAGCGTCACTACTGGTAGCATGAGGCCATACCTGGACCCTTTAGAGGTTGCACAGGCAGTCCAACTCCTCTAGGACGGCACATCAATACGTGCCATTGCCAGAAGGTTTGCTGTGTCACCCATCACAGTCTCAAGAGCATGGAGGAGAATCTAGGAGACAGGCTAGAAGAGCTAGCTGTACAGGGCCGTAGAAGGTTCCTAACCCATCAGCAGGACCGGTATCTGTTTCTTTATGCAAGGAGGAACAGGATAAGCACTGCCAGAGCCTTACAAAATGACCTCCAGCAGGACACTGGTGTGAATGTCTCTGACCAATCAGAAACAGACTTCATGAGGGTGGCCTGAGGGCCCGGTGTCCTCTAGTGGGCCCTGTGCTCACTGCCCGGCACCGTGGAGCTCGATTGGCATTAGCCATTGAACACCCTGTGCTTTTAAAAGATGAGAGCAGGTTCACCCTGAGCACACATGGCAGACGTGAAAGGGTCTGGAGAAGCCATGGAGAATGTTATGCTGCCTGTAACATCGTTCAGCATGACTGGCTTGGTGGTGGGTCAGTGATGCTTTGGGGAGGCATATCCATGGAGGGACGCACAGACCTCTACAGGCTAGACAATGGCACCCTGACTGCCATTAGGTATCAGGATGAAATCCTTGGACCCATTGTCAGACCTTACGCTGGTGCAGTGGGTCCTGGGTTTCTCCTAGTGCATGGCAATGCCCGGCATCATATGGCAAGAGTATGCAGCCAGTTCCTGGAGGATGAAGGAATTGATACCATTGAATGGCCCCCATGCTCGCCTGACCTAAATCCAATAGAACACCTCTGGGACATTCTGTATCGGTCCATCCGACACCGCCAGGTTGTACTTCAATCTGTTCAGGAGTTCAGTGATGCCCTGGTCCAGATATGGGAGAAAATACCCCCAAAACACCATCCATCGTCTCTTTAGGAGCATGCCCGACATTGTCAGGCATGCATACAAGCATGTGGAGGCAATACAACTACTGAGTACAATTGTGAGTTGCTGCAATTAAATTTCATCAAAATGAACTAGCCTGCTGCATAATTTTTTCACTTTGATTTTCGAGGTGTCTTTGAATTCAGCCGTCTGTAGGTTGATAATTTTCATTTCCATTGAACGATGTGGCATCCTTTCGTTCCTAACATATTACCCAGTCCATATCAGTATATATATTCACCATTAAATTTTTTCCCATTTAGATAAATCTTATGTGTTTTCATAGTGTTCCTTTAATTTTATTGAGCAGTATATATATATATATATATATATATATATATATATATATATATACCGTGTATATATAGAGAGAGACAGTTTTCCTCTGTTCCAACCTGCCACCATCTCAGGGTATAGTTGCACAGCTCTTTACAAATTTTAGTCTTGGAGTTGCATTGCTTTTGCTATCAATATGTCACATATTGTAGAGATCACACTTCCCCAAAAGGCCAAAAAGATTGTGTGAAATCCCTCTAGTGTATTCAATGCAGCTTATTACCATCTGTTTCCTGCTCCCCGAACCCCCAGTGCCTTCTATTAATGGAAGGCAGCCAATGGTTCCCACTGCTTTATGCATTTACAGATACAATACCTAGAGATCTGTTTCCAGCTTTTGTCTGCTGTATCAGTGGTGGGTAACACAGAGAAAGAACACCGCAGAGATGTAGTGCTCACTAACGCAAAAGTCTTTTCACACCGTTATAAAAGCCACTTCCTGCCTGTTAATGTTCCCATTCTTTGTCAGATCCTTCTTCTATCAATGCATCACTTTTACACATGCAGTGTCCTCTGAAGATTAATCTTTAGAGGTATTTGACAGGCGGTTTTGACTAATTTGTTTGAGGATTGGACACATTCAAATGTAATTTATGGGTTAAATACATTGAAAAAAAACCCTTTGAGGTCCTCCAAGATCCTTTTTTCCAGATTCTCTTTTTCCGTACTCTTTCTCCATACACTTCATTTGAGAATTTCCCTTTGGGGATTTCACCTTTAATCCCATCTTTTATAAAATCTTGATTTTCAGACACCGTTCTCGCTTGCCTCCAGCAGTTAACTGTAAATCATAAGACAAAATGGAAAACACCTTTCTCTCAGAACAGACAAATGAACAAAGACATAATTCTGCCAAAACCAATTGTTTCAGCCATATCTTCTCTGCCGTCTTCCCGCACTGAGTGCCCCATGGGGACTCAGCCGTCCACACCATTTACTGCAATTCTAGAGGTCTCTCCTTCTGTCCTGTTCTTTCATGATAAATGAACAGAGTAATAAGGGTGCTTACTAAGTGTAGTAGGGATGGTATGGCTTTGTGTCAATGAGGAACCACAGGCTGGATTTTGGGTCTAACTCCAAATTTTGTGTTACTTTAAATAGTTCATTTGGACCAAGCGGAAACAAAAGAATTATTTAAAGTAACATAAAACCTGGAGTTATGCCGCGTACACACGAGCGAACTTTACGGCAGACTTGGTCTGGCGTACTGGATTTCGTCGGACAATTCGATCGTGTGTGGGCTCCAGCGGACTTTGTTTGCTCAAAAGTTGGACGGACTTAGATTTGAAACATGTTTTAAATCTATCCGTCGAACTCGAGTCCGGTCGAAAAGTCCGCTCATCTGTATGCTAGTTCGACGGACAAAAAGCCACGCTAGGGCAGCTATTGGCTACTGGCTATGAACTTCCTTGTTTTAGTCCGGTCGTACGTCATCACGTACGAATTCGACTGACTTTGGTGGATTGTGTGTAGGCAAGTCCGTTCATTCGGAAAGTCCGTCATAAAGTCAGTCGAAAAGTCCGCCGAGGAAAGTCTGCCGTAAAGTCCGCTCGTGTGTACGCAGCATTAGGCTTTAAAGTATATGTTTAGACCAGACTTTTTTTTTGCTTTGGGTAGAGTAGAGAAGTGTTAAGCTGGCCATTATTGATCAAATTATTGATCAAATATTGCCATTTGGCCATATTAGATCAATGATGTCACCAGCATCAGGGAATCCCATGACCGTAGCTGAATATGCCTGTTATCATGTGACAGTTCTCACGGGTTTGGGCCTAACTTAGTTCATCCTGAATCATAATAACGTTGTCCAAATATGGTTATGGGGCCATATTAAGTCAATGATGTCACCAGCATTCTCTCCCCTTTGTTACAAGAAGTTGTGTAGTGGGGAATTCCATGACCACACCTGATTAAGCTGGTGGCCTGAACCTTGACTCATCCCTACTTACCAACAATCCAGCCTAAGCACTTACTAAATTTCTAGAAAAAGAAAGAGTTGTCACCAGAACAGGAGGTGAGGGGTAATCTTACATTATACAAGAAAAAAAGAGAGGGGCAAGTGGGACTTTAAATGAAGCATGTCAATTGAAAGTATAATAATGAATACATGTGAGTAGGTAAAATGATTGGATTTAATTAATAGTCAAGTCCATGATTTTGATGCATACAGTACCAATAAAGTAGTATAAATACAAACATAATCGCATGAATTGATATAAACGCATATTTAGCAGTAACAATCGAGGAAACTCAGTAGTGTAAACAAATCAATGGACATACATATATGCAATTCATAACAGAAGTACATGAATTAAAATCGCCAATCAAAATCACAAAATCGCATGAAATGAGAAAACTCAATAAAAAATTGATAAATGTCAGGGATATGATTTAGGCTTGATAGGGCATCCTTAGTTTGCGAACCCGACGCGTTTCTTGGCTTCTTGCCAGTCATCAGGGGTGGGATGCATAATTTAACTGAGGAAAACAAAAGAATATCATAAATATTGATACATGTGGAACCTCCGGCCAATAGAGAAAATCGTATCAGAAATGTCCAAATTGTCTACTTTGAATGGAAAAGCTACTTACAAAAATAGCCCAAAAAGTCAAGAGGGGTCACCAGCAATGGGATCTGTTAGGGTGTGAGATATAACCGTCTCAACCGGGGTTGAGGCAGGGCACCGACCATCCTTCCAAAGTAATTGGAGGGTGGGCCAGGAGAGACCACAGCCGACTGATTCCTGAGCCCTCAGTATATTGGTCAATGAGTTGTAAATGGGAAAATCTGCAGAAAATTGAAAAAAATATGGTGTGTCAAAGGAAGTAAAACTGGAGTAGAAAGTGTTGGATGAATGAAATGACTGAAAGAAATATGTGCTTGGTGCATATAAAAGAGTAAATGTGTAAAAAATAGGATAATAAGGGGAAATGAAATGGATGCATGAAAGTGCACATGAAAAAGGATAAGTAAAGAAACCCATAGGGAATGTGTGAAGATAGAGGATGTCCTGCACTGGGTAAATAGGTGAGAGGATGGGAATATGTGTACTGTAAGCAGAAAAGAAGATGTAAAAAATATATATTAATTACCCATGTGTTGAATAGTGGCTGCTTAACAGAGCGGTCCTTTCCCAGTGAAGCACAGTGAGGGAGTGAACCGTCAGTCTGTTGGTCCCAGCTGATATACTCTGGCCCTGGGCGGGTCCCTGCCAGCGTCATGCATGACGTCATTGGTAGCTGAGAGATGAGAGAGCAATCACAGCTGAGAGTAACTCAGTGGATGTCTACTCATCACAGCTGTAGGCGTCAGATGGAGAAAAAACAAAACCCGGCTCACACCTTGAGGTAATCTTACATTGATAGCACGTCTTTTGCCAACAACTGTATAAGTGGGGATTTCCCCTAACTTTGGAGAGATTTACCTTTTTCCTTCTGTTTTCGTCTCAGACAGAAATGAAGGGAAATCTCCCCAACAGGACACAGACTGCAAACAAGCCAAGAAGTTTAAATGATTAGACCACTTTTAGGACCATGTTTCCATGACTATGTTTAGGGTGTAACATGAAACACACACATTTCCACCACATTTCCAATTTCCTCACTTACCTGAATTGCGGGGTGCTTCTCCCTGGGGTGCCCTGTTATTGTTTGAATTTAGTGCAGCTGTACATGGCTCTGCTCACACAGCCACGTCATCTATTTACAGATCCATTCACACAGATCTATGAATGGGAAGAAATTCCTCCAGCTCCATAAAAGAAGGTCCTTAGCTCTGTACAGAACTGGGGCTGGGATGTATACAATGCAGGAACCTGTGCATTGCACCTACAACACACTGAGTGCAGTTGCAAAGCTCTGTAGGCATCAATGCAAAAATTAAACCTATTCATCCCAACCACATCACTACCTGTGTGAGTTTGCATGTTCTTGCTGTACTTGTGTGCGTTTCCTCAGGGTACTCCGGTTTCCTCCCGCACATGCTGGTAGGTTAATTGGCTCCTGTCTAAATTGGCCCTAGTCTTATTGAATGTGAGTTAGGGACCTTAGATTGTAAGCTCCTTGAGGGCAGGGACTGATGTGAATGTACAACATATATATATATATATAAAATATGAAAATTGCTGCAAAAATTGACAGCGCTATATAAGTACCTGTGATAAATAAATAAAAAAATAAAGAAAACTTTTTTTTTTTGTTTTATAAATGTGGGTACATTTATGGCATTTCTACAAAAGGTGGATCATGCCTTTAACTATTGTCTAATATGTCCAAAAGAAAAAGAAAAGAATTTAGCTTTAGATATACTTTAAACTGAAGTGTACTGAACCAGCCAAGCAGTGGACAGCCTATTTTCTCCTTGATGAAGCAGACAAATCAGCTGATCACTGTATAGCAGAATTAGAGACTGATGCTGAGAAAATAAACTTTTCATCTGTCATGGAAGAACGTGTGCCCTTTAGTTGCCGTGTGGTTACTGCCATAGTGAAATTATTGTAAGTATGCCAAGTGTATACCAAACCCACCCGTGAGCTTCCTTACGGTGGTCATACCTATAGTGACATAAAGAAAGAGGGTTGGGACTTTAAATGAGGTGTGTTTATTGTGGCTAATTGACGGAGTCAAAGTGAAACATGAACAAGTATTTATTTGTTTGCCATGATTGAGTAGGAACACTTAATAGAATCTGGTAAATGTATGGACAGAAGAACAAGTCGCGGCCTTGCAGATCTGAGCCATGGAGGCTTGGTGATGCACTGCCCAAGAAGCACTAACAGCCCTGGTGGAGTGCGCTTTAATATGAAAAGGAGGAATTTTCACCTTTAAACCATAAGCTTGAATAATCACTTGACAAATCCATTTAGAAATGGTAGATTTCGACGCTGCCTGCCCTCTTTAAGGACCGTCTGGCAACATAAACAAAACATCTGTTTTATGAATCTGAGCGGTCACTTTCAATAGACCTTGCTCGCCCTCACCACATCAAGAGAACGTAGTGACCTTTCTTCCACAGAAACGAGGTTCTGGAAAAAAATGAAGGCAGAACAATATCCTGGTTTAAATGAAAACCTTCGGTAGGAATTCAGGATGAGGCCGCAATACAACCTGATCCTTATAAATAAACCAATATGGCTCTTTACAAGAAAGAGCAGCCCACTTTGATATTCTTCTTGCAAAAGATATGGAAACCAATAAAATTGTTTTTCCCCCGTCAAGAGGACCAAGGGAATATCCCGTATTGGCTATTTCTCTAAGCCGACAGGACTAAAATTAAGTCCCAAGGGTTCAGGGGTGACCAAACTGGAGGATTAATCCGCGTTACCCCCTGAACAAATTTATGAACCAGAGAGAGTGAAGCAAGTGGTCATTGAAGAAAAGACCAATAAGGCCGACATCTGGCCTTTGATAGGCCAGTTTCATTCCTAATCTTATCTGTAGGAATTCAAGGATCCTACCTGTGACATATTTCCTGGGGTGCCAACCCCTGGATTCACACTAGGAGACATATGCTTTCCAGATTCTATAGTATAGGACTCTGGAGGCCAGCTTCCCAGCATTAACCAAGTAGAAACTACTGAAGCTAACAGCCCACGATCTTTCAGAATGTGGGTCCCAATAGCCAAACCGCTAATTTTAGCGTTTGTAAGGTAGGATGCAATACCGGACCTTGCGAGAGGAGGTCTAGCCATAGTGGTAGGGTCCAAGGGTCCCCTACCGCCATCAATATGATCTCGGCAAACTAAGATCTACTGGGCCACGCTGGGGCCACAAGAATCACCTCCTTCCCTTCTTGCTTGATCCTGAGCGACAATTCTTGGACAATTCTTGCTTGGACCCTGACAGGACAATTCCGTAGTCTGGGCGTCCAGGCCTCGAGGGCCAGGCGTACTGCCTGAATCTCTAGATTCTTGATGGGCAAGGTCATTTCTGATTTGGACCATTTCCTTTGTAAAGATGCTTCTTCCAGGACTGCTCCTCAGCCCAGAAGGCTGGCATCTGTTGTTACCACCTTCCAGGTAACTGGTAGAAAGGATTTTTCCTTTTTGAAGATTCTTGGCTATCAATCACCAATTCAGGCTCTGATGCACATCAGAGGATAAATGCATTGGAAAGTCCAGAGCTTGGACCCTTTTGTTCTAAGTTGACAGGATACTGTTTTGCAGCAGTCTTGAATGAAACTACGGAAAAGGAACGATTCTTCTTTGTTTTGACCAACTGAATCAGTTCCCTTATGGAACTGATCCTTTCCCGGGGCAAAAAACACTCTCTTCTGAGCTGTATCTATGATCAGCCCCAAGTACTGCAATCTCCTTAATGGTTTTAAGGAGGATTTCTCCAGGTTGAGAATCCAACCTAGGTATTCCAGGTAGCTGACTGCGGTGACCAAAGTTTGGTTTAAGCGGGCTACCAAATGATCTATTAAAAGAAGATCCTGGCCAGAGGTGGAGCCAGGACCTTTGTAAACACTCGAGGTGCAGTAGCTAGACTGAAAGGCAGAGCTACAAACTGGAAATGAAGATTTTCTACCTCGAATCGTAGAAATTTCTGGTGAGCGGGGAAAATCAGCACATGGAGATAAGCATCCTTGATGTCGATTGACGCCAGAAGTTCTCCCCCTTGTAGGATGGAGACTACTGATCGGATTGACTCCATGCGAAAAGAACGGATATTCAAAAACTGGTTTAGATACCTAAAATGGGTCTGACATCCCCATTTGGTTTTGGAACCGTGAACAGGTTTGAATAAAATCCTAAACCTTGCTTCTTCTGATCCAAAGCTAGAAAGAGAGACTTCTTTTTCACTGGATCTCTGGGAACGTTTGATCTGAGAAAAAGAGGAGATGGGAACTCTAGTTTGTAACCTAGAGAAATTGAGGAATCCACCCATCTGTCCTGACATTGTTCCTGACAGACCCTTGAAAACTGTAGAAGCCTTCCCCCCACTCGAGCGAGCGGGGGCGCCCCTTCATAAGGAGTAATATTCTGTTTGGTGGGTTTCCTCCCCCAGGTCCTCCTTTGACCCTGGGACTGACCATGAGGTTTACCTCTTGAACCTGACAGTGAAGGCCGTCGTGACTGCCTGGAGGCTGATGCCCTTGGCACTGGAGAAGAAGCACATTTCAAATAAAAAAGCTTCTTAACCGGTAAAAGGGAACTTTTCCCATTAGAAATTCTTTGGATATACTTATCCAGATTGTCTCCAAATAACCGTTCACCATAAAAAGGGAAACTAGCCAAGAGCATGGTGCTTCAGCTGACCAATTTTTCAACCATAGGATTCTACACACATGTACCAGCCTTAGCATGAGCTGTGAGGCCTGGAGAATAGAATCTTTCAAAGCGTCTACTGTAAAACACAACGCTTCTGATATCCCAGCCAAATCCTGGGCCTGCTGATCAGGAATAAATTTGAGTACCTCTATAAACTGGTCCTAAAAGGACTAAGATACTCAGATACTCCGATCGCTGCCAGCGCTGACTGAACTTGCGAGCAAAATATTATATATATATATATATATATATATATATATATATATATATTTTTTTTTTTTTAAAAGGAACTCCAACTTCTTATCTGTTGGATCCTTTAGCATATGAGCATTGTCTACTGGACAAGTCATGTTTACAGAGGATATAGCAGCGTTAATTGGTGGAATTCCCCATTATAAAACTCTTCCTCCATAGGATAAAGTATTGAAAACTTTTTGGAGGAAAAAACTGTTTATCTGGATGCTCCCACTCAGAATACATTAGCTTCCTTAGCCAAGAATGGATAGGAAAAACATGAATCAGATCGGGAAGGCTTTAGTGAATCCAAACCAGAAGTGGGCTCATCCACTGACTGCGTTACTGGCAGTAAAAATGTGGAGCGGACCAATTCAGTGAGAGACTGTACCAACAACCTTTCCTGCGAACCTGACACTTCCGTATCAGGTTCTACGGAAGACTAGACATTAGCCTCTTCCTGGTCCTTTGAAAGAAATTCATCATCTCTTGCTCCATGTTCCTCAGTAAGAGGGTCCTGAGCAATGGATAGGGACATGCTACGCTTAGTCCCACTCTGGGATGCGATTAAGCATCAATCTTTTAATTCAAACTTAAAATGGTTGAAGAAAAAACCTCCTTAGTAATATACACAGGGGCTGCAGTGTTTAAGAGCAGCTGCAACACTTGCCCCTCCTGATGGCTCACTCTGACCAGCCATATTACTCTCAGGGGAGGATGCCATCTTTACTGGGATGGATCTAAGCTTCCGTGTGACTTGTAAAAGTCTTTTTAGAGCCCTTTTTGAGGTGTTTTTCACCCCCCTTCTGAGCATAGCCTGATTCACAAAGCAGAGGTACTATCAGAAGGAATGCATCCACTGCTTGAGCAATAGTCCAGCTCTGTCACTGCTACTAATGCTCAGCCTGATGCAGTAGTAAATGTGTAGTAAATGTGTTAAAGAAATGCCTGTGTCACCAAAGTTTTATATGCAAACAAAACATCTGTTTTACCTTTGCTCTGGTGTCCCTCCAGAGCTTGCAACAACACACATGGTATCTTTTAAAAACATACCTTCCTGCGCTGGACATTGGAGGACACCAACACCGTGCTAAGCCCCGCCCCTGCATCACCTACGGCCCTTCCCCTCTTTTTTAAAATTAGCTTTTTCCTGCGCGGGCTCCTGATCCTATTGGGATCAAGGGAGGGAAGCAGAAATGGCGAGGGGGGGTCTGAAAGCCGCCAAGCTGTGTGCCGTTCAAGCCAATTTTTTTTTTTTCAAATCTTCAGCGCTCTTTCCCCACTGAAGAGGGGAAGAAAAACCAGCACAGGGGGGCATCTGGTGGAGAGAGGGAACCCCCCCAGACTTACCGAAGGTCTCCTGTTTGGTCGGAGGAAGAAGCATCTGCAGCTTTCAAGACACAGCGTGGGCTCTCTGAAAAGCATGAGACAGTGAGTGCTCAATACAGCCCCCAGTGGTGACACATAGGCATGACAAGATTTACTATATTAAAGGAGACATTCATAAGAAAATTTTAAAAATTTCTGAGAAAACTCCACTTATCTTTCCCACCGCAGGGTCTTCTGTGGCCAACAGACCCAATCTTCACCCTTCACGGTGGGTTCCGTTAAACCTTCAGGAGCTGGGGATCCCAGAGGAAACCCACAATCCTGGACCTGTAATAGCACCACCACCAGTAAAAACTTTATGGCCTTAATACCAAAAAGTACTGGATCCTGGGGTCCAGCTCTCTAAAAGAGAAGCATTACAGGCAAGACCTCGTTTCTTTGGATACGAGGCCCGGGTACCATTCAATTCGGCCACAAAAAGACACTTTGAATGGATCCAGCTGCATGGCTAGCCCCAGCAAGGATTGCTCCAGTGGAGCTCAGCACTGCACATCTTTACTCGTGACCAACACCTTAGACACTGGCGAAAAAACTGAGGTACTCCCACCAGTGGGAGGGGTTATATAGGGAGTGCACTTTTTAATTTAGGATGTGCCAGTGTCCATCACCTGAAGGTGGCCTATAACCCACATAGTAACTACTATGGCTCTGTGTCCCGTGATGTACGATAAGAAACATTTTTTTACTGGACACCAATGTAAGAGAAGGATTCTTCTACTGGCCACCAATGTAAGGTGACTGTTCTACTGGACACCAATGTAAGAGTAACATTCTTCTACTGGACACCAATGTAAGAGAAACATTCTTCTACTGGCCACCAAACATTCTACTACTGGACACCAATGTAAAAGAAGCATTTTTCTACTGGACACCAATGTAAGAGAACCATTTTATCTACTGGCCACCAATGTAAGAGAAGCATTATTCTACTGGCCACCAAACATTCTTCTACTGGACACCAATGTAGGAGAAGCATTTTTCTACTGGACACCAACATGAACGTAAGAGAAGCATTCTCCTACTGGCTGTAAAATGCATGAGAAACATCATTCTACTGGAAAACAATGTAAGAGAAACATTGCTCTACTGGACACCAATGCAAGAGAAGCTGTCTACTACTGGACACCCATGTAAGAGAAAAATTATTCTACTGGACACCAATGTAAGAGAAGCATTCTTCTACTGGACACCAATCTAAGATAAATATTCTTCTACTGGACACCGATGTAAGAGAAACATTGTTCTACTGGACACCAATCTAAGAGTAGCGTTTTTCTACTGGACACCAATGGAAGAGAAACATTCTTCTTGTGGACACTAATGTAAGAGAAACATTTTTCGACTGACCGCGAATGTAAGAGAAGCATTCTTTTACTGGACATTAATGTAAGAGAATCATTCTTTTACTGGACATTAATGTAAGAGAATCATTCTTTTACTGGACATTAATGTAAGAGAATCATTTTTCTACTGGCCACCAATGTAGGAAAAACATTTTTCTTCTGGACACCAGTGTAAGAGAAGCAATCTTCTACTTGCCACCAATGTAAGAGAAGCATTGATCTACTGGACACCAATGTAAGAGAAACATTGCTCTACTGGCCACCAATGTAAGGGAAGCATTCTTCTACTGGCCACCAATGTCAGAGAAGCATTCTTCTACTGGCCCCCAAAGAAAGATAAACATTGTTCTACTTGCCACCAATGTAAGAGAGGCATTGATCTACTGGACACCAATGTAAGAGAAACATTGCTCTACTGGCCACTAATGTAAGGGAAGCATTCTTCTATGGCCACCAATGTAAGAGAAGCATTCCTCTACTGGCCACACATTAAAAGAAACATTCTTCTATTGGACACCAATGTAAGAGAAGCATTCTTCTACTGGACACCAATGTAGGAGAAGCATTCTTCGACTGGACATTAATGTAAGAGAAATATTATTTTACTGGTCACCAATGTAAGAGAGACATTCTTTTACTGGCCACCTATGTAAGAGAAACATTGTTCTACTGGACAACAATGTAAGAGAAACAATGTTCTACTGGACACCAATGTAAGAGAAGCTTTCTACTACTGGCCACCAATGTAAGAGGCATTGTGTTTCCACTGACCTTCAAAAATTGGTTTCAGCAGAGACTTGAAACTTAATTCAAGGGTTCCTCTGAGGTTAAAAAAAAAAAAAAAAAAAAAAAAGGTTGAGAAGGGCTGACTTAGACATTTGCACTGTGTATTAGTAACAAAAGTAACCAGAGACTTGACTTCTATAGCTGTAAATCTTTCTAATAAGGTAAGCGTCCTCTAGGAGAAATAACAGTGTTAAACCTCTGTAACTGGTTCACTGGAAGGATTTACAGCATGCTGAACTTGACTTTTTATTACACCCAAAGGGATGCATGGGAACCGATTTTTCACACAAAAGCTGCATTAGATTAAAAAGAAACACGATTCATTCATGTCACCTCTGTGTTTTTTTTATTTGCTCACCTAAACCATCTGTCACTTTCAATGAAAATGAGAGAGGAGAGTTTGATTTAGAAATTTGTACCTTGCCACTGTAAATGCCACAATATCATTGCCAGTGAGCGTGACTACAATCGCTGCAGGTGAAATGTCCCAATAAAAATGACCATGAATGACAGAATGTAAAGGCCAAACAGGAAGCTGAAGGCTAAGTAAAGCTTACAGGTATAGTGCTACTTCTTCAAGAACAAGATGAAGTTCGAGCTTCTTATTTATTCCCTTCCCTGGTTCCTACTTTCCCTCCTCATCAACATGCTAATGATATTTTTTAAATTAAAATCTTTTTTTTCATTACATACCTTATTTTAGACCCAGTGACATCATCACTGTGTGCTTCTATATGCAATGGCTGGTGGCAGTAGTTGGCAGGGTGCTATACACAGCTTCCTGAAAACAGCACAGCACCCTGCCTCAGTGCTCCTAAAGTGATAATAAAAGCAATATTTTTTAAATAAAAAAACAGGTTATACTTACCTGCTCTGTGCAGTGATTTAGCACAGAGCAGCCCCGATCCTCCTCTTTTTGAATTCCTGCTGGTATTCCTGACTCCTCCCTCCTGCTGAGTGCCCTCAGAGCAAGCATCTCGCAATGAGGGCACCCGAGCATGTCCATTCACACAGAGCCACGGCTTGGCTCCGCCCCCTCTCTTTCCTCATTGGCTCACTTGCTGTGATTGACAGCAGCAGCAGCCAATGACTCCCACTGCTGTCTCAGCCAATGAAGAGGGAGAGACCCAGCAGAGCTGAGGCTCCCATGCACAGCGCTGGAGAAAGATCAGGCTCAGGTAAGTATTAGGGGGGCTGCTGCACAGAGAAGGTTTTTTACTTCCATGCATACAATGCATGAAGGTATTCAACCTTGAGCCTTTAGAACCACTTTAAGAGCAGCCCTCAGCCCTTATGCAAGAAGGACAGAGTTCAGCTTTATAGAGGCATTTTTCTTCTAAAAAAATATTATAAAGCAGAAAAAGTACTTAAAAGATTGTACCTTTTATTGCTAGCCAATGTTTTTAGTGAGTCCTGGAATCCCCAAAAGCCTGGGAGCTCTGATATGACTGCACTGACTCTGGGCCACATGGTTAAGTTTTGGTCCACCTCTCCTACACATTACTATTTTGCACTCTGCAGAGATCCAACCAGTGCCGGAACAAGGTCACCTACAGCCCAGGGCAAACATGCCAAACTGCGCCCCCCTCAATAAGTATGAGCATTATGTGTCAGCAAAATCCCCCCCCCCCCAGAAAAAAAAAAAAGGGCACTAATCTGCATGATCAACTCATAAGCATAAATCCCCCCTAATCGCAATACAAAACTGCCGCCTCCCAGCATATATCTTTGCCCCCCGCCATACCCCAAATCCCCCCTGCACAAATGCCCCCCCCCCCCAAAAAAAAATCATCCCTCCTAGCACAAATCCTCCAACCCATCACCTCTCGTAATACACACTTCCCCAAAATTAACCCTAATAGCACAAATCCCCTGAGTCCCCCCACCCACTGTTTCCTCCTAGCACAAATCCGCTCCCCCTCTACTATATCACCTCTTGTAGCACCCCCCCCCCCTTCCTAGCACAAATCCTCTTCTCCCGCCCCTCTCCCAACACAAATTCCCTTCAATCACCACTTCTAGAAAACCCTCCCCCCATATTTCCCCTCCTAGAATAATTGTTTCCCCTGCTACCCCCAAAATTCCTCCTCCCAATCCAAACTCCCCCCCCCCCTCCTCACATGATGCCACAGTGCCTAGGGCAGCCACCCTTCCTGCCCACCCCTTTGTCCTTGCCCTGGATCCAACTTGCCCCCTGCTTAGTCAGACCTATAGCTCTGCAGTCAGCAAAGCTTATACTTCTTGCTGATTGGAGAGCTCTGTCTGTGACTCCACAAGGAGCATGGTGGACCTCTGCAGAGAGACCACTGCTTCCAAACCATCAGCATGGGTCCTTCTCTGCAGCATGCTGGCCCAGCAAGAGGCTTTTCCACTGGTCATAGCTGCTTTAAAAGAAAGCAAGCTGTAAGACTTTGCGCACCTCTTTTTTGGATGCACCTGAAATGTAGGTAGCTGACCTAAATTGAAAGTTCAATTAGACTTTAAAATGCATCAAAGTATCTTTTAAACTTTGGACAGAACAGGGAAGAGTTAGAACTTCAGTTTTACTGTAGACAGGCTAGGGAGATTTCCCCTCACTTCCTGTCTGAGGACCAATGGGTCACCAGGACCGGAAGTGAGCAAAAAACTGCAAGAGAGATCCATACAGTGGAGGATTTTCCTTCAGGCTGCATCCTGAGCGTTCTCAGCTTGTAAAATGCCTGAAAAATGTCCAACAAGCAAAACCCCACTCATTTCAATGGCACTTGTTCACAACTCAGTGTTTTGTCACCTGAAACAAAACACTTAAAAATGCCTGTAGCTCAAAAAAGTACATGAGCTTCTTTTTGGACAGATTACAGGCATTTTTCTGCTTTTTACATTGGTTACCATTTAACCTGTACAAAATCACAACAAAAAACACTGTAAAAATTGTGGCAAAACGCGTGGCTTTCTGCCTGAAAATGAATCACTCAGGTGTGGATGCAGCCTAAAGTGCTACTAAACCCAGGAGCCTGCATTCCCTAAATCTGGTCTCCCACAGTACACAGAACATGGAAATGCAATAGTTTTAGTAAATATAAACTGCCAATACCTTTTCTCACCAGCAGTATATAGCAGTCTTGTGACTTCTATCAGTGTCTGGTTTAAGTTTGTAGGAAGAGTCTTCCTTCTCCCCTGATTGTCTTATGGGGCTGCAGGACCCCTGACCCTCTGTCTGGACAGTGCTGATTGGCCCTGTGCTGATCATATGCCCTCTCCCAAGAAAAAAACTCTTGAGCAATAAACACCAAACTGAGCATGTGCAGAGTGCCCCCAAGGTTCTGTTCTATCAGGAGATGGATTGGGGACAGTGGAAGAAGGAGAAGATCAGAGAAGACAGGATCAAACAGCCTTTTTACACAATGCAGAGGATAACCCCTTAAGTTCCACAGTGCAGCACTACGGGGGTGCCGATGAGCGTGGCCGGAGGTCGCGATGACCGCCTGCCACGCACGATCGCGGGCACGAGAGCCAGAACAGGGACGTGTATGTGTAAACACACAAATCTGAGAGGAGAGGAGAGGCAGATTGTGAGTTCCTACTAGCTAGGAACAGCGATCTGTCATCTCCTCTAGTCAGCCCCATCCCCCTACAGTTAGAACACACACGAGGATACACAGTTAACCCCTTCCCTGCCAGTGACATTTACACAGTAATCAGTGCATTTTTATAGCACTGATCGCTGTATAATTGTCAATGGTCCCAAAAATGTGACAAGAGTGTCCGATCTGTCCGCCATGTCGCAGTCCAGATAAAAATCGCAGATTACCGCCGTTACTAGTAAAAATAAATAAATGAATAAATAAAAATGCCATAAATCCATCCCCTATTTTATAGACGCTATAACTTTTGCACAAACCAACCAATATAAGCTTATTACGATTTTTATTACCAAAAATATGTAGAAGAATACATATCGGCCTAAACTGAGAAAAAAATTTGCTTTTTTTAAAAAAAAAAATGGGGATATTTATTATAGCAAAAAGTACAAAATATTGTGTTTTTTTCTAAACTGTCGCTGTTTTTTGTTTATAGTGAAAAAAATGAAAACTGCAGCAATGATCAAATACCACCAAAAGAAAACTCTACTTGTGGGAAAAAAAGGACGTCAATTTTGTTTGGATACAGCGTCGCACGACCGCGCAATTGTCAGTTAAAGCGACGCAGTGCCGTATCGCAAAAAATGGCCTTGTCATTGGGCAGCCAAATCTTCCGGGGCTGAAGTGGTTAAAATAAACAAGACATACTACACTTTATGGCTTCTCTCTCCTTTATGCACAAGTTGCAAATATATAGGAAGATATAAAAGAAGTGTCATCTCCCTTCTCGCCATCCTTAGCCTGATAGACCCACATGCAGTACTGCTAAGGGGTCCATACCATCTGGTGAGTTAAAGCACAAGGGGGTGTGTGAAGCACAGATGACCGTGTGATATCTTTGCAGCACTAAAGCACTATAGAAGTAGGAAGAAAGGGCAGCAATTCAGAAAATCTGATTCTGGCCACAGGACTAAGTGCATTGGCATGTGATCACAGATGAAGTGACCAATATTTAGATTGTCTGATGCTCACCTTCATGCGACCAGATACCTGGGCTTTTGCTAATAAAACTCCTTTCCATGAATTCTCAGAGCAGTGGTTTTACCAGATAAAGAATTCCCTGCCTTCTACAACCATTTACATGGGTGAAGGAGTGGATCTCGTTTTAATGGCAGGACCACTTTAGGTTGAAAGCAGTATAGTGAAGAGTAATAATAATTCTAGGCATTATTACTTGTCTAGTGATCCATTATGGCCATTATATTTGATGTGCATTATATAATTTTCTGGTTCTACTATTCTAATAAAGAGTGCATAAAAGTTAAGATCAGCTATCTTATTGGGGACATCTAGAAATGTTAGTTGTTCCCAAGTGTAAAGAAAAAAGTCCACCTTGTGTCTTGAACGCCTGCCTTTACACGCACATGCACTTTAATGGCATCCCAGTCTTAGTCAGTAGGGTTCAATATTGAGTTGGCCCCACCCTTTGCAGCTATAACAGCTTCAACTCTTCTGGGAAGGCCGTCCACAAGGTTTAGGAGTGTGTCTATGGGAATGTTTGACCATTCTTCCAGAAGCGCATTTGTGAGGTCAGGCACTGACGAGAAGGCCTGCCTCGCAGCCTCCACTCTTATTCATCCCACAGGGGTGCTATCAGGTTGAGGTCAGGACTCTGCAGGCCAGTCAAATTCCTCCACCCCACTGCTTGTGTATTTCCAAGTGACAGCGATCCTCTTCCGCTCTCTCATCCCTCGGGTATACACATTGATCTATGAGAGCAGAGGAGGAAGGGGGCAGGCACTCTGCACAGGGGAAGCTGCTTCTGGGACTGGCAGGCTGCATGGACATCGGAGGACAACATGCTGTTAGTAGCTTTTGGGACAGAGGAAAACTCTGTACTAGAATCCGGGGGGGGGGGGGTGGTGGGCTTTGTGGGAGGAGAGCCTTGTACTTAGGGGGAGTGGAGCTCTGTACTGGAATCTGGGTGGGAGAGCCGTGCACCCCTGCACTTTTCACCCACCTCACCCCTGCACATAGCGCACCCCTGCACATAGCGCACCCCTCAAAGCTAGTGCAGTTTGGCCACACCCGCAATTTGCACTGAGAGGTTATGATGTGTAGTAACCTCTAGCAACTAATCAGTGAGCAATAATGATTTGCAGTAACCTATAGAATCCAATTAGTGAGCAGTAATGATGTTCTGTAACCTCTAGCAACTAATCTGTGAGCTGTAATGATGTGTTGTAATCTCTGGCAGCCAATCACAATTGTTGCCTGATCTGTTGCGGTAAACTCATTTTGAGTCTAGCTGGGGGGGGGGGGTCAATAAAATCTTTGCCCAGAGTCCAATCAATATTAAAGACGGCCCTGTAAATGGGTACAACTGATGTAGGAAGATTTGTTTCTTCTCTGTGTAACACCTGAGGCCAGTCACTTCACTAGGTATATTATATGTAAATGTTTACAATCACTTTAAAAAAAAAAAAGCAAATACACGTAAATTATATTAAGGGGAAAAATTGACTTTATTACCACTTTAAGCATTTGCCTGAGAATGTTAATAGAACCCCTTTCATATAATGAAGCTTCTTTATTCTTGGAGATGCTGTGAATCATTTTCTCCGATTAACTAGACTTCCCTTTCTGTGTTCCTACATTGTAGAATTCCTATTAATTTATGCCATTTGCTGCAATTATTCTGCCTCCTTCTTATTCCTGGAGTCACAGGAGCAGCTGAGACAAAAGGTTTCCTTAATACACATCGAGCCACCTAATAAACTCCTGTACTCGGGCAAAGGCAATCATTTGTGTCAGGGAAGGTCACGCCACTGAGATAGTACAGTGAGGATTATTTTCTTGTTCTAATGAATGAATTATGGAAATTCAAATTGCACGCAATGTCCATTTCCTCTGTTTAGATGGAAGATGGTAATCCTGCTCTAGGCTAATGTTTTGTGGAACGGAGTTAATATTCATTATTCAATTTATTGTAAACATGCTATAGAATATCTTTATAGAGTCGTATACACTGATCAGCCATAACGTTATGACCACCCACTTAATATTGAGTAGGTCCCCCTTTTGCCACCAAAACTGACCCATTGAGGCATGGACTCCACTAGACCTCTGAAGGTATGATGTGTTATCTGGCACCAAACCGTCAGTAGCAGATCCTTTCAGTCCTGTAAGTTATGAGGTGGGGCCTCCATGGATCTGACTAGTTTTTCCAGCACATCCCACAGGTGATCGATTGGATTGATTGTAGAATTTGGAGGCCAAAGTCAACTCCTTGACCTTGTTGTTGTTTTTCTCACACCTTGAACCATTTTTGCAGTGTGGCAGGGTGCATTATGCTGCTGAAAGGGGCCACTGCCATTAGGGAATATAATTTCCATGAAGAGGTGTACTTGGTCAGCAACAATGTTTAGGTAGGTAGTACGTGTCAAAGTAACATCCACATGAATGGCAGGACCCAAGGTTTCCCAGTCAAATGTTGCCAAAAGCATCACACTGCCTCCACTGGCTTGGCTTCTTCCCATACTGCATCCCGGTGCCATCTCCAATTCACACACACCCGGCCATCCACATGATGTAAAAGAAAATTTGATTTATCAGACCAGGCCACCTTCTTCCATTGCCCTGTGGTCCAGTTCTGATGCTCTTGCAACCATTGTAGGCCCTTTTGGCTGTGGACACGGGTCAGCATGGGCAACTTGACCGGTGGGCAACTACACAGCCCCATACACAACAAACTGCAATGCCCATCTTTTCTGCTTTTAACACAACAACTTCAGGGACAATTGGCTGCCTAATATATCCATCCATCAGATGCCATTGTAACAAGATAATCAATGTTATTTTCTTGACCTGTTAGGCTAGGTTCACACTTGTGCAGGTGGTTGCTGCTGCGGGACCACACCTGTTCCCACCCACACAGAAAAACACGCTGCCGCTCAGGAGAAGCCATAAATCTAAATGGTACCCCCATATACTTCTAGCCGGCTTAAGAATAGTACAAATAGAAAATAAAAGTGACATTTTCATGCTTAACAATAAACAAAATAATCCAGAAAACTTTGTCATTATGTTTAAGAATTTGGCCATGCTGGTGAGTTAAAAAATGTACTTCAAAGAACTAGATTCTATGGCTGCCTGTTCCCTGAAACAACCCATGGTACCCAGGTGTGCAGCCCGCCCTGTAACATTGTAACAAAGGAGATAAAGATTAAAGGGAATGTATCCTGGCTCCATACATAATTTCATTTTTTATTTATTACTGTGAAACTAAAAAGAGGAAAACTTTAAAAAGTTAAAGTCAGATAACTATAAAATATTGCACATTAACCACTTCCCGCCCATATAGCAAAATGATGGCTGGAAAGTGGCTGTATTATCCTGACTGGACATCATATGACGTCCAGCAGGATAAGCCGCGGGGGCGCGCATCGATCGGTGATGTGTCAGTCTGGCACCCCGCATCTCTGATCTAGGTAAAGAGCCTATGACGTAGGCTCTTTACCATGTGAGCAGCTGTGTCCAATCACAGCTGATCACATGGTAACCAGGAAGTGCCGTTAATCGGCCCACCAGGTATGTCCACTAGAGTCCACCACGGATGCCAGTGCCCATTAGGGATGGCACTCTGTGCCCATCAGTGATGCCTGCCACTGCCTCTTGATCAGTGCTGCCTATCAGTGCCGCCTATAAGTGTCCACCAATGCCACCTATGAGTGCCCATCATTGCTGCCTATGGGTGCCCATCAGTGCCGCCTATCAGTGCTCCATATCAATGCCACCTATCAGTGCCCATCAGTACTGCATATAAGTGCCACCTCATCAGTGCAGCCTCATCAGTGCTCATCAGTGAAGGAGAAAACTCACTTATTTTCTGTTACAAAACTTATTACAAAGTTTTGTAACAGAAATGAAGAAAAAACGCAGAGGTGATCAAATGCCAAACAAAAGCTCTATTTGTGGGGAAAAAAATTATAAAAATTTTGTTTGGGTGCAGAGTTGCATGGCCGCGCAATTGTCATTCAAAGTGTGACAGCGCTGAAAGCTGAAAATTGGACTGGGCAGGAAGGGGGTGAAAGTGCCCTGTATTGAAGTGGTTAATATTCTGCATTTTCTTGTTGAAATTTCTGCTGCTTTTAAAATTTTCTCTGTTTTTTTCTTTGGTGTAAAAGCTTGTTGTTTACAGAACCCAATAGCTTAAGCTGAAAGTTAATGTCTAACTAACAAAAAACTTTTTAGTTTTGAATAGAGTAGAACACCTGTCAGTTTTTATTGCTGTGCCCTCATTAAGGAGATTCACCCTCTCTATTTGTTCTGTTTCCCTTTATAATTGAAAATGAAAGTAAAAGTAAAGGAAAACACAAATTTTGGGTTGTCCCCAGAAAAGTAATAGAGGGGAAATATTCCAATGGGAACACTAGTTCTGGTGACCTGGGGATTCCCAAGGAATTCCCTTAATTTACAGGGATTTCCTCTCACTTCCTGTTTAGGCTAGGGGACAGGAAGTGAAGGGAAACCTCCTTAATGGGACACAGATGGTGGGGAAAAAAAAAAAAACTGACAGGGGTTTTAAAACACTCCCTTTCTCTACCCAAAAAAAAAAATGTTTTGCCTATAGTTCTTTTTTAACCACTTCCAGTGGTTCCGTTTTCCCGACTGGACGTCATGTGATGTCTTTCAGGATAACAGCGCGGCGATCGATGGTGCGGCGTGTCAGTCTGACACACCGCAACACTCATCTCGGTAAAGAGCCTCTGACAGAGGTTCTTTACTACGTGATCAGCCGTGTCCAAATCACGGCTTTTTTTTCAAACTTTTCAGTCTTTTTTTATATGTTGCGCAAAAAATAAAAAAAACACAGCAGTGATCAAATACCACCAAAAGAAAGCTCTATTTGTGGGAACAAAATGATAAAAAATTTGTCTGGGTACAGTGTTTTATGACCACGCAATTGTCATTCAAAGTGCAACAGCACTAAAAGCTGAAAATTGGCCTGGGCAGGAAGGGGGGAAAAGTGTCTGGTATTGAAGTGGTTAAAGTGTTTTTTTTTTTTTTTTTTTTTTAAATATGTAATAAAGGCTTCCAAGCAAAGTAATCATTTGTAACTTACTTGTCCATCTGTCCATGCCACCCAAACCCTGCTGAAAGATTAGTTCCGAGTATGTTGAATGCCTGGGCACTGTGCGTTGTGGTCGCCCCTTGTGTCATGTAGTGATGTAGAAATGGGCAGAGGAAAGCCCAGACGCAGCAGGGGATGCCAGCATCTGACAGTCCCAGACGTTACATGTTTTTACACAAATTGGTAAATGACTCATTGCAGTGACCCATTCTTTTATTTTTTGGACAAAGATTAGGAAAACTGATATTAAAAGGGGTTGTAAACCCTCATGTTTTTTCACCTTAATGCATCCTATGCACCAAGGGGGCGGGACACAGATACAGGACTTGGGAGCGCACCCGCACGGGTGTCCACCTTAATGAGGGCACTCGATGAGGGGAGGAGCTTCCAGCACTGCCGAGGGACCCCAGAAGAGGAGGACTGGTGCCACTCTCTGCAAAACGAACTTCACATTGGAGCTAAGTATGACATATACTTCTCGATCCAGCAATGTTGCAGTTTTTTGGCTGCCCGGGGCTCTCCATTCTGATTGGCTGAGATACAGCACCGGGCGCCATTGGTTCCTGCTGTTGTCAATCAAAGTCAGTGAGCCAATGAGGAGAGAGGGGCCGGGGCCAAATGGTGGCTCCATGTCTGAATAGACACACAGAGCAGAGGCTCAGTTTGGGTGCCCCCATAGCAAGCTGCATGCTGTGGGGGCACTTGGCAGGAGGGAGGGCCAGGAGCGCTGGCAAGGGGCTCCAGGAAGAGGAGGATTGGGGCAGCTCTGTGCAAAACCACTGCACAATGCAGGTAAGTATGACATGTTTGTTTATTTTTAAATGGGGGGGGGGGGGGGGCGAGCTGATGGAGAAAATAAATGTACAGTGGGGGCAGGATAGGCTTCTCTGAAGAGGAGGGTTTTCTGGGATTGTCTAAAAGCAAAAAGAGTAGAAGATAGTTGGTCAGATTTGGGTAGGGAGTTCCATAGGATGTGAGAGGCTCGGGAAAAGGCCTGGAGGAGAGCATGGGAGGAGGTGATGAGGGAGCTAGAAAGCAGGAGGTTTTGGGAGGAATGAAGGGGACGAGTAGGTTGGTATTTTAAAACTAGGCTAGTTATGCAGTTGGGGGCTGAGTTGTGGATGGTTTTGTGAGAAGTTGTTATTATTTTGAATTTAATTTGTTGGGTGAGTGGAAGCCAGTGGAGGGATTGGCAGAGAGGGGTAGCAGACACTGAACGGTTGGCAATGTGGATGAGTCTGGCAGCAGCATTCACAATGGACTTAAGGAGGGATAGTCTATGTAAAGGCAATCCAATGAGGAGGGAGTTGCAGTAGTCGGGGTGAGAGATGACCAGGGAGTGAATAAGAAGCTTTGTGGTGCCATTGGTTAGGAAGGGGCATATTTTGGAGATGTTGCAGAGGTTGAGGCGGCAAGATTTGGACAGGGATTGAATGTGGGGCTGAAAGTAGAGTTCAGAGTCCAATATTACACCTAGAACCTTGGCATGTGGGGAAAGATTGACAGGTGTGCCAATGATCTTGACGGAGAGGTCAGGGGAAGGGGGACGTTGGGAGGAGCTCAGTTTTGGATAGATTGAGTTTGAGGAAGTGGTGTGACATCCAGGCTGATATGTCTCTTAGTAAGGCTCCATGCATACTGGAATTCTGAGTTCCACGGGCCCTCCCGTCACAGGCCCATAAACTCCACTGCTGATAAACGTCCATGTGTGCACAGACACATAGGATAACATAGAGGGGAGTTTATGGGCTGTTAAAAAAAAAAAAACGCCCAAACTCCCAAAAACGGCCGTTTATGAGCTTTAGTGTGCATGGAGCCTAAAAGTAATATATTATCATAACATAAGTATATCATCATCTTCTACATATCAGATGAAATTTCAGACTAAGCTGACAGAGGGGGCACCTGGCTTATGTAATTGGAAGGAAGGAGAAAGAAGGAGTAATTGACATCAGCATTCTTTAGACTGTACAGCTGTGATAGCACCATACCATAGATACTGCTGTTGGGCAGGGGAGCTGTGCTTCATACAGTACATAATGAGCAGGTTGTAGACAACTCAAGGCCTAAATTTTCATTTCTAATTGAAGTACATATTGAGCAGGTTGCAGACAATGGTTGTAGACAACTCAAGGCGTAAACTTTCATTTCTAATTGAAGCATAGCCACTGAAAGTGCTTGAAAACAGCCTAGAGAGACAACTTTATTATTCACATCCTCATTTTTTTTCTTCCTCTCAAAGTTTTTTAACGTTTTTGCAATAGCGTTTTCCACGTTAGCTTTTTTTTTTAAGAATTTTTTTTTTCTCAAATGGATCAAAAACGTGAAACATTGGTGAGCCACATTTTTGAGCGTTTATCGTCGTTCATCAGCGTTTAACGCTTTTAAGAGTTTTTTTGTGGTCACACTGAACGGTTGGCAATGTGGATGAGTCTGGCAGCAGCATTCACAATGGACTTAAGGAGGGATAGTCTATGTAAAGGCAATCCAATGAGGAGGGAGTTGCAGTAGTCGGGGTGAGAGATGACCAGGGAGTGAATAAGAAGCTTTGTGGTGCCATTGGTTAGGAAGGGGCATATTTTGGAGATGTTGCAGAGGTTGAGGCGGCAAGATTTGGACAGGGATTGAATGTGGGGCTGAAAGTAGAGTTCAGAGTCCAATATTACACCTAGAACCTTGGCATGTGGGGAAAGATTGACAGGTGTGCCAATGATCTTGACGGAGAGGTCAGGGGAAGGGGGACGTTGGGAGGAAATACGAGCTCAGTTTTGGATAGATTGAGTTTGAGGAAGTGGTGTGACATCCAGGCTGATATGTCTCTTAGTAAGGCTCCATGCATACTGGACGTTAAAATCACGTTATACAAACGCCAGTAGCTTTGCAGTGAGTCTCTCAAAGTTTTTTTAACGTTTTTGCAATAGCGTTTTCCACGTTAGCTTTTTTTTTTAAGAATTTTTTTTTTCTCAAATGGATCAAAAACGTGAAACATTGGTGAGCCACATTTTTGAGCGTTTATCATCGTTCATCAGCGTTTAACGCTTTTAAGAGTTTTTTTGTGGTCAGAAAAACAGCTCCTGAACGCGATTTTAGGGCGTTTAGACAACGGCCCTGTCACGGAACGTCCCACACTCCGCTTGAGTGCTTTCGTCAATATACCACTTCCTCCCAGTCTGAATCTAGATATCAGATATTCCAACCGCTCATAAGCACTAAACAAGGCGAGACTTGCTTCACTGTTAACATGGACTATATCTTTTTATTAGAACCAGAATACAGTCTTATATATACAGTAGAAGATGAGGTTCCCCCCTCCTGCTCATATTACTCTAACAATACACCTGTAACCTAATTAACCTAATTAACATGAGCTAGTTTACTAAATCATTTACCCAGACCAGATGACTCAGAGACATGACCTGTAGGACACAGACTTGTGGGCACCGAGCTTCACACAGTAGTATAAACACAATAGCAGGAGCTAATTACAATTAACAATACAAACAACAATCTCCCCCCTCCTCAGCCTAGTCATCAACAACTATAGTAGGAGTAGACTGTTCATCTCCTAGTCAGTCCTGGAGGCTAATGTGATCCGCTCACACAATTAACATGTTGAGTTCAGAATCAAACAAACCAATAATAGTCTCTACATACATCCTGGGAGATATTGTGGACAAATATTACTGTCCCATTTTAAGTAGTCCAAGATATATTTTCTCACTCACCCTGTGCCAGGATAGCACAGGGTGACTTAGACATAAGAGGTGTATGGGGAGCTGAAACAAGGGCATCCCCTACTTTCCAAGGGATTCTGAGTTCCACGGGCCCTCCCGTCACAGGCCCATAAACTCCACTGCTGATAAACGTCCATGTGTGCACAGACACATAGGATAACATAGAGGGGAGCTTATGGGCTGTTAAAAAAAAAACAAAAAAAAACGCCCAAACTCCCAAAAACGGACGTTTATGAGCTTTAGTGTGCATGGAGCCTAAAAGTAATATATTATCATAACATAAGTATATCATCATCTTCTACATATCAGATGAAATTTCAGACTAAGCTGACAGAGGGGGCACCTGGCTTATGTAATTGGAAGGAAGGAGAAAGAAGGAGTAATTGACATCAGCATTCTTTAGACTGTACAGCTGTGATAGCACCATACCATAGATACTGCTGTTGGGCAGGGGAGCTGTGCTTCATACAGTACATATTGAGCAGGTTGTAGACAACTCAAGGCCTAAATTTTCATTTCTAATTGAAGTGCATATTGAGCAGGTTGTAGACAATGGTTGTAGACAACTCAAGGCGTAAACTTTCATTTCTAATTGAAGCATAGCCACTGAAAGTGCTTGAAAACAGCCTATAGAGACAACTTTATTATTCACATCCTCATTTTTTTCTTCCTCAACTCCCTTTGTTTTTACTTTGTCCTTCTTCCCCCTACCTACCTTTATCCCACTTACCTTCTTCCATACCCTTTTTCCCCACCTCCCCACTATTGCTTCCTCCCCTGTCTCCCACTTTTCCAGTCCACAATGCCTTTGACATAATTTAAAATGAAATTCAAATAGAAAAAACAACTGTTTTATGCTCAAATATTACATTTGTTATTCATTTTTTTTTCAATTTTTAATGTTCACAGCATTCAACAATGTTGTCTTACAATATTTATACACATCCTATAAAACCTTAATAAAAGCTATTAAATCAGCAAGTGCCTGAAACCTTTTTTTTTTTTTTATTTGAAAAGCTGAATCACATCACTGTAATGACAGAAAACGATCTACTCCCCCGAATAGCTCCTTCTCCGAACGATCGTGTGTGTATAATTACTCCTATTAATGTAACCAGCCTACCATTATCATTCTTGTTCATTCGGCATTGTGGACAATCTGTTCTAGCGTTTCACTTCATGAGCTCTCTTTAGTATTAAAATCTAAACATTTTCTTTCGACTTCACAGAGAGATTAATACTGAAATGAGGACTGTAATCACAAGTGATGGAGGGTTAATGAAAATGTCTCTTAGAAAGGCCAGCGATAGGCGCATTGTCAGACTGTATTGTGTTCAGCCAAACTGATCCTCTTATTTGTAACGTGGTGACAACTGGTCAATCCGACCTCCACAGCTTGCATTGTGATGTGCAATTTCCTGGAAACAGCCCAGGACGAATCACTCTATGGGGAGTAAAATAACACAGACTATAGTCTAATGTCAGAATGGACTCACTTGATAATGACACATTTTGCTGGTCAAAGAAGCCAGAGTAACTCGTTCTATCAGCTAAGGATTTGGCAGCTGTACGGTTCTTTTCATATCTGTTGACAAAGCATTGTCTGGCTGTGACTAGTGTTGGGCTGAACATACCTAGGCTCAGTTCGAACAGGGTTCGGTAGACATTACTAAAGTTTGGGTGCTGAATCGAAAACCCCATTAAAGACAATAGGATTAATATAAAAAACAAAAAAAAAAACAGTTCTGGACATTTTCCTTGCTTATAGGAAGTCAATCATTGAAATTTCGTGACATTGTTGACCATAAATAGTCAAGAATGTCACCCAAGAGACACCACCCCTTGTATATATCAGTTGTCATCCACCATACCGGTCAATTGACAGGAGAGGAGCGATAGGAGCAGATGCATGTCGGCAGGTCCCCTTTCTTCTTTCTGTGGGTTGGTCAGGCATTGTGATAGACATGGATTGGTTTGCCCTCCACCGAGCCCTGATCCCATCATGGAGTTTGTCTGGGATTATATGAAGAGACAGACGGATTTGAGGCAGCCTAGATCCATAGATCTGTGGTTAGTTCTCCAAGATGTTAGGAACAACCTACCCGCAGAGTTCCTTCAAAAACTGTATGCAAGTGTACCTAGAAGTATTGATGCTGTCTTGAAAGGTGGTCACACCAAATATTGATGTGAATTTCTGTTCTGTTCATTTACTTTCCATTTTGTTAATTGATAAAAAATAAACTATTAACACTTCTATTTCTGAAAGCATTCTTAATTTCCAGCATTTTTGCGACCTGCCTAAAACTTTTGCACAGTACAGTATATTTTAGGGCGTACATACAGGGGTTGCAATTGCAACCTGGCCCCCTGTACACATGGATAGGAGGGGGCAGCATATAGAGGAACCAATCCCTTCCATTATCCTCCTGCAGCCTTTCAGCAGCTGCAGAAGGAAAATGGAGGGATTGGTTCCTCTACATGCCATCCCTTCTATCCACCTCCTGCGGGGATCAGGTTCCTGTGTATTCCCCACCACCCCCTCTTCCCCAGCAGTGCTGCTGGGTTCCCCTTGCCCTCTCATGCCAGCTTCTGCGGGGGATGTGTCAGGATAGAGAGCAGGGAAGGGGACGGTAAATACATCATTTACCGGCACCTTCCTCGTCTTAATGAATAGTCAGTGATCTGTACCGATTACTGACTCTATCCATTCATAACTGAGGCATAGTAAACTGTGTTTGTACAAAACTTCCTGTTTATTCATAAACTGAAGCATATTAGATCTATTCCTGTCCATTCATTCTGTGCAGCCGAGGCTGCAGAGAAAGAAATTAAGGGCTGTGTTCTTAATCTCTTTTCTTGGTCTCAAAGGTGAAACATTAGAGGTCTGTTTAGACCCCTGATACTTCACTGAGACCCCCCAACAGGGTTGCTAAAAAAAATAAAAAAATAATAATAATAAAATTGTAAATTACGGTAATAAAAAAAAAAAGGTAAAAATAATAAAAAAAAAAAACTACAAGGGTCGCAAAGGTCAGATTTAACTGGGCCCTGGTGTTCTGCCATATATAGAGGCTGCCAGCATTCCTTATAGGCTGCCTGGCAGATTGCTACCCCTTGGCTGAGCGTGTTTTTTTTTTTTTTTTTTTTTAACAGGAGAACTAGAATTAGCAGCAGCCACAGCCTAAGGTTATTTATTTAGTGCTGCTAAACCTGCGATTGGCTCATAGGCTGCTGTCAAAAGTTAAGCCCTACCCACCACCTGATGGGAACAGAGCACTATGCCCACATGGTGAGAGCAAGAGTGCCCACTAAAGTGAGCCAGGGCTCATGGGAAGAGCAGGGTAATCAGGTGAGTTCTGCGGTGAGCCCAGGGACTGAGCTGTGGTGCCTGTTACTGTGAGCCCAAGGAGAAGGCTCAGAATTTAAGGGACTTTGCTGCTGTTGGCTGCTGGAAACCTGGAGAGGAGCTTTGGGGCCCCAGCTAGAGATGTGCTGCTGAAAGCCATGTGGCTGAGCTGTGTTACTACTGTTCTGGAGATTCAAATTGCCAGGAGAGACAGAACTGCATGAGAAGTTGCTGCACCATGGGCTGCTGCTGAGAGACAAGACTAAAAATGACTTTGCTGCGGCGGCTGTGCTACTTCTGGGGGGGGAATATGCTAAATATCCCCAAGGGCCATGTGGGCTATTCCTAACCTACCTAACCTAGAGTATGATGTAGCTAACGTGCAAAAAAAGACTGCCAGCTGCTGTTGGGACAGACTGAGAATCTGGTGCTGCTGCTAGGAGCCCAGGGCTACATGGCTACTGTACTTCTGGCCAAAGAAAGGCTAGCCCTGTGCTGCATCTGACCAGGTACTACTACACTGAGAGACATGAGATCCAGTGCTATTGGAAGGAGGCTACAATCTTCATCCATCACCAGCTTGAACGAGGGACCAGCTCCATTTCTGGTAAGAGGCCCCTTGCCCAAAATCTTATCTCAATTAAAATGGGCGCTCCATTGTAGGATAAGGGCACCAACACCAGCAGAATGGTATTTTAGCATATCTGGTCTCTGTGGCCAGAGGAGTGGGAGTAGCTAGGCCACTGTTTTGCCAATTGTGTTGTTGCACTGTGATGCGTTTGACTCTTCATTGTACTTGTTTGCATAACCACTTTCTTTTACAGGGCTTTACTACCTTTAATAAAGCCCATTCTAACAAATTCTAGGTGTGATGGTGTCACTCGGGTCCAGGGAAAGATGGGTCATCGGTGGTGCAATGGCAAAGGGAACCAAACAATCCAGTGGCTCCTCTAGGTGTAGTGCTATATACACAATAATAACAAAAGTATTGGGACACTTTCCTTTACACGCACACATGAACCTTAATGGCATCCCAGTCTTAGTCTGTAGGGTTCAATATTGAGTTGGCCCACCCTTTGCAGCTTTAACAGCTTCAACTCTTCTGGGAAGGATGTCCACAAGGTTTAGGAGTGTGTCTATGGGAATGTTTGACCATTCTTCCAGAGGAGCGTATGTGAGGTCAGGCAATGATGTTGGACAAGAAGACCTGGTTCGCAGTTTGCACTCTAATTCATACCAAAGGTGTTCTATCAGGTTGAGGTCAGAACTCTGTGCAGGCCAGTCAAGTTCCTCCACCCCAACCTCGCTCATCCATGTCTTTACGTACCTTGGTTTGTGCTCTGGTGCGCAGTCATGTTGGAACAGGAAGAAGTCATCCCCAAACTGTTCCCACCAAGTTGGGAGCATGAAATTGTCCAAAATGTCTTGGTATGCTGACGCTTTAAGAGTTCCCTTCACTAGAACTAAGGGGCCAAGCCCAACCCCTGAAAAACAACCCCACACCATAATCCCCCCTCCACCAAATGATTTGGACCAGTGCACAAAGCAAGGTCCATAAAGACATGGATGAGCGAGTTTGGGGTGGATTAACTTGACTGGCCTGAACAGAGTCCTGACCTCAACCCGATAGAACACCTTTGGGATGAATAAGAGTGGTTACTGCGAGCCAGGCCTTCTCGTCCAACATCAGAGCCTGACCTCACAAATGCACTTCTGGAAGAATGGTCAAACATTCCCATAGACACACTCCTTGTGGACAGCCTTCCCAGAAGAGCTGAAGCTGTTATAGCTGCAAACGGTGGGCCAACTCACCCTACGGACTAAGACTGGGATGCCATTAAAATTCATGTGCTTGTAAAGGCAGGCCCCCCAATACTTTTGGTAATACACAAACATACGACTGTGCATTTAGCTGGGCCTGGAGTGCACTATGTAAATTACTGAGGTTGTAACGACAATGCTACTTCATTAATGGTCATGGACTGATTCCAGGCAGCTCTGCATTGATTAGTAAATACATAATGTATCAGTTTCCTCTGATAATGAATATTTATACCATAGAAAGCTTCAGATTTCATGCGTTAGCCGTCTAGCTGACAATATGATCCTTATTGCTCTCTTTGCTGCCTGTGCCAGATTTGCTTTGTCTTTTCCCCAAGCCTAATACAAGCAGGAGCCCGACGCAAATCCTTGCTGCGGAATTTTAATTAGAAATCTTATTTACTTCCAGCTCATTCTACATTTATAAACTCCGGCTTAGGTCTCACGTTCCAGGTAAACAGGCTTTGCCGTTTGGAAGAGGACTTGAATTGCCTCCTTTGTGAGGAGGATGTGAACTGACAGTTTCCAATGTGCTTTGAGCCGGGGGGGACTTTCATGGGGGAAAATGACTGTGTTCTACCAAGGAGCCATTTAGAACCTTTGTTGCTCTTACAGGACATAAATAAACAATACCCTAACTAATAAGGACAGGTGATCCATTCTAGACAGTCAGCATTAAGCTCCCAGCAAACAGACTGAGCTCCAGCCTTCCCTGACCTTTGTCAGCATGTGAGCCACAGCGGAATCTGACAAGCCCCGGAGAGGCAACGGAGAACAACCTCAAATCACTAAAGCATTTTAAGACACTATATATAATAAAGTGGTACACATTAAAGGAAAACTAGATTGAAATACAATCCTGATAGCATTGGGGCCCTTTATCCCATGGTGGAGTGCCCATTGAATTGTAATAAGATTGTGCCCAAGAGGCATCTCTCCACTAATGGGAGGAGTTGGTCCCACTCTCAAATTGATGGCATCAACTTCCCTTTGGTGATGCCCATTGGCTGGGGTGATGTGCTCCTCCTGTACCCATGGGTTGTTGGATATCATTTTTTGGTAACACCCTCTAATTTACACCCCCACTCCTGAAGAAGCTTGAGGCTTCATGGACACTGGGCTTACAAAAAAAACATCTGTTCTCTTGGGAGTAAAAAAATGCTCATTTACAGTAGAGCATTTTTTGTACAAAGTCTAGACGAGTTTAGAAGAGTTTTACGTTTTTTCTGCCAGTGAGTTCCAAACAGGAATTCAAAACAGAAGGGTTTTTTTTTTTTCCTGCCTCTAAACATTGAGCTCAAAATATGCCTGTAAACGTTCTAATGTACATGGACACATAGGATAACATTGAGTTGCTTCTACAGGCAGAACACAAAACTCCCGTAGAAGCAACGTTTTCCTAAAGTGGTTGTAAACCCACTTTGAAAAAAAAAACAAAACAAAATAACACCTGCAAGACCGTCGGACTAGCATACAGACGAGCAGATTTTTCGACCGGACTCGAGTTCGTCGGAAAGATTTGAAACATGTTTTATTTCTAGGTCTGTCGAACTTTTGGGAAAAAAAAGTCCGCTGGAGCCCACACACGATCGAATTATCCGCCGGAGTCCGGTCCGCCGGACCAAGTTTTCCGGAAAGTCCGCTCGTGTGTACGCGGCATTAGGCAGAAAAAAAAAAAAAATGTAAAACTCTTCTAAACTCATCTAAACTTTGTACAAAAAATGCTCTATATGAGCGTTTTTTCAGTGCCACGAGAACAGACGTTTTTTTAAGCCCAGTGTGCATGGAATCTTAAAGTGGTAGTAAACTCTCTATGTTTATTTTTACCTACAGGTGAGCTTACAATAAAACTTACCTTTAGGTAAAATGAATATCTCCTAAACGTGCATCATTTAGGAGATAGTCTATAGAGCACCAGCCGGTGACATCACCGGCGCATGCGCTCTGAAGAAACAGCATACCCGTGCCATTCCTTCAGAGCTCTGTGCCGCAGCCCTAACTTCCACGTGCATGCACGGGAGTGACATCATCGCAGCTTGGCCATTCAAGTGGATGCAGTCCAAGAACCCAGAAGGAAGATCAGGTGAAGATAGAGGGTTTTATTTCAAGGCAAGTCTTTCATAATGTACTAGCACATTATACCTTTACCTTGCAGGGAGAGTAGTTTTTCTCCACATTTCTACCCCTTTATGCTAAACATGTTAAAGCGGAAGTAAACCCATACATAAAACAGTTCAATTTCCGGCACGTGCCGGAAATGTAACACTCCCATTGGTTGTGCTCTCAACCAAACTTGTCAAACCATCCAATGGCTGGTGTCATAAGTGATCACATGTGCAGCATCATGGCAGTTGTAGATTAAACAGAGGCTAAGATGGCAGCTTCCCTTGCTGAAAACGATAGGAGGGTTTACTTACACTTTAAGTTTGGCCTAATCCTTAGCTACAGTCAACTGACCACTGTTGGTTACTAGGTGTGTATATATTTGGACTATGCCCTTAAAGCGGAATTCCACCCAAAAAACTTCCGCTTTAAGCACTCCTCGCCCCCCTTACATGCCACATTTGGCATGTAATTTTTTTTGGGGGGCTTCGTTAGGAGGGGGACTTCCTTTCCCACTTCCTCCTTCCGCCCAGGGACCGCCAAGGCGACTCCTCCCTTCGCCTTAGGCAGCCCCTCCCTCTAGGCGATCTCCTGGGACACGTGACAGGTCCCAGGAGATCGCCTGTCCACTCCGGGAGCGCAGCACCCCTCGTGCATGCGCCGTGCGTGCCCGGCCATGAAGCCGAAAGCTGTCACGGTCGGGTGCCCAGAGTGGCAATGGAGGCGCCGGTGGAGAGGAGGGGGAGAGGAGCGACGCTCCGTTCGGCCACATCGCTGGACCGTGGAACAGGTAAGTGTCTGTTTATTAAAAGTCAGCAACTACACTTTTTGTAGCTGCTGACTTTTAATAAACATAAAAAGCCTGGAACTCCGCTTTAAGGTGCTTAGAGTGCCGTTATGTATTGACAACTAGGAGGTGATCTAATAAAACCACATCATGATGTTCAATAAACATGTTTTTATACCCGTGATTTTATCCTTTATTGTTCAGATAAATAAAAATCAATACTTATAACAGTGTATTTGTTCATTGTTTCTTGAGAAATAAACACCACTAAACCAGTGGCAGCCCATAATGCAGGGCGCCGTCCCCCCTATTCATGCATCCAGCCCCCCAATCTACATGTGCGGTGCCAGATGTATGGATTCCAATGGGGTTTTTTTTTTTTTTTTGAAGCACGTGATTAGAGCCAGAGGCTCTAATAGGCTTCAAAAAAGTATGGCCTCAGGGCGCAGAGTACTTCGCCCCGAGCCTGCCCAGTTGTGTGACAATAGCGAATGAATATTCGCTATAGTCTTCCCGATTCTCCTCCCAGCCAATCAGGAAGTGGGTCCTGAGACCTCTCACCAGATTGCCCAAAAGTAGAAGCGATCCTATTGGCCGAGGAGGAGATGCACGGTGGAAGCCGCCGCCCGTCGCCCAGAGGAAGCGCTGCCTGTGACCTAGATGGAGTGCCGGGCTGGTGACCGACTGAGCGCGCGCGGGGGTGGGGGTTGCTTATGCAATAAAAAAATGCTTATATATATGCCTGAAATGCTGCAGTCATATGTGTGGTAAGTAAATACAAATAACCAAACAAACCTTGAAATAAACTGCACGGTTTATTTCAAGGTTATTTTTTAAAAGGAGATAGAAATATGCAGGCAGTCATTGCCTATCATAATGCATGTTTAATGAGTGGGGAAGAGGAGAAAATACTATCAAGGCCGATCTATATGACACGCCTCCAATGTATAATCAGGTTTGCGTTACACTGAAACATAAATAAATTCATGCACACAATATAAGTGCCCTCTACGGACTCCAGCCAGCGGTGAAAATTAAACATCACAATAAAATTGGTGGATTGTGGAGGAATTTCTGTATTAAGAACTCCCCCAGTTCTCAGTCGCCCCCCCATCCACGTCTTCATTTCCTCCCCCCACAACAGCTCTGACTGCGAGGCGTCCAACATAATCGCGTTACACCCCGATGTGTTGTTTTACAGAAAGTTCGGAGGATCGTTCCTGCTGGGTGCACAGTCCTATTTAATAGAGCAATTCGTTTTGCGACAGAATACATTGTTCTGAGAATTATTTCTGTACTGAAGATCCACTGGGTAATATTAAGTAATATTAACATTTAGATTTCTATCATTATGTGCACATTTCCGTCTGGCTTGAAAAAGCCAAAATACAATTAACAAAACAGGATAAAAAAAAATAAAATAAAAAAAGATGAAAACATAGCTTTAGTAGTATAACCACCGATAGATAAATAGATAGATAATTGTTTTAATCAGTGACTAGTGCTCAATAAAAAGATATATCGTACTAATAAACCTGCGCTGTTTGTGTCTATTACCAGCTTGCACCCTATCATATAATAAAACCATTAGTGCACATTTAAGCAATAAACATTATGAAAGCATGCATAGTATTAAAACATATAAACATCTAAATAATAGAAGTCCAATAACTGCCCTCCAATGGTGCTCTGATTATAAAAAGCCACAGCCAAACTTCCAGGTAGCGTGATGATTTTACTAAAAGCCCACCTGAGGTTTATCGACTGCATAGCTACCTAAATCTACATAGATCGATAGATAACATTAATAGCTAATTGAAAGAAAGAGAGAGAGAAAAGGAGAAATTAAGACCCTATGGATATAACTGCATAGCCTTTATTTTCTGAATTAAAAGAGAAGTTCAGGATTCGATATATATATATATATATATATATATATTACATATACACACACGGTATATATATATACACAACAATGGGCAAAAGTTTTGAGAACGACTCAAATATTCCTTTTCACACAGTCTGCTGCCTCAGTTTTTATGATGGCAATTTGCATATACTCCAGAATGTTATGAAGAGTGATCAGATCATTTGCAATTAATTGTAAAGTCCCTCTTTGCCATAAAAATGAACTTAACCACTTGCCGACCGCCGCAACCCGATATACGTCGGCACAACGGCAGTGGTGGGCAAATGGGCGTATCTGTACGTCCCCTTTAATTGGCTGGGCTAGCGGGCACGCCGGCACGCACCCGCCACATACAGCGTGACCCGCAGACGCGATGTCCGCCGGTGTCCCGGCGATCGTGTCACGGAGCTGCCGAACGGGGAAGTGCCTCTGTAAACAAGGCATTTCCCCGTTCTTCCTAGTGACATGACAGAGATCTACTGCTCCCTGTCATCGGGAGCAGTGATCGCTGTCATGTGAGTGGAAGCCCATACCCTCCGCAGTTGGAGTCACTCCCTAGGACACACTTAAACCCTTCATCGCCCCCTAGTGTTTAACCCCTTCCCTGGCAGTGTCATTTACACAGTAATCAATGCATTTTTATAGCACTGATCGCTGCATAAATGACAATGGTCCCAAAATAGTGCCAAAAGTGTCCGATGTGTCCGCCATAATGTCGCAGTCATGATAAAAATCGCAGATCACCGCCATTACTAATAAAAAAAAAATTATAATAAAAATGCCATAAAGCTATCCCCTATTTTGTAGACGCTATAACTTTTGCGCAAACCAATCAATATACGCTTATTGTGATTTTTTTTAACCAAAAATATGTAGAAGAATACATATCAGCCTAAACTGAGGAAAAAAATGTTTTTTTATATATTTTTGGGGGATATTTATTATAGCAAAAAGTAAAAAATAATGCTTTTTTTTTTCAAAATTGTCGCTTTTTTTTTTGTTTACAGCACAAAAAATAAAAACCACAGAGGTGATTAAATACCACCAAAAGAAAGCTCTATTTCTGGGAAAAAAAAGGACGTCAATTTTGTTTGGGTGCAACGTCGCACGACCGCGCAATTGTCAGTTTAAACGACGCAGCGCCGAAACGCAAAAAGTGCTCTGGTCAGGAAGGGTGTAAAATCTTCCGGGGTTGAAGTGGTTAAAGCGTAACACCACATTCATGGGGGAAAAAAAATAGCAAATAAAAAAAAATAATATAGCGTATATAATTGCGACACTGATAATTTTGTAATTCAATGTTATTAAAAATTACCTTTTCTTTTCAGCCTCTGCAGCCAATGTAATTTTCTGAGAATACATTGCAACATGGCTACCTGGAGTTTTCTGTACACAGTTTGTGTACTGACCACCCCCCAGAAACATCATTTCCTGCTTGTGTGATTGGCTCACCAATTTTCCCAGAAGTTGGCCTAAGATACAAATCAGATTTCAGGCATCCCCTGCAACAGAAATGTATTTTTTTGAGATATACTTTCAATAGGAACACGTCTAAAGGGATGCAGGCCCAGCAGATTTCCTCATTGGTGCCCTGCAGCTCCACACCTGACAGTTAATTATGAAACCACTCCCATTAGACCCACTCAGAACAGAGGCACAGATAAACACACAGGGATTTCTTCAGAATAACAATAGGTAGGAATCTGCAACAAAGTTTGTTAAAATCCTTGCCATGTACATAGATCACCCAGAGGGGAATATTTTTTTCTCAACAGTGGAGTTACGCTTTAAGACTCCTTTCACACTGGGATGTTTTTCAGGCGCTTTAGCGTTAAAAAAAGCGCCTGAAAAGCGCCTGAAAGAAGCCTCATCTGCAATCCCAATGTAAAAACCTGAGCCCTTTCACACTGCCAGCGCCCGAAAAACGCTGGTAAAGCGCTGCTTAAAGCGGAGTTCCACACCAAAATGGAACTTCCGCTTTTCGCAACCCTCCCCCCCCTCCGGTGTCACATTTGGCACCTTTCAGGGGAGGGGGGTGCAGATACCTGTCTAAGACAGGTATTTGCATCCACTTCCGGCATAGACTCCCATGGGAGTCTATGCCTCTTCCTGTCCCTCCACGCTGTCTCCTGGGAAACACACAGATCCCAGGAGATAGCGGGGACCAGTTACGATGCGCAGTGCGACTCGCACATGCGCAGTAGGGAACCGGGAAGTGAAGCCGCAACGCTTCACTTCCCGATTCCCTCACCTAGGATGGCGGCGGCAGCTGCCGAGAATCAAGCGGGTTATCGGCGTCGGCTGCCGACATCGCTGGACCCTGGGACAGGTAAGTGGCCATGTATTAAAAGTCAGCAGCTGCAGTATTTGTAGCTGCTGGCTTTTAATATTTTTTTTTTAGGTGGATTTAGGTGGACTCCCTCTTTAAGACCTATTTCACACTGGGGCGTTTTTCAGGCATTTTTCGGGCGCTGGCATTGTAAAAAGGGATCGGGCCATCTGCGCACCCAGCCCCGGGGCAAAAACACGAAAGCGCTGCAAAGAAGCTGCTTGCAGGACTTTTTTTGACGCCCTGCCAGCGCAGCGCCCCAGTGTGAAAGCACTCGGGCTTTCACATTGGGATTGCAGATGAGGCTTCTTTCAGGCGCTTTACAGTCGCTTTTTTTAAGGTCGGTTCACACATGGGCAACACGACTTTAACGCGACTTTGTACCGCGACTTCAACGCGGCTTCAGCGAGACTTTGGCACGACTTCGGCAAATTACGAGGCGACTTCAAGTCGCCTCCATGACGGGCGACTTCGCTGGCGGCCCCCCCCCACCGTACCAGGCCGCATGCCCTCAACATGGGGGGTGCTTTGGGGCATGGGGGGCGCAGTGTGCGCCCCCCCCAAAGCACCTTGTCCCCATGTTGATGAGGACAAGGGCCTCTTCCCGACAACCCTGGCCGTTGGTTGTCGGGGTCTGCGGGCGGGGGGCTTATCGGAATCTGGGAGCCCCCTTTAATAAGGGGGCCCCCAGATCCCGGCCCCCCCACCCTATGTGAATGAGTATGGGGTACATGGTACCCCTACCCATTCACCTAGGGAAAAAAAGCGTCAATAAAACAAACAGTACACAGGTTTTTAAAATAATTTATTAGGCAGCTCCGGGATCTTCTTCCGACTTCGGGGGTCCTCTTCCGACTTCGGGGGTCTCTCCGCCGTCTCCTCCCGGTGTCCGCATCTTCTGCCGGCTCCTCCGCTATCTTCTGCAGCTCAATTGCTAGCGGTGGTCCGGACTTCTGCCTTCTTCTTTTCTTCCAGAGATGTTGACACGACGCTCTCTCCAGCTGGAATGGTCTCTGAACGCTCCGCAACGGACTTATATAGGCGGTGACCCCGCCCCCTTATGAGGTCACTGTCCCAGGGCATGCTGGGGCTGTGCCGTCATAAGGGGGCGTGGTCATCACCCGTGACCACGCCTCCTAAAACGTCACAGACCCAGCATGCCCAGGGACTGTGACGGCATAAGGGGGCGGGGTCACCGCCTATATAAGTCCCTTGCAGAGCGCACAGAAACCATTCTGGCTGGGGAGAGCGTCGTGTCAACATCTCTGGAAGAGAAGAGGGAAGAAGATGATCCAGAGGTCCGGACCACCGCTGGCAAAAGAGCGCCAGAAGATAGCGGTGGAGCCGGCAGAAGATGCGGACAGCGGGAGAAGATGCCGGAGAGACCCCCGAAGTGGGAAGAAGATCCCGGAGCTGCCTAATAAATTATTTTAAATACCTGTGTACTGTGTTTTTTATTGACGCATTTTTCCCTAGGTGAATGGGTAGGGGTACCATGTACCCCATACCTATTCACATAGGGTGGGGGGCCGGGATCTGGGGGCCCCCTTATTAAAGGGGGCTCCCAGATTCCAATAAGCCCCCCGCCCGCAGACCCCGACAACCAACGGCCAGGGTTGTCGGGAAGAGGCCCTTGTCCTCATCAACATGGGGACAAGGTGCTTTGGGGTGGGGGGGGCCGCAGCGCGCCCCCCTCCCCCAAGGCACCAAACCCCCCATGTTGAGGGCATGCGGCCTGGTACGGTTCAGGAGGGGGGGGGCGCTCGTCCCCACCCCCATTCCTGTCCGGCCGGGCTGCGTGCTCGGATAAGGGTCTGGTATGGATTGGGGGGGGGACCCCCCACGCTGTTTTTTCGGCGTAGGGGGTTCTCCTCAAGGTCCATACCAGACCCAAGGGCCTGGTATGCCCCTGGAGGGGGAACCCATGCCGGATTTTTATTTAAAATTTGGCGCGGAGTTCCCCTCAAGATCATCTGAGTACAAGTCGCATGCCGAAGTCGGATCATGCGAGACGGCGATCCGACTTTGATCCGACTTCAATGATAGTCAATAGGCTGAAGTCGGATCAAAGTCGGATCAAAGTAGTACAGGGAGTACGCTCTGAAGTCGGAGCGACTTCAGTAGTGTCTATTAAGACGCTTGCGTTAACTCCCATTGAAACTATTTCTGGAGCGACTTGGGGCGACTTGAGGGCGTACAAGTCGGATCCCAAGTCGCCCCAGTGTGAACCGAGCCTTAATGCTAAAGCGCCTGAAAAATGCCCCAGTGTGAAAGGGATCTAAAAGAGAAGTATGGGTTTGGGGTTTTTCCCCCATCATACTTACCTAGGTGGATGCAGCATCTCTACTCCTCCATGCTCACTGGATCGCCGAGCTGTGGAGGAGCGGAGCGGCCCTCTGGGGCTCTCAGCGGCTTGCTGAGAGGCTGAGACGGGTGTCAGTCCAGGCACCTGGCAAATTATTGTCTCCATGGCGTGGTGCCCGGACCGATTCCTGTGACGTCAGTAGAGAGCAGACTTCATCTGAAAACAGGTCAGAGGAGTGCAAAACGAATTGCAAACGAGCTTAGGCTGAACTTCTCCTTTAATCCCATAAAAAAACATTTCCACTGCATTTGTGAAGAAGGCTTCAGGGCGATCAAGAAGTCCAGCAAGCGCCCCAAGACCGTCTCCTACAGTTGATTAAGCTGTGGGATCAGAGGCACCACCAGTGCAGAGCTTGCTCAGGAATGGCAGCAGACAGGTGTGAGGACATCTACATGCAAAGCGAGGAGAAGACTTTTGGAGGATGGCCGGGTGTCAAGAAGGGCAGCAAAGAAGCCACTTCTCTCCAGGAAAAACATCAGGGACAGACTGATATTTTGTAAAAGGTACAGGGATTGGACTGCTGAGGACTGAGGTAAAGTCATTTTCTCTGATGAATCCCCTTTGCGATTGTTTGGGGCATCCAGAAAAAACCTTGTACGGAAAAGAAAATGTGAGGGCTACCATCAGTCCTGTGTCATTCCAACAGTAAAGCATCCTGAGACCATTCATGTGTGGGGTTGCTTCTCAGCCAAGTAAGTGGACTCACAATTTTGCCTAAGAACACAGCCATGAATAAAGAATGGTACAAAAACATCCTCCGAGAGCAACTTCTCCCAACCATCCAAGAAGAGTTTGGTGAGGAACAATGCATTTTCCAGCATTATGGAGCACCTCGCCATAAGCCCAAAGTGATAACTGAGTGGCCTAAGGAAGAAAAAAATCAAAATTTTGGGTCCATGGGCAGGAAACTCCCCAGACCTCAATCCCTTTGAGAACTTGTTGTCAATCTTCAAGAGGCGGGTGAACAAAAAAAAGAAAAACCCACAAGTTCTGACAAACTCCAAGCATTGAGTATGAAAGAATGGGCGGCCATCGGTCAGAATGTGGCCCAGAAGTTGAAAAAGAAGGGTCAACACTGCAAATATTGACTCTTTGTATAAACTTCATGTAATTGTCAATAAAAGCCTTTGACACTAATGAAATGCTTGTAATTATAGTTCGGTATACCAGAGTAACATTGGACAAAAAGATCTAAAAACACTGAAACAGCAGACTTTGTGAAAATGAATATGTGTCTTTCTCAAATCTTTTGGCCACGGCTGTACACTCACCGGCCACTTTATTAGGTACACCTTGTTAGTATCGGGTTGGACCCCCTTTTGCTGTCACAACTGCCTTAATTCTTCGTGGCATAGATTCAACAAGGTGTTGGATCCTCAGAGATTTTGGTCCATAGTGACATGATAGCATCACGCAGTTGCTGCAGATTTGTCAGCTGCACATCCATGATGCCAATCTCCCATTCCTCCACATCCCAAAGGTGCTCTATTGGATTGAGATCTGGTGACTGTGGAGGCCATTGGAGTACAGGGACCTCATTGTCATGTTCAAGAATCCAGTGGTGAGAAAATTGGAGCTTTGTGACATGGTGCATTATCCTGCTGGAAGGAGCCATCAGAAGATGGGCACCTGGTAGTCACTGAGGTGTCCTTTTATGAAACAGATCAGCGGCGATCCCGAGTCTCACCACTGATCTCAGGTCATTACCAGTTTATGAAACTGAGATATTCAGTGGAGAACATGTTCTCCGCTGATTATCTCAGCACAGTGAGAATCTTAACTGACTGTCACAGAAACGGCCAGTTTATGAAGGTGCGATCTCGGCACCTCACTGGCGATCTGTGACAGAATTCTCACTTTCTGATTCACCATTTCAGAAGTGGAGAATCAGAGTGAGAAGCCTGAAACTGGCTGAGTATTCTGGGGAAAGCAAGAAGTCTTTTGACTTCTTTCACCAAACAGTCATAGTACATCTTCCCCACCATTACACACCCCAAAACCAGCAGGATAGGAATTTATAGTGTGTGTGTATATATATATATATATATATATATATAGAGAGAGAGAGAGAGAGAGAGAGAGAGAGAGAGAGAGAGAGAGAGAGAGAGAGAGAGAGAGAGAGAGAGAGAGACTATATCTATATATATATATATATATATTCACGTCTTTGACTGGGTTCACACTTGTGCGATGCGTGAACCAGCGTGATTCCTGTGCAGGTTTCCACATTGCACCTACATTGACATCTGTGCACCACTGCGGGTGTCAATGTAAAGTTAATGACACCCCCAGATCATTTCACAGATCGCAGTGCAAACTATGTAATGGTGCAGGAATCGGATCGCATGGGGACCAAATAAAGGGTCCTGTACCATTTTGGTGCAAATGCAATATGATTTAGGGCCAGTTCCCACTGCTGCGGTGTCCGAGATCGGATGTGATTCGCATCGCACTGCAGTGCAAAATCACATCCGATCTCTGTGCGATGCGATTTCAGCCATACAGATAGTATTGCTGAATTTGCATTGCACTCGGACCAAACTCATACAGGACCCTTTTTTTGGTCCACAGCAGAATCGGATCGCATGGGTGTTCACACCCATGCGATTCGATTACTGTCCGAGTTTGCAGATCGCACTGCGATATGCAAACTGATTTGGAGGTGTTGTTAAATTTTAGGCCTGGTTCACACTCGATGTCGGACATTGCACAGGCATCGCATGTAGTTCGCAGCTCACTGCCATTTACATTACATGCGATGTCTGTGCGGTGCGATATCAGCCGTACAGATAGTATGGCTGATATCGCACCGCATTCGGTGCAAACACACAAAGGACCCTTTTTTCTGTTCGGACCAGAATCAGATCGCATGTGTGTTCACACATATGCGATCCGATTCATGTCCGAACTGTCAGTTCGCAGTGCGATATGCAAGCTGAACTAGGGGTGTCGTTAACAATGTATTGACACTCCACAGCGATTCGCATATGGCAGTGTGAACTGACATGCGAGTCAGTGCGATGCGGGAACCCGCAGTGGATTCGCAGTGTTCTCGCATCGCACCAGTTTATCAATTTTTATGTTCATCAGTTATGAAATATATTTTATTTTAATTTATTAATAAATATTTATACTTGTATACTTTATTGAAATTATTTTTTTAATGATTATAAATGTATTTTGCATTTATATGAATGGTGTATAGCTGCATTACATTCATTTACTATACACCATTCACATTTAAATAGGCACATGTATGATCTTTAAATATTGATAAAAACAATGTTTTTTTTTTTTATAATTAGGTTAATGTATATTGTGTAGGGGGAATTTAACTTTATTATTTTATTAATATGTTGGGGAATAATGTGTGCTGATTTGTGTTACACTTTTGTATTTTATGGTTCCTCATACTGTAATCCTGCTACATCACACGAGATTACAGTGAGAGGAGCCATTCTCAGGAGTTCCCGGCGTTTGTAGATCGCTCCTCAACTCAACATGAGAAGCGATCTACAGACCTTCATAAACAGGCACTCAGAGGAGAGCGATCTCCTCTGAGAATGCCTGAGAACTGAAAAGTGGTATTTTACCGCATTTTTATAAAAGGACACCAAAGGGATGGACATGGTCAGCAACAATACTCAGGTAGGCCGGGGAGTTTAACCACTTGCCGCCCGCCCTATTACCAAATGACGGCGGCAAAGTGGTTTGATGTTCCTGATCGGACGTCATATGACATGATCAGGAATATCAAGCCGCTGCGCGCCCCCGGGGGCGGGCATCGCGGCGATCGTTGTTGCGGGGTGTCAGTCTGACACCCTGCAACAACGATCTAGGTAAAGAGTCTCCGACGGAGACTCTTTACCACGTGATCAGCCGTGTCCAATCACGGCTGATCACGATGTAAATAGAAAGAGCCGGTGATCGGCTTTTCCTCACTCGCATCTGACAGACGTGAGTAGAGGAGAGCCGATCAGCTGCTCTCCTGACAGGGGGGGGTCTGTGCTGATTGTTTATCTGCACAGCCCCCCCTCGGATCCTACCCAGGACCACCATTATGCCGCCCAGGAGCACCAGGGAAGCCATCCACACTGGACCACCAGGTATGCCCCTAGACAACCAGGGAAATGCCACTGTGTGCCCAGGCAGCTGCCAATCAGTGCCTTCTTCAATGCCTAGCACTGCCAGTGCCACCAGGGATGCCCATCAGTGCCTCATATCAGTGCCGTGTATCAGTGCCCATCAGTGCCACGTATCAATGCCGCCTATCAGCGCCACCCTATCATTGCCCATCAGTGCCACCCACCAGTGCCGCCTATCAATGCCCATCAGTGCTGCATATGAGTGCCACCCATCAGTGGCGCCTACCAGTGCCCATCGTCAGTGTCTGCTCATTGGTGCCACCTCATCGGTGCCGCCGTATCAGTGCCCATCAGTGAAAGAGAAAACTTACTTATTTACAATTTTTTTTTTAACAGAAACAAAAGCAAAACTTATTTTTTTCAAAATTTTCGGTCTTTTTTTATTTGTTTAGCAAAAAATAAAAACCGCAGAGGTGATCAAATACCACCAGAAGAAAGCTCTATTTTGTGGGAACAAAATGATAAAAATTTAGTTTGTGTACAGTGATGTATGACTGCGCAATTGTCATTCAAACTGCGACAGCACTGAAAGCTGAAAATTGGTCTGGGCAGGAAGGTGTATAAGTGCCCTGTATTGAAGTGGTTAAACTATGCTTAATTGTTACCAAGGGGCCCAAAGTGTGCCAAGAAAATATCCCCCCCCACCATTACACCACCACCAGCCTGAACCATTGATACAAGGCAGGATAGATCCATGCTTTCATGTAGTTTACTCCAAATTCTGACCCAACCATCAGAATGTCACAGCTGAAATCGAGACTCATCAGACCTGGCAACGTTTTTCCAATCTTCTATTGTCAAATTCTGGTGAGCCTGTGCGAATTGTAGCCTCAGTTTCCTGTTCTTAGCTGACAGGAGTGGCACCCGATGTGGTCTATTGCTGCTGTAGCCCATCTGCATGAAAGTGGATGTAAACTCGAAAATTATTTATTTTTTTATGTCATAATATAGAGTATAAGATTTCCTATCATTGAGCCCAGTCTTGCCACAAAGAGTTGACAGAGAAAAACTTTGTCAAATCCTCCCCCTTGCTGTGAGTGACAGGTGATTTACATATCTGGTGCACTGGCCTAAGACATGCATTATTTTTTAATTCCCACCCCCACTCCTTTCTTCAGCTGCTCTGCCAGGATTTGCTGTTCCACACCTCAGCATGATTTGGCATGCTGAAGTCATGTGGTTACTTTCCTGTCTTTTCACTGGATGTTAGAGATCATAGCAGAAGTTCAGTGTAAGAAATACACAGGAGAAAATGCATATTGACAAGGGGAGTGTAGAGGTGGGCGGGGAGTCTACTGACATCACGACTCCACCCACCGAGCTCCAGACAACAGACCCGCCCACAGAATCTGCAGTTTTTCGGGTCTCATAACAGACAGAGGGGAGACATTTGACAGGTAAAGATACATGCAGGAGGCATCTATATCCTTATAGATAACCCCTATGGCAGTAGTTTAGAAAGGATGACATCCACTGTAAGGTTTGATGTGTTGTGCATTCAGAGATGGTATTCTCCATACCTTGGTTGTAACAAGTGGTTATTTGAGTTACTGTTGCTTTTCTATCATCTCAAACCAGTCTTCCCATTCTCCTCTGTCCTCTGACATCAGCAAGGCATTTTCATCCACACAACTGCGGCTCACTGGATATTTTCACTTTTTCCCACCATTCTCTGTAAACTCTACAGATGGTTGTGCGTGAAAATCCCAGTAGATCAGCAGTTTTTGAAATACTCAGACCAGTCCGTCTGGCACCATGAACCATGCCACGTTCAAAGTCACTTAAATCCCCTTTCTTCCCCATTCTGATGCTCAGTTTGAACTTCAGCAAGTCGTCTTCACCACGTTTGGATGCCTAAATGCATTGAGTTGCTACCATGTGATTGGCAATTTGTGTTATCAAGCAATTGAACAGGTATACCTAATAAAGCGGTCGGTGTGTGTGTGTGTGTATATATATACGGTGTGTGTGTGTGTATATATATACGGTGTGTGTGTGTGTATATATATATATATAATACAGTGGGGACAGAAAGTATTCAGACCCCCTTAAATTTTTCACTCTTTGTTATATTGCAGCCATTTGCTAAAATCATTTAAGTTAATTTCTTTTCCTCATTAATGTACACACAGCACCCCATATTGACAGAAAAACACAGAATTGTTGACATTTTTGCAGATTTAATAAAAAAGAAAAACTGAAATATCACATGGTCCTAAGTATTCAGACCCTTTGCTGTGACACTCATATATTTAATTCAGGTGCTGTCCATTTCTTCTGATCATCCTTGAGATGGTTCTACACCTTCATTTGAGTCCAGCTGTGTTTGATTATACTGATTGGACTTGATTAGGAAAGCCACACACCTGTCTATATAAGACCTTACAGCTCACAGTGCATGTCAGAGCAAATGAGAATCATGAGGTCAAAGGAACTGCCTGAAGAGCTCAGAGACAGAATTGTGGCAAGGCACAGATCTGGCCAAGGTTACAAAAAAATTTCTCCTGCACTTAAGGTTCCTAAGAGCACAGTGGCCTTCATAATCCTTAAATGGAAGACGTTTGGGATGACCAGAACCCTTCCTAGAGCTGGCCGTCCATCCAAACTGAGCTATCGGGGGAGAAGAGCCTTGGTGAGAGAGATAAAGAAGAACCCAAAGATCACTGTGGCTGAGCTCCAGAGATGCAGTTGGGAGATGGGAGTTGTAGAAAGTCAACCATCACTGCAGCCCTCCACCAGTCGGGGCTTTATGGCAGAGTGGCCCGATGGAAGCCTCTCCTCAGTGCAAGACACATGAAAGCCCGCATGGAGTTTGCTAAAAAAACACCTGAAGGACTCCAAGATGGTGAGAAATAAGATTCTCTGGTCTGATGAGACCAAGATAGAACTTTTTGGCCTTAATTCTAAGCAGTATGTGTGGAGAAAAACAGGCACTGCTCATCACCTGCCCAATACAGTCCCAACAGTGAAGCATGGTGGTGGCAGCATCATGCTGTGGGGGTGTTTATCGGCTGCAGGGACAGGACGACTGGTTGCAATCGAGGGAAAGATGAATGCGGCCAAGTACAGGGATATCCTGGACGAAAACCTTTTCCAGAGTGCTCAGGACCTCAGACTGGGCCGAAGGTTTACCTTCCAACAAGACAATGACCCTAAGCACACAGCTAAAATAACAAAGGAGTGGCTTCACAACAACTCCGTGACTGTTCTTGAATGGCCCAGCCAGAGCCCTGACTTAAACCCAATTGAGCATCTCTGGAGAGACCTAAAAATGGCTGTCCACCAACGTTTACCATCCAACCTGACAGAACTGGAGAGGATCTGCAAGGAGGAATGCCAGAGGATCCCCAAATCCAGGTGTGAAAAACTTGTTGCATCTTTCCCAAAAAGACTCATGGCTGTATTAGATCAAAAGGAGCTTCTACTAAATACTGAGCAAAGGGTCTGAATACTTAGGACCATGTGATATTTCAGTTTTTCTTTTTTAATAAATCTGCAAAAATGTCAACAATTCTGTGTTTTTCTATCAATATGGGGTGCTGTGTGTACATTAATGAGGAAAAAAATGAACTTAAATGATTTTAGCAAATGGCTGCAATATAACAAAGAGTGAAAAATGTAAGGGGGTCTGAATACTTTCTGTCCCCACTGTGTATATATATATATATATATATATATATATATATATATATATATATATATATACACACACACACACACACACTCACTGTAAGTATACTGACCTAGGTGGATGCAGCATTTGTCCCACGGCTGCTCTAAGACCGAGAACTAAGCGATCAAACACTGCCGATCGCTAAGCTCTCAGTCTTTAGGCTGCAGAAAGCTGGTGACTGTGAGTCACAGGAGCTCTGCTATGCCCCTGTAGCGTTCACTGGAGTGCCGGGCTGTGAAGGGGGTGGGAGCAGCTGGCTCAGGCTCTCAGCGGCCCTCTGAGAGGCTGAGACAGCTGCCGGTACAGGCATCTGGGTGAACCCCGACTATATGGTGGTCAAGATCTTTTCAGAGCCTGGCCCGGCTCTGTGACATCAGCTGACAGTGGACTTTAGCACGCTGTCAGCTAAAAAAAAAGGGTCACAAGAGTATAGAACGAACTGTGATCCATAGGAGAGAAATAAAAAGCTTTGGCTATACTTCTCCTTTAATTTAGTTGTTAATTCATACTTTCTCATCTTAAAGTGGAAGTGTAACCTGGAAAAAAAAAGTATTGGCAAGGATTTTGAATGTCAGCTTTGTCTCATCTGACCACCTTAAAACGCACCTTGAAGATTCTGAGGCACCAAATGATAGGTCTAGCGGAAATCAAATACAGCTCGCCATGCAAATAACACTATTCCTACAGTAAAGTATGGAAGGGGTAATATCCTGTTATGGAGGTGTTTCTCTGCAGCAGGGACTGGCGCACTTGTCAGGATAGGAGGAACAATGGATGAGGCAATTTTCTTGAGGAAAATCTGCTGCCCTCTGCTAGTCAATGGGAAGAAGGTTTACCTTCCAACATGACAATGACCCAAAGTACACAGCGGTTGAAGGAGAAAAAGGTGAATGGCCTAGTCAGAGCCAAGACTTAAATCTTATTGAAAATCTGTGGAGTGACTTGAAGACTCTAGTCCATAAACGGTCACCATCAAATTTAACTGAACTTGAGCAGTTCTGCAAGGGAAGGCAAATATTGCAAAGCCTAGAGTAGAGTAGAGTTAGTAGAGACATATCCCAACAGAGTAAAGGCTGTAATTAAAGCAAAATGCGGTCCAACAAAATACTGACACAAGGGGGTGATCCTTTTTCCAACTCAGAGATTCTGTATTTGATTTTTTTTTTTTTTGACATGTTGGTGTTATATTTTTCACTTGGATGTCATAAGTTGCACTAGTAAATACAGCTGGATAAAACAAAAACTGTCTGTCATTTCAGGCTGCAAAGCAACAAAATGTGATTTTAAAGGGGGTGATCTTTTTCTATACCCACTGTATTTTGGCAGATGCAGTTTACTTTCTCCACTGCAGGTGGCGCTCATTCACAGTGGCATTGTAGTTGGAAAGGAAGCCAAGAGGAACATGGTTCCTCTATGGTTTTCTGAGTCATTGGGGAAGCTATCCAATTGGAAGCTGCCACACCATGTGACTAACAGCCATCTTGGGCCAGGCAGAGCCTATTTAAGGCCCTGGCTCCTAGGCTTGGTGTGCATTTTGTTAAGAAGTAGAATAGGGGACAGGTACCCCCTCTGGCTTGGGCACGAGATTGCCAGGTCGTATTCTGCACCTCCTATCAGGCGCTGTCGTTCGGCTGAAAGCTGCTATGTTAACGTTGTTGAGCACGAGTTCCCCAGTTCGTCTGTCTTCCCACCAGGTTTATTGTGAACTGACTTTGCATAATTTCAGTACAAATTCTTTCATCGCACTTGAACTGTGTGTGTTTTTGCTGCAGCACCAGGCTGCACCCCACCTACATGTATTACCTACCAGTGAAAGGAGCCACTGCATCGATTGGTTTATGTGTTGCTCCAGTGATGACTTGCCCATAACTGACCTCAGAACTCACTGACACTACTTATGGTTTGTGTTTGTTCTGAACCCAGATGTCAGCTGTTATTCCATGGCCATATTAGGTCAATGAGGTCACAAGCATTCCTGTCTCTTTGTGAATGTCAGCTTCGAGGGGGGGAATCCCCTGTCTACAGCTCATTGGCCCAAGAATTACTGCTGACTTCTGGGTTCAGAACAACCTGCTTGCAACAAACACAAGCTCATCCCTCTATGTGACTTACAAAAGGGCTTTATGAAAGGATGCAAAAGCCCTTGAGAGAAAAATTGGTTAACACAACATCAGCAGTATAATACAAAGCAGTAATATTGCAGTGAAACCGTATAGTGCAATGGTACTGGAAATGTAAGCAACTATTATGTAAAAGGTCAGTTGTATCAAAAAGACCTAAAAGAATGATACCAAGTCCTTTACAGCCCTACTGGCCAGTAGTACTAAACCCGGTCCTGTCGGCATTGGGGCCCGGAGTCTTAGAGTAGATGCTCCAAAACAGGGAAAGGATGTTCTTAAACGAAAGGGTCCAAGTTAATCCCACAGAATGGACCACTGTGGTTGGTCTATGGGTCTCCAGGACTTTTCCTGAAGGCCAGCGAAAGTTCCCCCCTCTTAAGCCAGCATCCTGCAGAAATTCCAGGTGGTCTCTCCTCAAGGATCAGATACAGCTGCTGACTCTCACTAGATCCAACGTATGGCGCTCTGGCTTTGAGTACGGGCTCTACTTCTGGATAGCAGTTTCAGTGTGTCTCTCTATCTGAACAGCGACTCTCCCAGAAGCAAAGTCTCCACTTGGGTAGTCCAGCACAAGTCACAGTAGCAGTCTCTGAGCAGCCCTACACAGGAGCTTGCCGGCTCACCGTAGCACAGTCCAGTTTCGCAATGACAGCGGCAGTCTACGGTGGAATACCCCTTTGGCATAGAATATTTGCACTATAATATTTATGCAGAACTGACTTACTTAGATGGCAGAACACGTTTTGCCATTTCCCCAAAAGTCCATTACATTTCTCTGTTACATTAATCAGCCGAGAGTTTGTTAGGGCAAAAATGAATGTGTTAATTAATCAAGCTGCGGCAGGCTGTCCATTCGCCTAAATTTCCCCTCATAAATATTAAGGACGACATAACTCAACAATTAAACATCGCTGCAGTTCTTTTCTCAACCTTGGCACACGTGGCAATTGCTGGACCGTAGATTGTTTTGGCTTTTGATAAGAGATCAGAGTTAAAGTGGAACTTCACCCAAAAGGATAAGTTCCGCTTTATGTCTTCCTCTATCACATTTGGAATATTATTTTTTTGTTAGGGGGATGGGGGTTAGCTTTTTTAGGTATCCGTTCCCACTTGTGCTTGGATTGCCTAGGCGATCCCAGAGGAAGTTCGGCCCCCTTCTCTTTCGCTGCAGTCTTCTGGGGCACATCACCAGTCCCAGATAGCTGCAGGACCATTCACAGAGTGCAAGGGCAGTTAACATGCTGGTACCGTGGACCTGAAGAGCAGCAAAGAACCAGCCTGAGTGAGGATGGCGCTGGATCATAGGACAGGTAGGTGTCCTTTTATTAATACAGGATTTGTAGCTGCTGACTTTTCTTTTTTTTTTTTTTCCTTTCAACGTTGAATATCCTCTTTAAGTTTCCATCATCTAGAAGTATAAAAATTGCCAGAACTGGCTACCACGCATAAAAAGGACCTGTCATCAGATATTTCTTCATGGTAAATATAGGTGTAAGCGTAACATTTCCAGGTATTTATTACCTGTCCCAGAGATCACAGGACTACCCCAGACAATGTCTTCATCTCCTTTTCTCTCTAGGAGAATGGAGCCTTCCTTCTTCATACATCATCCAGAGTCAACATCTACTTCCTTGACTGAGATGCCGGGTCAGAAATGGCACAATCATGTCTATCTTGGCGCTTTTAATGTTCACAGCTGTGTTCACAAATGTCTGATACAAACCAGCCCTACTGCAACCTCTCCCCCTATGTCTTGCTGCAAGGTTACAATGTACCATCTGATCACTGAAGAAGAGGAGACTGGGGAAATGCTCCTGCCTGCAGCCAAGTGACGGTTTCATCTTATCCTAAGCAACGTCAGTGGTCTGGAGCTTAAAGACCTCTTAATAATAAAAGCAGAGCTTGTTTACACTTGCGTTGTATGTGAACAGCGATCCATGGTAATTATATTTTACAGAGCAGCAAGAGGCATTCAGGAGCCAATACTACCACCTCTTGAATGCCTCTTTTTTGACAGTCGAATAGGTTTTTCCATTGGGAGAACTGTGATGCAAATGCAAGCCTTTGCATTTGGCTCTTGGTTTGTGTCATGGCCCCATTGACCTGATTAGATTTCATAGTGTCTTGGGCTGGATGGAATGTCCAATCCAGTGTCCAGCTTTTGTAGAGGACCAGCAGGGTGTGTGCCCCGGTGCACGCAACCTTATATAGGAGGTTTAGGAATACCTCAGGGCTTCCCACAAGAGAGACAGGAGGTCTCCAGGAGTCAGAGTGGCTGCATGTGCTGTATTTGTGTGAAGAAAATAATAAAAAATGTGTTTGGGTACAGTGTAGCACGACCGCGCAATTGTCATTCAAAGTGCGACAGCGCTGAAAAATGGCCTGGGCAGGAAGGGGGTGTAAGTGCCCGGTAGGCAAGTGGTTAAACATAGTTCCTGACTGACATAAATTTACTGGAAAACGGACGAGTTAATTATTGCCCATGTCACTTATATATCTATATATATATATATATATAAAAAGTATGTATTTATTTTTTAAATAAAATGATAAATACAAATGAATAAACATTATTGTATAAAAATATCACATTAAGCTCAGGTTTAAATGGAGATGTTCTTTTAAGCTAACACTGAGCCATTGTGAGTTTGATTACACACCCGTGACTCTTTCACAGATTGTCCAAATACATTTAAGACTTCAACAGAATAATAAAATTAAATGACTACTGCGAGCGCGATGCCATCTTGTAAAATAACTTAAAATTGCAGCCAGGGAAAAGCACCGTTTTGAAAATAAGCGCCGCAAGATAACTTAAATACATCTTTTCCAAGTCACACACCATTTACCAGATTTAAGTGTCTCTTGTCTCAGGATTTTGACGGCAGAGCGGAATTTCTTGACAGATCCTCAGAATTTCCTCCTATTTTAAGATTATTCCTACAGGACCTTGTTACACCCTTTCTAGGATTCTACACCAGCTGTTAGATCTTCTCAACATTCCTCTTGAAGACCCATCAAGGAACAGTATGAATGTAAAGATCTAATTGTCAAGTTTTATGACATCTCCGGGGGCTGGGAGTTCTGCAGAAATAGAAGGGAAAAATATATCATTTCACATAGCGAGAAACATTTACTATAAAAATGAACCATCCTTTTAAGTAGAACCTTCACTTACAGTCACTTGACATGATATAGAGATTACCTACCGACACTTGTCAAACAGGGGCCCAGAACTTCACAGTAAAAATTGGCACGTGGCTTCTGCTTCTCTGTTTCAGAACTTTGCATTAAAGGTAAGCTCCCATCGAAATCTTTGAATAGGTACAAGGAGCACATTCTATCAGCTTTGACCTTCGGCTTTTCATTCAGAAATTGTTCTAGTGCACCAGTCCTCCTTAGTCACTTACATGTAAGTAATCTGATGATCTGAGAATCCTGGCTTGTTATGGGATACAGGCAATGGTCGTCCTCAACGGTCCAAGGGGTCAGACAAAAAAAAGCAGATTGGAGACCTATAAAAAGGCCCGAGGTATCCACTGCAAAAAAAAAAAAAAAAAAGGGGGGGGGGGGAGGGGCAGGAGAGCCATTATAGTATAGTAAGTATGGTATATAAATGTAGTTATTTCCTCAATGAAGAGAAATGAAAAAAAAAATTACTTACATTTTACATAGGTGGGTAGAACCACCAAACCTTCTATGAACGGGGTGAAATTGGTCACTCTCAATGCTGTGTGGGTCCTAATCCTGGATGTTCTATGGGTTCTCAGGTGTGTATTGCAATGGTAGGATGAGAGGAGAAAGCCTGTAGGTGAAACAAATGGCAGAGGCACCCAGTGTGATGTCTCTAAGCATGGGCTGGAGTCATAAAGTTAGAGCTCACATGGACACACTCAGGTGGAAGCGCAAACTGGGAAATGTAAAACATGGGTGCATTTACTGTAAACTGATGAAGTGGCACGTTATAGCCACTGGGTGCCTCTGCCATTCATTTTCCCAACTGGCTTTTTACCTCCTTTCATCCTACCTGCCTTGTGATGCAGGTGAGAAATTGCAAAACAGTTGTTGCAATTGCATACGGACCACAGGGCATTTTACATCCCCGCTATGAGTCCACTCATTAACAATAACCTTGTCATCTCTTAAAGTTTATTATTGAGATTTTTAAGGTGCTAACCAACAATACATACGTTTAAAACATTTTTACAAAAAGAATTGAACAACATATCCCATCATCTCTATGATGTATATGATAGTTTTGATAGGTGCCACAAATATGTTGCTAGAAGTAATTTTCTTGACATGTTTCGCCTTATATACGACTTCCTCAGGGGAATATACTACAACATGCAGGCTGCATCAACAATAAAAATGGGAGAACAAAGAGAAAAATAGTTTGTCTACACAATTTTCTTCAAAATTAATATAAATTATGCAGCAACTTTTTAAGACCAATAATACACAAAAAGCAATCAATAGTCACTGGAGTTTAATGAAAGGCATCTCACCATTTTGATTACATGTAATAGTACAAAAAGGCAGATGGAGAAAGCCATGGTCTATACAGCTACCCCAGCACCAGATGGCTTTTTAGGTGGTATATGCAAGCCACAGGAAGAGCACACAAGATGCAGAACCCAGAAGAATCTTGGGTGAAGATGGGAGTGACAGCAAATGTAGGACAGGTAGGTACTATAGAGCACAGTTCACCTTTATAGCAACCCTGTCTCTAAAAATTAAATCTTCAAGCTAAATTTCCCTGAAAAGATCACATTGAATACTCACCCCTCCTACTGATTGCAGTGCTGATAGTAGTAGTGATGAGAAACAGATGCCTGAATATCCTACAGAAAAAAAAGGATGCACTTAGGTGGCACTCCCCTCCCCCTTTCTTTCTTTGCCTAAATATCCTCAGTAGAGATGTACAAATTCCCGGAATTTTAAAGCAATGCGAAAAATTGAAAAAAATACATTTTGGAGTAGTTTTACAAATAGTAAGTAATTTTGATATACTGGTAACATGAAAAGCAGTGTATATAAAAGTATTATGCATGAAATAAAAGTAGAGCTTATTCAGTAAATAAACAAAACTTGGCTTTTAAAACGTTATTTTATTTATTACAAATGGAAAAACAAGGACTGTATGTTTAGAACATTTCAGCTATACACGAGAACAGGTTACACTCCTATTTCTCTCATAATAATCTAAAAGCTTCCTGCCAATATGCATATTCAGTTATTGACAATGCTGATCCAGAAGCATATATTGCTCTATAAATAGCTTGATGAATGTTCTCCTGATTATCAGGTGTCATTTTATCTATAAATGAAGGGGTTGTGTATTTTTGGGAGCCGTGGTTTGCAACATTTCCTTACTTGAAGATGCTGCTGGTGAAGAAACACGTTGTGATGATCCAGAAGAAGCAGAAAGTGTTTCTGGAATAAAAAATCTGGACGGAAAAGCTACTTTCGCACTTTCATTCTGGTTCTCATCATTTCATTCCATAAAGTATTTTGTAATGTCTTTAGGGCACCTCTGGCATGCCGGGATGTGTTTTGTCATCCTTGTAGCATTTAGAAAAGAATATTTCTTCTCACAATTGCAAATTGCAGCTTTGCTCTCAGCAGAAATTGCACTGTGGAAATGTTTCCAAACTCTAGATGTTGGTCTCACCGTTTTACTGAGAGCAAGAAAAGAAAAAACAATTTACTGACCAGACTATAGGTAAACATTATGCTGTGGTGGTGGAAAGCATGAATATGAATCATTTAAAGGTTATAAAGGTAAATTGAGTTGTCAGACAAATATACCCTCTTATTTGTCAATTAAAGGCCTGAGAGGACAGAAACTATCATCTACTGTATCCCAACAATCACCCAACTGTAGGAGGTACAAGACGGAGCCCACAAGCAAACTAAACTAACATTTCCCCTGCAGTGCCCCCAGTGGAAGAAATGCATATTTCTCTTGTTTGAGAACTGCATTGAGAAGTACAGTGTTACTTGTATTCCAGGATTTGCTTGTCTTCAGCTGAGAGAACTTGCAATCATTTAGGAGTTGACAAAGTCTCAGAAAGCTTTAATTAAGGTCTCCATGTTACATACGGTAGTTTAAATACTATTTAGATATATTAATCAATGGGAAAGAACATATCCCACACTTTATTTTTTTCTATTTTTTTCAGAAAAAAAACAAAAAATGTCACGAAAAAAACAGTTCTTTCCCAGTTTTTCAGTTTTCTTTATTTCTAGGCCTTTTCATCTCTAAACCTGAGGAATCCAACACTTCTGGGAGTGTCGATTTCTTGGTTCGCTGCCTTGAGTTTTGGTTCATCCCACCGACTTGTGATTCCCTTTAATGGCTGGAGAAATATACGACAAGGTACAGGCCTAGGAATCCGAAACTACTAGTATAAGGGCAGGGGGAAATGGGTGTGTTCTATGCAGGGAACAGTTTATTTTGAGGATTTTTTTTTTCTAGCACAGAGTTCCTTTAATGCACTGCAACCAGACCACATGGTCTATTTGTACCAAGTGATCCGGGGTGGGCAAACACATTGCCTTTGCGACCTGTGTTTAGAGGGGGGGGTTAACTTTGCACGGACACCCACTACAGATTGAAAGGGCAGTGAGATTTGAATGCGGTGTCTGAAACTGGCACAAAACACAGTTTTCTCACATGGCATTTTAGTGTGAATGGGCCCTAAAAGCCTTTACACATTACCAGTTTAGAGTCAAACAGGAGGTATGGTGCTAGAATTATGGCTCTCACTCTGATGTTCACAGCAATACCTCACGTGTGGTGCGATCACCGTTTACAAATGCGTACAGGGCTTACATTGCATTCGCATTTGCGTGTAAGCATGAGGGGACGAGGTCCTGGGGTATAATTTGGCTTAATCAGTGTTGGTGGAGGAGAAGAGACAAGCAGACTGAGGGAACATGTCTGCACAGGACTGGAGCAGACCCAGTGAAGCCTATTGACTAGCCAGGGAGGCTTAAAACTTTCTGCTGAACTTTTGTTTTGGGACTGTGTTTTCTTATCCCCATGCAGGAATCCTTTTGTTTTGTTGCACACGATGACCTATAAACACGGGCAGGAAGCATTTTAACCCAACATACGGCTTGGGTTTTCCACTTGAAGCTGAACCCCACAGTGGATACAATTATGACCGATATTCTATCTACATATCAACTGATAAGTATATATTGCATACAATTTATTTATTGCATCAAGTCCCATTTTCCACTGTTAAATAGGCTTTATACAATCAGATCTGGATTTAAAGCATATTACCTTACCTGGTTGTGCTGGGGTATATGCAATCCATTTATATGATTGATTACGCACTATACACATATGCAGAAAGGAGAAGAGGAGCTAAACTCTGGAAGATTAGTCTGCTGCGTTCGGGAAGTATTCTTGTGTCCAAGGAGGCTTTCTAGTAACACAGATAACGAAAGACGGCTCAAATCAGTTAAGACACATTTCTCAGGAGCAAGTAATTTAAAATCTGCTTTTGGTGCTGCTCTTCTGAAAATGCAGTAATTGGCTGACGAAATCAGACAGGTGAATTGCAGGATTTAATTACGTCCAATGAGTATGTTCAAGCAGCAGAGACCAAAGGATGCAGAATGGTAATGGAGAGGCAATTTAAAGACAGATAGTGTTGAAAAATGGTAATTTTTGCTCACTGTAACACATAGAAATCAACTTGGATTACTCTGGATTGTGATTCTCAGAAAGCGAAACAAACCTTACAGGTGAACTAGAGGAAATCTAAAAATGTTCTACCTAGACAGCTCATTTCTGTCTAGGGAATTTGGAAAAGCAGATTTACCTTTACCCAATTCTTGGCTCCTGCAAGCTCTCCTGCACTGCTCGACCAGTCCCCCTGTAGCCTTGTCTTTCCCATGCTTTGGCAGTCTAAGGTCCTCTGATGTCATCAAGACCAATGTAGGTCAATACCAATGAGGATACTGAGGAACAATTGACCACTGGAATGTGGGGGAGTGGAAGATTAGGTATGTAAAAATGCTTTTGCTGTTAACGTAGACTAAACGAGCAGTCAACCCTTGCAATGCGGAGGAAGCCCCACCACAAGGGAGAATTTTATAGCTCCTTAGAGCTGGGCTTTAAAGACAACCTACATGTGAAACTGTGCACAAAAATGGCACTAGTTACTAGGATTGTCTGTGGTCCCCTTGCAGCTATTTTCTTATTACCGACAAACCATGCCTTGTTCTATGTCATGTCCCTATGTGGAGGTGAGCATCTTGGTAGAGGCAGAACATTGCTTTCTCATGTCAGAGCTGCCCTCTTGATGAATTATAATCTGATGACTTGTGTGGTAAAAATCTGGAGGCTGCAGAAGAGATTAAGGAAGCACAGAACCAATGAAGAATCACCAGAGAGATCCTAGCAGGTGCGCAGGTACAACTTCCTCTCCAGTAAGGATAAAAATGAGCAGTGCGGTAGTTACATTACCAAATACCGTTCCAAATCTGGTGAAATTAGCAGTCAGAGGCAGCAATGTCTTGGATGACCTCACAGTGCACATATACAGCTATGCGACTGTAAGCACAGGCACCCTCACATACCAGGAAGTGCACTGCTAGTCAAGAAGGGCTTCACAGAACTCAGAGAGCAGTTTGCAGCACCCTATGCATGAAACGGACAAAGGGGGTCTGAACATCCAAATGGTAAAGCAAACGTGAGAACAGATCAGGTGATAGCCTTGCAAATCTGAGAAACATGCCTGAAGCTGAAAAACCAACAGATCTGATAGAACAGGGAGGAACCCTATACTTTCAAACCATAGGCTCAAATGATGACTTGTCTAACCCACCTGGCAACTGAGGGGTAAGAAGCAGGAATCTCCCTACAGGAAGTTGGTAAGCACAAAGAGGCAATGTGGCCGTCTAAAAGAGGCTGTAGCCGAGAGGTAGACTCAAAGTGCATACCACGCCAAGACAGTGGAGATAAACTTCCTTTGGGAGGTTTTTTTTAGCAGGAAATAAGGAGGGAATGTCCTGGTTGAGGTGGGAAGAGGAAACCACCGTGGGGAGAAAATAGGCTTTAAGCCTCATGGCATCCATATCCTTGTGTTAATACTAGGAAAGGCCCTTTACAGGATAGCGCCACTAACTCAGAGACCCTGTGCACAGAAGTGATAGTTTTGTTCTGAGGGGCAGGAAGATCCTGGACAAAATCTGTGATTCTTTAGCAAAAGATTGTCCAGGTGACCCAAAATGTATATCCCTTGATAGCAGGGACCAGTGCAAGCACCTTAAAGACTTGGGGAGCCATAGACAGACCAAATGAAGGATGTTAAATCGATAATACGGATCACCCACTACAAAAATGCAGATAGTGTTAATAAGGAAAAAAAATGGGAATTTGCAAGTAAGCATTTAGGATGTCTATTGAGGCCAGAAAATCTCCTGGGAGAATAGAGGCAATAACCAACCTGGTGTAGAACTTTTGAACTCAAAGAAACAAGCTGAGTTTTCAAATTCAAAATGAGCTGAACTCCACCCACAGGAATTGAGAACAGGTTTGAATAGAACCCCTGAAAGCATTTCATGTTTGGGACTTGGGCGATGATCCCGGTGAAAGAGCAGCAAGAAGATCCATAATTCTTTGTGGAGAGAGAGGCAAATTTGAGAGCAAGAAGTGGGGAGGAGGCAGAATCCAAAACTGCAGTTTGTAGTCCCTGGAAATCGCACTCCTGACCCAAACAGTGGAGATTTCCAGGGCCAAAAAGCTGCAATGACCGACAGACGCCCCCCACTGTAACAAGTAGGGACATCCCATCACTGAAAAGAGGTTTTGAAGCCAGAGTTTGCTGGCTTGAAGAACCATGTCTTCAGATGAAAGTTTCTTGCAGACATAGACTGGAGCTGGAGGGCTGAGAGGGAAGAAAATAAATTCTTCCTAACCTCAGGAGTAGGTCTACACCCACAGAAGCACAAGCATTCTTTTTTAGGGGAGGAGAGTACTCTTACTCCCTGTGATCTCCTTAATGTACTTATACAAGGATTGACCAAAGAGACATCCATCAAAGGGCAGGTGCTTGAGGCGTTTCTACTGTGGGAGTTCCACTGACCAACTTTTTTGCCAAAGAATTATCCACATATGGACAAAATATCAGCACCCTGGGACAAAATTTAGATGGGTAAGCCATGCACTTAACATGGCATATTTCTCTGAACTGGATGTAAGCAATCAGACCCCATCCCGGCTTAGACCTCCACAACGGCATACCCCCCGAAAGGGTTCTTCAGGGGCAGGGATCCACCAATGGCCCTAGATCTGTATAGCACAATGCGGGTAATTCAGAACACTATGCATTACGTGTCAAGCAGAGCCCTACACAGAACCCAGTGCCCAAAGCAACATTATAAGCTGACCTTGCATCTTCTTCATGTTTGCCCAAGATTCAACCATTCTGGAATCTACAGAAGGAGCCACAGATGCTATGGAGAAGCCAGAAATCTTACAAAACCTGTTAACGGAAAACACAAACTGCTATAGAAAAGATGTAAGCTGCTCTAAGTAGAGATAAGTGGTCCATAACCTAAGGACACTAAGGCAGCTTTCTTTTCTTTTTTCTTTTTTTTTTTTGCCACTGTCCAACCACCTGGAGGTAGCTGCATATAACCCATGGTTTAAGACTAAAGATCCTGTGTTCTGTACGATTAAGAAAAAAGCATTGTACCAGAAACATGATTCTGGTGCCTTTATAAAAAGGGACAAATCACAGAATACCATTTATAGTTAAACCCAAACTCCTTCATCCCAATCATTTTTTTGTTTTACTCTTTTTATACAATTTCAAATGTGTGCTAGGTTTTGAGATGGTAGATTAAAGAGCTTGGGGGCTGAGGTTGTGGGCATTCTTCCCTTGGGTATCAAAAGGCCTTGTTCTGACACTGATTAGTAGGAGTAGCAGTGGGGTTAGAGGGGGCAGCACCAAGTTTCACAAATAAAGTATGATAATGGTTTGCTTATTTTGTTTCCCTCTTCTGGTCACCTCTGGGCATTTGTGGGTAAATTCAGCAAAAGAACTGTAGGGAAAGGTGGGTGCAGAGGATGTTTGAAAGCAGTCATAGGAACTCTTTGCAGCTCGTAAATTATGAACCATGACGTCTCAATATGGTACTAATTAATGATGCTTATTTTCTCCAGTCTAAATGTATTTCTTGTATAAACCAGGCAAAACACAGACCACTTATGTTACCAGCTTTGCTATGTATGTCAGTAAATTCTTAATAAGAAAAACAAAACAAAAAAAACACCATTTAAGTGCATCGTTAGTGTTTTTATTCCACAACCATATTTCTAATCAACATTTTACTTTAATTTAACAACTTGATTTAAATAGCAAGCCATTACAAAAGAAGCAATTACAACATTTGCAAAGCCCAGTCAATGATCATTAAAAGTAAATTCTAGAGACCCTTATCAGACAGAGAAGACAAAGCATCAGAGGGAGGAGAACTTGCAATCTGTCCTATAGCAACCAACCAATCAGAACCCTACTGTGAAGGGTAAATATGATGAGCTGTGTGGGGCAAGACAGACTACCTAGGAAAGTTTTCCTTCTTTTCTGAAGAAATTTCAAAATGTCAGTGTTTTAGCAGATCCATTACCACCCAATAAAGTACAACATTGTAAATGCAAGGCTTGTGCATTACAGCACAGGCATCTGTACCCTCAGAAGTCCACAACATCTGAAAATTTTGAAACTTACTGATAGTGGTGAAGTCCTAACCCTTCTGACATCTTCCTATTGGTCGGTGAAGCTACACATCATAGCGATAGACCAATAAAGACTCAGGAAGAGGGAAGATTAGACTTCAACACAACCAGGGAGTACTGAAGTTTGCACATCAGAAAGCTTCTAGTTTCATTGGTCCTGTGGTGTTTTTTTTTTTAAAGCACTGCAGGTGTGTACATGCATGTAGTTACTCAATCTTTTTTTTAATCTCCTGAAGGAAACATGAAGGCTGTCATACTGAATCGCTGGCCTCAATATTTTGAGTCATTAACCCAGAACAATCATGTAAAAAGCCATGGCATTTCCCGATCTACTGACATTTTACATGTTTGAGGGCTGTGTCTGGGAAAGCATTGAAAAAAGTGAGTAACCACAAAAGCCAGGCAAGCTAGCTTTTTCAGAAGGTGGTCAATAGTAGCAGCCACATAGTTCTAGCAGGCCTATGTATATATTGTATGCACCAGTGCATAATTTGTGTATGCCCCATACACAAGTTATATGGCCACATGTACTGTTTAGTTTCAGAAAACACTCAGGTCTCTTCACACTGCATCTGGTGAACACATCTAGACTGGTAATTGCATCCCCACACTGCATGCACTAAACTGACTGCAACCAGGATGTACTGCCAGCTGTTAGGGTAACAGACAGTCTTTGTAGTCACTGGAACCAAGTAAAAGTCAGTACTTGCATATTAGAGTAGGCTATGTCCATACATCTAGAGGTGCCTGCCATACCATAGTAGATGTAGTCTACAAGGGCTCCATTGACTACAGCTGCACTTTAACCCTGAGTCAACACAAATATGCAGCAAATTCTAACGCCGAGACATTCTTGTGGCCTTAACCTAAGCCGCAGAATATAGAGATACAGTATAATGATATATAGTTTACAAATGTATATGTTACACCCGGCTTATTTATTTAGTGTATGAAGGACAAGCTGTTTTGTTATTGTCTATGTCCATTCATGTCCATATTGTCTATGTCCATTCATTCCACAAGTACAGTATGGGAGAATAAAACGGGCTAACCATGGACAGTTCCTTCATCAGACATTTGGCTGAATAGGACCAGGCATAGAGAAGTTTTAGTTTCCAAATGTAGACCAATTGTCATGTTGAACATTCAGACACCCATGTGGAATGGAGTCCTGGGGTATATTAGAGCCAGCTACACTCTGAAATGAAACCCATCGCATGAGCCTGGGGTAAGAGTCGATATATCATATGATATATATATATATATATATATATATCCGGAATGTATGATAGGAACATCAAGTCTTAGGTCTAGAAGTGTTCAATGGAAGAACAATTTTGTACTGCATAAACACAGTTGTTTTTCTACTCTACTTACTTTCTACTTACGGCAGATTAAACATGAAGGGGACAATATTATTGGTTGCGATAAAGCACACAGAAAGGTCTTTTACACACAGTCCATGAGGACCCATGATCATTTTGGTCAGTGATTTTTTTGTATATAACTTCATCTTTTATTTATCTTGGGATAGAACTTATCTGCTCTGTGCAGTGGTTTTGCACAGAGCAGCTCCAATACTCCTCTTCTTAGGTCCCCCGTCAGCGCTCCTGGCCCCTCCCCCCTACCCAGTGACCCTGGAGCAAATAGCTTGCTGTGGGGACACCCAAGCTGGCTTGCTCCCAAACTGCTGCTCTGCGTGTCCATTCACCCACAGGGCTGTGATCTGGCCCGCCCCCTCTATCATTGATTCATTGGCTGTGATTGATAGCAGCAGGAGCCAATGGCTCCCAATGTTGTGTCAGTCAATGAGGAGGGAGAGTCCTCCGAGGCTCTCATGTACATCGCTGGATCGCACTGAGGCTCAGGTAGGTATGGGGGGGGGGGGGGAGAGCTGCTGCACAGAGAGTTTTTTACCTTCATGCATAGAACGCATGAAGGTAAAAAAACCTTGGGCCTTTAGAACCACTTTAAGCTGGCCAGAAATGGATCGAAATTTAGCCAGTTCAGCAGGGACTGGTTGAATTTTTTTTCAGCCCGCTGGTTGAACAAAAAAAAAAAAAAGAAAAGAAATGGGCAATCTATGGCCAACCTAAGAAAAAAATGAGCACTGCAATGTCATTGTGAAGGGGAATGCACACAATTTTCCCCTTGTGTTAGAACTGAACTCCAGGCAAACAGCTAATCTTGTCTGTTATGTCATCAGGAGGCTGGCTGTCTCTTCTGGGTCTGAGGAGCCCGTCTCCTGATAATGCTGCACTGTGCATGCGCAGTGGGTTATAATGGAGCCCCAAAGCCTCCAGGAGGCTTCTGGTGGGGGAGGCTTTATTCTGGCCTAGGCTAGGAAGGTGGAAGCCCTCCCCAATTAAAAAAAAAAAAAAAAAAAAAGTATGAGGAGCCAGATTAGTAGGACACAAAAATGTGAGTTAAGTTCCACTTTAAGTAACACTTTTAGTTCTTGTCCCTCCCCTGGCGTATAACTGGACAGTGAAAGGAAAACGGAAAACATAACAGCTCCTCTCTGTCATTCTTCTCTCCCCTTCCATAGCAAACTCAATTTTAGCACAATTAATTGGTTCTTGGGCTGCTTTCACTCTCCCAGACCGAGATCTGCTGTACAGAGGGAAAACAAGAGGCTGACATAAAGTCAAATTCAACTATTTTAATTGTTAAAAAAAAAAAAAAAAAAAAAAAAAAAAAAAAGCTTTAGGGCCAATTCGCATCATGTCCATTGGGCTGCATTGCTAAACACAGGCTCAATGCAATACCTTGCTGAAAAAGCCATTGTTTCTAATAGACTCAGTTCACATTAACGTCCGGTGTTAATGTGCTGGGTGAAAATGGAACTGCATTTTATTACACTACAACATGCCACAGCATGCATTAAGGAGAACAAAAAATTATGTATTTTGGCTTTATTTTGTCACATCAACACCATAAGAATAGTGTAAATTGAGCTTTAGAGCTCATTCATACTTGTGCAGAGAACTGCATTTTTTCTGAACTAGAAAAACACAGATCTCCGCAAGGGCACAAAGAAATCGATTGTTTCCTTTTTGCCCTGTTCACTTTCCAATGTTCCATTCTGGTGGGCTGTGGGGGGGTACAAAAATGTGAAATGTTTACATTTTTCCTTCCTTCACCACAGCTCACCCACAGCTCCGTGTCTGTCTGCGTTCCCACGCAATGTCAAGTGGAGATGGCCACACACTGATCAACATTTCGTTGGTCCATGCACAACCGGACAAACTTCAATCCATCTATGCCCAAGCTTAAAGTGGAGTTCCACCCAGAACTGGAAGTTCCACTGTTACCACTCCTCACCCCCCCCTACATGCCACATTTGGCATGTCATTTTTTGGGGGGAGCAGGTACCTAGTTTTGACAGGTACCCAGCTCCCACTTCCGCTAGGGCCACCTAGGCGTTCGAGCGGAAGTTCTCCTCTCCCCTCCTACAATCATCTGGGACACGACACTGTGCACCCGCCTGGGAAGCCGCAAGCTGTCACAGCCGGGGTGCCCACACTTGCAATGCTGGCGTCGGCGAGAGACCGGGGAGAGAGCCGGGGGGGTTCGGGCGACCGCATCACTGGACCGTGGGACAGGCGAGTGTGTGTTTATTAAAAGTCAGCACATACACTATTTGTAGCTGCTGACTTTTAATTAACACAAAAACGGCTGGAACTTCACTTTAGGCCTGGAAGCAAATAATAAAACCCCATACTATTTACAGCTAGACCTCTTGGGGAACAAGGCTGGGCTCCGGGACAGATATTGGGACACTGCTGAAGCCGTTGGCTACCTAATAGGAGACATCTGAATCTCAAGCAACAGAAATGTAGATGCTGGCAATGACTTGTCATGGTAAACTTCCAGGAAAATCTGTAATGCCTCTCCATTGTCTCAACTTAGATTTCAGATTTGCTTTGTTCACATGGAAGGGAAGGGTTTACGGAAATTTTCAAAAGTGGATAATTATGTTAAGTTTATAATGCTTACATGTTGCCTTCCCTCATTTCTCCCTACCCTCCCCGTCAACATGCTAAATGTTAGATTTAAATAAAAACTGTTTTTATTATATACATTTTTTGATCCAGTGAATGATCTCATCATTGGCTCTTTGTACTTCCCTATGTCATACAGGCAGATCATGGCTGGTGGGAATGACCAGCACAGCTCCCTGCCTCACTACTCCTCTCAAGAGCCCTCAACCCTGAGGCCCACATTGGTGACCTTTTGACCTGTACAAAATCACGGCAAAAGCACATCAAAATCGCAACGTGCGACTTTCTGCCTGAAAACGCTACGCTCAGGTGTGAATGGGGCCTGATTGAAAGCACTGGCCTGACTCTTTGGAAAAGTTGTATAAATAACAAAATGCCTTAATCGAGGAGCATTAGGCTGGAGGAGTGGGCATTCCTAGGCAGGCTGCATTTGCATGCCGACTGGCCTAGGTAACACCAATGTAATGTTGGACCTCCATGGCTGAAGAATTTAAATCAAATAAATTAATCGAGGTGGGCCAGGGTCAGGCTGGGGAGTAAAGGATTAAGTGATACTGGACATCCTCCAGCCAGGAAATGAGATGGGCTCTACCTGAATTGCTGCAGGTTCTAACGCACACTGTGAGAAGCTCACAGAAAAAGCAATTCAATATGTTAGAGGAGCTTGTACAACTGTGCAAGACTGAGGGGGAAGGCTGGATTTTATCTTTAAACCTTAACTATCATGTGCCGTGCTTGTTGGCTGTCATGGATGATGGTGCTCCTATTATCCTGTCTTCTTTGAAAATTGTGTGCTGCAACAGGTCCACTTCAAACCAGCTGAAAGAATAAAAGAAATGTCATCTTGGATGTGACAAGGAAAGCCACTAATTAGGTAGTTAATCGTGAAATCTGACAATGACCTCCAGTGTTACATAGCTAACTAAACGATAGGAGGATCATTCACATTAAAACCAAAACCTCCAAGCCTTCCTTGCTAAAAAATAATGAAGACAACAAAAGAAAAAAAATGTATATATAAATTTAAATAAAATAATGAACTGAACCTGAACAGTATTTACCGCAATGTGAAAGGACATGTAACCATTATTTATATACAATTCCAGCCATACATGTTCTTTTAGATTTACATGAAGCAGAGACACCCATTACCTGCGTAGGAAGTGAGGGCGATCTCGAGGAGCAAAAAAATACTGAGAGAGGTTGTAGCCCTTCCTCATTCTGCTAGAAAAAAAAAAAAGTGTTTTTTTATTTTGCTGTGTCCCCCCCTTGGTGGAAGAGGGGGGGGGTTCCACTCACTTCCCATTTTATCTAACACTTATCAGACAGGAAGTGAGAGGAAATCACCCCAACCAGGACATAGTCAATAATTGACAAAGGCTTTATCCTTTCCCCACTCTATCCAAAACAATAATTAAAAAAAAAAAACAGTTATGGCTGGAGTTGGGATTAATAAGTATGGCTATGATGGCTTGGAAAAGCTGTAACATCAGACTTAGTCAGGAGGCAGGCAACTTCCAATAGATTATCTTTTTGGTCGGTCCATGTCATCAATAGCTGCCAGGAGCTTCTGTCTGGCCTTTTTATTGATGTGGGAACCAAGGCATACATTCACCAAGTTGGTTAGCTGCTTCGTGGAGTATTCCTATAAAAAGAGATAAAAAAAAAAAAAAGGGAAAAAAAAGAAAAGAAATGCTAAGTATGAATAAATCAGACATCTGGAGAACAACATTGTGCCATTTTGGAAGGCCGTGCACCCAATTACTGAGCCAGTACCAACTCTTAATGAGGACCTGTCAGTTCTGAAATGATCTCATTATCTGCTAATAAAACCAATTTTCAGAGCTCTTTCTATAGGAAAAGCTGATCTGACTCTTGGGTGACAGTCTGCGGACATCTGCTCTATACACACTATCTCACAAAAGTGATTACACCCCTCACATTTTTGTAAATATTTTACTATATCTTTTCATGTGACAACACTGAAGAAATGACACTTTGTTACAATGTAAAGTAGTGAGTGTACAGCTTGTATAACAGTGTAAATTTCCTGTCCCCTCAAAATAACTAAACACGCAGCCAATAATGTCTAAACCGATGGCAACAAAAGTAAGTACACCCCCAAAGTGAAAACGTCCAAATTGGGCTCATAGTGTCAATATTTTGTGTGGCCACCATTATTTTCCAGCACGGTCTTAACCCTCTTGGACATGGAGTTCACCAGAGCGTCACAGGTTGCCACTGGAGTCCTCTTCCCCTCCTTCACGACAACATCACAGAGCTGGTGGATGTTAGAGACCTTGCGCTCCTCCACCTTTCATTTGAGGATGCCCCACAGATGTCCCATAAGGTTTAGGTCTGGAGACATGCTTGGCCAGTCCATCACCTTTGCCCTCAGCTTCTTTAGCAAGGCAGTGGTCGTCTTGGAGTTGTGTTTGGGGTTGTTATCATGTTGGAATACTGCCCTGCAGCCCAGTCTCAGAAGGGAGGGGATCATGCTCTGCTTCAGTATGTCACAGTACATGTTGGCATTCATGGTTCCCTCAATGAACTGTAGCTCCCCAGTGCCGGCAGCACTCATGCAGCCCCAGACCATGACACTCCCACCACCATGCTTGACTGTAGGCAAGACACACTTGTCTTTGTACTCCTCACCTGGTTGCCGCCACACACGCTTGACACCATCTGAACCAAATAATCTTGGTCTCATCAGACCACAGGCATGGTTCTAGTAATCCATGTCCTTAGTCTGCTTGTCTTTTGCAGTTTGCAGTGTGCGGCATATGGTCTGAGCACTGACAGACTGACCCCCCCCCCACCCCTTCAACCTCTGCAGCAATGCTGGCAGCACTCATACGTCTATTTCCCAAAGACAACCTCTGGATATGACGCTGAGCACGTGCACTCAACTCCTTTGGTCGACCATGACAAGGCCTGTTCTGAGTAGACATGTGCATTTGTTTTCGTCCGAATTTCAGGTATTTTCGATATCGTTTTAACAAACGATAATGAAGGTGCAGAATACGAAAACCGAAAGATCCGACTAACAAATGCTTTATTTTCGTTTTCATTGCGACAACAGTTAGATATAGATAGGAGATTCAACATGACGCTGACAATAACAATCTGTGTCTATAGAACCTGTGGTCGAATGTGGCTAACCTTAACTCTATTAGTCCAAGATTACTCTACATAGAGAGAAAAGATTCGACATAGAGAGAAAAGATAAAAATAATGATGATGAATGTTATTGGCCAATTGTAACCAAAGAGGAGGGGCAGTAAAATAGCTAGAACTAAGTACAGACGTACAGCCAACTTACTTTCACTTACGATTTGCTAGCAGAGAGAGACACACACACTGAATCATTTCAGAAGACAGTCAATCTTAGCTGGTCCGTTTGTCAGAGAACCTGAATTATTTAGCAATTAAGCATAAGCACAGCAGCAGAACAATAGTGAATCAAGCTACAGTTCAACGTAACTGTTTCATAATAATCTGCTGCTATTGTGTTAGTGTTGTGAACTTGATAGTGATACTAGTGTTGTGATAGCCTCAGAGGCTGCCCATGTTGTGTGTGTGTGTGTGTGTGTGTGTGTGTGTGGGGGGGGGGTGTTATTATTATAGATTCTATATTATAATGCCATATCAATATCTGACACAACGTATGTGAAAGTTGGCTGACTGGTGGGGTAGAGTAGACCATTCAACATGAACGACGAAGATTCGACAAAGCAACAAAAAAAATTCAAACGTCGAATCTTTGGCTTATGGTGTCTGTCGAAAGTTCTAAGAAGATTCGACGGAGGAGCTAAACTGTACGACGCCGCAATCGTACATTTTCGGTCAAATGCATCCGCCCATAGGCTATAGAAAAATTCTAATGTTGGTTGACTAGTAAAATAATAAATAAAATTATTACTAGTCATACAACATTAGAATTCTACTACAGCTAGCTTGTAGGCGGAAAATTCGACCGGAAATGTACACATACAGTTTAGCTGCTCCGTCAAATCTTCTTTGAACATTCGACAGACACCATAAGCCTTCAATGACAGATTCGACCTTAATTAATTCAGATTTTCGGACGAATGCAATTTTTTACGAAAAACGAAATAGATAAAAATGAATTTCGGGAGTAACTAAATAAATGTATTTTTCGGACGAAAACGAAATTCCGAAACAAAATATTTCAGTGTGCACATGTCTAGTTCTGAGTGGAACCTGTCCTGTTAAAACACTGTATGGTCTTGGCCACCATGCTGCAGCTCAGTTTCAGGGTCTTGGCAATCTTCTTATAGCCTAGGCCATCTTTATGTAGAGCAACAATTCTTTTTTTTCAGATCCTCAGAGAGTTCTTTGTCATGAGGTGTCATGTTGAACTTCCAGTGACCAGTATGAGAGAGTGAGAGCGATAACGCCAAATTTAACACACCTGCTCCCCATTCACACCTGAGACCTTGTAACACTTAGTCACAAGACACTGGGGAGGGAAAATGGCTAATTGGGCCCAATTTGGACATTTTCACTTACGGGTGTACTCACTTTTGTTGCCAGCAGTTTAGACATTAATGGGTGTGTGTTGAGTTATTTTGAGGGGACAGCAAATTTACACTGTTATACAAGCTGTACACTCACTACTTTACATTGTAGGAAAGTGTTATTTCTTCAGTGTTGTCACATGAAAAGATAGAATAAAATATTTACTAAAATGTGAGGGGTGTACTCACTTTTGTGAGATATTGTATGTTCTGGTTTACAATAAATCAGACAAAACAAGATATTTTGGTTCTTATTTTCCCTTTGTGTGCCTCATCCTTGAAAATAATTGCTCACAAGTACAGGTGCTTCCGAAAACTGATGATATGAATAAGGCATGATTGTGAAGAGTGGGAGATTTTTCTTTGGGAAATTAAAATTTATAAAAGTCCAGTAAAGAGACATTGTCAAATTTGTCTTCAGCCGCATGTGTTTGCAAAGTGTGAAAAAATCCCCCCCCTAAAAAATCAACATTTTACGGTTATGATTTTTGTGTTGGGCCGCAGGTTGGATATCCCTGATCTAAATGGAAAAGGACGAAGCCTTGTTCCGTTTAAAAAAAATTTAGCTGAACAGATGCGGATGTAGGCTGATGTAAACGGATGATCATCTATTTACATCCACCCATAGACATACATTGTGGCTCAGTCTGGATCAGTCCGAACAACTGACAGACGGATCTAGACTGAATGACTGTGTGAAAGGGGCTTTATGTCCCCTGGCTGTGATAGCTCAATGACAAAGAAGCAAAAGCCTGATCAGCTTAGACTGCCCTCTCTCAAACATACTCCTTGTTATTATATTCACACACAGCACACTTGATTGGTCCCTAGTGCAGCCTTTCCCTCTTTCAGCCTGAGCTTTACTGTGCAAGGCAGTACAAGAAGCTGATATCAAATCAGTAATTGCTGTTGTTTTATATTTGTCTTGAGTTTGGCTTTAAAGCCTAATGCCCCGTACACACGGTCGGATTTTCCGATGGAAAATGTCCGATCGGAACGTGTTGTCGGAAATTCCGACCATGTGTGGGCTCCATCGGACATTTTCCATTGGATTTTCCGACACAAAGTTGGAGAGCAGGAGATAAAATTTTCCGACAACAAAATCCGTTGTCGGAAATTCCGATCGTGTGTACACAAATCCGACGGACAAAGTGCCACGCATGCTCAGAATAAATAAAGAGATGAAAGCTATTGGCCACTGCCCCGTTTATAGTCCCGACGTACGTGTTTTACGTCACCGCATTTAGAACGATCGGATTTTCCGACAACTTTGTGTGACCGTGTGTATGCAAGACAAGTTTGAGCCAACATCCGTCGGAAAAAATCCTAGGATTTTGTTGTCGGAATGTCCGAACAAAGTCCGACCGTGTGTACGGGGCATTAACTCTAATGTTCACTGTGCCTTTAAACAGATTATTGAGCCAAGCTGGCACATACAAACCATTTCCTTCACTAACAGATGTGCCCGCTGGGTGCTCTGTATGAACTGTAGGAATTTTCAGGAACTTGGGCTATCTGGGCTCCTGGATTTTTTTCTAGGTCAACGTCTGAATAATATAAAGCTACTGTATATGATTGCTCACTCTGTGCTCCTTGATCCATCGCTCCATGTCGTTCTCAGTCAGGTAATAAGCCTTAATGTAAGTTTCCACAAACTCCTTATCAGGAATGGGCCGGATATCTGTTAGCTTCTCCAGCTTCATCAGGAACTGCTGATAATCCAACTGCATCAGAGCTCGCCCTTCATTGCTGCACTTCTTCACATTGGCGTACCTAAATGGGACACCACCATCTTTATTAGTATTTAAAAAAAAAGTAGCTCATGGTCATTAAAGTGAAGCTGTAACTGCTGCCCAAAGTGTGGTCACCCAAATGCAGATTTGTTCCATGCTTTCTGGTCGTGCCCCAGGGTTAAACATTTGGTGTTCAGTGGTGCGTTATACCACCACGCATTTAGTAACCTACCTACCTCTGACCCCTGAATGGGCACTTTTTGGACTAATTGACATTCCAGGTACTAGGATCTCAAGAGGCTGCAAAAAACTCCTTACTATTATATCCCTTGCAGCATGGGAGACAATCCTCCATAAGTGGATCTACCTGGAAACCCCCCACTATTTCTTTGTTTATAGCTAAACAATCTTATGTTTTGCGCATGGACTGGGTGGAGGCCTCCTTAACCACTTCAGCCCCGGAAGGATTTACCCCCTTCCTGACCAGAGCACTTTTTGCGATACGGCACTGCGTCAATTTAGCTGACAATTGCGCGGTCGTGCGATGCTGTACCCAAACAACATTGACGTTAGGGTTGTCCCGATACAGATACTAGTATCGGTATCGGCACCGATACCGAGCATTTGCCCAAGTACTTGTACTCGGGCAAATGTTCCCGATGCTTCCCCCGATACCTAGAAGACAGCTGTGATCGGCGCGTGGGGGAGTTACAAGATTCTCCCCCAGCGGCTTTCAGCAGCTTTAGTGACATACAGCGGTGATCGCTCACCGCTGACTGTCACTGCATCCTCCTCCATGCCCCCTCCTTTCCTCTGTCCCCCTCCGTTCCTCTGTCCCCCTCCGCTGTCCCCCTCCATTCCTCTCTCCTTCTCTGTGCCTCTCCGCTGTCGCCCTCCGCTGTCCCCCTCCATTCCTCTCTCCTTTTCTGTCCCTCTCCGCTGTCCCCTCCGTTCTTCTCTCCTTTTCTGTCCCCCTCCGCTGTCCCCTCCGTTCTGCTGTGCCTCTCTGCTGTCCCCTCCGTTCCTCTCTCCTTTTCTGTCCCCCTCCGCTGTCCCCTCCGTTCCTCTCTCCTTTTCTGTCCCCCCTGCTGTCCCCTCTGTTCCTCTCTCCTTCTCTGTCCCCCTCCGTTCTCCCCCTCCGTTCCGCCGTCCTCCTCCTCCTTCCTTTGTGAATGGATAGAGTCAGCTGACTCTGTCCATTCACATAACTGAAACATTGTAATCTCCTGTGATTACGATGTGTCAGTTTATGAATGGAGAGGAGCCGCTGTCTTCTCTCCATTCATTCTCAGTGCAGCTGAGGCTGCAGAGAAAGGGACTGGGGAATCTCTATCCTCTGTCTCTTTCTCTGTCTCAAGGGGGAGATATCAAAGGTCTGTTAAGACCCCTGATATCTCACCAAAGCCCCCAACAGGGCTGATTAAAAAAAAAACAAAAAAAACACATATTGCAATAAAGAATAAAAAAAAAAAATTATTGTAAATAATAAAAATTGTAAATAAAAAAAAAAAAAAAAAACACACACACATACACCGTTCACCCCCCCCCCCCCCCCCCCCCAAAAAAAAAGAAAGCACTGTTAAAAAAAAAAAAAAAAAAAAAAAAAACACTGTCACGTGACATTAAAAAAAAAGTATCGGTAATCGGTATTGGCAAGTACTTGAAAAAAGTATCGGTACTTGTACTCGGTCCTAAAAAAGTGGTATCGGGACAACCCTAATTGACGTCCTTTTTACCCCACAAATAGAGCTTTCTTTTGGTGGTATTTGATCACCTCTGCGGTTTTTATTTTTTGCACTATAAACAAAAAAAGAGCGCCAATTTTATTTTGAAAAAAAAAAAAAGCAATTGTTTTTTACTTTTTGCTACAATAAATATCCCTCAAAAAAAATATAAAAAAAACAAAATTTCTTTCTCAGTTTAGGCCGATATGTATTCTTCTACATATTTTTGGTAAAAAAAAAAAAAAAAAATCGCAATAAGTGTATATTGATTGGTTTGCGCAAAAGTTATTGTGTCTACAAAATAGAGGATAGATTTATGGCATTTATATTATTCTTTTTTTTAAAATTAGTAATGACTGCGACATTATGGCGGACACATCGGACACTATTTTTCATTTTCAATATTTTTATTGAAGTATCAATGTTGTATAAAGCACAAGTGACAAAAATAGGAATGAGTATCGAGCACCCACAAATAGTGCTCCTTTTCAAATAATCATAAACTTAGGACCTTTAGATAATAAACTGAGCAAACTTAATGCAAAATGTGTTTGGCAGAAATGCCAATTAACTTAACCAAGTAACATAATATATAACCCAAAATATTAAGCCATTCACTGTAGAATCAAATGAAAAGAAAAAGAATACATCTCTAACAGAGTAGGGACCGGTTACAGGTTGATTCAAGCTACTTTAAATTATAGCATTAGGAATGACATGTACAGGGGGAATAATGTATGTTGTAAGGAACAGAGGGGAGGGAAGAAGGGGGGGGGGGGGGGGGTTGGGAAGGGAAAAAGGGAACCCCTGTATACATTTCTACTAGTATCATGTCAGCATAGAGATATATGTTCTGTCATAGCATCTCATAGTTGGCAACAATAACCAGGTCAGCATGAAGAAAGAAAGAAAGAAAGAAAGAAAGAAAGAAAGAAAGAAAGAAAGAAAGAAAGAAAGAAAGAAAGAAAGAAAGAAAGAAAGAAAGAAAGAAAGAAAGAAAGGTCAGCCGGAATCGCTTTAAGGTGTAGATAGATAGCGAATCCACGGGTCCCAGGTTACATCGAACTTATTGGTAGAATTACGAAGGACACAGGTAAGTCTGTCATTAACCATGATCCAGTTAAGTTTATTCTTCACGTAATCAAGAGGAACCATCGACTGCTTCCAGTATTTAGCAACAGTAATTCTAGCTTCCAGAAAAATATATGCTATTAATTTTGTCGATTTTTTGGGGACCTCATCAGGTAATTTGTGAAAAAACGCTGGTTCCGGGGATCTCCGTATATTAACCCCCATCACAGAATATACTAGATTAAATATACGAATCCAAAATCTAGTGACCACAGGGCATTGCGACCAAACATGGAACATTGTACCCATCTGGCCACAACGCCTGAAGCAGGTGGGCAACGCAGATGGGTGCATCTTTGCAACTCTGGTCGGGACCAAATACCAACGCAGAAGTGTTTTATAATTTGCTTCAATTAAAGTTGTATTGATTGATATTTTGGATAAAGCATAGGCAATATCTTGCCAATCCGATAATTCCAACGTGGTGTTCAAGTCCCGTTCCCATTGATTTATGTAAGGAAGCTTAGTCCCCAGGTCAGTAAGGATAGCGTATATTGCAGATATCCTTCCCCGTAAAAGGCCCCTCATTTGGCAAGATAATTCAAAATTTGTAAGTACCAGGGGTCTATCCAACCGGTTCAGTTTAAATCTTACAAAGGAAATAATTTGATTATATCTAAATAGTTCGCCGGAAGGCATCTGGAATGTGTCTTTAAGATATTGTATCGAATACGGCTGATCTCCATTAAGGTAGTCTCGTATCCTAAGGAGCCCTTTATTGAGCCACCATAGAAACAGCATTGGAGTCATTCCAGGGGAGAATTCAGGGTTAAAGAATATGGGAGCTAATGGAGTATGTGGGGAGGACAGAGGTTTACGGTGTTGTACTCTGTCCCAGGCCGCTAGTGAATGAGACAGGGTAGGACACAAAATAGGAGGGCGAAGACGGCCAGGGAGCCACATTAAAGAACCTATAGCGAAAGGGTGGCACGAGAGGGCCTCAATAGAGACCCAGAGGGGTGTAGAACCTTTGGCCGTTGTGTAAGAAAGCTGGGTTATTTGAGCCGCTTGGTAATAAGCTTGTAGCTTAGGGAGGCCAAGACCACCAGACCGTTTTGAGACGTACAGTGTCAATTTATTCATTCGAGGTTTCTTATTATTCCAAATAAAACGGAGGACATCCGTTTCCAATCGCCGAATATCTCCCCTCGGAACTGCAATCGGTAAAGTCCTAAAATAATAGAGTAACCTAGGTAGGAATGTCATCTTAATCGGACACTATTTTGGGACCATTGTCATTTATACAGCGATCAGTGCTATAAAAATGCACTGATTACTGTGTAAATGACACTGGCAGGGAAGGGGTTAAACACTAGGGGGGCGATCAAGGTGTTAAGTGTGTCCCCTAGGGAGTGATTCTAACTGTGGGGGGGATGGGCTCACTACAACATGACAGAGATCACTGCTCCTGATGACAGGGAGCAGTAGACCTCTGTCATGTCACTAGGCCAGTGGTTCTCAACTCCAGTCCTCAGGACCCACCAACAGGCCAGGTTTGCAAGATAGCTGAAATACATCACAGGTGATATCACTTGCTGCTCAGTGATTGCAGTATTCTAGTCTGCAACTCCCCAAGGTAATACCTAAAATCTGGCCTGTTGGTGGGTCCCGAGGACTGGAGTTGAGAACCACTGCACTAGGCAGAACAGGGAAATGCCTTGTTTGCATAGACATCTCCCAGGGACCCCGGTGGACATTGAGTCCGCGGGCATGGAGTACACGGCGCGCGTGCGCTCACAATGCCGCGATTTAAAGGGGATGTACCTGTGCGCCCATTTGCCCACCCCAGGAGAGCACACTGTACATCGTCGTGCGCTGGTCGGCATGTGGTTAAAGTAATTGTTACCCCGACACTTCATTTTCCTGATATGTGCCTGCTGTACCATATATTTGTATGAGAAAGTCTCCTGTTCCTGCTAGTACCCTTGCTTTCCTATTAAAAGCTGACCACACTAAGCAGGAGAGCACACTGTGGTCAGTTCTCTAGCTATGCTGGAAACTCAGCCTGCTCTCCTCCCTGGATTAGACTTGCCCTGACATGCCCCCCGCTGCACAGCCATTCACTGGGAAGATCAGTGTACTGCCGCCAGCTCTTATGCAGCCAAGAACAGAGGGAATTTGATTACTTATAAAAAAGGTATTTATAAATGTTTTTTTTTATATCTATACACAAATGTTTTGCATTACATATCTATTTTAAACTGAATGGGTTGTTTTACAAGGTGATCGTTTACAATCACTTTAACCACTTTGTCTCTGGGCCAATTCTGACACTTCGCTCTTACATGTAAAAATCTACTTTTTTTTTGCTAGAAAATTAGTTAGAACTCCCAAACATTATATATATATTTTTTTATCAGAGGCCCTATAAAATAAAATGGTGGGTGTTGCAATTTTTTATGCCATATGTTATTTGCGGAGCGGTTTTTCAAACGCAATGTTTTTTAATTAAAAAAAACAAATCACTAAAGTTAGCCCAATTTTTTTGGATAATGTGAAAGATGATGTTACACCGATTAAATCGATACCTAACATGCCATGCTTTAAAATTGCGACTGCCCATGGAATGGTGGCAAACTATGGTGCTTAAAATTCTCCATATGAGACATTTAAGGGCCTTTACATGTTACCAGTTGAGAGTTGCACTGGAGGTCTGGTGCTAAAATTATTGGTCCCGTTCTGACCTCACATATGTGGTGCGATCAATGTTTTCACATACATGCGGTATTAACGTATGCATTCGCATTTGCGCGTAAGCACAGTAGGACAGGGAGCTTTAATTTTTTTTTGGGGGGGGGGGGGTTTACTTTAACGCTATCACAAGGGATGAACAAGATCCCTTGTGACAGCATGGGCCTGGGAAGGTACTCTTTATGGAGAGATCTAGGGGTCTATTAGACCACAAATCTCTCCTCTGGCCTTCCAATAGAGCCGATCAGACACAGATCCATCTGATCGGCTGCTTTCCTATCCGCACAAAGAGGCGGAACCAGAAGTGACAAACTTCTTGGCGCTCCCAGTTCCTCTCTCGCTCTGATCAGTGCAGCCATCGCTCCCAGGCTCATCAATGGGACGGTAGAGTCTGGGAAAGGCGGTGGCCTTGGGAAGGTGGGGGGACTACCTTCTGCCGCCCACAGAAGTGACTGAGTGGCTAATTAGCCACTCAGATCGCTTATGCCTTACTGGGAATCGCCGGCTGAAAACATCCATACTGAGATGATGCCTGTAGGTGCAGGCATCATCCCAGTATAACTATTGAAACCCGAGGACGTCCATGGGCGTCCGATGGGCACCAAGTAGTTAAGCAAAGAATCACGGGTCAAATTTTTTGACATTTGGGAATACTCTGTTCAAAACCTACCTGTTGGTGCGCAACAGTCTATAATGAAGTGTTTCCAATATACCCAGTGGTATCAAACTAGATTGCTAATTAATGACCCTCCAATTGATTCTGCATCCTCCACTTGATTGGAAGTGGATTGGAAGTATCAGTTAATAGGGCCTCCCCCCCCCCTTTCCATCTCCACCTACCAATTCTTAACTGACTGCTGCTCATCCTGGTGCTCACTGTGACCCCTTTCTAGACCCTGTTCAACTAGTTTACTCTTGAACCATGATTTTAAGAACTGTATGATGTCATTTTCAATTCTTTCTTCGGCCAAATGTTGCAGCCACTGACTTTGTTAAATTCTTTCTCATCTAAAATATAAATAAAAAAAAGTGAACCTGTAACAGGTTCACTGTCGTGGCAGTTATAAAAAAAATTTTAAAAAATGTGGGTACCCACCCTTCCACAAGCGTCCTGTTGGCGAGTCGTATACAATGTTCCCAGAGGATATTCGACACAGGCAAAGGTATACGGACGTGCTTTGACAGCTCAGCCAATTTCTTGTTAAACTGTTCGAATTCCTGTAGCATAATAGTTTCAATATATTATTAGTATACAGGATTTATACAGCGCCAACAGTCTGTGCAACACTTTACAATATAATATTATTATTATTATACAAAACCTATATAAACCACCTGTGACATGGCAATTGCTACTTTTGTTTACTTTATTTACTACTCAGTTTCAAGCAGTAGGAGGATACAGAAAGTCTTCTTTACAGTAAGAGCTGTGATAATGTGTAATACATCCGCAAGAGCTAGTTCTAGTCAACTGGCGTAAAAAAAAGGCTGGATATGTTTCCCAATACACAAAATATAATTGGCTATAAATATTTATAAAAAAAGTAACACTGTATATTGTTGATAGGAGGGTTATCTAGGGTTCCTTTAACTTGAGTGGTCTGATTGGGCCCTCCACTTTCCTCTATGGAGTGGCGGATGTAAACGGAGTTGTGTCTGTTAACTCCGCCCACCTCCAATCCAATACACCAAAAACAAATGGAAGGGGATCCGATCTCCTCTGTCTTGGTGGACCAGAGGACAGCTGGGTGTAATCGGACAGCAGGTCTGTTTACACCTAACCACCCACGGAACAGAGTCCGCTCTGCTCAGCGGGGGGTCAGCAGACAGGTCTACCGTTGAGCAACCGTAATCCACCCCATATTGTCTTAGAGGCTCAGGAAGCAATTATTTTCCCCGTTGAAGCAGTTGAACCACTTTGTACAGAATGTGCTGAATTCCTCTAGATCATCTGTGGGTTTGGGGTCCTGAGGATGCAAGGTTTGTAAAGGCCAACTCTAGGCTTTTTTTTTTTTTTTTTTTTTTTTAAATAGTCCCCCCCCCCCTGCAATAGTTGAAAACTGCTCTGGCTGCAATACTCATCTTTTCTATGGTGCTTATCCCCTTAAGAGATTCAGTTCTGCAACTAGATGTGCTCAGTTTTCTGAGCTGAAGAAAGCTGGGCTGAAGACTGAGAACATACTGTGAGTGCAGGGTGTCGTGGACCTGATGAAACATCACCATGGCACCCTGCACTCGCACAGTAATAATGCAGAGAGAGCGACAATGTCAACGTTCCCTGTGTCACTGAAGATCGGCAACAGCCAGGGGAAGATCCATTCCAGTGAGAACACCCCGCATGTTAGGAGTGACCAGCCTGAAGACTTTGAAAACAAAGGGATTAAAAAAAAAAAATAAAAAAGCTTAAATACAAGGGGGGGCAGCACCAGAGCTTAGGCTTAATTTATTTTTGTCCTTTTGATAGATCTGAAGGACATGTGTCTTTTTTCAATGTATGTATGCTTTTCAGACACAAGTAACTACAGTGCCTTGAAAAAGTATTCATACCCCTTGAAATTTTCCACATTTTTTGTCATGTTACAACCAAAAACTTAAATGTATTTTATTGGGATTTTATGTGACACACCAACAAAAAGTGACACATACAGTTGTGCTCATAAGTTTACATACCCTGACAGAAGTTATGATTTCTTGGCCATTTTTCAGAGAATATGAATGACAACACACTTTTCTTTCACTCATGGTTAGTGTTTGGTGAAGCCATTTATTATCAATCAACTGTGTTTACTGTTTTTAAATCATAATGGCAACAGAAACTACCCAAATGATCCTGATCAAAAGTTTACATACCCTGGTGATTTTGGCCTGATAACATGCACACAAGTTGACACAAAGGGGTTTGAATGGCTATTAAAGGGTAACCATCCTCACCTGTGATCTGTTTGCTTGTAATTAGTGTGTGTGTATAAATGGTCAATGAGTTTCTGACAGACCCTTGCATCTTTCATCCAGTGCTGCACTAACATTTCTGCATTCTGAGTCATGGGGAAAGCAAAAGAATTGTCAAAGGATCTGCGGGAAAAGGTGGTTGAACTGTATAAAACAGGTATTGGGGTATAAAAAGATATCCAAGGAATTGAGAATGCCAATCAGCAGTGTTCAAACTCTAATGAGGGGTTCTGTTGAAACCAAACCACGGTCAGGTAGACCAATTAAAATGTTAGCCACAACTGCCAGGAAAATTGTTCGGGATGCAAAGAAAAACCAACAAAATAACTTCAGGTGAAACACAGGACTCTCTGAAAACATGTGGTGTGGCTGTTTCAAGATGCACAATAAGGAGGCACTTGAAGAAAGATGGGCTGCATGGTCGATTCACCAGAAGAAAGTCATTACTACACAAATTCCACAAAGTATCCCACTTACAATACGCCAAACAGCACAGAGACAAGCCTCAGACCTTCTGGCACAAAGTCATTTGGAGTGATGAGACCAAAGTTGAGCTTTTTTGGCCACAACCATAAACACTACATTTGGAGAGGAGTCAACAAGGCCTATGATGTAGGTACACCATTCCTACTGTGAAACACAAAGGTGGATCGCTGAGGTTTTGGGGATGTGTGAGCTACAAAGGCACAGGAAATTTGGTCAAAATTGTTGGCAAGATGAATGCAGTATGTTATCAAAAAATACAGGAGGAACATTTGCATTCATCAGCCAGGAAGCCGCGCATGGGATGTACTTGGACATTCCAACATGACAATGATCCAAAACACAAGGCCAAGTTGACCTGTCATTGGCTACAGCAGAATAAAGTGAAGGTTCTGGAGTGGCCATCTCAGTCTCCTGACCTCAGTATCATTGAGCCACTCTGGGGAGATCTCAAACGTGCAAGACAGCCCAAGAATTTACAGGAACTGGAGGCTTTTTGCCAAGAGGAATGGGCAGCTTTACCATCTGAGAAGATAAAGAGCCTCATCCACAAATACCACAAAAGACTTCAAGCTGTCATTGATGTTAAAGGCGGCAATACACGGTATTAAGAACTGGGGAATGTAAACTTTTGATCAGGGTCATTTGGGTAGTTTCTGTTGTCATTATGATTTAAAAAGAGTAAACACAGTTGATTGATAATAAATGGCTTCAGCCAAACACTAACCATGAGTGAAAGAAAATTTTTCGTTTTATCATTCATATTCTCTGAAAAATGGCCAAGAAATCATAAATTCTGCCAGGGTATGTAAACTTATGATCACAACTGTAATTGTGAAGTGGAAGGAAAATGATTAATGGTTTTCCAAATTGTTTACAAATAAGGATCTGAAAAGTGTGGCGTGCATTTGTATTCAGCCCCCCTAAATCAATATTTTGTAGAACCAACTTTCTCTGCAATTACAGCTGCAAATCTTTTTGGGGATGTCTCTATTAGCTTTGCACATCTAGAGAGTGACATTTTTGCCCATTATTCTTTGCAAAATAGCTCAAGCTCTGTCAGATTGGATGGAGAGCATCTGCTACAGTAACAGCAATTTGCAAGTCTTGCCACAGATTCTCAGTTGGATTTAGGTCTGGACTTTGACTGGGACATTCTAACACATGAATATGCTTTGATCTAAACCATTCATTGTAGCTCTGGCTGCATGTTTAGGGTCATTGACCTGCTGGAAGGCGAACCTCCGTCTCAGTCTCAAGTCTTTTGCAGATTCTAACAGGTGTTCTTCTAAGATTGCCCTGTATTTGGCTCCATCCATCTTCCCATCAACTCTGATGAGCTTCCCTGTCCCTGCTGAAGAAAAGCATCCTCACAACATGATGTTGCCACCACCATGTTTATCAGTGGGGATGGTGTATTCAGGGTGATGTGCAGTGTTTGTTAGTTTTCCACCACAGATAGCGTTTTGCTTTGAGGCCAAATGTTACATTTTGTTCTTATCTGACCAGAGCACCTTCTTCCACATGTTTGCTGTGTCCCCCACATGGCTTCTCGCAAAATGGACTTCTTATGGCTTGGCTTTCTTCTTGCCACTCTTCCATAAAGGCCAGATTTGTGGAGAGCACGACTAATAGTTGTCCTGTGGACAGATTCTCCCACCTGAGCTGTGGATCTCTGCAGCTCCTCCAGAGTTACCATGGACCTTTTGGCGGCTTCTCTGATTAATGCTCTCCTTGCCTGGCCTGTCAGTTTAGGTGGACAGCCATGTCTTTATGGGTTTGCAGTTGTGCCATACTCTTTCTATTTTCGGATGATGGATTGAACAGTGCTCTGTGAGATGTTCAAAGCTTAGGTTATAAAAAAAAAAAAAAATAACCTAACCCTGCTTTAAACTTTCCAACAACTTTATCCCTGACCTGTCTGGTGTGTTCCTTGGCGTTCATGATGCTGTTTGTTCAGGAAGGTTCTCTAACAAACCTCTGAGGGCTTCAAAGAACAGCTGTATTTTTTACCAAGATTAAATTACACACAGGTGGACTCTATTTACTAATTAGGTGACTTCTGAAAGCAATTCAGAAACTAGATTTTGGTTAGGGGTATCAGAGTAAAGGGGGCTGAATACAAATGCACCCCACACTTTTCAGATATTTATTTGTAAAAAATTTTGAAAACCATTTATCATTTTCCTTCCACTTCACAATTATGTGCCACTTTGTTTTGGTCTATCACATAAAATCCCAATAAAATACATTGAGGTCTTTGGTTGTAACATGACAAAATTTCAAGGGGTATAAATACTTTTCAAGGCACTGTAGCTAGTCATTAATCATGTGTGTGTCCTAGTTGTGGTCTTTACTTTCTTTCAGAGTCTTTGAAAAGCATTGAAGTTTCAATGACATTGGGAGATGACAGAAAACAAATACACAACGCAAAGCTTAGAGACCTAAATGTGCGCTGTTCGTTCAATATAAAGATCCCGTGTAGTGAGGAAAGAATTACCTTCAATAAAGCATCAACATATACATTGTGCTGTGACATGATTTCCTTTACATCCCATTTCACGTTCGCCATAAGCACAAGTAATTGCTCGTAATCAATAGCCTTCGCCGCTACGATCCAGTAAATTGGCTTGCGGAGCTCGCTGGCGGTGGACACGGTCTGCAAAATACACGTTAAATGCGAGAGGTGTCAATGTAATGGGATCAAAACCACTATATCTTTCATTTATGTCATATCGGTAACAGAAATTATAGAGACAGATGGATATTTCAGTGTTGTGTGATTGCTGGTAAACAGCTTTCAATTTAAAACACACAAATTAAGAGGCGACCCTGCATTGAGATACCTAAATCTTTTGCAAAGATGAACTGCTGCTAGTATCGCTCTAGTAGTGTGTCAACACTTTTCTGTGTATCTGGATTCTTTTATCCCTGATATATTCATAATAAAGATTTTAGGAGCATTGGACACCATGCTGCTGACCTTCTTGTTCAGATGTTTGCTTTGCAGCTTGTGCGGCTGTGTTCTCAGCAAAGGTGCGTCTCTTACATCCCAAATATTGGTTGCAGAGGTTGTAGCATCACATCCTTTGTATTATGAACTGCTGCTAGTAATGCCAGTACACTAGAAGCTCAAAGGGATAACAGAAGCCAGTGGGTGATCCAGCTAATCAGTGACAGCCTAAAAATAAAAATGTTAATTTTGGATGAAGTAGGTTCTTATGTTGGCACATGCCTCTACCACAATTAGGTATATTTTACGCCTTCATGCTCCCTGACCTCCCCCCAGCACTGTCAGAGCTCTTGCTAACAGAGTACACAACCTCCCTTATGTGACTCGGGCTGGAGCGACCAATCACCAGGCCTGAAAACAGTGAAATGTGGGGGGAATCCATGACAATCCATGACATCATTCCTCTGTGTAAGCTCCAACACAGGAGTTTAAAGTGATTGTAAAGGGAAAAAAAAAAAAAATTACAAGCATCTCTATACTTACCTGCTCCATGGGGACACTTGTGCGTAATCACTCCTGAGACCCACTACTTAGTCCATTGACTCATCACTGGAGTTGCTTGACCAGAGCTGGAGCCAATGACTCCTACTGCTATATATCTGCCCAATCAGCATGTCCCTGGATCAGATCGGGCTCAAGAATAAGGGGGGCTGGGGGGGGGGGATCTTGCAGCAGAGAAGCTTTTTTTACCTTAATGCATAGAGTGCATTAAGGTAAAAACCCTGAGACTTTAGAACTACTTTAACCACTTGCTGACCATGCTATAGCCAAATGATGGCTACAGCGTGGACGACTAGTTCTGTGAGGGCATCATATAATGGCCTTCCGTGATAGCGCCCGCTGCGTACCCTGACAGCATGAGGAAGGGCAAAAAGAACCGATAACTGGCTTCTCCAAAAGAGACATGTACACTGATAATCAGCACACTGATTATCAGTGCAGTCCCAACAGTGCCCACCAGTGCTACCAATAGGAGCCCATCAGTGCCGCTTATCAGTGCCACCTATCAGTGCCGCCTCATCAGTGTCCATCAATGCCCACCAGTGCCGCCTCATCAGTGCCCATCAATACCGCCTCATCAGTGCACATCAGTGAAGGAAAAAAAATACCTGTTTGCAAAATGTTATAACAAACTATAAAAAAAAACCTTTTTTTCCCCCTTTCAAAAATTTCTGGATTTTTTCGTTTATTTAGCAAAAAAATAAAATAAAACCCAGTGGTGATTTAATATCACTAAAAAGAAAGCTCTATTTGTGTGAAAAAAATGATAAAAAATGTCTTTGGGTACAGGGTTGTATGACCGCGAGATGTAGACTAGAATACTGCAATCACTGAGTAGCAAATTATATCACCTGTGATGTATTTCAGTTATGTTGCAAACCTGGCCTGTTAGTGAGTCCTGAGGACAGGAGTTGAGAGCCACTGCCATAAGATCACATGAAAACAAAATAGCTGAAATATTCCACCTGCTAATTTTATAATATCAGATTATTTAAATCTGATACAAGCTTTAAATGCCCTTTGGTTATGGTCACCTATGAGCTTTCCATCTCTGCCATCTTGAGATAAAACTTCATTCTCAGCAACTGCTCTGATGAATGTCTGGGAATTTGGGGTGTGCCCGCTCCTAAACTGGCCACACACTAGTAGATTTTTGAATGTATATTCCTACCATAATTCTCAACAGTACATTCAATGACTTGATTAGTGTCTTTCAAAAGTGCTTCAAAAATTGTTTGCTTTTAACCACTTAAGGAAATTAAAAACAGTTTTTTTTGCTAGAAGATTACTTAGAACCCCCAAACATTATATATTTTTTTGGGGAAAAAAAAAAATCACTTTTTTGAATTACAAAAATAAGACAACAGTAAAGTTAGTCCAATTTTTTTTTATATTGTGAAAGATAGTGTTACGCCAAGTAAATTGATACCCAACATGTCACGCTTCAAAGTTGCGCCCGCTCGTGGAATGGCGACAAACTTTTACCCTTAAAAATCTCCATAGGCAACGTTTAAAAAAATTCTACAGGTTGCATGTTTTGAGTTACAGAGGAGGTCTAGGGCTAGAATTATTGCTCTCACTCTAACAATCGCGGCGATACCTCACATGTGTGGTTTGAACATTGTTTTCATATGCGGGAGCTGCTCACATTTTTTTTTAAATTAATTTTACCTTTTATTTTTAATTTTTACACTGTTCTTTTAAAAAAAAATTGGGTCACTTTTATTCCTATTACAAGGAATGTAAACATCCCTTGTAATAGAAAAAAAGTATGACAGGACCTCTTAAATATGAGATCTGGGGTCAAAAAGACCTCAGATCTCATATTTACACTAAAATGCAATAAAAATTGTTTTTTTTATGTCATTTAAAAATAAATAAAAAATGTCCCTTTAAGAGCATTGGGCGGAAGTGAGGTTTTGACGTCGCTTCCACCATGCAATGATTTGGAGACAGGTGGGGGCCATCTTCCCCTCACTCATCTCCATGCCAGGCTAGGGAGAGGATCTGATCACCTCCGCCGCTACCGACGGCTCTGGTAAGCGGCGGAGGGCACCGGAGGGCGGCGGGAGGGGGGGCCCTCTCCCGCCGCTAATAAAAGTGATCTCATGGCGAATCCGAGGCAGAGGCCACTTTTATCTTGAAACGGACCACTCGGGGTTATGGTAGCTAGCTGCTACCATAACAACAGTATCCCTCTCCAAAGTAGCGACGTAAAACTACGGCGGGCAGTCTGGAAGTGGTTTTTAAAGGATATCTAAAGTTTGTTTTTTTTTTTTCTTTTTAAAACAAACATGTCATACTTGCCTCCTCTGTGCAGTTGGCTTTGCACAGAGGGGCCCTGATCCTCCTCTTCTGGGGTCCCTCAGCGGCACTCCTGTCTCCTCCTCTTCTCGAGTGTCCCGTTGGAGAGACACTCTCCCTCGGGGCACTCATGCGGGCGCGCTCCTATGTCCTGCTGCTGCATCCATTGACACAGACAGCAGGACTCGGCCCCGCCCCCCAAGTCATTGGATTTTACTGACAGCAGTGGGAGCCAATGAAAGGGAGGGGGGAAGAAGTCCCACCTAGGGAGTGAGGGGCACCCTATGCTCATCAAGCAATGCGAACATCAGGTTTAAAGGTGAAGCTTCTGGCATTTATTAAGGCCGAACTATGTATAGTGAAGCTATTCATCCGAGAAGCAATTTATCCTGAATAGTTGCAGTCAAATCTTCCATCTGTTCAATATCATTAACCCTTGTGAACCATTGGGCTACTGTGGGGGGCAGATTGTTGCTTCCATTGGCTCGGTATGCAAGCCCGAGTGGCGTTGAGAAGGTGCTTAAGAAGGGCTTTGTGATACCGCTTTCTTGACATGGGAGTAAGGTTCAGTAGAACTGCAGCAGGATCATTGGATAGGGGAATGTCTGTGAATTTATGAATGAGTCGAAGGACCGGTTGCCAAAATGTTTGAAGTTTGGGGCATTCCCAAAAAATATGGAGAATAGTGCCTGGGTGTTGTTCACAGCGCCAGCATCGATCAGACTGATTGGGAAATATTTTAGCCAAAATTGACGGAGTGCGGTACCAGCGTGTGGTTAACTTGTAGGAAATTTCCTGATATTTACTCATCAGCGCTGGGCTGTGGGGGGGGGGGGGGGTTCGGGAGCGGTTGGTTCAGGCTCTTAGTGGTTTGCTGAGAGGCTGAGCCAGGTGCCAGTCCAGGCATGTGGGCAGATCCCAAACATACGGTTGCAATCTTTGCCCGAGCCTGGACTGGCTCTGTGACGTCTGCACTCCTGTAATCCACAGAAGTACAGCCGAAAAAGCTTTGGCTGTACTTCTCCTTTAAAGCGTGACTCCAGCTATTTTTTTTATATATTTTTTGTGTCCCCCCCCCACGTATTAAAAAAATAACAATACTTACCCTCTCCACACAGCTGGCAGAACAATCCTGCACATTTACTGTGAGTCCAGCTGGTTATTTCTAAGCCCCCTATGGGGAGGGTTAACAGGCGGGTTTGGCACACAGTACTGCAGGAGTGAGAGATGCTCACACATTATACTACAAAAACCAGTCAGCCCTGTAAAAACATAACTGCCCCATTGGCAGAAGAAGTACTGGTGGCATTACCAGAACAAGAAGACGACTGCAGGAGTGGTAATGTTCCATCAGGGGGCGGGTCCATGACAACCTGCATTCACAGTACGTCCTCAGTCTGCAGCACAGCTTCCTCAGCGCACACCTGAGCCAGCTGCGTCAGCCCAGCATTCCAGTGAGCGCTGGAGGGATTGAACAGAGAGCGGCGACTGACAGTCATCACTCTCTGCTATGAGAAGACCAAGAACTAAGTGATCAGTGGTCATGTGATCACTCAGTTCTTGGTCTTATGCCGCGTACACACGATTGAAATTTTGGTCGGAAAACGTTATGGTGGCTTTTCCGACAGGATTCCTCTCAAGCTTGCCTTGCATACACACGGTCACACAAAAGTTTTCTGAACTTTCGACCATCAAGAACGCGGTGACGTACAACACTACGACGAGCCGAGAAAATTAAGTTCAATGCTTCCGAGCATGCGTCGAATTGTTTCCGAGCATGCGTGATTTTTTTGCACGTCCGAATTGCATACAGGCGAACGCATTTTCGGATAGGAACTTTTTCCGAACGAAAAATAGAGATCCTGCTCTCAATCTTTTGCTGGCTGGAATTCCGCCAGCAAACGTCCGATGAAGCATACACACGGTCGCATTTTCCGACCAAAACCTCTCATCGGAGTTTTGCTGGCGGCATTTTCGATCGTGTGTACAGGGCATTAGAGCTGACGTGGGACTGATGCTGCAGCATAGAGTTGACTATAGATTTTTTATTTATTTATTTTTTATAACCCCAAACTTCTGCTTTAAATAACTGTAATAAAACAAAATACTATATTTAACATTTTTCAAAGGAGTCAGTAGATCGCCTTTAAAGCGGGGTTTCCATTTACAAAAAAAAAAAAAATGGTCACCGTCACTGGCCCCACAATCATCTGGGACCGGTCATGTGTCCCAGTCTCCCAGATGATTGACAAGAGGGAGGGTGGAGAGGCGATCTCCATTCCTACGCCGAGGGAAGTGACGTCAGGAGCCCAGGGACCGAAGGAGGCAGACTACGAGGGACTCCCTAGCAACAGGCATTTAAAGGTGAATAAAAATTTTTTTTCTCCAAATGTTTTTTTTTTTTAATTTTCTTTAAGCACATTACTATTTTTTTTTTTTTTTTTGGGGTGGAACTCCACTTTAATTATATACTGTATATTTTCCAATCACCAAAGCCTGTAATCTCCCTCACTGTACCAAGGTGTCCTCAAACTGCAGGCAGGTGTACTGGGCTCAGGAGAACACATCAACAATTCCTCCACTGACCTGAGAATAGAACTGCTGCAGAAAAGGCTTTTTAGCAGACGGCATCACAGAGTCCAGATGAGCCTGCAGAGATTCAAACTGCTCCGCCAAGAAGACCCTGAAAAACAATTCTGTGGGTTAAATGAAGTTCACAGAGCAGGGAAGACACATGACTATACAGAGCTGGTGTATCTGCTCAATCGATGGATAACACTGTGATTTTGACTATAATTGCTGGCTTTGAAGGCAGTTGGCTCACAGATCATTATCCAATATGTAGGAGGAAGAAATATCACAAGAAGCAGCTTGTGGCTAGAACAGTAAATATTACAGAACAGCTGGAAGACAGTTTTGTGTTTGATTTGAGGAAGCTGGAAACCATTATAATCCTAATTTACACGGCAAAAGAATGGTGGTGTCTTACGAGGCAGTCCTTCACATATGGCGGGAGAGAGAAGACATGACTATACCCTCACCAGCTACTTTATTAGTTACACCTGTTCAATTGCTTGGAAAATTGCTAATCAGCCAATCACATGGCAGCAACTCAATGCATTTAGGCATTTAGATGTGGTGAAGACTAATTGCTGAAGTTCAAACCAAGCATCAGAATGGAGAAGAAAGCAGATTTAAGTGACTTTGAAAGTGGCATGGTTGTGGGTGGCAGGTGGGCAGGTCTGAGTATTTCAAAAACTGCTTATCTACTGGGATTTTTGCACACAATCATCTCTCGGGTTTACAGAGAATGGTCCGAAAAAGAGAAGATATCCAGTGAGCGGCAGTTGTGTGGAGGATAATGCTCTGCTGATGTCTGAGGTCAGAGAACATGGGCAGACTGGTTCCAGATTATAGAAAGGCAACAGTAACTCAAATAACCACTCGTTACAACCAAGGTATGTAGAATACCATCTCTGAATGCACAACACATTGAACCTTGAAGCAGATGGTCTACAGCAGCAGAAGACCACACCAGGTGCCACTCCTGTCAGCTAAGAAGAGGAAACTTGGGCTACAATTCGCTCAGGATCACCAAAATTAGACTATATAAGATTGGAAAAACGTTGCCTGGTCTGATGAGTCTGCATTTCAGCTGCGACATTCAGTTGGCTGGGTCAGAATTTGCCCTAAACAACATGAAAGCATGGATCCATCCTGCCTTGTATCAATGGTTCAGGCTGGTGGTGGTGTAATGGTGTGGGGGATATTTTTTTGGCACACTTTGGGCCCCTTAGTACCAATTGAGCATCATTTAAACGCCACGGCCTACCTGAGTATTGTTGCTGACCATGTCCATCCCTTTATGACTACAGTGTACCCATCTTCTGATGGCTCCTTCCAGCAGGATAATACACCATGTCAGAATGCTCAGATCATCTCACCACTGGACAATGAGGTCACTGCACTCCAATGGCCTCCACACTCACCACATCTCAATCCAATAGAGTACCTTTGGCATCATGGATGTGCAGCCAACAAATCTGCAGCAACTGCGCAATACTAGCATGTCAATATGGACTAAAATCTCTGAGGAATGTTTCCAACACCTTGGTGAATCTATGCCATAAAGAATGAAGGCAGTTCTGAAAGCAAAAGGGGGTCCAACCCAGTACTAGCAAGGTGTACCTAATAAAGTGGCCGGTGAGTCTATATAGAGGCTGACTTACAGATGAACCCCTAATAGATAAAAAGACACATTTTAAAATGGATCTGTATTCATTAATACACCGTTAGAGCGGTATTAAAACCAAAAAAATAGTTTAATGCAGTTTACCAATCCTCAAATTTGATGGCTGCATTACTTTTCTATCCCATCGGTGCTTCTCGACCCCCCCCCGCTGCTGTCTGAATCAATGAAGAGGGAGAGAGCCGGTGCTCTCATGCACAGCGCTGGACCGAGATCAGATTTCGGTAAATATAAGGGAGAGCTGGGGGTGGGAGCCTGCATGCAGGTTTTGCATAGAGTTAAAAAAAAAAAAAACAAAAAAAAAAAAAAACAAAAAAAAAAAAAAAACGTTCTGCCTCTACTTTGAATTTACAGTGTAGGTCGGTTTTGATGTTCAGTCTTAAATTATATGACCAGTTTTAACTAACTAGCAGCGCTGCCAGGATGCAAAATGGTGTCATGGGGAGTCAGGCTGAGTGAGAATGGCATGCCCTTAGATTAAATGTGCGAAGGATGCTCATTTCAATAACACCCTGAAACATTGTCAGCATATTAATCATGGCTGACACAGCATGCAGGGTCTTCACAATGTAGCTGCCAAGTGAGCCCTGATAGACCAACACAAAGTGGCACATAATTGTGAAGTGGAAGGAAAATGATAAATGGTTTTCAAAATTGTTTTACAAATAAATATGTGAAAAGTGTGGCGTACATTTATATTCAGCCCCCCTGAGTCAATACTTTGCAGAACCGCCTTTCACTGCAATTACAGCTGCAAGTCTTTTTTGGGGATGTCTCTACCAGCTTTGCACATCTAGAGAGTGACATTTCTTCCCATTCTTCTTTGTAAATTAGCTCAAGCTCTGTCAGATTGGATGGAGAGCGTCTGTGAACAGCAATTTTCAAGTCTTGCCACAGATTCTCAATTAGATTTAGCTCCGGACTTTGGCTGGGCCATTCTAACACATGAATATGCTTTGATCTAAACCATTTCATTGTAGCTCTGGCTGTATGTTTAGGGTTGTTGTCCTGCTGGAAGGTGAACCACCACCCCAGTCTCAAGTCTTTTGCAGACTCCATCAGGGTTTTCTTCTAAGATTGCACTGTATTTGGCTCCATCCATCTTCCCTCAACTCTGACCAGCTTCCCTGTCCCTGCTGAAGAAAAGCATCCCTACATGATGTTGCCACCACCATGTTTCACGGTGGGGATGGTGTGTTCAGGGTGATGTGCAGTGTTAGTTTCTGCCACACATAGAATTTTGCTTTTAGGCCAAAAAATAGGATTTTTTCGTCATACTTACCTGTAAAATCCTTTTCTTCGAGTACATCATGGGACACAGAGTTAGGCTAATATTCATAACCTACTGGGTTATACGCCATCTCTAGGTGAATGGACACTAGTAGACAAAGTATTAGAGAGGAAGTGATCCCCTATATAACCCCTCTCATACAGGAAGTACATCATTTTTGTAGCAAGCACTGAATCCTCAAAAAAGAGGGGAGGGATCTCTGTGTCCCATGATGTACGCAAAGAAAAGGATTTTACAGGTAAGTATGATGAAAAAATCCTATTTTATTTTTCATACATCATGAGACACAGAGTCAAGCTAATATTCATTACCTACTGGGACGTCCCAGGGCAATAGTCTTGAGGGAAGGGAGACACCCTGCCAAACAATAGCCATCAGACCTTATACGGCAGCCCGCAGTACACAGCAGCCGAAAGCCGAATCCTCGGCTGCTCGAATATCCACTTGATAAAATTTTATGAACGTATGCGCTGAAGACCAGTTGGAAGCCTTACAAATCTGAGCCACAGATACCTAATGGCGAAAAGCCCAGGAGGTTCCTACACCCCTGATAGAATGAGCTCTCACCCTAAAGGGATGAGCTTTAAGTTTCAGACCATGGGCCTGAATGACCAGTTGACGGACCCAATTGGCAATGGAAGCTTTGAAAGCTGCCTGCCCCTTCTTAGGTCCTTTTTGTAAAACAAAAAAGGAGTCTGATCCCTGGATCTCCGCAGATCTAGACAAATAAACCTTGACTGCCTGGACAACGTCCAAGGAATGCAGCCGTCTCTCTTCCGCCGAATGAGGCTGAGATAAAAAAGAAGGCAAATTAATGTCCTGATTTAAATGAAAGGCTGACACCACTTTTAGCAAAAAGGATGGAACAGGTCGTAACACGATCCTGACGTGGTGAACTCCGACACCCTTCTAGGCGAGGTGATGGCCATCAGGAAGGCTGGCTTGCATGACAGCAAGTCTAATGGGTAATTACCTTGATAGGCTCAAATGGTTGTTTCTGTAACACAGACAGCACCAAGTTCTAGTCCCAAGGACACATAGGTGACCTAATGGGGGGAAGAAAACGAGTTGCCCCCTGCATAAAGGTTCGGACCAGCGAATGGGAGGCTAAAGGACTTTGGAAGAATACTGACAGGGCCGAAATCTGACCCCTGATTGTACTCAAAGCCAATCTGATTTCCACAGCTGACTGTAGAAAAGAGAATTCTCCCAATCACGTATTTCTGAGGATGCCATTTTCTGGCTTGACACCAAGCAATATAAGTATTCCAGACCTTATGATAGATCTTCCTAGTGACATTTTTACTAGCATTCAACTAGGGTAGACACCACTGGTCCTTCAACACCCTGGCTTCAATAGCCATGCTGTCAAATTTAGAGACTGTAAATTGGGTTGGAATAAAGGGCCTTAAGACAGTAGATCGGGGTGGCGTTGAAGCCTCCATGGCACATCTATTGCAAATCTCACAATCTCCGGGAACCAGGGCCTTCTGGGCCAGGCTGGTGCCACCAGAATGACTGGAACACACTCTCTCCAAATCCTGCGCAACAAATGTGGAAGGAGAGGGATCGGGGGGGGGGAGCATAAACCAGGGAGTACGGGCTCCATGGAACTACCAGAGCATCTGCTCCAATTGCCAGAGGATCCCTTGTTTGGGACACAAACTGCTGTAGCTTGTTGTTGAACCTGGATGCCAATAGGTCGACCTCTGGCCATCCCCAACGCTGGCAAATTTCCCTGAAACAGCCCTGGGTGTAAGGACCATTCCCCTGGGCAGATCTGCTGGCGGCTGAGATAATCTGCCTTCCAGTTATCTTCTCCCGCAATATGGACTGCTGATAGAATCGGCACATGTCCCTCTGCCCAGGCTAGTATGTGGTTCACCTCCTTTAGTACTGAATGACTCCTGGTACCGCCTTGGTGGTTTATATAGGCCACTGCACTGGCATTGTCAGACTGAATCCTGATAGGGCAGTCCTTAAGCTCCACCGTCCAGGACCGTAGGGCCAGACGTACTGCCCGTAACTCCAGGATGTTGATAGGCAGGCTCTGTTCTGTCCTTGACCATCTCCCCTGAGCTGTGAGCCCCTCTAGGGTCACTCCCCAGCCTGAGAGACTGGCATCTGTGGTCAGTAGTCTCCAAGTTACCAGGAGGAAGGATCTTCCCTTTCGCAGGTTCTGATCCTGCAACCACCAGCTTAGGCTTAAGCGTGCCCGAGGAGATAAGAACATTGGATAATCCAGGGCTTGTCCTCTCCTATTCCAAGCCAACAAGATGTCTTGTTGTATAGGCCTGGAATGAAACTGGACATAGGGCACTGCCTTGAAGGACGCCATCCTTCCTAGAGGACTCATACAGAGCCGAATGGAGTGTTGTCTGGTGCCCCTTATCTGACGCACCTGATCCTCCAGGGCACAGATCCTTATGGGTGGCAAAAATACCCTTGTTTGGACCGTATCTAGGATCAGACCTAAAAACCTCAGACTTTGAGCTGGTCTCAAGGCAGACTTTTCGGTATTTATGACCCAGCCCAGCGCTTTCCAAATACCGCACTGTGCAGGTTATGCTCTGTTCTAGAGCCTGTAGCAAGCAGGAGGTCATCCAGATACCCAAGCACCAAGATGCCTTGAGCCCTTAAAAGACTCAGTACTGCTGCTAGGACCTTTGGTGAACACCCGGGGAGCTGTGGCAAGCCCGATGGGTAGAGCCACAAACTGAAAATGATGTTCCTCTACAGCAAATCGCAGGAACCTCTGATGAGGCTGAAAGATAGGTACGTGTAAATACGCGTCCTTTACAGTACCTGACCGCGAGATTGTGTTTCCAGCGCGATGCCATCGCACTGGTACTCAGCGACAGGGTACTGTGCATGTCGCGCTGGCTCACTCATCGCGAAAGGAAAACTTTGTTTTCCTTTCGCGATCAGCGACAGGCAGTGCTGACAGCTGTCTGGTATGAATCCTGAAGAGGGAACACCGCGCCAAATTTTAAATGAAAAAACCGCGTGGGTCCCCCCCCCAGGGGCCATACCAGGCCCTTAGGTCTGGTATGGATTGTAAGGGGAACCCCCTACGCCGAAAAATCGGCGTGGGGGGTCCCCCCAAAATCCATACCAGACCCTAATCGAGCACGCAGCCCGGCCGGCTAGGAAAGGGGTGGGGACGAGTGAGCGCCCCCCCCCCCCTTCCTGAGCTGTACCAGGCCGCATGCCCTCAACATGGGGGGTTGGGTGCCTTGGGGGAGGGGGGTGCCCTGCATGTTGATGAGGACAAGGGCCTCTTCCCGACAACCCTGGCCGTTGGTTGTCGGGGTCTGTGGGCGGGGGGCTTATCGGAATCCGGGAGCCCCCTTTAATAAGGGGGCCCCCAGATCCCGGCCCCCCACCCTGTGTGAATGAGTATGGGGTACATGGTACCCCTACCCATTCACCTAGGGAAAAGCGTCAATAAAAAAAAAAAACTTAGTACACAGGTTTTAAGAGTAATTTATTAGGCAGCTCCGGGGTCTTCTTCCGACTTCGGGGGGTCTCCTTCCGACTTCTTCCACTGTTCGGCCTCTTCTCCCGGGCCCCGCCGCTATCTTCTTCCAGCTCTATTGCCAGCGAGGGGCCCGGTCTGCTGCCGCTGTCTTGTCACCGCTGTCTCGTCACTTCTTCTCTTCTTCCGATGTTGACACGACGCTTTCTCCGGCTGGAATGCTTTGTGCGAGCTGCGGAGCCATTTATATAGGCGGTGACCACGCCCCCTTGTGACGTCATGGTCCCAGCATGCGCAGGGACTCTGGGGTCACACCCCCTTATGACGCCAGAGTCCCTGCGCATGCTGGGACCAGGACGTCACAAGGGGGCGGGGTCACCGCCTATATAAATGGCTCCGCAGCTCGCACAAAGCATTCCAGCCGGAGAGAGCGTCGTGTCAACATCGGAAGAAGAGAAGAAGCGTCGAGACAGCGGCGACAAGACAGCGGCAGCAGACCGGGCCCCTCGCTGGCAATAGAGCTGGAAGAAGATAGCGGTGGGGCCGAACACCGGGAGAAGAGGCCGAACAGTGGGAGAAGTCGGAAGGAGACCCCCCGAAGTCGGAAGAAGACCCCGGAGCTGCCTAATAAATTACTCTTAAAACCTGTGTACTGTTTTTTTTTTTTTTTTATTGACACTTTTCCCTAGGTGAATGGGTAGGGGTACCATGTACCCCATACTCATTCACACAGGGTGGAGGGCTGGGATCTGGGGGCCCCCTTATTAAAGGGGGCTCCCGGATTCCGATAAGCCCCCCCGCCCGCAGACCCCGACAACCAACGGCCAGGGTTGTCGGGAAGAGGCCCTTGTCCTCATCAACATGGGGACAAGGTGCTTTGGGGTGGGGGGGCCCCGCAGGGCGCCCCCCTCCCCCAAGGCACCCACACCCCATGTTGAGGGCATGCGGCCTGGTATGGCTCAGGAGGGGGGGGGGCGCTCGCTCATCCCCACCCCCTTTCCTGGCCGGCCGGGCTGCGTGCTCGGATAAGGGTCTGGTATGGATTTTGGGGGGACCCCCACGCCGATTTTTCAGCGTAGGGGGTTCCCCTTACAATCCATACCAGACCTAAGGGCCTGGTATGCCCTTGGGGGGGGAACCCACGCCGTTTTTTTCATTTAAAATTTGGCGCGGTGTTCCCGCCTCAGGATTCATACCAGACAGCTGTCAACACTGCCTGTCACTCATCGGGAAAAGTAAACAAAGTTTTCCTTTCCCGATGAGTGAGCCATCTCGGCGCTGGCTCCTGCGACGGGGCTCGCAGGTGTCAAATCTCGCCGAGAAATGCGGCGAGATTGACACAATATCGTGGTCACCTACTGTATATTGATGGAGGCTAGAAAGTCTCCCATCTGGAGCGAGGGTACAACTGAGCAGACAGATTCCACCCGAAAGGACTGGATTAGTAGATACTGGTTCAGGGATCTTAGATCCAAAATGGGCCTTGTGTCCCCGTTTGGTTTTTAAACAGGTTCGAATAAAACCCCGCGCCCCTTTCGGATACAGGAACCTGTACAATCACTCCTTGATGCACTAAATGATGTAGTGCCTGGAACAGTAAGTTTCTTTTTGGAGGATCCGAGGGAACGCTGGATCTTAGAAACCACTGAGGGGGACCCCCCCCCCCGTAACTCCAGCTTGTAACCGCAGGATATAGTCGAGGTGACCCACTCATCCTGAACCACTGTTCTCCAAATGTCCACAAAGTGCAGCAGCCTTCCCCCCACCCTATAGAGTGGGGGCGTCCCCTCTAAAGGAGGGCTTGGTGCCGGGTTTAAAAGAGCTTTGGACCCAGGGCTTTTTCTGCCCCTGGCTCTAGCGCCCTGTTGGCAGCGGAACCGCCTTAGCACTGAGACACCTGAGGAAGCAGTCCCTGAGGTTTTAAACGGGGGACGCATGGTGCTTCTCTTTACAGGAAGTAGAGAGCTCTTCCCTCCGGAAATCTTTTGGATATATTTGTCCAAATCATCACCAAACAAACGTTCCCCATGAAAGGGGAAACCTGCCAATAACTTTTTTACAAGGAAGCTCTGCTGACCAGTTCTTAAGCCACAAATGTCTGTGCATATGTACAGACAAGAGAGGCAAACGAGAAACCTGCTGTATTGAATCCTTTAAGGCATCAACAGCAAAACACAGTGCTCGAGGAACATCTGTCTTATTTTCAGCAAGATCATCCTCCTGGTTAGGCCTGTCAGGCCATCTGACCTGATCCTTTAAGGACTGGCAGATACCAATAGCTGCAACAGCTGGCTGAATAGTTGAACTGGCCAAGGAAAAGGAAGCCTTTACTCCAGTTACTTGTCAACAGGGTCTTTCAAGCCCTGTGCATTATCCACCGGACAAGTCAAGTTCTTGTTTAGGGAAGAGACTGCTGCATCTGCGGCTGGCATGCTCCACTTCTTAACAAACTTTTCATCCATGGGATATAAAAGGGAAAACCTCTTAGGAGGAACAAAAATCCTGTCAGCATGTTCCCAATCAGCATACACCACCTGTTCCAAAAGTGGGGGAAAGCCTGTGCGGCCTGAAGAGGCCTCAGGGGCCCGAAAGAGGACCAGGGGGGCTCAGTAACCTCTGCAAGAGGCAACTTAAAGGCAGAACGAACCATCTTGGTAAGCGTCTGGATCAAAAGCCTCTGCGACTGAGAGGCAGGCACCAACTGGATATCTTCTTGTCCAGATGGATATCTTCTTGTCCAGATTGCTCAGAAGCAGACTCATCTGCCAGGCCCTTCACAGAATCCTGAGCTTTTAGCTCTTCCCCATTCTCAACCCATTCCTGCTCCAAACTAGGAGGCTCAGGGGGGTCTGTCAAGCTTCTTGGCACCCTGCGGGATTGAGGCAATCATGCCAGCAATCCTGTGTTCTAACCCGGCTAGGGCTGAGGACAGTTCATCCTTGGTGATAAAGGGTGAAGCAGCAGCGTTGACTGTAGGCACAATACCAGATAGGCGCAGCGGTAAAGATTACCCGGAAGCCTCTGGTCTTTCAGGGGATACAACACTAGGTATATGACTAGGTTTATCAGGAGCTGACGACATAGGTGTGCCCTTCCCTGTAGTGTTTGTCCCGCCACAAAAAGACCTGGGTATAGTATTAACACACCTCAGAAGGGAGACAATTTGATAGGGTTCCCCAAGCCCCTATGCAACAATCCTGCTAAGCACCTTAGCCTGCCAAACACCTGGTGACTCACATGACCCAGGTAAGGAGAAATGAACCGCTGCAGATGCCTGGTTCAGAGCCTGCTCTGTGTCTCACAGCTGCCTTCTGGAAGCATCGCATGCTTGGCATACACAGCTTAAATAAGCTGGCTGTGCGCCGGGACGTTCTGCGCATGTGTGCGCACGTGCATGGTCCCGGCAAACGGGCGCGGCTGTATTTGCATAGGCGCGAATCCTCGTGTGCCCAGATTCGGCTACGATGCATGGGCGGCTTTAAGTATGCATAACGCCTATGACGAAGCCGCGTGCGCCATGGCCGCCAAACAAACTGCTGAGCACAGCAGCGCTCTTGCAAATGCACGTGCGTCATGGCGAACCAAGAGGCGAAATGGCACACCGTTGTGTGCCATCAGCCTCTAGCTAGCTTGACTGATTGTTACAATCACTGGGACACCCCACAATAAGTAAGGGGGTTTCACTTACCAGACCAGGCGCAGGGCAGCTTAGAAACTAGGAGCACAATCTTCATCCATCACAGCGTGTTCCTGTCACTTGAGGACCTTTAAGGACTGGGTACCATTTTCATGCTTAGGTTTCCACTCCCTTGGACCTGTACAGCACCACGCAGGCATGGCTTAGCTCTGTCATGTCCAGGATTCCACTTTGCAGGGTCCAGCGCCCGGAGGTCACATTACAGGCAAAACCTTGCAGGATCTTGTGTCTTCTTTGCGAGGCTCGGGTACCATTTATCTAAGCATACTGAGCCTGTGTCAAATGGATGCGATCGGTCAATCCCTTGATTCATTTAAAAACTGTTTGTGGGACTAGAGACCTGGAGTTCAGAGAGCTTAAAGAAACGTGCCCATTCACCTTGCAGGAGCTGGTAAAAAACTGATGTACTTCCTGTATGGAAGGGGTTATATAGGGGATCACTTCCTGTCTAAGACTTTGTCTACCACTGTCCATTCACCCAGAGATGGCGTATAACCCTTTAGGTAATGAATATTAGCCTAACTCTGTGTCCCATGATGTATGAAAAAGAAAGTTATATTTTGTTCTCATCTGACCAGAGCACCTTCTTCCACATCTTTGCTGTGTCTCCCACATGGCTTCTCACAAACTGCAAACAGGACTTCTTATGGCTTCCTTTCAACAATAGCTTTCTTCTTGCCACTCTTTCATGAAGGCCAGATTTGTGGAGTACACGACTAATAGTTGTCCTGTGGATAGACTCTCCCACCTGAGATGTGGATCTCTGCAGCTCCTCCAGGGTTACAATAGGCTTCTTGGCTGCTTCTCTGATTAATGCTCTCCTTGCCCGGCCTGTCATTTTAGGTGGACGGCCATGTCTTGGTAGGTTTGCAGTTGTGCCATGCTCTTTCCATTTCCAGATGATGGATTGAACAGTGCTCCATGAGATGTTCAAAGCTTGGGATATTTTTTATAACCTATCCCTGCTTTAAACTTCTCCACAACTTTATCCCTGACCTGTCCGGAGTGTTCCTTGGCCTTGATGATGCTGTTTGTTCACTAAGGTTCTCTAACAAATCTATGAGGGCTTCACAGAACATACAATACGTTTACCTTTTTGATTGTAACATGACAAAATGTGGAAAATTTCAAGGGGTATAAATACTTTTTCATAGGACTGTATGTAGGGTTTCCTCGTTTATGCCAGCTACCTGGCGTCCAACACATGGCCTGCTGTGTGCAGCACCATGTGAATAAAAGCCTCTGCCCTCATAGACAAATGTGTAGCAGCACCGGCACAATGTAAACAATAGAAGAAGAAGGGTGGGGTGTTACCGTTTGCCGCCCCCTCAAAAGAAAAAAAAAAAAAAAAAAAAAAAACACCAGCCGCCATATTGTGGATCATAGGTGGACTGATTATTGTGGATCATACGTGGACTGGTTTTTGTGGATCATACGTGGACTGGTTTTTGTGGATCATATATGGACTGGTTTTTGTGGATCATAAGGGGACTGATTTTTGTGGATCATACGTGGACTGGTTTTTGTGGATCATATGTGGACTGGGTGTGCACACATACTGCTGACGCTCGCTGTCTGTTGTATGTCACTGTAGCTCAGGCTGGATGCACCCAGCAGGGTGTGTACTTTATACTCACAGGGACTCTGTAGCCACCACTCTTTGGGCGAGCCCATACAGAGTATTGCTAGACGTCAGAATAACCAATTGGCTGAGATGTGGACTCGGAACTTTCTCTTTTCTTTCTTCAGATGGCGCCAGAGATCCAGAATTTTCCCCAGACACTTCCTAGAATTATACAAAGCAGACACGACTAAGCCTTAGCTAGGAATTAAATGAAATATAGAGTCCCATCAAACATGAACACAAGAAAAGCATTCTAACGTAAAGCTGATCTCTCTGTCTTTCTGCTCACTCATGCTAGCAGAACGTTACTGGTTAGCAAATGAGCACTGCAAAACAACTGACTGGCTCCTCTACCTGTGCTGCCTCTCCCTCTTTCAGTCTAAGCTTTGCTGTACAAAGGATTGCAAGAGGCTGATACTAAGTGCTGGGAAAGGTAGCCCTGCAAGGGATGTGCATGATACCTGTTAATAACATGCTCTTCCTACAAGTTAGTGCCATTTAAACAGACAAGGAGTCACAAGTCCTTAACATATTTAAAGGGGTTGTAAACCCTTACATATACCCACTCTAGTGAATGGCCTTAGGTCATACACAGAGATGAATAAAATGCTCCTGCATAGGTTGTACCTGTTTATCTACAGCCCTCTATCCTCTACAGCTGTGCGCTGAGGGCGCACCTATGCGGGCAAGCTCCTTCGCCGGGCTGTGTGCATCCATAGACACACAGAGCACGTCCCCCACTCCCTCCTCACAGGGTTTGACTGACAGTAGCAGGGTAGCAGGAGCCCATGACTTCCACTGCTCTCAGTCTCTTCTGTGAGAGAAGGAAGGGATGAGAGAAGAGCTGAAGCCGGGTCGTTCCTTGAGAGTCCTGCGCTGTAAACAGCGGCTCCCGCTTGTATGGGCATGAGTGACATCATCGCGGCACCGGCCACTCACACAGCCGGAGTCCGCGAACCCGGAAGGAAGACCCGGTGAAGATGGAAGCCTCGTCAGTGGTGACAGCGCCACTGGAGGGCTTCGGTCTAAGGTAAGTTTCCAAGATAATGTGCTAGTATGTGATGCATACTAGCACATTATGACTTTACCTTGTAGGTTGTAAAAAGAAAAAAAAAGCACTTTTACTCCAGCTTTAAGCGGAGAACATCACACCACCTTCATGTAATCCAAAATAAAAAAATAAAAGGCTCCAGATAAGCATTCAGAGTGGCACCGCACAGTCTAAAATTATTAGTAATATGTTAAGAGTGCTTCAGCCATAAGGAGAGTCTTTTATTGACACCCACAGAAATTGCAGAATCACAAGGTATATAAACACCAGGTATGTCTTCTACAAGGAAAACATCGGTGTGTGAATAGAACCAAAACGTACATTTTATACCCACTTGTCAAAATCTTACCAAATCAATGAGACTTTCCTGGATTCTGTTCAATGTTGTTCTGAGCCGACTGCTGCTTAGACCGAGCCCAGTGGATTCATACTGGAATAGAGGAGAAGAATATCAGGGGAATAATTAGGATAAAATGGAGTAAAAATAAGAACTTTCAAATATCTATTGTAAAAAATTGATTATTTTATTTACTAGAAAAGGTTCAATGTACAAAGGAGTTTAAAATATGAGCTCCGGTTAATACATATACAGCGGGGTAACCAAAATTGATGGGACACTATACATCATAGGGACAATGTGTTACAGATTAAGTTACACCATAGGATGCATGAGAAACCCCGACGCATTTCGACCCCTACATTTGTGGTCTTCTTCAGGGTTTTTTTTCTTAGCAATTTAAGAAATTACATCAAAGAAAGGTTTTTACATTTTAACATTTACAGCAAGAGTAGAAAGCTACTTCATTTATATTATCATGTATAAAACATACATTGCTCTATATCTATGATAGTATATTTACCCCTCAAATGATGGACCTCGCATAACCAGAGACTTAAAAGCGGTTGTATTCAGTCATGGCCGAAATTGTTGGCATCCCAGAAATTTTTCCAGAAGATCAAGTATTTCTCACAGAAAAGTATTACAGTAACACATGTTTTGCTATACACATGTTTATTCCCTTTGTGTGTATTGGAACAAAACAAAAAAAGGGAGGAAAAAAAGCAAATTGAACATAATGTCACACAAAACTCCAAAAATGGGCTGGTCAAAATTCTTGGCACCCTTAACTTAATATTTGGTTGCACACCCTTTGGAAAAAATAACTGAAATCAGTCGCTTCCTATAATCATCAATAAGCTTCTTACACCTCTCACCCGGAATTTTGGACCACTCTTCCTTTGCAAACTGCTCCAGGTCTCTCTTATTGGAAGGGCGCCTTTTCCCAACAGCAAATGTAAGATCCCTCCACAGGTGTTCAATGGGATTTAGATCTGGACTCATTGCTGGCCACTTCAGAACTCTCCAGCGCTTTGTTGCCATCCATTTCTGGGTGCTTTTTGACGTATGTTTGGGGTCATTGTCCTGCTGGAATACCCAAGATCTCGGACGCAAGCCCAGCTTTCTGACACTGGGCTCTACAGTGCGACTCAAAATCCTTTGGTAATCCTCAGGTTTCATGATGCCTTGCACACATTCAAGGCACCCAGTGCCAGAGGCAGCAAAGCATGTCTTTGGAGTGTAAGAGGAAACCGGAGTACCCGGAGGAAACCCACGCAGGCACAGGGAGAACATGCAAACTCCAGGCAGGTAGTGTCGTAGTTGGGATTTGAACCAGCGACCCTTCTTACTGTTAGGCGAGAGTGCTATCCACTACACCACTGTGCAGCCGAAGTAGTTGATTTATTACACCCAGCAAGACTTACAACCAGGAGCCACTACAAGCACCCCTATGAACTTGATCTCTGCCTATCCTACTTTGATCGCCTTAATTACAAATTACAGGTGCCCCCACTCTTATGCCCCATACACACGGTCGGATTTTCCGATGGAAAATGTGTGATAGGACCTTGTTGTCGGAAATTCCGACCGTGTGTAGGCTCCATCACACATTTTCCATCGGATTTTCCGACACACAAAGTTTGAGAGCAGGATATAAAATTTTCCGACAACAAAATCCGATCGTGTGTACACAAATCCGACGCACAAAGTGCCAAGCATGCTCAGAATAAATAAAGAGATGAAAGCTATTGGCCACTGCCCCGTTTATAGTCCCGACGTACGTGTTTTACGTCACCGCGTTTAGAACAATCGGATTTTCCGACAACTTTGTGTGACCGTGTGTATGCAAGACAAGTTTGAGCCAACATCCGTCGGAAAAAATCCTAGGATTTTGTTGTCGGAATGTCCGATCAATGTCTGACCGTGTGTACCGGGCATTACTCCCTCCCCCACCGGGGTTAAAACACGTAACTCCTTGCAAGACCTGCGGATTGGGGACTCACCTGGAAGGACACTGAGAAGGCATGCGGAGGTCTTGGATCACTTGAATACAACCGCTTTTAAGTCTCTGGTTATGCGAGGTCCATCATTTGAGGGGTAAATATATTATCAGATACAGAACAATGTATTTTTTATACATGATAATATAAACGAAGTAGTTTTCTACTCTTGCCGTAAAGAGTAAAGAGTAGCCGTAAGCTAATAAAGGGTCTGGAGGATCTTAGTTATGAGGAAAGGTTGTGAGCACTGAACTTATTCTCTCTGGAGAAGAGACGCTTGAGAGGGGATATGATTTCAATTTACAAATACTGTACTGGTGACCCCACAATAGGGATAAAACTTTTTCGCAGAAGAGAGTTTAATAAGACTCGTGGCCACTCATTACAATTAGATGAAAAGAGGTTTAACCTTAAACTACGTAGAGGGTTCTTTACTGTAAGAGCGGCAAGGATGTGGAATTCCCTTCCACAGGCGGTGGTCTCAGCGGGGAGCATTGATAGCTTCAAGAAACTATTAGATAATCACCTGAATGACCGCAATATACAGGGATATGTAATGAAATACTGACACATAATCACACACATAGGTTGGACTTGATGGACTTGTGTCTTTTTTCAACCTCACCTACTATGTAACTATGTACTATGTAAAAATGGTAAAAACCTCTCTTTGATGTATTTTCTAGAATGCTAAAAAAAACCCTGAAGAAGACCACGAATGTAGGGGTCGAAATGCGTCAAGGTTTCTCATGCATCCTATGGTGTAACTTAATCTGTAACACATTGTCCCTATGATGTATAGTGTCACCATCAATTTAGGTTACCCCGCTGTATATATATTAAAGCGTGATTCCGGCCAGCGAAAATTTTTTTTAAAGTCAGCAGCTACAAACAAAGTAGCTGCTGACTTTAAATAAGTAGACTTACCTGTCCTGGGTGCCCGCGATGTCGGCCACCCGGGGCCGATCTGTCCCTCAGCTCTCGGGTCCGGCACTGCCATCCTAAGTAAGGGAAACAGGCAGTGGAGCCTTGCGGCTTCACTGCCAGTTTCCTAATGCGCACGTGTGAGCAGCGCGGTGCTCTGTGAATGGCCCCGTGGTGTTCTGGGAACACACACAGTTCCCAGAAGGAAACGGGGCCGCTCACCGAGGAACAGGACATGCCGCGGAATAGGAAGAGGCAGATTAGGAAGACTACCTAGCAACAAGGGTTGAGTTAAGTTTACATTTTTTTTTTTTCAAATTTTTTTTTTTCTTTTTAAGGCTTTTTGGTGCAATTTTTTTTTTCAGGGTGGCCCTCCACTTTAACCAGAGCTCATATTTTAAACTCCTTTGTACATTGAACCTTTTCTAGTAAATAAAATAATCTATTTTTTTTACAATAGATATTTCTTTATACTATCTGCTAAAAAACCCCGTGGGGAACTTTTCCATGTTTTCAGTTTTTTTGGGGTGTGCAGCTTCCCTGACTCTCACATAGGTGTTTTTTCCATGATAAAAATAAGAACTTTAGTCTAAATGTAATCTTTTCTATGGTTTCTAATAGTAGAGCTATTTAGAGCCCCAGATATTACCTAAGAATATTTTTGGTGTTTTTGTTCACTGAAGAGAAGTAAAGCAGATCTGCACATACACTGCTTGGGACGGCAAACCAATTCCAGTGTAAAAAAAAAAAAAAAAAATGAACACATGAAATTGCCATGTAGGAGTAAAAATAAAAGGGCAGCTTTTGTGTCAAATCCCACCCTCCTCCTGATTCTGTCCCCTGCAGACTAATTTCTCTGCAATCAGGCACTGGTCCTCTCCTAGGTTAAATAATAATCAGTGTTGTTCAACCCAAGTCCTGGGAGCACAGGGGCACAGATGGCAAAAAACAAATCTGACAGGGGTTATAATACTCCCTTGCTTTATCCAAAATGGAAAAAAAGTGTAGACTATAGTTTCACTTTAAGGGAACTACTGCCCAAAAAATTGCGATCAAGCAGAACTATAAGAAAAACTTTTTTTTTTTTTTTTTCCATTTGCATCCGTCGGACCTTGCTGCAGCGAGGTAAGTCAGAAGTCTGGCCCCCGCCTCCTTTCTCTGCCACCGGACCAATTGAAATGCGCAGCGATGTCGGCAGCGATGCTGACATCGAGGGCACCCAGGACAGGTAAGTGTCCTTATATTAAAAGTCAGCAGCTGCAGTATTTGAAGCTGCTGACTTTTAATTTTTTTTTCGTGGGATGGGCGGACATCTGCTTTAAGGGAATCCCCAGGTTACCAGAACTAGTGTCCCCATTGGATGATTTCTCCTCTGTTATTTTTTTGAGGAATAACCAAAATTTTGGATTTTCTTTTAATTTCAATGATAATGGTAAGCAGGACAATAGAGAGGGGGTGAATCTCCCTAAAGGGGCCACAGACAGCAATAAAAACTGACAGAAGATCTAATCCTTCTCCACTCTATCCAAAAGAAAGAAAAAAGTTTTGCCTTTAGCTATACTGTACTTTAAAGTGTTACTAAACCCAGCACCCTGCATTCACTATATCTGATCTCTCACAGTACACAGAACATTGGCATGTCATTATTTTAGTAAATATATTATTTTAGTAAATATAAACTGCTAAATACCTTTTCTTATCAGCAGTATATAGCAGTCTTGTGACTTCTATCAGTGTCTGGTTAAAGCTTGTACTTTTAAAGCGTGTTTCCATTGTACTCTGACTGTCCTATGAGGCTTTAGGACCCCTGACCCTCTGTCTGGACAGTACTGATTGACCCTGTGCTGATCACATGCACGCTCAAAAAAAAAAAAAAAAAATACAATACACACCAAACTGAAAATGTGCAGAGTGACTCCAAAGGCTTGATCTCATCAGGAGATGGACTGGGGACACTGGAAGGGGAGGATCAGAGAAGACAGGATCAAACAGCCTTTTTACACAATGCAGAGGATTAACCCCTTAGAATCCACAGTGAGTATAACAAGCATGCTTTACTGCATATACAGACAGTTTTTACTGTTGTAGATTTAGTAACACTTTAAAGCGGAGCTCCACCCAAAAGGGGAAGCTCTGCTTGTTCGCACCCTCATCCCCTCCACTGCCGCATTTGACACTTTTTTGGGAGGGGGGGGCGAATACCTGATTTTGACAGGTACCCGCTCCCACTTCCTTGCATGGCGATCTACATCATGTCAGAGCCCTCCTCTTCCCCTCCGCTGCCTTCTGGGACCTGTGTGTGTCAGAGAAGAATACGGGACCATTCAGAAAGCGCAGCGCAACCTGAAGGCTTCACTGCCAGTTTCCCTTACTTGCAATGGTGGCGCCTGCACCCAAAGCCAATGGACGAATCAGCTTGGGGTGCTGACATCACGGGCTCCCTTGATAGGTAAATGTCCTTATATTAAAAGTTAGACGCTACATTATTTGTAGCTGCTGACTTTCATTTTTATTTTATTTTTACAGGCTGGAACTCGACTTTAAGCCTTTACTGTATTACCCCGAGAATGCCCTGAGCTGTCCTTGGTGCTGATTTTGTGTTCATCTGTTGCCTTCTACACAGAACACAGTGATAATATGAAAACCAACAGGAATATCCACAGCCTGTCACAGAGAACCAGGCATCCACCACACCCAGAAGTGTCTCAGATGACGTAGATTCTTAGGATGGTAGTAGAAAATAAATTTCTCATATAAAGTGTTTTTCAAACATATAATTTCAGGAAAAAAAAAAAAAAAACTAACGTAAATCTTATTGCAAACAAACCCAATTTAATCACCAATGCTTTAGAACATTTAAAAGACAAGACTATGTCGAGTAAACCGAAAACAAAAATGTCATGTCTTATAAGGAAAAAGCGCTCAAATAAAGGTGAAAAATGTTGATACCCAAAATTGTCTAAAGGCAATGTTTTAAAAACCTTTACAGGTCACCAGTTTAAATTTACAGTGATATTAAAGTGTTACTAAACACCCAAAAGTAAAATCAGTCTGTATATGCAGTAAAACATGTTGGTTATACTCACTGTGGAACCTAAGGGGTTAATCCTCTGCATTGTGTAAAAAGGCTGTTTGATCCTGTATGCACAAATCCTCTCCTTCTTGCATTGTCCCCAAAACATGTCCAGATGACAGTTAGTGGAGTCAGGCTGCACATGCTCAGTTTGGTGTGTATTGTTATTTATTTTTATTTTTTTGGAGCATGCATGTGATTAGCACAGGGCCAATAAGCACTATCCAACAGAGAGACAGGGGTCATGCAGCCTCATATGACCATCAGAGTAGAATGAAAACTCCTCCTACAAGCTCTAACCAGACACTGATAGAAGTCATAAGACTGCTATATACTACTGATGACAAAAGGTATTTAGCAGTTTATATTTACTAAAACTATTGCATTTCCATTTTCTGTGTACTGTGGGAGACCAGACATAGTGAATGCAGGGTCCTGGGTTTAGGAACACTTTAAAGTTTAACCCTTTCATGACTAAGACTATTTCTGACATTTGGTGTTTACAAGTTAAAATCCGTATTTTTTGCTAGAAAATTACTTAAAACCCCCTAACATTATGCATATTTTTTAGCAGAGAATCTAGAGAATAAAATGGTGATTGTTGCAATATTTTATGTCACACGGTATTTGTGCAGCGGTCTTTTAAACGCAACTTTTTGGGGAAAAAGACACTTTTCATGAATGTTAAAAAAAAGAAACAGTAAAGTTAGCCCAATTTTTTTGTATAATGTGAAAGATGATGTTAGGCCGAGTAAATAGATATCAAACATGTCACGCTTTAAAATTGCGCACACTCGTGGAATGTCGACAAACTACGGTACCTAAAAATCTCCATAGGCAACATTTAAAAAAAAAACAAAAAAAAAAAACAGTTACCAGGTTAAAGTTACAGAGGAGGTCTAGTGCTAGAATTATTGCTCTCGCTCTGACGATCGCGGCGATACCTCACGTGTGATTTGAACACAGTTTACATATGCGGGCGCGACTTCTGTATGCGTTTTATTTGCTGCACGAGCTCGCAGGGACGGGGGCGCTTTAAAAAATTTTTTTTTTTTAATTTCATTAATTTTTTTACATTGTGTTTTTTTTTAAAAAAAAACATCCCTTGTGACAGTAATAGGTGGTGACAGGTACTCTTTATGGAGGGATCGGGGGTCTAAAAGACCCCAAATACCTCCTTTGCACTTCAAAGTATTCAAATCGTCGAAAACGTCAATTCTGATTACTGTATATTTTTTAAAAACCGGCGCCATTGGCAGCCGAATAAACAGGAAGTGACATCGTAATGTCACTTCCATGTTTACAGAGAGAAGACTGGCACGAAGCCGGAATAGGCGGATCGATGATCTGGACTCCCGGTGGGACAGGAAGCCCGATAAGAGCGGCGGAAGGTGGCGGGAGGGGGGGATAACAACCGAGCAGCTTTTAGCTGCATCAGTTGTTATCTCTGGATAGCCGATCGCCCGCTCTAAAAAACGGTACTGGGATGATGCCTGCAGCTGCGTACGCTCGGAGGCAAGGGGATAACTAAACGCAAAATTTTTTTGTTACTTGTGGATAGAGTGGAGAAGGATTAGAACCCCTATCAGTTTTTTTATAACTGTCTGTGGCCCAGTTATGGAAATTTGCCCTCTCTATTTGTCTCGATTACCATTATCACTGAAAGCGGAATCTCTCCAATGAGACAAAGATGGCAAAAATAAAACTTACTGGGGTATAACCAAGATTCAAATGGGAAAAACAATGTTTCTACTTTAAGCACAATTTTTTGGGCAGTAGTTCTCTTAAAGTAGAACTATAGTCAAAACTTTCTTTTTGTTTTAAAATAACAAACATGTTATACTTACCTGCTCTGTGCAGTAGTATTGCACAGAGCAGCCCCGATCCTCCTCTTCTCAGGTCCCCTGCTGGTGCTCCTTACCCCTATGGGGCCACCCGAGCAGGCTTGCACCTAAGCCGCTGCTCTGTCTGTCCATGTAGACAAAGAGTGTGGCTTGGCCCCGCCCCCACTCTCTCCTCATTGGATCACTCACTGTGATTGACAGTAGTGGGAGCCCTTGGCCAATGAGGAGAGGGAGTCCTGGAACAGCAGAGGCTCTCATGCACATCGCTGGTTTAAGATGGGGTTTAGGTAAGTATCGGGGGGGGGGGGGCTGCACACAGGTGGTTTTTTTTTTACCTTCATGCGTAAAAAACCTTGAGCCTTTACAACCACTTTAACTGTAAAGTAATTGCTATCTTTCCGCTGTGTGTGACAATCCCTATTATGTGTTATGCAATCGCCTTCTATGTACAAACATGCGCCCTAGGTGTAGGTTCTTTATTGTTTTTTTTTTTTATATTTGTTTTATTTTAAAGACAATATTTTTTTTTCTCAAACTTTTTTTTTACTTTAGCTGATGCGATCGTAATCTGTAGGTGACAAGATCTCTTTATGGAGACATTATGTCTATTATATCACTGATGTTTGCCTACACTGAGGCCAGACATAAAGAGTACACACAGTACTTGTTCTGCTGCTTTCCTGGCCAGAGCCAGCCAGGATCTAACAGCTGTGAACTCAGAGGTGCTCAAAGCTCAGGTGGTGGAACAACGATGACCTGCATTTCAGAAGAAGGTTGAATTTCCCTGGGTGTCGTTCAAGTCAGAAGAGGACTGGCGCTGAAACACAGAGCAGAAAAGTCTGCAGGGGGCAGTCCTGCATTTTTTGAATGTTTAAAGTCATAGTAAAGCTTAGTTTTCTTGATTTATTCAATTAACAAACATGTTATACTTACCTCCATCGTGCACAGAGATGCCCCAATCCTCTTTAGGTCCCCCACCAGAGCTTCTGGCTCCTCCCCCTGCTCCCTCGTTACTGGCTGTGATTTACAACCACTTTAAACTTTCTTGGTAATATATTTTAATTGATAATATAAATATATTATATATATATATCTATATATATAGATATATATATCTATATATATATAGATATATATATCTATATATATATAGATATATATATAGATATATATATATAGATATATATATCTATATATATATATTTATTATGTGTGTGTGTGTGTGTGGTGTGTGAAAAAAACTAAAAAAAACTTTTAGAATATCAAAAATGGCACTATATAGAGTTGTCTGAGAACATTTTTCTTTTAACAAAGTCATCAGTTATAAATAGATAATTTCAACAGTTTTTAAAAACAAACAAAGCACAACATACTGCGTCATTTCTTCCGAAAAACGTATAGACGGCGTACAGGTAGTAATCAAACAGCTGCGACATGCAGTGAATCACATCAAAGGCGATAGGTTTCAATATAGTCATCATCTGCATATACCTTCCTAAAGAAAAAAAAGAGACAGAAGATTAATTTAGAATGATATAAGGAATGTAGAGGGAGGATGTCGTTGTTAAAGAGTAGGGATGGACTTTATGTTCGGGTCCAACATGAGTTCGACTCGAACATTGGCTGTTTGCCCGTTCGCCGAACAGCGAACAATTTAGGGTGTTCGCGGCAAATTCGAAAGCCGCAGAACACCCTTTAAAAGTCTATGGGAGAAATCAAAAGTGCTAATTTTAAAGGCTTATATGCATGGTATTGTCATAAAAAGTGTTTGGAGACCCGGGTCCTGCCCCAGGGGACATGGATCAATGCAAAAAAAAAGTTTTAAAAAGGGCCGTTTTTTCGGGAGCAGTGATTTTAATAATGCTTAAAGTAAACAATAAAAGTGTAATATTCCTTTAAATTTCGTACCTGGGGGGTGTCTATAGTATGTCTGTAAAGGGGCGCATGTTTCCCGTGTTTAGAACAGTCTGACAGCAAAATTACATTTCTAAAGGAAAAAAAAGCCATGTAAAACTACTATCGCTAGCGCCAGCTATAATGAATTGTCGGTCCGACAATACACATAAAAGTTCATTGATAAAAGCGGCATGAGATTTCCCCACAGGGGAACCCCGAACCAAAAAAAAAAAAAAATGCGTGGGGGTCCCCCTAATTTCCATACCAGGCCCTTCAGGTCTGGTATGGATTTTAAGGGGAACCCCGCGCCAAAATAATAAAATAAAATGGCGTGGGGTCCCTCCAAAAATCCATACGAGACCCTTATCCGAGCATGCAACCTGGCAGGCCGCAGGAAAAGAAGGAATATTTCACTTTTATTGTTTGACTTTAAGCATTATTAAAATCACTGCTCCCGAAAAAACTTCCATTTTTAAAACTTCTTTTTGCATTGATACATGTCCCCTGGGGCAGGACTGGGTCCCCAAACACTTTTTATGACAATAACTTTCATATAAGCCTTTAAAATGAGTACTTCTGATTATTCATGTTCGTGTCCCATAGACTTTAACAGTGTTTGCGTGTTCGAACAAATTTTTTGCCTGTTCGCATGTTCTGGATGCGAACCGAACTGGGGGGTATTCGGCTCATCCCTATTAAAGAGAAAAAAAAATCCCTATCTGCATGATCAATGTGCATTGCATGGACCTTTTTTTGTAGATTGGCAATTTTTTCTTCTCTGAAGAAAAAGCCTTTTGCTCCACAATGTCCTGCAGACTGATTCTTAATAGGAGGGTCTGTGTTCATTATAATTACCTGGTGCAATCATATGCCCCGTAAACACAGTCAGATTTTCCGACGCAAAATGTTCGATAGGAGCTTGTTGTCGGATATTCTGACCATGTGTAGTCTCCATCGGAATTTCCGTCACACAAAATTTGAGATCTGGATCTCAAATTTTCCGACAGCAAAATCTGTTGTCGTAAATTCCAATCGTGTGTACACAATTCCGATGCAGTTCTACACTTGCTCGGAATCAAGCAGAAGAGCAGCACTGGATATTGAACTTAATTTTTCTCGGCTGGTCGTACGTGTTGTATGTCACCGCGTTCTTGACATTGGGAATTTCTGACAAGATTTGTGTGACCGCTGCAGTGTCTGCAACCCTTTATTAGTATTTAACAGCTTAACGCTGGCGCCTCCCGGCCCTTTAAGGGGTTTCTGACCATGTGACCGCCATGATTGGCTGTCACAGCAGTCACATTAACCTGTTAAGCGCCAGAAACTGTGCCAGTGGCGTGCGGGGCACATGCTCTCGGCACAGGTTTATTTACATTTTGGTACGCAAATATGCTGCCTCTCTGCGTCAAGGTCCACCCGCTAAGAGTCGGAATATTTGCATACTCTTGGCACTAAGAGGTTAAAATGGTTCTAAAGGCTGAAGGTTTTTTACCTTCATGCATTTATGCATAAAGGTAAAAAAAAAAATTCAGTGTGCAGTCCCCCCCCCCGCAGCGCCCTTTAATATTCGGTCCAGCGATATGCACGAGAGCCTCAAGCTCTCCCAGGTCTCTCCCTCCTTATTGGCTGAGAAACAGCAGCAGAAGCCATTGGCTCTTGCTGCTGTCAATCACAGCCAGTGAGGAGGGAGCAGAGGCAGGACTGAGCCACCCTCTGTGTCCCGTAGACACACAGAGGTGGCTCGGGAGCGAGCACGCATGACTGCCCCCAGAGCAAGCAGCTTGCTCTATGGTCACTCAGCAAGGGGGAGGGTCTAAAAGCGCTATAGGGGAAGTTGAGAACAAGAGGATCAAGGCTGCTCTATGCAAAAACCACTGCTCAGAGCAGAGAAGTATAATGGGTTTATTATTTTAACTACTTGCCGACCAACCGCCACAGTTTCACTGCGGCAGAACGGCGCGGATGGGCGAAGCGACGTTATGTTACGTCGATTCGCCCTGTGGCCACTAGGGGCACGCACGTGCACCCGCTGCACGTTCCCGGAGCCGATGCGAGTACCCGGCGGTCACGATCACCGCCGGGCTCCTGCGATTGCCGCTGAGACATGGAAAACCGGGATCTGTGTGTGTAAACACAGTTTCCGGTTCTCTGAGGGGAGAACAGACGGATCGTCTGTTCATACAGAGTATGAACAACGATCTATCTCTTCCCTACACAGTCCACTCCCCCCTTCAGTTAGTAACACAAACAGGGAACACAATTAACCCCTTGATTGCCCCCTAGTGTTAACCCCTTAACTGCCAGTGACATTTTTACAGTAATCAATGCATTTTTATAGCACTGATCGCTGTATTAATGCCAATGGTCCCAAAAATGTGTCAAAATTGACCGCCAGAATGTGGCAGTCCCGATAAAAATCGCAGATCGCTGCCATTACTAGTAAAAAAAAAAAAATAATAATAAAAATTCCACAAAACTATCCCCTATTTTGTAGATGCTATAACTTTTGCGCAAAAAAAATCAATATACGATTATTGCGATTTTTTTTTTTTTACCAAAAATATGTAGACGAATACATATTGGCCTAAACTGAGGAAAAAAAAAAGTTTTTTTTATATATTTTTGGGGGATATTTAATATAGCAAAAAGTTAAAAAAATTGTGTTTTTTTTTCAAAATGGTCGCTCCTTTTTTGTTTAGAGCGCAAAAAATAAAAACCGCAGAGGTGATCAAATACCACCAAAAGAAAGCTGTATTTGTGGGAAAAAAAGGACGTCAATTTTTTTTGGGTGCAACGTCGCACGTCCGTGCAATTGTCAGTTAAATCGTTGCAGTGCCGAATCGCAAAAAGTGCTCTGGTCAGGAAGGGGGTACAATCTTCCGGGGCTGAAGCGGTTAAATAAATAAGAAAAAAAAAAACAAAAAAAACCACAAGCATTTAATATCACTTTAACCCTTGTAGAGTAAATCACCAAAATTAAAATTTGTATTGCAGAGGGTGCCTAAAAATGTACTTGTATGTAATGCAGGCTTTCGGGGGGTGGTAAGAGGTGTTCTGTACACAGATCGCCTCCAGGTTTGTCATATTGCATTGCACTTTACAGAAATTTACAACTCTGCAGATTGAAAATAAGAAAAAATATTGATCCTGTTTCTTTAAAGCATGTTATACAGCATTGTACTTGTGCTGTGTGATTTGGCCCCCCTGTAACAACACCTGTAATACCTGGTTGATCCCGCCAGTTTCTGCCCTCCCCTATGTAAACTGACCACAGTGTGTCATGGCTGTTGAGCCCTGACACCGTGGTCAGTTTGTGTGCCTCCATCATCCACAGCCTGCTATCTGCAGCTCTCCTCTCTGCTCCTGTGTCCTCCTCCCCCCTTCCCTCTCTGCCTGTCAGTTGTGTGTGTGTGTGAGCCGCCCCTCCCCTTCTATCACTGTTCCGAGCGAATCGCACATTACTGCTCCCAATCACTGCCAGTCCCTCTGCTAGGATTATATGATCTATATACTATATGTCATTTTCTAAAATTCGTCTTATAAATACAGTTTTTCTCATCCCCGATCAGTGGTCATGTGACTACCCGGCGCTGTTTTTCTCCGCTGTATGTATTATAAAAGGGGGGGGGGCTGAGCTCTCCCTCTGACGTCTGCCAGGCGGTCACATGACCGGGAAAAGAAAGGGAAAAAAAACAGTATTTATAAGAAGAATTTTAGAAAATGGCATATAGTATATACAGTACATCATGTAATCCTAGCAGAGGGGCTGGCACTGGCTGTGTGCACTGCCTTAGCAACCCCTTTAAATTACAATATGGCTTGCATAGCAGTTGTATAAGCTATATTATTTTTCATGAAAGTGTAGTTACCCTTTAAGACTGTTGAGGGCGATTTAAGCGATTATAAAATCTTAGAAGAGGGAAGAAATAAAAAATACTCTGCAAACAGAGACACAAACATACAGACCACCAAAGTAGTTCTCTGGGGTCATTACACCAGTCATAATATATTTTGATTGTTTGCTTTTTTTAACCACATTGGACATATTGTACCAGAGCATAATTATAATCTTTAAGGCTGATTACTTAGAATACAAGTATATTGAATGGAAGGGCATTCTAAATATCAGATGCATCAGTTAGAAATTATAAATAATGGGAGATAATAAGGCAATTCAGACAGCAATTTCTCACAAATAAAGGAAACTCAAAAACAATAATAAAAACTTTAAAAATGACTGCAGCAGATAATGAGTGCAATGATAGTGCAACCCACACACACAATACACTCCATGTATGGCCAAAAGCAGTGCTATCTTAATAGCATCATGAGCTCCTGGGCAAAGTAATGCATTGTGGCCCCTACCAGCCTGCATCAGGTTCCCCCATCACAGTGTCCCCATACATCAGGTGTACCCATCACAGTGCCCCCATACAGAAGGTGTCCCCATCACAGTGCCCCCATACATCAGGTGTCCCCATCACAGTGCCCCCATACATCAGGTATCCCCTTCACAGTGCCCCCATACAGAAGGTGTCCTCATCACAGTGCCCCCATACATCAGGTGTCCCCATCACAGTGCTCCCTTACATCAGGTTCCCCCATCAAAGTGTCCCCATCACAGTGCCCCCATACATCAGGTTCCCCCATAACAGTGCTGATATACATCAGGTGTCCCCATCACAGTGCCCCCATACATCAGTTGTCCCCATCACAGTGCCCCCATACATCAGGTATCCCCATCACAGTGCCCCCATACATCAGGCATCACCCATCACAGTGCTCCCTTACATCAGGTTGCCCATCACAGTGCTCCCTTACATCAGGTTCCCCCATCACAGTGCCCCCATACATCAGGCATCCCCCATCACAGTGCCCCCATACATCAGGCATCACCCATCACAGTGCTCCCTTACATCAGGTTGCCCATCACAGTGCTCCCTTACATCAGGTTCCCCCATCACAGTGCCCCCTTACATCAGATTTCCCCATCACAGTTCTCCCATACATCAGGTGTCCCCATCACGGTTCCCTCATCACAGTGCCCCCATCACATTTCCCCCATACATCAGGTGTCCCCATCACAGTGCCCCCATGCATCAGGTTCCCCCATAAAAGTGTCCCCATACATTAGGTGCCCCCATTACAGTGCTCCCTTACATCCGGTTCCCCCATCACAGTGCTCACATACAACAGGTGTCCCCATCACAGTGCTCCCATACATCAGGTGTCCCCATCACGGTTCCCCCATCAAAGTGACCCCATCACATTGCCCCCATACATCAGGTGTCCCCATTACAGTGCTCCCTTACATCCGGTTCCCCCATCACAGTGCTCCCATACATCAGGTGCCCCCATCACAGCGCTCTCATACATCAGGTGTCCCCATCACGGTTCCCCCATCAAAGTGTCCCCATCACATTGCCCCCATACATCAGGTTTCCCCATAACCGTGTCCCCATAAATCAGGTGTCCCCACCACAGTGCCCCCATACATCAGGTGCCCCATCACAGTGCCCCATACATCAGGTTTCCCCATAACAGTGCTCATATACATCAGGTGTCTCCATAACAGTGCCCCCTTACATCAGGTTCCCAAATCAAAGTGTCCCCATACATCAGGTGTTCTCATCACAGTGCCCCCATGCATCAGGTTCCCCCATTAAAAGTGTCCCCATACATTAGGTGCCCCCATCACAGTGCTCCCATACATCAGGTGTCCCCATCACAGTGCCCCCTTACATCAGGTTCCCCCATCACTGTGCTCCCTTACATCAGGTTCCCCCATCACTGTGCTCCCTTACATCAGGTTCCCCCATCAAAGTGTCCCCATACATCAGGTTCCTCATAATAGTGCTCATATACATCAGGTGTCCCCATCATAGTGCCACCATAGCACAGTGTCCCCATACATCAGTTGTCCCCATACATCAGGTTCCCCCATCACAGTGCTCCCTTACATCAGGTTGCCCATCACAGTGCTCCCTTACATCAGGTTTCCCCATCACAGTCCCCCCTTACATCAGGTTTCCCCATCACAGTCCCCCCTTACATCAGGTTCCCCCATCACAGTGCCCCCTTACATCAGGTTTCCCCATCACAGTGCCCCCTTACATCGGATTCCCCTATCACAGTGCTCCCATACATCAGGTGTCCCCATCACGGTTCCCCATCAAAGTGTTCCCATCACATTGCCCCCATACATCAGGTTCCTCCATCAAAGTGTCCCCATACATCAGGTGTTCCCACCACAGTGCCCCCATCCATCAGGTTTCCCCATAACAGTGCTCATATACATCAGGTGTCCCCATAATAGTGCCCCCTTACATCAGGTTCCCAAATCAAAGTGTCCCCTACATCAGGTGTCCCCATCACAGTGCCCCCATGCATCAGGTTCCCCCATCAAAGTGTCCCCATACATCAGGTGTCCCCGCCACAGTGCCCCCATACATTAGGTGCCCCCATCACAGTGCCCCATACATCAGGTGTCCCCATCACAGTGCCCCCTTACATGAGGTTCCCAAATCAAAGTGTCCCCATGCATCAGGTTCCCCCATCAAAGTGTCCCCATACATTAGGTGCCCCCATTACAGTGCTCCCTTACATCCGGTTCCCCCATCACAGTGCTCCCATACAACAGGTGTCCCCATCACAGTTCTCCCATACATCAGGTGTCCCCATCACGGTTCCCCCATCAAAGTGTCCCTATCACATTGCCCCATACATCATTGTGTCCCCATTACAGTGCTCCCTTACATCTGGTTCCCCCATCACAGTGCTCCCATACATCAGGTGCCCCCATCACAGCACTCTCATACATCAGGTGTCCCCATCACGGTTCCCCCATCAAAGCGTCCCCATCACATTGCCCCCATAACAGTGCTCATATACATCAGGTTCCCCCATAACAGTGCTCATATACATCAGGTTCCCCCATAACAGTGTCCCCATACATCAGTTGTTCCCATCACTGTGCCCCCATACATCAGGTTTCCCCTTTACAGTGCTCCCTTACAACAGGTTCCCCCATCACAGCGCTCTAATACATCAGGTGTCCCCATCACGGTTCCCCCATCAAAGTGTCCCCATCACATTGCCCCCATACAGCAGGTTCCCCCATCAAAGTGTACCCATCACATTGCCCCCATCAAAGTGTCCCCATACATCAGGTGTCCCTATCACAGTACTCCCATACATCAGGTGTCCCCATCACATTGCCCCCATACAGCAGGTTCTCCCATCAAAGTGTATCCATCACATTGCCCCCATCAAAGTGTCCCCATACATCAGCTGTCCCAATCACAATGCTCCTATACATCAGGTGTCCCCATCACAATGCTCCTATACATCAGGTGTCCCCATCACAGTGCCCCCATATATCAGGTTTCCCAATCAAAGTGTACCCATCACATTGCCCCATCAAAGTGTCCCCATACATCAGCTGTCCCCATCACAATGCTCCTATACATCATGTGTCCCCATCACAGTGCTCCCATACATCAGGTGCCCCCATACATCAGCTTCCCCATCACAGTGTCCCAATACATCAGGTTCCCCCCATCACATTGCCCTTACATCAGAGTTGTTCCCTCCACCCCTCCCGAATTGTACTCACAGATCAGAAATGCTGTTCCCATCTGCAATGAAGGGAGCTCCTCCAACTCCTGTGCGGAGACTGAGGGGAGTTCTCAGTCTCAGTGCCGGCTCTCTTCTGACCCCTGCAGGAGGCAGAAGAAAGCTGTATCCTTTCTCCAGCAGAAGCCAGCCGTTGCTACTTCTGACAGAAGTGACATTGCAGTTACTCCAAAGAAGAGCGGCACCAGTGGCCAAATCGCTAGTGAACCTCCCCACCGCCTTTTACTTTTCCCTGTCCCTGACCATGAGCCCCCACCATGCACCTGGAGCCCCTGGGCAGTGTCCAGGTGTGTCAATTCAATTTAAATGGCCCTGGACAAAGGTTTGTGCACAGTTGACCATAAAACTTTTTTTTTTTATTTAGTGATAACCATTTGATTACATTTTCCCGATGGTGATGCATACAACTGAACAAGGAGTAGAAGCAGCATCCATTGGCTAGAACATCAACCGTCCAACTCCTGAAATTTGCAGTAAAATCGCACCTCACACAGGACAAAAAAACGGAACAAATTCACAGCGCAGCAGTGTGAACCGGCACTTATAACCCTTAATTTATTCTAATCAGCCTTAATTAGCTCCCTATTCGCCTCCATTTCATTATTATTTTCCTGCTTTTTTTCTTTTGATCACGTCTATTTTATAAACGATAAACAATTAAAACTTTTTTTTTTGTTTGCTTTGTTAGTTATGTTGTGAACTCATGAAGAAATATATTTTATATTTACTGGCAGAAACATGAGAGATGCTTAGGCCTCAAAAAGTAGATGAACTGTGATGTTACAATAATTGAACTGTTGCCCTTTTGGAGACCTTTAGGACAAATTAGACGCTCTCATGTTTTTCCAAGTTGTTCTAGTACTTCAAATATTGAAGACTTTTACGAGCACGTATTGTAAGCAAAACGGTTGGAACAAAAACTGCTCGTCACAAAACAAGGAGATATTTACATGGTATTGTGAATAAACGAAAGCTACCACAGGATACAAGGTTATACAGACTATTCTCACATAGAAATAACCTCACCTGGCCTAAAGCTATTGTGTTCAAGTGAGGGACTGTTTAAATAGCTAACACCTTGGCTAACAAAACTCATTGTATGAACTTTTAGGATGGTTTAGACAAACAAGTCATTTCTAAACACCCAGTGGGAATGTTCAAGGTCCATCTCAACACGCTAGAGAGAGTTGAATCTTGTGCCAGTCAAAAATATTTTAAAAGTATCTATAAGGTTATTATAAGTCATTTCAAACTATCTATGACATTGTAGGTCACAGAGACATTATAATGTTGGCATCTGCGGACCCAACAACTTTGATATGAAGAAAATGTATATGAAAGTGTGATTTTATAAGTAGAAGTATTTTAACCACTTGAGCCCCGGACCATTATGCTGCCTAAGGACCAGAGGTCTTTTTCCAATTTGGCACTGCGTCGCTTTAACTGCTAATTGCGCGGTCATGCAATGCTGTACCCAAACGAAATTTGCGTCCTTTTCTTCCCACAAATAGAGCTTTCTTTTGATGGTATTTGATCACCTCTGCGGTTTTTATTTTTTGCGCTATAAACGGAAAAAGACCGAAAATTTTGAAAAAAAATGATATTTTCTACTTTTTGTTATAAAAAAAATCCAATAAACTAAATTTTAGTCATACATTTAGGCCAAAATGTATTCGGCCACATGTCTTTGGTAAAAAAAATGTCAATAAGCGTATATTTATTGGTTTGCGCAAAAGTTATAGCGTCTACAAACTAGGGTACATTTTCTGGAATTTACACAGCTTTTAGTTTATGACTGCCTATGTCATTTCTTGAGGTGCTAAAATGGCAGGGCAGTACAAAACCCCCACAAATGACCCCATTTTTGAAAGTAGACACCCCAAGGAAATTGCTGAGAGGCATGTTGAACCCATTGAATATTTATTTTTTTTGTCCCAAGTGACTGAAAAATGACAAAAAAAAAAAAAAAAAAATATTTACAAAAAGTTGTCACTAAATGATATATTGCTCACACAGGCCATGGGCCTATGTGGAATTGCACCCCAAAATACATTCAGCTGCTTCTCCTGAGTATGGGGATACCACATGTGTGGGACTTTTTGGGAGCCTAGCCGCGTACGGGGCCCCGAAAACCAATCACCGCCTTCAGGATTTCTAAGGGTGTAAATTTTTGCTTTCACTCTTCACTGCCTATCACAGTTTCGGAGGCCATGGAATGCCCAGGTGGCACAAAACCCCCCAAAATGACCCCATTTTGGAAAGTAGACACCCCAAGCTATTTGCTGAGAGGCATATTGAGTCCATGGAATATTTTATATTTTGACACAAGTTGCGGGAAAGTGACACTTTTTTTTTTCATAAAGTTGTCACTAAATGATATATTGCTCACACAGGCCATGGGCATATGTGGAATTGCACCCCAAAATACATTTAGCTGCTTCTCCTGAGTATGGGGATACCACATGTGTGGGACTTTTTGGGAGCCTAGCCGCGTACGGGACCCCGAAAACCAATCACTGCCTTCAGGATTTCTAAGGGTGAAAATTTTTGATTTCACTCTTTACTGCCTATCACAGTTTCGGAGGCCATGGAATGCCCAGGTGGCATAAAACCCCCCCAAATGACCCCATTTTGGAAAGTAGACACCCCAAGCTATTTGCTGAGAGGCATGGTGAGTATTTTGCAGCTCTCATTTGTTTTTGAAAATGAAGAAAGACAAGAAAAAACATTTTTTTTTTTCTTTTTTCAATTTTCAAAACTTTGTGACAAAAAGTGAGGTCTGCAAAATACTCACTATACCTCTCAGCAAATAGCTTGGGGTGTCTACTTTCCAAAATGGGGTCATTTGGGGGGGTTTTGTGCCACCTGGGCATTCCATGGCCTCCGAAACTGTGATAGGCAGTGAAGAGTGAAATCAAAAATTCACGCCCTTAGAAAGCCTGAAGGCGGTGCTTGGTTTTCGGGGTCCCGTACGCGGCTAGGCTCCCAAAAAGTCTCACACATGTGGTATCCCCGTACTCAGGAGAAGCAGCAGAATGTATTTTGGGGTGTAATTTCACATATTCCCATGGCATGTTTGAGCAATATATCATTTAGTGACAACTTTGTGCAAAAAAAAAAAAAAAAAAATTTGTCTCTTTCCCGCAACTTGTGTCGCAATATAAAATATTCCATGGACTCGACATGCCTCTCAGCAAATAGCTTGGGGTGTCTACTTTCCAAAATGGGGTCATTTGGGGGGGTTTTGAACTGTCCTGGCATTTTATGCACAACATTTAGAAGCTTATGTCACACATCACCCACTCTTCTAACCACTTGAAGACAAAGCCCTTTCTGACACTTATTGTTTACATGAAAAAGTTTTTTTTTTTTGCAAAAAAATTACTTTGAACCCCCAAACATTATATATTTTTTTAAAGCAAATGCCCTACAGATTAAAATGGTGGGTGTTTCATTTTTTTTTTCACACAGTAATTGCGCAGCGATTTTTCAAACGCATTTTTTGGGGAAAAAACACACTTTTTTAAATTTTAATGCACTAAAACACACTATATTGCCCAAATGTTTGATGAAATAAAAAAGATGATCTTAGGCCGAGTACATGGATACCAAACATGACATGCTTTAAAATTGCGCACAAACGTGCAGTGGCAACAAAATAAATACATGTTTAAAAGCCTTCAAAAGCCTTTACAGGTTACCACTTTAGATTTACAGAGGAGGTCTACTGGAAAAATTACTGCACTCGATCTGGCCTTCGCGGTGATACCTCACATGCATGGTGCAATTGCTGTTTACATATGACGCCAGACCGCCGCTTGCGTTCGCCTTAGCGCGAGAGCAGGGGGCGACAGGGGTGCTTTTTTTTTTTTTTTTTTTTTTCTTTATTATTTTTTTGCTTTTTTAATCTTACTTTTAAACTGTTCCTTTCATATTTTTTTTTTTAATCATTTTTATTGTTATCTCGGGGAATGTAAATATCCCCTATGATAGCAATAGGTAGTGACAGGTACTCTTTTTTGAAAAAATTGTGGTCTATTAGACCCTAGATCTCTCCTCTGCCCTCAAAGCATCTGACCACACCAAGATCGGTGTGATAAAATGCTTCCCCAATTTCCCAATGGCGCTATTAACATCCGGCGAAATCTAAGTCATGAAATACTCGTAGCTTCCGGTTTCTTAGGCCATAGAGATGTTTGGAGCCACTCTGGTCTCTGATCAGCTCTATGGTCAGCTGGCTGAATCACCGGCTGCATTCTCAGGTTCCCTGTTGAGACAGGAGAGCCAGAGAAAAACACGGAAGACGGTGGGGGTGGGGGGGGCATTCCCTCCCACGGCTTGTAAAGGCAGTCTAGAGGCTAATTAGCCGCTAGGATTGCTTTTACATGAAAGCCGACCGCTGGCTGAAAAGAATGATACCAAGATGATACCTAAACCTGCAAGCATCATTCTGGTATAACCACTCAAAGTCGTGAATGGCGTACCTGAAGACAAAAAAATGGTTAACAATGGTTAACAATAAAGCACAGTAAACAGTAAAGTATAAATAATTACACACCTGAAAAACAAACATGATGAAACATAATAACAATAACAATAACAATAAAACATTGCAGAATAGAATACAGTAAAAAAGAGCAGAACAATAGAGAGAGAGAATAGAGAGAGAGAGAACAATAAAACGACAACTATTTTTTTTTTATTTCATATTTTTTTTTTTTTTTTTTACACTTTTTTTGTAACTAACTTTTATAACGGTAACCGGTTCCAGGTTTGGGTCTCTCAAAATGCGATGGCATCTTGGGAGACCCTGTGAAAGTGTGCCTAGTCTGTGCAATGCTGTACTCTACGCTAATACTCAACTAGTGAATGGTAGCGTTCAAAACATTCACCAATGCAAAGACCAGGATTGTCAGGACAGGAGGGACAATAATAGCGGGTGTCACGCCTATATCCGCGCTTGCTGCAGACACGACATCTTTTTTGGGGGGGTTCGTTGGGTAGGGGTACTCGGGAGGACATAAAGAAAATGCCTCTCATGCAGCCGACTGCATTTGGTTGGGGATGTGAATGGGGGAAGTATGGGCGCTGCAGAAGCGGTGGGTTCCCAATTAGGATTGGCGAATGCAGCAGGAAGGGCATTATGGGCACGACGGGCCTGTGTTTGTCTTTTTGGTGGCAGCGGGACACTACTTGTGCTTGCCACCTCACCAGCTTGAACTGCACTTATGGGACTCGCCACGTCACCAAGTCTTACTGCAGTGCTGGTTTGACTACGACCGGGGTGTACTAGGCCGCTGGCGCTTGCCAGTTCCCCAAAACGCTACCAAAAAACTGTTAGCGATCGCAGGGATCAGGCCTGACTCTGCAAACGCTGCAGTTATGCATTTAGTGTTTTGTAAGTGACAGTGATCAATCGATACTGCACTTGGGTGGGCTGGGCCGGGCGGAGGGGCAAAACGCAGGTGCTAGCAGGTATCTGGGCTGATCCCGCTAACACTGCGTTTTTGGGAACCCTAAACTGCTGGTGACGCTAGTATAGATCTGATCGGATCAGATATTGATCCGTTCAGATACTATACCACTAAGGGAGGTGTACGGTGCGTGCGTGGGTGTTAGCGGTACTGGCGCTAACCTGACGCTGCCTGGGGCTGGTGCTTGCCAGTTCACCAAAACGCTACAAAAAAAACTGTTAGCGATCGCAGGGATCAGGCCTGACTCTGCGAACGCTGCAGTTATGCGCTTAGTGTTCTGTAAGTGACAGTGATCGATCGATACTGCACTTGGGTGCGCTGGGCTGGGCCGGGCGGAGGGGCAAAACGCAGGTGCTAGCAGGTATCCGGGCTGATCCCGCTAACACTGCATTTTTGGGAACCCTAAACTGCTGGGGACGCTAGTATAGATCTGATCGGATCAGATATTGATCCGTTCAGATACTATACCACTAAGGGAGGTGTACGGTGCGTGCGTGGGTGTTAGCGGTACTGGCGCTAACCTGACGCTGCCTGGGGCTGGTGCTTGCCAGTTCACCAAAATGCTACCAAAAAAACTGTTAGCAATCGCAGGGATCAGGCCTGACTCTGCGAACGCTGCAGTTATGCGTTTAGTGCCTTGTAAGTGACAGTGATCGATCGATACTGCACTTGGGTGGGCTGGGCGGAGGGGCAAAACGCAGGTGCTAGCAGGTATCTGGGCTGATCCCACTAACACTGCGTTTTTGGGAACCCTAAACTGCTGGGGACGCTAGTATAGATCTGATCGGATCAGATATTGATCCGATCAGATACTATACCACTAAGGGAGGCGCATGCTGTGTGCGTGGGTGTTAGCGGTACTGGCGCTAATCTGACGCTGCCTGGGGCGACGCATATCACCGCCGGGCGATCGGGGGGCTAAACCTTTATTCGGTAATAAACGGCGGGTGCCCTGACACTATAAAAAAAAAAAAAAACTAACCAGCGTCAACCGTAACGGTTATACAGTGATCAGTGGTGAAAGGGTTAACTAGGGGGCAATCAAGGGGTTAAAACATTTATTAGGTAGTATATGGGGGTCCCTGACGCTATAAAACGCTGACGGCGAACCTAAATATTTACCTCACTAACTAGCGTCACCAGCGACACTAATACAGCGATCAGAAAAATGATCGCTTAGCGACACTGGTGACAGGGGGTGATCAAGGGGTTAAAACTTTATTAGGGGGGGTTAGGGGGGTACCCTAGACCTAAAGGGGGGTAACAGTAACTGTGCTAACACAGTAACTGTCACAAACTGACACAGCAGTAATCAGAAAAAAAAAAAAAAAAAAAAACTGCTGGTGTCAGTTTGTGACAGGGGGGGGGGTGATTGGGGGGGGATCGGGGGGCGATCGGGGGGGGGATCGGGGTGTAATGTGTGCCTGGCATGTTCTACTGTGTGTGTGTGTGTGTGTGTTGGTGCACTTACTCAAATGTCGTCTCTCCTCGGGCCGGAACGGAAACTACCGACCCGAGGGGAGATTACATCACTTCCTTTGCTGCTGTTTAGCATACAGCAGCAAAGGAGTGTTCCCATTGGCCGGCGGCGATCGCGAGGGGGGGGCCACGAACGGATGGCCTCCCCCTCGTCTCTGATCGCCGGGGGACAGAACCGGACCGCCTCGGGCGTCGGGGGGGGGTCCGATCGGACCCCCCACCCGCGGAAGGCAAATCACGTACCCTGTACGTGATTTTGCCTGTCCGTGCCGCCTTGCCGACGTACATCGGCGTGAGGCGGTCGTCAAGTGGTTAAGAAACTAATTAGTATTAGGAAAAACATATAATTATGATTATAACTATATAAGACTGTAGCCTATGCTTAGATAAACAAATATTCAGTGAAGATACCAGAAGTTATACAGGTATCCATATAGATAATCATTTTTATGTAGTATTGATGAATATATATAACAACATGTGTCTTTCATAGGTAGACCAGTTTTTATAAAGATACATTTATAGATATATAACCAGTTATGTAAAAATGATTAATCAAAATTGTACTGAGTGTAGTTTATATTAGACCGATTACCAGAATATTTAAAGGTATATACTTATCATTATACACATTATGAAAATAGAACGTATTAACTTAAAAGGATGGACTCAAAACACATGTGAGACACCTGGTGGTTGAAGGTGGTATTATCTGAACTCACTAAATTTCCAGAGAAGGTTAATAATTAAGTCTCCTAACCCAATGGAAAGTGAGCCACGTCCATTTGGGCAGAGCCATTATAATTTTTATGGTCTTATTATCTGAAATGGTATTTAGAGGCAAGTAAGATGGGAAAAAAAAAAGGAAGATGGAGAGGAAGTGAGCTCAGGGGGAGAGCTCAGAAGGAAGCTCAGGGATCCATCCTGAGGGGGGACAATGGGAGATACACAGACTCCCAGACTGACACTCATGCACCATGCATGAATACATATCTTTACATTCATGAAGATTCTTCAACACCTAATACTTAGAACTCGGAAGTCACAAGAAGTAAATCCTCTTTAAGAGTATCCATTTTGAAACTATGGCAGCCATCTTAACTCTGGTAACCAGCCAATAGGTAGCCATCCTGGAATGGGTAATTATGTCATGTTGATTTTATCTTGTATTTTCTCTCAAATATTGATTTGTTCTCTCAAATATTGATGTATTGAATATTATACAATTGATAATCATTCTCCCGAATCAATAACCGCCTTGTAGATTTTTCTCTAAAGATTCAAATTTTTCATCATATTTTTCTTTTTGCATAGTTGCCACATTTATTGACAATACCAACGTCTAATTTATTTCACATTTTTAACCACTTACTTACCTGCAGTATAGTAACGGTTGTACGTGTGAAATACAGACGTTCTGTTTTCAAGTTCACAAGGTTATTGATTCTACCGAGAAGTTATCATGGTGGTATTATGTCAAAGAGACGGTACGCCCATTTTTGCAAGTGTTTTTTTTTTATTTTCAAGACGTTCATGTAACGCAATCGGTATCTTAATTTCATGTGATTATTTGTTTTGTCAACCAATAAATAACTGTTTCGTATGCTCACATCTTCGTGAATAAGTTTCACATGCACAGACTGTGTCATATAGATTGATTTTGTATCTTAAAAATATCTTCGTTAAAAATTACTCAATGATAATTATTGTGCGGGAAACCTGTCCTTAAAAAGGCACAACTTATTCTGACTGATTATTCATGACATATTAAATGGAGGCACTGCGCTGAGATAACGTCGATGTTTTGTACAGGATCAAACATAGTTATGGTGGTGACATACATAATATTCTGCATGAAATTATTAATTATTAATTTTTGGGAAATTTTTTTTTGCCAAAATGTCTGGTCAAAGTGAATTTTATGTTGATGGGGATTACCAAGAGTCAGCCCTTAGTGGTAGTATGAATACTCAGATGAATTTGGTACAGGTACAGGAAATGTTGGAAATAATTTATAAAATGGAAACGGCGGATCAAGCTGGAAAAAGTTTGTCTAATGAGACTGATCTAGAAACATATATTGTAGGCCTTAAAAACCACGCCAGTCATTTAGTAAAAGGCATAGGGTACGTGGAAGGTCACATCCTGGGAATCCCAGACAGATTCCCTGAGACAAAGGGAATAAAAAGGCGTGATCGCCTTCTTTTGGAGTTATGCATTATCCTGATGTATCTTCATAGCGAGTTTAAACGTCAAAGTACCCAACAGGAGAGTGATATCTTAGAATCCCATCCCCTTATAAAGGAATGGCTAGATAGACAAGAACAGTTGAGAAAAGACACTAAAATAATTCTGAACGGGCGTCACCAAATAAGTAAAAAGTGGGAACAATTAATAGAGGAGAGGGAGAAGTTTCTGCAGGAAAACGAGTCTCCTGACGAAAATTGCCAAGTAATAGGCAGTGGAAATTTAGAAAGTTGCCGAGTAATAGGCAGTGGAAATTCAGGAAGTTGGCAGGAATCCCTAATTAAGCAATCAGTAGAATTAAAAGAACAAGTGACGTTTGTGCCCCAGGGTGATGCTCAGATGCTTAACCCTGAAAGTGAAGAGTCTGACAATACTTAAGAATCTGACTCTGAATCTGAAATTTGGGAGTCAGACAATGAGGAGGAATCAGAAAAAGAACCAATATCCTACCCCAAGCCATCTGTAGAGCAAAGAGGGGTAAAAATTGAACCACCACATGAAAGGGGGTCTAATCAATTTTCTGTGGGATCAGAGAAAAAGCCAGACACCCCTACACAAGACGCCTCAGAAATAATAACATTTGTAAATGATGCTGTCCCAGTCTTTAAGGAAGAGGGATCCATGTGCGTTATTGACCACATTGAGAACTATGAACATACCCTATCAGTTTTAGGCCTAGATGATGACCAGTCTAGGATTAATTTCTTGCCGTGGGTATTTGAAACCAAACACCGTAGATTCTGCGAATCTTTAAAAGGTCTGTATGGTGCTTCATGGCAAGAAATTAAACACCGCTGTCCTCTAAAATTTGGCCCATACGAAAATGTTACCGCGTCTACAGCGGCTAGACCCAATCTCAGATGTAACAGTTATCAGAGCCCCAACGAAAATCTGGCTGTGCTCAAAAGTGCTTCCCATGTAGCAGAAAAGGAGCCAGATTACAAAAACCCTGAATTTAAATCCACATTTTTCGAGGCCCTACCTAACTACATAAAAGTGAGTTTAGCGAAAGACTACAAAGGGGGGTGTTCACTGGAGTCTTTGGTAAAAGAGAGTAACAATTTGTATTCTATCCAACAGACTGGTGAAAACAAAGGGGGGCCTGAACCCTCAAATAAATTTGTGGATGAAATTCATGTATCTCCTCAATCATTACATGTTGATCTCCAGGAAAAGACATGCGCTGACATAGTCAGAGAAGACATGCCGAAGAGTTTCCCCAGCAGGAGACCAGATACCCCACCAAACAGAAGGGGGGAGCAAAGACCACCTCGGGAATATCACCCATGGGATCCTGGCCCAAAGTTTGAAAGAAACTATAGGGTGTATCTCCCACGGGTCAGATTTAAACCTAAGGGTAGACACCCTCACCAGTGTTGATATAATAGATAATTTGGGAGTAAAGATGGCGCTGCCCTATTATATATAAATTAATTCATGGTGGGTATGAGTATCATAAGCTACAAGCTGTGTTCAATGAAGTATGACATGTAAGAGCTCCACCACTATGTGCCGTATTATGGTCTAGACCAGAAAAATGACCATGTATGTGAAATAACAAAAAGTAAGTACAAACTAATTAAAGATTAAACTCCTATCACCACAATGAAAAAAGTGAAAAAAGGTGCCTCTTTTGTTCAGAATATAGTAAATAATGTGAGAAAAAAATGATTCTATAAAAATATAAATAAAATTAAAATTAACCCCAGAGTTCAAAAGTATTGTGACAGTATGGCGTCTACTAGAGGAAAAAACTTCCTTTTAAGTGAAAAACATGTGTGAAATGCAAAAACTATTATATCACTCCCAGATTCTATAAAAAAAAAATTAGATTAGATTAAAATTAACCCCAAAGTTCAAAAGTATTGTGACAGTATGGCGCCTACTAAAGGAAAAAGCTTCCTTTTAAGTGAAAAACATGTGTGAAATAAAGTGTCAATGCAAAAATTAATATGTCGCTCCCAGAGATATTATTCAGTGTGTCAGTGGTAGGATCTCTATTGAGGTTACAGTAAATACAAATAAATATTAGATCACATGAAAATCATAAATGGAAAATTATTTTCAGTCTATTGCTTGTCTTACCAGGCAATAGTAAGCCTCTTAAAATATATTATCCATTTAAAACATATTAAAATATATTATCCATTTAAAACCAGAGAGTTACTATAGCCAGATGATGTAAAAAGCAAAGTTCAATATATATGCAGTTTCTCAGCCTCAGGAACATAAAGCAGTGACTTCTGTGTATATTTCAAACGGTGACTTGAAGTGCTCGCCCCCCCAGTGCTCCCCCACTCACCAGAGACAAACACCCCCACAGGGGTACCGAGCGACAGAGTGGGTGCCTTGGGATGGGTATTATTCAATCCGGTCCTACTGCTGTTCCTCACCAGTGTAATTGGCCCCGGGGGCCTACACAGGTAAATAGGGAGCAATCACAGGGTAGGAAACCCCAAAATCCCCGGAAAAATAGGGAGCAACTAAGGCCCAGACAACTATCCCAGAATGAAGACAGTGGTTCTGATGGGGATATGTCTGATCAAACTGAGCCAGTAGCCCCTAGAAAGTACAGAAATCGGGTCCCACGACCCAATTCTGATCAACCTGTAAGCAATGCAAAATCTAAAATCGTTCAAATTATGAATATGTTACACGGTTTTATTGCTGTACGGAACGTGAATAGCATTTCTTCAAGGGGCAAATCCTGTGGCCAACCAAGAGCCACAGAGCCTTTGAAGCGCCTATGTTAAAATAAATCAGAGGAATGCACTGAATAAAGGTACAGGAGACAGAGGTTCTAACACCATGTTTTTCCCCAGGTCACAGTAATGAGGATCCTGAAATCCCTACCGGGGTGGGATGGTGGTTGTTAGATATTAATTATTCTCCTATTTTTCAGTGGTCACTTCATTCCTCTGACATACACAGGTCGCTCCAAACAGCCTAATTTCAAGAAGTCGCCGAAGACGTTAATTCCAGAGGAAGACCGAATCCTAAAGACATTAATATCAGGAGGCCTAAATGGTTTGATATATTGGTAAAAGATGAGGAGTCACCCGCATAAGGTAGTTTGATTGCCTCAAATGAATTGTATTGACACCCCAAAGGGGGGAGATTTTATTTGTTTTATTCCTCACAAGTAGAAGGTTGACTATAATGTCAAATATCTTAGTACTGACAATAAGTGGCACATGTCAAACTGAAACGTTTTTAATTGTTATTATTCCAGAACCGCTACAATTAAGTTAAAGAAAAAAAATGGTTCTGAAGAATGTCAGTCAGTCATTCATGTCTGGTATCCGCAGCTCTAAAAAAAAAAAAAAAATGTCCTCATGTTAATAAGCCCTGGAGCTTGGTCTCCCATAGCAAATGTTTCATACATTGTCCTGCTATCCAGAGTGTTTAGTTAAAGGACTGATGACACAAAGAGAAAAAAAAGGAGCTCTGAGGAAGCCCAGGATACCAGATTAACACTGAGATCTTAAACACAGGTCATGTAAAAAAAAAAAAAAAAAAAAGGGGACTATATATGTCTTTTCTAACGGAATCCATTTTCCCTTACAGGACTAAGATGTCCATGAGCCGGTCAACAGAACCGAGAGCCCAATGTGTGTGAAACATCCAGAGAAGGAACTGTATGGGGGATTCAGGAACACCACTGATGGCCAGTCTACACGGACAAACCTACCAGGACGGCCAAGACCCAAAGGTGCCCGAAGTGATCCATTTCCCGCCAACCAACGGATGACGGCCCTGAGATGCACACATCAATCACCAACCCATTTTGTGTTTTCCCTTCAAAGAATTACACCCACATGAAGGTGTCTACACCCTTTTAAACATAGATCCACAATACGGATCCATCTCCACAGCTAGATTTACAAAGCCCAAATAAAGCCATATTTTGTCAACATTTGGCATTGGTGAAGTCTTTCAAACGACTTCCGGCATTTGAACACCTCACAAGGGGGGATGTGTTGTGAACTCATGAAGAAATATATTTTATATTTACTGGCAGAAACATGAGAGATGCTTAGGCCTCAAAAAGTAGATGAACTGTGATGTTACAATAATTGAACTGTTGCCCTTTTGGAGACCTTTAGGACAAATTAGACGCTCTCATGTTTTTCCAAGTTGTTCTAGTACTTCAAATATTGAAGACTTTTACGAGCACGTATTGTAAGGAAAACCGTTGGAACAAAAACTGCTCTCGTCACAAAACAAGGAGATATTTACATGGTATTGTGAATAAACGAAAGCTACCACAGGATACAAGGTTATACAGACTATTCTCACATAGAGATAACCTCACCTGGCCTAAAGCTATTGTGTTCAAGTGAGGGACTGTTTAAATAGCTAACACCTTGGCTAACAAAACTCATTGTATGAACTTTTAGGATGGTTTAGACAAACAAGTCATTTCTAAACACCCAGTGGGAATGTTCAAGGTCCATCTCAACACGTTAGAGAGAGTTGAATCTTGTGCCAGTCAAAAATATTTTAAAAGTATCTATAAGGTTATTATAAGTCATTTCAAACTATCTATGACATTGTAGGTCACAGAGACATTATAATGTTGGCATCTGCGGACCCAACAACTTTGCTATGAAGAAAATGTATATGAAAGTGTGATTTTATAAGTAGAAGTGTTTTAAGAAACGAATTAGTATTGGGAAAAACATATAATTATGATTATAACTACATAAGACTGTAGCCTATGCTTAAATAAACAAATATTCAGTGAAGATACCAGAAGTTATACAGGTATCCATATAGATAATCATTTTTATGTAGTATTGATGAATATATATAACAACATGTGTCTTTCATAGGTAGACCAGTTTTTATAAAGATACATTTATAGATATATAACCAGTTATGTAAAAATGATTAATCAAAATTGTACTGAGTGTAGTTTATATTAGACCGATTACCAGAACATTTAAAGGTATATACTTATCCTTACCATTATACACATTATGAAAATAGAACGTATTAACTTAAAAGGATGGACTCAAAACACATGTGAGACACCTGGTGGTTGAAGGTGGTATTATTTGAACTCACTAAATTTCCAGAGAAGGTTAATAATTAAGTCTCCTAACCCAATGGAAAGTGAGCCACGTCCTTTTGGGCAGAGCCATTATAATTTTTATGGTCTTATTATCTGAAATGGTATTCAGAGGCAAGTAAGATGGGAGAAAAAAAAGGAAGATGGAGAGGAAGTGAGCTCAGGGGGAGAGCTCAGAAGGAAGCTCAGGGATCCATCCTGAGGGGGGACAATGGGAGATACACACACTCCCAGACTGACACTCATGCATGAATACATATCTTTACATTCATGAAGATTCCTCAACACCTAATACTTAGAACGCGGAGGTCACAAGAAGTAAACCCTATTTAAGAGTATCCATTTTGAAACTACGGCAGCCATCTTAACTCTGGTAACCAGCCAATAGGAACTGTAGCCATCCTGGAATGGGTAATTATGTCATGTTGATTTTATCTTGTATTTTCTCTCAAATATTGATTTGTTCTCTCAAATATTGATGTATTGAATATTATACAATTGATAATCATTCTCCCGAATCAATAACTGCCTTGTAGATTTTTCTCTAAAGATTCAAATTTTTCATCATATTTTTCTTTTTGCATAGTTGCCACATTTATTGACAATACAAACGTCTAATTTATTTCACATTTTTAACCACTTACTTACCTGCAGTATAGTAACGGTTGTACGTGTGAAATACAGACGTTCTGTTTTCAAGTTCACAAGGTTATTGATTCTACCGAGGAATTATCATGGTGGTATTATGTCAAAGAGACGGTACGCCCATTTTTGCAAGTGTTTTTTTTTTATTTTCAAGACGTTCATGTAACGCAATCAGCATCTTAATTTCATGTGATTATTTGTTTTGTCAACCAATAAATAACTGTTTCGTATGCTCACATCTCCGTGAATAAGTTTCACATGCACAGACTGTGTCACATAGATTGATTTTGTATCTTAAAAATATCTTCGTTAAAAATTACTCAATGATAATTATTGTGCGGGAAACCTGTCCTTAAAAAGGCACAATTTATTCTGACTGATTATTCACGACAGTTAATATTTTTACACATATATACAGTATAAACATATATTTACACATTTCACATTGAAAAAGCGCTAGATTAAAAAAAAAAAAAATCTATTTATTTTATTTGTAAATAACTTTTCAATGCTTTGTACCAATGCTGACAGCTGAAGTTAAAACAAAACAGTTGCGGTAGGTATCGGTAATCGGCGAGTACTAAAAAAAAAAAAGTATCGGTACTTGTACTCATTGTAAAAAAAGTGGAATCAGTGCATCCCTAGTGATTATGTCACTGCTACTATTACACGGTGATATTTGGGTTTACAAAGACATTTTGTGCACACAAAGTGGATTTATACTCTTTGTGGCTATAAGTGAATATATTTAAATGAAAGTTTTCATGCATAGCGTTCCATGGCGGATACTTGGTGGAATTCCTCTTTAATAAAACAAATACATGAAATGATTAATTAATTTCACAGGCAACCGGCAATGTGCTTTCCTTAAAAAGACAGCTGCAGCCCGCCCCAATGACTGCTCTGCTTGTTCTAATAATTGTAACAAAGTAAGACAGTAATTCCAATTTCAGAATTTAATTATGAAAGAGACAGACTGTGTTTACATTACCTGCTTGTCATTTCTCTATGCAGACGTCTCGGAGACGTGTGGCATAAATTAAAAGGGAAGCTTCTACAAAGGTAATTAATCAGCAACAGGCTTCTACTTACCAACAAGCCTTATTACATTGAGCGTTGTGTTGGTAAGGATGGGCGCATTCATCTTGTTCAGGCTGTAATCGGATCGCTTTCTGCTGCGCAGGGTCTCTCTCGAAACACTTCATTAAGACACAAAGAGAAAAAAAGTCAAGATCAGAATTAGTATGGAGTGCTGATCTCTTGGATTTTTGGATATTGAAAGAAGAAAATCCAAAGTGAATTATCCCCTACTTGTGTGAAATTATTCAAGGTACGGGGATGGCGGACAGAAGATTTAAATGTCACATGATCACTCCAAAGATTGCATCACCAGGCAGTCCAATATGGAGTGAGTGACACGGATATAGCAATGTGGGGGTGATGGGGACACTGGACTTTGTGGAATGCATATTGCTGCACATGCAGCAAAGAGAGAAATAATTCTAGGGGGATTACACAGTTCACAATTGAGCATTTTGTATCTACAGCAAGTGGAAAAAAGTATTTGATCCCCTGCTGATTTTGTAAGTTTGCCCACTGACAAAGAAATGATCAGTCTATAATTTTAATGGCAGGTTTATTTTAACAGTGAGAGACAGAATAACAACAAAAATATCCAGAAAAACGCATTTCAAAAAAGTTATCAATTGATTTGCATTTTAATGAGTGAAATAAGTATTTGACCCCCTTCACAAAACATGACTGGCAAAATCCTTGTTTACTTATAAACATTTCTTGTAGTTGGCCACCGGGTTTGCACACATCTCAGGAGGGATTTTGTCCCACTCTTCTTTGCAGATCCTCTCCAAGTCATTAATCTTTTGAGACTGACGTTTGGTAACTCGAACCTTCAGCTCCCTCCACATATTTTCTATGGGTTTCTATGGCTAGGCCACTCCAGCCTCCAACCTTAATGTCCTTTTTCTTGAGCCACTTTTTTGCTTGGCCGTGTTTTTTGGGTCATTGTCATGCTAGAATACCCATCTACAACCCATTTTCAATGCCCTGGCTGAGGGAAGGAGGTTCTCACCCAAGTTTGATGGCATATGGCCCCATCCATCGTCCTTTTGATGCAGTGAAGTTGTCCTGTCCCCTTAGCAGAAAAACAGCCCCAAAGCATAATGTTTTCACCTCCATGTTTGATGGTGGGGATGGTGTTCTTGGGGTCATAGGCAGCATTCCTCCTCCTCCAAACACGTTGGGTTGATACCAAAGAGCTTGATTTTGGTCTCATCTGACCGCAACACTTTCACCCAGTTCTCTTCTGAATCATTCAGATGTTCTTTAGCAAACTTCAGACGGGCCTGTACATGTGTTTTCTTGGGTAAGGGGACCTTGCAGGCGCTGCAGGATTTAAGTCCTACACAGAGTAGCGTGTTACCAATTGTTTTCTTGGTGACTATGGTCCCAGCTGCCTTGAGATCATTGACAAGATTCTCCCGTGTAGTTCTGGGCTGATTCCTCATGATCATTAAAACTCCACGAGGTGAGATCTTGTGTGGAGTCCCAGACCGAGGGAGACTGAGAGTTATTTTGTGTTCCTTCCATTTGCGAATAATCGCACCAACTGTTGTCACCCTCTCACCAAGCTGCTTGGCGATGGTCTTGTAGCCCATTCCATCCTTGTGTAGGTCTACAATCTTGTCCCTCACATCCTTGGACAGCTCTTTGGTCTTGGCCATGGTGGAGAGATTGGAGTCTGATTGATTGCTTCTGTGGACAGGTGTCTTTTATACAGGTAACAAGCTGAGATTAGGAGCACTCCCTTAAATAGAGTGCTTTTAATCGCAGCTTATTAGCTTATTACACCTGGGAGCCAGAAATTGTGCCGAATGATAGAGGATCAAATACTTATTCCACTCATTAAAAAGAAATCAATTTATAAAGTTTTTGAAATGCGTTTTTCTGAATATTTTTGTGTCTCACTGTTAAAATAAACCTACCAATAAAATTATAGACTGATCATTTCTTTGTCAGTGGGGCAAACATACAAAATCAGCAGGGGATCAAATACTTTTTTCACTCACTGTAGAAGCTCCAAAAAAGCTCAACAAACAAAACCCCATTGTTTTCAATACCCCTTGCTGACAACTGCGCGTCCTGTAGCTTGTAGAAAAATGTTGCTCAGAAAAGTACATGACTACAGTATCACTGTGGAACTGTAGTCGCTGCTGTCTTTGGGGTCCCATGTCAAACTGCTGCATAGTATACACAAGGGGTTGCTCGCTCAGCACCGTTGCCATTCACAGAATGCCTTATATTTTTCTCAGTGAATGCAAGGCATTCTCCGATTGGATGAAGTGGGGGGTGGTGATGTCACTATCTGAGTGATCCCCTCTGGTTACTATGCAGCAGGACAGCTGGACGACACGCAACCTGGAAGACAGTGACAATCACTGTGGTAGTGTTGACTAGTACAGTGATTCTTCACTTCCAAAATGGTCCCACAGTGGTCGTGATTACTTACCCACTTCAGCTCTGGAGGATTTTACCCCCGTCATGACCAGGCCATTTTTTGTTGCTTAGCACTGCGTTACTTTAACTGACAATTGCGAGGTTGTGCAACGCTATACCCAAATGACATTTATATAATTTTTTTCACAAAAATAGAACTCTCTGGTGGTATTTGACACACACACAAAACAATATTTTTTAGACCCCTTTCACACTGCAGCGCCACGCTAAAACAGCAGCAGTCGTTTTTTGCGGTGCTTTAGTGGCGTCTTTCGGGCACCAGCGTGGCGGATTTTTTTTTAAAAAAGGAAAAGAGTCTAGTTTTGCAGCACTTTCAAAGTGCTTTCGAAGCGCTGCCCATTCATTTCAATCGGCAGGGGCGTTTTGGCAGTACTACTTATAGCGTTCCCCAGCCGCCCCAAAGATGCCACTTGCAGGATTTTTCCAAACGTCTCACACGCGCACCGCCCGAATTTGAAAGCACTCATTGTAAAGAATGGGAGGCGGTTTTCAGGCGCTTTTTAGAGGCTATTTCTAACGCTAAAATGCTTGAAAACTGACTCAGTGTGAAAGGGGTCTAACTTTCATATCCAAAGAAAAAAAAAATCTAATTATTCATAAATTTTAACCAAAATGTATTCTGCTACATGTCTATGATAAAAAAAAAAAAAATCCCAATAAAGCGTACATTGATTGGTTTGCGTGAAAGTTATAGCATCTACAAACTACTGGATATATAAATTGGAATTTTTTTTAATATGCTATTAAAGTGGTTTCTTTTTTTTATAAAACTAACAAACATGTTATACTTGCCTGCTCTGTGCAATAGTTTTGGGATCCCCCGTCGGCGCTCCAAGCCTCTCATCTTCATCGGGTTCCCCCCTCGGAAAGCTGCTTCCCCTGGGGGCACCCATGCAGGCTCGCTCCAGAGTCACACTGCTGAGTTCATTCACACAGACAGCGGGACTCAGCCCCACCCCCGCATCACATGGAAGCCAATGGCTGCTGCTGCTATCAATATGTCCAATGAGGAGAGAGATGGCTGCTGGAGCCGCTGCGCTTGTGCACTTCGCTGGATCAAATGGCCTCAGGTAAGAAAGAGGGGGGGGGGGGTTCTGCACCAACCTTAAAGTGCTATTCCAATTTTGTTGAGAAAAAAACCTTACCCTCTGGGTGATCTATGTACATTACAAGTAAATAGGGTAGCGAGCGGTCAGCTCCAAATAAACATAAAAAATAATGGTCCCAACATCCCTAAAAATTAGTAGAACAAAAAGAAGGTAAAAAGTGTCACTCATTTGTCAGTGATAGGCAATATGTGTATACCTATGACTATGACTGTAAACTGTATTCCCTACTTTTTTGAGTGTCTTTTCCAATAAATATTTGTATATTTTTACATTAACAATTGTGTTCCTTTCTATATGATGTTTCTATATGACCTTTAAAGTCCCAAACTTTCTAGCTTCTTTTTGTTCTATGTACATTACAAGGATTTTAACAAACTTTGCTGCAGATTCCTACCCTTTGTTATTCTGAAGAAATCCCTGTGTTTGTCTGTACTAATGAGTCTAATGGGAGTGGTTTCATAAATATCAATCAGCTGTTCACCTGCAGGGCTCTAATGAGGAAAGCTGCTGGGCCTGCATCCGTTTAGCCATGATTTCCTATTGGGAGTATCTCACCAAAAAATGAATTTTTTGTTGCAGGGGATGCCTGAAATCTGACTTGTATCTTCGTGTAGACTTCTAGGAAAATTGGTGAGCCAATCACATAAGCAGGAAATGATGTTTCTGGGGGGGGGGGGGGGGGGCGTTCCGTATACATTCTGTGTACAGAACACCTCCAGGTAGCCATATTGCATTCTACAGAAAATTACAGCGCTGCAGGATGAAAAGGAAAAGTAATTTTTAATAACATTCAATTATAATATGACTTGTGTCGCAATTGTATACGCTGTATTATCTTTTCTTTATTTGCCTTTTTTTTCCCCATGGAAATGGAGTTACCCTATAAGGCTTTAGAACCACTTTATTGCAGTTATCTTATAATTAGCAGTGAACATATAATGGGACTGCGATAGGGTGGCGGAAAATCTGACACCGACGTTGGGGGAGGGAGCGACTGACTAACTGCTACTGACATCTCCTGTGACTAATAATATGCACTGTCACTGTGCTAATGACACTGGCTGACAAAGAGTTAACATCTAGGGCAATCAAGGGGTTAATTGTGTGCCTAACAAGAGTTACTGTGTGTGTTTTACCAAGCAATGTGCCAGTTTTTGCTCCCTAGAAAAAAATGGCACCTTGCTGCTAACAGTAGAGAGCCCTGTGTTTTTAACCTACGTTTGTCATCATGTTTAACCTCATTGGCCGGGACCCGCTGAATGGCTTGTGCTGTAGCGAATGGCAGCACAACCAGGACAGCGTGCGCCCCCTACCTGGAAGTGCAGCGGGGCCACTCGGCTGCAGCAAGTCTGCGATAGGCGGTCTGCAAGTGGATACCAAGCTGGACCAATGGAACTATAGAATAAAGTCAGCTTTAATACAGAGCTGCATTATTATGTGTTTTATACACACATAGATTTTAGCTCAACAGGGAAGGTTCAGTTAAATCAGCAAATCAATATACTAATGTATTTCTCCATTGGTAAGTACTGTTGTCCAGGATCCCTGAGCCAGGTACTAAGCCAAACATACAGCCCAGAAAAGCCGGTAAGATATGAATATTCACCTCTTTGATGGCGCATCCCCGGTCTGCTCATCCACATAATCCCGCTTGAGCTCCTCCGGAACGTCGCTGTCACTGTCGTACTCCTGATAAGCACTTTTTTCCAGCTCATCAGATTCATACTATGAAAAGAGAACACAAGGAAGACACTCCATTTGTTACTTTTACAGGTCTAGAATTTGCAACTTACTTCAATCATTGCAGAAAACACGACTTTTTTACAATGAAGCCAGAGAGAAAAAAAAAAAAAGATTTGCTCAAAGATTTGTTCTACATTCAGACAGGTACAAATATTGAAGCCGCCATCGCCGTGATAATGACTGGCACACACTGAGCCTCTGCAACGGGAACAGAAGAACCTTCATCTCATGTATAATGCACAATACATATAACGCAACGTTAACAATGACGGAATAAAACAATCGATAGGACAAGCTTTATCCATGTTGCCTTCTGCTGTGCAGAACTTTACAAATGTTTTCTGAAGACGACAAAGGAGGCGACAAAGATTCCTGACTTTAAAGCCTATTGTGTGATTTACAAATGTAACTACTACAATTTTTTTAATCCATATTTTAAAAAATGGGTGAGAAAGCATGTATTCTTGGCACTGCTTGGCAATGCAACAGGCATTGCAATACATGGAAACAACTGACAAAGAACAACACCACGTAGGGGACTTTAAGGACCAATAACCATCAACAATTGTCAGATGGTCAATGTGGGTGTAAGGCACTGTTGCCTCTGTCTGCTAGTCTCAGAAGATTTGGAGTGAGATTTTGTGAGCATATTACACCACCCCAGGTCTGCATATGCTGTAGACAAGTGCTCCAAAGTGCACTTGGATCTCCTTCTCCTTCCTCATATGTTTTTTCCCTTGGATATTTTCCAGATATTCAAGTTTTTGGGTTAGATGACTCATAATATCTCTCCCTGGATAATACTTACCTCTGCTATGCTGCACCCATCAAGTCTGCTCCTACTTTCTTTGGCCATTTTCTGACCCTTGATTTTTGATTAGGCTCCTTTCCCTTGAGCTATTAATTGACGTTTGGGTACTTGGATGCCTCCCGGCGGTGTTAAATGATGCTCAGCCTTCTGCTGTTTTTTTAACTCAAAACTATCTCTGTCCACCAAGACCCCCTGAAGAGGACTCTACGAGTTGAAACGCGTAGGGGTCACCACTGGCCCTCGCAACCCTTGTGGCAGATCTAGCGTAACATATGTTATGTCTTTCTCTAATACCAAATGCACTGCATTTTACTCTTCTTGATATTTTAAATTATGTTCTAATAAAACTTTGTAATTTGTTATACAATTGTTGATGGTTATTGGTGCCTTAAAGTTCCCTCCATGGTGTTGTTCTTTGTAATATATTAGGGATTGGCACCTCTAACTGTGAGGTTTACTAGGTACAAGCTGTACATTTTGATGGAAACAACTGGCATCTGCAAAACACGTACTGTCCAGATGGTCATTGAAAACAGACAGAGGAATGGTCAGTTCAAAGCCAGCTTTAACTCCTTTGTGACCAGCAGGCATTACAGACCTGAACTATGGAAGATGTGCCCAAATTTGCCTATAGACTCCCTGCAGCTGATCTTTTGCCATTAATGACTGACTAGGTCTTGTTCTGTACTGTCTCACAAAAAAAAGGACATGAAACATCCTCATGTCAGAGCTGCCTACCATGATGACTGTGATTAGACATGTGCACTGCCAAAAAATTAGTTCGTTTTCGTTTCATTTGTTTTTTTTTTGTTTTTTGGGTCATTCGTTATGATCGCAATTATAAATTCGTACAATCATAAATTCGTACATTTGTACATTCGGAAATTCGTAAATTAGAAGATTTGTATATTCGGAAATTCGAACATTCGGAAATTCGAAAATTCTGAAATTTGGAAATTCGAAATCCGAAAACCCGAAAATTAGAAAATCTGAAATAGTAGTAACTAACTATTAAATTATAGGTATTGTAATTTCCTTTCAAATTTGGCTGAACGTAACGAATACAAATTTATCCGAAGTAACGAATTATTCGAAATAATGATGCCGCATCTAAACAAATGGAACGGAACAAATTAATAATAAATCATAATAATAAAAAGGTTTTATTATTGTTATTTATTATTATTAATTCATTACGTTTCATTCGCTTGGATACGGCATTCGTTATTTCGGAAAAATCTGTATTTGTTACGTTCACAAACAGCCAAATTTGAAAGGAAATTACAATACTTATAATTTAGTAGTTAGTAATAGTTAAGTTATTATTAGTTAATTATTATTTCAGATTTCCGAATTTACTAATTTACGAATGTACGAATTTACGAATGTACGAATTTACAAATTTTGGAATATTCTAATTTATGAATATTCAGAAAAATTTGTTAAACGGGTTTTCGTTAATTCGGATATTTCCAAATTAGTCATAATTCGTTAAAAAACTAATTTGGAACGAAACGAATTGCACATGTCTAACTGTGATCCTATGACTGGTGAGGTAATTATTAGGAAGCAGCTGGACAGGGGCAGACATCACAGATCCACAGAATGAATGGAGCAGGGAAAGCCTTGCATTGCAGGTACAGATTCCTCTCCAGCAAGGAGAACAGTGAGCAGCACAGTAGTGACATCACCAAATCTCACTCCTAATCTCCTCAGACTAGCAGACAGAGGCAACATCCACAGTGCCTTACACCCACATCAACCATTTGGCAAAAGGGGGATTATCCTCCAAAACATGGCAGTGGCTTACTGATCCTCCTCCTATTGTCTTGGTGTCAATATGCATGAGCAATTTCTGCATTTTGTTATCTTAGTTGAAATCTATGTAGGTCCTAGAGATGTAAAATTGGCGGAAATTTTAAACCCATGAAGTTGTAGTTTTGAAAATTTAAAGTCATTTTGTTACACTTGGAAGGTGAAATGCGGTGTTTAAAAAAATAAAAGTACAGTTTTTTTCAGTAAATAAACTAAACTTGCTTTAATTTTTTTTTTTAATACAAATGGAACAAGGACTATGTATGTTAAGAACATTTGCTGTCATGGTGGAGAACACTATAGGAAATAATATGAATCATTTACAGGTTATAAAGATAACCTAATTTGTCAGATAAATTTACCCTCTTACCTGTCAACTAAGCCCTGAGAGGACAAAGACCATCATCTACTGTATCCCAACAATCACCCAATGTAGGAGGTACAAGATGGAGCCCACAAGCAAACTAAACTGGAGCCTTTCACCTACAGCACCCACTAGTGGCTGAAATGCACATCTCTTTTGTTTGAGAACTGCATTGAGAAGTACAGTGTTACTTGAACTGTATTCCAGGATTTGTCTCTCTTCAGCTGAGAGAACTTGCAATAATTTACATAAAGGCTCAGAAATCTTTCACTAAAGTCCTCACGTTATACAGTTTGAATACCATGTCATAGTGCATCCATGTGAGTGCTAACAAACTCACTGACCATTTATACACAGACACCAATTGCAATTTAAAAAGCCACAAATGTGGGAAATTAACCTTTAATAGCCATTTTAACCTGTGTGTGCCACCTTCTGTGTCTGTACTAAGGCCAAACATTCCAGGGTATGTAAACTTTTCATCACGGCCATCTGTTTTTGTTTTTTTTTTCTTTTTGCATGATTAGTCATATATTCAATATTAAAGGCCCAAATTTCCCAATTTCTGCCAGGGTATGCAAACTTTTGAGCACAACTGTACACACACATACACTGCTCAGCCATAACTTTATGACTATCCACAACCTCCACTTTTTGCCGCCAAAACAGCTCTGAGCCGTTGAGGCATGGATGCAACTAGACCTCTGAAGGTATGTTGAGGAATCTGGCACTAAGCCATCAGTAGCAGATCCTCCTTGGATGTGAGGCCTCCCTGGAGCAAACTTGTTTTTTCAGCACATCCCACAGATGCTTGATTAGATTGTGATCTGGAGAATTTGGAGGCAGAGTCAACATCCCAAACCCTTGTTGTGTTCCCCAGACCATTCTTGAACCATACTTGCAGTGTGGCAGGGTGCATTATCCTACTGAAAGAGGCCACAGACATGGAATACCGTCTCCATGAAGGGATGTATTTGGTCAGCAACAATGTTTAGATAGGTGGTATGTGTCAATTAACCCCTTCAATACCAGGCACTTACACCCCCTTCCTGTCCAAGCCAATTTTCAGCTTTCAGCGCTGTCACTTTTTAAATGACAATTGTGCGGTCATGCTACACTGTACCCAAACTCAATTTTTACAATTTTGTTCCCACAAATAGAGCTTTCTTTTGGTGGTATTTGATCACCTCTGCGGTTTTTATTTTTTGCTAAACAAATAAAAAAAGACCGAAAATTAAAAAAAAAAAAAAAGTTTTTCTTTGTTTCTGTTATAAATTTTGTAAATAAGTACGTTTCCTCCTTCACTGATGGGAACTGATAAGTTGCACTGATAAGGCGGCACCAATGAGGTAGCACCGATGGGCACTGATAGGCGGCACTGGTGGGTGACACTGATATGCAGCACTGATAGGCGGCACTAATGGGCACTGGTGGGTACTGAAAGGCTGCACTGATGGGTACTTATGGGTGGCACTGATAGACAGCACTGCTGGTCACCGATAGGCTGCACTGATGGCTGGCACTGATAGGCATCACCGGTGGCACTGGCAGACATTTTTAATTGCCCCTGATTGGCAGTTTCCTGGGCATTGATTGGTAGCTGCCTGGGCACTGATTGGCATATCCCTGGTGGTCTAGGGTGGCATATGTGGTGGTCCAGTGTGGTGGCCATCCCTGGTGGTCCTGGCGGCATCCTGGTGGTCCTGGACAGGCATCCGAGGGTGGGCTGCACTGATAAACAATAAGCACAGACCCCCCCACCCATCAGGAGAGCAGTTGATCGGCTCTCCTCTACTCGTGTCTGCCAGACGTGAGTGAGGAAAAGCCGATCAATGGCTCTTCCTGTTTACATCGTGATCAGCCGTGATTTACCACGTGATCAGCCGTGTCCAAGAGCCTCTGTCAGAGGCTTTTTACCGAGATTGTTGTAGCGGTGTGTCAGATTGACACACCGCACCAACGATCACCACGATGCGCGCCCCCACGGTCAGACGGCGGCTGTTATCCTGCTGGACTTCATATGGCGCCCAGTCAGGATAACTGAACCACTGCCCGGCCGTCATTCTGCTATAGGCCGGACAGGAAGTGGTTAACATTCAAATAAATGGCAAGATGAAGGTTTCCAAGCAGAACATTGCCCAAAGCATCACTCTGACTCTGCTGGCTTGCCTTCTTTCCATAATGCATCCTGCTGCCATCTCTTTCCCTGGTAAGAGACATACTTACACCCGCCCATGCAAATGATGTAAAAAGAAAATGTCATTCTTCATCCCAGGCCACCTTCTTCCATTGCTTCGTTGTCCAGTTCTGATGCTCACGTGTCCATTGTAGGTTCTTTTAGGCTGTGTACAGGGGCCCGCACGGTCACCCTGACGAGTCTGCCGTTACACAGCCCCATACACAACAAACTGCGATCCTCATTTTTTTCTGCTTTCAACACATCAACTTCAATGACAACATGTTCACTTGCTGCCTAATACTTAGTACACACGATCAATAAATCAGACAAAAACACCGCCTTTAAAGCGATTGCACGATAATCTGATCCATCGTACACAGCTTTCGAGAGCCGATCATGACAGTTCATGCAACATTTTTCGAAGGGACAAACACAAAAGTTTTTGACGTACGATAGCCGATCGTACGATTTTTGTTTAATCAGTAATTATCTGAAAAAAAACCCCCAAAACACAAAAAGACCAAGACCACGCATGCTTGGAAACGAAAGAATACATTACAAAACATTGCTTCCAAAGCTGTATTCAGTCATACGAGAATTTTGTTAACTTAATTTTCGATATGAGACTAGCATGCAAAAAAATTATTTGTCTGATATTTTTATTGTGTGTACAAGGCTAAATTATATTACATCAACTTTCAGATGTCAACGTAATGAGATAACCAATGTTATTCACTTAAAGAAGAACAATAGGCAAAACTTTCTTTTCATTTGGGATAGAGTAAGGGAGGGATATAACCCGTCAGGTTTATTTTTGCCATGTGTCCTATTAGGGAGATTTCCCTTCACTTCATGCCCCATAGTCATACCAGGAAGTGAGAGGAAATCCCTGAAAATTAAGGGAATCTCTTGGGGACCCCAGGGTCAGCAGAACTAGTTTCCCCATTGAAAGATTTCCCCTCTATTACTTTTCTGAGAACAACCCAAAACTTGAGATTTTCTTTCACTTTCAATGATAATGATAAACAGGAGAAATAGAGAGAGTGAATCTCACTAATGGGGGCACAGACAGCAATAAAAACCTGACAGATGTTCTAATCCCTCTCCACTCTATCCACAATAAAAAAAAAATATTTTTCCTTTAATTATACTTTAACCTGCCACAGTGATCATAAAGTTATGGCAGGTAACACACACACATATATACTATATAAAGACTGTGTGTATAAATAATTATTGAACACATTGCCATTATTCTAGGTAAATATATTTCTAAAGGTGCTATTGACATGATTTTCACCAATGGAATGACACAAGTATTGAACACATGAAGAAATGGAGGTGCAAAAAGGCAAGAAAAGCCAAGACACCAGCTGAAATCTATCAGTAATTAGAAAGCAACCCTGCCCCTAGTCAATGCAAATTAATATCAGCTGGTTCAGTCTCAACTGATACTCTAAGCTCTCTCAAGACCTTCACAACTTTAGTGTTGCAAAACATACTGATGACATTGGTTACAGAGGGATTTCTAAACTTCTGAATGTTCCAGTAAGCACTTTTGGGGCCATAATCCGGAAGTGGTAAAAACTATTTTACCATAAACCGGCCATGACCAGGTGCTCCTAACAAATTTCTGACAGAGGAGAGAGAAGAATTATCAGAAGAGTTGTCCAAGAGCCAAGGACCAATTGTGGAGGTCTTCAGAAAGACCTGGAATTAACAGGTACAATTGTTTCAAAGAAAACAATAAGTAATGCACTCATCCTCCATGGACTGTATGCACGCTCACCACACAAGACTCCATTGCCAAAGGAAAAGCATGTTAAAGCTCATTAAAAAGTTTGCTGCACAACATTTAGACAATCCTGTGAAATATGTGGAGAATATAGTCTGGTCAGATGAGACCACAATTTAACTCTTTGGATGACATAAGACACACCATGTTTGGAGGTCAAATGGCACATCACCCCAAAAACACCCCCATACCAACAGTGAAGTTTGGAGGTGGGAACATCATGGTGTGGGGCTGTTTTTCAGCATATGGTACTGACAAACTTCATATCACTGAAGGAATGATGAATGGAAAAACGTACCAAGACATTCTTGATGGAAATCTGCTGCCATCTACCAGGATGATGAAGATGAAGGGTGGACATTTTAGCAAGACAATGATCCCAAACACAAAGCCCCAAGGAAACCTAATTGTTTTCAAAGAAAGAAAATAAAGCTGCTAGAATAGCCCAAGCCAATCACCTGACTTGAATCCAATAGAAAATCTATGGAAAGAACTAAAGATCAGAGTTCATAGATGAGGCCCACAAGAACCTTCAAGATTTTTGTGAAAGAATGGGCCAATATCACACCTGAGCAATGCATGTGACTAGTTCCTCCATACAGGAGGCATCTTAAAGCTGTCATTACAAACAAAGGAGTTTGTACCAAGTATTAAATACATTTCAGTTAGCGTGTTCAATACTTTTTCCCTGTGTCATTCCATTTTATTACACATAACTTCACGTCTGAACTTATTTGTTTTGGTTTCTTTGTATGCATAGATTGCATGGGTTGTTACCCACATGTGGTGAAAATCTCATTAGCAGCTTTAGAAATATCAATAGCACCTTTAGAAATATATTTACCTAGAAAAATGGTGACATGTTTAATACTTATTTTACCCGCTGTATGTATGTATGTATATATATATATATATATACAGTATATATATATATATATGTGTATTACTGTAAACAAGAAAGTGATTTACCAGCTGTGAACGTCACATTTACTGCTTTATATATAGGTCCCTATGTACTTTTCATGTGTGGTTAGTGTAAAATGTATAAAAATTATGTTATAAAATATATCAGGAAAAACTATATGTAGTGTAGTTACTTTCATATCACTACTTGTCCTCTAAATCTCCCAAGTTTGCTTATTTTGCTCTATGCCCTTGAAAATGGAGGACATAAAGGCCCACACTATAGAGGACAGGCACCTCTTCTCTGATTATTGTTTTCATAGAGACAGCAGCTTATCCAAGCCTGCTTTAGGCCTTAGTTTAGAGAACTGACTTCTGGTTTTATCAGCATCTTTGCCTATAAACGGTATCTTACCCCATTGGATGTCAGCACATCCTCCGTTTCATCTTCCTTCATAGAAGATTGTATCTCAAAAGGATTGCCTTCACTAATATACTGATCAAACAATGACATTGTAGTAGAGTCGGTCGCAGACACTTGTTTACTCGGTGACATCGACGGGGAACGAGACTGATTCAAACACTTAAATTCCTACAGATGGGAGTGAAAAGAAAATTCAAGAGATTAAAAACTAAACTTTGAAAATGTTTATCAAGGGAAGTATATTTAAGGTTGTAGTTTAATCTGATGTGTCGGCTGCTGCTCCAGTTATTTCCCCCCCGGGACACCACACACAGCTGCGGCCATTTGATGCTTAGCATCGTGGCTGTGGGGGAGGCCATTTGATACCTGCGCATCGGCAAGCATCAGCATAAAATCACACAGGTCTTTATTGTCTGAACCCAATTAGAAACACCTATATACTCACCTACCTTGCATTACAACAACCTGGCGCTGACACATCACATCTCTCTGAGGCCGCGTTTACACTGGTAAGACACGACAGTCGTACGACTCGCATCCGATTTCAACGAACGGGATCCAACTTTGATCCCCACAATAGCAGGCCCTTTCAGTCTGGTATGGATTTTTAAGAGGAACCCCACGGCAAAATATTTAAAAAAAAAAACAGCATGGGGTTCCCCCCAAAATCCATACCAAACCCTTATCCGCAGCCCGGTAGTTCAGGATAGGGAGGGGACGAGCGAGCGCCCCCTTCAACTGGACCATACCAGGCCACATGCCCCCAACATGGGGGTGTGGGTGCTTTATGGCAAGGGGGGGCTCTGCGCCCCCCCACCCCAAAGCACCTTGTCCCCATGTTGATGGGGCATGATAGGGTGGTGATGTCACAAGGAGGTGGAGTCTCCGGATGACGTCACCGGGTGGCCACACCCCATATCTATTAAAAAAAACACAGAGAGCGGAGCTCACACAACTGAGGGAGCTAGTGGCAGGAGAAGATCAGAGGAAGAACTGGCATATGAAGAAGACAGCAGAGAGAGATGAACCCAGAGGAAGAACTGACAGTGGAAGAAGATATCAGCACAGAGAGAAGAACCGGCAGAGGAATAAATATAATAAATTACTTTGTCATACTGTGTTCATTTTTTGACACTTTTTTTGGGTAAATGAGTAGGGGTAAAATGTACCCCCATACTCATTCACATTGGGTGGGGGATCTAGGGCCCCCCGCCCACAGACTCCGACAACCACTGCCCAGGGTTGTCAGGAAGAGGCCCTTGTCCCCATCAACATGGGAACAAGGTGCTTTGGGGTTGGGAGCGCAGAGCCACTCCTGCCCCAAAGCACCCACACCACCCATGTTAAGGGGAAGGGGCCTGGTATGATCCAGGAGGAGGGAGGTTCTCGCTCGTCCCCTCCCTATCCTGACCTGCGTGCTCGGATAAGGGTCTGGTATGGATTTTGGGGGGGGACCCCCGACTTTTTTTTTGGCGTAGGGGTTCCCCTTAAAATCCATAACAGACCGAAGGGTCTGGTATGGAATTGGGGGGGGGGGGGGGGATTCTATGCCTTTTTTTTTTTTTTAGTTTTGGGGTGAGGTTCCCCTTCCAGATCCTCAGAGCAAAGATCGCATGCCAAAGTCGGATCAGTTGAGATGATGCTCTGACTTTGATCTGACTTCAATGATATTCAATGGGCTGAAATAGGACCAAAGTAGTACAGGAACCTTTTTCAAAGTCGGATCGACTTGTGTCGGACCAGTTAAGACGGCACTCATAGGAACCATTGATTTATTACACGTCATGCGACATGTACTCCCAATGTCGGAGCGTATGTCATACCAGTGTGAACCCAGCCTGAGCGAGGAACCTTTTATTTGATAATGGCATTTCCAATGAGTATCCTTTTGAAACTACCAAGACTCTATGAATTTGCAATATATGAGCCCTCTGTTATTTTTTTTTTTAATCAGATAATTTTTATTGAAAACAAAGATAATATTTTAATTTTACAACAAACATATCAAATAACTGTGAGGACACAGATTTATCCATTCTTGTGGCCAGCCTGCTACATAGTGTATGTGTTCACACTTTATAAAAGGCAACAGTTCATGTAAAATAAAGAAGCATTGTCTAAACAAGTAGTCTGTTGTCCTTGAGTTACTTTATATTGTGTGTGCCCTCATTATATCCTATCCCCCAACTCTACTCCCAGCCCTTAGCAGGGCCATCAAGCGGGGCAGGGGTGCCACATAACCCTAAACAGTGGGGAGTGGTTCACAGTATTTATTTATATTAACCGTTGGGTAAAACAAAACAATACATTCAACCACTGCAGATCTAGATACCATCACAGCAAGTATATGCTTTCAGTTTAAATTGTACACGGAGCACTACCTCACCGTTCGAACCCCCCGGCCACACACTCCATCTGCCGGGCTAACAATTTCTATGGTTAAGCGGACGATGAGGTCCTGCCACCGAGAATTTTATTTTGAACCAAATGTAGGGGAGCTAAACCTCTAGCCAAGCATCCCAGATATTTTCAAACTTCCTTGGGCTACCTCGATGTTTGTACGTCAACTGCTCCCTTATAAGAGAGTCATTTATGGCAGTAACCCATTCCGTATGTGTAGGAGGTAATACCGATAGCCATTTTCTAGCAATAAGTTTTCTAGCTATAAATAGTGCCCTGAGAATGGCTATATAGGTGTGGGGTGTATACTGTTCCTCATCTAACCAGCCTAGTAGGCAAAGTTTAGGGTCTACTTCGAGCTTAATGTTCCAAATTCTATTAATAGTACTTATCACTGTGGACCAATATCTTTGCAATTTTGGGCATTTCCATAGCATGTGTATATGTGTACCATTATCCACAAGACGAGGACAAAATGGGTCGTCCCTTCTATGCCATTTGTGTAATTTCTCGGGTGTACGGTAAGTACGGTGGATAATAAACAATTGAGTACGTTTTTGAGATGAGGAAAGTGATACTAAGCACATTATCAGGTATGGTGGCCCATTCCTCATCCCAAAGATGTCCTATATCTTCCCCCCAGCCAGCTCTGCAGTTCCGTGACATAGCTTTAGATACTTGACATAGGAGAGACCCATATAGGGAGGATATCTGTCCCTTCCGAGACGATGATGAAACTAGCTGTGTAAGTATTGTGGGCCTAGTTAGTTCCCAAGTAGAAATTGGAGATTGTGCCGATATAGCGTGCCAAAGTTGCAGGTATTGGAAAAAAAAGGTATTTGGCAGATTGAATTCCACACGCATTGATTGGAAGTCTTGCAAGAGGGCTCCATGGTACAACTGTGGAATATACACAACACCACTCCTAGACCAGGCGGAGAAACCCTGTAATTTACCTAGTTCTGGGTAGTTCCTATTGTTCCAAATACAGGACCAGTTAGTGTATCGCGCATGTTGGAAATGCTGTTTGCCTTTACTCCATACTCTGTCCATGAGTACCAGGGTGGGGTAAGATGGTAACACCCCTAGCTCTCCAACTTCTATGCATTCCACAAGGCCATCACCGGATAATATTCCTTATAGGATCAGAGGACTCGGGGTACAGCCAGCCGGTAAATGCTGCAATTGAGCTGCTATGAAATAATAAAATGGGTTTGGAATGCCAGGCCACCCGAGTCCTTCGTTTCTTGCAGAAAACTGACAAATAATGCTTGTAGCATACTTGAATTTGGTTATATCCTACTTAATTGACGATTCATAATGTAGATGCGCATGTGCCCCATATGTTCCTCACGTCCAACAGGTGCGATCTCCCGTAGGCTTGTTTTTGGACCATCGCACCTCCCTGGTGGGTGACCATCCAGAAACTACTTAGTTTTGATATTTTTAGTTTGCTCTGGTTATATACTAGTTCTCTATTCAAGGTATGACCCTCATGACTAATGAATAGGGATGGGCTCGATGTTCAAGTTGAACAAGTTGCCTGCCACGGAGTGCCCCATAATTCACTGCGAGATCGCAGAGCATTGACGGCTGCCGATTGGCCAAAACATGCACCTGACCTGCATGCTTTGGCCAATCACAGCGAGATGTGCTGCGAGAGCCATGATTAGCCAAAGGCAGGGTGCCTTTGCGCAATCATGACTCAGGGGCTAAGTCCATGCCCCACACTATATAAGGTTGCTGCTTACACAGCAGCCATATAAAATGAATGAATAAAGATTGGGCAGGTAGTTAGTGTAGTGTGTAGTCAGTCAGTGTAGTATATATTATACAGTTCAGAGTATATAGTGCAGTCCTTATAGTATATATAATGCAGTTCAGAGTATATAGTGCAGTTCGTGTAGTATATAATACAGTTCAGTCTGTATAATACAGTTCAAAGTATATATATATATATATATATATATATATATATATATATATATATATATATATATAAGGGTCCAGAGGTAGAGATAGTCAGCACAGAACATAGTCCAGAGGGTAGTATTGGGGGCATTAGTGGTAGGTTGACCAAAGCACATAAACCCAAAGTAAGTATAGTAACAAGTCCTAGTTGCAATCTCGGCACACCCAATAAGAGGATAGTATGCGACCAGTCTAAACTACGTGGCATGTTCACCAATGCCAGCAGCCTGGCAGACAAGATGGGTGAACTAGAGATACTGTTGTACGAGGAGGATTTGGATTTTGTGGGAATTTCAGAGACCTGGTTCAACAGCTCTCATAATTGGCTGGCAACCATTCAAGGTTATTCCCTTTATTGCAGGGATAGAGAGGGTAAAAAGGGGGGAGGGGTATGCCTGTATATTAAGAATAATGTACAAGTGAATGTGAGAGATGACATTACTAAGGGAGCTAGGCTAGACAAAGAAATATACATTGTATAATTAAAAATAACATGATAAACAGTAATATCACCTTAACAGTTTATTGTACATAATTCACAATAATAATAATAGATACATTCATGTATAGTAATTAAAAGTTCCAATTCATAAGGATATGATGTTAATAATAATAATAATTAATGATAAAATGCATGTTATTAAATCTCAGAATCACGATTGCAATGATTATTGCGGCTAATGATGCTACATCATTGAAATCATGCGATTCTGTGATTCTTGCAAAGGTACAAAAGGTTCCCTCCAATATAAAATGTTTATTTAAAAGAATTATACCAGTAAAGTTTAGATTTCTCAAAATCTGTATGCAAATCATATTTCCCCCAATGATTTGCTCAGCTTACAAATTACATAAGCACTTATAACTTAGTTATGACGCTGCATCCTAATATTCAGTGTGTAACCCTGCTGCACGCTCCGGAGGACAGGACAAGGATAATCCTTTCACCAGTTTCTCCTCCTAATTTATTTCATAGTTAAATCAGCAAGACATGGACACAATGTTATAGAAAGACATTATCACAGCCGTCACAGTGTCAGAAGTTCAATTTGTGTATTAATCTTTAATATGCAGTGAAAGAGAGAGAATGGCACTATAGATGAGTAGAAGAGGACCAGAATCAGTGATCATAATATTCATGTTCCTGGCTACTAATGTTTTTTCTTCTCCATCACAAACTCTCCTAATGACTTGTCTATTGGCCACCGACATCAGGCGACACTGCTGTGTGTTACAAGAGATCAGAGTCTAACCCTCTTCCAGGAAAGCGTTCCCACGCTTTATATGTCAATAAGGGACGACCAAATCTGCCCACGCTCAGTTTAATACGGGTTTGGTGACACCGGCAGGAAGTCTGTGAACCTCCAACTTACGCCAAAAATCACTGAAGTCTATGGAAAACCAATTTTATTTTTTCGGTCTATTGTCAAGGCTAATTGAAAAAAAATAAAAAGCATAGGAAGCGTGTACCAATGCATATTTTTATTTATTTATTTATTTTTGCCTTCCGTATGCTTTAATACAGATGCACATACAAGTGCCATGATAGGGAACCAATACATGAAATGCATTTTTGTACTTGGACCCACTTTATTTAAACCTGATAGGATGCTTACAATAGTCAGCTTTTATTTATAATGTAAAACTTTTATCCCAAAAGGAAAAAAAAAAAAAAAACTGTTGCTGTAACTGCTTATAAGGTGTGAACTAGAGTTTGGCTTCAATTTGTTAGTGTATACCAATCTGCTAGTCCATCTAACACTCCACCCACTCCCCCCCCCGACTGACAATACCCCTGTTCTTCTTCATCCAGAGTGGGAACACTCTAACACAGGAGGTGTATTACTAGCCAGAGCACCAGGTGAAAACAGAGTAAAAAAAAAGAAAAGAAAAGTAAAACAGCCACCACATTTAATGATTGGTAAACTGCAATATATTACATTTTTGGCTTTGGGTTTAATGCTGCTTTAAGTCTTTGTTTTGTGGCCTGTGAGGTTGAGCTACATTGCAGAGACAACAGCTAGTATGCTTGTTGGGTGCTAGGTATTAGAAAATAGCCTACATTTTCTTGATCCTCCATCCCTTGGACATCATTCCAGTCCATTGAAATGGGAGCAGAACGGGACTCTTTAGGTTCCCTAAACTCTAGAAATCAATCGGATATGACATTGTTTAAATGTATGTGCTTGCCAACCAAATTCATTGCGATGGCCCTGTGCTTCCCAACCAATCCCACTGCAATGGCCCTCAAGAACTTAATTTTTTGGTTATGTAGGCATTCATGTATTTCTTGATTGGGTCATAATATGTGTATATATTGATTTGATCCTTCTCTTCAGCCAAGAACACATGACCGGTGGTTTCTGCTACAAAAAGATATCTAGCACTTTCCAATACTTAGGACCACAAAGAGGAGTTCTGAGACAAATCAGAAAACCTCTATTGACCTCCTGGAGGTGATTCTCTTTTTCTATGGAGAAAAGGTAAGGAACCTACACTGTGCCTGTTAGGTTGTTGCATTGGAGACAATATTTCAACTGATCCAGTCAGGACAGTCAGGACCTGGACAACTGCTAGTAAAAGCCACATGTCTCTAACCATACCGAAATTGATAACTAGCTCCCACAAAACCTTTAACGCACTTACATGTAACTGTATAATGCTGAAACTGGACTTGACTGGGCACAGCTCCCATGTTTCATTTTCGAGGAACATTCGGAGCTCCTCAAGCCGCGTTCTGTAAAACAGATAACACGCTGCAATTAGCGGAAAGCAGAAAATGACAATGACAACATAAAAACATTGTGAAAGTTCATAATGGCCTAAAACCTGAGGCCTAATCTCTTTTGACTGGAAAATAAATAAATTAGCAGTAACATGAAAATGCCTTGAGCAGACGGGAAAAAGAATCAGTAATTCGAGAGACACACAGAGGACAGTCGAGGACTTAAACACTAAAAAGCTTTATTCTGTCCTTGCATTCATCCTGTGCACTTTATTGAGTACAAAGGCAAATGACAATTCATTAATCTTTCAGAACCACCCAATTGAGGCGCTTTTGGTGCCCTCTCAGCAGGAAGGTTTTGAGACTATTCTGATGAAGCAGACTTATATTAACTACACAAACACACTTAAGAAAAGAGAGAGAAACAAAAATTCTAACTACACTAAATTGGTCAGGCTATACTGCACACTTGCACCTATTAATAGCATACAATTGCCGTAAAAAATAGACTTAAAAATAAATAAATAAATAGCACGGAGGCTGTATGCTCCAAAATAAAACCAGCACATGGTTTCTGATCATTTTTATTGTAAAATAGTCTCTTAAAGTGGTTGTAAACCCTGTACAACTACTTTTACATTTTACGTATATATAATATCTATATACTTTTACCTACAGGTAAGTCTATATTAAAGCTTACCTGTAGGTACTGGAAATATCTCCTAAACCTGTACGTTTTAGGAGATATTTATCATCTACGCTTGCGCTGACGTCATCGACGCGTGCGCACTGAAGAAAGGGCACTGTCGTACCGTTTCTAAAGGGCTTGTGCCATGACTAGCAGCTCGTGACATCACGCAACTCCGGCCAGTCAGAGAGCCGGAGTCCGCGGTCCCGGAAGGAAGAGAGGTGAAGATGGACGCTTCCACACAGCGGTGACATCGCAGGCTTCCTTTGCAGGTAAGTGCAACATAATGGGCAAGTATGCAATGCATACTAGCCCATTATGCTTTTACTTTGCAGGGGAAAAAGAGGAAGTAAAACCCATCAGGGTTTGCTTCCTCTTTAAAAGGCCTAGTCTTTTGATTTTATTTATTCATTTTAAATAACCAGAACTAGGGATATACTGGATGAAAATACATTAATCAGTACCGGTTAATGATTTAAAACTGATCCTACCTCCCCTCTTCAGTGCACCTTAACCCCCACCCAACCCAGATTCCCAATATAAATCCCTGGATATAAGACAGAGCTATTTTAGTGATTTTTATAGCATAAATATATTGCAAGAAGGATTTTTGCTTACCATGCATGTTTTTTTAGAAGATATGATTCCACTTATTCCTTTGCTAATGAACCTGTTGGGCTGGATTATCGAAGGATAGGAAATTATGTTGGCAGGAAGTAGGGGGAGGGAAAAAGGGACTTGAATACTCCCTTGTGCTGAGGAGACAAAGGGAGTAGGTTTTGTAGGACTCCATAATGACACAACAAGAAAGGGCTGTTCCAGAAGAGACTTCACCTGAGGATGACGCTATTGACCGATTTCCTGCAACCACTCATAGTGAGTAGAGCCTGGGGTCCTGGCTGTCTATGGAGATCGTGAAGCCACTATAACTTTAGCCAAGTAACGTAAGTGTATTCCTGCTGTACAGGGCCCTCTGACTCCTCTTGTACCAAATTGTAATGTAACTGTAATGTCTGCCTTCATTTTGCTAACCACTTCAGCCCCGGAAGAATCTACCCCCTTCCTGACCAGAGCACTTTTTGCGATTCGGCACTGCGTCCCTTTAACTGACAATTGCGAAGTTGTGCAACGTTGTACCCAAACAAAATTGACGTCCTTTTTTTCCCACAAATAGAGCTTTCTTTTGGTGGTATTTGATCGCCTCTGCGATTTTTATTTTTTGCGCTATAAACAAAAAAAAGAGCGACATTTTTGGAAAAAAAAGCAATATTTTTTACTTTTTGCTATAATAAATATAAAAATATATAAAAAAAACTATGTTTAGGCCAATATGTATTCTACTACATATTTTTGGTAAAAAATGGCAATAAGCGTATATTGATTGGTTTGCGCAAAATTTATAGCTCTACAAAATAGCGGATAGTTTTATGGCATTTTTATTATAATTTTTTTTTTATTAGTAATGGTCGCGATCTGCGATTTTTAACGGGACTGCGACATTATGGCAGACACATTGGACATTTTTGACACTATTTTTGGACCACTGTCATTTATACAGCGATCAGTGCTATAAAAATGCATTGATTACTGTGTAAATGACACTGGCAGTGAAGGGGTTAACCACTAGGGGGCAGTGAAGGGGTTAAGTGTGTCCCAGGCAGTGATTCTAACTGTGAGGGGCTGAGCTTCAACACACAGGACAGTGATCACTGCTATCGATGACAGAGAGCTGTGATCACTGTCCTGTCACTAGGCACAACAAGGGAAATGCTTTGTTTACAAAAGCATCTCCCCGTTCTTCTCTCTGTGACACGATCGCGGGCACCCAGCGGACATCGAGTCTGCGGGACCCGCGGTCACAGAGACCGCAGCGGGCGCGCATGTGTCTACGGCGGCTCGCACGAGCTTGCGACACCGCTTCTTAAAGGGGACGTACCTGTACGCCCTTTTGCCTGCCAGTGCCATTCTGCTGACGTACATCGGCGTGCGCTGGTTGGCAAGCGGTAGAGCGCTGCGCAAACTGTTGCCTCTATATAAATCCTGTATGTTGATAATAATAATAATACACAGACTGATTAACTGGAAATTTTAGGTAGCGTGTGCATGTGTTTAAGGTATATTCGTCAGTCCTGTATTGTCTTGTATTGTATTCCTATAATTGTAAATAGTTTGTATTACAGCATTTTGTTTAGTAAAGCACATTAATACACGACAGAGGTTTGATTGCTTCCTTGCCTTTACGGCAAAGAACCTTAAAAGAACTGCAGTGCAGGATGGTCCTTCTTGGATGGTTCATAGCTCTTTGGTAAAATAGAAAGTTCACATTGGGCCAGCTCAGGTGATGACGTGAGACGTCAGATGGGAAGGGAGGAGCTGGAGGTGTGTCAGTAAGCTGGCGTCCTGGCGGCCTCTCTCCAACGGCAAGGCAAGCGGACGAGGCAGACAGCGTTGAGAGGCGAGGAAAACAGAGCACGGTGCTCAAACGCTGTAACCAAAGCGCCTGGAGCCTGGCGAGAACCGGGCTCAAGCAACGCGGTCTTAAATGACGGGGTGACGATCTCGCTCTCCCCACAGGGCCCCTCCGTGCTCTCTCCCCCCCCTCCCCGGGATCCGGCAGTAGGACGGATAGGATTTGTTAGAAGACGCCTTACAGATCGGGACCCGCTAAACCCGCAGCGCTTCACAGTCGGACCCCCTAACGGAGACTGCATGCAGTCGGTATCGGATTGTGATCTCAGAAGCAGAGGTGAATGGATGGATGGGTGGTGGTAAGAGATACACTTTCCTGCTCAGCTCCAAAGGTAAGAGAGTAATAGAAATTTGGCTCCAAAGGGAAGATATATCAGAAGAGAGAAAAATTAAGGTACGGCAGCTGCAGAATGAGATGATAGGAGATATTGTACGTGGCTATATACAATCATAGAAGGTTACTCTGAATACTGCCTCTGTCTTACTACTACTACTACTCACCTTACTGCTGACACTGGAATGCTGGGAAATAAGTTATATGACTCTACATAATACATTATAATATCACTAACATCCCTGGAGTTATACCCTAGCGTTAATTGAAGTTATTACAGCATCCGTTGTGGTACCACGTATAGGGTAAATATAAGTGTGATGAGTAGCGGGACATTACGGTTTCAGGTCAATATACCATTGTGTACTTCCGCTAATATTGCCACACCTGCCCTGAATTACTGAATACTAACAAAACCTAGAGGAGGAGACGTTGGTTTATACAGAGGCGGTAAGACACGTCTTGGTAAAGCATTTCTGATACACGGCCATCCTCCTGGTATATCTGAAACTCCCGAGGCAGGACACGCGAGGTACTAAGGTATACAAATAAATACATCAGTATAAATTATTGTTTATTGATAGTATCTTAATACCCCTGTACCAGAAATATTAGTCCCAGAAATAGTAGTGTTGCCAGCGGTAACTCTATTACATTGGTGCCATCTGGGGGACTGAGAGGTAGGACGCAAAGTGTGGCCAAATATATCAATGTAAAGGATCACCAGTATCTGCAATATTACCGCTACTGTATGCGACACCTAACTACCACCCTACGGATATAACAGGTAACAATTAGGAAAGAAGACGCTGGTTTTTGAGGCACAAAATATATCAATAGATACTGTAACAAATACTGATATCATAATATCCCGATATCTGAAGTTCCCGCTAATGACCATCAATACTAACATTATCATCTTACCGTCTTACCGGTGATAGATGGGAGAAGGGACACAAGCCAATGAGCACAGGGCTAAATCAACTAGGGTAAATTACTGAAAACCTGGGCATCATCATTACATGGTCTCATAGGGAAAGCCGTGCACGCTATATTAGACGTTAAGGTATCTAGCTATGCCTTTAAAAGTACAATTTCTCCTGTACAGCTGATACTAGATTTTGGACATCAGAAACAGTGGCACTGCTTACAGCAAACACTACCTCATTAATACCCAACAGAAAGGGGAAATAAAAAGCAGTAAACCTCCAAGAGAGAGGTAGCAAGGCAAAGACGGAAGTGACAGTTAACAGTTCTCTTATAGCACCCCAGCATAGAAAGCAGGCTACCTACTCTGTTCCTCATTAAAAAAATAACTTGGGGGTTCAGTATACCCAGTATACCGAGGAAAAGATAAAAACCCAAACGGGTAGAATGAGAACTAAAGAAGTACAAGGCACCTTGGATGCAAGATGAATAGAAGGCAGTAGGAGAAAAAACGTGCGCAAAGATAGCTGCAAGAACATAAAACTGCCCTAGTGTAGGAACAACGAAGAATCATTTGCACCATTAAGATAAAGTGACTAAAACCCTACATACCCAGCTTACTGGAATAAATAATGAGTAGAAACGCAACCAAAGCAGGGAAAGGGGGACCACGAAGACACCAAAGGACAACCTCACTGGAAGTACCACCGGGAGATTAATTAAGCAATATTTAGCCGGGGGGGGGGGGGGGGGAGAGTCCGGGGAGTGCCCAGCAAGAAGCCCAAACGTCAACTATGGTGGACAAAAGGAAAAAGGGACAAAATGGGAAGGGAGATCAGACCCCCGACCAATCAAGAGAGTCGTCATTAATTGAAAGTGCATCTGAAACATCCAGAATGGTGGAACACAGACAAGACCCAGAACTTCCTTCAATAAACGAAATCGCAGAGATGTTCAAAGCACTTGAAACCTCAATCAAATCAGAGATAAGTATGCTGAGGACAGACCTAGGTAACCTACTGGCCAGAGTCGAGAGAGCAGAAGACATAATGGATCAACAGGAGCAAGAAATCTCTGATTTAAAAGAACAAATTAAAATAACTCAACAAAACCAGATAAAAATATGCTATAGGTTAGAGGACCAGGAGAACAGAAGTCGCAGACAAAACTTGAGAATCCGTGGAGTCCCGGAAAAGAGGGGCGAGGACCTAAGGAAGACCGTAGTGGCCATCTTCTCCCCCCTCTTGGAACTGGGAGGAGAGGATTTCCCAAAAATTGAGCGGGTACACCGGATAGGAAGGTTGGATACTAGTCAAACAGAAAGAAGTTGTGATATAATTGTGAGGATTAGATTCTACGCAGATAAGGAAAAGATATGGGTAAAACTGAGAGGGCAAACACCACTCCAATATGAGGAGGCAAGGATTCAAGTATTCGCAGACCTAGCCAAAGACACTTTAGCGAGAAGACGCCATCTGAAGCCCCTTCTGGAACAAATGACAAATCAAAATATAAAATATACATGGGGATTTCCCGCATGCCTACTGGGAAGTAAAGACGGCAGAACAGCCAGGCTAAGATTCCCGGGGGAGTTAGAGGAATTCTGCAGGAAATTGGGCCTACAGGTGCCGGCGACGATGGACTGGTCCAATGAACAGTGGATAGAATTGGGAATAGGATTAGTGTAAAAGGAAAAGGGGGTAGAGGGGGGATTTGGGAGAGGGGGGGGTGGGAAAAGGGAAAATTAGTAAAAGATAATAGAGAAGATGGTGAGCCGTTAGGAGAAGACTAGCACACCCGGTCGCCACGGCAACGTCGACCGGTGATCTGGCACACCAACAGCCCCACCTTTGGAGGTGGAGACCAATGGAGGGCTACGACTTACGTGACCCACACTGGCCTAAGGGTCTAGTGAAGACCAAGGGGGGAACAGGAGGGGAGGGGGAGGAGGGTGGGGAGGGGGAGGATGGGGGGAGGAGTACGGGGAGGGGCTACATCCCAGTCTTAATAATGAGAAAGCGGGACATCTCTCCAGGGTCTAAGGCAGAGGGCGTCGGTAGGGGGGTAGAAAAATGACATTAACTACAATAAAATGCACAACGTACAATATCAAAGGCCTAAACATGGCCAACAAAAGACGAAGTATCTTTAACGAGCTTAGGTTACTTGGATCAGAGGTGGTATTCCTTCAGGAAACACATATATCACATCAGTCAAGACTAAGACTATTTTCAGGGGAATACCCGACCTGGTACCAAGGAGACACTATCTCAAATAGAACACGGGGGGTTGCCATTGGATTTGCAAAAAGAACTAGGTTTGTGCTGGAGGATAGATTAGTAGATGTAGAAGGTAGATACTTATTCCTTAGAGGCAGATTGAATGAAAGAGACTACACACTAGCTAATATCTATGCACCAAATAAAAGCCCGATGAAATACATGGCAAAAATTTTGGAGAAATTAATGAAGTTTAGGAAAGGGCATTTGATACTAATGGGGGACCTTAACTTTTGTATGGACCCGGGACTGGACAGTACGGCCCGAGCACAGGGGAAGAATAGTGTACAATTAAGAAAGATTAAGCAAAAGCTCGCCAGCCTCCAGCTGGTGGACATATGGAGAGTTCAACATCCACGAAAAAGGGACTATACGTTTTATTCCCCTGTGCACGGGTCATACTCCCGGATCGACTACGGATTGGTGGATCATAGGGAAATTGACAAGGTGGCAGACTCCAGGATAGGAAATATAACTTACTCAGACCACGCTCCAATGACCATGGAAATAATAATAGGTGAAGAACTGGGCTACTCAGGGCAGTGGCGCCTAAACGAAAAGCTGATAAGGGGGGAGGAAGGGCTCAATAGAATTAGCAAGGAACTGGAGGATTATTTTACTGTAAATGACACTGGAGATGTACCAGGGTCTACCCTGTGAGAGGCCCATAAAGCTTACATAAGAGGAGTTCTAATTGAGATGGGGGTAAGGAAGAAAAAAGAGACGTGAGAAAATTCAAAAATTAACGGAGGAGCTAGCCAGATTAGAACAGAAACACAAGAAACAATCATGTCAACTTCCTCAAGAGACATATAAACATATGGTAATCAAAAGGGCAGAGTTGAAAACATCAATGGAGCAAGAAGTTAGAGTAACACATAGTAAGATAATAGGGTATAGATATCGATGGGGTAATAAACCAAGCAAACATCTAGCGAAAATGGTACAAAAGCATAAAGCTGGCAACTTTATAGAAAAAATCCAGACCAAAGAGGGCCATATAGAGTATTCTTCTAGAAAAGTAGCGGAGGTTTTCAAGAATTATTATCAGGAGTTATACTCTCTAAACAGGGCACCCAGTTAAATAATAAGAGAGAGAGAAATAACAAGTATCTAAAGAGGGCGATGCTTCCTAAGATTACAGATGTGGAAAGAGACCTTATGGAAACACCAATCTCTGAAGAATCAGTTAGAAAAGCAATAGCAGGTATGGCCCCTGGGAAAAGCCCAGGCCCAGACGGATTTACACTAACTTACTATAAAACATTTAAAGAAGTATTGGTCCCTAGGTTGTGTCATTATTTTAATGGGGTGGGAGATGGATACGAGATGAGTAGGGAGGCTTTAAAGGCTTCCATTACGATTATATTGAAAGAGGGCAAAGAGAAAACATTATGCTCAAGTTACCGTCCCATCTCCCTCCTCAATATTAACACAAAACTTTATGCAAAGGTATTGGCAGAGAGGTTAAAGGGGTCAATGAACGCCCTGGTTAACCCAGACCAGGTGGGTTTTGTCCCTAAAAGAGAGGGGAGGGACAATGGGGTCAGGACATTGCTCCTGTTGCAAAAAATGAGTGAGAGTGGACCCCCAGGGCTACTACTGTCGATCGATGCCGAAAAGGCTTTCGACAGAGTAGACTGGGGTTCATATTCCAGACATTGGAGACTATGGGACTCGGACCCAAACAGATCCAGAGGATTAAAACTCTGTACCATCACCCTACGGCGATGGTGGGAGTGAATGGAGTAATGTCTCAGCCATTTGAGATGAAAAATGGTACGAGACAGGGGTGCCCCCTGTCCCCGTTGCTCTTTGTCCTTACCATGGAACCTCTCCTGGCAACAATACGTGCAGACCCAGATATAAGAGGTATTAAGGTTGGTGAAGACGAACATAAAGTCGCAGCTTATGCTGACGATGTGCTGTTTTATTTATCGGACCCGGGGACCACAATGCCCAAGTTAGTAAAAGCCCTGAGGGAGTACGGGGAGGTGTCCAACTTCCAAATAAATTTGGTAAAATCAGAAATATTAAACATAAATTTAAATAAAATAGAAACGGAGACATTGAAAAAAGAATATAGCTTTAGATGGACTAAAGAACTAAGGTACCTAGGAATCAAACTGGCCAACTCAATCGAGAAGATATTTACAATAAACTACCTACCCCTGTTAGATGTAGTTAGATCTGACTGCAAAAACTTTGCCCGTAAGGCCCTCTCATGGATAGGCCGCATTAATGTCATCAAAATGGTCCTACTCCCTAAAATTACATACCAATTCCAGATGATACCGCTACCACTGCCTCTATATTATTTAAGAAAGTTAAAAAAAATAATAATGAGTTTCATATGGAAAAACAAAAAACCAAGAGTCTCCTTCAGGATCTTAAAACAAAAGAAAACAAATGGCGGTCTGGCTGTGCCGGATATCCAGAATTATTATAAGGCCGTAGTTCTGTCAAGAACGGTTGAATGGGCAAAGAGAGCAAATGAAAAAAGATGGGTAAAAATAGAGGAAAACCTCAGTAAAGCACCATTGGGAAGTATGATTTGGAATCCTCCACACTCTAGAATCTTAGATAAAAACACACATGTAATAACACGCAATGTATTTAAAATTTGGGATGGGGTATACAAGAAAATTAATGGGAAATATAATTCACCTTTATTGGCACTAAAGGATAATAATTTTTTTGCACCTGGATTAGAAAGTATAGGAGGAAAAGAAGCACTATGGGGAAAGACACAATTAAGACAAATTATTAAGGAAGGCAAAATTATGACACTTCAAGAACTTAGACTTGGGAGGGAGACACGGGGGATAGATGAGTGGCGGTACCTCCAGCTGAGTCACTTTGTGAGTAAATTACCACACCCGATTAGGACAGGGGACAAATTGACGGACTTCGAGAGTGTTTATGTGATACGGAAGACCCGAGAAATATAGTTTCAAAAATTTATAAAATCTTGATGACAACGGAACAGCTGGAGATAACCCCATTTGTAGGTAAATGGGAGAGTGAATTGGGCACAAAGAAAGATGAAAACACAATTAGGAGAATCTTGAAAATGATTTGCAACTCAGCAATAGATGTACGAACGGCAGAAATGAATTATAAATGTATAAGTAGAAGTTATCTAACCCCAGAGATAACAAGTAAATATCAAAATGGGTCGGCATATTGTTGGCGGGGCTGCCAGGAGGTAGGAGCAATGGGGCACCTATGGTGGAAATGCCCCAAAATAAAAAGCTTCTGGAGGAAGATACTCGCTCTAATTAAGAAAATAACGGGAATAGAAGTGGTAGAAGACCCCTGGGAGGTTTTGTTTCATGGGGGAGAAGGAGACATAAATAAATATAAGCGATCACTGGTTCCTCACCTCCTGAACGCCGCAAAGAGAATAATACCAAAGAGTTGGCAGAGGAGGGAGAGCCCTGAGACATGGGAGTGGATAGACGCAGTAGAGGAAACATATAATATGGAGATTAGGGCAAGCTTGATAGAGGAAACAAGAAACGTGAACTTAGTGGCGTGGGAACACTGGAAAAAATTTAAAAAAACGTGGTGCTACGCTACAGAACTGAAAGCCTCGGACTAGAGAAGGAGAGTTGGGAAAATTAGACCTTGGAGAGATGGGGAAAGGGAGGGTGGTGGGTAGGGAGGGGGAGGGGGGTGGCTAGGGAATATAGAGAAGAATGTAATACTGTCAAATGACCCCGCGTAACCCCTTGTGGGGATGTGTCATTTCATTAGATATGCTACATTCTTGGTTTTAATTATTTTTGATATGGCAAAATGTCACGATGATGAGACAAAGGAGAGAGGGATTGAAGAGAAATGAACTGCAAAGTTGATTTAAGCCTCTAAAAATGGTCGTCTGAAGTGACAAAAAAAAAAAAAAAAAAGAAAGTTCACATTGGCTTCCAGCAGAGTGATCCTGATGTGTATGTGTGATGATGATGGATTAAAATAAATGGGGTGTTGGTACTGTCGGATATAAAATAAAGGGAGTCCTCCTTCAAAAGGGCTTTTTGTAACGAAGGTATAATATAGGGTGACCTTGTTCTGGTCCCAAAGACTGCACTCGATGGATGACAAACTCTAGGGTGAATAATTGGGGTGTGCCCAGTTCACAAGTTCATGACACTCAAGGTGTCTGATCAAAAGGTTTATTCATTCAAAGCATCAGGTGAAGCCAACATGTTTCGATGGAAATTCCTCCCCTTTTTCCTTTTTTCAGAGTGTTCCTCACAGGGTCTTGAAGACTTCAAACGGTGGTGTCATAACGCTAGGGGCAGCACCAAACTGGTTGGCATATATCAGGCTGCTCTGGCTTCACACAGCCCTGCGCCCTAGCTATAAGGAGGGATCTGGAAGAAAGAAGCTGTCACTCAATATCATGACCAAAGGTGAGTTTCTGCACTCTTAACCAATTGCTGACCAATGTGTGTATATAAAAATTCTGTCAGCAAATGGTTGTCGTTTTTTTCAGCCAGTGATCAGCGGTTTGATTAAAATTTACGGCCACCTAATCATTTTTACAGCCCTGTGAAGGGCCTCCTTCCCTCCTGCCACCACCAGCGGTGGTTCCTGCATTCTCCTGCACATCTGAGGAGCCTGAGACCGCGGTAAGCAGCCGGGACCGACTTTACACCGAGGAAATGGAGGAATATCCGTTACCTTATCTCCTCTGTGACAAATGAACCCAGGAGGTCAGAGTTGTCTTTCCTTGGTTTCGCATGTATATGTAAAGTAATTGCACCACACACGTGAGGTATCGCTGCAAACATCGAAGTGAGAGCAATCATTCATGATTCATTCTAAACTGATAACCCAATAAAGGCTTTTAAATCCTCACCTATAATTTCAGGTACTGTTGTTTGTCGCCATTTCACGGGCATGCACAATTTATCCTGACATGTTTGGTATCCATTTACTCAACGCAACATCATCTTTTATTTTTTACAAACAAATTGGATATTATTTTGTGTTTGTGTGCACTAAAATTGATTTTAGTGCATTACTTCCTAAAAATTCATGTGTGATAAATGGCTGAGCAAATGTCTTGTGACATAAAATATTGCAACAGCCATCATTTCACTCTCCAGGGGCATCTGCTGGGGGTTCTAAGCAACTTTCTAATAAATTTTGATTTCAACATGAGTGTGAAAAGTTACAAAAAAAATGCCCTGGAGAGCATGTGCTTAGTATTGCTTTACCCAAACAGCAGCAAGGGGGAGGGAGATGTCCGTATAGGAATCAATGTCTGCTTTAACACACATTGATTGATAGGATTATTTACTGTAAAATTCTCACTTTTGGACCTGAAGACGAAATGACGAAACGCGTTAGTCGTGACCACAAGACTTTCCACTTTTTTCATGGTTGTGGGAAACTGTGATTGGAGGAGGATCCCGTGCGTGGGGAGACTACATGCACAATAAAGAGATTGGAGATGCAAGGTGCATTGTATTTGGAGTTTTGGTGAGTTCATTACCTTAGGGGAGTGGATCTCACGAGGTGTGGTGACGGAATTGAAGGATTCTATCTTTCTCAATCAACCGTATGGGGATTTATATTGTATGATCTACCCCCGGGATAGGAACATTTACCAGGAGTGACACACCTTGAACTGTTTTTTTAAGCATGCAGTGTGTATAACACTGGAGGAGAGCTGCCAACGCTGAAATGGTCAAATGTGCTTTTAGGCATAAAATATGGAATAAAATATAAAGACTATATATTCCCTAAGCAGTAATTTCCTGGAAGATCTGTATATATTTGGTATTAAAAAAAAAAACACTTCTCCAACTAGGAACTCTTGCCACGTATTCTGTGCTGCCGTTTATAATGCACATCCAAGCCGATCGCTCTCCCTTCGCTTCTTTTATACTACAATAATTCATTATTGATTGAAAAGGACAGCAACTGGGATTCGGCTGTATGGGCAGGCATCGGGGAATACACATTAAGCTGCCTGATGAGATTTCCTGCTAGTGTCTGTCAGAATCAGAACATAGAAGTGCCTACGCTGGCAAAATTGCAGCTCAGGGAAAACTCTGGGGTTTCAATTAATTCCTTGGTTTAGGAAATAGGAATCCAATGCTCTAATTACTTATGCAAAGTCTTGGATATTATATTTCCATATACATTGAGTACTTTATTTACAGTAAAAGTGTAACTCCAGCCATTTTTTCTCTTAAACAACTGGCATAGAGCTAGGAAGGGTTAGAACCTTTATCAAGTTTTTAACTACAATATTAATATTCCAATGGCACAACAGGAAGTATGGGGAATTTATTCATTGAGACAGCACAGTGGCTAAGGCTGGGTACACATTTCTTTTTCCCATCCCTGCAGGCTAAACGAAAAAAACAAAAAAAACATAAACAAAAAAAAAACAGGGATCGCCGTACTAACAAAAGCGATGTTAGCGTGGTGATCTCCCATGCTCTTCCTTTGTGTTTGGCATCTTCCACCACCCCCCCCTCCCCGCTAGATCTTAATGATCAGTACCACTAGCTGCCAGCACTGATTGGGTGCTGGATTTCCGGCATGCCCATTTGACAGAAGCCAGTCGTGAAACTGGCTTTTGTAGAACAGACAGCTGTACACATGGATTCCTGCTGAACTGGCTGTTTTCGGCTGATTTTTGGCCTGTGCGTACCCAGCTTAAAGTGATTGTAAACGATCACCTTGTAAAACAACCCATTTAGTTTAAAATAGAAATGAAAGGCAAAACATTTTTGTATGGATATAACAAAATAAAAATAAATAAAAACACCATAAATATCTTTTTTCCCTTTCCTATAAGTCAAGGGGTATCAAACTCAAATTCATCACGTGCCGCATCAGCAGTATGGTTGCCCTCAAAAGGGTTGGCTGTATCTGGGGTGCATTACGTACAGAGTTCAGGAGTGTGTTATGTTCACAGAGCAGAGTGCAGGGTTTAGGGAAGCACTACGTACAGCGTGCAGAGTTCAGGAGTATGCTACGTACAGGGTTCATGGGTGCTCTGTGTACAGAATGCAGAGTTTAGGGGTGCGCTATGCACAGTCTGAAACCCCAGCCTCCCCCAAAGCTTTTTACTCTTGCCTACCTGGCCCAGCTCTAGCACCTCCTTGTGTAGGTGGCTCTAGTACCTCCACTACTCGTGTATTCGACTCTAGTACCTCCATGCAAAACTTGGTGGGAGGGCCACATGACAAGGCCCGTGGCCTTATAAGTAGTCACATACCCTCTGTTCTAAGCTGCATAATAGCTGGGGGAGAAGAATCAGCAGTACACTGAGCTTCCCAGTGAATGGCTGTGCAGCGGGGGGGGGGGCAGGGGGTGTCAGGACTTGAGGACTTGTCTGATCATTGGAAGAGAGCACACAGCATAGCTAGAGAGCTGACCACGCTGTGCTCTTCTGCTTAGTGTGGTCAGTTTTTAATAGGAAAGCAAGTAGACTAGCAGGAACACCAGGGATTTCACATAAAGGAAGCAATACAAAGAAAACAGGATACTTTCTCATATAAGTACACAGTACAGCAGGCACATATCAGGAATATGAAGTGTTGGGGTAACAAACGCTTTAAGTAGTTAGAACCTGCACCTATCAGAGCTCTAGGGTCATCGGTTCGAATCCCTGCCAAAGTACTACCTGCACAGGTTTGCATTCACACCCTGTGCCTGCATGGGTTTCCTCTGGGTACTCTGGCTTCCTCCCACACACCAAAGACATGCTGGTAGGTTAGCTGGCTCCTGTCTAAATTGGTCCCAGTATGCAAATGAATGAATGTGAATTAGGGACCTTAAGATTGTAAGCTCCTTGAGGGCAGGTACTTAAGTTAATGTATAATGAGCATGTAAAGTGCTGTGCAAATTGACAGCGCTATACAAGTACCTGTAATAAATAAATACACAAATGAGGATACAGGAAGCAATACCACCTAATAGGTTTTAAGTCTAACTCACTTCTATCCAAAACAAAGAAAAGCAAAATGAAAGGCAGATATAAAAGGTCCAAATAAATCCAGTTATGCATTTGTTTAAAAATCAACAGACTAAATGATGCAGAAGAAGGGAGGTCTTCAGGTACAGCTTTCTCTCCAGCAAGCAGCACAGTAGAGACATCACCAAACTTCTCTCCAAATCTCTTAAGATTAGCAGTCAGAGGCAGCAGTGTCATAGATGATCTCATACTGCAGATATACAGCTATCAGGCTCAAGGTACAGGAGTGTCTAAATCCAGAAATCCAAACGAAGCGAAGAATACTCCACCGCTCAGGTAGGTCTAGGCTGATAGACAAATGAGCAAATTCAGATCCTCCAAAGGAAAAGAGCCCCAGGTGCTGGATAATGCTGAGACGAGCAAAAGTGGACGAAGTAATCTGGATGGCCGCACACCAGAGAAGATAACAAGTGCCTTTATTGATAAAAACTGGAACATGGAACGCACAAGACACTACAGCAGGAACGTGCAGGAATCAGCTGACGCGTTTCACACTTATGACAAGTGCTTACTTAAGCACTTGTCATAAGTGTGAAACGCGTCAACTGATTCCTGTACGTTCCTGCTGTAGTGTCTTGTGCGTTCCATGTTCCAGTTTTTATCAATAAAGGCACTTGTTATCTTCTCTGGTGTGCGGCCATCCAGATTACTTTGTCCACTTTTACAGGAGTGCCTAGGCACAGGAAGTGCACAGCTTTTTGTCTCTTTTTTTTTTTTTTTCAAGGGGAATTCAAAGCAAAAGGTATTGCTTAGACACAATTAATGTTTTTAATGACATAGCAAATCTTCAGTTTTTGAGATTATGGTCCCTTTTACAGGGTGCCATGTAAAAGCAAGTTCACCACATTCTGCTTCAAGGACATATTCAAGGTCCCAGCTGTCTATTTAAAAAAAATGGTTAGGATTAGAGAAATGCCAAAAGCAATAAAATATAGAAAGAATTAATAGCTCTCGGGTTAAGATTTTTTTTTTCTTTATTAACACAACAAACCAAAACAGACTTTCAAATAGAATAACCAATAATGTAAGATACAGTAAAGAAATAAAACATTTCTGACAGTATAATTTATCTATGCATTAGTAACTGTCTAATGTAAAATAAATGGGCTACATTTTTGAAAGTAGCAATTCACTGCAAAACAAACTACAAATAGTTAAAGCAAGTCTCTTTGACAAATTATGCAAATATCCTCCCAAAGGAGAAAATGGGTAAATGATAGTTTTACATGGCAAACATTAAGTAAAAAATGTGGCCACTAAAAAATTCTGAGAACCAGAACACCTGGCTACGGGCCAGTGTTAATTTTGGCAGCAAATTTCAATTTAGTTTTAGTCTTAGGACTAAAATTGCATTTTAGTTTTAGTCCCATTTTAGTCTTCTGCAATTGTTTTAGTTTTAGTCGTATTTAGTCAACTAAATCTCCAGTACATTTTAGTCGACTAAAACTCATTTTAGTTGTCGAAAATCTAATGGGTGTAATTAATTGTAATGCATTAGTTAACATTCCTCTACAATATCCAAACTTATTATATACTGCTGGAGTGAAAAATCTAATATGCTATTTATTATGCTATTGAGGTATGAACATGCACTACAGACCAGTGTTAATTTTGAAGTCAAATTTCAATTTAGTTTTAGTCTTTTGACTAAAATGCCATTTTAGTTTTAGCCCCATTTTAGTCATCTCAAGTGGTTTTAGTCGTATTTTAGTCAACTAAAATAATATTCATTTAGTCGACGAGTTTTAGTTGACGAAATGAACACTGCTACGGGCAGCACAATTTTCAGCTGTGGGCTGTTACCTGCATTCACACCGAGCAGAATATATTGCTGGTGATTACATTTTTTTCCCCCAGGGCTCTCTAAAAAGCAATCCACATTTAGATCTCTCTTCAGAGAGCGTTTGTCAGGTGGTGAGGAGGCACTGTATCCTATCCTCACACGGCCTGCTTTAACCCCCCCTTCATGGAGTGTATGCAGAGTGGCACCAGAGACTTGATTGAGTTGCATTTGGCAGGCGGTAGCACATGCTGCATCCGAGTGGGGGGATAATCCCTGGCAAAGCCGCAAAGCATGGCAGCCATGGCATGTGTACACCCCCCTGGCCACTGCCTATGCAGCTAAAGGGGGTAGCAGTTAGGGGGTGGTAAAAGTGTGACCTAACCACAGGGTTTAAATCCCCCCTCCCAACCCCTAGTGTGAAGGAGCCTTACACACGTTTTTCAAGAGTATTACAGACATTTTAAAGGTGCTTTTGCATAAGTTTAAAACTTTAGGAGTTTGTTTGCTGGGCAAGGGGAGGAGAGCAGTTCTAGAGGAGGAGAGGAATTCTTTGGGCATAAAACGTGTGCAAAAATACACATATCATTCGTATACTCAAAAAAACAAAAAAAAAAACAAAAAAAAAAGCTCCCCCTGTAGCTTTTGGTGGGTGCTACCACCCACCAAACGCAACCTATTTAAGTAAATGGGGCCACTCTGCAAGCGCCCCGCAACTGCATGCTTCTGTGGGGTCCAAGGGGTTACAGCAGGGGTGAGAAAGCAACACAATGCTGACTGCTTTAACCCCTTGCTTGCTGTACTGCACAAGATTGCAGGTCACTTGCAGAATGACCTCATTCACTTGAATGCGTCATGCTTGGCAGATGCTACACCCACCAACCATGACAGGGCGTATAACTACAGGCTGAGGCAGCTGCGACATGTGTACACCCCTGGCCACAACAAAGGGGTGCGGTTGGGGCTGGGGTGATAAAAACATGTCTTAACCACTTGGCGACCACCCGCCATCGTTATACGTTGGCACTTTGAAGAGGAATGTTATGGCAGCAGCTAGCTACCATAACCCCGGTATCCTCCTCTTCAGCGGGCGGGCCGCTTTCAGATAAAAGTGGTCTCTGCGGCGGATTCCCCCACGCGATCACATTTATCAGTGGCGGGAGAGGTCCCCCCGCTGCGCTCCGGTGCCGATCGTATCCTTCTCCCTGTGTGGTATGGAACTGAGTGGAACTGAGGGGAAGATGGCCCCCACCCGGTTCCATACCATTGCAGGGCAGAAGCGACGTCAAAAACGTCACTTCCGCCCATAGCTCTTAAAGGGCCATTTTCTTTTTTTTTTTTTTTTCAAATTGCATTTTTCTTTTTTTTTTTTGTATTGCATTTTAGTGTAAATATGAGATCTGAGGTCTTTGTGACCCCAGATCTCATATTTAAGAGGTCCTGTCATGCTTTTTTTCTATTACAAGGGATGTTTACATTCCTTGTAATAGGAATAAAAGTGACACAATTTTTTTTTTTTTAAAGAACAATTTAAAAATAAAGAATAAAAAGTAAATAATTAAGAAAAAATAAATACATTTTTTAACCCGCCCCGCCGAGCTCGCGTGCAGAAGCGAACGCACGCGTGAGTAGCGCCCACATATGTAAACGGTGTTCAAATCACACATGTGAGGTATCACCACGATCGTTAGAGCGAGAGATCGTTAGAGCGAGAGCAATAATTCTAGCCCTCCTCTGTAACGCAAAAGATGCAATATATGGAATTTTTTAATTGCACATAACATCCATTATGGGCCAAAAATGTAACTTATGTTTAGGACTGCCTTGTCACACACACAGCACATCACTGGGACTCACCTGTGATAGTTTTTAAAATAGTTGACACTTTGCTTCCTTATGGATTCCTGTAAGACTTCCGACTTGCTGCCACAAAACTCTTCTCCCACCTGCATTAGTCTTTGAAAAAAAAAAGAAAGTCTCATATTAAGTCCTGTAAATTCCTATATAAATGACTTTTTTTAAGGGACAATCCACACCAAAATCTATTCTCAAGCAATTACTATAGTCCATCTGCAACCAGTCCCTGGATCTATTAAAGCCTCTTTACACTCCTATGTGATAAAGTGGAACTCTGGGCTGTCCATAAAAATAAATAGTGAGTCTCGCCCATACACAGAATTTACTGCTTGTTTAATTTAGGGTAGGGGTGTCCAACCTGTGGCCCAATAAAAAATCGTAAACTTACTAAACCCCTTGGCAACGAAGTAACACAAATATGCGGCCCCACTGCACTGGGCTTTTTCCCATGGGGCCACCTATTTGAGTATATCCCCTTGTGCAGAGTGTATGCCGCATGGCGCGCTCCCAGCACAGAGAGCGGGGTCTCACCAAAAGCCTCGTTCTGATGATAATGATTGTGAACGTCCGATTCTGGGTCACCTAATAGCTGTGATAGCCTAGTTATCAGTCACTGTGAAGCCTGCCCCCGTGTTTTCTGTCTCTGTGAATGGACTACTAGAGAGATACATTGCATATTTCTCTGTCCTTGCAGAGAGAGAAAAAAAAAAGTGTGTAGAAAAAAATAAAATAAACATAGATCAAGAGTTGATCTAGGTCAGTGCCAGTGTTTGGGTTAAAAGTCAGGGTCAAATGTCAAGGTCAGTATTTTTTGGCAGGAATTTTTTTTTTTTTAAATTTGTATCAGTGTCAGTGTGTTTTAGGTAGGATAAAAAAAAACTAAATGCACACTATTTTCTGGGCTGTACTACAGGTACAAACAACAACTAACATACACATACGTGGTATCGCTGCGGTTCTCAGGAGAATTTATTTTAGGTTGTTCTTTAGTGGTAGGTTATGGTAGTAGCAAGGAATATACAGCAACATTTAAAAAATATATTTATTTTTTACTATTTTGGGCCAGTATTTCTTTAATAAAAAAATTAAATAAAAAAATTAGGAGACATCCATTACCATTTTTACCCCTATGCATGAAGGGGTTAAAATAGTTGACCTTTTTGGATTTTTTTTGCAAAAAATGCATTACGCTTAGCGAACACTTGTGGCCAAAGAAAAATGCATCAATATCTCTGTACTGGACTTTTATCTTTTCTGAAATCTTATTTTCCCAAAGAAAAGTGTCCTACTCTTCACAATCACGTCTTATTCAGGTCTTGTTTTAGCAGCACCTATATTTGTGAGCAACTATTTTCAAGGATGAAGCACATGAAGGGCAAATTTAGAACCAAAATGTCTGATGAGCACCTCGAGAATCATTGAGAATTGCTACTTCATCCATCAAACCACATATTGATGCGTTAGTTTATCAAAAAAATCAATCAAAAATCAAATAAAAAAAAGTGTCAAATATCGCATTAGTTGTATGTTGCTCTCTTTTACTTTTATAATAAAAAAAGTTACAATTACAAAAAAAATGTAGTTTTAGTACTCAGAAAGGGAAATTATCTATATCATGGATTGTTAACTTTTGATCTGCCTGACTTTTTGTGCTCATCAGCTATCATTATTAATGTATTTTATGTGCGGTCCAAGACTATTCCTCTTCTTCCAATGTGGCCAAGGAAGGTAAAAAAAATGGACAACCATGCTTTAGGGGTTCACTCCTGTATAGTGTTTTTCTTACCTTACTCCATGGTTCATGGCTCATTTCCTGCCAGACAACCAATCCCTAGAAGCCACCTTTTTCCCAGTTGGCAGCCCCCTTTCTCATTTCATCACGTACAGCACAGAACCAATGATGGTCCACATACTATGTGATGACGTTCAGGGCCTGCCCACATTCTGGGATGGATAAGGAAAAGACCGGAGGTGAGAGGTACCCAGAGGAACCTATGTGTAAGGTAGGTATTACTCTCTAATACATGCCCTCTAGCCTAAACAACCAGGAAATCCTCTATATGGTGAGGTCAGCCCCTTAAAGGAAACACATAGGCTTCCATAGCTGATCTCCTACTGAATACTCTGAATACTTGACCAAGAACATTCATGGACAAAGTGCAATCAGAATTCTTGATTGATATGAAGGGATAACAAATGAGCAAAAAACTCAAAGCAATAAATATGTTTAAAGGATGCTGCGAGAAAAATAATGTAAATACATTTATCTAAACCCTTACAAAAACTAAAATATGAAAACCAACGTTCCCATGCACAACCAGGAGTGGCCGGGCTATAAGGGAAGCCGCCTCCCTAGTTTGCCTGCAAGGTTTTTTTTCCCCCAAGCCACATGATTAGAGCCAGAGGCTCTAATTGGCTGGATAAAGGTTGGGCTTGGGGTGCAGAGCATTGTGCCCCTAACTCACCCACTTGTGGCACTAGCGAATCAATATTCACTATTGTCTTCCAGCCATGGAGGGCTGAGTGCAGGGGGGGGGCATGGAGGGCTGAGTGCAGAGGGGGACCATGGAGGGCTAAGTGCGAGGGGGGGACCGTGGAGGGCTAAGTTTGGGGGGGGACCGTGGAGGGCTGAGTGTGGGGGGACCGTGGAGGGCTAAGTTTGGGGGGGACCGTGGAGGGCTAAGTGCGGTGGGGACCGTGGAGGGCTAAGTGCGGGGGGGGGGGGGCCGTGGAGGGCTAAGTGCGGGGGGGACCGTGGAGGACTAATGCCCCGTACACACGGTCGGATTTTCCGATGGAAAATGTGTGATAGGACCTTGTTGTTGGAAATTCCGACCGTGTGTAGGCTCCATCACACATTTTCCATCGGGTTTTCCGACACACAAAGTTTGAGAGCAGGATATAAAATTTTCAGACAACAAAATCCGTTGTCGGAAATTCCGATCGTGTGTACAGAAATCCGACGGACAAAGTGCCACGCATGCTCAGAATAAATAAAGAGATGAAAGCTATTGGCCACTGCCCCGTTTATAGTCCTGACGTACCTGTTTTACGTCACCGCGTTTAGAACGATCGGATTTTCCGACAACTTTGTGTGACCGTGTGTATGCAAGACAAGTTTGAGCCAACATCCGTCTGAAAAAATCCTAGGATTTTGTTGTCGGAATGTCCGAACAAAGTCCGACCGTGTGTACGGGGCATAAGTGTGGGGGGGGGGGGGGGGACCGTGGAGGACTGAGTGCGGGGGGGGGGGGGGCGATGGAAGACCTGGGGGGGTTGTTTGCCACCACTGCTACCAACGCACTGGTGATGGTAATGATGCTAATCTAGATTACTCTTTTTTGCAACCAGCTGCCACATCCAGTTGCCCCTGACTTTGTTCTAACGTTCGGGAACGAATCAGAGTTAAACTTGATCATGTGATCACAGCTATAACATAATGATCACATGATCACCTGCAGACTGGAAGTTCATTCACAAAAAATAAGGCTTCAGTCTGCTGATGCCATTGCACCTTGAAGATGGCAGTGTATCTGTTTAATGCTGTAAATGCAAGATAGGATTACAGCATTAAAAAAATTTTAATATTTGATTATATGTTGTTTAACATTTTGTCTATTTGTTATCCTATAATGTAAAAAAAAAATAAGTAAGGAATTCGTTAAAACAGTGTACCTAAATAAAAATACCCAATAATCCTTGAAATAAAAGTGTAAAATGATTTTGGTAGGCAAATTAGGCACAGAGTTATAACCAAGCTAACCAAAACATACTGGTTCTGCTAAAATTGGCCTGGACAATTTGTCACTTCTGCACAAAAGGGTTAAAAACATGCAGGCTGCATGAAATGTAGGCCTTTTGTGATCTAAAATATATATATCAATAACACATGTATAATTCATGTGGCAAATCCAGTAGGTGAATATTTCATTTTTGTATTTTTTATTTTTTTTGCAAAGAGGCAGAAAATGGATTCTGTCAATTCCTTAATTCCTTTCCTTTTATATGGGCTCTTCTGTAGGATATGCAATCAAAAATCACAAAAAAGCATGATTCAAATCAACATAAAAGAATACTTTCCATATGAATTACTATGTAAAGTTGCACGGTGACTTACTTGCAGGCACCACTCTCACCTCTTATGTTTTTATCAAGTGCCCCGAGACACCAGAAAGCCGGGACACTTCAATATGCCAATACCAACTTTACTTTTGAAAGCACTCAATACCTGACTGTTGGCTACTTTATGAGTCCACAATATGTAAGACAATGGAGTTTCAGGGCAAAAAATAAATAAAAAACTGGGAGGTGGTGCAGGTAATGGGGAACTAAAGTAGTTAGTTACTTTTGGTTCCAGGTAAAGATGTACAAATATTTATTTGGAAAGGGTTAGAGGCACAAGATAACAATACTTGTTATCTTGTGCCTGAGGTGATCTAGCAAACTCTACACTATATTTTTGCTGGACAAGAAGGCCTGGCTTGCAGTCTCCGCTCTAATTCATTCTAAAGGTGTTCTATCTGGTTGAGGTCAGGACTCTACAGGCCCGTCAAGTTCCTCAACCCCAAACTTGCTCATCCACTCATCCATGTCTTTTCTGGACCTTGCTTTGTGCACTGGTGTGCAGTCGTGTTGGAACCGCAAGGGGCCATCCCCAAACTGTTCCCACAAAGTTGGGAGCATGCAATTGTCAAATCATGCCTTGGTATGCCGACACCTTAAGAGTTCCCTTCACTGGAGCTAAGGGGCCAAGCCCAACCCCTGAAAAAACAACCCAACACCATAATCCCCCCTCCACCAAATGATTTGGACCAGTGCAAAAAGCAAGGTCCATAAAGACATGGATGAGAGAGTTTGGGGTGGATTAACTTGACTGACCTGCACAGAGTCCTGACCTCAACACCTTTGGGACAAATTAGAGCAGAGACTGCGAGCCAGGCCTTCTCGTCCACATCAATGCCTGACCTTACAAATGGGCTTCTGGAAGAATGGTCAAACATTCCCATATACACACTCTTAAACCTTGTGGACAGCCTTCCCAGAAGAGTTGAAGCTGTTATAGCTACAAAGGGCGGGCCAACTCAATATTTAACCCTACAGACTAAGATGCCATTAAAGTCTTGACAATATAGTGTATGAACCAAGCAGACTTAGAACAAGTACTTGTTATCTGGTGCCTGCGGTGACCTAGCTAGCAATATCTATCTTGTCACAGAATGGGATGTCTTAATGCTGTGCCCGTTGACATAGTGTGAGTGGACCCTCAAGGACTTGGTCACTCACCTGCTAATTATATCCAGGACCACAATGAAGTCATCATATTTGAAGTTGGACATATCCGTTCCAAGAAGGTATGTTTTTACTTTCAGCTGAACATCCTTGAAAGCAGAGTGTAAAACATGTGTTAATACAATGTAGCAGTCCAGACAACAGTCTGAGGCAATGTGCTTGGCATGACCAATATGTTTGTTTTCTCCATTGTAGGAACTACATTTCTTTGACATTCTGTCTCTTTCTATAGCACAAATATGGCCTTGCTGATGTCAACCTTAGACAATGCTATATGGCAAGTAGAAAAAAAAGAATCAAAGCCATATTACGCTATTCACCTCCCAGGCATTCACTGGAAAAAAAGAATACCGTAGTTTAAATCATAGCAGAAAAATTACATAATGTAGGAAAAAGACGTGTATGAAAATAACAAGGAGAGCTTCTGAACATGACGTACAAGCAGATTTGTAATGCTTTTTCTTCAATCTCTTTCAAAAGGACAAATAGATAAACGTAATATTTCATATTTGCTTTGTCACAGTGCAAACGTTGACCATTATGATGGAGAAATATCTAGGTGTGCTGAAAGAACATAGACTTAAAGGGTATCTAAACCCAAGAACAAAAATGTAATATCTTGCAGCTAACTGGTTCTTAGATGAAGTCAAACACTTTCTTTGCTTATTTTGACTATTTGGTGATCCTGTCAGTAACACATTTCCTGTCCTAGGGTGACAACACTTACTAGCCCTACATATTGGGACAAGAGAAAAAGGATAGGACTACAGCACTCTTCCTCTATCCTTCTTCATAACAGAGAGGTGTGGTTCTGTAAGCCTCAGAGAACACTGGAAATGGTAAAAGTCATTTTGTAAAGCGCTGCACAAACTGTTGGCACTATATAAATCCTGTGTATTAATATTAGTCTGTACAGGGAGAAAGCACAAGAAGTTGTCAGCTCACAACGGTCATTGTTTCCCATTTATCAAACTGATATAACAAAACACTTCCAAATGGTATATCAAGAGACCAAAATAGACCAAATAAGAGAAGCTCAATGTTCACTCATTGTACTGTTTTTAGTGAAGGTACAGCGTTGTCACCCTAAGACAGGAAGTGTCAAGACTACAGAACATCTACCCCCTCTCCATAACAAAGGGAAAGGGGTGTTCTGTAGTTCACAGAGAACTAGGAAAGGTACAATCTGATAATATTGCAGCAGTGGACCTGATGGCAGCCTTTCAATTCTGAGAAACAGATGCTTGATGGTGGAAATGCCAAAAGACACCAACAAATCTGGTGGAATGAGCTCAGATTGGGAAATAAGAAACTTTGGGTGAGATTTATTAAAACTGGAGAACTGAGAATCTGGTGCAGATGTGCATGATAACCATATCCAACTTGCTTGAACAGCCTGTTCAAGTAAGCTTTGTCAATATAACCTGGAAGCTGATTGGTTTCTATGCATAGCTGCACCAGATTTTGCACTTTCCAGTTTTAGTAAATCACTTTCACTGTCCGTAAGGATGTAAGCACTGGAGGTAAGTAGTCTATTGATCTGGCAATGGTGGGACAGGAGGCAAGATGTCTTCCAAAAGAACCTTTAGGGGGGATGAAAAGGTCTTATCAACAGAAGCAGCTAAGTAGACCCTGACTGTCCTGACGACATCTAAACAGTGCAGGGATATTTCTTTGGGTTTCGGAACAGGACAAAGGAAAAGCAAGACAACATCCTCATTGAGGTAAGAACAAAGAAACCATCTCGGGTAGAAATGAAGATCTTGGTCTCAAGACCACCTTGTCCCTGGTGCAGTACAAGAAACGGCTCCTCGCAAGAAAGGTGTGTTTTTGAGCTGGCAGATCTAATAGATGTATTGGCTACTAGGAAGGCAACCTTGAGGTCTCGCAAGGGGATATCTCTGATCAGCTCAAAGGAGAGGGATCTCTGGATATAGAGAGAACCAGGTTCAGACCCCAAAGTGACACAGGAGGTCAAATAGGGGGATAAATATGAGCAACTCCCTGTTCTAAATTCTTGATTAAGTATGGTGAAGCAAGTGGTTTCTGGAAAAGATAAGACAGATACCTGTCCCTTTAGAGCACTCAGAGCCAGACGATGGTCAAGACCAGACTGAAAAAAGGCCTCCCATGTACAATGATAGATGATGCGGGAGGAAGATTTTCTCGATCTGAGCGAGGCTGAGATGACAGAATTCAGGACCTGGGTTTTAATAGCCATGCCTTTAAATCCAACAACTGAGAAGCAGGGTGGAATAGGGGTCTTGCACCACTAAATCTGGCCTGTTTGAAAGAGGCCAAGGCTAGTCCACCAGAGTTCTGAGTATGTCTGTCTACCATGTCCTTCTGAGCCAATTGCACTGGCAATGAGAATAACCAAAACCCTTTCCATCTCTAACTGGGATGGCCGATGAGGTAGGATTGTTACTGTGAATATACACAGAGATAAGAGACATTCTAGAGAGTTGGCAAATTACATTTTCTAGAGTGTTCACCTAAAACAATTTGGCTGATGGCATATGTAACTATATGCATCCGTAATGGATTTGGAGTGTGCTTTTGTGGTGTGAACCAATCCTTACACATCCATCAACTGGATCTTTAAAAGAGGGAACATCCTCAATAGGAACTGTAAAAGTGTTTATTGAGGACTGAAATGGCAGGATCTACTACTGGAACAACCAATTTTATCCTTGCATTCCTATTCCATAAATACATTTCAGCAAAAAGCTTTAGAGGAGCAAATATCCTTTCAGGATTAGGCCAGTCCTCATTTATGAGCTTTCATTTTTTATATCGATAGAAAAAGTCTTTTTAATTTAGTCAGCCTCTTAGTGCCCATATGGCCTTGTTTGGGCTGCGGGGACTCAGGCGCTGCTAGGCTATTTTGCACCACATAAAATCGGTGTGTCAACAGTGAAGAGCAACTGGCAAAAAGCCAGTTTGTGCCTCATAAAATGCAGGGGTTGAAAAATCCTTTGCAGCTTCCACTACAACATCTGTGGCCGATTTGCTTTCCTATTTTTCCATCCTGGATTCATGAATAGAGTCAGGGAGGAGAGCGGCAATGTAGTTTTTTTTTGGGTGGTTGCCATCTTTTTGTATAGGTTATTTAATGGATTTGGAGTGGAGACACATTGGATGCCCCCAGCCGCCACTGTGCTCTTGCTGGGTGTCCAATGTATCCCTTGTGCCTTTAAGGAGGAGTGGGCTCCCTTTAGGCCCGGGGTCGGCAACCCGCCGATCGCGATCTACCCCTCGTTCATAGCCTGGTGACAAGTAGATTGCGTTTCTGCAGTCCTGACCGCGAACTTAACTATTTCTCCCCAGCGGTGTGGACAGAGTGAGCTGGGCGAAAAGTCCGGAGCAGGGATGGAGATAGCGCGGAAGAGCAGGGTAAGAAGTCCAGAGCAGGAGAGGATACAACGCGGCAGAGCAGAATGAGAAGCTCAAAAGCAGGGAAGTAGATAGCACTGTAGAGGAGGGTAAGAAATCCTGAACAGGGGAGGAGAGAGCTGGGTGGAACAGGGGTGGAGACTTGCTCTTGCACGGAGCTCCCGGTCTCACTGAAGCAGAGGGTGTGTGTTCACTGGAGGAGCTGCACTACAAACAGGTTTTTGTATGTGTGTTACACACACTGGTAAAGAAGAAGAGAGAAGGGGGGAAGGCAAGGGATGAGTCAGTTTTCTGAGATCTATAGTGAGGAATATGGGCTGGGGGGGATTGTCCTGAACAAAGGGGGTCAGTTTGGGGGGAATTAGGCAGTCTTAAGTCTGCAAAAAAATTTCTGAAAAACTGCGTTAAGATCCACTTAATCATATGAAAACCAGGTAGCAGAAATTTGCTAGTCACCAATGTAAACACAAAACCATATTTAAAAGTGCAGCGCTTCTCTTTAACAAAAGTTGTTTGTTAAAGAGAAGCGCTGCACTTTTATATATGCGTCCGAGTCTCACTTGCCTCTGAAGCTAAAATTTGGATTCAGATCACGCTTCAGAGGCTACTGACAGGCAATGAGGAAGGGATGCAACACCCCCTTACTGCCTGTTTTAACACAATTTTTGCCCAAAATCATGCCCCACTGCATGCGGTTGTGGGGTGTTTGCGGTGCTTCCCCAATCTACTTGAACACGTAGCATTCGGTGGGCTTGCTATCTGCGACTTGCTATGTGTTGGGTGAACTTTGTTGTGGGCATGAAGTGAAGCACCGCAGCCCCGACATGTAAGCATACCCATCTGCTGCCTTTTGCACCTTGGGGGAGGCAGTTGGCAGGCGGCAACAATGTGTCTCAACCACACATTTTTGCCACCCCAAAACTGCCAGTCCAAACAAAGCCTTTGGTGGAACTTTAAAAAGTAGTGTGTGTGCTCGTTAATACTAGCTGTTGGGGGGGGGGGGGGGGCAGTAATGGTTGAGCTGCAGTTTTTTACGACCTCCCCACCGCTCCCCCAGAATGCTTTGGTTTGTGGCAGGAATTCTAGTTCCATACCAATTATTTTGGTCTTGTTAGTAAATGTATTTTTCTAGAAAAAAATAAAAAGGCGCACCTTGGTGATCTTTGATCTCTTCAAAGTTGTTCAGGTAGATCTCCACCTCTCAAAGGTTGCCTACCCCTACGCTAAGCAAACCTGCCCTTTATCCACTGCTATATGTGCTCCAACTTGGAGACTCTCAAAAATATAGAGTTAGGACTGCAGTAAACCGAGGAACCTTGATGAGGCACTGCTGCTTTCACATGTATTTGCAAATGTGTACAACTAAAACCTGTTTTTAACATAAATTGTTAGACAGGGTAAATTTGTATTTTTTGGAGGTGAGCTGGCAAGTGTGCTGGGAATGTTTTGTCTGTGTCGTGCGTTGCCCTTCCATGTGCACCTTACTGCAAAGGCTAGTTAAAAATTGGGGTGTTTGCCATCTTTTTGTATAGTGTTTTTGTGCCTCTGGAAACTAAAGGTTCTAGAAGTCCTTAAAGTTTTCCAAATAAATTAGATGTGAAAAAAATCTGCTTTTGTTAGATAGGTTGCACTTTTTGCCTCTGAGAGGGATCTAGAATCAGAGGAGTGGAGTGGTGTCGTAAGAGACAATGCTCAGGGACATGGGGTAGAGTTATTACCCTGGTATGCATTTCCTGCAAGCCAAAGGCAGAGTGTGTTATTCAGCCCTTTTGTCCCCGCTCCCTTGTGCCTGTGATAGTGATCCACTATTGTTACGTGAGGGGAACCCCGGTGGGTTACTTAAATAATGGGAGGTGGAGGAATGGGGTTTTGCTCATCCAAAACACAGGGGCCGCTATAACCCAGGCACTGGCCATGCTCCTTGGCTGCGTCTCTGTAGCAGAAAGCATGGAAAACGTGGTGTGCCCATTTTGGCAGGCAGAAGTGCATCAGCCAGGAGGTGTGTTGCAACTACTTCACCATCTTGAGAATGAGTGCAGATGGGGAAAGACCATTAAATTTAAACTGTAAATACCCAACTCACCAAGCCACTTAGACAAGTACAATGGGGAGTAATGCCATAAGGTGAATAGCTCCCCTTACCTGCATCTATGCATTCGCTTGTGTGCCAAGCACTGCGGGTTGTGTATAGTCAAGAATGGTCCAAATAACAGGGTAACTCTATCTTAGCTTTGCTCATCATAGTGGACATACTCCTGAAGGGGTATGGGAATCAGAGATGGACTATGGCCCTGGACATGTAAAGCACCCTGCAGCTAACTACACAACAATGTGCCAAGAGTCTGAAGAATAAATGGTTTAAAAATGGTTTCTCCAAAGGATGGAGAGGTCAATCACCTAAGGACAGTGTCCAATTGCCTGATAGTAATCTGCATATAACCCATGGTCTGGGACTACAGCCCTGTGTCCTGTACTGTACGATTAAGATACTTTTTTGTTTTTCATTTTTAAAGTAAGGAAAGATTAGCAACCCTGTCAGGTATTTTTGCTGTCCATTTCCCCCTTGGGGAGATACACCCTATATACTCTAGTGACCACTGGCACTGGGACTAGAAGATCAAAATTTTGAGCGGTCAGTGGAAGAAGAAAAGAAAGGAAGTCTTTGGTTGGGGGCGTGTGTTTTGGTGGCGGTAGAGGATTTCCCTCACTTTGGGGTGGTTTCATCTCGATTTAACCTTTCCCTACACAGACCTGATAGGCAGCTCAATGGCCAATGGAGTTTTATACGGCAGGCCGACAATGCTACTGCAAAGTGTTAGTTTAGTGTTATAAGCTTGCAACGTGAAGTGCTTTTACCGGCAGGATATCCAGGTAAGAAACTTTGTAGAGTTTAACAAAAAATGATCTTTTGTAAAAAAAACTGTACACAGTGAGTCACAATGCCAAGAACATTGAAAATAGATTTTGGGTTTACCAACACATTAAAGTGAATCTGAAGCTATTAGCTGCGTAGGCAAAGCACAAATGCAATTCAAGTTTTATTACAAACTTTGTTATATTGACATATTCTGTTATCGTATCTGGGTATTACACACAATATGGCCAAAAGTTTGTGAATACTTGACACCCTAACGGGTGATGCCCCCCCCTTTTGCCGCTATAACAGCCTCCACTCTTCTCAGAAGGCTTTCCACAAGATTTCGGAGTGTGTCTATGGGAATTTGTGCCCATTTTGCCAAAAGAGTATTTTTGAGGTCTAGTACTGATGTTAGATTAGAAAACTTTGCTTACAATAGATGTTCTAACTCATCCCAAAGGTGTTTAGTAGGGTTGAGTTCAGGATTCTGTCCAGGCCACTAACGTTCCTCCACACCAAACTGGTCAAATCGTGTATTTACGGAGATTTGTGTGCATGAATACAGTCATTTTGGAACAGAAAAGGGCCTTCCCCAAATGGTTAACACAGGGTTGGAAGAACAGAGTTGTCTAAAAAAATCTTTGGATGTTTATCAAAACCGCACCCATCACTGAAAACACCTGAACTAAATAGTCCACAAACTTTAGACCATAAAGTGTACCTTCAGGTAAACCTGTCATATATGTAGCCAACACTAGCGCTTTTTTATAAGCTCTAAAAAAGCTAGGAAAAAAAACTGATGGATGAAAAATGCGGATAATGGCATTTTTGTGCCAGCTTCCAGTAGCATTTTAGTAGCTTTTAAGCTTTTAGGAGCATTAGCATTTTTGCAGTACAAAGCATTTTAGGAGCGTTTACAAGTGTTTAGGAACATTCAGCATTTTTTTCTGCTGGACAAACGCTCCGAAAAACTCTACAAAAAACATTTTTTTTCTGCTCCTAGACGCTGAAGCTTAAAAAAATGCTAATAACCTAAAAAGTAGCGTGCATGGACACATATCATAACACTATTTAGCTTCTAGGAGCAGAAAAAAATGATAACAACAGCTTCTAGGAGGTTAAAAAACGCTAGTGTGCACGGAGCCTTAAACTGATTATTTGAGGAAGAAATACATGAAGATAGGTTCATTGTGGAAATCAGAGTGTCCAGCAATATAAGCAGCTAAAATTTTATGCAAATTTCAGCTTTTCTTACGAAAGCGGAGCTTGGCACTGCCCTCTTGTTTTCTTTTTATGCCCACTCTTTGATGGGAGATCTAGAGCTGAAAGTGACATTGCATAAAAATCTTGATTTTTCCAGGAAATGTCCAACTTGGCCTTGCCCATCCTACTCCCAAAGCTTGCCTACTGGTCCCTGAAGCCAGCCACCATATCAAAAGACCAATAAAGGGTTTTGGAAGGAGAAAGTGGATAAAGTGGATAAAGTGAATCTTGGCATTCACAGGAAAAGTCAAGATCTATAATACACCTTCAGCTGCCTCTAGATTTAAGGAAGAGGGAGAGAGCAGCACAAATCTAAGTGTAGCGTTTAAAAAACAGGTTTTATTAAAAGTAATACACTCACTTAGAGGTGAAAGGGTAAAGCACATTGAGTTGTATGAGCCTCACTGGTCGCCTTCACTGTCTGTGGGTGCAGCTGCGGTGTGCGTCGTCATCAATGGGTGGGTTCCAGATTCTGGGGGCTGAAGGGGAGGCGCAGGGGAAGCTGTCACGGTATCATCCAGGGGAGGCGGAGTCCGTGCATGCGGTCAGAGCATACGTGCTCCTTCATCAGGCTTGACAGCATGCTCCTTTGTCACAGCTTGTTCAGCCCCGGGACTCCGGAACCAACCAGCGTTGCTGGGATTAATGACAGCGCCCACCGCAGCTGTACCCACAGACCGTGAAGGCAACCAGCGAGGCTCATATAACTCAAAAGTGCTTTACCTTCCACCTCTAAGTGAGTGTATTACTTTTAATAAAACCGGTTTTTAAAATGCTACATTTAGATTGGCGCTACTCTCTTCCTTCAAATTCCACAGAGTCATCTTCTGCTCTGAAAGCGGGCTGCCAACAAAGTGACTGCTAAGGGGGACCCTGAAGACTGGCTACACCCTACCATTGGTTCATTGTCCTAACTTATAATTGTGTTACTTATGGTATATCCCTCTTCAGAATAACTATGTCCTGTAATCTACCCTTGCTCCAGCTACCGTGCCCCTAGCGCTCTCCAAACACCCTCTTCCTCTATATTTATGGATGCATAAAACACTATACCATTAAGATTCCTAAAATGCTCAAGGAAAATATATAACAGGCATGACTGGTGTCAAAATATATACAAAGTTCCCATATATTATGCCTTTTCCATCTACCTACTGGTATTTTACAACCTGTGATTCAAGTCAGGCAGACTTTTCCTTGCAGAGCGCACTGACGGTTGAATGGTAAGATGGTTGCAATGACTGTTAGGCGTTTCACAGATAAACTCTTCTTTTTTAGGCAATATGGCAGTCATTTCTACAATTACACAGCTGCATGTTTGAACAGCAATTAATCACAAGACAATTTTATTAAACAAATCATACAAATTAATGAACCACTTACTTATTATTGAGCGTGTGCCTGCTGTATGTTTTCCTTGAACGTTTCATGAATTTTTATGGGATCATATTTTATGCGGAATTGTACATAAAAGTGATGTTTTAGAATGTACATATACCCAACGCTTTGTGTGCGACATACTAGTACCTCAAAAATCCCCTAGTTTCTTTAATCTGTAACTCCCTATTGTATAGCTGTGTGCAAGAGTCCTCAATTGTAATCAATCCTGGACAAATACTTCTGAAACTAAATGTCTAAAAGTAAAAAAAAAAAAAAAAAGAAAAAAGACAAATACATTTAAACAAAAACAACCTGCCATATGCGCGTTAATCCATGTTCTAGCTTCTTTTTAACATAGCTTCGATCAAAGTTATTTTCTTCATTTGCAGAGATACTATCTGTAAGAAAAATAAGATTAACATTAAACAAAGAAAGAAAAAGTGCTGAGAAATCTGATCTGAGGAACCATAAAAGCGCGCCCATTCATTGTTTACAGTGTGGGACATTTTACTGGATACAGGACCCTCTGAGGGCCAAATATAATATTTAGTGTAATGCTTCATAAGACTGAGAGAGACTGCACAGATACTACAGGAGACAGACATTGAATAAATGTTACAGGGGATGGTCAGAGGCTCCTAACATGATATAGATGTGGTTGGAGACTGTCAAAAAGCTGCAAAAGACAGAGGACAGGTTACAACAAGGTTCCTCAACCAGGGTTCCATGGGACCCTAGAGTTCTTCCAGATGTTGCTAGGGGTTTTATGAGCAATGAGCAATTTCTGCCTCTTAGATAAGTTCCCACTGACACCATTGGTCTTTTTAGCCATCTGTAAGGGGGTAATTCTTCCCAATGACCACAAGTGTAAGGAACATTCTTCCACTCATATATTATGAGTTGTAGATATATTCATTTTAGCAGGGTTCCCTGTGACTGGAGAGTTATTTCAAGGGTCCCTCAGTGTTAAAAAGGTTGAGAAAGGCTGGGCTACAAGAAAGACTGCTAGAAATCACTGCCATTACTGTTTTGGCTGAAGGCCACACAACAGGAACCAAAGGGCCACATGCAGCCCATGGACCACAAGTTGGACACCGAGGGTTTATATAATGTCAACTTTAGTGATACTGACAGCAACAAATGTAGGATAGACGGTCAGTGGTTTATGGGAAAGAGAAGGAGCAGCAGCCACAGAAGCAGCTTACAGAACAGTTTTTAAACCAGTGAACCAATATGACAAGCAGGCGACCAGCATTTTCAGAAAACCACCAGTGGTAGCCTTAGTAGAGACTTCCTTTACTGGACTAGACCTTGAAAAAAAGATCCTATAAAATACTATAGTGTAGATCAGTGAAATAGCATACAATCACACCTAGCGGTTGGGGCGGTGGGATTAAAAGTATGTACAACCCACTAGAAGAGCTTACAATTAATTTAGCAAAAAGCTAACGCAACAACCTTCAATATGGAGATCAAAGGTTGTAGAATATATTAGCACATATGAACACTTCCACAAGTGATAATGCTGTGCTACTCTTTAACAATATCAGTGACATTTGGTGTCCTTGATACTCAACTCATCAAATCACCTACCCAAGGAAGTAATCCAACTGACTATGCAACATGCTATATTATGCGAACAAAGTTATCAGGGGTTTTATCTCTCTCAATGTCATCCTTCCACTGAATAAATTAAAGGTTCTCTTGGTTTGCTGTGCAACCCAATTAATCCCACTCAAGACTAAAGGTAAGTGAACCAAATATTTACTTCAACATAAACAGGGCAAATTTCAAATTCATATCCCTAATTAAATTAATGCTTGGTGATCTTCCCATGAAGGGCCTTGTGTAGGCACTTTTTGTTACATGTAGAGAATCATCTGTGCTTTTTCCCTTAATTGTTCTCCTGCGTTGTCACCCTGTCATGCTCTTCCAGTGAAGGCTACAACCATCCATGCCAGCTCCCATTGTACAGACACAGTTAGCTCTTGCACCAGCACAAAGTATTTGCTGGATAGCACATAGACAGGAAGTGGCTACAGGAGATCAGCATAGCTAGGGATGGGGGATAGAAAGTGAAAATAGTATTTTTTTTTCTTTTAAAGACAATTATGTCTGAAACATAGTGCTTTAGCGAACTAAGGGTTTTGGAGGGGGGCTTACAGAGGAGACCAGGTACTCCTATACACCACGACTTACATTTTTTTTTCAGTGCCCCCCCCCTCCCCCACATGCTCAGTTAGTCTAGGAGTGCGGTTAACAAGATCTAGTTCTTACATTATTCCTTGCTCCAGCAGGGTCCCTCCATCCATGCTAAGGAGCTTTGGACCCCAGTCTCAAGCTTGCCTCCTCACATACAATGCAGGGTTAAATAGCCTTGTAATGCACATGATGACACACAGGGGTTTATTTACTAAAGCTGGAGAGTGCAAATCGGTCTTACTTCTGCAGAGAAACCAATCAGCTTCTAACCTCAGCTTTTTCAATTAAGCTTTGGCAATAAAACCTGGAAGCTGGTTGGTTTCTCTGCAGAAGTGAGGTGCACTCTCCAGTTTTAGTAAATAAACTCCTAAAAGGCTCCAGAGTTTTGGGCAGAAGAGAACAGTGCTGGAGTAAGCCGGGACAAGGAAAGACATAACAGGTTTGTTGTCCATGTTCCTGTTGTAGAGAATTCCCCTCACTTTTTGCTCTAGCTGAATACTTTCCTGGACGAGTCCCATTCACTCCTACAGAGATGCCATGTATCATAAGACCTAATGACAGACAGCATTTCCATAGGAATGGATGAGGTTTAGTTCATTTCTGAGCAGAAGACTTAGGACCGAGTTCCCAGCGCCACCTGCGAGGTTCCCTCTAGTCCACTTAATCTGGATCGGCCAGAATCATGAACAGGTGAGTATACAATCTTGGGGGAGGGAGCAATTTAAAGGATAGTTTTATGAAAGTAAACTCATGCTTTAAAGACCGGTTCACACTGCTGCGAATTCTATTGCGAATTTGAGCCGTTGCGATCGCTCAAATTCGCAAGTAATTCAAATAACATAGTTTTCCATTAGTGCCGTTCACATCAATGCGTTGCGAATCTAAGCTGCGTACAAAAAGGGTCCTGTGCGAGTTTGATCCTTGTGCGATGCAAATTCAGCTCCATAGACTGCAAGATTCACCAGAACACAAAGAATTCGCAATGCAATCGGATCTAATTCGTGCAAAATTCGCACCACAGCAGTGTGAACCGGCCCTAACTGTCATGATGGAACATCCTATGAGCACTTTAATAGCTGCGAAAACTATTGTGTGTTTATGCAATATTTACAACTGAAAACTCAGTTGTAAATATGTGGAGGATGCATTTTATTGAGGCCCCTTTAAATTTAAAAACTCTACAGTTTTGTACATTATCGAGTGAAGTCCGAAGGCCAAACTTCTGAAATACATCTACCAGTGGCGGAACGACCAGGGTTGCACCAGTCGGGGGCCAGGACCCAGAATCTCCCCCCTGCACATCCGTTTGTCACTTGACTACGCAGTGGAGGGGCGGGAGGGGGCGATCGGCAGCTCTGTTGTGCCTGCGAGCCGCAGGATCTCCCTCCGGTGATCAGTTGACTTTCCTCTATACAGTACAGAGGGGAGGGGCCTCCATACTTGCCAACTGTCCCGATCTGTGGAGATCACAAATTCCTTTCCATCAGCGGATTAGGCAGGTCTCGAGTACACTCGCTGCTACTCCTGCAGAACATGCCGGAGGCGGAGCCTGCCGAGGCTTGCATTTTGATTGGGCTGGGACTCGGGGAGGGGGTGTGGCCAGCTTCAAATGTGATGGCGCCCGGTCCACCTTCTGGTGCAGGTGCGAGGCTCAAGCTGCATGGAGAGACCCTGTCAGAGACTGGAGCAGACAGTGGAGATGCTCTGATATGGGTAAACCAGATTGGTACACCAGATTAAACTTTTGCTAGGTTTCAATTAGTCATTGAATCATTTGTTTGCATAAGTTGATCTCCTTGCTATACAGGTCTATTTCAGCACAACTCCTCTTGCTTTTATCTCACCAGCATCACCTTATAAAAATTACATGACAAATGTACACCTCTACCTTAACTAAAATAGATGGAACCTCAGCATCTCTTAGCCAGTGTAACACTTTGTGTAACACCTCCGCCAGCCTGAGAGGAGGAGGATGTCATTTTCATCATACACCATTTGACCCAGGTTCTTTGTTGTCTTTTCCCCTCCTGGGGCTCTGCTTTGGGGAAGACACTGTAGCTAAGTAGCTTGGACTGGTGGTTTAAAATCAGACCTTTATCACAGGACCTCTTCCATCAGTTAAAAACGCGATCTTATTTACTCTCTGTGGTCATCAGATGATCCTTTGTCTGGGTTCGCTTCCTGATTTAAGCGGTTCAAATATTAGAATTTATATTCAATTTATTATTCAATTCTTTGAAAGACCTATATACAGTGCCTGATAGATATGACTCTCCTGAAGAAGCCACGGCATGTGGTGAAACATTTTGAGAAACAATTGCTTCGGTTGCACTATCAAAGATTGTATTGTTACATTGGATGTAAACTCCTTTTTATAGATATGTTTTTATCCATTTTTCTAAATAAAATGTGAAATTTTTTACATAAATTTTGTGTCCCCTATTGCACCTTTAAAATCCCAGTTCCCTTTATTTTCTTTATATTGTGTGAAAGGGGCCTTAGAGACGAGGAAAGCTTCCCCAACACATAAATATGTTAACCACTTAACGACCACCCACTGTATATATACGTCGGCACTTTAAAGATGGATATCGAGGTATCCATCTTTTCAGTGGGCGGTTCTGTTTACGATAATGGTGGTCTCTGCGGTGGATTCGCTGTGAGATCACCGTTATCGGCGGCGGGAGAGGGCTCCCCCCATCCCGCCGCGAGCAGCGCCCGCATATGAAAACGGTGTTCAAACCACGCATGTGAGATATCGCCACGATCGTTAGAGCGAGAGCAATAATTTTAGCCCTAGACCTCCTCTGTAACTCAAAACGTGCAACCTGTAGAATTTTTTAAACGTCGCCTATGGAGATTTTTAAGGGTAACAGTTTGACGCCATTCCACGAGCGGGTGCAATTTTGAAGCGTGACATGTTGGGTATCAATTTACTCAGCGTAACATTATCTTTCACAATATAAAAATTAATGGCTATCTTTACTGTTGTCTTATTTTTAAGTCAAAAAAGTGTTTTTTTTCCAAAAAAAGTGCGCTTGTATGACCGCTGCACAAATACGGTGTGACAAAAAGTATTGCAATGACCGCCATTATGTTCTCTAGAGTGTTAGAAAAAAAATGTATAATGTTTTGGGGTTCTATGTAATTTTCTAGCAAAAAAAACTTGTTCTTAACTAGTAAACACTGAGTCTAAAAAACAGGCTTGGTCCTTAAAGTGGTTGTACACCCGTTACAACCACTTTTACCTACAGGTAGCCTAGATTAAGGCTTACCTGTAGGTGCTCAAAATATCTCCCAAACCTCCACAGTTTAGGAGATATTTACAAAAAAGGCGATCGCCGATGTCTACGGTGCATGCGCACTTTAGACTCCTTTAGAAACGGAAAGCGTGCCGTTTCTAAAGGAGATCGTGCAGTGACTGGCGGTTCCCGCGCGCATGCGCAGGAGTGACGTCATCGCGGCTCCGGCCAATCACAGTGCCGGAGCCGTGATACCCGGAAGGAAGATGGACGCTTTGTGGAAATGGGGACAGCGGTGACATCGCAGACTTTGGTTTCAGGTAAGTGACACATAATGGGCTACTATGCGATGCATAGTAGCCCAATATGCTTTACCTTTACAGTGAGACAAAGAGGAAGTAAAACCCATCTGGGTTTAACCACTTAGTTTAAGTGGTTAATAGGACACTTGTAGAACTACACCCATATTAAATGAATGCCCCGTCCCTAATTAAAGTAAATGCCCTGCTTCCAATGGCTTTCTGGACATGCATTAAAAAAAGGTGTCCCTAAAAACTTTTTTGAAATGTTGGCAACTATGGGAGCCCATGGGCAGGAATCGCCTTCAGTAAACAAGTGAGTCGCTCTGCTTGTACAGAAGCCGATAACTGTCCAGGTCAGAAGCCCCTCCCCTCTCCACTGTATAGACTTGGGAAGTAAACTGCTAGCCGGAGGGAGATCCCGCAGCTGGCAATGGGAGTAATGGGCCCTAAATGAGTGGCAAGGGCTGCGGGACGGGGTCAGGGGGACCCTTCAAGGTTTCTTGTGCCGGGGCCCTGAAGGTTCTAGTTACGCCTCTGACATCCACTCTACCCTGCTATGAAAGTCCCCTTTTTTCAAGAGACAAACTTTGTTCTACAGATCAGCATACAAAGAAGATATAGCTGTATTAATCATTGCTAACTTCTCCCATCACTTCTTCAAACTCCCCCAATTAACATTCTTTAAAAACAAGATGATAATGTGATAGAGCAGAGCGTGTGACCTCTTGTCTCTGCAGTACACTGAATAGAACTTTGAGGTGTCATCTGCAAGTCAATGAGGAGACGTCAGAACTGCGGGTCCCTTCGACTTCTTCAGGAGTGTCCTCAGGTGCCCTGCAGAGTTAACAGCGAAGGATATTCTGTCTCATTTATTAAGCTGTCGCAAGCAAAATATTTTTTGCCCTTAGCAATTGATCAGAGTCTTGCTTTAAAAATGTTCTACTAAGATGCAAAGAAGACGGTTATGAGACACAGAACAGGTCTCCTTTCTGACATAATGATGAATAGGAGTGCCTTTGGGCTACAACTTTCTCCTAGCTTTGCAAAAGGGATCCTTCAGCAACCAAAACACTCAAAAGAAGCCAGGGAAGGAAGCTTCAATCTTTTTAATCCAAGGATAAAGAACAAAACAAGTGTGTAGCTTTACACTAAAAGAAAATGTATCTTCTGTGGTCTTTTACATAATAGGAGGTGGAGACCTTCTCTCCCCTTCAGTCCCCTTATCAATTCACCTGTAGTAAAAAAAAAAAAAAACGCACGGTCTCCCTTTACCTCTGTTCTTCGCAATACAGCAAAACTCTCTATTTTTCTTTTGGATTGAACAAAGAAATGTTATAGTGGTTTCCACACTACAGCCCTTTGCTTGCATTGAACAGGCCCTTGAGGCACATTTCCACCCACTGACACCAACAAAGTATCACTATTCCTTCCACTGACACCAACAATTGATCACTATTCCCTCCACTGACACCAACGATTGATCACTATTCCTTCCACTGACACCAACGATGGATCACTATTCCTTCCACTGACACCAACGATGGATCACTATTCCTTCCACTGACACCAACGATTGATCACTATTCCTTCCACTGACACCAACGAAGTATCACTATTCCTTCCACTGACACCAACGATTGATCACTATTCCTTCCACTGACACCAATGATGGGGCACTATTCCTTCCACTAACAACGATGGGGCACTATTCCTTCCACTGACACCAACGACTGATCACTATTCCTTCCACTGACACCAACGATTGATCACTATTCCTTCCATTAACACCAACCATTGATCACTATTCCTTCCACTGACACAATGATGGGGCACTATTCCTTCCACTAACAACGATGGATCACTATTCCTTCCACTGACAACAAGGATGGGGCACTATTCCTTCCACTGACACCAACGATGGACCACTATTCCTTCCACTGATACCAATGATTGATCACTATTCCTTCCACTGACACCAACGAAGTATCACTATTCCTTCCACTGACACCAATGATGGGGCACTATTCCTTCCACTAACAACGATGGATCACTATTCCTTCCACTGACAACAACGATGGGGCACTATTCCTTCCACTGACACCAACGATGGACCACTATTCCTTCCACTGGCAACAACGATGGGGCACTATTCCTTCCACTGACAACAACGATGGGCACTATTTCTTCCACTAACAACGATGGGGCACTATTCCTTCCACTGACAACAACGATGGGGCACTATTTCTTCCACTGACAACAACGATGGGGCACTATTCCTTCCACTGACAACAACGATGGGGCACTATTTCTTCCAGTAACAACGATGGGGCACTATTCCTTCCACTGACAACGATGGGGCACTATTCTTTCCACTAACGACGATGGATCACTATTCCTTCCACTGACAACAACGATGGGGCACTATTCCTTCCACTGACACCAACGATGGATCACTATTCCTTCCACTGATAACAACGATGGAGCACTATTCCTTCCACTGACAACAACGATGGGGCACTATTTCTTCCACTAACAACGATGGGGCACTATTCCTTCCACTGACAACAACGATGGGGCACTATTTCTTCCACTAACAACGATGGGGCACTATTCCTTCCACTGACCCCAACGATGGGGCACTATTTCTCCCACTGACACCTTCACTGGGGCACTCTTCCTTCCACTGACACCAACCATGAGGCACACCCTTTATAAACGCCCCCTGTGCTAGCAGACTAGTATAAGCAGGACAGTCTAATCAATTGAAGATATGCACACGCACACATTTTGGTTGCACATTTTATTAGGTTGAGAAAAGAAAGTGGAGTTAACAGTACAAGCCTACAAATGTTATGCAAATAGTAACTCTGGTGAGGATCAAACCCAGGATTTCAGGGCTGCATAACATTGGGTTTTTACCATTCAGCTAAATTTAAATCAGACCTAAACCAAATCTGTACAATCTTATAAAAAAGCTCAACAGTGTTCAAAAAATAAAATAAAAAAAACACAACCTGAAAACATAGTTATAGTAAGCATTGGCCATCTAAAGTACAAAATCACATCCGGATTTTACCTATACGAAGTAAATTGTAAGCATACATCAGCTGGGTGATGGGCATACACCGGACAAGCCATATCATAGAGCGACACATATGTGAGAGTCTGAGAAGGCTGCACACCCCAATTAAAGTCTTTGAAAAAAAGGGGAAGGTTCTTCAGGGGGTTCTTACATTTCCTTTCCGCCAGGAAGACTCTCTTAACCAGGCACGTCTTTAAAACCAGATAATCCCCTCAAGTGAGATCCCGGACCCACTGAGAGCCCGTCCACGCCCTCAACCCAAGGGGGCGACCCCGATCTGTGAGGCTTACAAGTGGTCACATGTTTAACGGCCCCCCAAGATGGATGGATGCAGTATTTATACTCTTCTGATCTGAACATACAATTACTTCAACAACGCAATAAGGTGCTCCTGCCCATTTGATTCCCCGTTGGGGGGCCGTTAAACATGTGACCACTTGCAAGCCTCACAGATCGGGGTCACCCCCTTGGGTTGAGGGCGTGGACAGGCTCTCAGTGGGTCCGGGATCTCACTTGAGGGGATTATCTGGTTTTAAAGAAGTCTCTGGTTAAGTGAGTCTTCCTGGCGAAAAGGAAATGTAGGAACCCCCTGAAGAAGACCATAACCTTTGAGGTCGAAATGCATTGGGGCATTTCTATACATCGGATGGTGCAATTCCAAGGGTAACAATGTATCACCCTTGATGTATAACCTTTCCCAGCCTAATTTGTCTCGCCTTGTATATACCAGAGCTAATATTTTAATTAATTTTTTATATGTTTTGTGTCTAACCATTTTTTTTTTTAAATAAAAAAAAAAAAATCTGTGATTTTTACAAAATATTTGACTCCCATTTGCTGCTAAAAAGCCCCGTGGGGAACTTTCCACTTTTTTTTATACACCATGCAAGCTGTCCATGGTCTTGTTACATGTAAACAGCTTAAAGTGGAACTGCAGTCTGCTCCCATAATTTGTAATAAAAACATCTTTGCCATTCTGAAGCTTCCCTTCAACCACTTTGCATATTATTTTATATATACTGTGATTCTGTACTTGCCAAATAAGCTGCAGAAATCTCCCTCCACTGAGTCTGGCTGCATCCATTTTAACTGTGGGCAGCTGAAGCTGCTGCCTGTTCACTTCCTGGATTTACGCAGACACACAGAGGCACACCTGTAGCTCTCATTGGCCCTCCTATGACTCACGCCCCCTCCCTTCCTGACAATCTCTCACGAGAGTGAGAGAGCTGTACATGATGTCTTAAGCCTAGGCTAATGACCAGACAAGAAACAGGAAGTGGGCTGTATAAGGTATTTACTGGCAGAAAATGTTTTACTATCCAAAGTTAAAACAACAAGAGCAGAAGATTTAATAGATGGAAAGTTGGAAAAAAAAACTGAAGGCCGCTTTAAACATTGCAGATTTTTCAACATGAATTGGAGCTATGGAAACTACTGAGCGTTTAACGTCATCTCTGAAATCATGCCAGGCTCTGCTGTCACATTGCTGAAGGGAAGATCACTTTAGAAAGCATACAGATTAAAGGGGAACTTGCCATTGGGTCAATTTTATTTTAGTTATTATACAGGATTTAAATACTGCAGGATTTATGCAGCACTTTCCAACAAAAAAGGGAGACGGTTTAGATCCAATAAAACGCAAAGTGAAGAGTTAGGAGGGTCTCTGCTCATGAGTTTTTAAGGCTTGCCTAAAAAGGTACAGAGTAGGAAATGGGAATGAATATTGAGGTAGGGCGTTCAGGAGGATGGGACAGACTCTGAAAATGCATGGAAGAGTTGTTTTTTGTGAAAAGTTTTTTTAAACCAATGAATACATTTACAGGTATGCGCGCGCACACACACTGAATGGCCAAACGTTTGAGGGCACCTGACCAATACACCTACATTATATTGTCAAAAGTATAAGGACACCTGCCTTTACATGCGCATGAACTTTGATGGCATCCCAGTCTTAGTCTGTAGGGTTCAATATTGAGTTGGCCCACCCTTTACAGCTATAACAGCTTCAACTCTTCTGGGAAGACTGTCCACAAGGTTTAGGAGTGTGTCTATGGGAATGTTTGACCATTCTACCAGAAGTGCATTTGTGAGGTCAGGCACTGATGTTGGATGAGAAGGCCTGGCTCGCAGTCTCCGCACTAATTCATCCCAAAGGTGTTCTATTGGGTTGAGGTCAGGTGCACGCTAGTCAAGTTCTTCCACCCCAAACTCGCTCATCCATGTCTTTATGGACCTTGCTTTGTACACTGGTCCAAATCATTTGGTGGAGGGGGGATTATGGTGTGGGGTTGTTTTTCAAGGGTTGAGCTTGGCCCATTAGTTTCAGTGAAGGGAACTCTTAAGGCGTCAACATACCAAGACATTTTAGAAAATTTGATGCTCCCAACTTTGTGGGAACAATTTGGGGAAGGCCCTTTTCTGTTTCAGCATGGATGTACCCCTGTGTACAAAGCCAGCTCCATAAAGACATGGTCCAGGAAAGAAGCTGGTAACATGGTAAATACAGCTAAAAGAACATCCACTTATTAGTAAACAAGGAGAGTGAAAACCAGCTAAGAAAGCCAAAAAGACATGGGGGCAGATTTACTAAAACTGAAAAGTACAAAATCTGGTGCAGCTCTGCATAGAAACCAATCAGCTGCCAGGTTTTTTGTCAAAGCTTAATGGAACAAGCTGAAGTAAGAAGCCGATTGGCTACCATGCACAGTTGCACCGATTTTAGTAAATTAACCCCATGGTGTCACCACTTTTGACCAAAGGGGAGGTGGGGTGGAGGACTCCATATTAATGCCCAAGGTTTTTCAAACAGGGTGCCATCTGGGCTCTTCAGGGGTGCTTTGGCAAAAGGCCTAAAAATTATCCAAAAAATTGTCCAAAAAGTCAGTGAGTGGATGAAGCCCGTCTTTGTGTTACACACAACCACACGTTTTTATTGTACAGCATTTAAACCTGCGGGCCAGCCACTGGCTTCTCAGCAACCGATTAGGTCAATGGTAGATAAGGGGGCTGTCGGGTGACTGCACAGCAATCTTGTTTGCCCCTCCTTTGCCCCATTCTGTCAGCACCGGGGTCATTTTAGCAGAGAGGAAGAGAAACTGAGGGAGAAGAGAAATTCTACAATACTAGTTAGTACCAGTGTGCAAAGGTGGAGGAATAAATCACCTCTAATGATGGGAAGCCTACGTGCTATGTGTGGATGTTGCTGCGATATGTAAAAATATTACTGTATATACTCGAGTATAAGTCGAGTTTTTCAGCACATTTTTTTGTGCTGAAAGTACCCCCCCTCGACTTATACTCGAGTCAAGCACTTTTCTGCAGCAAAAAATTTCATTTTCCGAACCGAGTTTGGGGCCCCGTATCTCAGGGCCACGTGGTGCTAGGAACCCCAAATTTGGTATGCAAACCCAGTGTAACTGATACCACTACATATCCAAAGCTGAAGTTTCTAGCTCTAAGTGGCCCCGAGATACAGGGCCCCAAAATCGGTTCAGAAAATGTCATTCTCTGCTGCAGAAAAGTGCTTGACATTTTCTGAACCGATTTTTGGGGCCCTGTATCTCGGGGCCACTTGGTGCTAGAAACCCCAGCTTTGGATATTTTATGGTGCTAGTTCCACTGGGTTTGCACATCAAATTCCTAGCACTAAGTGGCCCCAAGATATGGGGCCCCAAAGTCGGCCAACTGTGTCCATCTGCAGTAATGTAATTTCGGGATCCTTTGGGTTCAGAGACCCCAAATTTTGGCTGCAGCTAGGGGGCATCTAGGAACCCTTAACTACCGAGTTTGAAGTTCGGGGGACCTATGGCTGCAAATGGGCACAGTGAGGCTGCAAATGGGCATTGTTGACCCTCTTTTCCACTTATAGTAGCTGTGCATTTCTCACCCTCGTCTTATACTCGGAGCAATAAGTTTTTCCGATTTTTTTGTGGTAAATTAGGGCCTCGACTTATACTCGAGTATATACGGTAGCTTAGATGTTTACATTTTTAGAAAGGGTTACCTCAAGATTGTGCATAATTTTAAAGAATGTCTTGCCTGAAAAAAGGTTGAGAAACACTGGGTTGGATGACCACACACTTTTGGCCATATAATGTATACACACACACTTTATTACTTGGAAAAAACAAAACACCATCTATTTTTAGTAGCCTGTTAAACAGTTCAAATTGTCAGTTATTTATTTTCCCTGTATATTAGAGTGTGACAGGTGCCACTCAAACAGGAAACGAAGTGAAAATTTCACAAAGGGGTTGCAAACGACAATGAAACATATTGCTATTCTACCCAGTACAAAAAAATCTTCCTGGAGCTGAGATTCGAGAGGAGAGATCCTGCTACCAGAATCTCTTGCTTGCCATAAACTGTTGTATTTTGACCAATTTCTGTGAACTCTCCGGCTTGACAAGAAAATTCTTAACCATAGGTGCTAGCTGACAGAATACAAAAGCTGGCAGGAGAGATTCATCCATCCACACTGTCCGGCATGGATGGGGAATCGAGGCTTTTCTCTTGTTTATCTTGTTGAGCTGAACAAAAGAAATGTAAGTGTTGATAGCCAACTTAAAGCGGAATTAAAAGGCACAAATACTTACCTTAGTTCCAATGCTCACAAAATCTCTCACCGACATCTTCTCCCCGAGTTCTTCCAGGTGTCGGTCTTTGGTCATTTACAGGAGCATCTCATAAAATTAGAACATCATCAAAAAGTTCATTTATTTCAGTGATTCAATTCAAGTCAAAACTCTTATATAGATGCGTGACAACACAGGGTGATATTTTTAAAGCATTTCTTTATTTTAATTTTGATGATTATGGGTTACATCTAGTGAAAACCCAAAATTCAGTATCTCAGAAAATTAGATAATTACATAACTAATAATAATAATTTAAAAAAAAGGATTTTTAATACAGTAATGTTGGCTTACTGAAAAGTATGTCCATGTACAGTATAGTATGCACTCAATACTTGGTCGGGGCTCCTTTTGCATGAATTACTACATCAATGCGGTGTGGCATGAAGGCGATCAGCCTGTGGCACTGCTGAGGAGTTATGGAAGCCCAGGTTGCTTTAATAACGACCTTCAGCTCATCTGCATTGTTGGGTCTGGTGTATCTTATCTTCCTCTTGACAATACCCCACAGATTCTCTATGGGGTTTATGTCAGGTGAGTTTTCTGGCCAATCAAGCACAGTGATACCATGATCATTAAACCAGGTATTGGTACTTTGGGCAGTGTGGGAAGGTGCCAAGTCCCGTTGGAAAATGAAATGAGCATCTCCATAAAGCTTGTCAGCAGAGGAAAGCATGAAGTGCTCTAGAATGTCCTGGTAGAGGGCTGCACTGACTTTGGACTTGATAAAACACAGTGGACAAACACCAGCAGGTGACATGGCTCCCCAAATCATTGACTGTGGAAAATTTTGCATTTCATTTGGAAATCAAGGTCCCAGAGTGTGGAGGAAGAGTGGAGAGGGACAGAATCCAAGTTGCATGAGGTCCAGTGTGAAGTTTCCACAGTCAGTGATGATTTGGGGAGCCATGTTATCTGCTGGTGTTGGTCCACTGTGTTTTATCAAGTCCAAAGTCAGCTCAGCCCTCTACCAGGACATTCTAGAACACTTCATGCTTCCCTCTGCTCTCCAGCTTTTTGAAGATGCTGACTTCATTTTCCAGCAGGACTTGGCACCTGCCCACACTACCAAAAGTATCAATATCTGGTATAATGATCATGGTATCACTGTGCTTGATTGGCCAGCAAACTCACCTGACCTAAACCCCATAGAGAATTTATGGGGTATTGTCAGGAAGAAGACGAGAGACACCAGACCCAACAATGCAGACGAGCTAAGGGCTATTATCAAAGCAACCTGGGCTTCCAACCTGGGCAGTGCCACAGGCTGATCACCTCCACACCGCGCCGCACTGATGCAGTAATTCATGCAAAAGGAGCCCCGACTAAGTATGAAGTGCATACTATAATGTACATGGACATACTTTTCAGTAAACCAACATTTCTGTATTAAAAATACATTTTTTAATTTTTTTTATTGGTCCTATGTAATATTCTAATTTTCTGAGATACTGAATGTTGGGTTTTCACTAGCTGTAAGACATAATCATCAAAATTAACAGAAAGAAATGATTGAAATATATCACTCTGTGTGTAATGCATCTATATAAAATATATGAGTTTCACTTTTTGAATTGAATTACTGAAATAATTAAACCTTTTGAGGATATTCTAATTTTATGAGATGCACCTGTATATTAGCCAGTGTGGAAGTGCAGTCATTCTGGTACACTGGTGACATGTAAACTGAGCTGTGCATACGCAGCTCAGTGTATATTCCGCAAAGGACTGTGAACAGGCAGGTAAGTGTACTCTATTGCAGAAGAGACATGGAATGTCTCTTCTGCAATAAAAAGCCTGCCTGATCGCAAAATATTTCTTACATTTAGTTCCACTTTAAGAGACATCAGTTATAGGTGGGCTAATCCTGAAAAGATGTCACACCTCTTCAATAGTGCAACAAATACAACAAAAGTGTTTCTCAAAGCAGTTTACCTGTACTCTGCAAAAAAAATGACAAGTCACCAGCATTCTGATGCAATTATCACGCTTATTAATGGAACGACACATTACTCAGATAAAGCTGACGTTTCGGGGCCACGCAGGGTCCCTTTCTCAAGACGTCAAAATGTCCTTACTCTGACTCTCAATGCAGAACTCATCTTCACAGAACAAGAGTTTGTCTCGACCCGCATCACACAAAAATTGACAAAACAACAAAAATGAGAATTTCAGATCATTCTTTAGAATGACAAGTGTGTTAAGTGAAATACTATTCCACACTTTATCTATAATGAGCTTTAAATGGGATAAACAAAGACAGCAATAACTGAGGCATTCACAAAGCTGTGCTGCATATCAAAAGGTTTAAGTGCATATTTATTTCACGCAAGTGCTGTAATTAGAATGCAAAATGCAATTTTATTCTAACAAAAATGGTCTATGTAACATCACAGCTACAGAAAAGTGCCTACTTCTGTAGAATACAAACGAATAAATGGGAAAACAAGGTCTCAAGCTATAAAGGAGGTGCCCTTAAAAAAACAATGGTCTACAATAAAACTGAAGGCAATTGAAAACACTTAATACCCACAGCTGATAAACCATTATTGAGAATCCAAGTGCTCACAAACTTTGTGACTGAGCATATGATGATTGGCACATTCTAGGAGGTTATGGATTATGCATCTGTCTCCAGGCTTTTCAATGCTCTTATAGGCCATCAATAGTCTTTTTGAACCCTACCGATCTGGAGTCACGTGTTCACATTTTCTTAGGGGAGCAATAAAATAGAATTTGCCTGGAGGTGAGCTTTAGAGCATTAAAAACAAAAACCCACACACGTAATATATTTATATACTTCTTACCAGAAGCAGCCTGAGGTTCCTCCTGATCATTCTTCTCATGCCATTGCATTGTACAAAAGTAACTTAGCATGACTTCCCACAGTGCCTTGCAGAGGTCAGTCAAACACGGGATGTAGCTATCGGATGTTATGTGCTGCAAAGAAACAAAAGAAGATTCACGTATTTAGCGCTGAATCCATCTCACCAGTAGTCTTTCCTAAGAAAAAGACCAAAAAATGGCTAAAGCTGGCCATAAACGGTTAGATATTTGAACGTTTGTAGAAAAATTATTTGTCAGAACATTTCTTTTTTGCCATCGAGTCAACTAAATCTGAAAGCCTCTAAGATTTTGTCCACACCTGCTATTTGAATGGAGGACCAGATGTATTAAACAGGTTTCATAAGACCCCTTTCACAATGGAGGTGCTTTTCAGTCGTTTTAGCGCTAAAAATAGCGCCTGTAAAGCGTCACCCCAGTGTGAAAGCCTGAGTGCTCTCACACTGGGGCAGTACGCTTGCAGCACAGAAAAAAAAGTCCTGCAGGCAGCGTCTTTGGGGCGGCGCGGGATCGGTGTATACACCGCTCCTAAACCGCCCGTCATTGAAATCAATGGGCATTGCTGCCGAAGCGCCTGCAAAGCTGTTCAGCAGCAGTGCTTTTCGGACGCTTTTAACCCTTTCTTCGGCTGCTAGAGGGGGTTAAAAGCACCCCGCTAGCGGCCGAAAAGCGCCGCTAAAACGATGATAAAAACTAGCGGCGCTTTACCGCCAATGCACCAGTGTGAAAGTAGCCTATGTATGATTTTTGCAATCTCCACTGCAAAATTTGCCATCCTGCTCCTTCCAATTTTCTCATCACCATGGGCTAAAATGAACATTGATTTGACTCTACTAAACACAAGAACTGTGGTCTCTAAACAGCAGCCCTTTGCTTGCCTTTATCTGGTCATTGGGTACTGTTCCTACCACTTATACAAGGCACTATTATTCCAATTGATAAGGGGAACTATACTTTCCAACTGCCACCAACAATGCTATACTTTTCAACTGCCACCAACAATGTGGCACCATTCATTCCACTTACACCAATGATGTGGTACCACTCCTTCCACTTACACTACAAAGTGGCAACATTTCTTCCACTTACACCAACAATGCGGCACCATTCCTTCCAATGACACCAACAATGTGGCACCATTTCTATCACTTACACCAACAAAGTGGCAACATTTCTTCCACTTACACCAACAATGCGGCACCATTCCTTCCAATGACACCAACAATGGGCAACATTCTTCCGAATGATATGAATAATGGGGCACTATTCCTCCAAATAATACCAGTGATGGGGCACTGTTCCTCTTCCTACTGAGCACAAGCGCTATGTAATTTTACCCCCCACTGACTAAGTCTGATGCCGGGGCATTTTCTACCCTAACTGGCCACAGTCTGGATCTTCTAAAGTCTGAGAGACAGTAAACTGATCCTTTATTTAGAAAGTTTGGGGACCCCTGCATTAGAAAACCAAATGGATATCTAAAAATGAAAATTTTCCAACTAAATTGAACTGGTGTATGCCCAGCATAAAGTTACATTTAGTTCTTTTTAAATGCAGCAGAAACTATCTGGGAAGTTTAAAAAACGTTTCCCAGATCAAGTACTCCTGTGTTTATATGTTTAGGTGGATTCTAAATTGCATCTGAATTCGGACTGAATTATACCATTAGAAATCACTATATGCATTTAGAAATGTCCCATAAAGGTATTAAAACACATACAGTATAATTGCAGGTTTGTCAATGCCAGTGTCACGGGTAAATTGAGACGTATGGCCAAAGCTCATTTGTCCATACTTCTCTTGAGTGCACCTACTTGTGCTCTGGAGGGGCAGAGTGCCGGTGACTGACAGTCACCGCTTTCTGCTCAGAGCGAACCGAGAACTGAGCGATCAGTGGTCATGTAATCTCTCAGTTCTTAGGCTTAGAGTTGGCGGGTGCAGCCATCTGCAGCATCACAGCGATGCTGCAGCATCGAGTATGTGTTTATTTTTTTTCATAACCCCATACATCTCCTTTAAAGAATAGTTGTACACTTTAACTGTTGAAAAATGCTTAGTAGCTTACAATAAACAATGTCCTTTCAATAGGAATGAATAGACTCTTCAGCCTATGAGTGGAAGAGGAGACCTTCCTTGGAGAGGCTGTTTGGCACCCCGCAAATGCAAAGCTGAACTCTGTAGAACATGGCTAGATGACTGTAAAACTCACCGCACCCTACAATCGGATTATACCATTTCTTTAGATCTAGCAACAACTATGTAGTGCACAGTAGTATTTTAACCAAAGTGTATATAAACTCTATATCTATTTTTTCGGTATGTTTGACAACATGCCTAAGTGTATACATTTTTCTTTAGCAAACTGTTTTGTAAATGTCTAGCAAAAGTTCTTGCCTTGAGATTCTGAAGACTAAATGCTAAACATAATGCTTGATTATGAACCTCGATCTCACCCTAACCTTGGCAGGCTGACTCGAGCATATCAGGGTCAGTACTAGGGGCAGCCAACAGGTGTGTAGGCACCAGATGTCCCATGGGCATCCACCCAATGGAAGGGATGACGGACCACTGTAAGGGTCATGATTTGATAAAGGGCAACGCCCGAAACGCATTGTCATGACTACAGCCTGCTGACAGCCTTCCATCTGCTCTACTACCTCATTTGCATTCCATCCCAAGCCTCGCTGTGGTGCGTCGGTCCGACATCGCTCAGTGTTGGTAACACATCCGGCACGCCGCCCGACAACACCAGCTGCACCATCCGGCAGTTTGGAGTCCTCTGCCAGGTCTATTGGGGGCCTCTCTACATCACTGACCCTTATAGGTTCAGCCAGTGGTCTGTCATCCTTTCCACTGGGTGTATGCCCATTGGGACATCTGGCACCTACACACCACTTGGCTTCCCACAGCACTGGCCCTAATGTGCCTGAGTCAGCCTGCTGAGGTTTGGGTGAGATCGAGGTTCATAATCAAGCATAATGTTTAACATTGATTGTCTGTCAGCCTTAGGCTCGGTTCACACTGGGGCGACTTGGGATCCGACTTGTACGCCCTCAAGTCGCCCCAAGTCGCCCCAAGTCGCTTAGCATTTAGATTACAATTGTAGTGAATTGAACCGTCTTAACTGACACTACTGAAGTCGCTCCGACTTCAAAAAAGGTTCCTGTACTACTTCTATCCGACTTGTAGGCGACTTGTACCCATTCAACTCAATGTAAGTCGCCTGCAAGTCGGATCTCTCAAGCGACTTTGCAGAGAAAACCCCTCCCTCCCCCCTCCCTCCCAGAGAGGTGATTGGCCACAGGCGAAGTCGCCTGTCATGGAGGCGACTTCAAGTCGCCTCGTAATTTGCCGAAGTCGCGCTGAAGTCGCGCTAAAGTCGCGCTGAAGCCGCGTTGAAGTCGCGGTACAAAGTCGCGCTAAAGTCGTGTTGCCCATGTGTGAACCGACCCTTATTTGAACCCTTTCCATTCTTGGAATTCTTTGACTTTGATTTCACAATAAATCTTTTAATCACAAACCATGGCATAGACCTTTTTTTTTACTTTTCCGAGGTATGTCTCAAGTGGTTAGTAGCCATCATCCCCCAGTGCTGGTTTAAGAGGAATCTTTTGCGGTTTGTTTTTTTTGTACAACACCATCCCTGGTGTTTTGGTTCCCCTCTAGCTGGAGAGGGCTGACATTCATTACACAGACTGTCATATGTTGGCTCTCCAAACAGCACCTGAACTTTTTAGGAGTAGATTTGAAGACTGAATGCGATAAGCCACTGCCTCCAAAATAACTGCAGCGTAGTTACCTTGCATGTGCGCTCTTTCAGTTGGCCGACGGGTTGCCTTTCTAATAGACATAACAGGCAAACCAATGATCAACTGAAAGAGTGCACATAGCAGGTTATAATTGTAAATAGCAGTAGCATAGCGTTGTCAGCCTACTACAGGAAGTAGTTACTTGCAGGATCCCCAATTAAGGGTAGCACCCCCCGGTACTCTAAAGGCAGGATAACACTTCCAGAAGCAGGAAGCAAGCTAGTATTTAAGCCAGGGCTGAGTCCATGGCTATATAATGGAGAGTTTTGAATAGAAATGGGATGGCAGTCACATTTGGTCTTTTCAAAGTCTAATGCCCCGTACACACGGTCGGACATTGATTGGACATTCCGACAACAAAATCCTAGAATTTTTTCCGTTGGCTCAAACTTGTCTTGCATACACGGTCACACAAAGCTGTCGGAAAATCCGATCATTCTGAAAGCGGGGACGTAAAACATGTACGTCGGGACTATAAACGGGGCAGTAGCCAATAGCTTTCATTTCTTTATTTATTCTGAGCATGCGTGACACTTTGTGCGTCGGATTTGTGTACACACGATCGGAAATTCCGACAATTGATTTTGTTGTCGGAAAATTTTATAGCCTGCTCTCAAACTTTGTGTGTCGGAAAATCCGATGGAAAATGTGTGATGGAGCCCACACACGGTCGGAATTTCCGACAACAAGGTCCTATCACACATTTTCCGTCTGAAAATCCGACCGTGTGTACGGGGCATTAGACTGGGTTCACACTATTGCGAATTGCATGTTTGTTTCCCCGCATCCAATTTGCTTGAAAGGGGAGTGTGACCGGCTCTTAATGGCACCGGTTCACACATCTCTGGGGTGGCCTTGGGGCACACTGCAGAAGAGTCCTGTGCGTCTTTGGCTCAGTTTCAGGTCAGAATTCAGCCAAAAATTTTGACCTAAATTGGACCTGTAACGGTGAACGGGGACGCACTGGACCCCATGCTGTGAGCCGCGCTGCACACAGTGTGAACCCAGCCCTAATATTGAACTGAAAAGGAGGTATGAGAGAGGGTTAGGGGTCTCTGATACCACAGCAGATCAGTTACAGACGCCTCCGAATCAGAACAAAATACAGCTTCACAGCGTCGGAACCTTTAGTCTGACTGCAAGCACATTTTCAGATTCTAGTGCATCCTCCAAGCGAGTCAGGCCCTTCTGAGAGACCAGCCTTCATCTTGGCTCTCTCCAGCAAGGGGCCTCCCCTGGGTCTTCTCACCTTGGCTTGACTTCCTCCGGACTGGGCAGGTCAGCCTCAGCATCGTAGGCCCCAAATAGGCAATGAGGTCTAATCACAGATCTCCCCCCAGCAGTACCTCCTCAGGCCTCAGCCTGGGGCAAGAGAGAGTACATGGCCTGTTCCAAATATATATCCTTCCCCATCATGCACTAGTGGCCATGAACCTCCTACTGGGCTGGCTGAAGGAAATAGAAATAGTCATAACTCAGCCAATACTATGACCTGTGATACCTGTGACACCTACTGGCAACAGCGAGAAATGCTCAACTCAACTGAGCTTAGGAAAAGGCCAAATACAAACTATGCAATCAGTCTGAGCTGCCTACAGCCCAGGCATAAATTAAATTTACATAGTAGCCTCTGTTTAACCAGGGGGCTACATAAGGATCTTTGCAACAGATTTACTTATAACCATAGGCATAAAGTCTTAATAAACCCTCTATTTAAAAAAAAAATGACATATGGCAGCAATATTTGCATTCTGTTTGTTGGTTTTCCATCTATTATCATTCTGTCATCTCTTTTTAATTTCTCTTTTTCAGTTTTCACTGAAAACTTCCTTAGCTTATTCTCTTAATTTTGAAGGAGGCTCCTTTCCATTGTAGGGTTCCCTGGATCCACACTATTAGCGTGCTCTCACTTGGCAAAGCAATCAGATGTGTCAACGCTCCAATGTCAGGCAGTTCAGAACCCTATAAATGGCTTCTTCTCCAGCTTTCCAAGATTGTCAGGTGAGTGGGCAGAGAGATCATCGGTTCACACATGTGCTTGGGTGATGGGACACGTAGTCTTGCTGCAGCAATTCAGGCAGTCATTGGACTTTGTGATATTTACAGTGTGTGCCCCTCCAACCAGAAGTAAAGGGAGGTGGCTCTGAAGCGGCTTCTGAAAAATTTTTAATCAAAGGAGAATTACAGCCAAAGCTGTAATATTTTTCCCTCTTCAGATACTTGGGATTCAAATTTTACATTTAGCACCCCTGCTAGTATTGAATGGTTTGCCTCATCCCCGTAACTGATAAATCTGCAAGAGAGCTTGTTCTTTTGGATTGGTTTTCAACCTGACCAACTATGTAACAGACTTGCTGGCTGGATTACCAAATGAAAATAGAAGAAAGAAACCCTCAATCTTGAGTGGCCGGATGGATCGCCCATATGATTGGCAACAGGTGGGACTTTGGGTTTTCATATTCCATCTTTATATCTCCCTGTGCCACTCATTGGTTACCCCGGCGGGGTGTACTGTACCCCTTCCACAACTCCCAGGCCAGACAGTATGTGGTGGTCATCATTTGGAGGTGCCACAACAATGATCTTATCAAGCTGGTTTCTTACAGATTTTATATGGGTGCCATCTACTCCTGAAGAATCGAAGATTCACGAAATGCGTCAAGTTTTTATGAGGTCTTCCTTTTTAGTAATTTGACTATGTTGCAATATTTGTATGGATTTATTCTATCAATAAAATGTGTACCCTAGGCTGCAATATGTGGGATATAACTAACCAGATTGTTGTTTAACTCTGTGAGATCTTCATGTAAACGCTCAATAAACTGATCTTTTTTATATACAGTATAATCTACTCAATGTTATGTCTCATTTAAATTCCCATAGGCATTTAATTTGGTTTATGTACATATGCATAAGAAATGGAGGCATAGCATTTAGGCACTAGTTTACAACCTATTTATGACACTCCACTTGAGTGCTTCTGTCAGTATATTGCTTCCTCCAGTCTGAACATAGATACCAGATATTATAGGGCACTGATAAGGCGGCACCAATGAGGTGGCACTGACGGGCGGCAATGATGGGCACTGGTAGGCAGCACTGATGGGGGGCACTGGCGGGCACTGATAGCCGACACTGATGGGTACTTACAGGTGGCACTGATATGCGGCACTGATAGATGGCATTGATAGGCATCACTGATGGCACTGGCAGGCATTGGGGATGGGCACCAATTGGCAGCTGCCTGGGCACCGAATGGCATTTCCCTGGTGGTCTAGGGTGGCATGAATGAATGAATGAATGTAAGATTTGTATAGCGCTGCAAATGTGAACTGAATCGCCTCAAGGCTCTTGATCCGTGCTGTTAGTCCTGTTTCTTAGAAGAGATGGGTCTTGAGTTTTTTTCTGAAGGCCCGATGATTTTCTTCCATGTGGATGTTGGCGGGTAGAGCGTTCCATAACCATGGTCCTTGGACTACGAATCTTCGTTCTCCCTTTGATTTGTAGCGGGACTTGGGAATGAGGAGGAGGTTTTGGTTAGTTGATCGAAGACCGCGCTTAGGTGTGTAGTGTTTTATTTTCTCGCATAGGTATTGTGGAGCGTTTCCTTGAGTGCATTTATGGGTGAGGCAGAGGGTCTTGAAAGTGATCCGGTCCTTTACGGTTAGCCAATGTAGGCTCCTCAGGGATAGGGAGATGGATTCCCAGGGTTTTTTCCCTGTTACCAGTCTTGCTACAGTGTTTTGGATGGCTTGTAGGCGTGCAATCTGGTATTTAGTTAGTTCTATGTAGAGGGAGTTTGCGAAGTCGAGCCAGGAATTGATGATTGTTCCAACTACTGCTGCTTTGTCCTCTTCTGGAATGAAGGGGATGAGTCTACTTAGTAGGCGAAGGAGATCCACTGACTACAGATCCTATTTGTGCATCCATTGACATTTCTGAGTCAAAGATGACTCCGAGACTTTTGGCTTTGGTGCTTGGGGAGATAGTCTGTCAAAGGATGGTGGGTGGTGTCCAAGGGTTCTCAGTTTTCGTTTTACGGTTTGCGTGGAGGAGAAGAAGCTCTGTTTTGGATCCGTTGAGTTTGAGGGAGCTCGTGGTCATCCAGTCGTCTATCAATGTGAGGCATTTTTCTAGTCTCTGGGTGTCATCAGCGTATAAGTGGAAGCAGAGGTCCGATTTTCTAATGATTTGGAGGAGTGGACGGATGTAGATGTTGAAGAGCACTGGTGACAAGGGTGAACCTTGAGGGAAAGAAATTGCGTGAGTTTCAGAGGTGAAGGCTCCTAGTTTCACTGTCTGTGAATGATTTTGTAGGAAGGATGCGAACCATGGAAGATCTGAATCTGAGACTCCAGCTACTTCTGTGAGGCAGATGAGTAGGGTATTGTGGTCCACTGTGTCGAGCGATGCACTGAGGTCCAACAGTACCAGGAGACATGATTCCTCATCATCTGCTGCTTCGAGGGCGTCGACCCATATTTTGAGAAGTGCCGTTTCTGTGCCATGGCCTGGGCGGAAGCCTGATTGCAGTGGGTCCAAGAGTTTGTGTGTGTCCAAGTGGCGTTGTAGCTGTTGTACTACTGTTTTTTCCATAATCTTGGAGATGGAGTTGAGGCTTGTAACCGGTCTGTGGTAGTTAGGATCGAGGTTGGGTTTCTTTAGGAGGGGTTTGACAATGCCTTTTTTTGAGGGTGATTGGAACAATCCCTTCTCTGAACGATTGATTTATGAGATGTGTTATAGTAGGAGCCAGAATGTCGGAACATTCTTTCAGGCATACCTGGGGGTCTTGTGTGGTGGCAATCTCTGGTGGTCCTGACGGCAGCCAAGGGGGGCTGCGCTGATAAACAATCAACACAGACCCCCCCATCAGGAGAGCAGCAGATCGGCTCTCCTCTACTCGCGTCTGTCAGACGCGAGTGAGGAAAGGCCGATCAATGGCTCTTCCTGTTTACATTGTGATCAGCCATGTTTGGACACGGCTGATCATATGGTAAAGAGCCTCCGTCAGAGGCTCTTTACCGAGATTGGTGTAGCGGTGTGTCAGACCGACACACCGCACCACCGTTCGCCACGATGTGCGCCCCCTTGGGCGCGCGAGAGTGGTCGTTCTGGAGGGCCGTCATATGACGTCCACCCATAACGAGAACCGCGCCACCCAGCCGTCATTTGAAACAACTAGCCACCTGGACACTCATTATTACAAGTATAAACACATCCCCACAGTAGTTTGCTAGCAAACAATAGGTGTGATAATTAGCACAATTACCAATGGGTAAAAGACAGGTAGTTTGAGCTGATGAGATTACCATCTGCTATGAGTTTCCCAGTGTTGAACAGTTATGGCTGGTAATGTGCCATCTAAGCATTTAACATGGATCCTGGGCCTAGATTCCCAGAGTCTGTGTGTTCTGGGGAGACACGAACCCAAATCAGAAACAAGGCAACTCCAAGTGTCCCCCAGGCACACACCTCAAAAAGAGTAGTGTTCCCTTGAAAGCCAGGGCCCATAGGCGGTAGACAAAAGGCTAGCCTGCAGTCCCCTCCAAAAGCCCCTGTCCTGGGTGAGCCTGTCATACAATTTATTTGAAAATAAAAGAAAGCAAGCCTAAAACGGAAACAAATGCAGCCATCACTTTTAAGAATTGGTAAGCTGCAATATATGTTTGCTTTTGGGTTTAATACCGCTTAAATCACTGGGAATACTTTTTTTTGAAATAACATTCTGGTACCGTATATGTTTGCAGAATTGACCCAAATACTTTGGTGGTAAAAAAAAAAAAAAAAAAAGCAGGGTTAATATGACTTTAAGAAAACGATATAAAGAAATACATTAATGCCAAAACATAGTGAAAACTGGATTTAGGGTTTTACATACATTTTAAAATCACTTTTACATAGCCTGGCTCTATAATAAATCACAGATCTCCACTGGCTAAGAAATATTCAATGACAGATTGTATTTCTGTGCAGAAAATCCAATGTTTTGCTGCATATCATTTTGGCTTTTTCAAATTTCCCTTCCAGGAAAGCCAGTAATAAAAGTATTAAACATTTAAAAGATATATACCATGAAGATGTTTTATTAATTATGCTTCAAGCAAACAATTTAAAATATGTATTCCATAGTCTTAAAATACAGAGTATGGGCAATGCACAGGCAGAACAATAGCTCCAGAAATAGCTGGAAATTTTATGCGAGAAACAAAATAATATTTAGTAATATAAAAATATAATCCCACAGCTTTTTTTGCTATAGCAGAAAATAAATAGATCAAAAGAAATAAAAAATATATAACTGCTCATCTAGCTTGACAGCAAGTTATTGAGAGCTTCAGTTGTGAAAGTAACAGCATACCTTCAGTCATGGTCAAAAATATTGACACCCCCGCATTTCTGTCCACTTCTCCCAGAAAATTCTTACAACTACATTCTCATGTTTATTTCTTTTGTTTGTATTGGTGTGACACGAAAAAGTGGAGAAACAAAAAGCCAAATCCGACACATTCCACGCACAACTCTAAAAATGGACTGGACAAAATTATTGGCAACTTTTTAAATTTGTAAGAAATAATTGCATTCCAAGTTTGTGATGCTCCTATAATTTGTAATTAAACTCTCCTGTATCAATTACCGGTGCTGACAATATAGAAATCACACCGGCAACCAAAATTGTGAAAAATTTACTCAACCTTTCTGTTGTGTGTCTCTGTGTGCCACATGGAGCATGGAGAAGAGAAAGAGCAGCTAAGAGAATTTGAGAACAAAAATTGTGGAAAAGCATGGACAATCTCAAAGTTACAAGTCCATCTCCAGAGATCTTAATGTTCCTGTGTTCAACATTGTCAAGAAGTTTACTGCCCATGGCACTGTAGCTAATCTCCCTGGACGAAAGAGAAAAATTTATCAAAGATCGCAAAGGATTGCTTGAATGGTGGACAGAACCTCAATCAACTTCCAGACAAATTCAAGCTAACCTTCGGGCACAGGGTACAACTGTGTCAGCTCTCCCTATACGTCGCCATCTAAATAAAAAAGGGACACTATGGTAGAAGAAGTCAGAGGACCTCACTGCTGACACTGAAACATAAAAATGCCAGATTGGAGTTTGACAAAACTTACCTGAGGAAGCCAAAATCCTTTTGGGGGAATGTGCTGTGGACAGACGAAACAAAATTACAGCTTTTTGGTAAAGCCCATCATTCTACTGTTTCCAGAAAAATAAATTAGGCCTTTAAAGAAAAGAATACAGTCAAACATGGCAGGGGTTCACTGAGGTTTGGGGTTGCTTTGCTGCTTCAGACACTGGATATCTTGACTGTGTGCATGAAATCTAAAGACTGCCAAAGAATTCTGGGGTGCAATGTAGGCCTCGGTGTCAGAAATGAGGGTCTCCGTCAGAGGTCATGGGTCTTACAGCAGGACAATGACCCAAAGCACACGTCAAAAAGCACCCAGAAATGGTTTAAGACAAAGCACTGGAGAGTACTGAACTGGCCAGCAATGAGTCCAGATAGAGCACCTAGGAACCCTTCCAATCAGAGAGACCTGGAGCCGTTGGCGAAAGAAGAGTGATCCAAAATTCCAGTACAGAGGTGGAAGAAACTCACTGATGGTTACAGGAAGCAATTCATTTCAGTTTTTTATCCAAAGGGTGTGCTACCAAATATTAAATTGAGGGCACCAATAATTTTGCCCAGTCCATTTTTGGAGTTTTGCGAGGAATGTGTCAGATTTGGCTTTTTTTTTCTTCACTTTTTTGTGTCATATCAATACAGACAAAAGAAATAAACAAGAGAATGCCTAAACATTTGTAATTGCAACAATTTTTTGGGCAAAGTGGTGCATTATTTGACAGAAATGCAGGGGTGACAATATTTTTGGCCATGACTGTATATGAGCCAATTGAGCTTATGAGATTTGGGTGCTGATCCAGTAATGTGGGGGATATGTTGGACGCTATAACAACAATGCACGAGTGCATACTGAGATGTGCTTTTAATTTTTTTCAAAATGATCATGAAGTTTAAAAACCGACCAAATATCTCTACAATCAATCAGGAAAATATTGTTATGTAAATCAAGATAAAAATTTGGATGCCTCCTAATCAGAGGTTTTCATTTATCACAAATGTTTATATAGCGCCAACAGTTTATGCAGCACTTTACGTACTGTACATCCACGTGTGTCACTGTCCTCAAGGAGCCTATGATCTAAGGTCCTTATTTCATATGTATATATACACATACTAGAGCCAATTTAGACAGGAACCAATTAACCTACTAGCATGTCTTTGGAGTGTGGGAGGAAACTCTAGTACCCAGAAAACCACACAAGCACAGGAAGAACATGCAGGACTCAAGGGACCTGACTAGAATTCAGACAGAGGACCCCAGTGCTACAAGACAGATGTGCTAACCACTAAGCCAATGTGCTGCCCATCACAAGAGAAGAGTGTGCATTTGGCACCGATTGTTCCAGTCAGGGCTGCCATTAGAAATCATGAAGCCCTGGTACAGCCTACCTGAAAGGGCCAAGGGTGGGGCCCGACCATGCGCTCCCCCCATCTCAGCCCGTGGCCAGTGAAGAATAAGGAGGTGGCATTCACAGTGCACCATGGAGAAATGTGGATGTGGCACCTGGCCTCCCACTAAACTGGTGGGGCTGGTCCTGGTACAGGAGGACTGGTTCCACCCCCTATCAGCTGTCCTGATTCCCTTGTCAGATAATCAAGGTACAGGTTTTCAAGGTTTAATTTACTGCTAAGAGTTTGTGGATAAAAGAATATCTAGAGCTGCGTTTTAAGTGGAACTAAATTATCAAAATAAAAAATTGCAAGCAGGTAATATTTTTTTGGGCAGAAGACATGCAAAGACTCTTTTGCAAATATAAAGTTTTCTTCCCTGCTTTTAGCAATTATTTTTATTTTGTGTGTACAGTCATGCTGCATACACGGTGCTGCATACAGTGAAGGGAAAAAAGTATTTGATCCCCTGCTGATTTTGTATGTCTGCTCACTGACAAAGAAATGATCAGTCTATAATTTTAATGGTAGGTTTATTTCAACAGTGAGAGACATAATTACAACAAAAATATCCAGAAAAATGCATTTCAAAAGAGTTATAAAATGATTTGCATTTTAATGAGTGAAATAAGTATTTGATCCGCTATCAGCAAGATTTCTTGCTCCCAGTTTTCTTCTATACAGGTAACGAAGGGAGTGCTCCTAATCTCAGCTTGTTACCTGTATGAAAGACACCTGTCCACAAAAGCAATCAACCAGATTCCAATCTCACCACCATGGGCAAGACCAAAGATCTGTCCAAGGATGTCAGGGACAAGGTTGTAGACCTATGCAATGGACTACAAGACCGATCGCCAAACAGCGTGGTGAGAGGGTGACAAGAGTTGCTGCGATTATTCACAAATGGAAGAAACACAAAGCTGTTAATCTCCCTCGGAGTGCAATGGTCTTGCACAGAGCAGACCCGATCCTCCTTTTCTGTGGTACCCCTGCTGGCACTCCATGCCCCTCCTCTTTGGCAAATGCTCCCATGGAAAGCCACTTTCCATGGGCGCAACCGTGCGGGCTCGCTCCTGAGCCACCCTGTCTATTGACACAGACCAGGCAACTCAGCCCCACCCCCCGCTCCCTCGTCACAGCATTTGATCGACACCAGCGGGACCCAGTGGCTCTCACCGCTATCAATCTGCCCAATGTGGAGGGCTACAGCGGTGATAGCCGCTGCTCTCGTGCACATCACTGGATCGGCACAGGCTCATGTAAGAATAAGATGGGTGGGGGCCCTGCAGCACAGTTTTTTTTTACCTTAATGCATAGAATGCATTAAAATAAAAAACCTTGAGGCTTTAAAGGGTTAGTTCACACCCTACATCCTCCTTGGTCCCCTCCATTGGTGATGCGTTGGCCATGTCCACAGAGCCGGTGTGGCAGTCTAGGAATTTGCAATCCCCACTCTTCTCCCTCTCCTGGGATCCACTTCCAGGATGGATCAGAGCAATTATCTGTGCTGGTGCTAAACAATTACAATTGCTCTGATCCATCCTGGAAGAAGAGCAGGGACTTCAAAATCCAAGGCTGTTATACTGGCTACGTGGGCACTGACAGCTCATCATCCATAAAAGAGCAGTAGAACGGAGACCGGTGGGGTGAAAAGGGTGTGAATTCCCCCAGTTTTTTCTGAAAAAAGGTAAACTTACACTTTAAGCGTGGGGTCTATTTTATGCTTTAGGTTAATGGCTAAAATAAGGTTGAGATTCAGGTTTAAGGGTCAGGTTAAAAGCCAGACAGAAGTATCATGGTAAATTCAAGAGATAGCTGAAATGGTACAGGTAAACATTGTTAAAATGTCTCATTGTTGTTATTGTTTTTACCTCCAACAGTAGCATAAAAACCTCAGATCCGGACAGCAGACTGCAGAGAAGACCACTGCTCATCCGTGAGCAGCGGTCCACACATCCCCGCGCCCCCTCCCCAGCAACTCACAACTACAGCTTTGCAATCAGCGAGGAACATGATCAGGAATTGTAAGAAGTATGTAAAAAGTGTGCAAAAGTACAGATGTGGACAAATTTGTTAGTCCCCCTACAGCTTATTGAAACAATAATTTATTCCCCTCTAAAAAGTGAGGAAATTAAAAGCAATTGTCTCACTTATACCTGTGTGTCTTTGGTAGATCATAAAGTAAAGCAAAGAAAATGTGAAAGTGATAAATCATTTTTTATTCTATAAAGATATTCTAAAATCTGCTGTTACCTCTAGAAAAATATTATAGATAATTGGATCGTAGTGATATTTCAAAATTGTATTGAACGCGTCTTTAATCTTCAATCAGCCTATTTATATGGAGAAAAGCCGTCTCTCTGCTGTTTGGTATTACTCCAGTGCTGCTAAGTGGAAGTCTGCCCCAATATGACTTGAGTCACAATTGTATACAATATATTTATTTTTTTCTTGCTCATCCCCCCCCCCCCCCCCCCACTAAAGTGGAGTTAGGTCCACAGGAGTATAGCCAACCTCCCTGGATGTGGCCACAAGTGGGAATTTAACCCCAGGTTGTACAGAATAGCGTGTATGGTAGACAAAGAACCTGATACAAGATGAACTCCAAGGTCGAAGTACATCAGCGTCTGATCACACCATTCGCCACATTTTCAACGACAATGGGTTTAAAGGAAGAAGACCGAAGAGGACTCTAACTTTACGTTTTTCTTTCAACAGTAGACTGGAATATGCTTTTCTGGAGTATAATATGTCAATCACTATATGGGGTTTTTATGCGGATGGAATAGCTTTGGCTAAAGTCATTTTTTTATTTCATCCCCTGTTCCCCTTCCCCCTCCCCCAATTCAAAGGGGGCCAACCTAGCCGTTAAATTTTCTATACGCGATTTTGTTTATATTTTGTTTATAATTTACATGCGATTTTACATGTGGGATTTGGCTACACACGATTTACAAAGTATTTTTAAACTAGGACAACGTTACCCCTACACACTCCAAAGGGGGTTACTTTGCTGTTTTATGTTTGGTTTTATTTTCGTTGAATTTTTTATTTGCAATTTTGGTTTATACTTTATATGCGACTTTACATATGGGATTTGGCTACACACGATTTACCAAGTATTTCTATGAATTAGGACTGCGCCACACCCACACACTAACCCTTCACTTACCTTCTGTTTTTTCCACCTTGGTGGAAATCACATTTGTGGAGGCAGCAGTCCTTTATGCGATTTCTTCCATTGTCTCCATTTTTTTTCATTTTCTCCACTTTTTTCTCCACTAGGACAACGTTACACCTACACACTCCAAAGGGGGTCACTTTGCTGTTTTATGTTTGGTTTTATTTTCGTTGAATTTTTTATTTGCAATTTTGGTTTATGCGACTTTACATATGGGATTTGGCTACACACAATTTACCAAGTATTTCTATAAATTAGGACAGCGCCACACCCACACACTAACCCTTCATTTCTGGAGAGATACATACTGCCCAGTGTCAGAAAGCTTTATCTCAGTTGCAGGTCACGAGTCCACCAAAAGGATGATGACCCAAAACACACAATTAAGGCACCCAAAAATGGCTAAGAAGAAATCACTGAACTCTTCTGAAGTTGGCCTTCTATGAGACCTAATCTGAATCCTATCAAACAACTATGGAAAGTGCAATTGATTTGATTAATGGGAACAAAACAAAGGAGGGTGACAAAAAAAACCCCAAATGCTCGTTACCCTACAGGTACCAAAGTGCCCCATCCCTAAACCAGTTCAAATGGAAATACAAAAGGATGGATCACAGTCCATGAACTTTACAGGCATAACACTGAATACTTAAAAATGAATACAATCTTTATTGATACACAGTTAAAAACCATTTTAAAATCACATTTAAAATAAAATGTAGATCCTGCACCCTTATGTTGGTTGTGGTCCCACACTATAGTGAGAGTACACTCTTTACAATTCAATTATACAAATAGGATAGTCCTGGGGTTGCCACCATTGGCGAATGGGCCTTCACACCTTGAAGATCTTTTACAATGTTTACTTACACTTGAGTGCCGATGTCCAGTTCACACTACAGGCAATTACCTAAAAAACTTATGGTTGAGGGGCTATAACATAAGTGTTAACAGATCTTCAGGAAAGCAGGTCTGATGTTTCTGATGGCTGCTGAATCCAATGGGTATTTGTGTACAATGGAAAGCACAGCTGTTGCATTAAAAATATAAATAAAATGGGCACCTAACACTTATTTAAGGCTCATAAACACGGGCGTATGAGTTTATGTAGGATCTTGCTGGCAGCCCACTGGTGCAGCAATAACACCATTGGTAACACCAATGTTTGCATGTGTACAGCGATAAACATACCCATATGCAGGACTATGGACGTGGATTTTCCTGCAGATTACAGAGTTGTGTGCGACTGCATGTATTTGCCCGTAGAATATCATAATGCAATACTTGGGAAGTATTCTACTTCTGGCTTTTCAGAGACAATAATCAGTGGGTACTGCCCTGTGACACCAGCAAAGCAACCATGCAGTGTAGAAACAGATACTGCAAGTTGTTCATTGGTTGTTAAGATGCTGGCAGCTAGAATGTTCTAATAGGATACAATGAAAACCTGTGGCTTTGTGTAACTAAAAAAAGGCAGGCTTGATCCACCCCATTGCCTTGCATACAATTTTTAGGCATTTTGCCAAGGCAACCCTGAAGACATCTGAAGACACCCTGGTTGAAAAGGCTGATCTAGAAGAACAGGTTCACTGGCTTACCGATCCCTTTAACTTGCCATTGGTATCATAGCTTCCATCAGCTTATAGGTTCCTTTCTGGTTTTATCAGGACATCAGAGCAAATAGTAGCCAGTTGGTATATAACGGTGGTTCTCTGTGGTGCCTCTTTAAACTTTGCAGGTCTCAGATGGCAGCGAGGGGGATCCCTACAGGGCGCTGATCTGGTGCGAGATACCAGTATGGTAATTGCGTATTACCACATTTTGCCATTTACTACCAGTGTTGGGCTATTGTGCCATGTATGAAGTCAAATTAATGCTGCTTGTGTATAGGACCATATTACTTAAACATAACCGCCTGCAGGCCTGTCACTATCAAACACTGCAGCCCTGTTAGCCACCAGGGTAGCTGTTAGAAATCATGGGGTCCCATACAGCTTACCTGACAGGGCAGGCCGCCCACCACCCCCCAGCTGAAAGTGACTGGGGACATAAATTTATCAGTTCTCTACAGCCTCAGCTGCACAGATGAATGAATAGGAATCGCTCCGAGGCTTCCTGCTCATTCAAAAACGGAAGCATAGTAAACCCAGTTTTACTATGCTTCAGTGATGAATGGATACAGGAGTGACTGGTATCAATTGCTCACTGTGTTCATTCAGGAAAGGAAGGGGCCAGTAAATAACATCCCCGTGTGCCCGTAGCAGCTGTCGACAGGAGAGGAGGAAAGCTGGCAGTGCTGCGGGGGAAAGGGGCACACAGGGAGGCCCAGACAGCACATTGAAGGAGCGCATCTTCTACAACCAATCCCCGTGCAGTGCAGCCAGAGGGAGAGGAGGAGAAGCTGGCAGCAGAAGAGGATCAGAAGAGGATCTGTGTCTGCAATAAGACAGTACTGTGGTCCTCCTTTTCAGCAAGTGCCTGGACCCCCTTTTGAACTGACGGGACCCAGGCCAGTACAGGAGGGCTGGCTGTACTGCCTTATCGGCGGCCCTGTTAGCCACTATGCACTACATGCAGTGCTATTATACCATGGCTTCCACTTCAGCACCACAATCACAGAACAGCTATTAGCCACTCCTAAACGACGCCTAAATCTCATGCTCACCGATTTTGGAAAGTTCACACTTGTGAACATTACAGGCCTGCGTATAGACACTAGTTTTACAGGCGGATTTTCCTTAGAGCACCTTATATGAGAACATGAATAACAGGTAATAAGTAGCGATTTTTAGAGAAGGCATCAAAAACACACATTGTCCCATCATACAAATAAAAATGACAATTTAGCTGTGGTGTAACGAATAACACATTTTAATGAGATCTTCAAGGTGCCCAGGGCCTGTGGCACGAACAGAACTCAATTTGAAGGAGACATATTACTTAAATTTACATTTAGGCCCCTTTCACACTGGGGTGGTAGGGGGCGTCGGCGGTAAAACAGCGCTATTTTTAGCGCTGTTTTACCGCTGTATTCGGCCGCTAGCGGTGCGGTTTTAACCCCCCGCTGGCGGGCGAAAAAGGGTTAAAACCCCTCGTACAGCGCGGCTATAGCCGCGGTATAGCCGCACTGTCCCATTGATTTCAATGGGCAGGAGTGGTTTAGGAGTGGTGAATACACCGCTCCTTCACCGCTCCAAAGATGCGGCTCGCAGGAGATTTTTTCTTCTCCTGCCAGCGCACTGCTTCAGTGTGAAAGCCCTCAGGCTTTCACACTAAACAAACAGCGGAGGCTGTTTAGGGGCGGTTTGCAGGCGGTATTTTTAGCGCAATAACGCCTGCAAACCACCCCAGTGTGAAAGGGGCCTTAGTGGTGATAATCCTGGCACGCTTACATAGAGGTGGGAAAAAGAAAAAAAAAAAAAAAAAATTATGTAAAATGTGGCTGTTGCTAAAGCTTTATGGCTATATAGTTACGTTGAAAAGAAAAAAAAAAAAGTCTATGAGGCTCAACATAGAAAAAAATAAATAATATGATGAAAAACACCATATACAGAACCATATACAGTTGGTCCAAAGAAAGGCAAAAAAAAAAAAAAAAACCCTTATAAAGCTCGTCCAATATGCTCCACTAGGTGAAAAATTCCTTCCTGATCCTATAAGGCAATCAGATATTTCCTGGATCAACAATCTCTGGTGTTCTAGAATAATGAAATGACAAAGTCAATCCTGAAGAAAAAAAGCTGGGCCAAGGTTATTTTTCCATTTAAAAAAGCGGCAAAGGAAGAGAAAGCGTCAACTCCCACATTATACTCCCAATGTGTGGGTGGAAGATGAAGCAAGACAGCTGAAACTATACCTAAAGCGTAGACTGTTCTCCAGAAAAAAAAATAAGGTTTAGTCATAATGGTTTTATTTAGTGAAAATACCAATAAGGAAATTACAGTGCCTCACAACGATCGGTCATAGTTCTGACTGTTCTAAACTGAAGAAGATTGAAAAGATGAAGAATGAAATCTAAATGCTTGCGATGGACTTTCACCATGTGCGTAGCTATTTGCAATGACATACGCTTTAAAACGACATAAGTGCAAAAAAGCTGAACACGTAAATATGATAATTCCAAAAAAAAATGACAGATTTTGCAGCCCATTCATAAAATGCATTGCATGGTATTGAACCTGCAGTACTTACTGGAGTTCTCTCTGTTCAACGTGGAAAGCACTCTGTGATCAAAGGAAAGTCGGTCATGTGACTTTTTTTTTTTTTTTTTTTTTAACTCCTATTCTTTGTAATTGCACTTTGCTGTGATTTATAAATGTGCAAAGCTCTTTCTTTTTAAAGCAGTGGTATGGCCATGGTACAGCCATACTGCTGATTTTTTTTTAACCACTTCAGCCCCAGAAGATTTTACCCACTTTCTGACCAACTGACAATTGCGTGGTCGTGCGATGCTGTACCCAAACAAAATTTGCATCCTTTTTTTCCCACAAATAAAGTTTTCTTTTGGTGGCATTTGATCACCTCTGCCGTTTTTATTTTTTGCGCTATAAACAAAAATGAAGCAACAATTTTGAAAAAAAAGGACAATATTAATTTATTTTCTGCTATAATAAATATCCCCCCAAAAAAATATATATAAAAAAAACAAAAAACAAATTTCTTCCTCAGTTTAGGCTGATATGTATTCTTCTACATATTTTTGGTAAAAAAAAAAAAGCAATAAGTTTATATTGATTGGTTTGAGCAAAAGTTTTAGCATCTCCAAAATAGGGGATAGATTTATTGCATTTTTATTATTATTTTATTTTATTTTATTAGTAATGGCAGTGATCAGTGATTTTTTATCATGATTGTGGTGGACAGATAAAAACTGATTACTGTATAAATGTCACTGGCAGGGAAGGGGTTAAACACTAGGGGGCGATCAAGGGGTTAAGTGTGTTCCCTCAGCGTGTTTTAACTGTAAGGGGGGATGGACTATCACTGATATGACAGAGATCGATGTTCCTGATGACAGGGAGCAGTAGATCTCTGTCCTGTTACTAGGCAGAACAGGGATATTCCTTGTTTACATAGGCAGTTCCCTGTTCTGCCTCTCCTCGCTGTGATCGCGGGCTGCCGACGGACACCGAGTCCATGGGATCCACGGGCACAGTCCCGCTACACGCCCACTATCCTACTTTTGCGGACTGACGTACAAGTACGTCAGTTTGCGCTGGCGTACCATTTGGACGACGTATATTGGCATGAGCCGGTCGGCAAGCAGATAAAATGTACCCCTGTGTTCTTAACATTCGTGTTGTTTTCCTTGAATGTGTGCAACAAATTTTTGTACTGACACTTGGAACTTTTTTCATGTGGTGCAATTTTTTGACTATTAAAGCGGAGTGCCACCCAAAAGTGGAACTTCCGCTCATTTGTCTCCTCTCCCCCTCGGGTTCACCAATTGGGAGGGGGGGGGACAGGATACCTGACATCACCGCGGGGCTCCCTCCTCCTTTCCCTGTCACCGGGCCAGCAGGAGAGAGGAGCGGGGCCTCGCACATGCGCAGTAGGGTTCCCGGCGTGAAGCTGTAAGGCTACAAAGCTGGGTACCCTCACCCGTAATGGCAGCGGCAGCACCCGACAGCTGATGGAAACATCAGCTGCGGTGCCGACATCGCTGGACTCCAGGACAGGTAAGTGTCCTATTGTTAAAAGCCGGCAGCTGTAGTATGTGTAGCTGCTGGCTTTTACATTTATTTTTTTTTGGGGCGGAACACCGCTTTAAGATAATTAAAAAAAAAAAAAAACTCTGCAAAATACTGGCTAATAGGACTATAATTAGGTCTGTGATAGATAAAAGGAGCTTCTAAAAATATCAGGAGCCAATTTAAACCCATAGCCCCCCCTTTAAAAACACAGAAGAGAAGTCCTATCAATGGATTTCCCTAAAAGCTGAAATTTTTTTCATCCCCCCCCCCAAAAAGAAAAAAAAGTAAAAAAAAAACCTTGACAAACACCGTGCATTACAAATTGTCAATGTACAGATAATTGCATCACAACTCACATATGAAATAAGTCAGAAGCCCAGTCCTGGGGAAAAAGAGCAATGCATGGAAGAAAAATTATTCATACTCTGTGAAATTTTCCACATTTTGTCATGTTACAACCAAAAAATGTAAATGTATTTTATTGGGATTCTATGCGATAGACCAACAGAAAGTGGCACATAATTGTGAAGTGGAAGGAAAGTGATAATTTTTTTTTACAAATAAATATCTGAAAAGTGTGGGGTGCCTTTTTATTCAGCCCCCTTCTTTACTGATACACCTAACTAAAATATAACAACCAAATGCCTTCAAAAATCACCTATTTAGTAAATAATAGGGATAAAGTTGTGGAGAAGTTTAAAGCAGGGTTAGGTTATAAAAAATATATCAAGCTTTGAACATCTCACAGAGCACTGTTCAATTCATCTAAAAATGGAAAGAGTACGGCACAACTGCAAACCTACCAAGACATGGCCGTCCCCCTAAAGTGACAGGCCAGGCAAGGAGAGCATTCATCAGAGAAGCAGCCAAGAGGCCCATGGTAAATCTGGAGGAGCTGCAGAGATCCACAGCTCAGGTGGGAGAATCTGTCCACAGGACAACTATTAGTCGTGCTCTCCACAAATCTGGCCTTTATGGAAGAGTGGCAAGAAGAAAGACATTATTGAAAGAAAGCCAAAAGAAGTCCCGTTTGCAGTTTGCAAGGAGCCACGTGGGGGGCACAAACATGTGGAAGAAGGTGCTCTGGTCAGATGAGACCAAAATTGAACTTTATGGCCTAAAAGCAAAACGCTATGTGTGTCGGAAAACTAACACTGCATATCACCCTGAACATACCATCCCCACCGTGAAACATGGTGGTGGCCGCATCATGTTGTGGGGATGTTTTTTTTTAGCAGGGACAGGGAAGCTGGTCAGAGTTGATGGGAAGATGGATGGAGCCAATCTTAGAAAAAACCTGATAAAGTCTGCAAAAGATGAGAGAGTGGGGAGGAGGTTCACCTTCCAGCAGGACAACGACAGCCAGAGCTACAATGGAATGGTTTAGATCAAAGCATATTCATGTATTAGAATGGCCCAGCCAAAATCCAGACCTAGATCCAATTGAGAATCTGTGGCAAGACTTGAAAATTGTTATTCACAGACGATCTCCATACAATCTGACAGAGCTTGAGCTATTTTGCAAAGAAGAATGGACAAATATTTCACCCTCTACATGTGCAAAGCTGGTAGAGACATCCCCAAAAGACTTGCTGCTTTAATTGCAGTGAAAGGTAGCTCTACAAAGGATTGACCCAGGGAGGCTGAATACAAATGCACACCACACTTTTCAGATATTTGTAAAAAAAATTGAAAACCATTTATCAACTTCCTTCCACTTCACAATTATGTGCCACTTTGTGTTGGTCTATCACATAAAATCCCAATAAAATACCTTTACATTTTTGGTTGTAACATGACAAAATGTGGAAAATTTCAAGGGGTATATGCATGAATACTTTTTCAAGGCACTGTATATCGGAGTATCAACTGAAGGATAATAAGGAGGTGAATGTTAATTCAGCAGAGCAGGGGTCTCCAAACTTGCTAGGCAAAGGGCCAATTTACTGTCCTTCGGGCTTTAGGGGAGCCGGACTGTGGCCAGTGGAAGTAGAAAATGCCTCAGCATCAATGCCCCTTCATTGGTTTTAATGGAAGGAATAGTACCCTTTTGATGATATCAATTAGAACAACAGTGCTCCATCATTGGTGTCAGTTGATGAAACAGTGTCCCAAGAGCCAGATATAAAAGCAAGTGAAGGACCACTGCAGTACAGGATAACCACAGAGACCAAATTATTTTGAAAGCTTTTTGGGCAACCCCTTATGTTTGTAAGTCAGTTCTTTCCTCCTCAGATTAGTGTTGAATGAAATGCACCATTGCAATATACTTGGATGATAAAATGTTTGAAGAGATCCCTATTTCACTCACTCCAGATCGGCATGGGTGTTTACGTGGAGCTCAGTAATCATTCTGCATCATGTTCATGCAGCTACTGTATGTAAGAATGCCAATAACAATGGGATGCCACATACCATGCAGAGGTCTTTGTAGGGCAGTTTCTGAAACTTGGTATCCGTATTTCCGGCACACAGCTCCACGTATCCCAGAACCACCTGAAACACGGTGTTGTGGATGGCTTGTGTGAAGTGCATGTGCAGCTGGTCCATTGCAGTCTAGAAAACAAAAGACAACCAGAATTTTCAAATCTCAAATGTGCACACTTATTCAAGCAAAATAAAGCACCTGTCTTTAAAAATTCCATTAAAATAATTATCATACTAAATAACATAATTCTTAAAGTTAACTTTTCAGTGGCTTTATTGTGCTATAGACTGATTCAGTTGGAGGGCTTTTTGGTTTCTTTAGTCCCGACTCACCATTAACCTGTATGGTTATACTATTTCATTGACCCCCAAGCCCTACTCCACAGAAGTTAAGGCTTCTATATACTGCACTGATGATGGCCAAAATGCCCGAAAAACAGCTGTATGCAGTTTGGAATAAATGGCTCTATAACACTAGGCTATATTTGTACTATACAGTGCTCAGCATAAATGAGTACAACCCTTTTGAAAAGTAAGAGATTTTAATCAATATCTCAAAGAACACGAGAACAACTTCTAAAATTTTGACAAAACTGAGTTTTATAGAATATTTGTTTAGCTCATTACATGAAAGTAAGGTTAAAATAACTTAGATTACAAAATCTTCAGTTTTACTCAAATTAGTTGATGCAAAAAATGAATACACCCCACAACAAAAACTACATCATCTAGTATTTAGTATGACCCCCATGACTTGTAAAGGACAGCACCAAGTCTTCTAGGCATGGAATGAACAAGTTGGTAACATATTGCAACATCTATCTTTTTCTTCAAAAACAACCTCTTTTAGAGCCTGGATGCTAGATGGAGAGTGATGCTCAACTTGTCTCTTCAGAATACCCCATAGGTGTTCAATTGGGTTCAGATTAGGAGACATACTTGGCCACTGAATCACTTTCACCCCGTTCTTCAGAAATGCAACAGCGGCCTTTAGATATGCTTTTTGGATCATTATGTTGGAAAAGTGCACGATAACCAAGGACATGGAGTGATGGTAGCCTCTTCTCTTTCAATATAGAGCAGTACATGAATTCATGATACCACCAATGAAATGTAGCTCCCCAACACCAGCAGCACTCATGCAGCCACACAGAAGGACGCTGCCACCATCATGTTTCACTGTAGGCATGCATTTTTCTTTGTACTCCTCACCTTTTGCAACAACATACAGTTTTAAAGCCACCCGTTCCGAAAATATTTATCTTTGGGCCATCACTCCAGGGTACAGAGTCCCAGTAGTCTTCTTTTTCAGCATGGGCCTTGACAAATTCTAGGTGGGATTTTTTTTGTGTATGGGATTTAGAAAAGGCTTCCTTCCTGGACAACACCCATGCATGGCATTCCACTGCAGCGTAATGTCGTATTGTGTCAACATTGTGGAATTGTATTGTGGAAACAATCTCCCCAGTTTGGTTTTCTACTTCTCTAGCTAACTGCAGTGTACTTGCATGCACCTCGACAGTAGCATCATCAGAAGATGCTCCTGTCAGAGTGTTAATTTCTGTGGATGGCCTGGACATCTCTGCAAGATGGTTGCAGTTCCATCTTTGTTAAATTTTTGTATTACTTTTGCTACAGTATTCTGACTGATCAGTAAAGCTTTGCTGATCTTCTTGTAGCCTTCACCTACACTTTCCCACTGACAGCGCGGGGGCGTCTGCGGGAAAGCGCTGCTAGTTTTACCGGCTCTTTACTGTAGTTTAAGTGGCGATTTTTGGGCCGATAGCGGGGCGCTTTTAACCCCCGCTAGTGGCAGAATAAAGGGTAAAATGCTCCCGCAAAGCACCGTTGCCGAGGCGCTTTGCAGGTGCTTCGGCGGCGCTGCTCACTGATTCCAATGGGCAGGGGCGCTTTAAGAGCGATGTATACATCGCTTCTAAAGCGCCTCAAAGAAGCTGTTTGCAGGACTTTTTTTTTTTTTTAACGTCCTGCCAGCACAGCGCCCCAGTGTGAAGCAGCTCCTCAGTTACATATATAGGGGCTGAAGTGTCGGAAGCAATTGCAGTCCCTGATGACCCAGATGGCTCACTCTGACCAGCCTCCCTAGATCTTTCAGAGGGGGATGGTGTTGCAGAGGGGGGCCTGAGGGTGACCCTTTTGTGCCCTTATTGTTAGCGGTATTTGTACCATTCCCTTTGGTTATAATGCTGAGCACAAACACAGACGTACAGCCAAGAAAATGCACCTACTGCTGAGCAATAGTCAAGCAACTGCCACTGCTATTAAGCTCAGCCTGATGCAAAGTAAATGTGTCCTGAGAATGCCTGTGTCAACCAACACTCACATGCGTCTGCTTTGTGCCCCTCCTAGCTGTATGCACCTGAAAAAAGGTGCACTTCATAGCTACACAGCCCGCGTTGTGGGCGCTGAAGCACGCCGACGCCGCTAAGCCCCGCCCCCTTTCCTCCGACCACCCATCATCTTTTTCAAAGATACAGCTTTCCCGGGCGTGCAGACTCCGATTCACCAGATCTTATGTGGAGGAGGGCTGGGGTGGAGGAGAGCCGTAATGGCGGCGGCAGCAGGAGCGGCATGGCACACCGCCGACTGAGCCACGCTCCCTCTGCCTCCTGGGTTGAAGCTGTCCAGGTGGGGGAACATTCCCAAAAGGAAAAAAAAAACCCCTTCTCTGCGTCTTACCTGGAGCTTGGGCTGGAGGAAGCATGCAGCTTGACACAGAGGCAAGACTGACAAGCATATAATCAGGTACGTGACCTTGACAGCCCCCGGTGGTGACTATAGGTATGACAACATTTACTTTAACCTCCCTGGTGGTATTCCTGAGCGTGACTCGGGGTTGATTTTCCCTGCCAGGAGCGGTAACCCCGAGTCACGCTCGGGGTAACATTGCAGAGCTGTCAGCGGAGTCCACTTACCTTCTCCTGGCAATCCAGCAACGTCCTCCGCTATGATTGCCGGTGAGATCACCGGCGAGAGCGCCGACCGGCATCTGACTTTCTAGTTCCGTTCCCTGCGAGCAGCAGCGGTGCATGGGAGCGGAACTGGGCGGGTAATTCAAAAGTGACACACACATAAGAGAGGTGATACATTGTAATCTGAGAGGATTACACTGCATCATCTCAGATCTGACACTTGATTACTGTACAGTGCCCGTGGCCTTCCATTGTACTGTCATTTGTGCCCATAAAATATTTATAACATGGCATAAAAAAAGCGCCACTTTACTACAAAAGCGCTTTTGGTCCAGTTGAGTGACAGCGACACGGAGTTGCTTGGCAGAACTAAGCGATAGTGAGTCGTGGGGAGATTTGTCGTTTGACACTGATCTGGCAAGTGACAACGGTGATGATCCTGCACTTGACCTCAGCAATGTGCCCACTTGGTGCCCTATTGACTGCGATATGAACCAGGTAGCGCCCCCAAGATTCTCCTTCACTGGATCACCTGGGATGAAGGTAGATGTTGAGCGTGACAACCCTCTGGCATACCTGCAATTATTCCTCACTGAGGAGGTCATTGAAAAAATTGTCACAGAGACAAATCGCTACCAAGAGCAGCAATCCGCTACGCTGCATGTCAGGTTTTCCAGAAGCAGAAAGTGGGAACCGGTGACCAAAGAGGACATCTGGCAGTTTCTGGGACTCATCATTCTTCAGGGGTGGTAGGGAAACTGCTCCAGAAATGGTAATGGACCACCAATAAGTTACTGGTCACTCCGTTTTTTGGCACCGTGATGTCAGAATACCGGTTTTCCCTCATCATGAAGTATTTCCACTTCATGAACAATGAAGAATTTGATGAGGCCACGCATCCTGCGCCCAAACTAAAGAGAATCTGGGAGGTATGCCACATTATTGTGACCAATTTCCAGTGGACCTATGTGCCAGAAAGGGACATCAACGTGGATGAAAGTTTGATGGCCTACAAGGGACGCCTAAGCTGGATACAGTTTATTGCATCCAAAAGAGCGCGGTTTGGCATCAAATCCTACATGCTCTGCGAGTCATCCACTTGGTACATCTGGAATACGGTCATTTACACCGGTGAAAGCACGAAGTTTAACCCCAGGTACAGCGGCTATGGGATGGCCACATCATCTGTCCTTATACTTCTGGAGCCATTGCTGAACCAGGGATCTTGTGTGACCATGGACAATTTCTACACGTCTCCGGAACTGTATGAGGTTTTGCTACAAAACAAGACTGATGCGTATGGTACCGTTAGGCCTAACCGACGTGACATGCCATCTATGTTTGCCAAGAAAAAAAACGGAGAAATGGTTGCCTGGCAGAAGGGTAAGATGATGGCAATGCGATGGCGAGACAAGGACGTGTGTCTCATGAGTACTGTGCACAATACCTCCACTGCCATGGTCCACAAAAAAGGTGGGAAAGATGTGCTGAAGCCGCAAGTCGTAATAGACTATAATAACACCATTCGAGGTGTCGACAGAGCCGATCAGGCAATGACATTTTATCCGGCTATGCGCAAACAGCAAAAAAAATATTATAAGAAGATTTTCAGGCATCTTCTGGAACAATGCCTTTAGAATGCATATATCCTGTACAGAGCAAAGAGTGACAAGCCTCTTGTTCATTCTGATTTTATCTGGAAGTTGGCTGAGCAGATTTTTGTCAAACACCAGACGCCATCAGTAGCTGTGAACAGACCTGGACGACGTGCTCTTGACGTTGCCAACCCAGAACGCCTGACTGGTCATCACTTTATGGGCTACATACCGCCAACCGCAAAAAAGGCAGCACCTACCAGGATGTGCGTGGTTTGCTGTTCAAAGAGAGATGGCAATGGAAAGAAAGTCGGAAAAGAAAGCAGGTTCCATTGTCCTGATTGTGAAGTCGGACTTTGTGCTGTACCTTGTTTCAAAATTTATCACACTCAGGAGGTTTATTGAATTTTCTTTGTTTGATAATTTTCATTATTTTGTATTACATTATTGAATAAAATTATATTATTTATTAGATTATAATTCATGATTTTGTGTTTCAAACTTTATCACATCTGGGATGTCTACTAGAGTCTTATTTGGTCAGGTTTAAGTAAGTAATTACTAAGAATTGCAGGCCTACAATACATAATCTGCTGCAGATAGGACGCTCTTGGTGCGAGGTGCTGTGACACTTGCTTTCTGAACCACATCTGATCCATATTTACCACCAGTTACTGCCCCCCATTATTGTAGGCGGACCAGGATACACATTTGGCCCCAGTGTGACCTCAGATCTAAACTGTCATATGCCCGCTAACCTTGGGCCTTTCTTCCTACTGGAAGGAAGAATAAAACCACCCTATATATTTATACGTCTCTACTTCCACCTTAACAGTGGCTATGTGAATACTCCTGCTATACTTCACTAAAGTTCTACACACCACGACCAGGGAGCGTGTCCGATGGGCAGTACGTCAACATATCTACGTTTCTTTTAATTCGTCCTGGAATGCACAACCTATATCCGTAGATACCAATAAAATTCTTGTTGCAAACCCTACAATCACCCCTGAAGAAGGAGGCATAAGTAACTCCGAAACGCGTCGGGTGCACATGTATTGGTATCAACTTCTATATTTATGGAAATGCATTCCTTGTTTTTAACTTTGTAACTATGTGATTCACTTGATTATTTTTTGTAACTAATAAACTGTTATCTACTTTACATACCCTTTTTTTTAAAATATTTTCTTAAAAAATGTGCCTTTAAAGTCCGCTAGGGGAACTTCTTTTGCTCTAAACTCGAATTTAGGATGTGGCACAACAAGTAGATAATTGATCGATCAAATATTTTGTGCCTACAATACATAACACCAAATTTCCATGCAAAAAATTGTACCGCTTTCGGTACAAAATTCCTGACATAATCATACCGCCAGGGAGGTTAAAGGAGAAATACCCACAGGAATTAGAAAAATTCCTTAGGAGTCTCCCTTACCTTATCCAGCTGCAGGGTTCTGTGGTAACAGACCCAATCTTCACCTCTCACGGTGGGCTCCGTTAAAAAACCTTCAGGGATTGGGGCCCCTTTTAATCGGGGGATCCACAACCCTGGGCCTGTAAAAAGCACCCCGCCAGGAATATGGCTGAAAACACCAAAGTACTGGATCCCGGGGTCCAGCTCTCTAAAAAGAGAAGCATTACAGGTAAAACCTTGTTTCTTCGGACACGAGGCCCGGGTACCATCCAATCGGCCTGGAAAGGACACTTTGAATGGATCCGGTTGCATGGCTTTCCCCAGTAAGGAATATTTCAGCGGAGCTCAGCATAGCACATCTTTACTTGTGACCAACACCTAAGACACTGGCGAAAAAACTGAGGTACTCCCTGTAAGGGGGGGGGGGGGGTGGTGGTTATATGGGGAATTGAACTTCCTGTCTAGGGTGTACCAGTGTCCATTCCCTGAAGGTGCCATATAACCCATACAGTAATTACTGTGGCGCCGTGTCCCGTGATGTACGATAAAGAAAATGAATTTAATCCAATTTTGAATACGACTGTAACATAACAAAATGTAAAAAAAGTGAAGCGCTGTGAATACTTTCCGTGCGCATTTTAAATGATTGTATCATTTCTGAGCGAGCATCTCAGTCCAGGAAGTAGAGAACGCCTTTGGACAATGACTGACCAAAGATGGCATTTTCCTTCTGGGGAGGAAAAGAGGCGAAGGTACTTTCACGGGGAATACTGTGACCTTTGTGGAAGGCTATAAATAGCTATTATTTAGCATGCTGCACTCAAAGTTCTAAAGGTTCAAGGTTTTTTACCTTAAATGGATTCTATTACTATACAAGCAGATGTTTCACACTTAAGACACTTTGTGTGAATATTTCAGGTAGAAATCTCTGTGTCTGGATGTCAGATTCTCTTTAGAATTTTACTGAATCTGCAGCATTGTCTAAGCTCTGGCTTCTATAGAGGAGACACGGCTCACTATGCCTTCACTAATCCCAAGGAAACATTCAGTCATACATCTCAGTGATGCTTTTCGGGAGCTGTGCATCAAAGTCCTCTGCTCAAGTGGGCAAGCAATTTTAATTGGATTCACACAGGTGTGAGTAATTGATCAGCCATTGCCATTTATTCTCCAATTCAGATATCCTTATCTCCTCTGTGCAGGTCTGTGTACACCTTGGGACTGGTTTGCATATGAAATAACAGTTTGCAGTTGTCATCCATAACCACAAGGTGGTGGGGACACAAGTCCCAACATTTCATATGGCCAAAGGCAGGCGTTTCGAATAGAAATGAATCAAATTAAATGGTCAGTTTTATATTTGGGTCCTGTTGGTAATAATCGCAAATCAAAATTTTACGGACTAAGGAGTGTGTGAACCGAGCTTTCCGTTTTCCAATGATTTCTTTTTTTTTTAATAGAAAGGGCAGTTTCGCATTGTACACTGAAGAATCGGCCCTTTCACCAAAGAAGCTTTAGGGCCGGTACACACCATAGAAAAGGCAGTACGGATGTGTTCCTGCATGCGCATTTTTATGTGTTCTGGTGCAGTTTTCTTTTGTTTTCCCTTCAAATTATGGACATACCGTATATACTCAAATATAAGCCAACTTTTTCAGTACATTTTTTATGCTGAAAAAGCCCCCCCTCGGCTTATACTCGAGTGAGGGTCTCGAGTGTGGGTGCAGCCTCACTGCGCCCATCTGCAGCTGTACCTTTGATAACTAAAACAGCGGGTGTCTCCCACTGTGTCATGCAGTCTGTTCAGCGGCCATCCACTGTAACAAAGCCCACCTCCTCCTCGTCCATGACAGACGGAAGACTGATACAATGCTGGGAAACTGAATCAGTGTTCCATCTATCACGGGCGAGGAGGAGGCGGGCTCTGTTACAGTGCGCGGCCGCCGAACAGACTGCATGACACAGCGGGAGACACCCGCTGTTTTAGTTATCAAAGGTACGGCTGCAGATGGGCACAGCGAGGCTACAAATGGGCACAGCGAGGCTGCAAATGGGCACAGCGAGGCTGCAAATGGGCACAGCGAGGCTGCAGATGGACACAGCGAGGTTGCAGATGGGCACAGTATGGCTACAGATGGGCACAGTGAGGCTGCAGATGGGCACTGATGATAAGGTGGGCACAGTGAGGCTGCAAATGGGCACAGTGAGGCTGCAGATGGGCACTGTTTACCCAGTAGCTGCTGCAGTTCCCACCCTAGGCTTAAACTCGAGTCAAGTTTTCCCAGTTTTTTGTGGTAAAATTAGGTGCCTCGGCTTATATTCGGGTCGGCCTATACTCGAGTATATACGGTATGCGTTCCAGTGCATTTTTGTTGCGTTTTACTGCCTTCGAGTACAGTTCAGTTTTTTCTGCAACTGGAACGCATTGGAACTGAGCATATCGGTGTGAACGATGTCATTTGAAACCATGTAACCCACTACTCCATGCGTTTTGATGCAGACTGCATGTGTTGTGAACCAGCCTTTAAAATGGAACTTTACCCATAAAAACTTGATAAAAAATAATGTTCTATAGCAAAGAACACACATTCCACATTTATAATTATGCTACCTAAATTAGTGTGTGCTGTAAATTGCCTCCAGAAGAATCGCTCCTGTTTCTTCTTGCTACAGGCTGCAAAATTGCTGAAGCCCAGAGCCCCTGAACAGCAGAAAATCATAAAGCTGAACTAAACCTATCGATTTAATGGTTTCAAAAAAACGTTACATTCCTGGAATGCTGGAAATGCTAACTAACATTAATTGTGTCCTCAGCCAAACTGTCAAACCATCAAATAGCTGGTGTCATAACTGATCACATGTGCAGCACCATGGCAGTTGCAGATCAAACAGAAGAAGCTTCCTTGGCTGTAAAGGATAGGAGGGTTTAATTCTGTTTTAAGTCTGTCAGCAGAATGGCCTTTATAAACTGGGCAGTGCCTAAAAATAGAGAGCAACTGAGCATGTGCAGAGCAGGATGAGACCGTGTATTACTGGATTTTATACAGTATAGACACTTATTTTTTAATGGTTTACATAGCTATACCTGCTGCATACAGGGCTAGCCTGAAGTGATCTAGCAGGACTTCATTTTCTGAATAAAGTTCCACTTTAAAGTAGAAGCTCAATTAAAAAAAAAAAACATATCTGTATAGCAGAATGTCCCATTCATGTCTATAGCATGTTGGTGTGCAGGCATGGCAGTCCTGCACTAGATTCTTGCTGGCCTAGCTGAAGAGTGTATGTAGTCACCATTGGAGAAGAAGTTAAGTACAGACCCGCTACATGGGAAGGACGGGGCAGGAGGTATTTAGGAATAAAAAAATAAAACATTGGAGGACAATTCTGCTTTTAGTTAAATGATATGTAAACCCAACATTTCATATTCCTGATATATGCCCGTGGTACCATGTACTTGTATGAGAAAGACTCCTCTTTGTATTGCCTCCTTTGTGTGAAATCCCTGGTGTTCCTGCCAGTCCCTCTGCTTTCCTATTAAAAACTGACCAGGCTAGATATGCAAGCACAGTGTGGTCAGTTATTTAGCTGTGCTGAGAACTCAGCCTGCTCTCCTCCAATGATCAGATTTGACACAACTCCCCTCCCTGCGCAGCCATTCACTGGGAAGACCAGTGTGTTATTGTTTCTCCTCCCATTGCTCTCTGAGCTCCTTATGTAGCTGAGAACAGATGGTAGGTGACCACTTATAAAACGGGGGGGGGGGAGGAGGTATTTCTAATGAATATATATATATATATATATATATATATATATATATATATACACACACACATATACATACACACACTACATTTTCAGTCTTAGTCTGTAGGGTTTAAAATTGAGTTGGCACACCCTTTGCAGCTATAACAGCTTCAACAGCTATAACAGCTTTGGGAAGGCTGTCCACAAGGTTTAGGCACTGATGTTGGAAGAGAAGGCCTGGCTCGCAGTCTCCACTCAAATTCATCTCAAAAGTGTTCTATCCGGTTGAGGTCAGGACTCTGTGCAGTCCAGTCAAGTTCCTCCACTCCAAACTCGCTCAACAATGTCTTTATGGACCTTGCTTTGTGCATTGGTGGCAGTCATGTTGGAACAGGAAGGGGCCATCCCCAAACTGTTCCCACAAAGTTGGGCGCATAAAATTGTCCAAAATGTCTTGGTATGCTGACGCCTTAAGCGTTCCCTTCACTGGAACTAAGGAGCCAAGCCCAACCCCTGAAAAACAACCCCACACCATAATCCCCCTCCATCAAATGATTTGGATCAGCGCACAAAGCAAGGTCCATAAAGGCATGGCTGAGCGAGTTTGGAGTGAAGGAACTTGACTAGCTCTTGACTCTAATTCATCCCAAAGGTGTTCTATTGGGTTGAGGTCAGGACTCTTGGCTGCTGGTTCTGTGAAAGTGATTGGCAGCTATGAAGCTGCTGCATCACTTTTACTTACAAGCCGGGAGTCGGCTAAACAAAACCCGCACAAGCTGATGGCTTGCGATTAAAGGTTCACTCTTTGGACGTACCAGAGTATGTCCAAAGAGCTGAACTGGTTAAAGAACAATATGTGTATTCTGGGACTGGTGAATGCTCTGGCCCCCTCCAGAGCTGTTCGTACATTTTTAGGCCTGCTCCAGTTTTATGCTCGGAAGAGCATCATACTCAAGGGTTAAGTTTCTTCTGCACCTACTCTGAATATGTGGAAGTCACTAGTCAATTCGGCCATTCCCCTATACAAGGAAATCTGTTTGCATAGGGGCTGTCCGAAGAAGTTCAACAAAGTATGGGACATCTGGCTGGAGTCTGATACTTCTACTAATAAACAAAATAACTCAGGGGATGTCACATCTTAAGTGACTCGCTATCATTTAGTGTTTAGTCAGACAAATAGAGTAATCATGGCCAACGGCCTGTCATATTAGATGAGCTCCTCCCATGTTAATGGCACTGTTGGGACGGTACAGACAGATGGTGTCACTGGTCTGGTCATGTTACCCCAGTGCTTACAATCCTTAGTGTACTTGAGCACTCATTAATCCTAGTCTTTAGCAGCAAGTTTCTTGGAATGTTTAGTGTTAGTTGTTGTGATAGACTCACCCGGGACAGAAATTTTTGGAGGAAACTGAATGCTAGCCTCTTGCCAACTGGCTATGGGCCCTGGTTTGTTAACCTTTGTTTCAGCTCTCCATGCCCTCTTATGTCTAAGACACCCTGTGTTATATTGATCCACAATGTCTCCCAGGAAATATACAAAGACTATTCCTAGTTTATTTGATTCTGAACTATACAAGTTAATTATTGAAAGAGCTGATCACATTGGCCTCTGTACAATGTAGGAGATGGATAATCTACTACTGGTGGGCTCCTGCTATTGTGACTAGGTGTCCTGTATTTATACTTATGATAATGTGGATTGTGTCTTCTGAGCTAGAAGACGGCAAGACTGACCTGAAAGGTCAGAACTCAGAGTCACCTAGGCTGGTTAAATGATTAGTTAATTAGCTCATGTTAATTTATGTTTCTGGTTACAGTTGTATTGTTAGGGTAGTATGATCAGTAGGGAGGAACCTCCTCCTCAAGTGTATATAAGACTGTATTCTTGTTCTAATAAACAGTTCTATTTCTGGTGTACTCCAAAACTGGTGTTGCCTGGTTCTTGGGGTTACTATAGGCAGATCCATTGGTCTCGTGTTCCAGGACTTGAGAAGAAGCTTCTTGGCGAAAATACCCAACACCCGAAAATACTCCGGGTGTCCAGAGTCCGTCACAGTTGTTACTATGTTGTTTATGTTTTTTTTTTTTCTTATTTGATAGTTTGCTTGTTTTTGTGAGCTGGGGTATGCCCAGAGACTCTGTCTTTGTACCTCTGTACATTTTTCAAAAAATGCAATAAAAAAAGGAAATTGGCCGAAATTGTTGGCACCCCAGAAATTTTTCCAGAAAATCAAGTATTTCTCACAGAAAAGTATTGCAGTAACACGTTTTGCTATACACATGTTTATTCCCTTTGTGTGTATTGGAACAAAACAAAAAAAGGGAGGAAAAAAAGCAAATTGGACATAATGTCACACAAAATTCCAAAAATGGGCTGGTCAAAATTCTTGGCACCCTTTCAAAATTGTGGATAAATAAGATTGTTTCAAGCATGTGATGCTCCTTTAAACTCACCTGGAGCAAGTAACAGGTGTGGGCAATATAAAAATCACACCTGAAAGCAGATAAAAAGGAGAGAAGTTCACCTAGTCTTTGCATTGTGTGTGCCAAACTAAGCATCGACAACAGAAAGAGGAGAAGAGAACTATCTGAGGACTTGAGAACCAAAATTGTAGAAAAATATCAACAGTCTCAAGGTTACAAGTCCATCTCCAGAGATCTAGATTTGCCTTTGTCCACAGTGCGCAACATTATCAAGAAGTTTGCAACCCATGGCACTGTAGCTAATCTCTCTGGGCGTGGACGGAAGAGAAAAATTGATGAAAGGTTGCAACGCAGGATAGTACGAATGGTGGATAAGCAGCCACAAACAAGTTCCAAAGAAATTCAAGCTGTCCTGCAGGCTCAGGGAGCATCAGTGTCAGAGCGAACTATCCATTGACATTTAAATGAAATGAAACGCTATGGCAGGAGACCCAGGAGGACTCCACTGCTGACACAGAGACATAAAAAAAAGCAAGACTACAGTTTGCCAAAATGTACTTAAGTAAGCCAAAATCCTTCTAGGAAAACGTCTTGTGGACAGATGAGACCAAGATATAGCTTTTTGGTAAAGCACATCATACTACTGTTTATCGAAAACAGAATGAGGCCTACAAAGAAAAGAACACAGTACCTACAGTGAAATATGGTGGAGGTTCAATGATGTTTTGGGGTTGTTTTGCTGCCTCTGGCACTGTGTGCCCTGAATGTGTGCAAGGCATCATGAAATCTGAGGATTACCAAAGGATTTTGGGTGGCACTGTAGAGCCCAGTGTCAGAAAGCTGGGTTTGCATCCGAGATCTTGGGTCTTCCAGCAGGACAATGACCCCAAACATACGTCAAAAAGCACCCAAAAATGGATGGCAACAAAGCGCTGGAGAGTTCTAAAGTGGCCAGCAATGAGTCCAGATCTAAATCCCATTGAACACCTGTGGTGAGATCTTAAAATTGCTGTTGGGAAATGGCGCCCTTCCAATAAGAGAGACCTGGAGCAGTTTGCAAAGGAAGAGTGGTCCAAAATTCCGGGTGAGAGGTGTAAGAAGCTTATTGACGGTTATAGGAAGCGACTGATTTCAGTTATTTTTTCCAAAGGGTGTGCAACCAAATATTAAGTTAGGGGGGCCAAGAATTTTGACCAGCCCATTTTTGGAGTTTTGTGTGACATTATCTCCAATTTGCTTTTTTCCTCCCTTTTTTTTTTTGTTTTGTTCCAATACACACAAAGGGAAGAAACATGTGTATAGCAAAACATGTGTTACTGCAGTACTTTTCTGTGAGAAAAAACATCTCTGGGGTGCCAACGATTTCGGCCATGACTGTGTATATATATATATATATATATATATATATATATATATATATATATAATTAAAAAAAAAAAAAAAAAGAACAACTTCACTAAGGGCCCATGTCGATGGGTGTGTGTTTGCATCAAAACTGCTCCTCTCCCCATACAAGTCAATAAGAATACAAAGGCTCCTTGAAGCAGGTAGAAATGAGGTCAAATGCACCTGTCATTAAAGAAAAACGCCGGGATAGAGTTAAAATCTGTACAATAGCCACATCGTGATACTTCAGGAAAACCACTAATGTATTTTTTATTAAATGTGAACACTTTTATAAAACTCACTTTTTTTAAAAAATCAATGATGTCCCCCCCTTCCCTTTGCTTGCTATTTACTAGTCCGACCGCCATCCATTTAAATATTCTTAATGTACACCAGCGGATCCCAGGACCACTAGGTTTCGCTCAACTTATACGAAGATACTGTATATGGTCTTTCTTGATTTAACCACTTGCTGACCGTCCCATATCCCATTTACCGCTACAGGATGGCCTGCGCAGGATCACGTGTATATATATATATATATATATATATATATATATATATATATATATATATACACACGTGTGATCCTGCATGTCTGGGTATTGGGTGCGAGTGCGCACCGGCGGCTCGCTCCCATTGTGAATCTACACAGCGGGTGCTTATCAGTGGGTCCTACGGACCCAATGTCCGCTGGCACCCGCTGATCGTTCCATACACAAGCAGAACGCCAATCTGCTTATATACAAGGCAGATTGCTGTTCTGTCATTAGGGAAGGCATGGATCCCGTGTTCCTCTAAAGCAGGGACAATGATCCATGCCTTCCACTAGTAAAAGCACCTCCCCCACTACACTGAAACACTAGGTAGGCAAACAGTTAACCCTTTGATCACACCTGATGTTAACCCCTTCCCAGCCAGTGTCATTAGTACAGTGACAGTGCATATTTTTTGGCACTGATCACTGTATTAGTGTCACTGGTTCCCAAAAAGTGTCAAAAGTGTCAGTTAGGCGATCGATTTGTCCACCGCAATATCACAGTCCCGCTATAAGTCACCATTACTAGTAAAAAAAAAAAAAAAATTAGAAAAAAAAAAAAAAAATTCCATTAATATATCCCATAGTTTGTAGATGCTATAACTTTTACGCAAACCATGCAATATACGCTTATTGGGATTTTTTTTACCAAAAATATGTAGCAGAATACATATTGGTCTCAATTGAAAATAAAAATGATTTTTTAATTTTTTTTTCAATTGGATATGTTTTATAGCAGAAAGTAAAATTATTGGGTTTTTTTTATTTTTTTCAAACTTGTCGGTCGTTTTTTGTTCATAGTGCTAAAAATAAAAACCGCAGAGGTGATCAAATAGCACCAAACAAAAGCTCCATTTGTGGGGAGAAAAAAAGGATATGCATTTTATTTGTGTACACTGTCGCACGACTGCGCAGTTGTCAGTTAAAGTAACGCAGTGCCGTATAACAAAAAATGGCCTGGTCAGGAAGGCGGGTAAATCTTCTGGAGCTGAAATGATTAACTTGTGAGCCAAATGTTGTGGCCATTGTCCTTGTTAATTGCGTTTTCACAATAAAAAAAGATATAAAAAAAAAAAAAAAAAATTATGTCATTTCTTGCAAAGCTTAAACTTCGGTCCTCGGACTCTATTAGGGAGGATCTCAGAAGCGGCAACGTAACTTCCTGTTGATCGCCGCAAAGTGAGACTACAAATCCCATCATGCCCTTGGATTTAGAGTCCCCAGTGGGCGGGATCATGGGTGTGTGTGGCAGGTCATTGTTCTATTCATTAGACATCACACACACTCCACTGCATACTTTTCTACTTTCACATTTTGGAGGGTGTGACTACACTATACATTATCTCCACGGTATGATGTCATAAGGTTTTAATAACACGGAGACTCCCGCTCTGTCATTGAGGTGGGACAGACCAGGAGTCTCCCAGCCCAGCACTCTAACTATGCAGCACAGTGGGCAGATCAGACCGGGCAGTCAGAGTCCTGGGTCTGCGAGCAGCGACTTGCACCTCCGCTTGCTTTTAAATGGACAACAGTGGGGAATGTACAAGTGGCTAGGGGAAAACTGACAGGTAAGCCATATCAGCCACCGGTTTTGTAAACAGGATATGAGCGGGATAGAGGATTTGATGCGAGAATCCCAGCGGTGGTTCCCACGAATTGTTGCAAGAGGCAGCCACATTGAAAGCAATGGGAGGCTTATGGCTCCTACAACTAATTGCGCCCACTCGCAGATAATCGCTCGTGCAGCAGTCACAAGCAAGTGATCGGCTCTGGACACAGATTGTTGTGTAAATTCACCCTAAAAGCATAGCTCCCAACTGTCCCTTATTTCGAGGGACTGTCCCTAATTTGGAGCAATGTCCCTCTGTTCCTCTTTCCCCCTCATTTGTCCCTGATTTTGGTCTGATCCTTATAGTTGTATATAAAATGCACTTTTTATCTTTCAAAAAATGTTTCCCTAAACCTTTCATCTAAATTACTGCATTTGTAAATTTTTAAAGCCAATATAAAGGAATAGTACAGCAGGTGACCGCGATATTGTGTCAATCTCGCCGCTGTTATCAGCGAGATTTGACACCTGCAAGCCCCATCACGGGAGCCAGCGCCGAGCTGGCTCGCTCATCGGGAAAAGAAAAATGTTTTTTTTCCTTTCCCGATGAGCGACAAGCATTGCTGACAGGTGTTTGGTATGAATCATGAGGAGGAACTGGTATGGATTTTAAGGGGAACCCCCTACGCCGGAAAAAACGGCGTGGGGATCCCCCCCAAAATCCATATCCCTTATCCGAGCACAGAGCCCAGCCGGTCAGGAAAGGGGGTGGGGACGAGCGAGCGCCCCCCCCCCCGAACCGTACCAGGCCGCATGTGCCCTCAACGTGGGGGGGGGGTGGGTGCTTTGGGGGAGGGGGCCCCCCCAACCCAAAGCACCTTGTCCCCGAGTTGATGAGGACAAGGGCCTCTTCCCGACAACCCTGGCCGTTGGTTGTCAGGGTCTGCGGGCGGAGGGCTTATCGGAATCCGGGAGCCCCCTTGCATGTCCCCCAGGCATACAGCCTGCTACAGTTTAGGAGGGGGGGGGGGCGCTCGCTCATCCCCACCCCCTTTCATGACCGGCCGGGCTACGTGCTCGGATAAGGGTCTGGTATGAATTTTGAGGGGGACCCCCACGCCGTTTTTTCAGCGTAGGGGGGTTCTCCTTAAAATTCATACCAGACCTAAGGGCCTGGTATGCTCCTGGAGGGGAATTCTTTCTCGCGCTGGCTGCAATAGGAAAATGTGTTTTTCCTATTGCAGCCAGCGTGAGATGTACCGTACCCTATCGCTGAGAACCAGCGCGATGGCATCGCGCTGGATACACATTCTCGCGGGCAGGTACTGTAGTGGTAAAAAATGGTCTTGTGGATTTACCTTTTTTTGGTTAATTCTCCTTTAAGGGGGTGTGGCAGGGGGCAGGTCCTATGCCTACATATGTTTGCTAGTAGGTATCCCTCATTCCCATCTCAACATTTTGGAAGTTGTGCTAAAAGTGCCACTTTAAGGTGGACTGATCCTCTAAATATAAGAATGTTATTACATAAATTAGTTAATCTCCTGTAATGACAATTTCCTTCTTACACCTGCTGTTTTAAATTTTTATCTTTTTTGCAGCTTTGATTCAGGAGAGCCTGGAGTCATGAGCCAGAAGATGAATAGTCAAAGTCTTGATTTATTTCTGATTTTGTATCCAGGTGTCCCTTGCTTTTATCTCTTGTTTATTTTTCCTGAGGGGAATCCAATTTTGCATGACTCTTCTAACAAACTCAGCAGAATTTGCAATATATTAAAGAAAAATGAATTGTTGTGCCATAAAAAAGCCAGTCAAAAAGAAAGTAATCTCCAAATGTAAACAAAGAATACATAAAATATAAAGTACAAAGAAAGAGCGCACAAATAATTGCCTCCATTAAATTTATGCAGGCACGTTTTAGAAACATTCTCACGGTATTGAAAAAGGTGGCACTAAAGATGCATGTTGCAGTTATTAGCTCTTCAAATTCACACAGCTCTCCGTGCCTCTCTATATGTTGGTGTTACCGTTTTTTTTTTTTTAATAATCAAACTCCAAGCACATATATGAATATTAAATATTGCTGCAGTCATTAAAATCAATAGATCTGGACTCAAATAAAACTGCTGTGATCTCATTTGTCAATTTGTGATTCTCTCTAGAATAAAGATGCACCAAAATTGCGGCGGCCGAAACATCAGCTGAAAATGGTGTTTTCGGCACTTTACCGATAGAGCAAAAGGTGCAGATAATGGCACCAAAAACGCATGCCACGATTTTACTGTGCTTATGATGTGTTTTTCATAGGTCATGTGATTCAAAAACCACATCAAAGACGCAACACGGGTAGGGTTGCCACATCATTCCTTTAATTCAGGACACATATTAAATTACACAGGTTCTGAGGCTGATTTAATGCAGATAAGGCACCAAGTAAGTTTAATTACCACCTTAATCAGTCACAGAACCTGTGTAATCAATATGTGTCCTGGATTAAAGGGATGATGTGGCAGCCATAAACATGGGTGATTTCTGCGTTTTCAATGCGTTTCAACAGGGAGGTGCGTTTTTGTTGCAGCTTTTTTAACTAACCAAAAATACAGCCAGCAAGATTTTTAACACCACAACGGAAGCCTAAGGCACCAGTGTGAAGACATACATAGAATTTAAGGGGATGTATAATTCGAGCTTTTCTTGTGCTAAAAGGTGCCGATAATGGGGGACGATAAATTCATATTATTTTAAATTCATGATATTAATTAAAAAGTTGAATATAATAAAATTACCGTATTTATCGGCGTATAACACGCACTTTTTCCCCATTAAATTTAGGGGAAAATCGTGGGTGCGTGTTATACGCCGATCCCTGCTGTCTGTGAGGGCCACCGACAAAGACCGAGCCAAGCCAAGTGTACACGGCTAGGCTCGGCTCTGCTAGCAATCATGCCCAGTCCCGCCTCCTAGCCTTTACGTCCCGCCATTGGACCAGTGTTGTGTCCATCATAGGACCCGGGCCAAGGGGCGGGATGGGGGCGTGACTGCAAGCGGAGCAGAGTAGCCGAGTACACAGTACACTCGGCTCGGTCTATGTCGGTGGTCAGAGGAGCCGAGAAAAGCGGAGAAGAGCCGAATATCTCAACGGCGGTAAAATTAAAACCCAAACATGCTGCAATTTTGGGGAAGGCTGCAGATGGACAGTGTGCACGGCTGCATTGATGGGCATTTAAAATGTAAGTTTTTTCCTTAAACTTCCCTCCTAAACTTGGGGTGCGTGTTATACGCTGATAAATACGGTATATAGAATTATGTCATTTTTGGTTTCCTGCATTTTCAATTTTGGTACCAACATTTCCGCTCAGTACACCTCTACTCTAGACACATTTGGGGCTTATTCTGAACTACAGACAGATATATAAAAGACAAAAAATGAATCTAGTTCTGCAATCATTAATAAACAATTAAAATAAGATTTTTATACTTGCTGTAAAATCTTTTTCTGGAAGTCTATAGGGTCAATTTACTAAAATTGGAGAGTGCAAAATCTGGTGCAGCTGTGTATGGTAGCCAATCAGCTTATCCAATGAACCACTTGCTGACCACGCGCTACAGCCGCATGATAGCTACAGCACAAACATCTAGTTCTGGGATGCCATCAAATGACGGCGTCCCGTGAACACGCCTCCCGTGTGCCCACAGCGGGTCACAGATGGCGTGCTCTGTTACTGCAGTGTCTAGAGGACACTGCTGATCACCTATTGAAGTAAAGAGCCAATCAGCAGCTTTTTACAACGGAATCAGCTGTGTTCAATCATAGGGCATCATGGATGTCAAAAGAAGCCGGTTATTGCCACTCTTTTCCTCATGCTGACAGCCTGAAGAGAGGGCTAGAGAGCTGATAACCGGCTTCTCTAAAAGGGATATCTACAATAATAATCAGGGCACCGATTTATCAGTGTTCTGATTATCAGTGTAGTCCCAAAAGTGCCCACCATTGCTGCATCATCAGTGCAGCCTCAGTGCCCATCAGTGCAGCCTCATCAGTGTCCATCAGTGCAGCCTCATCAGTGCAGCCCATCAGTGCCCGGCAGGAAGTGGGGAAAAAGTGCCCAGTAGGCAAGTAGTTAAGCTTTGAAAAAAAAAAAACCTGGAAACCTGAGCGTCTGATTTTTGTCAAAAGGGCGCGTGCCAGGATCTTGTCTTGCATACTAAAAGGTACACAAATTGTCGTGCCACAAACACGAACGTAGTGACGTACTACGAGGAATTTTAGCACTTGAGCGCCACCCTTTGGGCCCCTTCTGCTAATTTCATGTTTGGTGATCATTGATTCCAAGCACGCATGTTTGTACTTTCGACTTGTAAGACGGATTTGTGTACTGACCATCTGAACATCTGGCGTGGAGCTGTCGTTTGACAAAAATTTACAAGCCTGTCTACCAACATTTGTTGGCCAAAAATTGGAAAACAATTGTTGAAAGGAGCGTACTAACGGTAATGAACTTCAGACAACAGCCTGTCAAACAACAATCCCCTTCTGATTTTCGTACCGTGTGTACAAGGCTTTAGTGTGTTTGCTGTGAGGAAGGAAGGAGGGAAGGAAGGAAGGGAGGGAAGGAGGGAAGGAAGGAAGGAAGGAGGGAAGGAGGGAGGGAGGGAGGGAGGGAAGGAAGGAAGGATGGGAAGGAAGGATGGGAAGGAAGGAGGGAGGGAAGGAAGGAGGGAAGGAGGGAGGTTAGGAAGGAAGGAAGGAAGGAGGGTGGTTAGGAAGGAGGGAGGTAAGGAAGGAGGGAGGTAAGTAAGGAGGGAAGGAAGGAAGGAAGGAAGGAGGGAAGGAAGGAGGGAGGGAAGGAGGGAGGGAAGGAGGGAGGGAGGTTAGGAAGGAAGGAAGGAAGGAAGGAGGGTGGTTAGGGAGGAGGGAGGGAGGGAGGGAGGGAGGGAGGGAAGGAAGGAAGGAAGGAAGGAAGGAAGGAAGGAAGGAAGGAAGGAAGGAAGGAAGGAAGGAAGGAAGGAGGGAAGGAGGGAGGGAGGGAAGGAAGGAAGGAAGGAGGGAATGAAGGAAGGAAGGAAGGAAGGAAGGAAGGAAGGAAGGAAGGAAGGAAGGAAGGAAGGAAGGAAGGAAGGAATTCCTCCAACAACTGTCCCTGCTGATTGGACAGTCTACTCCGCCCGGAATGCAAAGGGGGGATTGTCCAGAGTATTACCTGTGTTTCAATAAACAGTTCATGTTGAGCAACCAAACAAGTATTGCCTAGTTTGTGGTTGTCAGCGGTTGGAATATCTGATATCTATATTCAGACTGGGAGGAAGCGGTATATGATGAAAGCACTCAAGCAGAGTGTGGGACTTTTCGTTACACTGTATTTCAGACTTCTGCTTTTAAGTCATTCTGCTGTAATGTTGTGCATATTTACATCATTTTGAAGGGTCTCTGACCCAGACTGTACACAACTGTGTTTTAACAGTTTTGACTGTACTCTATATATAATATAAGTCTATGGCAAAGCGCAGCTAGCTCGTAGAAAAGCTACAGGTGCACTGCGCTGCACCCACGGTGGTGGTAAACCACAGCGCATCAGTGTAAAAGCATTCTTATAGGGGGCTCAGAACAGTAAGGGCTCATTTTCATTTGTGGTTTGGGGGGGGGGGGCAGTAAACTTCATAGTTGACTATCATTGAGGGGGCGTAATGGTGACCCTGCCCCATTCTCCTGGGGGTCGGATGGGGCCACCCTGTCACATTCTGCTTTACACTTCGGAGGGGCGGGATTATACAGGAACCGATCCTCTCCATTTTCCTCCTGCAACCCCTGAAAGCAGGCTTCTCCCCCTCTCCCTTGCGTCGTAATTCAGTGACTGCAGGAAGAAAATGTTCATTATGCTATTCAGAATAATAAAATAAAAATTCTGAACCATTTCATTATGGACCATGACTGGTTACCAAATCAGAGCCTTCCTAGTTCACAAACAGTTCCTGAAACTGAGTAACTGTATGGCCATATAGAGAGGTATGGGCAGAGAGCTCTCAGCAGTGCAGGAGCCTGACATTGCACCCACGATCCACTGATCACAGTTGCAATACTGTAGGCTTGAATGTAAAAAAAAATAACAAAATGCACTTTTTTTTGCAAAAACATGTGCATTTATTTTATTTTTTCAAAGGTGAGCTTATTCTTTAACCACCTCAATGCAGGGCACTTTTGCATTTTTAATGACAATTGCGCGGTCATGCAACACTGTAGCCATATGACATTTTTATCATTTTTTCCCCCAACAAATAGAACTTTCTTTTGGTGGTATTTGATCAGCTCTGGGTTTTTTTATTGTTTGCTAACCAAATGAAAAAAAAAAACGAAAATTTTGAAAAAATAGGATTTTTTAAAACAGCTTACCTGTAAAATCCTTTTCTTTCGAAGGACATCACGGGACACAGAGCCACAGTAATTACTGATGGGTTATATAGGTATCACTGGTGATTGGACACTGCCACACCCTATCAGGAAGTTCAACCCCCTATATAATCCCTCCCCCTTGCAGGGATACCTCAGTTTTGTAGCCAAGCAATATAGTGTATTAGATAGGGGTGCAACGAATCAAAAAACTCACGGTTCGGATCGTTCCTCGGATCAGGAGTCACGGTTCGGATCATTTTCGGATCAACGAAAAAAAAAAATCTCCCCCACAGTAATATCCACAATCTCCCTATTGGCAGAGTATTGGCAGGGTATTGGCAGGGTATTGGCAGGGCATTGCAGCAGGGTATTGCGGCAGGGCATTGCAGAGTATTGGCACTGCTGCCATCCAATCTCTCCCCTCCACTGTACAGATCAGTACACAGAGGGGAGAGAGAGAGGAACCGGCGTCATGACATGACGCCGGTTTGTTACAAGTGATCGCTCCGTCATTCGACGTGCTAAACGGCCGCCGGGTGTACCAAGATGGCCGCCGCTCCGGAGCTAGGCCAAAGCCGCGGCCTTTCCTATGGCCAAGGCCACAGAGGTGTCCCGTACGGATCAACCTCCGCGGATCGGATCAACCTCCGCGGATCGGATCACGGATCGATGACGATCCTTTGCACCCCTAGTATTAGAAGAGGGGCGGGACCTCTGTGTCCTGTAATGTCCTTCGAAAGAAAAGGATTTTACAGGTAAGCTGTTTTAAAAAATCCTATTTTCTTTCTCGAACATCACGGGACACAGAGCCACAGTAATTACTGATGGGATGTCCCAGAGCAATGCTACCTGAGGGGGGGGAAACCACGACCAAGTAGGGTGCAATCAGACCTGAGGACCCTGTACCGCTGCCTGCAGCACACTACGCCCAAAGGCGATATCCTCATGCCTTCTCACATCCACCTGATAGAATCTGGTGAATGTATGAACTGAAGACCAGGTTGCGGCCTTGCAGATTTGAGCCATAGAGGCCTGGTGATGCACTGCCCAAGAAGCACCAATAGCCCTTGTGGAATGTGCCCTGATCTGAAACGGAGGAATCTTCTGTTTCAAACCGTAAGCTTGAATGATCAACTGTCGAATCCATTTAGAAATGGTAGCTTTTGACGCTGCCTGTCCTCTATTGGGACCCTCTGGCAGCACAAACAAAACATCCGTCTTGCGGATCTGAGTAGTTGCCCCTAGATAGGCCTTAACTGCTCTTACTACATCCAACGAATGTAGAGATCTCTCTTCCGGAGAACAGGGATCTGGAAAAAAGGAAGGTAGAACAATGTCTTGGTTTAAATGAAAATCAGAAACCACCTTCGGTAAAACTAGGATGAGGGTGTAGTACCACTCTATCCTTGTGTATAATCAAATAAGGCTCCTTACAGGAAAGAGCTGCTAATTCTGATACTCTTCTAGCAGAAGAGATGGCCACCAGAAAAATTAATTTCCTTGTCAACAAGACCAAAGGAATCTGACTTATTGGTTCAAAAGGCTGTTTCTGTAACACAGCCAGGACCAAATTCAAGTCCCAGGGGTTTAGGGGCGCTTTAACCTGAGGATTAAGACGCATCACCCCCTGCATAAAGTTTCGGACCAAAGAATGCGAAGCAAGTGGCCGCTGAAATAATACTGATAAAGCAGAAACCTGGCCCTTGATGGTACTCAAGGCCAGCTTCATCTCTAATCCCATCTGTAGAAAATCAAGGATTCTACCTATGACATATTTCCTGGGATGCCAACCTCTGGATTCACACCAGGTTATATAAGCCTTCCAGACTCTATGATAAATCATCCTGGAAGCTGGCTTCCTTGCATTAATCAAGGTAGATATGACAGGACCTGAGAGCCCACGACTCTTCAGAACGTGGGTCTCAATAGCCAAACCGTCAAATTTAGCGTTTGTAAGGCAGGATGGAACACTGGACCCTGAGATAACAGGTCTGGGCGTACCGGTAGGGTCCACGGGGAACCCACCGTCATCCTTACTATTTCTGCATACCAAGTCCTTCTGGGCCAAGCGGGGGCCACCAGAAGTACCGACTTCCTTTCCTGCCTGATCCTGCGAAGGAGTCGTGGTAGTAGCAGAATAGGCGGGAATGCGTAAATCAGTGAGAACCGATGCCACGGAATCACCAACGCATCCGTCTTGCATGCAAGAGGATCTTTTGTCCTTGCCACAAATCTGTCTATCTTTTTGTTGAATCGGGATGCAAAGAGATCTACATCTGGAACCCCCCATCTTTGGCATATGGCCCAAAAGACGTCGGGATGCAGAGACCATTCCCCTGGAAGTAACTGCTGGCGACTTAGATAGTCCGCCTGCCAATTCTCTATTCCCGGGATGAAAACTGCCGATATGCATGGCACATGCATCTCTGCCCAGACTAAGATCTGGTTCACCTCTTTTTGAGCAGCTCGGCTCCGGGTGCCTCCCTGATGATTGACATAAGCCACTGCTGTGGCATTGTCGGACTGGATCCTGACCGGACAACCCTGTAGCCTGATAGTCCAGGCTTTTAGAGCTAGATGTATCGCCCGGATCTCCAGAATGTTGATGGGTAAGGTCCTCTCTGTCTTGGACCATACTCCTTGGACCGCAGCCTGTTCCAGAACTGCTCCCCAACCTGACAGACTGGCATCTGTTGTTACCACCGTCCAGGTAACCGGTAGAAAGGATTTCCCCTTCTGCAGGTTTTCGGGTATGAGCCACCAATTGAGGCTCTGACGCACCGCATGCGACAGGTGCATCGGAAAGTCTAATGCCTGAACCTTCTTGTTCCAGGTCGACAGAATACTGTGTTGCAGCATTCTTGAGTGAAACTGAGCATAGGGAACTGCTTCGAATGAAGACACCATCTTCCCTAGTAGCCTCATACAAAGGCGGACTGAGGGACCCTTCTTGGTCCTTACTGTCAGGATCAGCTCTCTCAAAGCAGTGATCTTTGCCTGGGGTAGAAATATTTTCTCCTGGCTTGTATCTATAATCAGACCTAAATACTCCAGTCTTCTTACTGGTTTTAGGAAAGACTTTTCTAAGTTGAGGATCCAACCCAGGTGTTCTAGATACCTGACCGTGGTCCTCAAGTTTCCATTCAAAGAGGCTACCGACCGGTCTATCAAGAGCAGGTCGTCTAGGTATGCTATGACAGCTATACCCTGAGCCCTTAATCTGGCCAGAGGAGGAGCCAAGATCTTTGTGAACACTCGAGGTGCAGTGGCTATCCTAAAAGGCAGAGCCACAAACTGGAAATGGCGCCCTCCTACCTCGAAGCGCAGAAACTTCTGATGAGCAGGAAAAATGGGCACATGCAGATATGCATCTCTGATGTCTACTGATGCCAGAAATTCTCCTCCCTGCAGGGTGGGAACTACTGTTCGAATTGATTCCATGCGGAAGGATTGAATCCTTAGGAATCGGTTCAGATCCCTTAAGTCCAAAATGGGCCTGACATCCCCATTTGGCTTTTGGACCGTAAAAAGGTTGGAATAGAAGCCCAATCCCTGGTCCTTTGCGGGAACTATCATAATGACCTCCTGCGACAAAAGTCGCTCTAACGCTAGAAGGAGCGACTGCTTCTTCTCTGGGTCTCTGAGAACATTTGATCTGAGGAACCGAGGAGAAGGGAATTCCTGAAACTCCAGCTTGTACCCTAAGGTTACCGTGGAGACTACCCATCTGTCCTGGAAGTCCTCGTGCCAGAGCTCTGAGAACTGTCGCAGTCTTCCCCCCACTCGAGTGAGCGGGGGCGCCCCCTCATGCAGAGGTCTTAGTGTTTTGCCTAGTAGGCTTCTTTCCCCAGGACTTCTTTTGTCCCTGGGGTTGACTCTTGTCTCTGGACCCCGATGGAGGCGGCCGTCGAGACTGCCTGGAGGCTGAAGCCCCCGGCGCTGGGGAAAGAGTCCGTTTGAAAGAGGGACGCTTACTCTTCTTCTTGACAGGTAAGAGAGTGCTTTTCCCACAAGAGATTCTCTTGATATAGTTATCCAAGTCCTCTCCAAACAACCTTGCACCACGAAATGGAAACCCAGCCAGTAGCTTCTTACATGGTGCTTCGGCTGACCAATTTTTCAACCATAGGATTCTACGTATATGCACCAACCCCAGTGAAAGACGGGAGGTTTGCACGATAGAATCTCTAATGGCGTCAACCACAAAGCATAAGGCCGCTGGAAGGTTAGCAAACCCCTGGGCCTGCTGTTCAGGTAATACTTTGATGACCTGCTTAACATGGTCTCTTAAGTATTGACAGACTCCAATCGCTGCTACTGCAGGTTGGGCCACTGATCCTACTAAGGAGAAAACATCCTTCAATAGGGATTCCATCCTTTTATCTACAGGATCCCTGAGCATCTGAGCATTGTCTACAGGACAAGTCAGGCTATTATTTACGGAGGAAATGGCGGCATCAATAGCCGGTATTCCCCACATTTTAATAAACTTTTCTTCCATCGGATAAAGTGTTGAAAACTTTCTCGGCGGAAAAAAACGTTTGTCTGGGTGATCCCACTCAGAATAAATAAGCTTTTCAAGTAAAGTATGAACAGGAAAAGCATGTGCTGCTTGGAAAGGTTTCAGTGACCCCAAAGCAGAAGAGGATTCTTTAGCAGTTTCAGGTATGGGCAACTTAAATGTGGAGCGGACCAATCCAGTGAGGATCTGCACTAAGACTTTCTCCTCTTGGGAAGTCGCAGAGGGTCCCTCTCCACCTGAATCCTCCGAAGAGGAATCATCCATCCCATCCCGATCCTCTGAAAGGGATTCATCTCCTTTATCCCAGAGCTCCTCTGTCTGAGGGTCTTGGGGAACAGAGGAAAGCCTAGTGCGTTTTCTTCCACTGAGTGAAGACGTAATCACGGCCATTAACCTCCCTGGTGGTATGATTATTTCGGATTTTAGGTGCTGAAAGCGGTACCATTATTTTGCATGGAAATTTGGCGTTTTATATTGTAGGTCTGTAAATCTTAACAATAACACACTTAAATCTGTCCAAACCAGAGTCTAGTAGATATCCCGGGTATGATAAAGTTTGAAACACAAAAACATAAATTATAATATAATAAATAAAAATAAATAATTAAAAAAATTTAAAAAAATAGTAATAAAATAAATTTCCCCACAATTCACTATCGCACAATTCTGCAAGTGTTCTAATTTACTATCGCTGTTTTCTAGCTGGTCTAAAGCCACTTTTGACGTAAAGGGACACTTTTTGGTTGCTATGGACAATCTCCAGTTTCCAGGCAGAAAGAACAGTGTATATCATGTAAAACTGCATGCAGGGCATGGGCCAAAGCACTGGGGACAAAAGGGATGTGAAATCATTTCATACAGTACTGTAATCTGTAAGATTACAGTACTGTATGTGTTATGATTTTTAATCTTTTTTGAATTTGCCGCCAGGCTCCGCCCCCGTGCGTCGCGCCGCTCGCAGGGAACGGAGCCTGGCACGGAGAGGCTTCGGAGGAGGACGGAGCCCTCGGACACTGCGGGTGACATCGCAGGATCCCGGGGACAAGGTAAGTAACGCCGCCCCAGGATCCTGCAATGCGATCCCGAGTGTGGCTCGGGGTTACCGCTAATGGTACTGAATTTTAACCCCGAGCCACACTCGGGAAAACCGCCAGGGAGGCTACTCTTTCCTCTAGACCATTAATGGTTGAGGAAAAAACCTCTTGTGTAATATATACAGGGGCTGAAGTGCCAGAAGCAGGTGTAGCCCCTGACCCCGATGGCTCTCCCTGGCTAGCCGTCCCTGGCCCATCTTTAGGGGGGGAGGATGCTGCCGACAGGGGGCCCTCAGAACCTGAATGAGATCCCCTAGTGTCTCTGGTTCCTGGGGTGCTTGAACCTCTTCTACCCATAGTGCAAAGCAACAAGGTGTGAGGTATACAAATGAACACTGCCCGCTGAGCGATGTAGTCTGGCTAAAAGCCTTGCTACCCAATGCTCAGTCTGGTGTTACTTCAGTATATGCTGCCTAGGAGAATGCCTGTGTCCCACCTTACATGCGACCGTCAGCTCTGTGTCTCTCAGAAGGCTGAGTGCACCTGTACAGAGTGCCTTTAATAGCCTGCAGCTGGCCTGAGTGGGAGTCTAAACACTCTGTGCTGACATCCCGCCCCCTCCTCTACCGCCCCCCCCCCCTTGAGTTTTGAAAAAAACGAGCGCTTCCCGCACTGCCGACTCTCCTGTCATGCTTCTGGAGAAAAGGCTGGGGATGGGGGGGGGGGGAAGGAGGGAGACTGGTAACAAGATCTGCCTGAACGGCTATCTTCAGAGATGGTGGCCATTAGGCCGCAGAGCCCGGGTGGTATAACCACTTTCTAGACCCCTGTGGCCCCTCTCTAGCCTGGGGGGAACATTCAAACATGAGAAATCCCCCTTTCCACCTTACCTGCTTGCAGCCTGCTTTGAGATGCTGGGACATAATCAGCACTGAACACCTGAGACAGTCAGTCAGCATGTGTAGGTTTGTGCTCTTGGCAGCCCCCGGTGGTCACAATAGGCATAGCATGCATTTACCTTCAAGGAGAAAAGCCACTAGAACTCAAAAATTCTGTGGAATCTCCTCTTACCTTATCCAGCCGCAGGGTGCTGTTTACACAGACCCAATCTTCACCTCTCACGGTGGGCTCCGTTTGAAAAAATCGTCAGAGACTGGGGCCCCCATCAGTAGGGGGATCCAACAGTTCTGGGACCGTAAAGCACCTCGCCAGAAATTAGGAAGTTTAAAGCCATTTTCTGATCTGCGGGGTCCAGCTCTCTAAAAAGAGAAGCATTACGGGTAAAACCTCGTTTCTTCGGACACGAGGCCCGGGTACCATTCAATTCGGCCATGAAAAGACACTTTGAATGGATCCGGTTCGCCTGGCTTGCCCCAGTATAGGATATCAGGATATTCCCTTTGGAGCTCAGCACAGGACATCTTTACACGTCCATCACCTAAGACACTGGCGTAAAAACTGAGGTATCCCTGCAAGGGGGAGGGATTATATAGGGGGTTGAACTTCCTGATAGGGTGTGCCAGTGTCCAATCACCAGTGATACCTATATAACCCATCAGTAATTACTGTGGCTCTGTGTCCCGTGATGTTCGAGAAAGAAAATGTTTTTTTATTCGTTTCTGTTATAAAAATTTTCTCCTTCACTGACGAGCACTGATGATGAGGCACTAATATGCAGCACTGATGGACACTGATAGGCAGCACTGACAGGCATTAGTGATGGGCACTGATTGGCATCCCTGGTGGGTCTGAACTGATAATCAATGCGCTGAATATCAGCTCAGCCCCCCGTCACGAGAGCCGCTGATTGGCTCTCCTCTACTCGTGCCTTGCCAGCGAGAATAGAGGTAAAGCCGATAAACAGCACTTCCTGGTTATGATGTGACCAGCTGATGATAATATCAGAGCGACACACTGCACTACCGATCTCTGGGCTGCACGCCCTCCCTAGCGGCTTATTCTGCTGGACCTCTTATGACGCCCAGTCAGGATAATAGAGCCACTCTGTGGCCGTCATTCAACATACGGCGGGCGGGAAGTAGTTAAAGCAGGGGTCTCCAGACTGTCTAAACAGAGGGCCAGTTTGCTGTTCTTCAGGCTTTAGGGGGGCCTGACTGTGGCCAGTGGGCATAGAAACATCCTCGGCGTCAGTGTCAGTAAATTATGTCCCATCATTGATTTTAGAGGGAGGAAAAGTGCCCCATTATTAGTGTCAGTTGGAAAGATAGTGCCCCATTGATGGTGTCAATGTAAGGAATGGTGCCTCATCACTGGTGTCAGTTGGAGGAATAAAGCCCAATCTATGGTGTCAGGGGGAAGAATGGTGCCCCATCATTGGTGTCAGTTGGAGAAAGAGTGCCTCAAGGAAGGAGTCAGTGGGAGGAATGGTGCCTCATCATTGGTGTCCATTAGAGGAATAGTGCACCAAGGGTCAGATAAAGGCAGGTGTAGCACTAACTCACGGTGGAGCTGCTAATTTAAAGCGGGCTGTTACCGTCACCTTGTTACCTGTAATTTCACCAACATTGGATCTAGAGCTCTTCGTTGAGCTTACTGTGAGGCAATGTAGGCACCAGTCACTTAAGTACTTTTTCAATGCTTTAATGGGGATAACTGGAAGAAGTAGCAGGAAAGAGGCAGAAGGAGAGTTGCAGTGTTCAAATACCTTTTCTTGGCGTAGCGTCAAGGAATTTAAATCTTTAAGATGAATGTATTATTATTAATAACAATTAATAGTAATATTATTAGCTTAGGATTAAATCTTTGCCCGCCTGGATAGGTTTCTCTCACTGACCTAGCAACAGGAACGCAGCACGAACAAAAAGTCTCTGCCACAGACTTTGGTGGGACAAACTCATACGATCCTCTGCCACAGGATGTAGTAGTTTTCGATGAATAGCAAACACAGTACCAGAACCTTTAAACCGACCCGGCAGTACTTGTGTGGTAGGGTAATTTAAGATGCGTCCTCCAATTGAGTCACCAGGCCCCTCTCCAGACCAGCGATCTGCATAGTCCCTTCCAAGACGGGTCCTCCCCTGGATTCTTCTCAATTGTCCGGCTTCTTCTCGCAGGACAGACAGCACAGGACCATCCCAGCAGTAGCAGGCCCCAGACAGACTTCTGGGCCTACCCGCCCGGCTGCAGCAGCGTAACCCTCCAAGCCGGAGGGCTACGAGATAGCACTCACTGACACATACCTCTAGGCCAGGAGGGCCACGAGGCAAAAAGCTCTCCGAAACATGGCGTCTGCCCCATATAAACCCTCTCCCAGAATGCAACTCGGAGGACCACCTCCACCGAGTTATCTCCTGGACAGAAGAGCACTCATACACTTCAGCATGTTGCTTTCCAACATTGACTCACGATGACAACGACACCCACAGGCGCAATGTGGAAGTGCACGCAACACAGCCAAGCTGGAACAAAGGCTAAACTAACCTTAAGATTAAACCTGAACAATGTATAGCACAGATGATCCATTAAATTTACCTATAAGCGGTAGATTAGAAATCTACCAGCGTTACACAGGCATCCGGCCCCCGGGCCACAGTTTGGAGAGCACAGTTTTAACGTAATACTACTACTTACTAGTCCCTCGGGCAATCAATCCAATCTTTGCTCTAGTGGGGAGCTTTTAGTGCTGCTGGAATCTTCAGCACCCAACACTTCCTGGTGTGTTGGATGACTGCATCCCCTGTTGCTCTCTATTACTGCACCTGTCAGCCTGTATCATTAGTGTGTCCCTGGAATTGTAAGGACAGCCTACTGACAGAGCAGCCGGTGGTGGGGTGGTGGTGGCTGGATTTAGTGGCAGGTGCTGAAGATTACAGTGGTGTTTATAGATTTGCTAGAAGACAGTGAAGTCACTTCTCACAGCTGCATTATCAATCTTTTACCAGGGATTTCATTTATTTTTTTTGCAACAAAGTCGCCATAGGAATTGAAGAAGAAAGTTGCAATAGTTGAAGACAAACAGGCATATCATTCTAAGAAATGTACATAAAACCACACGGACATTAAAAACGCTTTAGTGTGTAATGATGAGCAAAGTGAAAACTAAATGCAATTCCAGAAACCACATTACATTGCTTTAGGAGAAAAAAAAAAAAAAAAAAAGAATCGGACAAATTAAAGAATTTGAAACAAACATTAATGGTGGTTTTTATGTATGAAATGTTTATTCCCCATCTGGTTCACAATCATGTCTTCTTTAGATGTATTTTAATTACGTTTTTTTTTTGTACTTTGCTAAACTTTATGTTTAAATGGAAACTCTCAAGTGCTCAGTGTTTCAGTTGTTTGATAACATAATGCACTGTACAGCTTATGGGACAGCGTGGGCTAAAGACCAAAAGTCAAAAAATTCAACTGTGTGCTGTGTAGTTATGACCATAGTGACACTTAAGTTTTAAGAAACCATCCCTGACTCATGGATGTCATTAACCGCTTCAGCCCCGGAAGATTTTACCCCCCTCCTGACCAGAGCACTTTTTTGCGATTCGGCACTGCGTCGCTTTAACTGACAATTGCGCGGTCGTGCAATGTTACACCAAACAAAATTTACGTCTTTTTTCCCCACAAATAGAGCTTTCTTTTGGTGGTATTTGATCACCTCTGCAGTTTTTATCTTTTGCGCTATAAACAAATAAAGAGCAACAATTTTGAAAAAAAAAAAAAAAAACAATATTTTTTACTTTATGCTATAATAAATATCCCCCAAAAATATATAAAAAAAACACTATTTTTTTCACTCAGTTTAGGCCGATATGTATTCTTCTACATATTTTTGGTAAAAAAAAAAAATAAAAAAATCGCAATAAGCGTTTATTGATTGGTTTGCGCAAAAGTTATGGCGTCTACAAATTAGGGGATAGTTTTATGGCATTTTTACCATATTTTTTTTTTATTATTAGTAATGGCGGCGATCTGCGATTTTTATCGTGACTGCGACATTATGGCGGACACATTGGACACTTTTGACACTATTTTGGGACCATTGTCATTTATACAGCGACCAGTGCTATAAAAATGCACTGATTACTGTATAAATGACACTGGCAGGGAAGGGGTTAACACTAGGGGGTTATCAAGGGGTTAGGTGTGTCCTAGGGAGTGATTCTAACTGGAGGGGGGATGGGCTACCACTGACATGACAGCCATCACAGCTCCCGATCACAGGGAGCTGTGATCTCTGACATGTCACAAGGCAGAACGGGGAAATGCTTTGTTTTCATAGGCACTTCCCCGTTCTGCGGCTCCGTGACACGATGGCCAGGAGACCGGCGGACATCGAGTCCGCCGATCTCGCGGGCACGGCCGCGCTGTACGCGGCGCGCGCGCCTGCTATCCCCGCCAATTACAGGGGACGTACAGTTACGGCCATTTGCCCACCGCTGCTATTGTGCTGATGTATATTGGCGTGTGGTTAAAGTGGTTGTAAACCTTTCCATACACCCAGTGAAGTGACTGGCCTCAGATGATTAAAAAAAAATCCTTCTACATAAGTTGTACCTGTTTATCTGAAGTCTTCTCTCCTCTACAGTCACCCACAGTGCAGAATTTGTAAAGCTTGTCTGAGCATTCAGAAAGCAGGGGGTGAGGAGCTGAAGTTAGACACTGCAGAGCTCAGAGAGCTGATTGGAGGAAAGGGAAAGGACCCCCTCCCCCTTTACACAGCACGCGGGAACAGAGCTGAGGCTGTCAATCATAGGCTGTGTACGATTTGTGCTTGCTTCGCTGCCTCAGGGCCTGGACCACCTGCCATCACGAAGGGAAAAATACATTTAAGGTGGTTGTCTGCCAGCTGAAACTTAGTAGAAGTTGGGTGAGGCAGCAGGACAATGACCCTAATCATCAAAGTAAATCCACCACAGACTGGCTTCAGAAGAAAATTCACTTTTTAGAGGGGCCTAGTCAGAGACCCCATAGAGATGCTGTGGAATGACTGCAAGAGAGCCCTTCACACCGGACATCCTACAAATGTATCTGAGCCAAAACAGTTTTGCAAAGAGGAATGGTCAAAAATTCCTCCTGAACGTTGTGCAAGTCTAATCCAGAGCTACTAAAAAGCACTTGAAGTAATTTCTGCCAAAGGAGGTTCAAACAGCTATTAACTCCAATGGTTAACTTATTTCTTCCTCCAACTCTGTGTATGTTTATTGGGTGCGTGGAACAAAGATACAAGACTTAGATGAAGACCAGATCACATTTAATGGCAAATTATGCACAAACACCAGCTAGGCACACAGTTAACCCTTTGATTGCTCCTGATGACAACCCCTTCCCAGCCAGTGTCATTAGTACAGTGACAGTACATATTTTTAGCACTGATCACTGTATTAGTATCAATGGTCCTCATAAAAGTGTCAAAAGTGTAAATTTGTGCCCGAATGTCTGCTGCAATATCGCAGTCCCACTACAAATCGCATTACTAGTAAAAAAAAAAAATCCTAAAATATATCCCATAGTTTGTAGACGCCATAACTTTTGTGCAAACAAATATACACATATTTGGATTTTTTTTTTTTTACCAAAAATATGTAGCAGAATACATACTGGCCTAAATTGATGAAAAAATTCGATTTTTTAAAGTTTTTAATTGGATAGTTTTAATAGCAGAAAATAAAACAGATTGTTTTTCTTTCAAAATTGTCGCTCTTTTTTTGTTTATAGCGCAAAAGTTAAAAAACGCAGGTGATCAAATACCACCAAAAGAAATCTCTATTTGTGGGAGGAGGACATAATGTTATTTGGGTTCAGCGTCGCTCGGCCGCACAATTGTCAGTTAAAGTAACAGTATCGTATCGCAAAAAAAATGGCCTGGTCATGACGGGGGGGTAAATCTTTCGGAGCTGAAATGGTTAACAAGAGGAGTACTAAGTTACTGGCTTTTTTCTATAGTGGATAAGGCTGGAGTTTAGCTTTAAATTTTTTTTTTTAACAAATCAAATATCATGCGTCTTATCAATATGCATAGATATTTATCTGGAGTGTATCACTGCGGTAAACTAAGCGCAGTTTATATTCTTTCCTGAACATTAGAAGCAGACCACTGATTTACAGGTTGCCTGAAGCTGCTCTTCAACATAAACCCAGAGGCTTCCAATTCCGAGAAGATATCACAAACTCTATTTTCAGGTTAATATTATGCAGTGCCCAGTGGTTTAATTAATTTTCACTAATTGACTCTGCGCTCTCAGTGAAATGTCACCTTACCTGCGTTTTCCCCAGCAGTCTGTACGCCTGCTGCACCTTTGTGTAATGAGCAACATCAAAGTTCTTGCAGATCTTAGACAGCGCAACATCCAATTGTTCCTATAAAGAGAAAGAGCCATATATAATCAAGATACAAATTTATGGTAAGAAGGCCAACATTTTTTTGAGAAATCTATTTGTATTTGTACTTGTATTTGTTGAGTTTTATGTCAATTACACAGAACATAGTACATAGTTGCCCATGCAGGGGCATGGCCATACGCACAAAAAAAGAGGCCTAGTGTGAGAAGAGAACAAACACTTACAACTCTACACCAGCCACTCTCAACCTTTTTAACACTGAGGAACCCTTGATATAACTTTCTGGTCTCAGGGAAGCCCTGCTAAAAAATGACTAGATCTACATCTCATGATACATTAGTGTGATGGACACTGCAAGGAATGCTCCTTACACTTGTGGTCATTGGAAAGAATTACCCCCTTACAGATAGCTAAAAAGATCAATGGGAGCTTATGTGAAAGGCAGAAATTGCTCCTTGCTCAAGGAACCCCTAAAAACCTCTGGAGGAACCCTGGTTGAGAAACCCTGATCTACACAATTGACCCCCAGAGAGGAAAAGGGGTTTGGTACAGGAATCTCTAGGCTCAAATAACATACTAAGGGTTAAGGTAACAGATCATTGCAACCCTGGCCAGCATATTGCAGAAATACCAGAGTTTTTAACGTATATCATCTGACTCCATAGCAGCCGTGGAAGGATCATCTAACCAAGAAGACCAGACTTTCTGAAACTTACGGGGGCTCCCTCTATTAGTATAAGTGGACATTATAAAAGGACATTGTGGGAGGAGAGACTGGTTTCCAACACATAGAGATTGCCTTACGGGCATAAAATACCAGGAGGCGGACAAGGGTCCTTTTAGCCACCGTAGCAGCCAACGGTGGGGGGGGGGGTGGCAATTTGCATCATGCAACCTATCGCTTCCAATATACCTTGCCAATATTGTACTATAGCCGGACAGGTCCATACCTCCCAAGGTTTAGCAATGTGCAACACTTTTTGATAGATAAGTAGTGCATTTTATATACAGCTATATAGATCAGACCAAAATGAGGGACAAATGAGGAGGAAAGAGTGACATTGCTCCAAATCAGGGACAGTCCCGTGAAATCAGGGACAGTTGGGAGCTATGCAGGTCCTAAGATGTGAAAAAATTCACCGGTTTGGTGCAAGTAGTGCCAGCATGCTGGGGAGAGAGAAGTAATCATCTTATGGAGTCTGTATGGGATATAGTAAAGCTTGGTGTAAGATTTTAAATTGGATTATTTTATCCCTAGCGGAGACTAAATGAAAGAAGGCCAACATTAAAGTGGTTCTAAAAAGGTACAAGTTTTTTTTTTTTTTTTTTACCTTAAAGTGATATTAAAGTCTTGTCTTTTTTTTTTGTTTAAAAATAATACATTGTACTTACCTGCTCTGTGTAATGGTTTTGCACAGAGCAGCCCAAATCCTCCTCGTCTCGGGTCCCTCACTGGCCCCTCCCACATTCGGATTGCCCCCACAGTAAGCAGCTTGCTATTGGGGGGGGGGCACACGAGCCAAGCCACTGCTCTGTGTGTCCATTCAGACACGGAGCCAAGGCTTGGACCCTCTCTCTCCTCATTGACTCACTGACTCTGATGAACAGCAGCGGGAGCCAATGGCGCCCACAGCTGTGTCTCAGCCAATCGGGGGAGAGTCCCAAAAAGTCGAGGCTCTTGTGCAACATCGCTGGATTGAGATGGGGCTCAGGTAAGTGCTAAGGGGGGCTGCTGCACACTGAAGGTATTTTTATCTTAATGCATAGAATACATTAAAGGGGTTGTAAACCCTCATGGTTTTTCACCTTCTGTGCATTAAGGTGAAAAACTTTCTGTGGTGCTGCAGCCCCCCAGTGCTCCTGTTTTACCTGACCCCGATCCTTCTCCAGCCAGGAACAAGCACACGAGCTCTACCTGGTGTCTCCTGTCTTGATTGGATAGATTGATAGCAGCGCAGCCATTAGCTCCCGCTGCTGTAAATCAAATTCAATGATGCAGCTTTATGCATTAAAGCGGTAGTAAACTCAGCCACCCAAATTGTGAAAAGCAATACAGTCATTACCCCACTCCACTGTGTTTTCTTACTTTTATTGCAGCTTATTTTTGTTTCCCTGCTCCCCATCTAAAGCCAGCGCCATTTTAACTGTTGTCTTCCGCAACTATTCTGTATTTGACTCCTGCCCTTTCTGTCTGTACTGGCTGAAATCTCATGTATGCACATGGAGTTTAAGGAAGTTAAGAATGGGGATGTACTCTCAGGGGATTGCAATGCGGGCATGGCACGGTAAGGACTGGCGGTACACAGAGCAAGCCGTGACTCATGGCAACAATGCACAAGCACTGGTGACATTATTGGATTGGTGAGTGCTCGATCCCTACAGAATGGCACAGGTTAGACAGATTTTAAGAAAAACACCATGTACATTATTCTGTAGCTTTAGTGTTGTCACACTAGGACAGGGAGTGTAATGGCAGTATCACTGGGTGGAAATAGACAAAGGCCTGAAAAAAGAAAACAAATGCACCCACCATATATCTATTGACTGGTAAGCTTCAACAGAGTCTTGGGTTTGTTGGGTTTAGATACACTTTAAGTAAATTTTTTTGGCACAAGTTTAAAGTAAACCTCAAGTGCCCATACTTAAAAAGCTGTCCTTGGACCCTACCAATCTTAACAACCTACGCCCTATCTCCTTGCTGCCCTTTTCCTCTAAACTACTTGAGTGCCTGGTTTACAACCAACTGAGTGACCACCTCATTAAAAACAACCTTCTTGATCCCCTTCAATCTGGATTTCGCCCTCAACACTTCACAGAAACTGCTCTTTTAAAACTCACAAATAACCTACTAACTGCAAAAACCAACGGACACTATTCTGTACTCCTACTTCTGGATCTTTCAGCTGCCTTTGACACGGTTGACCACCCCTTCCTCTTGAAAAAACTTTACTCTCTTGGTCTCCATGACTGTGCTCTTCAGAGGCTCTCATCCTACCTATCCCAACTCACATTTAGTGTCACTTACAATTCTACTTCCTCCACTCCTCTTCCCTTCTCTGTTGGGGTCCCCCCAAGGTTCTGTTCTCGGACCTCTTTTATTTTCAATCTACACCTCTTCCCTGGGTCAGCTGATAGCCTCTCATGGCTTTCAATATCATTTCTATGCTGACGACACACAAATCTATCTCTCCACCCCTCAACTCACTCCATCAGTCGCCTCACGCATTACTAACTTACTAACCGACATATCTGTATGGATGTCACACCACTTCCTCAAACTCAACTTGTCCAAAACCGAGCTTATAATATTTCCTCCCCCACGTGCCTCTTCCCCTGACTTCTCTGTCAAGAGCAATGGCAAAACCATCCACCCGTCCCCACATGTCAGGGTGCTAGGTGTTATCCTGGATTCTGAACTCTCCTTTAGGCCCCACATCCAATCACTTTCCAAAGCTTGCCGCCTCAACCTCCGCAACATCTCTAAACTACGTCCCTTTCTAACCAATGAAACCACAAAGCTCCTGATTCACTCCCTGGTTATCTCTCGCCTCGACTACTGCAACTCCCTCCTCATTGGCTTACCTTTAAATAGACTATCCCCCTTCAGTCCATCATGAATGCCGCTGCCAGACTCATCCACCTTACAAACCGCTCAGTGTCGGCTACCCCTCTCTGCCAATCCCTCCACTGGCTACCACTCGCCCAACGAATTAAATTCAAAATACTAACAATAAGTTACAAAGCCATCCACAACTCTGCCCCCAGCTACATCACTAGCCTAGTCTCAAAATACCAACCTAATCACCCTCTCCGTTCCTCCCAAGACCTTCTGCTCTCTAGCTCCCTCATCACCTCCTCCCATATCCGCCTCTAGGACTTCTCCAGAGCCTCGCCCATCCTCTGGAATTCGCTACCCCAATCTGTCAGACTGTCTCCAAATGTATCCACCTTTAGGCGATCCCTGAAAACTTTCCTCTTCAGAGAAGCCTATCCTGCCTCCATCTAACAACTGCACTATTTACTCCATTAGCTCATCCCCCACAGCTATTACCCTTTTGTATAACCTGACCCTCCCTCCTAGATTGTAAGCTCTAACGAGCAGGGCCCTCTGATTCCTCCTGTGTTGAATTGTATTGTACTTGTATTGTCTGCCCTAATGTTGTAAAGCGCTGCATAAACTGTCGGCGCTATATAAATCCTGTATAATAATAATAAAAAGTGCCCATTACTGAAAAGAAGCATGAAACCTAAAAAGGAGAACTGCAGCAATAAAGAAAAAATGGATCTGATGCTGTATCTGTCGCCTGCACTGAGAACTGAGAAATCAGTTTTGGGTCTTCTGTGAATAGAGAGCTGGTGACTGCCATTCACCGACTCCTTGCTCTGCCCCTCCAGCGCGTACTGGGGCGTTGGGCAGTGGAGTGGGCGAGAGTGGCTGGCTCAGGCTCTCAGAGGTTCGCTGAGAGGCTGAGCCAGCTGCTGGTCCAGACCTCTGGGTGGATCTTGACATTAAAGTTGAGATCCCTCCAGAGCCTGGACCAGCTGAGTGACTTCAGCCAACAGCAGGCTTTAGCCCACTGACAGCTGAAGATGGATCGCAGAACGAAGTGCACTCCTGTAATTCACATGAGAAACAAGGCAAAAGAAAACATTCGTAGGGTGAACAAAAAAAAAAAATAGATAACATGCTGTCTTCTCCTTCCCAGCTTCTGTGGTACAGGGGATGACGTCATCCTCCTATTAGATCCCAGAAAATGGTGGGCATTCCAAATTTCACCAGAAGAACCTGCAGAGCAGGGCTAGGAGGGGCCTGCTCAGCGAGGTCCGCCATGCACATTCCCTGGCATCCCACCAGAAGGGTGATGTCACGATCATCTGCAGGAGGAAGCTGAGGAAAGGTGAGCATACTTTCTAAGGCTGGACAAACGGTGCAAATTTCTTTCCTGCAACCACGGGTTGCAGGAAAGTCATTTGCACGATTCCCCCATCAACACAGACAGTGCGGAGAGGGGAATCCCTCCTCTCGAGCAATTATTTGCTCCCGGCAGGGGAAGCTGTCCCTGCCAGGAGAAGACCGCGATTATTGCTAGCGGCTAAAGCGTGCCGAGATTCGAACCGTCTATGGCTGGCCCAACTTTCCCCTTCCCCAGGCTTTTTTTTTTTTCTTTTGCTGTTTTTTTGTGGGAGAAGGGGGGCCCCTAAAGAGCGGATCCTGCATTTTAGCTAGAATATACTCTAATTCTGGGGTAAAAAATAAAAGTGCCATTTACAGACACCAACAATCCTAATTAAGCATATCTAAATCAACAAATAATAAGATGGAAAAGATCTGAATATAAACACATTTTGATGAATTCATCCTTTACAATGGAAGCCAGGAACACCGTGGCCTTCATTAAAACTGTGTCTTTCTAATGCTGTCTTGGGGATTACTGAAGCCTGACATAAAATGAGCAAAAAAGAAAGAGAAAATTCCAGTCATCTACAATCCAGGCGGCGGGTGAATGACTGACACATAGAAGCTCCCACTGCCGGTGCTCCACAATGCGTTTTTTTTTTCAATTACTCCTGATACAAAATCTGATGATTTCCACTTTATAATACAGAATGTTAAAGCGGAGCGGGGCATACCTACAATTTAGTCCCATCAAGATATAAAAGCTGAAATTTAAAGTAATGCAGGGGTAATACTATGGGATTGAATGAGAATATATTCGTATGTCGTAAACTTCAGAGGAAACGAATGAGAATGTGGGGGATGAGGGGCACTGGAGGATGAAAGAATGTGCCAGATCTTTAATATTATTTCATCACGTTTAGCTGAGCGAAATGCAATGGAGAAGAGGTGGACGGTCTGCTGGGAAAGCTGGTCAGGGGGGTCAATTAAAGAGAACGTAGATTTTTTTTTTTGAGAGATCATAATGAAAATCATTTCAGAAAGTTTCTATGTATAATTTGCAATTCTATATGTTATGGCGGTAGCCATGGCAAATCTACCGAGTTAATTTTCTATAGAAGTAGAGAAAATACACTTACAAACAAGAAAAAGCTTTGGTCAGAGGACTTAAAATGCGGGAAGTCACTGAAAAAATAATATAGTGAAAATAGGTAAGAAAAAAATATACTGTATTTATTGGCATATAACACGCACTTTTTTCCACGGAAATGTTATACGCCGATAAATGTTTTTTTACCAACAGGGGGCGGGGATCGGGCGGTACGCCCCGGGTTCCACCCATTGGGGGGGGGGTTAGGCCAGCTGTACCGCCTCTCCTGGCCCTAGGACAGCACTGCCAGCATACGTTAAAGTTAAGAAAACATTACTGCCAGAGCCCTTTCTCATGCACAGCTCCTCGTGTGTCACTCTCATTGTAAATGGAAGTCTCTTAATACCTCAATTAACGCCGCTCTGTCTGGCGCTCTCCTCCTCACGCTCCGCCTCCTTCCCGAGTGTAGCCTTTGATTGGAGGAGGAGAGCGGTCATGTGACCTTCAATGAAACAGCAGAGGAGAGCAATCACATGACCGGGTCACGAAGAACGGCGTTAATTGAGGTATTTAGAAGCTTTGGTTTACAATGAGTGACACAGGAGGAGCGGTGTATGAGAAAGGGCTGGCAGTGATGTTTTCTCAACTTTAAAGTATGCTGTCCCAGGAGACTGGGGGTCTCCTGGGAGTGCAGGGGGCTTTATAATGAAAGAGGGCTGTGGAATGTGCAGGGAAAGGGGGCTGTGTACTATGCAGATGTCTGTGTATTGTGCAGGTAAATGGGGCTGTGTAATGTGCAAGGGTCAGTGTACTGTGCAGGGAAATGGGGCAGTGTAATGTGCAGGGATCTGTGTACTGTGCAGGGGGTCTGTGTAATGTGCAGGGAAAGGGGGCTGTGTACTGTGAAGGGGGTCTGTGTAATGTGCAGGGAAAAGGGGTTGTGTACTGCGCAGGGGGTCTGTGTAATGTGCAGGGAAAAGGGGCTGTGTACTGTGCAGGGAAAGGGGTCTGTGTACTGTGCAGGGGGTCTGGGTAATGTGCAGGGGGTCTGTGTAATGTGCAGGGAAAAGGGGCTGTGTACTGTGCAGGGAAAGGGGGCTGTGTACTGTGAAGGGGGTCTGTGTAATGTGCAGGGAAAAGGGGTTGTGTACTGTGCAGGGGGTCTGTGTAATGTGCAGGGAAAAGGGGCTGTGTACTGTGCAGGGAAAGCTGGCTGTGTAATGTGCAGTGGGTCTGCATACCTTGCAGGGGGTCTGCGGGAAGTTTTTTTCCTGAAACTTCCCTCTTAAAGTTAGGGTGTTATACACCGATAAATACAGTAAATATAATTTATTCTGAAATTGAAATTAAACCATATCATGATTGAGTAAATGCTGCAATAAAGTAATACATTCATGACAGGCCATGGAAAAACTGACATATATCACATAGTAAATAAATGAATTCATAGTATACAGTACATAATAAATGTCTACATAAAAGAACATAATAAATAACAGTATATACATCAGACAATCCAGACCTGTAATTTGAACACATGACTGGTAAGAAGCATACATGATAAACAAGTACATGATACTGTGAGCGATTTCATAAAGATACAATAATAAAAGGTCAGATGGTCTTGGTATAATAGAATGCTACGCGTTTCGTGGAGTAATATCCACTCATCGGGAGTAAGATGTAAAATGTCTGAAAAAATGTAAAAAAAACAAAACAAAGAAAATATGTAAAAATGATAAGACAAATTCCCTAATTAGGATCAGATGCACGGGGTGGTACTTACATATTAGGTAAAGCAGGGCCCAGCTTGATGTGGGAAGAGGGGAAGGCATCAGGTGCAATGTCTCACCCGGGGCTGAGGCAGGAGTAGCCCTATTGGACCACGGCAAAAGCCCAGAGAGGGGTCAGGATTTCCAAAAGATGATACATGAGAGGTGAATAATTTAGGGGACACATCTGACTTGTACCACTCTGAAAAAATGCATGGCAGTGTACAAGTATGACTAAGTAAATATATAAATAAATCGAGAAAAGGTGAGGATATTGTGAAAAATGTGCCCAAAAAAAGGCACAGAAGCAAAAAACGTGATAATGAAACCAAAACTATGAAAACAGTGAAAGGCGTTGTATAAACCCTTAGACTTACTGGATCACCCGCCAACGTCATACCATACCAATAATGATGCTCGATTTTTCACTGAGTGCGGCCGTCCAGGATTACTCTCTTTTCCTCATCCAACGTCATACCATAGACGCCAATAGGAGGAAAAGGAAGGGAACAGAGCCAACATCCAGCGTGTACGCCGGACGCTAGTCTAGACCCGTACATCCTCTTGCGCCAAGATCGATAAATGCCGCATTTGCATCGTAACACGGTGATGTCACAGGCAAGGCGTGCATACATGTATGACGCCGATGCAATAGAGAACATTACCCGCCCACATCCAAATCCAGGGACGGAGTGGGAAGGTGTTGCCATGCAGCGCAGCCCCAGAGTTGAACAAAAAACAATGGCCCCTGCCCACTAGCTGAGCTCACAACTGATACTAATAAAAAAATAATAAAACTGATTAATCTGTCAGCACGATATGGAGAAGCAATCTGATAGTGTAAAAAATGTATATAATATATAAAGTATGGATAGTAATTAATCTGGTTACTAATTGTGGTGTGGCAGATCAATGGAGACCAGGGTGTCTTTCACCCAATATTTCATGAAGAAAAGCAAAAAAATTATTTTGGCACACACCACATATAATTATTGGGTTATTATTTAAATATTGGGTGGAAGACACCCTGGTCTCCATTGATCTGCCACACCACAATTAGTAACCAAATTACTATCCATACTTCATATATTATATACATTTTTTACACTATCAGATTGCTTCTCTATATCGTGCTGACAGATTCATCAGTTTTAGTATTTGTTCCATCAGTTGCGAACTCAGCTAGTGGGCAGGGGCCATTGTTTTTTTTGTTCATCTCCGGGGCTGCAATGCATGGCAGCGCCTTCCCGCTCCGTCCTTGGATTTGGGATGTGGGCATGTAGTGTTCTCCCTTGCATCGGCGTAATGCACGCACGCCTTGCCCGTGACATCACCTCGTCACAATGCGAGTGCGGCATTTATCGATCTTGGCATTAGAAGATATACGGGTCTAAACTAATGTCCGGCGTACACGCCAGATGCTGTTTCTGTTCCCTTCCTTCTCCTCCTATTGACGTCTACGGTATGACGTTGGCGAGGGATCCGCCCGAATCTCGGCATATAAGCTCTGATGAGCCACTAGCATTTCCTCTGCTTTCTTCGCACACGAGAGTCACGTTTACCCCAGCACACCATTATTTCTTTGCACCAGCAAGTCCAAGGGTTTATACAACGCCTTTTACTGTTTTCATAGTTTTGGTTTCATCATCACGTTTTTGCTTCTGTGACTTTTACTTTTTTAATGACGTGCAGTGGAGGGCGACTCACTCATGCCCTCCCCCCCTCCTTTCTTTCCCACATACTCATGTTTTTCCAGATTTTTGGCCACATTTTTCACAATATCCTCACATTTTCTCAGTTTATTTATATATTTACTTAGTCATACTCCTACACTGCCATGCTTTTTTTCAGATTGGAGCAGGTCAGATGTTTCCCCTATATATTCACCTCACATGTATTATCTTTTGGAAATCCTGACCCCTCTCTGGGCTTTTGCCGTGGTCCAATAGGGCTGCTCCTGCCTCAGCCCCGGGTGAGACATTGCACCTGATGCCTTCCCCTTTTCCCACATCAAGCTGGGCTCCGCTTTAGCTAATAAGTACCACCCCATGCATCTGATGATAATTAGGGAAAAAGTCTTATCATTTTTACATTTTTTTTACATCTTACTCCTGATGAGTGGATAATACTCCACGAAATGCGTAGAGTTCCATTATATCAAGACCATCTGACCTTTTATTATTGTATCTTTATGAAATCGCTCATGCCTACAGTATCATGTATTTGTTTATAATGTATGCTTCTTACCAATCATGTGTTCAAATTACAGGTCTGGATTGTGTGACGTATATACTATATATGAATTCATTTATTTACTGTGTGATATATGTCAGTTTTTCCATAGCCTGTCATGAATTTATTACTTTATTGCAGCATGTACTCAATCATGATATGGTTTGATTCCAATTTCAGAATAAATTATATTTATATTTTTACCTATTTTCACTATATTATTTTTTCAGTGACTTCCCTCATTTAAAGTCCCATGATCAAAGCTTTTTCTTGTTTGCAACTACTATTGGGGATGGAGGCTTGTCACTGTGGTGTGGGCCAGATCATTTTTTGCTTTTCTCTGAAAAAATGCACTTGGTAATCTCTGTCCATGACAGGATTACTGCCACAAAGCTAATTGAATATTCACACTGCAAAGTGAAAAAATACAAATAAACTTTACAAAGTGAACGGGCTCTATTCCTTCAGTAAATTATCAACCCCCCCAACCTTATTTTTAAAAAAAATGGCTAATTGAGAGGTGCACCGAATGGAAATTTTGGTGGCGAAACCAAAAATGCAGGATGCACTTGGCCAAAAACCAAAAATTACAGTTTTTAATATATACTTTTTATTTTATATACTGGATTTAAACGAATCTGAAGTTTTTATCGGCCATTATCGGCACCTTTAGCGCAAGAAAAGCTCAAGAAAAATGTATCCCATAAAACTGGTCCATTGCGGTGTTAAAAATCTTGCTGCATTTTTGGTCGCACCAAAAACATACCTCCCCATTGAAATTCATAGAAAACGCAGCAAGTACGCATCAATAACACAACCATGTTAAGTTTTTGAGTCATATAATAAGCACAGTAAAATCGTGGTGAAATTGCATCAAAATCACACGCATTTTTGGTGCCATTGTTGACACCTTTTCTTTTAATCGACAAAATTCCGATAACACCATTTTCGGCCGATATGTTTCAGCGGCTGAAATTTCGGTGTATCTCTACCAATTGTAAAACTTTACACACCCGGCAACTGAACAGTTGTTGAGAGATCAGACGAATTCCTTTAATTTTTATCTATTGAATAAGGTGTAAGGGGGCGCTCTTGTGAGGCCAGTTAGGTCCAATATAATGTGCAATAATAATTGAATATTTCAGTAGATCAATACCTCTATAACCCTTTGGTACCACCTGCCCCACCCTATTAGATTGTAAGCTCTTCTGAGCAGGGCCCTCTTAATTCTCTTGTATTTTATTGTATTATAACTGTATTGCCTCCCTTTTATATTGTAAAGCGCTGCCTAAATTGTTGGCGCTATATAAATCCTGAATAATAATAATATAACCATATTTTAAAGTGCAATGTGCTCTATTAGAAAAAATATACAATCAATATGCATAACAGATGAGAACAAAAAGGTAAATTTAATTGATAATAAAAGTCCTAGTGCATATGATTCTTCAGTGCTGATTATCTTCTAAGTGGCATCAATAGTGAACTGTCCATCACCAACTTGAATGAATACACCCAATGTTCTCCATATGTCGGTTCAGCTTACCAGATAGAAATGACCTCTTTAATTAAAAAAGCACTAATAACCATTGCTACACCTACTACCTACCTATATATATATATATATATATATATATATATATACACATTCATATATCTTTTCATCTTTTGAATACACCCTGCATAACTTGGGGGCAACACTTTTGGCTCTCTTTTCTTTTCTTTCTCTTTTTTCTCTTTTCCTTTCTCTCCTTTCCTTTCCTTCTCTGTTTTTCTTTTCTAGCATTGTGGGACACCTCTGCACCCCTTGCATCAGAGCATACCTCCTGACACTTCTTGCTATATCCATTTTTGTATGTTTACATACTTGCATATATACATTTATACTCATTCAATTTATTCCAGTGAGCAAGCTCTGCAATGACTGGGTGACATTTGGGTCCAGCCATCTCTCTTTCTTTTCCATCTTCTTGCCGTGCCTGCCCTACGCCTGACCATGGTCCTCCATGCTGTGACTTTCGTCCCTTCAGCTCCCGTGGGAGATGCTTTCCGACCGCCCCTGCCGGGAGTCGGCCCCCGGAGCCAATTGCCTGACAAGCAAGTATGGGATCATTAGTTCTGGCCTCGCATTTTTGTCCAATCGTAACCTATACTTGAATCTATTTTTTTATCTGTTGTTACAGACACCAGATATACACATCAGCCCCTGATGATGCGAGGAAAGCTCGCGAAACGCGTCAATTTAGAGATGTATTATGTATATCTGTATTCATTTTACTCTGATCAATGTTATCTTGGCTATGTTTTTAGGACCATTATGTTATGTTGCCGTTCTTATGAATTGCCATCCAGATGCATGACCTGTATTGTATGACAATGATTCTAATAAATTTGATATATTTTTTTATACTATTCTATTCAATTACTTGTGATCATCATGGACACGTCATTCAAAGTCCCATGGGCGAATCTTTTTCTCTTTATGTGCAAATTAGGGATGGAGGTGCCTCATGTTAGGGAGCAGTAGTCAGCCTCTTCTCTTTTTCTATTTAATTAAAAAGCAGGTCATGTAGCGCTTTTGGCAAGATAAACTTGCTCAATATGTAGGCGATGGTTGAGGCAAAAATCCCTCCTCCGCAAGACTATAGATGGGGTATGTGAAAAAATGTAAAGGGAAAACCAATAGTATAATCCTGTTTATTTAAAACAGTAGATAAAAAACAAAGCCAAATGTCTGCTTACATATAGGCTTCTCGCGTGTGTCTGGATCTAATGGTGCTTCCTGATGACGTAGCAATATGAAACGTACGTCGAGGAACTTCTTGGTTACGTTATTTCCGGTCCCTTGATCGTGCTGGACCGTGGAACTCCAGCAGTGAGTGTGAACCAGGAGGCCCCATTAGATCCAGACACACGCGAGAAGCCTACGGTCTTGCAGAAGAGGGATTTTTGCCTCAACAATCACCTAGATTGAGCAAGTTTATCTTGCCAAAAGTGCTACTTGACCTGCTTTTTAATTAAAGAGGTCACTTCTATCTGGTAAGCTGAACCCACATATGGAGCACATTGGGTTTTTTAATTCCAGTTGGTGATGGACAGTTCACTATTGATGCCTAATAGAAGATAATCAGCACTGAAGAATCATATGCACTAGGACTTTTATTACCAGTTTTTTTACTTTTTGTTCACAACAATTATGCATATTGATTGTATATTTTGTCTTATAGAGCACATTGCACTTTAATATGGTTATATAGGTATTGCTCTACTGAAATATTGAATTATTATTGCACATTATATTGGACCTAACGGTCCTCACAAAAGCTACCTTAGTTAGGGGGGCAGCTGTTAATTTATTTCACTTATTTTTGTTTTTTGGCACGAGGTACAAACTTTTCAATTTTTATCTATTGCCTGACATTCCAGAATAAAACAATCACCTCCTCTCCAGTGAGATTTACATTTTAAGACATCCATAGATGAATCGAATATCCGTCAGTTTAGCAGGGCCCGGATGAGATTTGATCCATCCATCTATGTCAATTCAGAAAATTGCTTGATTCCCCCTATCAATAGAACATTTTTCCACAAGGGAAATGGGGACTGGTGAGGAACACTGGGGCTTTGTGATACCTGTCGCAGACACTGGCTGCAGGGACCTTTTCTGTCCACAATCGCCCTGTTATTTGTTATTGCTATATTCCTCTTTTTGTTACATTTCTGAGAGACTGTTTTCTTGGATTTTCCCAAAGACAATTCTTAGTTTGTTTAATTCTGAATTTTGTCAGCTAAGTTGTTGCTGGGGGGGGGGGGGTGGAGTAGCCATGAGCCAGCCCTACTTTGTTATCTAACCCCTTGTGTTAAAAAGTGTATAAAAATGCTGTATTCTGTCCAATAAATCATTCAAGACTCATATAAGCTATTACCGGCTAGCCTTGTATTCAATGCAGCTATAATTAATATACCTCTCTGATGGTCAGACTGTAGGAAGCGGTATTACTGATGGAAGCACTCAGCGGAGTGTGGGATAGGATCCGTCACAATTGCTGGCAAGCTGTGGGATGCTTCCTCTTGCCTAGGCACACCGAAGCCACCACTGGGACCTTCGGCACCTAACAGCAGATGGAACATTACTACGCCAGACTCAAGTGCAGCACCTTGAAGGGTCTCTTGGAAGCTCGTGGAAAAGTCTCCAGCAACAAATCCAAAGCGACTCTCATCACCGAACTAATGGAGATCGACCAGGCCAGCAACCTACCAGCAGATACCTCAGAGGCAGAGTTCCAGCGTGACGTCCAGTGGCGCTTGATCTTGTATGGTACTCACCCCTTGCAGGAGGTTATCAGTCAAGTATTACGAGAGATGTCCCAGCTGCGAATAGCTGAACTCCAGCTGAACCAAGGAGTGTCAGTTAAGTCCAACCGGGAAGCTCCAGCGGCCCGCAAAAAGCTACCCTATGCAGCTTTTTGCATGTTTCAAGACAGGGAAGATGAGATGGATGTTTACCTACAAATGTTTGAGCGGCAATGTGGGCTCCAAGGAGTCGATAAAGCAGATTGGGTCACGCTCCTGGTCAGCCGGCTCACAGGAAGGGCTGCAGAGGCGTACAATAAGGCCCCAGACGAGATCAGCCAGGACTATGACCAGGTAAAAGAAAGACTATTGGCTTGCTTCGGCATTACTCCAGAGGCACACCTCCAGAGGCACTCCTTTCGCAACCTCCGCCGAAAGGAGAGAGAGCCATACACAGAATGGGCTCATCAAATGACCCGAGCAGCGGAGAGTTGGATGACCGGGCGCCAAGCTGTTACCATGGCAGATGCGCTCCAGCTAATCCTCCTGGAACAATTCCACAATCATACCCCACTTGAAGTTAGAGACTGGGTAAAGGAGCGGCGGCCAGTCACAGTAGTTGAAGCTGCCACCCTAGCTGACCATTACCTGGATTCAAGGTGGACTGTACAATCAGAGCCTAAGACCCCAGCTCGGCCTGTCCCCAACATTCCACAGAGCGTCGCCCCTCCACACCAGCCGTCGCTCTCCTGTCCCACTTAGCTACCATCTTCCAGAGGGAAGGGGGACCTCTGCTACAGATGCAACCAAGCAGGGCATGTTAGAAGGTATTGTCCGCAGAATTTTTCCCAGGACCCGCGGAACCACAGGCCCCTTGGAACTGATGCCTGGCTCCGGATCTTTGCAAGGGTGGGTTTCTCTTGGGAAATCATCTCCGACCAGGGGAACCCAGTTCATTGCTGAGCTCACTCAGCAGTTATGGAGGCTCTGTGGGATAAAGCCCCTACAGAGCTCTCCTTATCACCCCCAGACCAACGGACTGTGCGAGCGGGTCAATGGAAAACTGAAACAGCTGCTTATCAATCATGCAAGACTCATACAAGCTATTACCAGCTAGCCTTGTTTTCAATGCAGCTATAATTAAAAGAGCTCTCTGATGGTAAGACTGGAGGAAGCGGTATTACTGACAGAGGCACTCAGCAGAGTGTGGAATAGGATCCGTCACAATACCCAAGGTAGGTATGATGAAACGTGCATTTTCCAAGGGGCACCAATGTGTTTCGATCAGTGTGGTCTTCCTCGGGGTAGCACATAGTAAAGTTCTATAGCACATAGCATACATTTGATGCAATAGGTTGGCGATGCTGGAAGTCAACAGGGATGGTGAAGAGGCAGTGGAATGGATGATGGGAAGAGGAAAACCATAACAAGCCCATGTGTCCCAAGCACAAGGTACATCAGCCAACATGTAAAAACAGTTACCTTCTTGAACAGATGGAACAGCAACAATGTAGCCACAAAAAAGATAGTTGTAGCACACCGCTGGAACACCGCTGGAATTTCCAAGGGAGTGCAATGGAGATTTATGAATGAAGATCCATTATCAAATCAAAGGAATCAGCATAAAAACCCGAACAGGACTACATGTGGCAGCGCCACACCTCCAACCAGCATCTGCTCTCTGCTTGGAAAATGCAAGTTTCATCATACCTACCTGGGTCTATTGCATTTGTATTTGTTCTTCACATGCTATTTGCTATGCAATTTTAATGTTGTGTCATCTCCCCCATACTATTGGAGAGGGGATATTTTAGTTTTTTCCATAATAAATATCTGTTTTTATGATATCTATGTGTCCATTACTCTTGGGTATCACAAAGCCCCGGTGTTCCTCACCATTCCCCACTTGTGGAAAAATGCTCTGTACAATTTGGGGCTAATACCCACTTCTGATAACTCTTGGCTGCATGAGGGATACTTGTATACCATCCCCCCCATCAATACAGTCAGTGTTGTGTTCTGCCGGGGGGAGCCTTCCACACCGGAAGAATACAAGGATCACTGCTGGTGGGCTTTTAGCAGCCAACATTGATTGGGCAAAAAAAAAAAAAAAACAGACCGATTGTACTGGCTTTACAATTTAAAGCCAAATTCTTTCTATGGCAATTTGTACATAGCTACATTTGTCCAGTATTGACCAATGTAACTATGAATATATTAGGGTTGCACCAATAACAGTTTTTTAAGATCCAGTACAAGTACCAATACTTTTTCTCAAGTACTCACTGATACCAATTACTGATACCTATTTTTAGTGTCATGACAGTTTTTAGTGACAGATTTTTTTTAGACTAGTTTAGCTTATTTACATATTAAATATTACATTTAATGATTTTTACACTATTTATTTCACTACATTTATCGCGCGACAATCGCGGCAGAACCACACTGCGTTTTTAGATGCCATTAAAATGAATGGCATCTGAAATGTCATTATGCAATTTGTCATTTTAGCAGAGCGTTTTGAAATCGCCACTCGATTCAAAATGCCCAGGTGTGAATGCCGCCTAAAGACGCCAATTACAGTCTGCAGACTTAAAGGTATCAGTTTTAATTTCAGCGCATTTGCATAAGTACTCGTGCAAATGCTTCGTATCGGCCCCGATATCGGTGCAACACGAATATATGCTTTACCTGTGGGATCCCTCCAGAACAGTGCTTCTCAACCTCAGTCCTCCAGTACCCCCAACAGGCCAGGTTTGCAGTTTTCCTTCATCTTGCACGGGTGCTTTAAATCAGAGTCAATGGCTTGGAATTTTGGACAGCTATTTTATCCAAGAGAAATTCCCAAAACATGGCCTGTTGGGGGTACTTGAGGATTGAGGTTGAGAACCACTGCTCTAGAAGCTGGTAATCGCTGCAGTAAGCAATGCTATTCCGCTGATCTCCACTAGCTTCTGGGTCTCGTGCCAAGCGACTGTCCTGCTGCTTACTAAACACAACTGCTCACTAGCTTAGCACGGGAGCATCCAGAGAACACTTTGCATTTTTTCAATGAATGCAAAGTGTTCTCTGATTGGATGAGGTGGGGATCACCAACCCATCTCCACTTCATCCAATTAGAGAATACTTTACATTCACTGAGGAAAGCGTTCCTTCGATAGCACTTGTGCTGAGCGAGTGACCTCTTGTTTTCACAGTGCAGGAAGGTATCCACTCGGCATGGGACTCAGAATTTAGTGGAGATCATTGGATTAGCAGTGAACTGCTTACTACAGTGATTTCCAGATGTATGACACATACATACACTGGTGCAAGCTGGACCACTGCAAAAGTCACCATACCTGAAATTTATAACCTCTTCCCACCCATAGGACGTCATAAGACATCCTTGGATTAAAGTAAAACATTGCAGATGGTGCTTCTCTTTGTTGCAGAAGTGAGTGGAGGCGGAAGGGGGTCCATCCCCCTTCCTTCCCCCCTTCTGTAGCCACCATCTCTCCCGGACACATCAGGGATCCCGGGACCACTCTGACCGGAAGCATCCAGTTCACTGAACAGATGTTGTTTTGTCCTCTCTTTGACATCAGAAACCTAGGGCGATGAGGATTTATTCACTTCTGGTTTCAGTCTCATGTAAACAAGCAGTTATCGGCTAGTAAAAGCATCTGATCACACAGATCTCAGTTTGATCAGATGCTCTGGAGTCCAGAGGAGAGATCTGGGGTCTGACGGGCACCCAGGAAAAGATGCCGTCACCGGCGAGGGATGGGAACCACTAAAGGAAAGGCAACTATAGCCCCTCTTATTTCTGCTTTAAGTGCCAGTTCACACTGCCATGCCTTGTCATGCGACTTAAAGTCGCAACCCATTAACGGCAATCACAGCTACTTAGAGAAAGGTTCCAGCACTACTTTAGGGCGACTAAATCACGACTTGCATTGACCTTGGTTAATGAAGTCGCGAGCATGCTGCAATGAAGTCACGGAGGATGTCGGCTGTTGAAGCCGCGTAGATGTGAACAGGCACTAAAAGGGCATTATATGTGGTGGGCAGATGGTGATGAAGGCCCTCACCCATGTTCAGAGAAAGTGGTTCTAGTCTGCTGAAAAGCTAAATGCTGGGGGATCTTCCTGACGCTCATATGAACTGAAGAAATGGCTTGGAAAAGCTAAAAAAAAAAGACAACATTATTACTAACTATACGGTGACCTTGATAAATGAGAACCTTTGCAAACTTCTTGTAACTTTTTTTTTTAGCTTCAGATATGTATCATCAGCGCAATCCTTGGGGCCAAGATGATAAACAAAAACAAAAAGACATAAAAATATGAAGAAAAAATGCTTGAGAGTACAAAGTTGATGATTCACTTTTTTTTATTAAATTTAAAAAAAGCAATAACATCATGCCCAACAACTTGTGAAACACCGCCTTTTCTGTTATAGAAAGTAATTTAATATACCGGTACAAAAGAGATTTAAAGTCTTTTGTTCTATCTCAGTTCAGAGATGACACTTTGGGAACTGTCACCCAGACCGTGTTTTTATAGCACTTTATCGTTCAATAATCTGGCGTTGACTCCAAAATAAAATATTTGCTCTATTAACTCTTCTAAACTTAATCTCAAAATCCAATTTTTAAGTAAGCAACATTTTTTTTATAGGATTTCTATTTGCCGCTTGATGAAGTTTTGACTTGTGATGCGAAGGACAAAAATATTTATCTTCGCCAGCAGACAGGATATATTTGTGCCAGGAGAAATCTATGTTTCTAAAAGTAATCTTCACGTTAATTACTAAATAAAGAGGAAAAAAAGCAAATGGCTGTAAAATCCTCAAATGTTGGTTGAAAACAAAAGGATTTAGACTTTAAGGTGATTTTAAAGTCTAGTTTTTTTTGTTTTTTTTTTATTAAAATAACAAACATGTTATACTTACATGCTCTGAGTAGTGGTTTCGCACAGAGCAGCCCGGATCCTCCTCTTCTCGGGTCCCTGAAGTCAATGCGGAACAAATTATTTTCGTTTCCATTGACTTCAATGGGAAAACTTGCTTTGATATGCGAGTACTTTGGATTACGAGCATTCTCCTGGAACGGATTATGCTCGTAATCCGAGGTTTAACTGTATTGTGTTTTCACCTATAAGTTTATATTGCTGAGCCTATCATGGGACTGTACATTTAACCACTTAAAGACCAAGCCGCTTTCTGAGATTTGTTGTTTACAAGTTAAAAACAGTTTTTTTTGCTAAAAAATTACTTAGAACCCCCAAACATTATACTTTTTCTTTTTTCTAACACCCTAGAGAATAAAATGGTGGTCGTTGCCATACTTTCTGTCACACCGTATTTGCGCAGTGGTCTTACAAGTGCACTTTTTTGGGAAAAATACACTTTTTTGAATTAAAAAATAAGACAACAGTAAAGTTATTGTGAAAGATAATGTTACGCCGAGTAAATTGATACCCAACATGTCACGCTTCAAAATTGCGCCCGCTCGTGGAATGGCGACAAACTTTTACCCTTAAACATCTCCATAGGCGACGTTTAAAAAATTCTACAGGTTACATGTTTTAAGTTACAGAGGAAGTCTAGGGCTAGAATTACTGCTCTCGCTCTAACTATTGCGGCAATACCCCACATGTGTGGTTTGAACACCGTTTTCATATGCAGGCGCTAGTCACGTATGGGTTTGCTTCTGCACGCGAGCTCGTCGGGACGGGGCGCATTTAAATTTTTTTTTTTTTCTTATTTATTTTACATGTTTTTACATTTTACACTGTTTAAAAAAAAAAAAAAAGTGTCACTTTTATTCCTATTACAAGGAACGTAAACATCCCTTGTAATAGGGGGGTCCCTCTCCCGCCGCCGATAAAAGTGATCTCCTGGCGAATCCACCGCAGGGACCACTTTTATTTTGTAGCGGACCGCCCACTGAAGAAGAGGATACCGGGGTTATGGCAGCAAGCTGCTGCCATAACAACGATATCCTCCTTCAAAATCATCACATAAAACGACGGTGGGTGGGGTGGTTAAATCTATATTTTTCACTACATTGTTTTTTTATTGTTGATTTCCATCCACAAGATTGGACTTTTTTTTTTCCACTTTTAATACTTTTTTTGGACTTTATTTCAATGAATACACAGTATTCTCATCTCATCGCTGTTCATTTACTTTTGGCACTACACACTTTTTCTTAAGATTATTTATAAGTTTGGTATATTACTTATCTGTGTCGGCTGCCGTCCCACCACAGCGCAGAGATACATCTTTTTTTTATTAAATTTATTAAATTTTATTAAATTAATTTTTATAAAAAAATATCCCAACCTTTGAACATCTCACGGAGCACTGTTCAATCCAACATCCGAAAATGGAAAGCGTATGGCACAATTGCAAACCTACCAAGACATGGCCGTCCACCTAAACTGACAGGCCGGGCAAGGAGAGCATTAATCAGAGAAGTAGCCAAGAGGCCTATGGTAACTCTGGAGGAGCTGCAGAGATCCACAGCTCAGGTTTGAGAATCTGTCCACAGGGCAACTATTTACTCCATAAATTTGGCACTTATGAAAGAGTGGCAAGAAGAAAGTCATTGTTGAAAGAAAGTCATAAGAAGCCCCATTTGCAGTTTGCAAGAAGCCATGTGGGGGATACATCAAACGTGGAAGAAGGTGCTCTGGTCAGATGAGACCAAAATTGAAATTTTTGGCCTAAAATTAAAATGCTACGTATGGCGGAAAACTAACAATGAACATCGCCCTGAACACACCATCCCCACCGTGAAACATGGTGGTGGCAGCATCATGTTGTGGGGATGCTTTTCTTCAGCAGGGACAGGAAGCTGGTCAGAGGTGATGGGAGGATGGATGGAGCCAAATACAGGGCAATCTTAGAAGAAAACCTGTTAGAGTCTGCAAAAGACTTGAGACTGAGGCAGATGTTCGCCTTCCAGCAGAACAACGACCCTAAACATACAGCCAGAACTACAATGGAATGGTTTAGATCAACCCTGTCCTCAACAGGCCAGGTCTGCACATTATCCTTTATCTTGCACAGGTACTTTTAATCACAGTCAATGGCTTGGTATTTTGGACAGCTATTCTATCTAAGAGAAATTTCAAAAACATGGCCTGTTGGGGGTACTTGAGGACAGGGTTGAGGACCACTGGTTTAGATCAAAGCATATTCATGTATTAGAATGGCCCAGTCAAAGTCCAGACCAAAATCCAATTGAGAATCTGTGGCAAGACTTGAAAATTGTTGTTCACAGACACTCTCCATCCAATATGACAAAGCTTGAGCTATTTTGTAAAGAAGAATGGGCAAAGATGTCACTCTAGATGTGCACAGCTGGTAGAGACATCCCCACAAAGATTTGCAGCTGTAATTGCAGCGAAAGGAGGATCTACAAAGTATTGATTCAGGGGGGCTGAATACAAATGCACCCCACACTTTTCACATGTTTATTTGGAAAAAATGTTTAAAACCATTTATCATTTTCCTTCCACTTCACAATTATGTGCCACTTTGTGTTGGTCTATCATATAAAATTCCAATAAAATACATTTACGTTTTTCGGTTGTAACATGGGGTATGAATACTTTTTCAAGGCACTGCCTGTACAGGAGCAAAAACAGAAGACTTTGGTTTAAAAAGAAAAAAAAAGTCTGAATGGGTAAGGACAGGGATGGGGAGGGGGAGGGGGAGGGGGGTCATTGGGTTTCTTTCATTTTTGCCAAAGGATGAACTTTACCATACAAATAGCACTCAGTGGAGTCTCTATTAAAATGCATCAGGTGAAAAATAAGTGGTCACAGAAAGGAGATGTAATAAAATAGGTGACGTCTGACTGATAATAATGAAAATAAATCACAAAACAAAACCAGGAGGAATAACATTCTCTATGCAAACGATTTTTGAGCAGCGGGAGTTATTACTGCTGAAGTTAATATTGGCTCTGGGAAAGATATTAAAGCTGCACACTGTAAATGAACGGAGCTGTTTTGATAAATAATTCATCTGACCAATAAAGACGAAGCCCCGACACGCGCTAACCCCGGGGAAATCATTCCCATCAACCTGTGTTTGTCTTATATGCATAGTAATCATCTATAATCTATGGATAAAAGGGATAGAAGCATTCTCACTGCAAATGGCTAAACAATCACATTTTGACATGCAGACATAAAGCGTGACAATGATGACATGTTTTACATCTACAGCGTTGCGATAGCCAATTAAAATGGAAATCATCAAAGGAAACATTGACTTGAAAGTGTAAAGAACAGCAACAAATTAGCATTAAAGCAACAAACTCCAAATAAAACACCTTTCATTTTATATATATATCTATAGAATTTTTTTTTTTTTTTTTTTTAAAAACAAAAACAAAAAAATATAACTATTACATAACAGTGGGGAAAATTATCATTTTATTCCCTGCAGATTTTGGACATTTGTCCACTTAACTGAAGGGCCTATAAATTGTTATCATAGGTGTATTTTAAATGATAGAGACAGAATATCAACCAAAAATCCATAAAAAAAAAAAAAAAAAAACACGATGCAAATGTTATAAATTGAGTTGCAGTTCAGTGAATAAAATAAGTATTTGATCCCCTACCAACCAACAATAATTCTGGCCCCCACTGACTGACTACAGTATGTGCTTATGTGGTTTCTAGATTGTAAGCTCTAATGAGCAGAGCCCTCTGATCCCTCCTGTATTGATTTGTATTGTAATTGTACTGTCTGCCCTCATGTTGTAAAGCGCTGCGCAAACTGTTGGCGCTATATAAATCCTGTATAATAATAAAAATACACAGATTAGTCCTGTCAGTTTTAGGTGTTTTATATGTATAAAAGACAGCCGTCCACAGAATTTCTTTCTTTCATTCAAACCTTACCATCATGGGCAAGACCAAAGAGCTGTCTAAGGACATCAGGGACAAGATTATAGACCTACACAAGGCTGGAATGGGCTACAAGACCATCAGCAAGAAGCTTGGTGAGAAGGAGACAACTGTTGGAGCGATTATTCACAAAATGGAAGAAATACAAAATAACCATCAATTGCCCCCGGTGTGGAGCTCCATGCAAGGTTTCGAATCATGGGGTAAGGATGATCATATATAGGAGGAGCTTGTGAATGATCTCAATGCAGTTGGGACCACAGTCATCAAACAAACCATTGATAACACAATAGCTGACATAAATTGAAATCCTGCAGCGCCCACAAGGTTCCCCTTCTCAAGAAGGCACATGTACTGAAGTTTGCCAATGAACGTCTAATTGATTCAGAGAAGTATTGGGAGAAAGTGCTGTGGTCAGATGAGATCAAAATTGAGCTCTTTGGAATTAACACGACTTGGCATGTTTGGAGGAAGAAAAATGCTGACTATGACCCTAAGAACACCATCCCTACAGTCAAGCATGGAGGTGGAAACATGATACTTTGGGGTTGTTTCTCTGCTAAAGGTACAGACCGACTTTGCCGCATTGAGGGACCAATGGATGGGGGTCATGTATTGTAAAATCTTGGATGAGAATCTTCTTCCCTCAGCCAGAACACTGAAGATGGGTCATGTATGGGTCTTCCAGCATGACAATGACCCAAAACGTATCGCCAAGGCAACAAAGGAGTGGGCTCAGGAAGAAGCACATTAAGGTCATGGATTGGCCTAGCCAGTCTCCAGACCTTAATCCTATAGAAAATATGTGGAGGGAGCTGAAACTTTGCGTTGCCAAGCGATAGCCAAGAAACCTTAAGGATTTAGAGAAGATCTGAAAAGAAGAGTGGACCAAAATCCCTACAGAGATGTGTAAAAACCTGGTAACCAACTACAAGAAACGTCTTACCTCTGTGCTTGCTAACAAGGGTTTCTCCATCAAGTACCAAGTCATTTTTGCTTGGGGATCAAATACTTATTTAACTCACTGAACAGCAAAATAATTTACAACACTTGTATCATACACATACATACACACACACCTATATAAACATTTCAACTTCCTCTTTAAAGCTAAATTTCAAAGCAAAAATGTAATATATTGCAGCTTAACAGACTTAGATGTGGAGCTCACAAAAGATGGAGCTGCGCCTAAAGCTAGCCATAGGTGGTTTGAATCTCAGCTGCTTCAGCAGGGAGCCAGTGGCTCCTGCTGCTGTCTCTTAGCCAATGAGGAGGGAGAGAGCCGAGAGAACCGCTGCTCTTGTGCGCAATGCTGGCGTCAGGGCTGGGCTCAGCCCTTCCTTCTCTGAGCTGGCCGCACAGCTATTAGCTATTTGCCAGCTCCTATCTCTCCACAGTTTCTCAGCTGTTGATGATATCCTGCTCGCCAGTCCTGCCTACTTAATCCGTCCAGTCCAGAGGTTCTCTGCCTTCGCCTTAGTCAAACATCACAGAGATGCTCTCCTACATTCCTGTTAGAAGACTTGCTTGGCTGACATCCCTTCTGGCTCCATTTCCTGCTTGCTGTTTTACTACGCTCATCTTTGGCTCCCTGACGTTTGGCTTGTCTGACTATCCGTTCCGGTTTCTGAAAAAAACTATGTTTGTTCTATTTACTTTTATTATTAAACAAGTGTGATTTAACTGTACTTCTGTCTTGGTCTGATTACATGGTTTCTGACAGCTGGATTGAGATCAGGCTTGGATAAGTACAGTATATCAGTATAAAGGGGGGGGGGGGCATCTGTACTCAGGAGTTTTCTTACTTTAACACAGAGAATGCATTAAGGTAAACAAAAAATCAAGAATGTAGGTAAGTTTATTTTATCGCAGAAAATACTTTGCGCGTCTCCTCTGTGATAAGTAGACTACCTACTCGCAGTGTGTTGCCCTTTACCTTTAGTTCAGCTTAAAAGCATTTTTACTTGGCTGTAATTGGACTTTAATTTGTTAATCCCGTCTATTATATCAACCAGTAAACACACAACAAGAACAAAAGCAACACATGTTTACCTCTAATTGCCCAATTACGTCTAATATCCAATCACATCAGACCAACAATGCTTAATAAGCATCTTACCTCAATTTGTTCCAAAGTGTCTTGCAGTTTTGAATTCAGGTCACTGCAAAATACATAAAACAACATTAGCACAGAAGAACACAAATACTGACAATGTAACATGTCACCAGTACTGGCTAATGACTGTAAAGAAACAGATAGTTAAAGTGTAGGGAGGTATGGGGAAAAAAATGACACACATTATTGTTGTGTACCTGGGTGTCCTTGAATCGGGATGCTCCTGGTTCCACATCTGCAGCCTTACCTGTTGTGCCACGGGGGGGAGCTCTGGAGTTGTCGCAATGTTCTCCCAGCTTGATGCATTGCCTTGGACTCACTAGCCCCACCTGCTGCCAGCTGCGGACAATGTACAATCAAGCAGCCCATAAATAGCAGCACTTCCTGTTACTCAGTGCCCGTTTGTGTGGACTAGCTCCCTGGATGTATTGATAGCTCTGTGATTCTGATGACCGTGTATGGACTTCTGCCTGAATTCTTGACCACTCTCCAGCCTGCTGATTTTGTACTTCATCGCCAGCTCGTGAATGACCTCTGCCTGCCTGACCACTCTCTGGATTTCGATTGTATACCGCATTGCCTGATCTGTTGGCGACCTGACTTGCCTAACTACATTTTCGCCTGAATCCTCAGCACACAAGCTCCACTTCGGGACACTACCTACCACTGGTACCTTACATTACAAACGGGCCCTGAGTAACAGGAAATGCTGCTATTTATAGGCTGCTTGATTGCACATTGTCTGCAGCTGGCAGCAGGTGGGGCTAGTGAGTCTAAGGCAAAGCATCAAGCTGGGAGAACATTGTGACAACTCCAGAGCTCCCTCAGTGACACGACAGGTAAAGCTGCAGCTGCGGAACCAGGAACATCCCGATTCAAGGACACCCAGGTATATGACAATTATATAGTCCGTCAGCAGCATTAACACAGCAATAATAGTTTTATTCCTTTGACTAAGTTCCATGGGGCAGAGGGAAACGTGTTGGAAGCGTGGCCTGGCTGGAGTCCAGCCTGAGGTTACCACTCTACTCACCACTCCAGGACACCTAGATGTGCGACTTTTAGGGGCCAACTAAAGATTTCAAACAAAATTATTTTACGTTGTCATTATGGGGTTTTGCTTGTATAATTTTGAGGAAAGTAATGAACTGAATCCATTTTGGAATAAGGCTGCAACATAACAAAATGTGGAAAAAGTGAAGCGCTGTGAATACTTTCCGGATGCACTGTATATTGTACTGAAAAAAAACCACCAAAATGTATCTGTCAGGTTTTTATTGTTTATAGAACTATCCATCCCGTACTTTCACCTTTCATGCCTTGTGGGGAAAGCACAGTCAATGGACATACTGTGTAAAACCACAGACAAGGACAAAAATACGCTGGCTATTTTTGGTCTAGGTTTTTATTGGTTTCTGGTTCCCCCTTGGGAAGATTCATCCTCTCTGTGTGTCCTGATGAGTACTGTCAGTGGGTTAGAAATAGAGGGGACAACTAAAAGAATATTTTCCATCACTTTGAAGCAGGGCTGCCAATAAGGGGGTACCACTGGTCCACCTGTATGGGTCCCAAGCAGCATTGGGAATTACAGGAACAAAGAGCACACAGCAGGGGGAATCAGTTGTGGGCAGGACAGGGAGGAGGATGGGTGCAACAAGGGGGGACTGGGAAGATTACAGGCAAGCGAGGGCACACAGCAGGGGAAATCAGTTGGGGCAGGACAGGGAGTGCAATGGGGGGGGCGCAAGAGGGCAATTACAGGAACAATGCCCTATGTGTCTCTCTCTGCAGCAACTGGAAGCCCTTTCTCCCCTTCTCCCTCCCGCCGGCTTTCAGCTGCTGCAGGGAGAGACCCACAGGGCAATCAATCATGCAATTACCCCCCACCCCTAGCTGTACCAATCCCCCTGCCTGTGAAGCATGGCACATAATTGATTGCAATTATCAGACTTGTCCTGACATGCCCCCGCTGCACAGCCATTCAGTGGGAAGCTCAGTGTGCTGCTGCTTCTCTTCCCCCAGCTCTTATGCAGCTGAGAACAAAGGGAATGTGATTATAAAAAAATGTTTTGCCTTTCATTTCTATTTTAAACTAGGTTGTTTTACAAGGTGATCGTTTACAATCACTTTAAGTTATGTTTGTGTCCTCTAATAATGATTTTAATATATTTTTAGAGAAAATATCATTTTGATATTTTCGGGGGAGGGCCCTGTCAGGTAGGCTGTATGGGTTCCCTCTGATCTCTAACAGCAGCCCTCCTTTGAAGAAACATGACATCTCACTTTCTGTTATATCACAAGACAGCAAGTGAAAGCGCAAAATATATATATGAATAAATAAATAAAGCCTTGTCAGGGGGTTTTAACCATTCCCTATTTTATCCAAAACTTAAAAATAGCTTGTGATGTACTTTTAAAAAAGATTTAAAATAAAATAAAACCATTGTACTTTTTATTTTTCTTGATACTAAAAAAAGCAGTTGCAATCAGACCCGTCCTTGCCTCCAACATTGTTATGCATTCCCCCTTCAATTGGTAACATTAGGAATTTTTATTACACATTAGAAAGAATTAACTCAAGAAAGTGACTATGGTGTCCAATTCCATGTAGCAAATGACATCCAGCAATTATGTGAATGGCCTTACAGCAATTACACCATAATACGATGGAGAATGGACGTATAACACATGTAGATGGAGACTTCTATTACATGCATGACTGATAAATGCACAAGTCAGGGGTCCATATCTAATGCTGGTACTTTGATACATTATAAAAAATAATTACTACAATTTAGTGCCTCGGGTAGAGCGGACATCTATGAAGATGAAAGAAAACGTGTGAATGGATTGAGGACAACAGATAACAACGGTTTCTATTAATAGGATAAAATCACACAGAACAAAGTCAGAACAAGACTGGTTTTCAAGCTGAATAAATAACGGCTTTAATATTGCTCACATTAAAATAGATACTAAAGAGCACCTGTTATTCTGGGGGAGAAATTATACAGTCTGTAAAACACAACTGACACATTTACAGGGCCCCTCAAGCCCAGTCCTGAGGAAGCTGAATACCCTGTGAAACACGTAGACTAGCGATTTAGTTAGGATGTGTTTGGTCGTAACATACTTTTTTCACTGCTTTTCATTTATGGACTATTTTTCACTGTGGAATATATTGGAATAATATATATTGTTTATACAGTTTTTAACAGAACATTTTATTGTTATTTATGGCCATAACATGCACCTTGAATGGACTTTGAAATGTTTATAATAATAGTAGTATTAAAGTGGTTCTAAAGCCTAAAAGTTTTTTCTTTTTACGTTATGCATTCTACGCATTAAGGTAAAAATGCCTTCTGTGTCCCAGGATCTCTCTCACGCTTATACTTGCCTAAGCCCGATCTCGATCCAGCGCAGTGCATGAAAACAGCAGCCCTTTCTGCTCTCTCCCTCCTCACTGGGCAGATTGATAGCAACAGGAGACATTGGCTCCTGTTGCTGACAATCAAATCCTGTAATGAGGGAGCCAAGCTGAGTCTGTGGTAGACTCAAGAAGGGTGGCTCAGGAGCAAGCCCGCCCCTATAGAAAGCAGCAGTCTATGGGGGATCTTGACAGGGAGAGGAGCGTCGACGGGAAACCCAAGAAGAGGGGGACTGGGGCTGCTCTGTGCAAAACCATTGCACAGAGCAGGTATCACATGTTATGTTATTAAAAAAAAAGTTAAAGCTTTACAATAACTCTAACATTTTAATATACTTTCAAGCGTGTCAAATACTTTCCTGGGGTATTTATCTGAAATCTCTATTTTTCGTCATATTTTGGTTTGACCGATTCATAAATCCTGTTACTGTCAGTAACCATGAATCAGACGAGACAAAAATGCAGTAAAAAAAAAAAAAAAATCACACCTTTTAAACATAATGGTAAAAATGGAACAGAACAGTAAACGTAGTCAAACATAAACCCGGGATCGGTAACCAAATCGGGTAGTCAGACAGGCCGGTAATCAGGAAATCAGAGATCAGTGTAGTCAGAGGCAGAATGACAGGATCAGGAACCAGAAGGGACGTCAACCGGGCAAAGTCTTTCACAGGAACACAGCAGAGAATTTCCAGATATGTTTGACCAAGTTGAAGGTAGGAAAGGAATGAACAAGGCAGTTTAAATAGCCAGAAGGGGCTGGCTGTAGTTGAGACTAATGAGCAGGTAATGATAACCAGGTGAGCCACTAGAGGATCAATGATTACTGAAAATTATCTGGCAGCTGAGCGGCCTGAGCACAGAGAAGGGAGCTGCTAATAGCCCAGCTCTGACAGTACCCCCTCCTCAATGATCCCTCCCCCTCAGAGGGGCTCCAGGTTTGAGGGGAAAAAGTCTATGGAAAGCACAGAGGAGGACAGGAGCATGTACGTCCCAGGATGAGTCCCAGGATGAGTCCCAAGAAGGTTCCTCCAGACCGCCCCCTTTCCCATGAACAAGGTACTGTATGTGCTCACGGAACCTACAGGAGTCAATGATTGATTGCATCTCATACCTCATACCCTTCATGGTTCTCAACCTGAACCCGGCGAGGGGGTGGTACTGAGGTGGTGAAGCACTTGCACGTCAAAGGTTTTAATAAGGAGACATGGAATACATTTGAAATACGCATGTTAGAAGGAATTCTTTGAGAAACAAATGAGAAACAGACAATCAGGATACGGCATTGATAACACTAAGGCAAGGACGGGTCTGAGCAAACTCCGCCCAAGGTAAGAAGTCTGACCAGTTGTTATGGTGATCAGAAATATAGCAACGTAGAAACTGCTCCATGGCTTGGTTGGCTCATTCTGCGGCCCCAACTGAACTGCGGGTGATACGCAGAGGAGAAGTAAAGCTGAATTTCCAATTGTGCACAAAAGGCTCTCCAAAATCTGGAGACAAACTGGCTACCCCTGTCCAAGATAATAACCTTGTACTTTCTCTAACCTTGAGTAGCCCATGTAACTGAAAGACCTCCCAAGCGAAAATGGATGCCAGTTCTTTGGATGTAGACAATTTCTTAAGTGGAATACAATGGGACATCTTTGAGAATCGGTCAACCACCATAGGAATAACTGTGTTGCCCTGGGAGTTTGGTAACTTCACAATAAAATTCATGGGCAAGTGGGTCCAAGTCCTCTCCATTAGATATGGGTTGTAGGAGCCCCACTAGAAGGTGTCGCAGCTACAAAGGAGGTTACATCAGCGCGGAGACTAGGCCACCAGAGTTGTTGAGAAATAGACCAGATGAGCCGATTCTTCCTTGGGTAGCCAGCTGCCTTGGGAGAATGGTAAGTCTGGAGCAAAGTAGTGCAGAGGATCTCGGGGAGAAAGCAGCAGTCACAAGATTTTGGTTCAGGAGGAGAATAAATCTGAGCAGCAAGAATTTTGTCACTCAAAAGGTGAAGTGAGACTAGTGCGAATAGGGACAGTGGTGCTTGGTGTTCTGTGTGTGTGTGTTGGGGGGGGGGTTCTGGGACACACAGAGCCGTCACAGACCTTGCAGATTCTGCTCCCACGTGCGGTTTTATGTCTGCAAAATAAGTACATTAATGCTATACTGGTACATAGGGGAGCTGGAATTTAGAAGAAAAAAAAAGGTGAACTTAGCCTTTAAAGCGGGGTTCCACTCAAATTTTTAACTTAATCTTACCCCCTTCAGTTAATTGCATAGATGTTCAAATGTCGCACGAAAAATTTTTTTATCGCTGTAATTACCTTTATATTGTACTTTATTGTGGCACTTCCTGTCTCTCCTCCCATGGGAGTAGGCGTGTTTATTGCATTTCACCGGCGCCGCACTGTCTCCTGGGAGCTTAGTGTCAGGCTTCCCAAGTTTCAGTGCGGAAACAATGATCATGCGTGTGAACAAGCTGTGAATGAACAGCGTTCACCGCATCCAGGAAATCAATGCTTGTGGGCTTTACATGCCCACAAGCAAGATGGAAACAACCAGCATAGCATTTTTTAAGTTATTCTTCAGTACGAAAACAGACAGAGGCGGAAATATTACACCCAAACTGTGAGTATTATTTTGGGATTAGCAAAGTGTCTCAATGACCTAAAAAAAAAAAAAAAAAAGATTGGTCGCCGGACTCCCGCTTTAAGTAAACAGGTTTACAGAGGAATCCTCAAAATATATTCATGCTATGTAATGTGTAAGTATGACATTTCCAGGAATTTATTACTGCTCGCAGAGATCATAGTAGTCTCCCCACTCCCCAATACAAGGATTTCATCTTTGTTTAGGAGTCTTCCAGGGTCAGCATTCACTCCTTGGACTGGGATGCTGGTTCAGAGACAACACAAACATGAAGGGCACATACTACAATTTTTTTTAAGATTGACTGGAGTTCAGTTTTAGGAAGCGCATTTTCTTGTCTACGTTTGAATTATTTTCACACTGCAGGCACAACAAGTGAAGGAAATATTTCTCTTATGCTGAGGTGGGGCGGACAGAAAGATGCACTACAAGTAGCAGTTAATTGCCCTGTACTCACTCATGCGGCAAACGCAGTTTGAATTAAGATCTTTTTAAGTACCTAGCACAGATAGATGACAAACACTTGCAAAATGCTGAAGTCTAATCAATTGCAAGTTGTTAGCTGCTTTCCAAACCTGCTTTTAAATGACTGCATTGTCCATCTTCTCTAAACAAGGTGAGGAGCTCACAGTTCGCTCATAAATCGATAATCCAATAGTTAGCAGGGGAGCTGCGCAGTGAGCTGAATGGAAAACTACTTTTGTAAGGCTTCAATTTGTCCCATTGTGCTGAGGATGATTAAAAATCTGCACGATGCCTGTAATACAGGTTTATTCATAACACAAGGGGACAGAATGGAGCACTGATAATGGCTGAGCCAGGAGAGCCTATGGGTGATGTCATGGCTCCTGGAAATTTCCCAGTTGTTGTCGAGGGCCCCCTGGAACTCTAGCACACACACATTTTGAAAACTGGCTAGGCCACTCTATGACCTTAATGTGCTTCTTCTTGATCCCCTACTTTGTTGCTTTGGCAGTACATTTTGAGTCATTGTCATGCCTAAATCCATGACCCATCTTCAGTGATCTGGCTGAGGGAAGGAGGTCCTCAACCAAGATTTTACAATACATAGCCCTGTCCAATGGCCCCTCAATATGGCAAAGTCAACCTGTACCTTTATCAGAAAAACAGCCCCAAAGCATAATGTTTTAATGTTTCCACCTCTGTGCTTGACTGTAAGGATGGTGTTCTTAGGGTCATAGTCAGCATTTTTCTTCCTCCAAACACGGCGAGTCACGTTAATGCCAAAAAGCCCAGTTTTGGTCTCATCTGACCACAGCACTTTCTCCCAGTCCTTTCTCTGAATCATTTAGATGTCCATTGGCAAACTTCAAACGGGCCTGTACATGTGCCTTCTTGAGGAGGGGGACCTTGCGGGCGCTGCAGGATTTCAATCCATGGCGGCATATTGTGCTACCAATGGTTTGCTTGGTAACCGTGGGTTCCAACTTCCTTGAGATCATTCACAATCACATCCCGTGTAGTTCTGGGCTCCTCCCTAACTTTTCTCATGATCATCCTTACCCCATGAAGTGAAATCTTGCATGGAGCTTGTATTTCTTCCATTTGCAAATAATCGATCCAACAGTTGTCTCCTCCTCACCAAGCGTCTTGCTGATGGTCTTGTAGCCCATTACAGCCTTGTGCAAGTCTGCAATCTTGTCCTTGAGGTCCTTTGACAGCTCTTTGATCTTGCCCATGATGGTAAAGTTTGAATGGAAGAAAGATTCTGTGGACAAGTATCTTTTATACACATAACGAGTTGTTGTTAGGAGTACCTTCTTAGACTAATCTATGTACCAGATGAGCACATACTTTAGCCAGTCTGTGGGAGCCAGAATTATTGTTGGTAGGGGATCAAATACTTTACTCACTGAAGTGGACAAACTTACAAAATCTGCAGGGGATCAAATTATTATTTTCGCCACGGTATATACACACAAATGCAAGATGTTTTCTTCCATTCTTTAGAAAAAACATGGGAGTTCATCTTTAAAAAAGCTTTCTAGGATAGAGCAATAAGAACTCTCCAATCCATATACTTTTAATCTAATATTTATAAAATCTTTGATCTTCCATAAAGTGGGCTTCAAAATTGGCCAAAAAGTTCTAAGACAGCACATGTCAGATATATGGTTATATTAGTGCATGAAAAAGAATTAATCTGTCTTTGCCATACTGAGTACTTTGTCTCACAAAAAAGGATAATTTAATCAAAAGCAGAAATGGACAACTGTATTAAAATTGATGTTATTATGCCCTTTAAATGGCAGACTCCCAGAAGTCCAATTTGCGGCAAATAAAAAGGAGGTAAAACTGAAGAGGAGTCACTTACTGTAAGGCTAAAAGCTATAGGCAATTTATTTTAAACGATGAGAAAGTTATATGGAGGTTGCACTGTGTTTTGATAGAAAGCAATCTAATTCTCTGCAGTGGCTTAAATTTGAACTCCATGTAGATCTATAAAATGCCAAGTCATCTTTTTATGTGTTCTTAAAAAGAAAATCATAAAGTGTTTGTAAACCTTTACAATTACCTTTACCCAGTGAAGTGGTTGATCCCCGGGTGATACACAGAGATGAAAAATGCTCCTACATAAGTTGTACCGTTGTAACTGCAGTCTTCTCTACATCCAAAGTGCTGAATTTGCAAAGTTTGTATGAAGTTCAGGGAAAAGTGGGCGGGGCGCTGAATTTACACTCTGCAGAGCTTTGTGAGGAGAGCCGATTAGAGGAAAGGGGCGGCAGCACACCCCCCCCCCCGGTGTTTTATCTCTGATTGCTTGCTACTAAACTGGCGATTGCTGGAGGTAGGAGAGATTATATGGGCCATGGGGCCAGTGTCTAATCACCAGAAGGTGGCGGCATATAACCCAGTGTTCAAAGTGGTTGTAAACCTCAGACATGAAATAGGAACAAAGCATATCCCTCTATACTTGTCTTGTGTGTACTTGTCTCTATTAAGAACACTAAGAGATTGATTTATTAAAACTGGAGAGTGCACAATCTGGTGCAGCAGTGCATGATAGACAATCAGCTTCTAACTTCAGCTTGTTACAATTAAGCTTTGACAAAACAAATCTGGAAGCCGATTGGTTTCTATGCAGAGCTGCACCAGATTTCACACGCTCCTATTTTAGTAAATCAACCCTTAAGTGTCATTTCTGTCTGCTGCCTCGTTCCTCTGCTAGCAACATGAATCAATTCTGATGAGTATTCCTGACACCAAGAGAAAAATGGTGATGGGGAGGGATCTCCAGCTGATGGACATCCTCAACTCTGTTTCTATGTGCTGTGTGAAGGAGGGAGAGGGGGGGTGTTCTGCCTCCAATCAGCTCTCAGAACTCTCCTCACTGAACTCTGCAATGTGTAACTTCAGCTCGCCGTCCCCTTTTTTCTGCATTTTTAGACAAGCTTACATATTCAGCAGTTTGATTGGATGTAGAGAATACTGCAGATAAACGGGTACAACTTTTGTAGGAGGATTGGTTTCATCTCTGAGTATCACCCTGGTATATGTAAGGTTTTACTGCTTCTCCAGTGATGTCCATTTGCTCCTGGACCCTGTGCTGAGTTGCTGGTTTCCTCCATTCTGAACACAGATCATCCGCTCGGCATGGGCGCCATTCAGAGAATGCTTTAATTCTCTAAATGAATGGAAAGAGATCTTGGATTGGACAAGGTGGAGAATCAAGGTGGTGACATCACATTCTCCAATTGCCTGTTCACTGGAGAGGTGTCTACTTTAGGGATTTCCAGCAGCATCGGACAGGTATGATATATACATAGTTACATTGGTCCAAGCAAGACCAATGTAACTACCCATACCTGGAATTCCGCTTTGGCATACCAAACTAGCTAAATCGGTGGAGCATAAAGTGATTCCTTAAAAGGTCATTTTTTTTTCCATCTCCTGATAGTACAGAGCCTCAGGGGCACTCTGCTCATGCTCAGTTTGGTGTGCATTGCTACAGAGGTTTTTTTTGTTTCTTAGGAGGGTGCATGTGATCGGCAAATCAGCACTGTCCAGACAGAGGGTCAGGGGTCCTGCAGCCTCATGGGACAGTCAGAGCAGAATGAAACCTTCTCCTACAAGCTTTAACCAGACACTGATAGAAGTCATAAGACTGCTATATACTGCTAATGAGAAAATGTATTTAACAGTTTATATTTACTAAAATAATTGCATTTCCATGTTCTCTGTACTGTGGAAGACCAGATATAGTGAATGCAGAGTCCTGGGATTAGTAACACTTTAAATATTGCTTTGAACACTCAAGAACTTGAAGACATCATGCTACCAGCAAAGGTTTAAGCAGTAGAGAGGGCAGCCACAGCCAGAACCCTCATCTCCAAAGTTGGCTCAAGATAAAATAAAAGGAAACAATAAGAAGGTCATCACACACAATTGTAATAATTCAATGATATTCAGTTCTTTCCTTAGCCCCAACTTATTGTTCATCTTAGTTTTCTACTTTAAGAGGGTATAAGCAGTAAGTCAGATCTTTGAATGTGTGTCCTTACTGGATATAAATATCCACATTTGCATCTCCAGGAAGACTGTAAGGCTCATTCATCATTTGGAGCGATCCTTTTTAATGAAGCTTTAGGCACAGATCAGTTCTAATGCTGATACCATTTATCATGCTCATATCCAAGCGTCGGCTCTTTTCCTCATTTGTTTTATGTAGTTTTGCCACATTTATCCGGCTGTTAGTGGTGACATTTAAATTAGAAATAAATATATAAATATTCATCTGTGAGTAATTTAAGGGCCAGTCCTGCCAAAACCAAGTGATTAGCCGCTGACTACTTCCATCTCTCTGTGACTACAATGCAGAGACCTTTTCCTCCAGCCATGTGGCATTTCCCTGATGGTGGTTGTGTTTGAACATCTTCCCGATATGCTTAGGGTCCAACAGTCGGTTTCATCCTGGAACATTGCAAATGTTGGAGGTTGGTGAAGTGATGGCCCGGTTTGTCCCAGTTTGCTCCAGTGGTTGTCACTTTGGGAATTGTACATTGTCCTGGGGGTGACTCTCCCCCTCTGGGGCGTTTTGGGCTGATGGCTACACCTGGATAACCACATGCATCTGGAATTCTGATATGTATTGCTTCTAATGAAAAAGCTATGGTGGCGGAACGCATAAAGCTCGTGGTGACCCTTTTCTCCTCCCGCTTTGTGAAAATATTTTTTGTTTACAGTATTATATATGGTCCATTTTCAGAGAGAGCAATTGATTATCGTGACTAAAGCCAAAGAGGGTTCGAATCTCGACCAGTTCAGCAAGGATTTGCCGAGATTCAAACCATTAATGGGCAGGCTGAATGTACCAAGTTGATTGATCGACCAATCAACTTGGGTACAACCAGCCTGCCAGGTTCGCTTCTGATTATCTCACGTGGCTGCTACAGCCACTAGCGATAATCACTGTTTTCTCCCGGCGGGGATCACACCAAGATCGGTATGATCCAATGCTTTTTTCGAACCATTAATGGTTTGTTTACTACCGGAAAAACCGGAAGTGACAAAATACTCACTTAGACCACAGAGATAATCTGGGCTGTTCCAGCTCCAAGGTCAGCCGGCAGAACCGCCCACCGCAGTCCTGGCATCCCTGGTGGAAAGGGAGAGCCTGAGAAGGAGGACATTGGCGTGCGGGAGGGTAGACCCCCCTCCGGCTGCTTGTAAAAGCAATCCAGGGGCTATTTAGCTGCTAGGATTGCTTTTAAATGAAAGTGCTCTGCGGGCTCTAAAAAACAATACTGGGATGATGCCTGCAAGTACAGGCTTCATCCCGGTACACACATGTAAAGTCCCGCGACGTACCGGTTTGTCACCCGATGGCAAATGGTTAAAGTAAAATTATAGGCAAATTTTTTTTTTTTTTTTTTTTTTTTTTTTTTGAATCTAGTAAGGGAGAGTTGTAACCTTTGTCCTTTTTTTCTGTCATCTGTATCCAATTGGGGAGATCCATTTTCACTTCCTGTCCCATAGCCATAAAGGAAGCGAGAGTAAATCCCTACAAATTATGGGAATCCATTGTGGACCCCCAGGTCACCAACTAGTGCCAAAGTCACCAACCAACAACTAGTGCCCCCACTTAAAGATTTCCCCTCTATTACTTTTCTGGGGACAATCCAAAATGTTGTGATTTTCTTTTACTATCACTTTCAATGATAATAGTAAACAGGACAAATAGAGAGGGTGACTCTCCCTAATGGGGCACAGACAGCAATAAATACTGACAAGCATTCTAATCCCTCTCCACGCTATCGAAAAATAAAGAAAAAGCTTTGCCTTTAGTTATACTTTAACTCAAAGAGGTGTTTTGCTTTTGGTGACATCTGTGCTATTTATTCATCTGAAGTGTAACTTTTAATGGCAGAATTGCTTTAAAACAAAGAAGTACCAGAAATTTCATAAGATATCAAGTGTTAGGTTGCTAAAACCAGCTTTCTTGGTGTGTTAGGCAACAGATATTCAATTCGTACATTAACACAGCCCAAAGCATTTTCATTCAGCAATCAAAACAGTATTCATTGCAGGAAGAAGTGCACAAGTTATAGAAGTGGCAACACTTGAATGTAACATTTCCTTTCTCTTTTGCATTTTTGCTGCTACCTAGAAGATGGCACACACACTTCATCCTAATTAGACAATCTCTCGGATTCTTCCTTGAAACACTCGGATTTCATGTCTGTTTAAAATAATTCCAATCAGCAGCATTTGCTCAATTGTCCAATTAAAGTTCTCAAAGTTAAGTCTTTATATGAGGGCTTAATCAAGGGGAAAAAAAAGTCATTAGTCTCCTTTGTGACCTCTGAAAAAGAATGTTGACATTACTTGAAAGGAGAACTAAATTAATATGCAAATGTAAAAAAAAAAAAAGGATTATTTAAAGCCAAAGTTTAACCACTTCCTGCCCAGGCTATTGTCAAACGGTGTTTGGGCAGGACCCTCGTCGTTCCGGGTTCATATGACGTCCATGCACAAGGTGCGCCTTCCTCCCTGGAACGCGCCTTGTGCTTGGCTGTGGGACTGCATTGCTGTGCAATCTGTCCCCGACTGTGTTTTATTTTTCATCTTACTATGGTAACACTGTACCACTCTGGTCAAAGTGTGTTAAAAAAAAAAAAAAAAATTATGGAAAAAATTTAATAAAAAAGGAAAGTGTTAAAAAATTTAATGAAATCATTATTTAAATTTTTTTTATATACTGTCGCCAGTCAGTGTCCCTGATTACTGGCATACCAATTATATGATGACGCTGTCATTTTTTTAATCTCTTAATTTTCCAACAAACTGTGACAAAAAATTACAGCTTCAAAAAACTCGCCATGCCTCTTACTAAATACCTCGGACTGTCTACTTTCCAAAAAAAGGTCATTCAGGATATATATATCTATATATATAGATATATATATAGATATATATATATATATCTATATATATATATATATATATATATATATATATATATATATATATATATATATATAGATATATATATATCTACATATATATCTATATATATATATATATATATATATATCTATATATATATATAGATATATATATATATATATATATATATATATATACACATACACCATAGTTTGTGGACTCTAACTTTTCTACAGACTAAATAATGTACACTGAATTTGGGTTATTTTCACCAAAGAAATGTAGCAGAATAAATTTTGGCCTAAATTTATGAAGAAAGATTACCGTATATACTCGAGTATAGGCCGACCCGAATATAAGCCGAGGCACCTAATTTTACAACAAAAAACTGGGAAAATGTATTGACTCGAATATAAGCCTAGGGTGGGAAATGCAGCAGCTACTGTAAGTGGAAAAGAGGGTCAACAATGCCCATCTGCAGCCTCACTGTGCCCATCTGCCTGCCTCATGTACCTGATCTCCAGAACACCGGCGCTGTGACAAGCAGTCTAGTCGGCCGCTGTCCATTGTAACAAAGCCCCGCCTCCTCTTCGTCCGTGTCGGAACACTGATTCAGTTTCCCAGCAGTGAGTTAGTGTTCCACCTATCAGGGACGAGGACGAGGAGAAGGCGGGGCTTTGTTAAACTGGACGGCCGCCGACTAGACTGCATGTCACAGCGCCGGGAGATCAGGCGCATGAGACTGCAGATGGGCACAGTGACTCAAGTATAAGCCGAGGGGGCTTTTTCAGCACAAAAAAATGTGCTGAAAAACTCGGCTTATACTCGAGTATATACGGTATTTGCAAAAGTTTATAACAAACTAAGCAAATCACTATTTTTTTTTTTTCAAAATCTTTGTTGTTTTTACAGAAAAAGATCAAAAACCCAGCGCTGATTAGATACCACCAAAAGTAAGCTCTATTTGTGTGGAAAAAAAAAACAATAACAATTCCATTTGGGTACAGTGTTGCATGACTGCGCAATTGTCAAAGTGTGAGAGCCCTGAAAGCTGAAAATTGGCCTGGGCAGGAAGGGGGTGAGAGTGCCCGGTATTGAAGGGGTTAACTTGCTTATATTTTGCCTTCCCAGGTTCCTCCCTCTCCCTTCATCACACTAATAAATAAAACCTTTTTCATGACATACCTTATTTTAGACACAGTGATGAGTTCACTGGGTCTCTGTGCAATGCAGGCAGATCACTGCTAGTGAGAGGGACTGTACGTCATTTCCTGAAAACAGGACTATACCCCCCTAAGTATTGCTGAACCCAAAAAGAAACCCTTACCTTATACAGCTGTAGTGTTTAAAAGTACTTGCTGCTTTCTGACACTCCAGACACAGTTGAATGGCTCCGGGGTAATCTTCTTCCTACAAAGACAACACCAAGAAGCGATCATGATACTTCAAAGCAAATTAAAACTTAAAGTGTCTGTTACCCCAACATTTGTCAAAAACTCTCCTGTTCTCTTTGTATTGCTTCCTTTGTGTGAAATCCCTGGTGTTCCTGCTTGTCTTACTGCTTTCCTATTAAAAACTGACCACAGGAGAGCACAGCGTGGTCAGTTCTCTAACTGTGCTGGGAACTCAGCCTGCTCTCCTTCAGTGATCAGAATTGCCCTGACATGCGCCACATAGCCTTTCACTGTGAAGCTCAGGGTGCTGCTGTTTTTCCTCCCCCAGCTTGTATGCCGCCGAGAACAGAGGAAACTTAATCATTTATAAGAAAGTGGGAAAAGGGTATTTATAACTTTTTTCATATCCATACACAGATGTTTTGCCTTTCATTTCTTTTTTAAATTGAATGGGTTGTTTTACAAGGTGATCGTTTACAATCACTTTAAAGTAGAAGTTCAGCCTAAAACAAACTCTGAATCTACTGGCAGCCAAATTCTAAGACTAATCTATTAAGCCCTGTAAAGAAAAAATCGCTGTACTTACCTGTTCTGCAGTCGCTCCGGTCCCAGGCTGAGCTGTCAGCGGCGGTTTCTCTGTGTAGGAATGTGCAGGAGAGGCAGCAGACAACAGAAGCCCCATAGTAAGCCCATGGGTGACGTCTCTTCCCAGCCGTTGTCAGCTGTCTCTTCTATACCATATCCGCTGCTAAAGACCGGAGCGGCCGCAGAAAAGGGAAGTATAGTGATTTTTGCTTTACAGGGTTAGATAGATTAGTCTGAGAATGTGGCTGCCAGTAGATTTAGAGTTAGTTTTAGTTAAACTTCTGATCATCAGTGTCCTGATTACAATGCAGCCCCAAAAGTGCCCATCAATGATGTCACTCTGTGCCCATCAGTGACAACAGTCTGTGCCCATCAATGAGGACAATCAGTGCTGCCTTTCAGTGTTGCATATTAATGCCTCTTCATCAGTGCCGCCCCATCAGTACCCATCAGTGAAGGAGAATAAAATTTTCGGACAGAAACTAGGAAAAGCATTTTTTTTTTCAAAATAATTTTTTTTTTTTCAGTTTTTTTAGCAAAAATTTTTTTAAAAAACAGCGGTGATTAACTGCTTGCCACCCGCCGTCAAATGACGGCGGGGCGGCTCTCGTTCTGGGACGCCACCATATGACGGCGTCCTCACGCACGCCCACATGGGGGCCTACAGCGCGCCGATCGCGGCCGCGCTGTGTTGCTAGGACACGGTACGACCCCGATCTCTGTAAAGAGCCGTGTCCCTTTAACTATGTGATCGGCTGTGTCCAATCACAGCCAGTCACATGTAAACAAGGAAGTGCCAGTAATCGGCGCTCCTCGCCTCACACGGAGAGGAGAGCCGATCAGCAGCATCTCCACACAGGTGGACATCTAGAAATGTAATCAGGGCACTGATCATCAGTGCCCTGATTACAATATAGCAATACAGTGTCACCATACAGTGCCCACCAGTGGCAGCAATCAGTGCCCAAATTTACTGACAGAAAAATAGTAAAAAACATTTTGGTCTTTTTTTTTGTAAAAAATAAAACACAGAGCAGTGATTAAATACCACCAAAAGAAAGCTCTATTTGTGTGAATAAAATGATAAAAAATTTGTTTGGGTACAGTGTAGCACGACCGTGCAATTGTCATTCAAAGTGCGACAGCGCTGAAAGCTGAAAAATGGCCTGGGCAGGAAGGGGGTGTAAGTGCCCAGTAGGCAAGTGGTTAAATATCACCAAAAGAAAGGTCTACTTGTGGGAAGATAATGATAAAAAAAATTATTTGGGTACAGCGTAGCATGACCACACAATTGTCTTTCAAAGAGTGACAGCGCTGAAAGCTGAAAATTGGCCTGGGCAGGAAGGGGGTGAAAGTGCCCGGTATTGAAGTGGTTAAGCTTGGTATACATGCACAGTTCTTTAGACTGACCCAGCTGCCACCATCACGCTATTGTATTCTGACAGGGGGGACTTTGCATGGCAATGTAGATTTACAGAAGGACTACTTGGTACGAGCACACAATCACACATCCGTCAATGGCAATCCCTGCTATATATATTGCAGTGAAGCTGCTGCAAAATTAAATCAAAGTCTTTCCTGAATGTATGTTTCCCTGAATGATGAACGGGGAGAGGGGGATGGAAGAAAACTAATCACAGAGGTATTTTGATATATAGTGCTAGGGCTGAACATCCAAATAAATGCACAACCATATAAAACCCAGCTTAGAAATAAATCCCTTTACCGTTATTTTAACAGCAAAGCCTTAACTCAAGATTCTCAAGTGAAATGATTTACACATCGAGGCTCTAAGTCCTGGAGAACTGCAATATACTGCCGACTCAGCTCAGACACTTCATGGAGCAAACAACTGAAGAGTAAGTTACAAAAGGACTATGAAAAACGCTCATGGTAAGTGGAAAAACAAATACCACTTTGTTCAAAAAATGCTATTAGCCTAATGTAGTGTGCATGGATGCATAGGAGAACACTATTTAGCTTCTAGGAGCTTAAAAAAAAAGGCTAGTGTGCATGGAGCCTTAACCACTTAAGGACCAAGCCTCTTTTTTACACATGTTGTTTACAAGTTAAAATCTTTTTTTTTTTTTGCTAGAAAATTACTTAGAACCCCAAACATTATAGTTTTTTTTTTTCTAACACCCTAGAGAATAAAATGGTGGTCGTTGCAATACTTTCTGTCACACGGTATTTGCGCAGCGGTCTTACAAGCACACTTTTTTTGGAAAAGAAATAGTATTTTTTCGTCATACTTACCTGTAAAATCCTTTTCTTTAAGTACATCATGGGACACAGGATCAGGCTAATATTCATTACCTGCTGGGTTATGCTTCATCTCCAGGTGAATGGACACTGGTAGACCAAAGGTCTTTAGACAGGAAGTGATCCCCTATATAACCCCTCCCATACAGGAAGCACTTCAGTTTTGTAGCAAGCACTGAATCCTCAAAAAAAGAGGGGAGGGATCTCTTTGTCCCATGATGTACTCAAAGACAAGGATTTTACAGGTAAGTATGACGAAAAAAAATACTATTTTCTTTTTCATACATCATCATCAGAGTCAGGCTAATATTCATTAACTGCTGGGACATCCCAGAGCAATAGCCTTGAAGGGAGGGAGCCACCGTGCCAAACAATAGCCATCGGAACTTATACAGCAGCTCGCAGTACACAGCGTCCGAAAGCCGAATCCTGGGATGCTCGAACATCCACTTGATAAAATTTTGTGAATGTATGCACTGAAGACCAGGTGGCAGCCTTACAAATCTGAGCCAAAGATACCTGATGGCGAGAAGCCCAGAAGGTTCTTACACCCCTGGTAGAATAAGCTCTCACCATAAGCTTTAGGTTTCAGACCGGAGGCCAGAATAACCAATTGACGGACCCAATTGGCAATGGAAGCTTTGGAAACTGCCCCCCCTTTCTTGGGTCCTTTTGGTAAAACAAAAAAGGAGTCTGATCCTCGGATCTCCGCAGATCTAGACAAACCTTGACTGCACAGACAATTTCCAAGGAGAGCAGTCTTCTCTCTTCCTCCTGAGGCTGAGAGAAAAAAGAAGGCAAAATAATGTCCTGATTTAAATGAAAGGCTGACACCACTTTTGGCAAAAAGGATGGAACAGGTCGTAACACGACCCTGTAGTGTTGATGGATCAAGTTGTTCCCTGTTCCCTGCATGAAAGGGCCGCCAACTCCGACACCCTTCTAGCCAAGGCGATAGCCATCAGGAAGGCTAGCTTGCGTGACAGCAAATCTAATGGAATTTTCTTGATAGGTTCCAATGGTTGTTTCTGTAACACAGACGGCACCAAGTTCAGGTCCCAAGGACACATAGGTGACCTAATGGGGAGAAGCAAGCGAGTTGCCCCCTGCATAAAGGTTCGGACCAGAAAATGGAAGGCTAAAGGCCCTTGGAAGAATACTGATAGTACTCAAAGCCAATTTGATTTCCACAACTGACTGTAGAAAAGAGAGAATTCTCCCAATCATGTATTTCCGAGGATGCCATTTTTTGGCTTCACGCCAAGCAATATAAGTCTTCCAGACCTTATGATAGATCTTCCTTGTGACAGCTTTTCTAGCTTTCACTAGGGTAGACACCACTGCTCCAGAGATGCCACGGTCCTTTCACACCCTAGCTTCAATAGCCATGCCATCAAATTTAGACACTGTAAATTGAAGTGGAATATAGGACCTTGAGACAGTAGATCGGGGCGACGCGGAAGCATCCCTAGCCCGTCTATTGTCAGTCTCACAATCTCCGGGAACCAGGGCCTTCTGGGCCAGGCTGGTGCCACTAGAATAACTGGAACCCCCTCTCTCCGAATCCTGCGCAACAAATGTGGAAGGAGAGGGATCGGAGGGAAAGCATAAACCAGGGAGTACTGGCTCCATGGAACTACCAGAGCATCTGCTCCGATTTCCAGAGGATCTCTTGTTCAGGACACAAACTGCTGTAGCTTGTTGTTGAACCTGGATACCAGTAGGTCAACCTCTGGCCATCCACAACACTGGCAAATTTCCTGGAACACCCCTGGGTGTAGGGACCAATCCCCCGGGCAGATCTGTTGGTGGCTGAGATAATCTGCCTTCCAGTTCTCTACCCCTGGGATATGGACTGCCGATAGAATTGGCACCCGTCCCTCTGCCCAGGCTAGTATGTGGTTCACCTCCTTCAGAGCTGAACGACTCCTGGTACCGCCTTGGTGGTTTACATAGGCCACTGCAGTGACATTGTCGGACTGAACCCTGATAGGGCAGTCCTGAAGCTCCATCATACATGACCGTAGGGCCAGTTGTACTGCCAGTAATTCCAGGACGTTGATGGGCAGGATCGGTTCTGTCCTTGACCATTTCCCTTGAGCTGTGAGCCCCTCTAGGGTCGCTCCCCAGCCTGAAAGACTGTCATCTGTAGTCAGTACTCTCCAAGTTACCGGGAGGAAGGAACTTCGCTTTCGCAGGTTCTGATCCTGGAACCACCAAGTTTAGGCTTAAGCGTGCCCGAGGAGATTCTTCAGGGCACAGATCCTTGCGGTTGGCAAGAATACTCTTGCTTGGACCGTATCTAGGATCAGACCTAAAATCTTTAGACCTTGAGCTGGTTTCAAGGCTGATCTTTCAGTATTCCTGATCCAACCTAAGCTTTTCAAATACCGCACTGTGCTTTTATACTCTGTTCTAGAGACTTTAATGAATGACCTCTGAGCAGGAGGTCATCCAGATACCCAAGCACCAAGAACCCTTGGGCCCTTAAAAGACCCAGTACTGGTGCTAGGACCTTTGTGAACACCCGGGGAGCTGTAGCAAGCCCGAAGGGTAGAGCCACAAACTGAAAATGACATTAGTCTACTGCAAATCGCAGGAACCTCTAATGAGGCTGAAAGATAGGTGCGGAGCGAGGCTCCAATTGAGCGGACAAGACTCCATCCGAATGTACTGGATTAGTAGATACTGGTTCAGGGATCTTAGGTCCAAAAATGGGCCTTGTGACCCCGTTTGGTTTTCAAACCGTAAAACAGGTTTGCTCTTTCGGATACAGGAACCTATACAATCAAACCTTGATGCCCTAAATGATGTAGTGTCTAAAGCAATAAGTCACTTTTGGAGGATCTGAGGGAACGCTGGATCGTAAAAACCTCTGAGGGGGAACCCCCCGCAACTCCAGCTTGTAACTGAGGGATATAATTGAGGTGGCCCACTCGTCCTGAATCATTCTCCAAATGTCCACAAAATGCAGCAGCCTCCTAAGAGGAACAAAATCCTGTCAGGATGTTCCCAATCAGCATACACCACCTGGTCCCCCGCCTGTTCCAGCAGGTGAGGGAAAATCCGTGCGGCCTGAAGAGGCCTCAGGGATCCCAAGAGGACCAGGGGGGCTCAGTCACCTCTGCAAAAGGCAATTTAAAGGCAGAATGAACCATTTCAGTCAGAGTTAGGATGAAAAGTCCCTGCCAGCAATCCTGTTCTCTAACCCGGCTAGGGCCGAGGACAGTTCATCCTTGGTGATAAAGGGTGAGACAACAGCGTTGACTGTAGGCACAATATCAGATAGCGACTCAGATTGCCCGGAAGCCTCTGGTCTTTCAGGGGATACAACACTAGGGATACGACTAGGTTCATCAGGAACTACTGAAGACATAGGTGTGCCCTTCCCTGTAGTGTTAGTCCCACTCCTCTTTTTTGAGGACATTTACTAGCCACAAAACGAGAGTACTCGGGTGTAGTATTAAAAAACCTCAGAAGGGAGACGCTTTAATAGGGCTCACCAAGCCCCTATGCAACAATCCTGCTAAGCACCTTTAGCCTGCTAAGCAACACTTGGTGACTCATGTGACCCGGCTAAGGAGAAATGACCTGCTGTGTCTGTTCAGAGCCTGCTCTGTGTCCCACAGTTGCCTTCTGGAAGCATCACATGCTTGGCCTACACGGCTTAAATAAGCTGGGTGTGCCCTAGTACGTTCTGTGCGTGCATGCGCATGTGTGTGGCCCCGGTGAACGGGCGTGGCTGTATTCGCGTATGACGCGAATCTTTGTGCACCCAGATAAAGGCTGCAGATGTGCAGCGAAGCCGCATGCGCCATGGCCACCAAACAAACTGCTAAGTCCAGCGGCACTTTTGCGCATGCACGTGCGCCATTGCTGCCAAACAAACTGCTGAGCACAGCGGCACTCTTGCGAACGCACGTTCGCCATGATGAACCAAGGCAAAATAGTGCACCCTCGTGCGCCATCATACAGGTACAAAATAGCCAGACACAAGCAAAAAAAAGTACACTTTGCAAACACCCACAGCTAGCCCACAACTCCCCCGTATGGTCACCGTACACAGGTGTCCAGCCTTTAGCTAGCTTAACTGATTGTTACAATCACTGGGACACCCCAAAATAATAAATAAAGGGGTTTCACTTACCCGTCCAGGCGCAGGGCAGCTTAGAAACTAAGAGCCCAATCTTCACAATTCACGGCGGGTTCCTGTCACTTGAGGACCTTCAAGGACTGGGTACCCTTTTCATGTTTAGGGTCCACTCCCTTGGACCTGTACAGCACCCCGCACGAATGCCTTAGCACTGTGGTATCCAGGATTTCATATCGCAGGGTCCAGCGCCCAGAGGCCGCATTACAGGCAAAACCTTGCAGGATCTTGGGTCTTTTTTTGCGAGGTTCGGGTACCATTTATCTTTTTTTTTTTTTTTTTTTTTTTTTAATTCTTTATTTATAATTTTATCAATACAAAACCATATCCCACCAACAATGTTTCCATTTTCATTTCAAGAATAACATATTATTCACATTAACCCCAAACCCTCCAACCCCTACCCCTCCCTCCCCCCTTTCCTGCAGGAGGACTACCGAAGGACCACCCTCTAAATTAAGTCTTGCCAGACTCCGATTGAGCTTCCGCCATTTATACTGTGTTTATTATCTCTCCAGGTAACTCCAAGACCTTTTAAATTTTTGCCATCCTGCCCATTTCCCCGTCCATTCCTCCTCCTCGTCTGGTGCCAGTCCCCCCTCGTCCAAACACTCAATATTATATATTTCGTTTATGTTAAATAGCCAATCTCGTATATTTGGATTTGACAGTTCCCGCCATTTCAAGGCAATCTGTCTTTTAGCTGCATCGAGCATTATAGGGACCAAGGAGGACCGGTATCTTTTTACCGACATCGTCGTACCGTGGAAGAGACAAACCCAAGGGTCCTCTGCTATTTCTTCCTCAGTGATCTCTTTAATCAAGGATATGATTTTTTTCCAATAAATCTTAATGGTGGGACATTCCCACCACATGTGTGCCATGGTTCCCAAGCATATACACCCCCTCCAGCAGGTACTTGATTTTGAACTATCCATTTTGCTTAATCTGTCTGGGGTGGCATACCATCTTGCAAGACATTTGTAATGAACTTCCGTTCTTCTTATGTCTAGTGCTGAACAGTGTACCAACTGCAGGATCTTTTCTAATAACGCTTTACTGCATTGTGACCCCAACTCCTGCTCCCACCTTTTGATGTAAGGAGGCACCTCCAGTTCTGTCTCTGTTCCCAAAATCCTATATAGTTGAGCGATCGCACCGCCAGATTGCCCCCTCACACAGAGCCGCTCAAGCGGTCTATACTCATCTTCACTTCTCAGTGGTTAAGGTAACTTGTCTATAAAGTGCGAAAGCTGGAGGTACCTCCAACCATCTATCACCCATAACTCTGGTTCCTTCCTTAACTCAGCTAACGTGCGGATTCTCCCTTTACTCAAAAAAATTTTTAATTGAATACAATCATCCTTCAACCAATTCCCCCCCACCCCCCTCATCCCAGGTTCAAACAATATATTATTTTTCATGTAAATCAATGGTGAATTATATGTCCATTTACTTCTATTGTGTATCAAGTCCCAATATTTAAAAGTGTTATGTGTCAAAACGGCCGTATTACTACTAAGTGCTCTAAATTTAGGTGGGTTCCACATGACGTGCCCTAAATTAGTGTTACTTAAATTGTGTTCTATGTTTACCCATCTTTTATCTGATTCCTTCTTAAACCAATCAATAACTCGTGCTAAAACTACAGCTATATAATATCTATTGAAGTCGGGCAACGCAAGTCCGCCTTTTTTTTTCCCCCTACTTAGAGTTGCGTAAGAAATACGTGGTTTTTTGCCTCCCCAGACAAATTTCGCAATAAGGCTCCGTAGCGCTCTGAAATAGTACCCGGGCAGAGGGATGGGGACCATCTGAAACTTATATAATATTTTGGGTGTCAGTACCATTTTAACCGCGTTTACGCGTCCAAACCAGGATAAAGGTCTTGATGAAAATCTCCTAGCTTCCTGCCTGATCTCATCCAGCAATGGGATATAGTTTTTTAAATACAGTTTTTTTGTAAGTGTTGGCTAATTTTATCCCTAAATACTTAATTTCCCCTTTCCACGGGAAGGGGAACACTTCAGCTAGGTGGGCCTCCTCTTGTTTTCCTATACTGATATTTAATATTTCTGACTTCTTTACATTTATTTTAAAGTTAGAGATGTTCCCGTAACCTCTGAGAATCTGACACAGGTTTGGGAGCGAAATTCTGGGATTCGTGATGAAGAACAGAACATCGTCGGCAAAAGCCGCGAGTTTATGCTCCTCTGTTCCTATCTTCACTCCACTACAATCGGGGTTGTTACGGATAGTGGCCAGTAGAGGCTCGAGGGTCAACACAAATAAGAGAGGGGAGAGAGGGCAGCCCTGCCTAGTCCCGTTTGTCATACTAAAGGGCTTTGAGAGGGCCCCATTCACCTTGACAGAGGTCGTGGGATTGTTATAGAGTATTTTGATCCACGAAATAAACCTCGGTCCAATCCCCATGACTTCAAGAGTTTTCATCATGAACCCCCAGTCTACCCTGTCGAACGCTTTTTCAGCGTCGATCGACAGGAATAGAACTGGGGGCCTGCCCTGTTTGCTGGGTTCCCCCAGGAGAACCGCTCGCACCCCATTGTCCCTGCTCTGTCTCCCTGGTACAAAACCTATCTGGTCTGGGTGCCATTTATCTAAGCATATAAAGCCTGTGTCAAATGGATCCGATCATTCAATCCCTTGATTCATTTAAGAACCGTTTGTGGGACTAGAGACCTGAAGCTCAGAGAGCTCAAACAAACTGTGCCATCCACCTTGCAGACACTGGTAAAAAACTGAAGTGCTTCCTGTATGGGAGGGGTTATATAAGGGATCACTTCCCATCTAAAGACCTTTGGTCTACCAGTGTCCATTCACCTAATGATGAACTATATAACCCAGCAGGTAATGAATATTAGCCTATGTGTCCCATGATGTATGAAAAAAAAAAATACACTTTTTTGAATTGTAAAATAAGACAGTAAAGTTAGCCCAAATTTTTTTTTATATTGTGAGAGATAATGTTACGTCGAGTAAATTGATACCCAACATGTCACGCTTCAAAATTGCGCCTGCTCGTGGAATGGCGACAAACTTTTACCCTTAAAAATCTCCATAGGCGACGTTAAAAAATTTCTACAGGTTACCAGTTTTGAGTTACAGAGGAGGTCTAGGGCTAGAATTATTGCTCTCCCTCTAACGATCGCGACAATACCTCACATGCGTTTTTTAAACACCATTTTCATATGCGGGCTCTACTCACATATGCGTTCGCTTCTGCATGTGAGCTCATCGGGACGGGGCCCTTTTTAAAAAAATTGTATTTTTTTTTATTATTTATTTTACTATTAATTTTTTTATTTTGACAGGTTTTTTTGGGTCACTTGTATTCCTATTACAAGGGATGTAAACATCCCTTGTAATAGAAAAAAAGCATGACAGGACCTCTTAAATATGACATCTGGGATCAAAAAGACCTCAGATCTCATATTTACACTTAAATGCAATAAAAAAAAAAAAAAATCTCCTTTAAGAGCTATGGGCGGAAGTAACGTTTGATGTCACTTCCGCCCTCCCATGCAATGGAGCCGAGCAGGGGCCATGTTCCCCTCAGTCGGCATCCAGGCATTCATGGGAGAGGATGCGATCGTCTCCGCCGCTACCGGCGGAGACGACCGTAGCGCTGCGGGAGGGGGGTGGGCACCCCTTCCCGCTGCCGATAAACATGATCTTGCAACAAATCTGCTGCGGAGACCACTTTTATCTTAAAGAGAAACGCACACCATTCCCGAAAGTGGTTATAGAGAAGTAAACCCTGATGGGTTTTACTTCCTCTTTTTTCCCCTGCAAAGTAAAAGCATAATGGGCTAGTATGCTTATTAGGGGTGCAACTAATGGGTTTTTCGGTGCCGAAACCGATACCGAAAACGAAAAATATACTAAGCCGAAAACCGATACCGAAACTGGCCGATATCGAAAATGGCTTTTTTATATATTAAACAAAAAAATTATTTGATATATAAAATTGTGTTATATTCGTTATATTATTCATATTTAACTTAATCATTAATTTTATGAATAAAAGAATAGTACAATCCAGTAATGTAAATAATAAGTACTTTAATAAAATGCAACCCACATAAATTGGACAGTGGACACAGAAGATAATCAAATAAAATACAAAATTATAATAAATAAACTAAAGTTAAGTAACTACAGCATATCCTGCAGTGCATACTGCAGTCCGTGCACATTGCACCATAACAACAAAATAACAACAAACAAGACAGACATAAAATAATAAATCATATAAAAATGCCTAAGACTAAGAAGACTTATTTTATTAAAGAGGAAGTAAAGCCTCTTAAAAAATTAAATAAATAAATAATACACCCTGCAAGGCAAAGGCATAATGAGCTAGTATGCATAGCATACTAGCTCATTATGAATTACTTACCTGAGATCGAAGCCCTGGCATCGACCCTCGCTCGCCTCCTCCGACGCCGCCATCTATCCCGAAGTGACTTCCGATATCGCGATGACGTCACTCCCGTGCATGCGCACTGGTGCCGCCACCAACGGCATGATCGCCGTTAGAAACGGCACGCTCAGTGCGCCCGATGTCTACGGCGCATCTCTCCCTAAGGTGTCAGCGGCTACATATACGATAAAAGTGTATGTATGTAGCTGCGGGTTACATACATAGTAATACAGTAGACCGCACTGTGTTCCGGCCCCCGGGTATGGACGGACGATTCCCGGGAAACACAGACTAGTCTACAGCAGCGGTGCTCAGCCAATCACAGCAAGCAATGTAGACTAGTCTGTGTTTCTGGAAGTCTCCGTCCATACCCGAAACACAGTGCAGTATAGTGTATAGTACTGGAGTATGTATACAGCTACAGATACAGAACATACAGTTTTGCACATGCAGCGGGCTGACAGCTTAGGGAGAGACAACATAGTTTGGCCCAACAACAACAAACTATGTATAAAGAACAACTGTCAACTAGCCATAACAGAAATATGCCAGAAGGCTGTTATTCTGTAAAGAAATATAACATAGTAGTATGCTATAATAAAATTTGTATTTTATTATTTTCAACTTAAATGAGAACTAGTAATTTTCTTTCCCTAAGTTCTCTCCCTAAGGTATCAGCGGCTGCATGTGCGATATAAAAGTGTATGTATGTAGCTGCGGGTTACATATAGCATGCAATTGCAATCCATTCCATTTCAAATCATATTTAATCAGTTCAATTATATAAAATCTTTTTGGTACAAGTCAGATGTACTGCAGTGCAGACATTTTAAATACTAGCATTGCATGGCAAGAGTGCTGGCTTGTTGTTAACAAAGGCCAAATAGTAATTAATACATGTTGTTTGACTGCTATAGACAGAAAGATCACTATTTCTGTTTCAGTACTGTAATAAAATAAATACTACTACTAGTTGGATTGTTTGTCATTTGTCAGTTTAAGTAAGGCAAAAGCGGCAATGCTCACCGGCGAATAGTAGTGGTAGCCATCCAGGAGGGACAGTGCCCACTCTCGTACTTGAGTATACTATGTGCAGCCCTCTATGAAGCCGTCTCTCAGGTCCCAGCAGCGTCTCTCGGGTCCCCGCAGCGTCTCTTGGGTCCCAGCAGCATCTCTCGGGTCCCCACAGCGTCTCACAACCATGAGGAGCGCCTGCGGGAAGGTGCTTCCAACTCTAGCGTCTCAGCAGGGAACGTGCTTACGCGAGTGCGGCTTCTTAACAGCGAGTAACGTGCACGCCGCCCACACAACGAGTGACATCACTCGGTGGTTCTCCCACCACTACTGCGCATGCGCGATTTTCGGCACCATTATCAGCAAGATTTCTCTTTCGGCAAATTGCGGAAAAGGCCATTTTAGGCCGATATGTTTCAGCGGCCAAAATTTCGGTGCATCCCTACATTGCATACTAGCCCATTATGTTGCACTTAACTGCAAAGGAAGCCAGCACTGTCCCCGCTGGTGGCCGCATCCATCTTCACCCTTCTTCCTTCTGGGGGGCCGCAGACTCTGGCTCTGTGACTGGCCTGGGTCGCGTGATGTCACGCATGCGCACGGAAGCCGCCAGTCACGGCGCTTGCTAGTGAAGAAACGGTACGGAGGGCCGTTTCTTCACAGCGTATGCGCCGATGACATCATCGGCGCACAGCAAGGTAAATATCTCCTAAACGGCACACGTTTAAGAGATATTTACAGTACCTATAGGTAAGCCTTATTATAGGCTTACCTATAGGTAAAACTTCTACATTGGAGGTATACAACCACTTTAAGGAAAACTATGCAGTAAAACCTTGGTTTGAGAGCATTTTGCAAGACAAGCAACATTTTATAATACATTTTGACTTGAAATACAAGCAATGTCTTGATATACAAGTAGCGTCATGTCACAACTGAGTATAAAAGAGAAGAGAGGCGCCTCTAAGTGTAGCAATATGGTTACATGTAATGAAGGTACAACATTTAGCAACTCACATGGTTGATGATGAAAACAGGCACATCTAAGTATGCAGGGATCCGGGATAAAGCTGTCCACATAGACCATCCCCCGCACCGCCATAGATGTTGTCCCTTCCACGCTGCGCTCGAGTGGATCAATCATTCTACTGCAGGGTAGTCTTCCCTGTCACGATTACAGACTGACGTGTGAGCCGGCGGTGCGGGGGATGGTCTATGCTTACAGCTTTACCCCGGATGCCTGAATACTTAGATGTGCCTCCTTTAGTCATCAACCATGTGAGTTGTTAAATGTTGTACCTTCATTAAATGTAACCATATTGCTGCACTTCGAGGCGCCTCTCTTCTCTTTTATACTCTGTAGCTCCTGCTGGATTTTGCTTCTAATCCCCTTGTGGAGGCTTCCATTTGTGGATGGCCATTTTATGGTTACACAACTTATCACATTGCTATAATCTTTTTATATGGACTATAAACAGAAGGACTTATGAATAAATGGTTGTGGAATGAATCATCTGAGTTTCCATTATTTCTTATGGGAAAATTTGCTTTAATATACGAGTGCTTTGGATTACAAGCAGGTTTCTGGAACTAATTATGCTCGCAATCCAAGGTTTTACTGTAGTCTTTTTAGGCCTCTTTCACTCAGGAGTGGCCATGTAAAGGCCATAATTACCCACACGGGCCTGCATCCCTGTGCAGGCCGTCCTATTCATGCAAGTTGGAACACCATGGCTGCACATTCCCCAATGCACTGTCTCTATTCGGGGTTGTGTCAAAACTGGGAGCAGAAGCTGTATCCATGCAGCCACTGTGTTCCAACTGACATAAATAGGACTGTCTGAACAGAGATGCATGGAACTCCTGTGCATCCCAGTGTGAGTAAACCATTCAAATTGAAAAATGTATACAACTTGTCTGAGCCTTCAGAAAACAGGGGGCGGGGAGCTGAAGTTACACAGTTAAACTCTCCATATCTCAGTGAGAAAGGTCCTAAAAGCTGATTGGAGGGGGGGGGGGGGGGGCGGGACCCCCCCCCATGCAGCACACAGGAACAAATCTGAGGCTGTCAATCACAAGCTGTGTGCTGGAGCTCCCTTACTTGTTACAATTTCTCCATTTGGTGTCAAGAAAACTTGTCAAAAGCACATAGCAGAGGTACGAGGAGGCCAAAGGACATCACCCGGACCGGAATTGATGCTCTCACAACTTACGGTTCAACCAGCTTGGAGAGCAGAAGTTCCACCCAGCCCTGAGACAAGAAGGAGCAGCACTTCCTCCCGCACAAGCCACAAAGCTAGCAAACAGCCACCATCCCAGAGCAGCTATAGACGCTATAACTTTTGGGGAAACCAATCAATATATACTTTTGGGAATTTTTTTTTTTTTTTTTAACCAAAAATATGTAGCAGATTACAGATTGGCCTTAATTTATGAAGAAATTAGATTTTTTTATTGGATATGTTTTATAGCAGAAAGTAAAAAATATTGTTTTTTGGGTTTTTTTTTTCAAAATTATCGGTCTTTTTGATTATAGCACAAAAAATAAAAACTGCAGAGGTGATCAAATACCACCAAAAAAAAGCTCTATTTGTTGGGAAAATGGACAAAAATGTTATTTGGGTACAGCGTCGCTGGACTGCGCAATTGTCAGTTAAAGTAACGCAGTGCCGTATCACACAAAATGGCCTGGCCTGGCCCGGAAGGGGGTAAAACCTTCTGGAGCTCAAGTGGTTAAAGGTAACTGCCCGTATAAAATGCTTTCTCCCAAAAATATGCTTTAATTTCATCCCACAAATCAAGCCCCCCCTAAAAATGTACAGTATTTACCTCCAGCATCTCACTGAGGCGTACATCGGTTCTTTGCTGAGCGAAAGAAAGAAAAGGAAAGGTCAAGCACTGTACAACTGTGAATGTACAAAACACATGATGAAGATTTCAGTGGACATTACCAGGGTTTTAATTGTTCTCAGAGACTTTAGCAGGCCAATCAATAGCTGACGTTTCCGCTGGTTTGCCAGAAGTCCTAGACTGGCTTCTGTGAATCCTTCCTTTGCCGTATTTAAGTGTCTACAAAAATAGTAAAAGTAATCTCAGGTTACAAGAATGTCATAAGAAAAGGGGACAACAAAATTACTCGGAACACAAAATTTACGTAATTATGTAAGTATAGGACTACAGAACAATTTTATAAATTAAAACGTATCTAAAACGAAAAAACAAATAATGTCATATATGGCATCTTACCACCAGTCCTTCAGTGTGGCAGCTGATTTTGTTTTTTTTTTTCCCTATTTTCAGACTATTTTCCCTTAATTTCCACCTGGCGATTCTGACAACACTCAATCTATGGAGGAGCAGCAGCATTGTCCCTCTAGGTCAGCCATCCTCAACCAGGGTTCCATGGAACCCTGGGGTTCCTCCAGAGGTTGCTAAGGGTTCCTTAAGCTGTGGCTGATGAACCACCTTTTTGATGATGCCTACAGAGTTGAAGGTTCAGGACCACTTAGCAAAGCCAGCAGCATGACACCAAATATCGTTTTAGCTGTCTTTAAGTGTGGCATTCTGAGCACCACTTTAAGGGGGACATTCTTCCTACTGACCACCAATATAAGGGGCATTGTTCCTATTGAGTCCTGATGAATTGGTTTTAGTAAGGGTTCCTCGAGAAATGAAAATTATTTTTGGGGGTTCCTCTAGGGTTAAAAGGTTGAGAAAGCCTGCTCTAGGCTCTTCCCCAGATCTGGACTACCAACACCCCCCCATTACTCTCATTTGAGGTGGAGGTGGGGGGGGGGTTATAGATTACAGAAGACAGCTTAAAAAGTTGGAGCAGTATTAAACACACAAGCCAACATTTATATACTGCAGCTTACCAATTTTAAGATGTAATGGCTGCATTAGTTTCGTTTTTATGCTTTATTTCTTCTATTTTCATCTGGAGATCCAGCCAGTCTGTTGTTTAAAACAAGCTCTCTGCCAGATGTATCAGTTTACAAAAATGGGGACTAAACATTTAGTCCTGGCATTGGTGCTTACAATGATCGGCTTTTATTTATGTAAAACCTGTATCCCAAAAGGAACAAAATTGTTGCTGTAACTGATTGCAAAGTGTGAGCTGGAGTTTGGCTTTAATTTGTTAGTGCATTTAAATATGCTAGTACATCTAACAACCCCCCAGACTGACAATGTTGCTGTCCAACGGTGTGTCTGTTGCTCCTTCATCCAGAGTGGGGGCACTCTAATACAGGAGATGTGTTACTGGCCAGATCACCAACTGAAAACAGAGGGGAGTAAAAGCCTTAAAAAAGAAACCAAATGCAGCCACCACATCTGATGATTGGTAAGATGTAATATAATACATTTTTGCTTTTGGGTTTAATACCACCTTAATACCATTGTTTGCAATTACAGTTCACAGCACAAAAGGTTACAAGGATACTGGCTTTCCATCAAGGTCCACAAGTATTTTTCTGTACTTACAAAAATGTACTTCAGAAGGCCTGAATAAAAAAGTAAATAAATGCTGCTGCCAGTGGCGTACCAGCGGTCCGCCCCAGGTGCCACACATTAAAGGGGGGGGGGGTGTCAGACCGGCGCCGCTTATTCACTGGGGGTGTCTGGGCTGGCACCTGGCAGTAGCTCATAGTAAGCGCGCCACTGCCAGTTACATGATGCATTTCTGTCTGTCGCCGGCCGCCCAATTACAATCCTCAGGTTGGTCGGCGCGGTTTTTGCAGAGAAGGAGGAGGGGCCTGGCCACCCAGGGACCAGAGGGAGGAGGATTCTCCCGGGTTTCGGGCCCCAGTGTGCAGAGGCGCTACATGTGACGTCACTTGACATCTACATGTGGTGTACCGCTTGCACGGGCCCAGAATTACTTTAAGGCAAATAGTGTGTGAAAGTATCCTCTCTGTTTGCCTTAAAGTAAATTAAATTACAGAGACAACGCGATTGCTTATTATTTGGGCAGAAGGCTATTGACGTGGGAGGGAATTGTGAAGTCAGCTTGCCTGCCAGCCCAGCCAGGGCCTGACAGCCACAGACCGATAGATATAGGTTCCCCCCTGGTGTCAAATGCTCTAGGTACGCCCCTGGCTGCTGCCCAATCCAAAGACTGGTACACTGCAAAATATTCCTTTTTTATTATTAGGTTTAGATAGACTACAATGCAAACTCTTCTGCCATTTAAAATGTCTTGCCTTTAAGCATTCAGCACAAAATATCTGTTATTACGTATGTTAGCAAGTTGTTGGAACATCTAGAAAGCTGATCCTGAAAATTGTGAGTGCAAATTAGAAAGCATCACTGACTAATGAGTTCCAGGACATTATTAGGCATCCATACTTTCTATATAAAAAGTGGATGAAGTGGATGCAGAGTGGTGGGGAACATCAGGTGAAGTGGATGCAGAGTGGTGGGGAACATCAGGTGAAGTGGACGCAGAGTGGTAGGGAACATCAGGTGAAGTGGACGCAGAGTGGTGGGGAACATCAGGTGAAGTGGATGCAGAGTGGTAAGGAACACCAGGTGAAGTGGATGCAGAGTGGTAAGGAACATCAGGTGAAGTGGACGCAGAGTGGTGGGGAACATCAGGTGAAGTGGACGCAGAGTGGTGGGGAACATCAGGTGAAGTGGATGCAGAGTGGTGGGGAACACCAGGTGAAGTGGACGCAGAGTGGTGGGGAACATCTGGTGAAGTGGACGCAGACTGGTGGGGAACATCAGGTGAAGTGGACGCAGATTGGTGGGGAACATCAGGTGAAGTGGATGCGGAGTGGTAGGGAACATCAGGTAAAGTGGACGCAGAGTGGTAGGGAACACCAGGTGAAGTGGATGCAGAGTGGTGGGGAACATCAGGTGAGGTGGATGCAGAGTGGTAGGGAACACCAGGTGAAGTGGATGCAGAGTGGTAGGGAACATCAGGTGAAGTGGATGCAGAGTGGTGGGGAACACCAGGTGACGTGGATGCAGCTCCTCTCAAATTAGGTCTGAGATCTGAACCACATCCCTTGAAAACGACAGGCATCCAAGACACCTCCCAATCCTGACAGGCTGGCATTGTTGTCAGCAACTTCCCCACCATAGAGAGAAAGAATTTCCTTAACTCCAGGGCAGAGCTGGATAGAAACCAATTTGAGGCTAACTTGCATTTGGTGCTCAGACGTATGGGTTAAAATAAAGACAGAATCCTCCTGATTGGCAACCCGTCAATCACAGGTGAATGGTAGATGACATCTCGACCCACTTGAACCGGGACAGGAGCCGCGGCAGCATTTATGGAACTGATCCCCTTTCCTCCTACAGCCACTGAAAGCCTGCTTCTCCTGCTCTCCCTCCCACCAGCATTCAGTGGCTGCAGAAAGAAAGGGGATCAGTTCCAGTAAATGTCACCCACTCCATCCCTTCTGTGCAGGTTACTCTTCCTTTTCTGCTGCTGGGTCCTCCCTGCTCCCCTCCCCTCATACCAGCTGCTGCAGGGTTTCAGGATGGAGGAGTGGGGAAGGGGCTGGTAAATATGTAATTTACCAGGCCCTTCCTTTTCTGAATGAACACAGTGAGTGATTGGTACCAATCATTCACTGTGTTCATTGATGGATGAAGCATAGTAAACTGTGTTCAGTTAGTGAATGAATGTAAATTAACAGAAAGCTCTGCACAGAGCTAGTCCTGTTCATTCTGTGCAGGTGAAGCTGCAGAGATAGAAGACTAGGTCCTAAGGCTAGGTTCACATTGGTGCGATGCAGACACCGTATGTGATTTGCACAGGAATCGCACCGAACCTGTGCGATTTCAGCCATATAATTTGTATGGCTGAAATCCCATCTACGCCAAAATGGTGCAGGACCCATTTTTATCCCCCCACACCTGAATCGAATCGCAAGGGTGTAAACAAGTGTGATTCTGGCAATCACACTGCATTTTTCAATCTGTTTCGGGTGTCATTAAGATAACATTGCCACCGCCACAGATCGCATGGACGCTGTGCGATTGCAACGCGATGCAGGAAACACACAGGATTGGCTTTGTTTCCCGCATAAGTGTGAACCTAGCCTTAATCTCCTTTCTCTGTCAAAGTTCTGTTTAGACCCCTGATATTTCACCAAAACACTCCAAAAAATTGTAAAAAATATTAATAAAAAAAACAAAAGTAAAAAAATGAATGATGCCCTCCACTGCTCTACTGACCGGTGACGTCCACTTTTAAGGTAGGCTACAGTAAGTTTATATTTTTATAGAGACATTTGTTTTATTATATTTTTCTACGTTTTCCTTACTATTTAGTTAGGCCTTGCTCTTTACTTTTTTTTTTTTATTTAAATGGGCGCTGAACCCCAGTAATCTTTGATGTTGCTCAGGTAGATCTCCACGCTTGATACATGCGGTTAGGATGTTGAATTGTAACATTCTTGAATGAAACTGAGCACAGGAGTCATCACATCCAGCATCCTCATGCAAAGGCATAAAGACAGACCCCTCCAGGGGAGTACAATTCATGCAACTTGGACCACAGGGACCGAAGCCTTTCTTGGGGAAGTTCCAGGGTCAACTTTTAGAAATTGAGGAACAAGAAAAAGTTTTGTAGGACTTGCATTTTCTGTTTTACATTGTTCCCACTTGATTCAGATTCACCATGAGCGCTGTGCCCACGACAGGTGTGATACTCAGTGTTTATTAAGGGTGGTCTTCCCTTTTTCCACTACCTGGAGGCCTGAGATATTTCAGTTGCGAAACAGCCTGGACTGTGTTGTCATAGAGCTGCCATTCAGTGTGTCCTGGGCAGTCAGTAGCTAGTCCCGAAAGGAAATCCAACATGGTGCTAGCCCAGCACATGTACAGTGCCCCACCCTAGGCTGCACCAGTGCTGTGTGCGGCAGCCCTCACACACCACAGGCTGGGTGGCCCATGCACGCCCAGCAGCAATGCCCACAAAAACTGCCAGAGAGACAAGACTCCAAAAGCCTGGCACAGTGCTAACAGGGTGCTCTCTAGCAGCACCAGCTGACTGGTACCTGCAGTTGGCAGACAGGGCAGGGAATAAATGTTACTGTTCCCAAGTTCTCAAAGCCCCTAGGGCAGGAACAGCACTAGGAACCCAATATTGGGGAAATTTACTCTGAACATTGCAGAGCATTAATGGCTCAATCTTTACCTCTCCAAGCCAGGCATACCCTGCGGGGTTTTCAGGAAGTGGGCTACACCACAGCAAATTATGGCCCTGCAAACTCACACAATGCAACGCACCAGACAACTCACACAATGCAACTGCCTGCCAACTCACACAATGCAACTGCCTGCCAAGGCAAGTGCCTGTTGCAGTACCCAGTGCCAGTAGCCGCCCCTGTTCTTTACATCGAGTACAGTCACCTCTAGAACCAATAAGATCTGCAGAGATCAATCTGGATAACTTCAACAGCCAAACATTCTTGCAAATCTTCATATAGTACATTAAAGAAGAAAACACTCTCAGCCAAAATACTGTAGGTCCATCACATTCAGACAATAGCAAAAAACTGAGGCAATTCTGGGAGGGGGTGGGGTTATGCAAGGCTGAGTCAAGCTTTGCCATTTGCCAGCGTCCAATCACCTGGAGGTACACCATAGCCCAATGGTCTAAAAATGAATCCTTCTGTGTCTTGTAACATATGATTAGGGGGAGGGGGGGGAAGGATTTTAGGCCTTTCTGAGCACCCTACAATGTAAAGAAAACAAATGATAATCTATTCTCAAGTCATAAAAAGCTGAAAATCACACACTAGCCTCTTACCAGACCCTGTTGACCATTATTCATGAAATGGTCAATCAGTGCATGAGGGGTTAACCTCTCCCGGGAATCCACATGTCTCCACTGTAAGTCAAACAGGGAATAAGCAGCCACAAAAGTTCTCAAAAGAAAATATTATTAGACAATCCCATAGTGCGATACTGTACAAATAGTTTTATTTAAAAAAAAAAGAAAGAAAGTAAAATGCGCAATTACAGAATTAGCAGGTATTTCAAAGCATGTCACAAAGACTTAGCATTCCCAAAGACTTAGCATTCCCAAAGACTTAGCATTCCCAAAGACTTAGCATTCCCAAAGACTTAGCATTCCCAAAGACTTAGCATTCCCAAAGACTTAGCATTCCCAAAGACTTAGCATTTCCCATCTGTCAAATCAGCGCTCATGATGAAGTCACTCTGGTAGGCCCCACCCTACGCATTTCATCACAAGAGTGCTCAGCAAGCCTTTGGATGATGTAATCTATGACGAAACGGGCATGCCGCTATGGGATTGTCTCTTATTCTTTGCTTTTGAGACTTTTGTGGCTGCTTATTCCCCGTTTGATCATTTTGTGTTGGCAGCTTACCTGTGCAGTTTACCCAAGCACAATGACTTTCTTTTGTTTGCTATATTCTCCAGTCACACCTAGCATCAATCACATTATATCTTGTGAACTAAACTCTCTAGCTGATTCTCGAATAGCCCCCATATGAAAGAGACGACCATACATGCAAGTGGCCAACAAATATGAGAGGAGAAGAGCTGTGAACCTGGAGGAAGTGGTGAAGATGATCTGTGTCTGTGGACTGAGCAAAGGTGATGGCTGATTTGTCATTGCTGGAGTATGGCAAACAGGCAAGTAAGTCTGCCGTAAATTTCAAGAATGCTGTGCATACTTTTACATTATGGAACAATTTCACTATAAGTCTGCAGAATGCCAAATCATACAGAGATAAGTTAAATGGACAGCAGGCAGCAGTAAGTCAGTAAATCAGTTATTTCATTCACATTTTTCTATCTCTGTTTGGGGATTTGAGGATGTGCTATTGTTAGGCACACTGTAATCCTTCTGGATTTTATATGAAACACTGAGAATCACACCAGCCCAAAACAAATGCAGCTTTATTGATGAAAGGCTTCAGGAGAGCTCCAATTCCCGCAGTGTAGATTAAATAAAAGCTCCCCTAGATTTTCTGCTCATTAATGGGCATCCTGAAATTTACATCTCAAACGATTGCCCAATCTATCAGCCTGAGAGACCTGTTAGATCAGAAAAATCTTCCCTGGGCATTAATTCAATGTAAAACAGTGAAAGATTTTCACAATGACCCAGATTCTTCATCTGTTAATCAAGACATCAATAGAACATTCAAGCTGAAAATTTACACGTGAAGTTCTACATTTTAACATGGTAATAATTCTTCTGCTATTATTTGCATGTTAAGGGAGAAGTCCAGCCTGAGCTTTTTAGGCTGGGCTTCTCCTATTGGTCACAGGAGTGCAATTCGTTTTGTACTCCTGTGACCCGTTTTCAGCAGAGAGCGGTCTGAAGTCCGCTCTCCGTTGACGTCACTGCCATCACTCGAGGCACCGCATCATCCCGACTTCCAAGTCTAGATTTGATGGCATTCTCAGCGAGCCACTGAGATGGCCTCTCCCCCGCCCCTCCACAACTCAGCGCTCCAATGAGCGTGGAGGATCAGAGAGGAGAGACGCTGACTTGACAGTCAGCAGCTTTCCTCTCGGGGATCTGTGAGAACCAAGCCATCGGCGATGTTCGGTGGTTCGGTACTCAGTGAAGAGGCGGCGGGGGACAGATGCAGCATCGGTCTGGATGCTCCATCCATCAAGGTAATTATGTGTAAAAAAAAAAAAAACCATACTTCTCTTTTAACACAATTTGGCATATATAAAGTGACATTATAACATGTTTGGGACAATTAGGTTATTTATAAGTGTTAAAACATATTAGCAAACATGATTAATATTATTATACAGTATTTATAGCGCCAACAGCTTGCGCAGCGCTTTACAACATGGGGGCAGACAGTACAGTTACAATACAATTCAATACAGGAGGGATCAAAAGGGCCCTGCTCGTAAGAGCTTACAATCTAGAAGGGAGGGTCAAGTGGAACAAAAAGTAATAGCTGTGGGGGATAATCAGATGGAGAAAATGAAAATACAGTTGTTAGGTGTAGGTAGGGTAGGCTTCTCTGAAGAGGAGGGTTTTCAGGGATCGTCTAAAAGCTAATAGAGTAGGAGATAATCGGACAGATTGGGGTAGGGAGTTCCATAGGATTGGAGAGGCTCTGGAAAAGTCCTGGAGGCGAGTATGGGAGGAGGTGATGAGGGAGCTAGAGAGCAGGAGGTCTTGAGAAGAACAAAGAGAACGATTAGGTTGGTACTTTGAGACTAGGTCAGTGATGTAGCTGGGGGCAGAGTTGTGGATGGCTTTGTAAGTAGTTGTTAATATTTTGAATTGAATTAGTTGGGTGAGCGGAAGCCAGTGGAGGGATTGACGGAGAGGAGTAGCAGACACAGAGCGGTTGGTAAGGTGGAAGAGTCTGGCAGCAGCATTCATGATGGATTGAAGGAGGGATAGACTATGTAGAGTTAAGCCAATGAGGAGGCAGTAGTCGAGGCGGGAGATGACCAGGGAGTGAATTAAGAGCTTTGTTGTGTCATTGGTTAGAGAGGGGCGTATTTTGGAGATGTTGTGGAGGTTGAGGTGGCAAGATTTGGACAGTGATAGGATGTGGGGCTTAAAGGAGAGTTCAGAGTCCAGGACTACACCTAGGACCCTTGGCATGTGGGGATGGGCTTATAGTTGTGCCACTGATTTTGACAGAGAGATCAGGGGAAGGAGCATGTGAGGGAGGAAAAATGATAAGTTCGGTTTTGGATAGATTAAGTTTGAGGAAGCAGTGTGACATCCAGATTAATATATCTGATAGTAAATTAGTGATACCTGAGGAGACTGGAGTAGTGAGCTGAGGGGTAGAGAAACAGATTTGGGTGTTATCAGCATAGCGGTGGTGTTGGAAGCCATGGGAGGCTGACCCAGGGAGGAGGTGTAGATTGAAAATAGGAGAAGTCCAAGAACAGAACCGTGGGGGACCCCAACAGAGAAAGGAAGAGGAAAGGAGCAAGTAGAATTGTAAGTAACACTAAAGGTGCGGTTGGATAAGTAGGAAGAGAACCAGCAAAGTCACGGAGACCAAAGGCGTGGAGTTTTTTGAGAAGGAGAGAGTGGTCAACCGTGTCAAAGGCAGCAGAGAGGTCCAGGAGTAGGAGTAAAGAATAGTGTCCATTGGTTTTGGCCGTTCGTAGATCGTTTGTTAGTTTTAGGAGGGCAGTTTCTGTGGAGTGTTGAGGACGAAATCCAGACTGAACGGGATCAAGAAGGCTATTACCAGCAAGGTGGTTGCTCAGTCAGTTGTAGACCAGACGTTCAAGGAGTTTGCACGGGTTATGGCTCAGAGACACACTGGGGTTGACTTACTAAAACTGGAGAGTGCAAAATCTGGTGCAGCTGTGCATGGTAGCCAATCAGCTTCTAACTTCAAGTGGTTGTAAAGGCACAAGGTTTTTTTACCTACATGAACTCTATGTATGAAGGTAAAAGAACCTTCTGTGTGCAGCAGCCCCCCGGCCCCCCTAATACTTACCCGAGCCCCCTCTTGATCCAGTGATGTTCACGAGAGCCTAGGCTCTCTGGGGACTTGCACTCCTCATTGGCTTTTGGCAGCAGCTGAGCTACTGGTTCCCGCTGCTGTCAATCGCAGCCAGTGAGCCAATCAGGAGACGGAGGGGGCAGGGCCAAGCCACGGCTGTTTATGTGAATGGACACAAGCTGCTTGCTGTGGGAGCACCTGGCAGGAGAGAAGGGCCAGAAATGCCGGCATGGAACCCGAGAATAGGAGGATCGGAGCTACTCTGTTCAAAACCAACTGCACAGAGCAGGTAAGTATAACATGTTTGTTATTTGAAAAAAAATTGTTGAGTTAAGCTTTGACAATAAAACCTGGAAGCCAATTGGTTTCTATGCAGAGCTACACCAGATTTTGAACTCTCCAGTTTTAGTAATTCAACCCCACGGCTTCCTGGGACAGCTGACAAAGCTATCCCAGGAGGCAGCAGGGCCTGGCCTAGATTAGAGCGAGAGAACGTCAGCACACCATGGATCTCAAGAATGGGTACAAACCTTTATTCAGCGATCACATTATTATAGCAGAAGCAACGTTTCAGAGGCTCGCAGGACTCCATCAGATATATGAAGTCACATTCCTGATGAAGGGGTCCTGAAAGCCTCCGAAACTTTGCTTCTGCTGCAATAATGCGATTGCTGAATAAAGCTTTCTGGAGATACATGGTGTGCTTGTGACGTTCCTCTCGCTGTCTTTGGTTCCAGTCGATGGTCCCTGCAGCAGCCATTTACACATACAGCCATATTTTTAGGAATGTGTATAGTTAGGAATGTGTATGTTGGGAATTGTGCATTTGAATCTCTGGCCTTGAAAACACAGAATTGCTGCTTTGCAGTACAAAAGGATATAAAAATGTAAAAAAAAAAAAAAACATTCTTTTTTTAAGCTTTCCTTAAAGAGGGAGGGGTAAATATCAAAGCACACTGTAGTATTATAAGAAGTCACCCTGGTCTCACCACTTATTAGAGAAAAGGTTACACACCTGCATGAAAAGCCTTATCTGTAAACGATGCAGGGTGTTTAATCAATAGCAGATTGTGCTTGTAAGTTTAATTGCAAGTATAAGCCAAACTGCAATAGATTCCACTAAAGAGCCAACAGGTAAAATGTAAAACATCTTTATTTTAACTCAACGTATTGCGGGAAAAAAAAGAAGACAAAATGCCTTATAACATGTACCAAAAAAAAAAATTAATAAAACGTACTGTTATTGTGTGTATGGTGCATTCTAAAGAAAAACTTGAATGATTATAATTGTGTGTAGTGTATGCTGAATAGAAGCTAGTGATGAATATGAAGAAAACAGATAATTACAATAACAGGTGTAATGTACACTAAACAGAAAACTAGTGGAAAGTGTGTAAAACAAATTTTAGGGTGCCTTTCATATTCAATGGCTCCTAAATAACGGTGTGGTATTGCCACGATTAACGCGTGGCAAACCACAACGCGCGAAGCTTGTCCCCCAAAAAGGAGTAGAATATTCTTTTGGGCAACAAGTTTTGCTTACTGAGGTTTGCTGTAATTGCTGCACGTTTATTGTGGTAAAATTGCACCACATTTAGGTGCCATTGAAAATGAATGGCTCCCGAACATGCATTTTGCGATTGCAGTGCGATTTGAGATTGTGGGCAGTATCGCAGCGATTCCGTCCGAGATCCCAAAACACCAAATGTGAACACAGTTAACAAAACAGAATGACGGGTGCAGCTCAAGTACTCAATAGAATGCATGAAGTTTTCCTCTAAGTGGGACTTTAAAGGGGTAATAGTCATCTACGTATCATACCATTGTCATAAAAGTATTAGTTTTATTGAAAACTGATTAAAAAGTAAGGTGTACAGTACATATAATATACATAGGATGCAAATACAAGACTGTATACAGAGAGGAAGAAACAGCTGCAAATGACCACTACTCTGTTGAGCAAGGGACAACAGAGATAACCCAACGCGTTTTGAGTCTGCGATATTAATTTTCTTCTACAGGGGTAAGTGGTTTTACAGCAGGACGTGAATACGTCTACAATTGATACGAAGAAAGTATAAAAAAAATATATATATACACATTTCTATGTAATGAACATATTAATTCAATAAATTCTATTCATGTATTTAATTGATATGTTCATTATATACAAATGTATATATATATTTTTATACTTTTACCTGAAGAAGAGAATTAATATTGCAGACTCGAAACGCGCTGGGTTATCTCTGTTGTCCCTTGCTCAACAGAGTAGTGGTAGTTTGCAACTGTTTCCTCCTCTCTGTATAGTGTCTTTGCATCCTATGTATATTATATGTACTGTACACCTTACTTTTTAATCAATTTTCAATAAAACTAATACTTTTACGACAATGGTATGATACGTAGATGACTATTACCCCTTTAAAGTCCCACTTAGAGGGAAAACTTCATGCATTCTGTTTCAGGGATGTGGGTTGGTCACCTTTAATGTTTAGAAAAAATAGCACCATTCAGCCAATTCCTCAAGTACTCAATAGGTCCTCTCCTATGACACACTGCTGGGAGTGCAGGCAAGGATGGAGCTCATCCCGGCTCCTATGGTCAAAAGAAAGATCCTAAGAGCCACACATCACTGCAAGACCCTGTGTGTATGTGTATGACAGCCTCAACCCAGGCTCTAGCCTGGTCCCGCCCCAATGTGTTTTGCTCCGCCCCCGTAAGCATGACTAAGCTCCAAGGTGAAGTGAAACGCGTTGGAGGGGGTGTGGCCTGGCTGGAGCACAGGCTGAGGATGTCATACACACACGCAGGGTCTTGTAGTGATGTGCAGCTTATAGGAGCCTCATACATACCTATCACTGCCTTTGCATACGTTACTCCTGAAAAGGAAGCAATGTTTTAATAGTTTGACTTTTTATGATGTGATCTTCAATGGAATCGATTTAGGCCCTTTCACACGGATACGCTCTTGATGCATTCAATTTGGAACTGCCCTATGACGAGTCGCTCCTTTGACTCATTCGCTGCGTGTAAATTTGAGGTTGAGCTATTTAGTTCGGTAAACAGGCTTTATAGAAGAAAAAAAAAAGAAGCCAAGGGGATAGAGAAAAATACGATAAGGAGCAGAAAGCTCCACTTGCAGTTTCTGATGTCAAGATGCTGGTAATTCTGATACTTAGTAATATTAATTTCCCAGACACAAATTTACCGCGATTTATCTGTCCAGATATCAGTGGGCTAAATAAATTGTGTTACTGTGCCCTGCGGCTGCCCTTTAATAACACATAAAGAAGCGATGTCTACTGACTTTGGAGTCTGCTTCAATCTTAAATGTCGTCAATTTACCAGCAAAACCATGGAGCGGTTTCCGCTCGGTTACTTGTGAAGAGATATAGCAATTCCTATTCAAAACGCATCAAAGTCACAAATGAAATCGAAACGAAGAGGAAAAATGCATATCACTGCCACAAGGAAGAAATGCTGTAATTATTGTATTTAGTATAGAGTGTTCTGCAGGAAATTACAGGGGCAGCAGCATCTCTTCACTGAAAATTCTTCTTGCTCTTTGCAGACGTAATGTAAAATAGATACTTGGGAACACGAAGTGTATTAAACTGTTAAGACAACTATAGGGGGAGGAAAAAAATGTTTTTTTTCTGTAAGTTAGCTGTCACTTCCAATGCAGAAAGAAAGAAATGTAGAAAATTTTCTGAAGCATGAGCTGTCTATGCTGCCGACCCTCAACCCCCCCCCCCACCCCACCCCCAGCCACGCTGGTCAACTGACTGCAGAAGGCAGAGAGGAGCAGGCAAACGGTGGTTGCCTATTAGAACAGCACAGCTTTTGGCCACTTCTGCAGGATTTTCAAAACTGCTGCTGGTACACAACACATATCGTCATACCAGCAACTTTTTTTGAGAGAAAAAAGGCATAACTCACAAGGCTTTTGAGTAGAGGTCGACCGATATATAGGCCGATATTTGGCGTTTTTTACTTAATCGGCATCAGCCGATTGTGCTGATAAAAAAGGCCAATTATAACTTCAGTGTGTCTTGCAAATGACTTCTGTAATAGAAGTCAATGCAAGTTGTCTGAAGTTTTCTTCTCTCCTCCTCTGGACAGCCTGCCAAGTCTGATAAGAAGATACATTGTATCTCTTCAGGTTCTTTTATCAATAGACTGAACTCCGTGTGTAGAAGTTCTCAGTTTAACCAATTAAAGACTAAATCTTTTCTGACATTTGTTGCTTACAGATAAAAATCCTGTATTTTCTGCTAGAAAATCACTTAGAACCCCCAAACATTATATATATATATATTTTTTTAGCAGAGACCCTAGGGAATAAAATAGCGGTCGTTGCAATATTTTATGTCACATGGTATTTGCGCAGCGGTCTTTCAAACGCAATTTAAAAAAAAAAAATACACTAATGAATTAAAAAAAAAAAAAATACACTAATGAATTAAAAAAAAAAAAAAAACTAAGCAGCAAAGTTAGCACATTTTTTTCGTCCAAAAGTTTTTATTTACCTGTTTTTGTGTATTTAATATTTAAGATATAGTTTTTTTTTTTGTTATCCAAATTATACATACAAGTGAACTGATTGGAGGTTTGTTTTGTTTAATAAATGTAAGAAATTTTCTGTATCACTTATTACTTAGGGCCCTTTCACACTGGGGCGGTTTGCAGGCGCTATTGCGCTAATAATAGCGCCTGCAAACCGACCCGAAAGCGACACTGCTTTTTCTCCAGTGTGAAAGCCCCAAGGGCTTTCACACTGGAGCGATGTGCTGACAGGACGGGAAAAAAAGTCCTGCTAGCAGCATCTTCGGAGCGGTGAAGGAGCGGAGTATGTACCGCTCCTTCCCATTGAAATCAATGAGACAGCGCGGTTATACCGCCGGCAAAGCGCCTCAGCAGAGGCGCTTTGCGGTGGTTTTTAACCCTTTCTCGGCCGCTAGCGGGGGGTAAAACCGCCCCGCTATCGGCCGAATACCGACGGTAAAGCACCGCTTACAATAGCGGCGCATTACTGCCGACGCCGCCCCCGCCCCAGTGTGAAAGGGCCCTTAAGGTTGCTTTCACAGTGGAGCGGGCATGCTTTGATAAAATGCTGCTAGTTTTAGCGGCGCTTTACGGCTGCTAGCGGGGCGCTTGTAACGCAGCTAGCGGCCGTGGAAGGGGTTAAATGCGCCCCTGAATCGCCGATGCCGAAACGCTTTGCAGGCGCTTCGACAGCTGTGCGCATTCATTTCAATGGGCAGGAGTGGTGGAGCAGCGGTATACCCCGCTCCAAAGATGCCGCTTGCAGGACTTTTTTTTAACATCCTGCCAGCGCATCGACTCAGTGTGAAAGCACTCGGGATATCACACTGAGACTGCAGGGGAGCCGTTTTGCAGGCACTTTACAGGTGCTATTTTTAGCCCAAAAGCGCCTGAAAAACGCCCCATTGTGAAAGGGGTCTAACTGTTAGCTTTTATGAGATGAAGGGAAAAAAAAAATTGGCCAAATATATCGGCCCAAAAAAATCGGCATCATATATCGACCATCGGCCACCACGATTTCTATATATCGGCATCGGCCAGAGAAAAACCCATATCAGTCGACCTCTACTTTTGAGCAGGGATCACTAAATGGCGGCCCACGATCATGACCTGGATCAAGCAACAGTCCTGCCTGACCGCCACTATTCTGGAGCCAATGGCGCCGCTGCTGTGTCTCAGCCAATCAGGGGGGAGAGTTCTGGACGGCCGAGGGACTCATGGATATCGCTAGACAGAGATGGGGCTCAGGTAAGTATTATAGGGGCTGAGGGGGGGAGGGGGGCTTCTGCAAAAAGAAGGTTTTTCATCTTAATGCTTAGAATGCATTACGATGAGAAACCTTCTGCCTTTACAACTCCTTTTAAGGCTAAGTTGACTTTTTTACTTTTTTTTCTAAAATCCAGTTCCCTTATGTACCAATATACCAGTAATGTACCTCTGTTGCACAAAAATACAAGTTTTCTTAGGTTTTGAAGACCATCCATGGCTGTAGTTTGCAGATCATTTCAGAAACTTCCTGGTATAAACACAAGACAGACCAGCCAGTATGACCCAGGGAGGAGTTTACCATGTGTCCTCATTAGCACACCTTCAACCATCTCCTCCATGTATGAATTTGCCTGACTTCCCCAACGTCCCTTTGGGATGAGCTCAGATACAACAAGACTGACAAGATTCTAAATATCATGTGAATGAGGTAAGTGACAGAAAATCACATTGGGATGGCTGGGCCAGGCATGGCATTGGAAAACACTTCTATTTATTATGAAAAGTGAAATTCTGCCCCAAAAGGTAAACTTATCCTTTAGAATTATACATTGATGGGGGGTGTGTTACCACCATTTGCCTTTGTAAAGGCTGCAATATGCAACATTCCGGTGAAGATTTCTCACCAATGGAATATAAGAAAAATCCATGAAGGCATTAGGTGTTTTAACATGCCAAAGTAAAAAAAAAAAAAAAGAAATAAAAGATGAGCACGCTTCAGACAATGAACGATTTACATAGTTTTGACAAGTAGTAAATAAGTGTTAAAGTGTTAAAACAAGCCTTCAATAAACCTCTGTAGTTACATCCACTCTGCAGACATTCATCCCTAAAGTTCACAAGAGAGGCAGTGAAGTTGTTCTGATCTGACATCTGCACTCTGCTCCCTTCCCCCTTTCATGTGCACCTGCTCTGCGTTACATTAGATATTAAAAATTCAAAGGCCATCAGGTTGTAAAATCAATGAAAAAGGGGTGAGTAGAAAATTTACGAATTTGCAAACTCTGAGGATGAATTACATCGCCATGCCTGCAGCTACAGTGCCTTGCCAAAGTATTCACCCCCCTTAGCATTTTTCGTGTTTTGTTGCCTCACAACCTGGAATTAACATGGATTGTTTGAGGATTTGCATCATTTAATTTACAGAACATGCCCACAACTTTGAAGATGTTTATTTTTTTTTTTTTTATTGTGAAGCAAACAACAAATAGAACAAAATAACAGAAAAGGTCAATGTGCATAAATATTCACCCCCCCTAAAGTCAATACTTTGTAGAGCCACCTTTGGCGGCTATCACATCTCCAAGTCACTTTGGATAAGTCTCTAAGTCTCCACTGGGATTTTTGCCCATTCCTCCTTGCAAAACTGCTCCAGCTCCTTCAAGTTGGATGGTTTGTGCTTGTGTACAGCAATCTTTAAGTCTGACCACAGATTTTTTATTGGATTGAGGTCTGGGCTTTGACTAGGCCATTCCAACACATTTACATGTTTCCCCTTAAACCACTCAAGTGTTGCTTTAGCAGTGTGTTTGTGGTCATTGTCCTGCTGGAAGGTGAACCTCCGTCCTAGCCTCAAATCACACACAGATTGGTGCAGATTTTGCTCAAAAATATCCCTGTATTTAGCACCATCCATCTTTCCCTCAACTCTGACCAGTTTCCCAGTCCCGACTGCTGAAAAACATCCCCACAGCATGATGCTGCCACCACCATGTTTCACAGTGGGGACGGTGTTCTTTGGATGATGTGATGTGTTGGGTTTGCACCAAACATAGCGTTTTCTTTGATGGCCAAAAAGTTCAATTTTAGTCTCATCAGACCAGAGCACCTTCCTCCATACATTTTGGGAGTCTCCCACATGCCTTTTCGCAAACTCAAAACGTGCCATTTTGTATTTTGCTGAAAGTAATGGCTTTCTTTTGGCCACTCTGCCATAAAGCCCAACTCTATGGAGCGTACGGCTTATTGTCGTCCTATGTACAGATACTCCAGTCTCTTCTGTGGAACTCTGCAGCTCCTCCAGGGTTACCTTAGGTCTCTGTGCTGCCTCTCTGATTAATGCCCTCCTTGCCCAGTCTGTGAGTTTTGGTGTGCGGCCGTCTCTTGGCAGGTTTGCTGTTGTGCCATGTTCTTTCCATTTGATTATGATAGATTTGATGGTGCTCCTAGGGATCAACATTGTCCCTTACTTGTTTGGAGAGTTCCTTGGTCTTCATGGCAGTGTTTGGTTAGTGGTTCCTCTTGCTTAGGTGTTGCAGCCTCTGGGGCCCTTCAAAAAAGGTGTGTATATGTAATGACAGATCATGTGATACTTAGATTGCACACAGGTGGACATTATTTCACTAATTATGTGACTTATGAAGGTAACTGGTTGCACCAGAGCTTTTTATGGCCTTCGTTACAAAGGGGATAAATACATACGCACATGCCAATTATCCGTTTTTTATTTCTGAAAAAAAGTTTTATGTATATATTTTTCTAATTTTACGTCACCAACTTAGACTATTGCGTTCTGATCCATCAAATATAATTCAGATTAAAAAAACATTGAACTAAAGGCTGTAATGTAACAAAATATGTAAAAAGCCAAGGGGGGTGAATACTTTTGCAAGGCACGGTAGATAAGTTTATGAGAACTTTTTATAAAGCTCATTTAAGAATATGTAATTCTTTGACTGCATATATTGTCTCTTGTCAAATAGTTCCAATTTTTCCCAACCATACCATAGATCCAAACATGTCTGACAGTCTACCGATGATCTCAGCTGTATTCTATTTCTAGTCTGTGCTGCTCAAACCATCACCTCCCAAGTGGGTAAAAGAGGATGATGAAGATCGATATACGGGGGTATACACACAAACTGACAGACACACACCTACACATATCCACTGTACATGTTCTCCTCCTTACCTCCTTCCATTAGAACATATAACAGCAGCAAGTTGAAGACTCGTCTGTAGAGATGTAACTCGCTCCAGCTCCTGCCGAAACAAAAATAAATTTACTGATGACTCCGAGTTGAAGCATATCTAAATCCAAAAACAAAACAAAAAAGAAAAGTGTATATTGTTTTCTTTTTTATCATGTTGTTTTTCCTTTATTTTTACCTGGCAATTCTGCCAGTAACACGTTCTGTCCTAGGGTGACAACACTCACTCACAGCACTGTGTATATGGATAAGCAGCATCATCCCTATAGAAAAAGAACTACAAACACCGCCCCTCTCCCCTTCGCTGTAGCATAGAGAGGACGGGCTCTATAGTCCTCAGACATGGCTGGGAACAATGTAACGGATAACAGTGAAGTAGAGACAGAAAACACAGGAAGTGATCAGTTGAAATATGTCTAGCAGGTTCAACAGGTATTTTTTGCACTTAACAGATATACAGTAATACCTTGGATTACGAGCATAATTTGTTCCAGAAGAATGCTTGTAATCCAAAGCACTCGTATTATCAAAGCGAGTTTCCCCATAGGAAATGATGGAAACTCAGATAATTTGTTCCACAGCCACTGCTTGTCTATGCAGTACCGCATGTGGCCAGAGGTGTGGGGGCGCCGGAGACACTTGGAAAACACTCACAGACCACTCAGAGTTTCCAAGTGTCTCGGAGTGTTTCCGAGTGTCTCCAGCGCCCCCGCACCTCTGGCCAAATGCAGTACTGCACAACCCAGAGGCTTCAATCCTGCTCGTCTTGCGAGATGCTTGCAAAGCGAGTCAGGATTTTTTTTTTTTTCTTTTTTTTAACTAGCTCGTATTGCGAAAAAGCTTGTAAACTGTGTTACTCGCAATCCGAGGTTCCACTGTATAAAAAAAACACTTCAATGGTATTATTCAAAAGACACAAAAGTGACCAAGTAAGAGAATGTAATTGCTAAATTTTAGCAACAATTTTAGGGCAACTCAAGCCAAACAAACCATTCACAAATTTCTTTAATAAACATCCTAGGCTAGTTCCGCTAGTCCTGTATCTGACAGCGGCCCTGTCAGATAACGTGAGCCAGGGACCAACCAGCATGGTTCCTGATCATGATCATGTGATCAAGATTTTTTTTTTTTTTTCAACTGAAAACTGAAAATCCATCCTTGAGCTTCAATCCCAGGCCGAGATGATGTCGGTCTGCTCAAGGCAGGAGGTAGCATTTCCTCAGTCTCCTCTCCCTTAGGCTCGGTTCACACTAGCCCGACTCCAAAGTCACACAACTTTCAGTGCCACTTGATCTAGGGGGGAGGCTCTTAAATAAAGCCATCGCATGAACTTTCCAGACACCACCCCCAAGCGGGGGGCCAGGAGCAGCTTGCTCAGGGTGTGAACATTGGAAAACTAGTCCATGTTACCTGAAATTGAACTTGCCTTCCTATAAAAGATAGTCCTTTATAGTGGTATTTGGTTTAGAGGCTACACAAATGCACCACTTAAAGCAGGGGTATCAAACTCGATGTCATCGTGAGCCACATCAGCATTATGGTTGCCCTCAAAGGGCCGGCTGTATCTGTAAGACTAGATGTCCAGAGCACCCCACCCCCCTTACACCAGATGTCAAGAGCTCCCCCACCATCAGAAGTCATGAGTTTCCCACATTCCCTTACTACATCACAATGCACCCCCCTTACCATGTGCTGCTGCCAGGGAGAAGCTGGGAAGCAGAAAGTGCAGGGTCTGGAGGAGGACCAGAGGAAGGTTGGAGTCAGCTGACAGAGTCTGCTGAATGCTGAGACCAGGGGAGGTGGAGACTAGGGGTGCCACACAGAGGCGCAGGATCTCTAGGAGCAGTTCTGTCCTCCTCTCTATTACCAACTGCTGAGACAGTGGGGGGGTCGGAGATGAGCCTCTGTGCGGCTGCACAGAGAAGCGCAAGATCTGGCGGAGGAGTTCTGTCCTCTTCTCTGCTGCGGACTGCTGAAACATGGTGGGGACGGAGATGAGAGGGGGTGCCATAGCTGCCGGAGAGGTGCGAGGGCCACATTGTGTTTGACACCTGTGACTTAAAGTGTAAGTGTACTTATATTTCAAAAGGCAGAGATAGAAAAAAAAGGCCCAACGCACTACATAGATCAATCAAGTAACTTTTTTATTCTTTTTTTTTTTTTTTTTTTAGATACTAAAAAAATAAAAAGGTTTAAAGTGGAACCAAACTTCCCAAAGATAATCACCTTAAGGGATGGGCTTGGGCATGTTCGGATCCTAGTCCCAACACACCTGAGCTATCCTACCAGGAAGCGGTCAGTACACACCGCCAATCATAGGTAGTGAAGCATTTCCCGGCCCGCAGTTGCACATACACATGCCGTGACTAGGCTGCTCATGATTGGCAGTGTGCAGTGCCGGCTTCCTGGCAGGATAGCTCAGGTGAGTTGGGACTAGGATCTGAACACGCCTGAGCCCATCCCTACTCACCTCTACCTTCCAACAATGCGGTGGTTACATCCCTCACTGGCCGCTGTCACCTTCTTTTTCAGCCTCTCAATTGGCCAGCAGGGGATGACATTATACTGTACATGTGCTGTAGTGCACATTTCGGTAGAAAACTGCAAGCAGGTAGGATTGCATTATTGCAGAAGAGACATAACATGCAACAAAAAGCTGCCTGCTCACAGTTTTTAAAAAGACAGGTTTATTTCCTTTTTAAGCTATAGGAAGCTCCTGTTTTTGCAAATACGCCCTTAAAGTAGAACTATAGGCAAAACATTTTATTTTGTTTTTTCATTTTGGACAGAGTAAGGGAGGGTTATAACTGCTGTCAGATTTTGTTTTGCCATCTGTATCCCATTGCGGAGATTTCCCTTCACTTCCTGTCCCATTGCTAAAAGAGGAAGCGAGAGGAAATCCCTACAATTTAAAGTGTTACTAAACCTACAACAGTAAAAACAGTCTGTATATGCAGTAAAGCATGATTATTATACATACTAAGGAACCTAAGGGGTTAATCCTCTGTATTGTGTAAAAAGGCTGTTTGATCCTGTATGCACAAATCCTCCCCTTTTTGCATTGTCTCAAAAACATGTCCGGATAAGTCAGCGTTACCAGAGTCAGGCTGCACATGCTCAGTTTGGTGTGTATTGCTAGAGTATTTTTTTTTCTTGGGAGGGTGCATGTGATCAGCACAGGGCCAATCAGAACTGTCCAGACAGAGGGTCAGGGGTCCTACGTCCTGATAGGACAGACAGTGCAGTATGAAAACTCCTCCTACAAGCTTTAACCAGACACTGATAGAAGTCATAAGACTGCTATATACTGCTGATGAGAAAGGGTATTTAGCAGTTTATATTTACTAAAATGATTACATCTCCATTTTCTGTGTACTGTGGGAGACCAGATATAGTGAATGCAGGGCCCTGGGTTTAGTAAGACTTTAAGGGAACTCCTTGGGCCCACCAGGTCAACAAAACTAGTATCCCTATTGGAAGATTTCCCCTCTATTACTTTTATGGGGACAACCCAAAATTTGAGGTTTTCTTTTACTTTCAACGATAATGGTAAACAGGACAAACGGAGAGGGGGGAATCTCCATAATGGGGACAAAGACAGCAAAAAAAAAAAAAAAAACTGGCAGGTGTTCTAATCCATCTCCACTGTTTCCAAAACTAAAAAAAAAAAAGTTTTGCCTTTAGTTATACTTTAAGCGTCTGTCCTGTTAGATCCATTTCTGGCAAGTCAGATGTATAAAATGCAGCTTTTATCTTAAGTTTGAAAGTGAGACATGATGGACATGCAGCTGTCAGATAAAGTGCCCATTAAACCCTCCATTAAGTCTCCCACATAAGTGTCTGTGATAGGCTAAGATTGTAAAAAGGCCAAAACATTAAAGACAAATTACACTTATCAGCACTCTTCTTTTTTTTAAAGGGCTTAATATAGTTTTTTATCCCCACTTGACCTGAAAAGTAGAAGATGGAACACACAAAGCTGGATGGGACAGGTCATCCAGCTTATCCAAATCCTCCCAGATACAACTCATATGTATGTTCAGTTACACAGAAGCAGTCAACAAGTGAGCACATAGTGCTGGGCTTTCTCATCAGCAACCCTGCATGCTCTGGAACCAATTAATCACCAAACCACTGCTTGAAAGAACACCACAGCTAAAGAATTAGGACCAAAGCTCTTTTGGCCATACTTCTCCTGTAGGCCACAGGGCTGCACTTCCTTCTCCACTCCTGTGACCCGTATTCAGCTGACGTCACTTAGCTGGTCCAGGCTCCGGAGAATCCTGACTTTAATGGGTTCCACCCAGTTGCCTGAACCGGCAGTTGGCTAAGCTGAGGTAAGGACACTACTGGATTTGTGGACAGGTAAGTGTCCTAATATTAAAAAAGTCAGCAGCTACAGTATTTGTATCTGACTTAACTTCTTGGGGTGAAGCCTTAAGCTGCTCTAGGAATTCAGACCCTTTACTCAGTACTTTGTTAAAGCACCTTTGGCAGCAATTACAGCCTTGAGTCTTTTTAGGTATGACGTGATAAGCTTTCCACACCTGGATTGGGGGATTTTCTGCCATTCTTTTTTGCAAATGCTCTCAAGCTCAGTCAGGTTGGATGGGGACCATTCGTGGGAAGCCATTTTCAGTCTCTCCAGAAAGGTTTAAAGTGGTTGTAAACTCTGTTACACCACTTTTACCTACAGGTAAGTCTACTAAAAGGCTTACCTGTAGGTACCTTGAATATCTCCTAAACTTGCACAGTTTAGGAGATATTCAGTATATACTCATCATCGGCGCATACGCACTAAAGAAACAGGCAGTTGGTGCCAATTCTTCAGGACTCGTGCCGTGACCGGCGGCTCTCGGGCGCATGTGCTGGGGTGACGTCATTGCGGCTCCAGCTAATCACAGCACTGGAGCCGCAAACCCGGAAGTAACTCCGGTGGAAGATGTCCGCCATGTTCTTAGAGTGCCGACGCCAATTCAGGGCATCGTTCTGAGGCAAGTATTTCATAATGAGCTAGTATGCGAAGTATACGAGCTCATTATGCCTTTGTCTTACGGGGTTTTTTTTTTTTTCAGTGGGGGGGTTCAAAGGTTTATGACCTCTTTAATAGGGTTCAAGTCAGGGCTCTAGCAGTCACACTCTGGAACATTCACCAATGTGAATGTTGTCCCTAAGCCATTCCTGTTTTATCTTGGCTGTCTGCCTAGGATCATTGTCATGTTGGAAGGTGAACCTCCAGCCCAGTCTGAGGTCCTGAAACAGATTTTCATTGAGGATATCGCTGTCCTTTTCTCCAGTTTTCCCTCAACCCTGACCAGTCTGCCAGTCCCTGTTGCTAAAAAACACCCCCATAGCATGAGGCTGTCACCACTATGCTTCACCGTTTGGATGGTATTGGGCAGGTGATGAGCAGTGCCTGGTTTCCTCCAGACATAATGTTTAGAATTGAGGTCAAACAGCTCAATCTTGGTTTCATTAGATCAGAGGATCTGGTTCCTCACATTCAGAGTCCTTCAGGTGCTTTTTTGCACTTTTTTGCAATCTTTCATGTGTGTTGCACTGAGAGGCTTCCGTCTAGCGACTCTGCCATAAAGCAGAGATCGGTGGAGGGCTGCAGTGACAATTGTCCTTCTGGAACTTTGTCCCATCTTCACACAGGATCTTTGGAGCTGAATCAGAGTGACCATTGGGTTCTTGGTCACCTCTCTAAGCCCCTTCTTCCCTGATTGCTCAGTTTGGCCGGGTGACCAACTCTTGGAAGAGTCTTGGTTGTGCCAAACTTCTTCCATTTGAGAATTATGGAGGCCACTGTGCTCTTGGGAACCTTCAGTGCAGCAGAAATTTCTTGTAGCCTTCCCCAGATCTGTGCCTTGCAATAATCCGGTCTCTGAGCTCTACAGGCAGTTCCTTTGACCTCATGGCTTTTATAGAGAGGTGTGTGTCTTTCCAAATCATGACCAATCAATTTAAGTTACCACAGGTGGACTTCAATCAAATTGTAGAAACATCTCAGCAATGAGCAAGAGAAATGGGAGGCATTTCAAGTGTTGTTGCAAAGGGTCTGAATATTTAAGTGCATGTGATATTTCAGTGTTTCCTTTTTAATAAATTCACAGACATTTCAAAAATTCTGTTTTCAATTTGTTGTTATGAGATACGGGTTGTAGATTAAAGAGAAAAAAAAACAAAAAATGAGTTTAAACAACTGTAGTATCAGGCTGCAATGTAACAACATTTTAAAAAAAAGTAAAGGGGGTCTGCATACTTTATAAATTTACTGTATGTAATGACAAATGACTGCCCCCATGAACAGATATTATTACAAACCTAAAGTTAGCTATAGATGGGTAGTTTATCAAATGAAAATTCTTAGAGAAAGAAGAGTCTAAAGGCGCGTACACACTATAAGAAAATCGGGCGAACATTTTCGTCCAAAGAATTTTCGTACAATTTTCATATGGCGTGTACACAACTTTCGACAGCAGATTCCAAATTTTCGTACGAAAATTCCCGAAGGGACGAACTCCAAAATTTTTCTCGTACGGGAACAGAGCGAACGATTTTCATTTAGTGTGTACCGCTTTCATACAAGAAAAATCAGAAAAGAAAGACTGCGCATGATCAGAAACAACAACAAAAAAAAGCCTTTGTCATACGAGAATTTTCGTTCATCGGTTCCGACTTGCTGTGAAACAATCGAGAGAAATGGGACGAACATTTGCCCGATTTTCTTATAGTGTGTACCCCACTTTAGAAAGTTTGTTTTTCTAATCATTAGTGGGTCAAATAGACACTCATTTTCAACCGCAGTGACAAGAAAATTCAAAGGAGCAGAATGGGAAATTTTTCTCGAATGAACGAATTTCTAACAGTGTATGTGGTTTTCATTTGGTAAAGTCCATTCACTCCAAAATTATTTGTTAAAAGCAAACAAAATCTTTCAAAATGACAAATTAACGTGTTTGTTAACCCAAAAAAGATCCTGTTCCCTTAAAGCATGTTATACAGCATAGTGCTTGTGCTGTGTCATTTGGCCCCCTGTATCACCTATAATACCTGTCTGATCCTGCCTGGTATGCCCTCCCCTTTGTAAACTGACCACGGTCTATCATGGCTGCTGAGCACGGACACCGTGGTCAGTTTACGTGCCTCCGTCAGCTCTGCTATCTGTCTCCTCTCTGCTCCTCTGTCCTCCTCCCCATGTCAGCTCATGACGGTGTCCACCCCCGCAACACCTGCTGCTCGATTAACTTTCACATCTTCATACCATTCCCTCTGTGTTCTAATCCTGTGTCCCCCTGTGTGACTGATTTATAAAAAAAAAAAAAAAGCCTGCTATACCTCATGTCACAGCTCTTCTCAGCACTCACATGATTGGCCAGCTCTCTCTCTCCTCCCCTCTTCTCCCGAGGGATGTCAGCAGGGGAATCTCAGCCCCGTCCGCTGCATCTGTCAGACGGGGAGAGGAGAGAGCTGACCAATCATGTGATCGCTGTGACATGAGGTATAGCAGGCTTTATTTTTATAAATTACTTACACAGGGGGACACAGGATTAGAACACAGAGGGGATGGTATGAAGATGTGAAAGTGGCTTAACAACCACTTTAAAATTTTGAGAATTTCCGTACAAATTTTCTTAACACTTTTCCTAAGAATTTTCATTTGAAAGTCCTATCCATCTATGGGCAACTTTAACTACTTCAGCTCCGGAAGATTTACACACACACACCCCCCCCCCCCCCCTTTTTGACCAGGCCATTTTTGCGATACGGCACTGCGTTACTTTAACTGACAATTGCACAATCGTGTGACGCTGTACCCAAATACAATGTATGTCCTTTTTTTCCCCACAAATAGAGCTTTCTTTTGGTGGCATTTGATCACAACTGCTTTTGAATGTTTTGTGCTATAAACAAAAAAAAAGACCGACCACTTTGAAAAGAAAAAAAACAAAAAAAAAAAAAATTACTTTACATTTTGCTAAAAAAACATTCCGTAAAAAAAAAAAAAAAAAAAAAAAAAAAAAAAATCACATTTCCTCATAAATTTAGGCCAATATGTATTCTGCTACATATTTTTGGTAAAAAAAATTGCCAATAAGCGTATATTGATTGGTTTGCGCAAAAGTTATAGTGTCTACAAACTATGGGATGTAATTATAGAATTTTTATTTATTTTTTTACTAGTAATGGTGACGACCAGCAGCTAAACAGTGGGACTGAGATATTGCGGCGGACATATCGAACACTAACTGACACTTTTGACACTGTTTGGGGACCAGTGACACTAATACAGGGATCAGTGCTAAAAAAATATGCACTGTCACTGTACTAATGACACTGGCAGGGAAGGGGTTAACATCGGGGGCGATCAAAGGATTAACTATGTTCCTAGCACGTGTTTTTCTACAGTGTGGGAAGTGCTTTTACTAGGGGAAGGCATGGATCCATGTCCCTGCTTTGCAGGAACACAGGATCCATGCCTTCGCTACTGACAGAACGGCAATCTGCCTTGTTTACATAGACAGACTGCCATTCTGCCTGTGTACCGAATGATCGTCAGGTGCCGGCGGACATCGAGTCCTCGGTATCCGCTAATCAGCTCCCACTGTGTATAATCACAGTGGGAGCAAGCCGTCGGTGGTGAAAATTTACGCCCGGTACCTGGAAATGCCAGATCACGTATATATATGTGGCACATTAAATATAAAAAAATGTTGCGCTAATAACACTCTAAACAATAAAGTGACCACCTATCGCATGGCAGTGATAGGAGATAAAGAAAATTAGTCCACAATAATCCCAGTAATCCAATCTCGGTCCGTGATCAGTGAATCAAAGGTGCTATGACAACCTCAAAAAACAAAATGTGCTGTGTCCAAACGTCCACCCTGTGATCAAACACAAGGCTTTCCAGACAAAATTGACCATCCACTACAGATAGGTCAATTCAAGCATGTGACATAATATCCTCTAATCCTCAATGATGGTAGACTGTCATGAGCAATATCGCAGCACACCCCGGTAACTGGTTACTCCACAATAAATATGTTAGGGATAAAGAGAGAGAGCCCCTCATAGTGCAACTCTGTATAAATGTAGTTTATTGAATAAAAGATAATTCCACTCAGATATCCTCCAAGTAAAAAGCACTTTTCACATTTAAAATCCACGGGTACACAAGAGATAGCTTCCTAAACACGTCCAATATCGACGTGGTGACGTCACAGCAGGCTCCGCCCTGCGCGTTTCATCATATCTGACATCATCTGGGTGCCATTTTGTCTTTTGAGGTTGTCATTGCACTTTTAAATTCTTCACTGACCACGGACTGAGATTGGATCACTGGGACTATTGTGGATTCATTTTTTTTATTTCCCATCACTGCCTATGCAATAGGTGGTCACTTTTTGTTTAGAGAGTTCTTAGTGCAACATTTTTTACTTTTAATTTCATATGCTATGTTATTATATCACATGATACGTTGCAGCTGTTCATTTTGGATTACAGTTTAACTTAGCGCAGTTTTCATTTCCACTACACACATCTTAATATTTGTCCTTGCTTTATTTATTTGTATATACTTTGTAAAAATAACTTAAACTTATATAAAAACAATAAGACGAAAAAATAAATAAATAAATAAATAAGATAGTCAAGAAAATGTTACAAATCCCCATATGCCCAAACAACAACAACAAAAAAATCTATTAGTTTTGTAACCTATTTCCCATAACAAAGGGAAAGTGATACTAATACAAGAATTAATTAGGTGTTGTTTTTTGCTCCTTTTTTTTTTTTTACTTGCTCTGCAAATTTCTCTCCTGTTAACAATATAAAACACATATTATCTACTGCTGAATGATGAAGCCAAGCAATGGAAATTGAAAAGAAAATAATGAAATCATCTCCCGTATACAATATGATTGTATGTCTATTTCTGGTGTTCCCCTCGGAAGGAGAGGTGGTAATTCAGTGTTCAGATTTGAAAGAAAGACATATTATGTCTCTGTGACAGGGTCGCCATCTGAACATTACCCCCGTTCCCTCGTGTAAACTGAAATATAGATTTTGACGGCAGTTAACCGAATTTAGCAGGAGAAAATGTGATGCTCTCTATATGGTGGCAGATTCATAGCACAGGTGTCATATTGATGGACCAACTGTAATCTCCATTATCTATAATCTGGAATATCAAAAAAAAAAAAAAAAAAAAAAAGAAGGAAGATGATAAATGAAGGACATCTACGTTATGAAGTAAAAATGAAAAGTATAAGGGACACTATACATAAATGACAAGCTGGCCCAAGTAAATGGAGTTTTCATAATGTAGATGGATGAATAGGTGAAGATCTGAGATGATCATAAGAGGCACATTCATCAAGAACAGATGTTGAGCAAATAGCTGTTCACCCAACATGTGTCTGGAGCCAAAACATTTTTAAAAAAACATTTTCTATAGAACAGTAAGGGGTTAAAATCCTTGTCAGGTTCTTACTGGTGTGTGTCCCCGGAAGTCATCGTCACCAAAACCGAAACTCAGGCAAAAAACAAAGTTTTGAGTTGTCCGCAAAATTGGAACAGGTGAAATATTTCAATACTTATTCTATAGACAACTAAGGTGCCTTTTACCATGCGTAAATGGAACGTACTATTGGGGCGTCCTATTCCATTGCAAATATGGGAAAAAATCTGGTCATCAATTTTGAAATCCTCCAAATGTGTGGTGCAGAGAGAGACAGCTGAGAAGATCCCAATGTTTTGGTACAGGACCCCGGGGCTTATCCATCACATGGATCCTACCCTTTCAGCTAAGTGTTGGAGGTGTGGGATGTAATGTTAGTTATTCCTGCACTACCGTGGGAGAGAGATACACACAGGGACAGCTGCAAGCACTGAATGAGGTCAAACAAAGCCCAAAAATAGATAAAAAAACATGAGGGTAGGTGCTGAGCTATCCGGGTGGAGTGAGATAAATACATTACTACAGGTGGCAGTATGAGGTAAATGTTGTAGTTGAAAGTGAAAGCTGTCAGCTACAAGATCATATATAAAAAATGAAGTAGTGATAATAGAGGTAGGTCTCAAGCACAATATCTACTAAGACCAGTAGGTAAGACTAGGAGAAATAATGTGCAAAATCATAAATAGCCACGTATTAAATCAAATACTAATATGCAAACCTGGACGTGAATATAAATGTGTGCAAAAAACAGCAAAAATACATATGCATAAACCAAAACAAAAAAAAATTAAGATGAAACAACAGACTGATTGTGCAAATACATCATACGTATGTGATAACAAAGCAACATGTGCAGCTCTAGGCATAAAGTGCAAATCAATACATGTATAAACTACAGCAATATAAAAAAAATCCTATGAACTGTGCAAGATCGCATATAAAGTGCAAGGTGATGTGTGACATGCACGCATCAATCACATCACAAAAGAGTGCCACCGTAATAGGTTGATCAAAAAAACTAAAAAATCCAAAAAAGTCCAAAACACAAACAAACAGGTGTACCAGTGAAAAACTGGAAATGCTTAAACATTCAGTGATAGTAGTCCTTTTTTGAAAAACACACAGTCCAATGTGCAAAATAGCAAGAGTGGGGTGCCGAAGGAGAGAGGGTGTATATCCTCTTCATGCATTATCTCCTGATGAAGTCACGTGATTGGTGACGTCACGCGTAGGGACGGGATAGGCACTCTACACTGACACTGACCGAGATTGACGAGCTCGCCGCTCGTAGGAGATAGATGTGATACTTGTTTGCCTAATGTGAGTACATGCTTTTAAAAACTCTAATAAAACGTATCTTGCTGCAAATACTACACTATCCGGTACCCTTCTGTTCTTTTATCATCCGTTTTGCTGACACCGAGGTATCAAGGCAGAGAAAGCACTTACTCCGGTCCAGGGACCCCAAGGAGAGATAACCCCCACCAGCATTTGCTTCTATGCGGTTTTTCCCATTACCGCAAGGTGTGGGATGGAGACAGGCTTGCACTTTCATATTTTTTGGACTTGTTCTCTTCTTCAGACATTCTGGTTAGAGGTAATGCAACCACTTCAGTGTGTGACAGGCTTACCACTCCCCTTAGGCCCTCTCCATTATTTACTAGAGTTCCCTTTTCCAGGTGTTTCTTAACTAAACATCTGATCTCGTATATCCTTCTAGCTAAGGGCTATACCGTTGTGTTGACTGTCAACTACTCCTCCTTCCCAATTACAATTTTTGCAACTTGTAGGATGGAATACCTTACAGCCACTGTTCATGACACAATTTCCCAGTTTAACAAAATTTGGGAGCCCTGGGATCAATCTGACTATGGGGATCAAATAGATTGATCGTATTACTGGAGTCTACCGTCTTGTAGATCGTATATGCTTTTCTTTATTATGCTCTCCTGTAGGTCCCTCTATTATAAGACGACACTCTAATATATATGCCCTATACTGTGTACTTCTACCTTTATTAACCTTTAATATCATTACTTTCATAGTAAGTTTGAAATGTTCTGATGATGTTTCACGGCTATTTCTTCTCATGCCCAGATATTTTGTGATGTATGTTATATACGCTGCTGTATATCTGTTTTTCTTTTTCCTTCTAAACTAATAATAAAAATACAATTATAAAAAAAAAAAAAAAAAAAAAAAAATAATAAGTTGCCTTTTACACAAGAGGTCCGATTGGATTTGCCTGTCCATTTTTTAGGCAGACCCAATAGCACCCTTCATTCTCCTCTATGGGCAGTCGGATGTAAATTGACTTGTGTCTGTTTACACCTGGCTATCTCTGATCCGATCCGGCAAAAACAAAAGGAAGGGGATCCGTTCCCCTCCGCCTGGCTGGATCAGATCGGAGGGCCGTTAGCTGTAAAATGAACAGTCGGCCCATATCCCATAGAGCAGGGCGGGCTGTATTAATGTCCGCCATGCGGGAGGAGAGAGGACACAGACCTGTCATCCAGGTACCCTGCACAGCTCAGCAGCGGGTCAGCAGACGGACCCCCCCGCTGAGAAAAAAACAAATCTGGTCTGTGTGGAAGGGGCCTAATGGCTCTTTCACATGAGCTTTGATCTCCGAAGATCAATCCGCGTTTGGATCGCTCTTGATGAGAGCATTTGACAAGCGGTGAGGCGGCGTTGTACCCCTTGTACCCATTCTGCGACTGCGTACATTGCAGAGCTGCGTGCTCACTTGAATGAGTTGCGTTTAGCGGGCGCTACACCCTGCTGAAAGCGCCAAGGGGTCTAAGGCGTGAAGAAGAAGCGTGTGTACATTCCGATCACTGCCTCTGCGGTCAAAGGGGGAGTAGCTGGGGAGAGGTAAAAATGCAGCTCAACCACAGGGTTTACCACCCCACAACTGCTAGTGTGACAGAGCCCTAAAGGGACATTTCCCTTACTTTGAGGAGATGTCACCTCAAACTCTGTTGTGTCTGCAAATCAGGTCCTAAATCTCTGATATGGAACATGGATGGACAAAAACACATTTCCTACTCTGACCAAAAAAAAAAAAATAGTAAATTCAGAGTGAGCATACAATGAGAAATACTTAGCAGAGGTTACCTTTAACCCCTTAATGCCGAGGTAACACAAATATGCAGCCTTCTGCTTCAAGTGGTTGTACTGCAGCGGCAGACATCACCCCGGTACCGTTTTTTTAGAGCCAACGGTGGGCTTTCTTGCAATAACTGATGTGGCGGATGTAGGGATGTCACCCCCCCCCCACCCGTCAATTCTGATGGAAACCTGAATCCAATTCACATAAGTGTGAACCTAGCCCTAGAACCCCCAAACATTATATATATATTTTTAGCGGAGACCCTAGAGAATAAAATGGAGGTCGGAGACCTGAACAAAGCTTTGATCGGGTCTCGGATTTAGTAACTTGGAAGCGATGTCATGACATCACTTCCGGATTACTGGAGCCTTAAAGGCGCCCAATTTAAAAAAAAAAAAAAAAGAGTCAGTATTTCCAACAGCCAAACTTGATGTTTTGAATGCTTTTAAGCACAAAGGAGGGATTTGGGGCCTTATAGACCCCAGATTCCACTAAAAAAATACCTGACATGTGACTATTACTGTCACAAGGGAAGTTTACATTCCTTGTGACAGCAATAAAACTGATCCAATTTTTTTTTAAAGGGACAGTATAAGAAAAAAAATAAAATGTAAAAGCACCCCATCCCTCCACGCTCGTACGCAGCGAACGTAAGCTAACGCATACGTAAGTCGCACCCGCAAATGTAAACAGTGTTTAAACCACACATGTGAGGTATCCCCACGATCGGTAGAGCGAGAGCAATAATTCTAGCACTAGACCCCTCCTCTGTAACTATAAACAGGTAACCGTTAAACATTTTTAAAACTTTGCCTATGGAGATTTTTAAGTATCGTAGTTTGTGGCCATTCGACCAGTGTGCATGATTTTTAAGCATGACATGTTAGGTATCTATTTACTTAGTGTAACACCATCTTTCACATTATGTTAAAAAATTGGGATAACCTTAGTGTTTTTTGTTTTTCTTTTCAATTCATGAAAGTGTACTTTTTTCAGAAAAAAATTACATTTGAAAGACCACTGCTCAAATAGAGCGTGACATAAAATATTGCAACGACCACCATTTTATTCTCTAGGACCTCTGCTAAAAAAAATTATATAATGTTTGAGGGTTCTAAGGTTGGGTCCCCCAATTATGCTAATTGGATGCGGGCTTCACCACATCAGATTCGCATGTCATAAGATTGTGACCAGCTCTTAATGGAGACGGTTCACACAGCTCCGGGGAGGCCGCAAAGCGCACAGCAGAAGGGTCCTGTGCGTCTTTGGCTCAGTTTCAGGTCCGGATTCTGGCAAAAAGTCGGACCTGAAACGGTGAACGGGGATGCACCAGACCCCGTGCTGTGCCCCACGCCGCACACAGTGTGATCCCAGCCTAAGTCATTGTCTACCAAAAAAATACTGATTTTAACTTGTAAGCAACAAGTGTCAGAAAAAAAGCTTAGTCTCCAAGGGGTTAAGAAAAACTGCCTTTTAAAATGATTAGCAGATTTAGGCAGCTGAAGTTGTATGCAAATCTCAACTTTCCTGTAAGGGCTAAGCTTGGATCCTCCTATTTATTCCATGATCTAAGTAACCAACAGTGAGGCTACTGACACGAGATGGGCGAGATTGACATTACCAGAAAGTTCCTGTTTCTGAACACCATTACTTTTCTCCCCAAGACCAGACTCCATTTCTCTTGCGTCCTTTAGAATTCCCACTGTCTGTAACAAACTCACCTCTCTCCATGACCTCTTTATCACTAACTCATTTAATCTACTCGCCATTACAGAAACCTGGCTTCATGAATCCGACACTGCGACCTCTGCTGCTCTATCCCATGGTGGCCTACTCTGGACTCACTCTCACAGATCCAGTGTCGGAATCCTTCTAGCCCCACATAGCGTCTTTCAGGTACTTCACCCACCTCCCTCTCTGTCACTCTCCTCCTTCAAAGCACACTGTATTCATCTTTTCTCTCCAGTTTCTCTAATGCCGCGTACACACGACCGGACATTCCGGCAGACTAGGTCCGACGGTCTTCCCCACGGACTTCCGGCAAACTTACGATGGACTGTCCGAACGAACGAACTTGGCTACACACGACCGGGCTTTCCGGCAGACTAGGTCCGCCGGTCTTCCCGATGGACTTTCGACAAAGTTACGGCGGACTTCTGAATGAACGGACTTGCCCACACACAGACTAAAGTCCGTTCATTATGAACGTGATGAGGTACGATGGGACAAGAAAATTAAGTCAATCTCGCCGCTTTTATCTGCGAGATTGACATCTTGAGCCCTCAGGTCTGGTATGGATTTTAAGGGGAACCCCCCTACGCTAAAAAAAAAAAAGCTTGGGGGTCCCCCCAAAATCCATAGCAGACCCTTATCCGAGTACACAGCCCGGCCGATCAGGAAAGGGGGTGGGGATGAGCGAGTGCGCCCCCCGAACCGTACCAGGCCGCATGCCCTCAACATGGGAGGGTTGGTGCTTTGGGAAAGGGGGCACCCTGCGCCCCTCCCACCCCAAAGCACCTTGTCCCCATGTTGATAAGGACAAGGGCCTCTTCCCAACAACCCCGGCCATTGATTGTCGGGGTCTGTGGGCGGGGGGCTTATCGTAATCCAGGAGCCCCCTTTAATAAGGGGGCCCCCAGATCCCAGCCCCCTGCCCTATATGAATGAGTATGGGGTACATCGTTCCCCCACCCATTCACCTGGGGAAAAAAAAAAGTGTCAATAAAAAACACACTACACAGGTTTTTAAAGTAGTTTATTAGGCAGCTCTGGGGGTCTTTATCCGAATTCGGGGGGTCTTTTCTGACTTCTCTGCTCTCTAAGGCCTCTTCCCTCCAACCGTTTAAAAGTTACCCGCAGAAACCGAAGTCATCTCAAAACTTCTCTTCTCTGCTACCTATGATCTCTATGACAAAATCTCACCCCTATCCTGCACCGACCTAGCCACTTCTGTCTACAACGCTTCACTACTAGCCGCACTGGACTCACTGGCCCCCCTCACACAGAATAAGGCACCGACCCCCTCAACCTTAGCAAACAGATGATACTAGGAGTCTGAAAAAACATAGTCGCACTCATGAGCGCCTGTGGCGTAAGACCAAGTCTCAGAAAGACTTCAACCAATATAAATCTGCCCTCCAAAAATTAAATTCCAGCCTCCTAACTGTCAAGCAGACCTATTTTATCACTCTCATTAACAACTTATCATCCCGTCCCCGTCAACTCTTCTCTACTTCGTCTTCCACTGCCTCCACCCACTAACTCACTCACTGCCCAGGAGATCGCCAATCACTTCAAACAAAAGATTGATACAATTCGTGGGGAGATCTCTACTGTTCAGATACCCTTCACGCTCTACACCTCATGCCCACAGGTAAAATCATTACTTCCCTCTTTCAACCCACCACTATAGACGAGGTTGCTAAACTACTTGCCAACGTCCATCTTACCACCTGCCCTCTTGATCTTGTTCCCTCTGGTTCTGTTCTACACTCTCTAACCCACATCTTCAATCTCTCCCTCTCCTCTGGCATCTTTCCCAACTCTTTAAAACATGCACTTATCAGGCCCAAACTTAAAAAGCCCTCACTGGACCCATCTGGACCCATCCATTCTTAACAACTTATGCCCTATCTCGTTGCTCCCCTTTTTATCCAAACTCCTTGAATGTCTGGTCTACAACCGACTGAACGACCACCTTGCTGATAATAGCCTTCTTGATCCCCTTCAGTCTGGAGTTAGTGCCCAACACTCCACAGAAACTGCTCTCCTAAAACTAACAAACGATCTACTAACAGCCAAAACCAATGGGCACTACTTTGTACTCCTACTCTTGGACCTCTCTTCTGCCTTTGATATGGTTGACCACCCCCTCCTCCTCAAAAAACTCCATGCCTTTGGTCTCCATGACTGTACTCTTCCCTGGTTCTCCTCCTTATCCAACCGCACCTTTAGCGTTACTTACAATTCTACTTCCTCCTCTCCTCTTCCTTTCTTTGTTGGGGTCCCCCAAGGGTCTGTTCTTGGACCTCTCCCATTTTCAATCTCCTCCCTGGGTCAGCTGATAGCCTTCCATGGCTTCCAATACCACCTCTACGCTGACGATACCCAAATCTATTTCTCTACCCCTCAGCTCACTTCCTCCGTCTCCTCACGTATCACTAATTTACTAACAGATATATCAGTCTGGATGTCACATCACTTCCTCAAACCCAATCTATCCAAAACCGATTATCATTTTTCCTCCCCCATGTGCCCCTTCCCCTTCTTCTGACCTCTCTGTCAAAACTATAAGTCCATCCCCGCTTGCCAAGGTCCTAGGTGTAGTCCTGGACTCTGAACTCTCCTTTAAGTCCCACATTCAATCACTGTCCAAATCTTGCCACCACATCCTCTGCAACATCTCCAAAATAGAACCCTTTCTAACCAGTGACACAACAAAGCTCTTAATTCACTCCGAGGTTATTTCTCATCTCGACTACTGTAACTCCCTTCTCATTGGCTTACCTCTACATAGTCTATACCCCCTTCAATCCATCATGAATGCTGCTGCCAGACTCATCCCCCTTACCAATCCCTCCACTGGCTTCCGCTCACCCAACAAATTAAATTCAAAATACTAACAAATTCTTACAAAGCCATCTACAACTTAGCCCCCAGCTATATCACTAGCCTAGTCTCTAAATACCAACCTATTAATTCTCTTCATTCTTCTCAAGACCTCCTGCTCTCTAGCTCCCTCGTCACCTCCTCCCATGCTCACCTCCAGGACTTCTCCAGAGCCTCTCCAATCCTATGGAACACTTTACCCCAATCAGTCCAATTATCTCCTACTTTATTAGCTTTTAGACAATCCCTGAAAACCCTCCTCTTCAGAGAAGCCTATCCTACACACACCTAACTGTATTTCAATTTTCTCCATCACCTCATCCCCACAGTTTTTACCTTTTGTTCCACTTGACCCTCCCTTCAAGATTGTAAGCTCTAACGAGCAGGGCCCTCTGATTCCTCCTGTATTGATTTGTATTGCAGCTGTACTGTCTTGCCCCCATGTTGTAAAGTGCTGCGTAAACTGTTGGCGCTATATAAATCCTAAATTAGAATAATAATAATCTGCATGGTTTTACCCAATTATTGCACTCTCTTTAATGCTTTTCTGCAAAAGTGAGTAATTTCCAAAAGTGAAAATATCCAAATTAGGCCCAAAGTGTCAATATTTTGTGTGGTCACCATTATTTTCCTGCACTGCCTTAACCCTCTTGGGCATGGAAATCACCAGAGCGTCACAGGTTGCCACTGGAGACCTTGCGCTCCTCCACCTTCCGTTAGAGGAAGCCCCACAGATGCTCAATAGGGTTTAAGTCTGGAGACATGATCGGCCAGTCCATCACCTTTACCCTCAGCTTCTTTAGCAAGGCAGTAGTAGTCTTGGAGGTGTGTTTGGGGTCGTTATGTTGGAATACTGCCTTGCGGCCCAGTCTCCAGAGGGGATCATGCTTTGCTTCAGTGTGTCACAGTACATGTTGGCATTCATGGTTCCCTCAATGAACTGTAGCTCCCAGGTGTCGGCAGCACTCATGCAGCCCCAGACAATGGCACTCACACCACCATGCTTGACTGTAGGCAAGACACACTTGTCTTTGTACTCCTCACCTGGTTGCCACCACACACGCTTGACATCATCTGAACCAAATAGGTTTATCTTGGTCTCATCAGACCACAGGACATGGTTCCAGTAATCCATGTCCTTAGTGTGCTTGTCTTCCGCAAACTATTTGCAGGCTTTCTTGTGCATCATCTTTATAAGAGACTTCTTTCTGGGATGACAGCCATGCAGACCAATTTGATGCAATGTGCGGTATATGGTCTAAGCACTGACAGGCTGACCCTCCCACCCCTTCAACCTCTGCCCCAATGCTGGCAGCACTCATATGTCTATTTCTCAAAGAAAACCACTGGATAGGATGCTGAGCACATGCACTTAACTTCTTTGGTCGACCAAGGCGAGGCCTGTTCTGAGTGGAACCTGTCCTGTTAAACCACTGTATGGGCTTGGCCTCTGTGCTGCAGCTCAATTTCCGGGTCTTGGCTTGGTTTTTTAGATCCTCAGAGAGTTCTTTGCCATTAGGTGCCATGCTGAACTTCCAGTGACCAGTAAGAGAGAGAGAGCGATAACGCCAAATTTACCACACCTGCTCCCCATTCACACCTGAGAACTTACACTGACGAGTCACATGAGACCGGGGAGGGAAAATGGCTAATTGGGCTCAGTTTGGACATTTTCACTTAGGGGTGTACTCACTTTTGTTGCCAGCGGTTTAGACATTAATGGCTGTGTGTTGAGTTATTTTGAAGGGGACAGCAAATTTACACTGTTATACAAGCTGTACACTCACTACTTTACATTGTAGCAAAGTGTCATTTCTTCAGTGTTGTCACATGAAAAGATATAATAAAATATTTACAAAAATGTGAGGGGTGTACTCACTTTTGTGAGATACTGTACATAGTTACATTGGTCCAAGCTGGAACAATGTAACCATGTACAAAAATAGCCATAGCTGGAATAGCCATAGCTTTGACAAACCCCACTAAGCCCTGGTTCACAGAGGTGCGATTTGACATGCGATTTGATCGGCGGCAATGGCACCATCCTAATCGTTGTGGTGCCACACCGATTTTAAAAAGTAGTTTTTGTACTACTTTTTGCGATTTCAGCGTGCGATTTCCATTGACATCAGTGCAGAAACCCGCACAGATGTCTGAAATCGGGACTGGCATGCAGGGCTGAACTCGCACGGCTTCATTTCCGCAGCTCAGGGTAAACCTGGGCTTAGGCCCAGCTACATTTAAAACAAAGCACAGCAATGTCGTCGTTTAACAGCTTCATCTAAATTTATCTCTTAAACAAGCTGTCAACAGGACATAGGAGAACGTGCAAACAACCAATGAGGGAACAATTATTCAAATTGCAGTCAAAGTTTAGATGGCTGATAGTTTAATTTCCACTAATTTCCACAAACCATGAAGAGGGACTTGAGCTCCTAACAAGTTTGTGCCTACCGAGCAACTCATCATAGAGCAGCCTGGCACACAAAAACCTGCGCTGAAAAATAAATAGCTTTTAACAAATCGCTTTGCACGACTGAAAACGGATAAAAATGGTTCCAGTTATATTATTATAAAGTGAACACACAGGAAATTTCATATTTCAATGAACAAACAGCAAATCTGAGATTCATTTCTTTATTTATTCCAGGAAAAGTGAATCTGTCAGCCCGAATACAATGGGTGGTTTTAAAAAAGCAATTATTTTACCTTCTGTCCCAATTTTTGGGAAGAACCAGACAAAACTGACATCATGTATCCACAGAAAACAGGTTATAGTTAGGACCGCTGTGCTGGGGCACTAGACTGAGACTAGAAAGCAATGGGGGAGATTTCCTAAAAACTGGAGCACACAGAATCTGGTGCAGCTGTGCATAGTAACCAATCAGCTTCTAAATTCAGCTTTTTTAACTAAAGTGATATTAAAGTCTTTTTTTTTGTTTGTTTTGTTTTTTAAAAGAACAAACATGTTATACTTACCTGCTCTGTGCAGTGGTTTTGCACAGAGCAGCCCCGATCCTCCTCTTCTCGCACCCCTCGCCGGCGCTCCAAGCCTCTCCCTCCTGCTGAATGCCCCCCACAGCAATCAGCTTGCTATGGGGGGCACCCGAGCTGAGCCGCTGCTCTGTGTGTCCATTCAGACAGGGAGCCATGGATTTGCCCCGCCCCCTCTCTCTCACTGGCTCATTGACAGCAGCAGGCACCAGGCGCTGTGTCTCTGCCAATCGGAAGGGGGCGTCTCAGACAGCCGAGGCTCTCGTGCAACATCGATGGATCAAGATGGGGCTCAGGTAAGTATTAGGGGAGCTGCTGCTCACAGAAGTTTTTTTTTTATCTTAATGCATAGAATGCATTAAGATAACAAAAACTTCTGCCTTTAGAACAATTTTAAAGCTGAATTCTAACTTTGTTTTTACTAGAACTGAATGGATTGATCAATTGCAGCATAGATCATACCTCTGTACCATGATGCCTTGTTGTATGCAGATCCTTTGATATTCTAGGTTTAGTTGTGGCTTTGTATCATGTGACACTCTAATTCCTGCTGATATACTCTGTCCCTTCCACAGCTACTTCCTGCAGTGACCAGAGTCTATAACACACCCCTCTGTAGTCTTTCAGGCTTTGCAAATGATGCAACTTCCTTCACAGCTCTGATGGTGGGTAAGATGGAATACATCCCAATTAGCATTAAATCCCACCCAGTCACGACTACAGGAAGAGTCCAAACCTCCAAAGTCCCACCTCGCAGATCACAGCATTATTCAAGGAGGAACCCCCTTCATATACACACATACACAGCCTGTTTTCAAAGCTAGCTGTGCTGTTGCTGGGCAGGATGGAATGGATTACAATCAGAATTCAACCCTGACCTGTTAAATATGCTGCCCAGTGTGAAAAGGGAGAGTCCCACCTCTCAGACCCCACCTTCCCAGAGCCCTGCTTTCTGTGAATTCATTGATTTACATATGAAAGGAAATACCTTCATAATAACCTCCCATAGCCCTTCCTCTGTAGTCTTGTAGTAAGCCATTATTATTTGGCATGCTGCAAGACAGGAATGACACGTGTACACCTTTCACCACCCACAGTAACCCTAGGACCCTCCCACATCAACTCCCACAACTGGTACAAGTGACTCCCATAACCCGCCCTAAAGCTACAGAGGCTCAAAGAATCATGGGACATGTAGTATCAGGACAGGAAAGGAAGGAAACAGGAAGTCGGAGAACTTTGAGATGTCATTCCTCCTCCTGGCTGAATTTCAGACCCAGAAACTTGCTGTATGCAGCCAAAGGAGCCAAGTTACACAAACTGACAGTGTGGCTATTCATTTATATGCACAATGCATCTGTTTTGGGGAGGAAAAGCTGGAGCTCTTCTTTAAGCTCATCCGTTTTTCTTTCCTAGAGAAAGGAAATGAGCCACAGAACTAGCTCTGTTTTCATGAACAGGACATTAACCAGGAGACATCTTCCCTTAGGACATTGTTTTGGCCAGGCTCCCCAAATGTAATATTGCAGACGGGCCAATCACCAGATGGCTTTTTGCATCTCTTAAACTGCAACAGGGAGGTCTCTTTGTTATATAGAGGCCCTGGCTGTATTCCCAGCCAACCTGGAGTTGTGTGTGCTCCCGCCCACTCCTACCTTCATGTTCTCAGAAATGTAAAATTAATAAAAAAAATCAGACAGGTGGTACCAACACCTAGCAGATGCAACCAGTGTGCAGATCCAGGAACTCGTGAGCAATAATATCACTATATAAAAGAATAGCACAGTAGCTTAGTGGTTAGCACTATTTCTTCCCACACGTCAGAGACATGCTGGCAGGTTAATTAGCTTTTGTGTAACCTGGCCCTAGCATATATATGTATGCAGGTGAGATACAGACCTGAGATTGTAAGCCCTGTGAGGTGCAGGGTAATTAAAAAGTATATAAAGTGCTGCATAAATTGATGGTACCATTTAATTGCCTGAGATAATTAAAGAATAAGATCACCTTTTATAATAAATAAATGCACATCTTTATGCAGGTAAAAAAAATGTGCATTTATTTTTATTTTTTTCTAAGGAGCCTGCACAGCATTGCATCCGCAATCCACAGATCGCAAGTACAATGTCAGGCTCCTGCAGACTCTCAGGATAGCTGTCTGCCTGTACCTCCGATATGGGCAGGCAGTTACTTGAGAGCAGGAAGATCAATGAACTACAAGAATCGCTCACCAGCGCCCTCGCAGTTCATTGAGAACCACAAGCCATCAGCTGCAATGGCTGATAATACTTGTAGTCCATTTATGCACAGGAAGCTGGGGTGGCCATGTGGGCGGAGCCCTGCATGGCTGCGCTGTTTTCCAAATTGTGAAAGTGAGTATGGGAGGGAGGATCCCCCAGCCGCTGTCACAGGGAGAGGAGGGATCGGGGGGAGAGAGGGTGCATGCTGAACATGTTATACCCTAAATATGGGTGTAACATGTTCAGAAGGTGAAAATAAACTTTAAATGGTTAGGTTAAATGATCTTTCATTGAAATGATGTAATTTCGTGCATTAAATACTGTAGGAGCACGCGCGCGCCAACTGCACGCCGGGGAAGGGCGTGCGGGGGTCCAGCGGACCCAATGTCCGCCGGCCACCCGCGATCATTTTCACAGAGAGGCAGAACGGTGATCTGCCTATGTAAACAAGGTGGATCCCCGTTCTGACGGAATTCAACACGGAGATCGGCTGTTCCTAGTGATCAGGAACAACGATCTCTGTGTTGTGCCAGTGAGCCCATCCCCCACACAAAACACACACAGAGGGAACACAGTTAACCCCTTGATCGCCCCTAGTATTAACCCCTTCCCTGACAGTGCCATTTATACATTGATCAGCACATATTTTTTTTGTATTGGTGTCACTGGTCCCCAAAAAAGTGACACTTGGGGTCAGATTTGTCCGCCACAATGTCCCAGTCCCACTAAAAATCGCAGATCGCCGCTATTACCAGTAAAAACAATAAAAAAAAAAAAAAAAATTAAAAGTCCCTAAATCTATCCCCTATTTTGTAGACGCTATAATTTTTGTGCAAACCAATCAATATACGCTTATTGGGATTTTTTTTACCATAAATATGTAGAAGAATACATATTGGCCTAAACTGATGAATACATTTTGTTTTTTTACTTTTTTCTTGGCTATGTATTATTTTTGGATATGTATTTGTATGTATTTTTTTTTTAATTGTCACTCTTTTTTTGTTTATAGGGCAAAAAATAAAAACCACAGAGGTGATCAAATACTAGACATGTGCAATTAATTTAGTTCCGAATACACTTTTTAACTAAATTTAGACAAATTAGTTAATTTGGAAAAATCTGAAATAATAACTAACGAATAATAACTATTAAATTATCGGTATTGGAATTTCCTTTCAAATTTGGTTCTTAGAGAACGTAACGAATACGTATTTATCCAAAGTTAAGAATCTGTAATAACGAATGCCGTATCTAAATGAATGTAACGTAACAAAATAATAATAATAATAAACAACTATAATAATAATAAAAACGTATTATTATTTATTATTATTTTGTTCTGTTCCATTTGTTTAGATGCGGCATGCATCGGATAATTAGTAACTTCAGATAAATTTGTATTCGTTACATTCACTAACAGCCAAATTTGAAAGGAAATTCCAATACCTATAATTTAATAGTTGGTTATTATTCATTAGTTATTATTTCGAATTTTTGGATTTTCATTCCCTTCGATTTTTTGGATTTTCCTTTCACATTTTCGAATTTCCCAAAAAAAACAAATGAAATGAAAACTAAAGAATTTTTCAGCAGTGCACACGTCTATCAAATACCACCAAAACAAAGCTTCATTTATGGGAAAAAAAGGACATCAAATTTGTTTAGGTACAGCTTCGCACGACCGTGCAATTGTCCATTAAAGAAACGCAGTGCTGGATCGTAAAAAATGGACTGGTCATTAAGGGGGTAAATTAAAAACAGTCTATTAAACAAAAGAAACTCAAGAAATTTGAAATAAATATATGTATACACCAATAAGCCATAGCATTATGACCACCCACCTGATATTGAGTAGGTCCCCCTTTTGCCACCAAAACAACCCTGACCCATCAAGACCTGGACTCCACTAGACACTCCACTAGACAAAGCATCACACTGCCTCCTTCAGCTTGTCTTCTTCCCATATTGCATCCTGGTGCCATCTCTTCCTCAGGTAAGTGGCGCACCCACATATTGTTCCATGGTTCAGTTCTGATGCTAACTGCCCATTGTAGGAGCTTTTTGTAGTGGACATGGGTCAGCATGGGCACCTTGACTGGTCTGTGGCTACACAGCCCCATACACAAATTGTCATGTTCTGTGTGTTCCGAGACCTTTCAATCAGAACCAGCATTAATGTTTTCAGTAATTTGAGCTACAGTAGCTCTTCTATTGGATCAGACTACACAGACCATTCTTTACTCCCAATGTGCATTAATGGGTCTTGGCCGCCCATGACCCTGTCACTGGTTCTCCGTTTTTCCTTCCTTGGACCACTTTTGGTAGGTCCTGACCACTGCAGACTGGGAACATCCCACAAGATCTGCAGTTTTAGAGTCGCTATGACCCATTCATCTATTTACATACAGTATATACATACACATATATCCCTGATCGGAAGACTTACCTTCACATACGAGGGTTGTTTCTCTAGAATCAGATCAGCGACTTTCTTTGACACCTGAAGAGAATGAGAAAATGTCAAGTAATGTCAGATCTGTGTTACACATTGTGCTCACAAGCATTCATCCTGTCCAGTCTCATTAAAATAGCGTTCTTAATATGTACCGCCCGATCGATATGAGCACTAACCCATCTCAAGAAATCCTCCATATGTACACATTCATTATCTGCAACTTTTAATTATATACAATGGTTTGAAACAATTTGTTAAAATAACAAAAAAAAACATCTAATTTACATTACTTACAATTCTTTGCATCTGTTTTTTTGAACTTATACCACTGAGAATGTAACCTATCCATTCACTAGAGAACAGTGACATCACTGAGAATGTAACCTATCCGTTCACTAGAGAACAGTGACTTCACTTGGAATGTAACCGATCCATTTACTAGAGAACAGTGACATCATTGACAAATGCAGCCTATACATTCACTAGAGCACCCTTTTTCAACCAGGGTGCCTTGGCAAATGCCTAAAAATGGTATCCAAGGCATGGACTATGACCATATTCCCTGTCACTGTTGAAGAAAAGCATCCCCACAATATGATTCTGCCACAACCATGTTTTTCACAGTGGGGATGGTGTGTTCAGGGTGATGTGCAGTGTTAGTTTCCCGCCACACGTAGTGTTTTGCTTTTAGGCCAAAAAGTTACATTTTGGTCTCATCTGACCAGAGCACCTTCTTCCACGTGTTTTCTGTGTCTCCCACATGGCTTCTCGTAAACTGCAAACAGGACTTCTTATGGCTTTCTTTCGACAATGGCTTTTATCATGCCACTCGTCTATTAGGCTGGGTTCACACCTATGCGGGTTTCCCTGCATCCAATTCGCATAGCAGGAGATTGTGACTGGCTCTCCATGGAGCTGGTTCACATATCTCAGGGGCGGCTGCGGAGCGCACTGCACAGAAATGCTGTGCATCTTTGGCTTAGTTTCAGGGCCGAATTCAGGCAAAGATTCAGCCCCAATTTGGCCCTGAACCGGAGAATGGGGACTCACAGCGTTCCTGTGCGATCCGCGGCCGGTTCCAGTGTGAACCCAGCCTAAAGGCCAGATTTGTGAAGAGCACGACTAATAGTTGTCCTGTGGACAGATTCTCCCACCTGAGCTGTTGATCTCTGCAGCTCCTCCAGAGTTACCATGGGCCTCTTGGCTGCTTCTCTGATTAATGCTCTCCTTGCCCGGTCTGTCAGTTTAGGTGGACGGCCATGTCTTGGTAGGTTTGCAGTTGTGCCATACTCTTTCCATTTTCAGATGATGGATTGAACAGGCTCTGTGAGATGGTCAAAGCTTAGGATATTTTTTATACACTAACCCTGCTTTTAACTTCTCCACAACCTTATCCCTGGCCTGCCTGGTGTCTTCCTTGGTCTTCATAATGCTGTTTTTGTTCACTAAGGTTCTCTAACAAACCTCGGGAGCTTCACAAAATAGCTGTATTTATGCTGAGATTAAATTACACACAGGTGGACTCCATTTACTAATTAGGTGACTTCTGAAGCCAATTGGTTCCATTAGATTTTAGTTAGTGGTATCAGAGTAAAGGGGACTGAATACAAATGCACACCACACTTTTCACATATTAATTTGTAAAAAAAAAATTGGAAAACCATTTATCATTTTCCTTCCACATCACAATTATGTGTCACTTTGTGTTGGTCTAGCACCAAAAATCCCAATAAAATACATTTACATTTTTGGTTGTAACGTGACTTAATGTGGATGATTTCAAGGGGTATGTATACTTTTTCAAGGCACTTTACAAGAAAATACAATTCAACTATTTGGGAATTTAAAAGGTACTCAAGGACATTCAACCATATAGCAATTGAAATCCAAGTTTTAGCCATTATAACCCTATTACAACTTTAAAGGGACTTTAAAAAAGGGTGCATATAATCTACCCTCAGGAAGAAACACACATACAGTATATATATATATATATATATATATATATATATATTTATTTATTACAATACATTTTATTACATAATAATATTAATAAAGGGGGTTAAAAAATCCAGAATAAAAATCTATTTGAATAAATCTTACAAGAAATTCAACAAGCCCCCATACACCCTTCCCAAATAAGATACTTTAAATATTGCTGAAAGTACCTATCATGTCATATAGGTTGTGGGGAGGTGCATATAATCTACCCTCAGGAAGAAACACATATATAGAGGCCACTGCACAGAACAGGTGAGTATAACATGTTTGTTATTTTTAAACAAAAAAAAAAATTGACGTTAGAAATAAGATTCAGAACATCACAAAATCCCAAAACACCAGTGAGAACAATTAGAAGAAGAATGACTACAAAAAAAAAAAAAAAACAAACAAACAAACAAACAAAAGCCTAAAAATGTTATAAAAATGACGGAAGAACACAAGAATACAAGCAAAGTGTGACTTTCTAATTCAATTTAGTAAATTATTACATAGCAGTTGCCGTTTCTACTCGGCATGCACATCTCATTCCATTTCACACACAGGGCTCAAGTTATTAACTTTGTGGAAATAAAGAAAATCTCTCGGAAAGTTGTCTGGGCAATAAAACAGATGACGGAAAGGAAGAACAAACGATGAAGGAAATTATTTTCTGTTCGGTTTCTTAGAAGCAATTTTTGCACATGAGACAATTACAGTTATTGACGGTTTTGCATTATACATGATATCTTTTAACAGAAAATGCCACTTTCACATGCCACGGGACGTAAACATCACATATCTACCAAATTGCATTAAAGAAAATTTCATTTTGATGTTCAAAGTCTTCATGTTTAATTCACACATTTCATATACAAAATATACATAATGAAATGGGTCAACAAAAGTGAGAGTGATATTTTATCATATCTCCAGGATCTGATCTACTTAAAGTGACACCAAACAACATCCTTATTCTTCAAAAGTAATCCATACACCTCCACTACTTAAAGCGGGGGTCCACCTATCTATCGTTTTTTGTTTCTTTTAGTTCATTCACAAACTTTTCTTCTCAGCATTACATACTCACATATTGCGTGTAATATGTCCGCCTGTGTCAGATTTCCTCGGAAAGAATAACTTATATTATTCACTGCAGGCGGTTTCCATCTTCATTGTGGGCATTTGAAGCTCGTTCCCGCACATGCTCAGTGGCATCCTGGGAAGCCTGAGACTAGCTCCCAGGAGACTGTGCGGAGTCAGGGAGAGGCTAGAAACACGCCTACTCCCACGGGAGGAGAACCAGGAAGTGCAAAGAAGAATAGAAAAATAAAAGGTAATTACGGCGATTTAAATTTTTTTAAACGGCATGTCAGCATCTAGGCAAGGAAGAGAATACATACAGATATTGTTCAAAATTTGGGTGGAACCCCGCTTTAAAGGCTGTGTTGAATTTGATATAAACATATGTATGTTTTATGATTATACTCAGACTTTAGTATAAGTGTAGAACAATCTGGTTAGTAGTTTGTCATAGAAACAAAAATAAAACAATGTCAGCGCTCAATGGGTAACATTAGATAAGCATAACACTGGCAAAGAAGACCAATGGTCCAAAAGAGTTTCAACATGCAACAGGTTAATGAAGATTATCTTTCCAGGTGGTGCTAATAAACCAAAGCAAGTTTAATTAATAATTATAAATTTAAAACCTAAAATCCTCATACATGTGATGTATGAACAAAGAGAAATAAATACGATTAGCCTACGGTGTCACTGGAGGTTCCCGGAGCAATGAGGAGCTAACGGTATCCAACAGTGGAACAGTGCAGCTTGGGGGGGCACCAATGATCCCCCTGCACTGGAGAGTCCTGACCCAAGACAGTGGACCCGCTCGCCGGCGTGGTCTGGAAAGGCTGGCGTACTGATGGAGGGAACGGAAGCCGCAACGGCGGTAAGGAAACCAAGCCGCTCTCCACAGGGGAGCTCGCTAAGCAGGCTGGCATGCAGATGGATGTGGAGGGGGGAGACGTGGTTTGTAGGCTAAGTGGTATTAATTGGCATTATTTTAAATTTTTCTACATTAAACCTCATTTGCCACATAGTTGCCCACCCCATTAATTTGTTCAGATCTTCTTGCAAGGATTCCACATCCTGCAGAGAAGTTATTGCTCTGCTTAGCTTAGTATCGTCCGCAAATACAGATATTGGTTACCCCCCCATCCTCCAGGTCGTTTATAAACAAATTAAATAGGATTGGTCCCAGCACAGAGCCTTGGGGGACCCCACATTCCACCCCTGACCATTCTGAGTACTTCCCATTTATCACCACCCTCTGAACTCGCCCTTGTAGTCAGTTTTCAATCCATGTAATCACCCTATGGTCCATGCCAACGGACCTTATTTTGTACAGTAAACATTTATGGGGAACTGTGTCAAATGCTTTTGCAAAGTCCAGATACACCACATCTACGGGCTTGCCTTTACCTAGATGGCAACTCACCTCCTCATAGAAGGTTAATAGATTGGTTTGGCAAGAACGATTCTTCATGAATCCATGCTGATTACTGCTAATGATACTGTTTTCGTTAATAAAATCTTGTATATAGTCCCTTATCATCCCCTCCAAGAGCTTGCATACTATTGATGTTAGGCTAACTGGTCTGTAATTTCCAGGGATGCATTTTGGCCCTTTTTAAAATATTGGTGCTACATTGGCTTTTCTCCAATCAGCTGGTACCATTCCGGTCAGTAGACTGTCAGCAAAAATTAGGAACAATGGTCTGGCAATTACTGACTGAGTTCCCCAAGTACCATCAGGTGCAAGTCATCTGGTCCCGGTGATTTATTAATGTTAAGTTTCCCAAGTCTATTTCCAATTCTGTCCTCTGTTAGCCATGAGGGTACTTCCTATGATGTGTCATGAGGACACTGCAGTTTTGGTTACTAAAGCCCCCAATTCCCTCGTGAAGACTGAGGAGAAGAATAAACTCAATACCTTCGCCATCCCCCCATCCTTTGTAACCAGATGTCCTTCCTCATTCTTTATGGGGCCAATATGGTCCGTCCTCCCTTTTTTACTGTTTATATACTTAAAGAATCTCTTGGGATTTTTTTTGCTCTCCTACGCTATGTGTCTTTCTTGTTTTATCTTATCTTATCTTAATTGCACCCTTACATACAGTGCCTTGCAAAAGTATTCACCCCCCATTTTTCGTGTTTTGTTGCCTCACAGTCTGGAATTAACATGTATTGTTTGAGGATTTGCATAACTTAATTTACAGAACATGCCCACAATAACAGAAAAAGTCAATGTGCATAACTATTCACCCCCCTAAAGTCAATACTTTGTAGAGCCACCTTTTGCGGCTATCACAGCTCCAAGTCGCTTTGGATAAGTCTCTATGAGCTTGCCACATCTTACCACTGGGATTTTTGCCCATTTCTCCTTGAAAAACTGCTCCAGTGCCTTCAAGTTGGATGGTTTGTGCTTGTGAAGAGTAATCTTTAAAGCGGGGGTCCACCTATCTATCGTTTTTTTTTTTTTTGAGTTCATTCACAAACTTTTCTTCTCAGCATTACATACTCACATATTGTGTGTAATATGTCCGCCTGTGTCAGATTTTGTCGGAAAGAATAACTTATATTATTCACTGCAGGCGGTTTCCATCTTCATTGTGGGCATTTGAAGCCCATAAGCATTTATTTCCTGGATGTGGTGAATGCTGTGCTCCCAGCATTCACTGCTCGTTCCCGCACATGCTCAGTGGCATCCTGGGAAGCCTGAGACTAGCTCCCAGGAGTCTGGGAGAGGCTTGAAACACGCCTACTCCCATGGGAGGAGAACCAGGAAGTGCAAAGAAGAATAGAAAAATAAAAGGTAATTACAGCGATTTAAATTTTTTTAAACAGCATGTCAGCATCTAGGCAAGGAAGAGAATACATACAGATATTGTTCAAAATTTGGGTGGAACCCCGCTTTAAGTCTGACCACAGATTTTCTATTGGATTGAGGTCTGGGCTTTGACTAGGCCATTCCAACACATTTACATGTTCCCTTTAAACCACTCAAGTGTTGCTTTAGCAGAGTGTTTCGGGTCATTGTCCTGCTGGAAGGTGAACCTCCATCCTAGCTTCAAATCACACACAGAGTGGTACAGGTTTTGCTCAAGAATATCCCTGTATTTAGCACCATCCATCTTTCCCTGAACTCTGACCAGTTTCCCAGTCCCGACTGCTGAAAAACATCCCCACAGCATGATGCTGCCACCACCATGTTTCACTGTGTTCTTTGGGTGATGTGTTGGGTTTGCCCCAGACATAGCGTTTTCTTTGATGGCCAAAAAGTTACATTTTAGTCCCATCAGACCAGAGCATCTTCCTCCATACATTTTGGGAGTCTCCCATATGCCTTTTCGCAAACTCAAAATGTGCCATTTTGCTTTTTGCTGAAAGTATTGGATTTCTTCTGGCCACTCTGCCATAAAGCCCAACTCTATGGCTATGTACAGATACTCCAGTCTCTGCTGTGGAACTCTGCAGCTCCTCCAGGGTTACCTTAGGTCTCTGTGCTGCCTCTCTGATTAATGCCCTCCTTGCCCGGTCTGTCAGTTTTGGTGTGCAACCATCGCTTGACAGGTTTGCTGTTGTACCATGTTCTTTCCATTAGGTTATAAAAAAAATATCCATCAAATCTATCATAACCAAACACTGACTTGTACTTCTCAACAACATTGTCCCTTACTTGTTTGGAGAGTTCCTTGTTTTTTATGGCAGTGTTTGGTTAGTGGTGCCTCTTGCTTAGGTGTTGCAGCCTCTGGGGCCTTTCAAAAAGGTGCGTATATGTAATGACAGATCATGTGACACTTAGATTGCACACAGGTGGACATCATTTCACTAATTATGTGACTTCTGAAGGTAGTTGGTTGCACCAGAGCTTTTTATGGGCTTCATAACAAAGGGGGTGAATACAAACGCAAATGCCAATTATCAGTTTTTTATTTCTGAAAAATAGTTTTATGTATACATTTTTCTAACTTTACTTCACCAACTTAGACTATTGTGTTCTTATCTATCACAAATAATTCAGATTTAAAAAAACATTGAATTAAAGGCTGTAAAGTAACAAAATAGGTAAAAAGCCAAGGAGGTGAATACTTTTGCATGGCACTGTATCTTGTTGCATTCTTTGTAAAGTCTGAATGCTGATGATGATCCCTCAGCCTTGTATTTTTTGAAGGCCTTCTCCTTTGCTTTTATATGCATTTTTACATTAGAGTCAACCCATCTAAGACTTGTTCACTCTTGTTCACTTGTTCACTTAAATTTATATCCCATAGGGATGCACTGGCTAAGGCCCTTATTTAATATGCTCTTAAAGCAAACCCATCTCTCTTCCGTGTTCTTAGTTTCTAAGATTTTATCCCAATTTATATCTTCTGGCAAGGCTCGTAGTAGGGCTGGGAGATTTTCTTAAAAAAAAAAAAAAATCTTCGATTCTCTTAAAAAAAACTCAATTCACGATTCGAATCGAGTTTTTTTTTTTTTGGAAACCGCGTCCGTCCCGAGGCGCTGCGGGCATGAGCTTTTAGGCGAGGCCGCGGCTTCGGCCTAGTCCGCGGCATCCGGCCTAGCGGACTAGGCCGAAGCCGCGGCCTCACCTAAAAACTCCTTGCCTGCAGCTCTTCAGGCCCGGCGCGGTGTCCGCGCCGGTCCGAAGGCGCTGCGGGCATGAGTTTTTAGGCGAGGCCGCGGCTTCGGCCTAGTCCGCGGCGTCCGGCCGTAGCCGCGGACTAGGCCGAAGCCGCGGCCTCGCCTAAAAACTCATGCCCGCAGCGCCTCGGGACCGGTGCGGTAAAAAAAAAAAAAAAATCTAAAAAAATCGATTTGCTTAAATTTTGAATCGATTTGACCTCTCAACTCGATTCAAGATTTAAATCGATTTTTTTTCCAGCCCTAGCTCGTAGTTTAGGGAAGTTGGCTCTTTTGAAATTCTTTGTGTTCCCCTTGTGTTTCCTATTTGTGTGATTTATACTGAAGCCAATAGATCTGTGATCGCTGTTTCCTAAATTGCACCATATTTCCACATCCGTGATCGGGTCTGTATTGTTCGCAATCAGTAAATCTAGTAACGCCTTGTTTCTAGTTGGTGCGTCTACCATCTGACCCATGAAATTGTCATGCAAGACATTTAGGAACTGGCGAGCCTTAGATGAATGCATGGTTCCCTCCGCCCAGTCTATGTCTGAATAATTACAATCCCCCATTATGAGAACACTTCCCATCCTTACTGCTAATCCAAATTGTGATAGGAGGTCTGTCTCCCTCTCCTCCCTCCGGTTAGGGGGGCCTATAGCATACTCCCAGTATTATTTTGCCCTTAGCTTTATCCCTTTGGAGCACTACCCATAAGGATTCCACTTCCTCCCTAGCTCCCTTATTGATGTCATTTCTCACATTCACTTGTACATTATTCTTGAAATATAGGCAAACCCTTCCCCTTTTTTACCCTCTCTATCGCTGTGATAAAAGGAATACCCTTGAATGGTTGCCAGCCAGTCATGAGAGCTGTTGAACCAAGTCTCTGAAATTCCCACAAAATCTAAATCCACCTCGTTCAACAGTATCTCTAGTTCACCCATCCTGTCCGCCAGGCTCCTGGCATTGGTGAACATGCCACGTAGTTTAGACCGGTCGCATACTGTCCTTTTATTGGGTGTTCCAAGATTGTAAATAGGACTTGTTGCTATACTTACCTCGGGTTTATGTGCCTTAGTCAACCTACCACTAATGCCCCCAATACTATCCTCTGGAATATGTTCATTGCTGACTATCTCTAGCTCTGGAACCTACACACACACACACACACACACACACACACACACACACACACACACACACACACACACACACACCGTTGCCTAGTTTAAAAACCCCTCTAACTTTTTGGCCATCTTCACTCCCAGCAGACCTGCACCCTCCTCATTTAGGTGCAGTCCGTCCCTTCTATAGAACTGGTGAAAATACCTTTTCTCATCAGCAGTATATAGCAGTCTTGTGACTTCTATCAGTGTCTGGTTAAAGATTGTAGGAGGAGTTTTCATATTGCATTGGCTGTCCTATCAGGTTGCAAGACCTCTGACCCTCTGTCTGGACAGTGTTGACTGGCCCTGCGCTGATCACACATCCCAAGAAAAAAAAAAAAACACACCAAACTGAGCATGTGCAGACTGACTACACTAACCGTCTTATCAGGACATGTTTTGGGGGCAATGCAAGACAGGGAGGATTAGAGAAGACAGGATCAAACAGCTTTTTTACACAATGCAGAGGATTGTGTATATACCTGGTGTTGGCTGTGCTACCGCCAATAATGTGGTATCAAAACCACCACTTACCTAGATCGATCATCTACATATACATCAGTGATTGTTCATTATCACTTAGTATCACCACTCAAAACTACCAATCTATACAGAAAAAGTTAAATAAAAAGTTGAAATAAATACAGTCCAGTTATAGTCCACTTGTGCTGGTGTGCCAATGAAAACGTGGGTCCCTGGATGGGCTTTCCACTACAGGTGTGCTGTTGTTGTGCTTTAATTTCTCTTTAGTGATTATAGTGAAAAGCAAGGCTTGGGCCGCAAATCGGAAGACGAGCGGGGACGAGGCTTGCTCCGCACGCCGGCGAACGAGATAGACGGCGATCCCCTCCATCCATTCATTTAAACTGCTGGATAAGCTTGGCGCCGGCCCATGGGCACCGGTAACACGTGAGTTTTATAGCCTTTGTTTTTTGACATGATTTTAAAATAAACGGTTTAAGCATAATACGCTATGAACGCTGTTTGTTTTCCATGAGGATGGATTTACTTGCTACACAGCACTGGGGACAGCACAAAGTGGATTGGTTATCCCTTAACGAACCAAGGGCCTGTATGTATTAGTATCTGGTGAGTGGCCAATTTTTATGCGGTGGTGGTTTTGGCACTGGAAGTCACTATAATCACTAAAGAGAAATTAAAGCACAACAACAGCACACCTGTAGTGGAAAGTCCATCCAGGGACCCACGTTTTCATTGGCACACCAGCACAACTGGACTATAACTGGACTGTATTTATTTCAACTTTTTATTTAACTTTTTCTGTATAGATTGGTAGTTTTGAATGGTGATACTAAGTGATAATGAACAATCACTGATGTATTTGTAGATGACCGATCTAGATAAGTTCTGGTTTTGATATCACATTATTGGCGGTAGCGCAGCCAACACCAGGTATATACACATTTTACACATTTCTTCACATGTGGGAGAAACTGTTTTTTTGACTGCAGCAACCAGGGACTTTTAATTTAATATATGTTTTTGTTCATTTAATTTTTGTATATTGTAATTTTACATCAAAGCACATAAAATATTGCGCCGGTGGCACACACATTACACAATGCAGAGGATTAACCCCTTAGGTTCCACAGTGAGTATAACAAGCATGCTTTACTGCATATACAGACTGATTTTACTGTTGTGGGTTTAGTAACACTTTAAGACCAAGGAAGGTCTGTACCAACCAGAAGCTATACCTGAATACGCTTTTGCCTGATCTCCAGCAACGGCTATTAAGCCTGGGATCCTTGTTGCCAACAGAGATCAGGAACCCCCTCTAACCAGAGTTAAGAAACTTTTAGGCGTATTTCTACTGTTTACAGACCATAGGCTGCTTATTTGCAAGGAAGTAGGTAGCATCTTGCTTGTTATAGGTATATCTGTCAGTCTTGTACTGTATTCTTAATACTGTAATAGTTTTGTATGTAAAGCATTTTTGCTTAAGGGGTTGTAAAGGTTCAGGGTTTAAAAAAAAAAAAATCCATGTTATACTTACCTCCACTGTGCAGTTGTTTTTGCAGATGATCATTGGGACATATGATTTTACTGTTACATATGTGGGACAGGTGTTTTTACTGTGTGGGAACATGTGTGTGGGGACAGTGTTTTGGGGGCACTATGTAGAGGACATTGTATGTTTACATTGTGTGGGGACACTGGGCCGGTGATCAGTGTGTAAAAAGCTGTAAAAAACAGCTCATACTCACTGATCACCGGCTGGCTGCAGCGATCTCCTCTCCTCACTGACAACTTCCGTGTGAGGAGAGGAGAGCCAATCGCCTAGCAACCAGCTCTCTGTTTACATCACATGACGGCTGTGATTGCACACAGTCCTCATGTGATCAGGAGGGCCAATCACAGAGCCCTCCTGCCGATCGGAGATGCGCCGTGTCTGGGTGACACGAGCGCTGCGGGATCGCGCCGCTGCGAGGGCACGCGTGCGCGCGAACCCCCTCCTTCTTAGGGACGTTCCTAAATATCCACTCAGAAGGAGGGAGCGCCCACCCAGCTGTATATGTGCAGTGGCCAGGTGGTAAGTGGTTAAAGTAGAACTAAAAGGCTAAACTTTTTTTCATTTGGAAAGAATAGTTTTTTGTTTGTGTTTTGCCATCTGTGCCTCATTGGGCAAAATTTTCTTTCACTCTTTGTCCCAAAGCCAAAACAGGAAGTGAGTGGAAATCTCTCCAAAGTGGGATCTCTGTTTGTCACCAAGATCACCAGAACTAGTGTCCCCATTGCAAGATTTCCCCTTAATTCCAGTTGAGGACAACCCAAAATTTTTAATTTTAGTTTACTTTCACTTTTGAAAAAATTTGAAAAAACATACCAAATAGAGAGGGTAAATCTGCCTAACGGGGGCACAGACAGCAAATAAAACCCGCTGGCTCTTCTAATCCTTCTCCACTGTATCCAGAATTAAAAAAACAAAAAAACAACAACAAAAAAATGAAAATTTGTGTTCTGTGGGTATAGTGGAGTCTGCAAATGCTACCAAAGTGATGCAGGACCCCTGAAATTCAAGATGCACTACTGCGCAAATCCTAACTGCTAGAGAGAAAGAATGCGAACCTTATTCTGGCAATTTACTTTGTCTACTCCTGTACATTAAAGTGGATGTAAACCCAAACATTTTTTTTTTATGTCATAATGTAGAGTATAAGATTTCCTATCATTTGAGCCCAGTCTTGCCACAAAAAGAGTTAATCCATCTCTGAGCAATCCTCTTTTATTGTTCAGTGAGATAAAACTCGACAAACAGAGAAAAACTTTGTCAAATCCTCCCCCTTGCTGTGAGTGACAGGTGATTTACATCTCGTGCACTAGCCTAAGAGACATGCATTATTTTTTAATTCCCTCCCCCACTCCTTTCTTCAGCAGCTCTGCAAGGTTTGGCTGTTCCACACCTCAGCATGATTTGGCATGCTGAAGTCATGTGGTTACTTTCCTGTCTTTTCACTGGATGTTAGAGATCATAGCAGAAGTTCAGTGTAAGAAATACACAGGAGAAAATGCATATTGACAAGGGGAGTGTAGAGGTGGGCGGGGAGTCTACTGACATCACGACTCCACCCACTGAGCTCCAGACAACAGACCCACCCACAGAATCTGCAGTTTTTCGGGTCTCAAAACAGACAGAAGGGAGACATTTGACAGGTAAAGATACATGCAGGAGGCATGTATATCCTTATAGATAACCCCTATGGCAGGAGTTTAGAAAGGATGACATTGGGTTTACATCCACTTTAAATGAGCCAAGCTTAAAACTCAACCAAACCTTTAAGGCCAAAAATCGACCGAAAAAAGGCGGTTCAGCAGTTTTCTGGAAATTGTCGGCCCGTGTGTACAGCTCTTATATCAAATGAGCATGCTGGAAAACCAGCAGTGGATCGGCATTCTGATCAGTGCTTGCAGCCGATGGCTGCAAGCGTGTGGTGTGTTCTGGCAGAACACAATAGCACAGCAGGAAGGTCACTATACTAACATTGCATATTTAGAACAGTGACCTCCTCCTCCTTTTTCATTCAGCCCATTGGATTGAAAGAAAGAAAAAAAATGTACGGCCCGTACATGCGATCCGAAAATCGTACGAAAAATACCAATTTTGAAGCAAAAGTACAATAATCTGATCGTTAGTACACAGCTTTCAAGAGCCGATAACGACAGTTTATCCGATATGATCCAATTGGGTCAAGCATGAAAACTTTTCTTGCACAATTTCCGTTTAATCAGTACAGTATTCGTCCGAAAATACAATACAAAATACACTACAACACATTACATCACTTCCGAATTTTTATTCTGTCGTAGGAGAATTTTCATATATTTAGGAACCTACTTCATTTCTACTTGCAACTAGCAAGCGGATCGTGTGTACGGGCCATTAAAGCGGTTCTAAAGTCAGAAGGTTTTTTTTTTCTGAATGCATTCAGATAAAAAAAAAAAACCTTCAGTGTGCAGCAGCCCCCCCCCCAATACCTGAGGCCCATCTCAATCCAGCGATGTTGCACGAGAGTATTGGCTGTCCGTGACTCTCCCTTCTCATTGGTTGAGACAGTGAGCCAATGATAAGAGAGGAGGCAGGGCCAAGTCGCAGCTCCATGACTGAATGGACACACAAAGCAGCGGGTGCCCTCATAGCAAGCTGCTTGCTGTGGGGGCACTCGGCAGGAGAGGGGGACAAGATGCTCCAGCCAGGGACCTGAAAAGAGAAGGATCTGGGCTGTTCTGTGCAAAATCTTTGCACAGAACAGGTAAGTATAACATGTTTGTTATTCTTAAAGGGAAAAAAAAAACGAGACTTTAATATCACTTTAAAGCGTGTACCAGGCATTAGATTAAAATGATCTAAAAGTTAAAAGTTAAGATCAATTAAAATGATCTAAAAGTTAAAAGTTAAGATCAATTAAAATGATCTAAAAGCTACGAAAGGTGCTTCAAAACAAATAGGCGTTCAAAGTCTTTGGAAAGCAGCCACAGCCCGAGTAGAAAAGCCTTCCCCCTTCCAATACACTGCAAAGAAGGATCCTCTCTCTCTCTCCGATGAAACCGTTCTCTGCAGAGTTCTGACATGCTCCTTGGTGAGGAAGGGGTACATCTTTTCAATCAGCAAAAATCAAGAGTTTTATTTTAAGTTATAAGTCTGACAAGGGTCCATCACAACAGCATGCTGGCAGGGGACAGGCTTTTTTACTCAGGCTGTGGCTGCTTTGAAAGAAAACAAACTGTAAGACAAAGCACACCTTTTGCTTTAATGAAACCAGAATGTATTTAGCTAATTTAAAGCAGTAGTAAAGGCCATTTTATGACTTGTACCTAAAAGGTAAGCCTATAATAAGGCTTACCAATAGATACCTTGAATGACATCACCAGCGCATAATTCCTGTGCTCTGAATGGACGGCCCACTGGAGCATGGCAACCATTGAGGGCACTCTGCTGCGACTGACTTCCATACACATGTGCGGTAGTGATGTCTTAGCAGTCCAGACATCAAACAGCCAGAGAGCCCAAACCCGGAAGAAGACCGGGGGAAGAAGGAAGCGCCGACAGCAGTGACAACGCACCGCTTGAGGGATCCATTTTATAGGTAAATATGTCATACCGTGCTGGTATAGACCACAGCACATTATGACTTAAAACGCTCACGGGCCAAATTTTTCTTTTTTTTTTTTTTTTTATTTTATTTTACGTAGTAAGAAAAGACCAATCATGATTTTTAAAAATAGTACTTTTCATGTTGATTTATTAAAGCTTTTTACGTGCAATTGATTTGCAGATGAAAAACCTCAGGCTTATTGCAAAAATATTTTACCATTTTATATTGAATTTATGCCAGGTGAAGAGTTTTCTGATCTAAGAGGTCTCGCTGGGCTGATGGATCGGGATATTGTTTGAGATGTAAATTCTAGAACGTCTGTTAATATAATGAGCAGAAAATCTAAGTGGCCTTTTATTGAATTGGCACTGCGGGGATTGGAGCTCTCTTGAAGGCTTTCATCAATAAAGTTGGTTGTGGGCTCTCCTGATTTCTCACTACTCCGAATAAAGCCTGGAAGGATTACATGGTGTCTAACAATAGCTCACCTTCTAACCCCAAATATATAGACAGAGAAAACAGAAGCTCAATAACAGAGGATACTCACCGCTGCCTGTTGTCTCTTTAACTTATCTCTGTACTCCTCAATCTCCTGCAGACTCAAGACTGGTGGAAGCTTCTGAATAGAGGAACACAAGTTTATTAGTCATTTTATTGTTAAAATGGCTAACATTTATGTATTGAAAATTGAACACAATCCAAAAGGACAACAATCAGTAAGCACTGGCCCGCAATTTACTGCAGACCGGTGGGCACTGTAGGCAAAGAACTGTACCCGTATGTCACTGCCTACTTCCGTGTTTGGGGCAGACATGTGCCCATTGCCCGCTGTGATTGCACACAGCGGGAGTCTGTGGCCAAGTCCGAGCCAATGATTCACTAAAGGGACCTGCTGATTAGCTGTGTACAACCACAGCCCAGAGCCCTGTGTTGGTAAACAACACAGAGCTCTGTACAGAGGGAGCGATCTGTCAGTTTCTTATCCCTGAAACAGAGATCCGTAGTAAAAAAGCAGCACACTGTACATACATTACACATAGTTAGGCACACTTTGAAAACCTTGAACACCCTAGATATTAACCCCTTCCCAGCCAGTGTCATTAGTACAGTTAGGCCTCATGCACACGAGACGTTGTTAAAGGCGCGTTCAGAAGTAGGTAGACACTTTTTTCAACTGCCCCTGAACTCATTCAATGTTATCCTATGTGTCCATGTACACAGTCTCGTTTTTTGGCGTTTTTAGGCAGTTGCGTTTAACCTCATTTTTCCAGAAGCAAAAAAATGGGTTCAGACGCAAAAGTTTTCAATGTTTCAGATGCCAAACGCGGCTAAACGCCGGTATCGTGTTTAGCCGCGTTTGCGTTTATAAGTGTTTTTAAAGGAACGCTGTTTTTTGGACCAGAAAACACAGAAATATGATAGTAAACTGTAGCAGAGAATGACATTTTGCGACCCAAATTTGGGGCCCCGTATCTTGGGGCCACTTGGTGCTAGGAATCCCAAATTTGGTGTGTAAAACACAGTGGAACTAGCACAATGTCAGCGCAAAATGTCATTCTCTGCTCTGCAAAATGTTCAATATGGGATACATTTCCCAAAAAAAAAAACACAGAAAGAGAGGCAAATGTATACAACTGCTTTCTCTGCTGCTGTTCACTCTGATCAAAACGGCAGAAATAGTTAAAAATTATCATGCTTTCTGAGCTTAGGGAGGGTCCTTTGTTATGTTAACTAAACACTTCTAGATGCAGACGCAGTTAAACGCGGCATGCAAACGCGGCGAAACGGGCATTTCTAAACGCCGGTTTCGGCTTTTAAAAACATGTGTTCAGCAGAGTTTGCACCGGCGTCTCGTGTGCATGAAGCCTTACAGTGTATAGTATTATCACTGATCACTGTATTAGTGTCAGTGGTGATGTCAGTGGCAGTTCCCTCCAGAGTCAGATTGCCCACCACACTATTGCAGTCCCGTTATAAGTTGTTGATCACTGCCATTAGCACTATAAAAATAGGGAAAAAAAAATTCCAGTATACACACACCATAGTTTGTAGATGCTATAACTTTAAGGCAAACCAATCAATATACACTTATTAGGAATTCAAAATGATGTAGAACACATTTTGGCCAAAATTTATAAAGAAATGTGATTATTTTTTCTATTGGATATGTTTTATTGCAGAAAGTAGAAAAATATTGTTTTTTATTTTTGTTTTTTTAAAGTGTAACTCCACTTTTGTTGAAAAAAATCATTCCCCTCTGAGTGATCTATGTACATTGCAAGGATTATAACAACCTTTGTTGCAGGTTCCTACCTTTTGTTATTCTGAAAAAATCCATGCGTGTTTGTCTGTGCCTCTGTACTAAATGGGTCTTAGACCCCTTTCACACTGCAGGCGTTTTTCAGGCGCTACAGCGCTAAAAATAGTGCCTGCATAGCGCCTGAAAAAAGCGGCTCCATTCACTCCAGTGTGAAAGCCCGAGGGCTTTCACACTGGAGCGGTGCGCTGGCAGGGAGTCACAAAAAGTTCTGTCAGCAGCTTCTTTGGAGCGGTGATGGAGCGGTGAACTCACCGTTCCTTCACCACTGCTCCCCATTGAAATCAATGGGGCAGCGCTGCGATACTGCCGGCACAACGGTTGCGTTTTGCGGGCGTATTTAACAACTTTTCGGCCGCTAGCGGGGGATTAAATCTGCCCCACTAGCGGCCGAATATCGCAGCTAAAACGACGGTAAAGCGGCGCTAAAAATAGCGCCGCTTTACCACTGACGCCCTAGGCGGCTCGGTGTGAAACTGTCTTAGGGAGTGGTTTCATAATTAACTGTCAGGTGTGCAGCTGCAGGGCACTAATGAGGAAATCTGCTGGGACTGTATCTCTTTAGATGTGCTCCCATTGAAAAGTATCTCTCCAAAAATGAAATTTTTGTTGCAGGGGATCTCTAAAATCTGACTTGTACCTTAAACAGACTTCTGGGAAAATTGGTGAGCCAATCACACAAGCAGGAAATTATGTTTATGGGATGTGGTCAGTACACACTCTGTATACAGAACAACTCCATCATGTTGTAAAGCATTGCGCAAACCGTTGGCGCTATATAAATCCTGTATAATAATAATAATAATACTAATAATAATGTAGCCATATTGCAATGCATTCTCAGAAAATTACAGCGGCTGCAGATTGAAAAGGAAAGGTAATTTTTAATAACGTTCAATTACAATATGATTAGTGTCACAATTATATGTGCTAAATTATTTGTTCTTTATTTGCTATTTTTTTTCCCACGAAAGTGGAGTTAGCCTTTAAGTTTTTGGTCTTTTTTGATTTTATAGCAAAGAACAAGAGACCCAGTGGTGTTCAAATACCACCAAAGGAATGCTCTATTTGTGTGTGTGTGTGTGTGTGTGTGAGATACAGTTAGGCCCCTTTCACACTGGGGCGGTTTGCAGGCGTTATTGCGCTAAAAATACCGCCTGCAAACCGCCCCTAAACAGCCTCCGCTGTTTGTTCAGTGTGAAAGCCCGAGGGCTTTCACACTGAAGCGGTGCGCTGGCAGGACGGTAAAAAAAGTCCTGCAAGACTATTGTAGGATCCCTAACCCTGCAATGGACATGAGGACGCAGAGAGACAGACGACCACCGAAGCATGAATGAGCGCCGTCTGCCAGGGGAGCAGAGGATCAGGTAAGCAAAAGTTATTTTACGCTCTCCTAAAATAAACAAGCAATTAACCCTTGCAGTGCGGGCGCAACCCCACTGCAAGGCAGAATTCTCATATTTCCCAGAGTAGGCCTTAATGAGATAGATACCAAGAAATTCTAGTATTTACAAGTAGGTACATTTAAAAATATCTACAAAATCACTTTAATTGGGGATTTTATCTGCCTGGAGCTTGTAACACTGTAAAGGGGGTTTTGTCTGGGACCCTGACGCACATGTCCTTGTGGAATACACAGAGCTGAGCAGCAGTCACACATGTACAATATATCATCAGTCTACTAACCTCGAGCTCATATTGGACTATATCTAGCGAGTCACTGGAGAAGTAGACTTCTTCGATGCTGTTGATGATCTCCTGTTCAGCTTCAGGATCAATGGCCTGTTCACGAAATTCCCGCTGCTCCTCCTTTAAAAGAAACAAATAGAGAAGTTGTGCGAATTCTTATACAGATGCAGAAATGTATAATACATAACAGTCTGGAAAACTTGATTTAGTACTGATAATGAAAGAGCAACTGGTGAGCTGCATCTGACAGAAACCAATCCCTGCTCCGCCCTTCCTCTGCATCTTACAGAAACGGATCTCTGCTTCGCCCTTCCTCTGCATCTCACAGAAACAGATCCCTGCTCCGCCCTTCCTCTACATCTCACAGAAACAGATCCCTGCTCCGCCCTTCCTCTACATCTCACAGAAACAGATCTCTGCTTCGCCCTTCCTCTGCATCTTACAGAAACAGATCTCTGCTTCGCCCTTCCTCTGCATCTTACAGAAACAGATCCCTGCTCTGCCCTTCCTCTGCATCCCACAGAAACAGATCCCTGCTCCGCCCTTCCTCTGCATCCCACAGAAACAGATCCCTGCTCCGCCCTTCCTCTGCATCCCACAGAAACAGATCCCTGCTCCGCCCTTCCTCTACATCTCACAGAAACAGATCTCTGCTTCGCCCTTCCTCTGCATCTTACAGAAACAGATCCCTGCTCCGCCCTTCCTCTGCATCTTACAGAAACAGATCCCTGCTCCGCCCTTCCTCTGCATCCCACAGAAACAGATCCCTGCTCCGCCCTTCCTCTGCATCCCACAGAAACAGATCTCTGCTTCGCCCTTCCTCTGCATCTTACAGAAACAGATCCCTGCTCCGCCCTTCCTCTACATCTCACAGAAACAGATCTCTGCTTCGCCCTTCCTCTGCATCTTACAGAAACAGATCCCTGCTCTGCCCTTCCTCTGCATCCCACAGAAACAGATCTCTGCTCCGCCCTTCCTCTGCATCTTACAGAAACAGATCCCTGCTCCGCCCTTCCTCTGCATCTTACAGAAACAGATCTCTGCTCCGCTCTTCCTCTGCATCCCACAGAAACAGATCCCTGCTCCGCCCTTCCTCTGCATCCCACAGAAACAGATCCCTGCTCCGCCCTTCCTCTGCATCTTACAGAAACAGATCCCTGCTCCACCCTTCCTCTGCATCTTACAGAAACAGATCCCTGCTCCGCCCTTCCTCTGCATCCCACAGAAACAGATCTCTGCTCCGCCCTTCCTCTGCATCTTACAGAAACAGATCTCTGCTCCGCCCTTCCTCTGCATCCCACAGAAACAGATCTCTGCTCCGCCCTTCCTCTGCATCTTACAGAAACAGATCTCTGCTCCACCCTTCCTCTGCATCTTACAGAAACAGATCCCTGCTCCACCCTTCCTCTGCATCTTACAGAAACAGATCCCTGCTCCGCCCTTCCTCTGCATCCCACAGAAACAGATCTCTGCTCCGCCCTTCCTCTGCATCTTACAGAAACAGATCTCTGCTCCGCCCTTCCTCTGCATCCCACAGAAACAGATCCCTGCTCCGCCCTTCCTCTACATCTCACAGAAACAGATCCCTGCTCCGCCCTTCCTCTACATCTCACAGAAACAGATCTCTGCTTCGCCCTTCCTCTGCATCTTACAGAAACAGATCTCTGCTTCGCCCTTCCTCTGCATCTTACAGAAACAGATCCCTGCTCTGCCCTTCCTCTGCATCCCACAGAAACAGATCCCTGCTCCGCCCTTCCTCTGCATCCCACAGAAACAGATCCCTGCTCCGCCCTTCCTCTGCATCCCACAGAAACAGATCCCTGCTCCGCCCTTCCTCTACATCTCACAGAAACAGATCTCTGCTTCGCCCTTCCTCTGCATCTTACAGAAACAGATCCCTGCTCCGCCCTTCCTCTGCATCTTACAGAAACAGATCCCTGCTCCGCCCTTCCTCTGCATCCCACAGAAACAGATCCCTGCTCCGCCCTTCCTCTGCATCCCACAGAAACAGATCTCTGCTTCGCCCTTCCTCTGCATCTTACAGAAACAGATCCCTGCTCCGCCCTTCCTCTACATCTCACAGAAACAGATCTCTGCTTCGCCCTTCCTCTGCATCTTACAGAAACAGATCCCTGCTCTGCCCTTCCTCTGCATCCCACAGAAACAGATCTCTGCTCCGCCCTTCCTCTGCATCTTACAGAAACAGATCCCTGCTCCGCCCTTCCTCTGCATCTTACAGAAACAGATCTCTGCTCCGCTCTTCCTCTGCATCCCACAGAAACAGATCCCTGCTCCGCCCTTCCTCTGCATCCCACAGAAACAGATCCCTGCTCCGCCCTTCCTCTGCATCTTACAGAAACAGATCCCTGCTCCACCCTTCCTCTGCATCTTACAGAAACAGATCCCTGCTCCGCCCTTCCTCTGCATCCCACAGAAACAGATCTCTGCTCCGCCCTTCCTCTGCATCTTACAGAAACAGATCTCTGCTCCGCCCTTCCTCTGCATCCCACAGAAACAGATCCCTGCTCCACCCTTCCTCTGCATCTTACAGAAACAGATCCCTGCTCCGCCCTTCCTCTGCATCCCACAGAAACAGATCTCTGCTCCGCCCTTCCTCTGCATCTTACAGAAACAGATCCCTGCTCCGCCCTTCCTCTGCATCCCACAGAAACAGATCTCTGCTCCGCTCTTCCTCTGCATCCCACAGAAACAGATCTCTGCTCCGCCCTTTCTCTGCATCCCACAGAAACAGATGTTGAAACAATAGGCTTCAACATAAGGTGGGCTTGGGATGCTGAGGATGCGTCCGGAGCCCATCCAGATGTGTTGCAACAGCGAATTCCTCCTCCCAGTCAATCGAGATGCGGGTCCGATACCGATTGGCCAAAAGGACAGGCGATCACATTGGATGCCTAGGAGGAGGGGAGGAGACGCACGGGGAAGCGAGGAGGAGAAGAAGAGCTGCCCGGTTCCCGCGGATGCCTGATCCCGGCCGACGCTCCTCGGATGCCCCCCACCTAGATGGGGTAAGTGCCGGTGGACCGACCGGTGGAGAGTGGGGGGGGGTTTGGTTGTTTGCCGCCCCCGCCCCCCCCAAAACCAAAAACACCAGCCCCCATTGGGTTACCTCATCCCCAACCTGCCAAAGATCTGGCAACTGGAGGAAGCTGGGGAGAAGATGTTCACGCCAAAAAGGGAGCTTGTGGCTTTTAATTTTGCATAGAGTGAAGAACCCTTGTCAGTTTTTATTGCCGTTCGTACCCCCAATTAGGGAGATACATCCTCTTTATTTGTCCCTTTTTTTCCATTATCACTGAAAATAAAAGCAAAAGAAAGAAAAGAAAATCCAATATTTTGGGTTGTCTACAGAACAGTAAGGGAGGGGAAATCTTCCAATGGGGACACTAGTTCTATTGACAACCAGGGATTCCCTCACTTAGGAAGTGACAGGAAATCTTCCCAGTGGGACACAGAAAAAAACCTTGCAAACATAATCTCATATAGTGCAGCGCTACTAAATCAAATCCATTATACAGTTGTGCTCATAAGTTTACATACCCTGGCAGAATTTATGATTTCTTGCCCATTTTCCAGAGAATATGAACAACACAAAAACGTTTCTTTCACTCATGGTTATATTGGCTGAAGCCATTTATTATCAATCAACTGTGTTTACTCTTTTCAAATTATAATCACAACAGAAACTACCCACATGACCCTGATCAAAAGTTTACATACCCCAGCTCTTAATACCGTGTATTGCCCCCTTAAACATCAATGACAGCTTGAAGTCTTTTGTGGTATTTGTGGATGAGGCTCTTTATCTTCTCAGATGGTAAAGCTGCCCATTCCTCTTGGCAAAAAGCCTCCAGTTCCTGTAAATTCTTGGGCTGTCTTGCATGAACTTCACGTTTGAGATCTCCCCAGAGTGGCTCAATGATATTGAGGTCAGGAGACTGAGATGGCCTCTCCAGAACCTTCACTTTATTCTGCTGTAACCAATGACAGGTCGACTTGGCCTTGTGTTTTGGATCATTGTCATGTTGGAATGTCCAAGTACGTCCCATGCGCAGCTTCCTGGCTGATTAATGCAAAAATGTTCCTCCAGTATTTTTTGATAACATACTGCATTCACCTTGCCATCAATTTTGACCAAATTTCCTGTGCCTTTGTAGCTCACACATCCCCAAAACATTAGCGATCCACCTCCGTGTTTCACAGTAGGAATGGTGTACCTTTCATCATAGGCCTTGTTGACTCCTCTCCAAATATAGCGTTTATGGTTGTGGCCAAAAAGCTCAATTTTGGTCTCATTACTCCAAATGACTTTGTGCCAGAAGGTTTGAAGCTCATCTCTGTACTGTTTGGTGTATTGTAAGCGGTATACTTTGTGGCATTTGCGTAGTAATGGCTTTCTTCTGGCGACTCGACCATGCAGCCCATCTTTCTTCAAGTGCCTCCTTATTATGCATCTTGAAACAACCACACCACATGTTTTCAGAGAGTCATGTATTTCACCTGAAGTTATTTGTAGGTTATTCTTTGCATCACAAACAATTTTCCTGGCAGTTGTGGCTGAAATTTTAGTTGGTCTACTTGACCGTGGTTTGTTTTCAACAGAACCCCTCATTTTCCATTTCTGGATTAGAGTTGGAACATGCTGATTGGCATTCTCAATTCCTTGTATACAGGGCTTTTTTTCACAAACAATACGTGCTGGAACTTAAACACGGCCCCACAAAACCCCTCCCCCTACACACACCCTCCAAATCATATCAAATAGTGGGTGTGTTCAGTCAAATTTCATGAAAACAGTAGGAAGGTCTTAAAGGGGCATTAAATACCAGGATTGTATTACATACAGAGTGCAGAGCTGTCACTTGTAAACAGAGAAACCAGACTTCTGTGTTTACAAGTGATTGTGGTGAGCAGGCACCAAAGGGTCTGAGCCAGAGGTGGTGGAACTGAGTTCCACCAAGTTCCCCCTGAAAAAAAGCCCTGCTTGTATAACTTTTTATATCCCTTTCCTGTTTTGTGCAGTTCAACTACCTTTTCCCGCAGATCCTTTGACAATTTTTACTTTCCCCATGACTCAGACACAGAAATGTCAGTGCAGCACTGGATGAAAGATGCAAGGGTCTGTCAGGAGTCCAGAAACTCATTGACCTTTTATACACACACACTAATTACAAGCAAACAGATCACAGGTGAGGATGGTTACCTTTAATAGCCATTTAAACCCGTTAGTGTTAACTTGTATGCATGTTATCAGGCCAAAATCACCAGGGTATGTAAACTTTTGATCAAGGTCATTTGGGTAGTTTCTGTTGTCATTATGATTTAAAAAGAGTAAATACAGTTGATTGATAATAAAATAAAAATGAAAAACCCACTCACCTCAAGGATGAGTTCAATGGACTCAGATTATGATCTCTCCTGTGATATACTCTCCACAACGGTCTCCTCTCTGCACTCCCGGGATTCAGCTCAGTATCACATCTCTTAACTCAGCGGGTCACATGTAATCACACACACTACATAGAGTGCTCTCAGTTTAACAAATTTATTGAAATTGCCCCATAAAAGTAACACTTACAAGATAACCACTTTAAAATCGCATGTACATAGAAAATTATGTCCTACGTCCGCTCGCTCATCACTCCACTCGTGAGCAATATTATAGTAGGATGTTAGGATTTGAGAATATAATGGTATAACGTAAGGGTAATATTTACTATGGTTGGGTATTTTGTACCTTATGGGAGTATTATAAATTATAATTGATTTAGTTAAGGTTATTGTGGATCTTATAATGTGTGAAATGACATGGGGATATTGTGGACGCATCTGGATGGGGTCAGATGTGCCTAGTGCGAGATCAAGGATCCTTGATAGGTATAGACACATCATATTCATTGTTATAGAAATATATTTATGTATTTTATATTTATAGTAGATTATGTATGTATAGATTGTATCTGGGTGGCGACTGCGGCAGTAGTAGAGTTTATTTGCTTTAAGCCCATTTTTTTTACAGAAAACTAAGGGGCGAGGGGGTATTTGCTTTATTTGGCATTAAGGCTAGCTTTCCACTATTGGGACCCCAAAGTCGTGTGATTTACAGTGCGACTTTGCAATGCAATGTCATGCGACCGGTGAGAACCATGCGAGAACAAGTCGCACCAAAGTCAGAACAAAGTAGTGGAAAAGAGTAAAAACAGAGCAACAGGGTGGGACTTTATATGAGGCACGAGGCATGTAGAGCCAAGCGCCTCCATCCCCGATAATTGAAAAAAGAAGAAAGGTGGTACTTTATATGAGGCATGCATCCCAGGAGATAACACGCTAACAATGGATATGGCAGGTACCTAAAATAATGGAAATATTATTCCATTATTTTAGGTACCTGCCATATCCATTGTTAGCGTGTTATCTCCTGGGATGCATGCCTCATATAAAGTACCACCTTTCTTCTTTTCTCAAAGTAGTGCAAAAACCTTTTTCGGAGTCTCTGCGAATTGAGTCACACCAATTAGAACGGTGATCATTGAAATATGTGAACATCCCTTGCAAATAGCAATACAGCATGACAAATCCTCTTTATGGAGAGATCTGGAGTCTATAAGACCTGCCGCTTCTAAAAAAGTGAACTAGTGGGGCAAATTCTCCACTCGGACCACTCTAGTCTTGTAGAGAATCACTGGCTGAAACAAACAATACCGGGGTTATGGCATATTGCCGCAGCCATAACCCCAGTATTCCACTTCCCGACAAGGACGTCAATTGTCTATGGCCTGGTCGGCAAGTGGTTCTAAAGTCTGAAAAAAAAAAAAACCACAATAACTTTTACTCTCACAACCTTTTGCTCCCTACTGATTTGGCAAACTCCTTTTCCACTAACATCAGGATCACTGCGTTCCTCAATGTCAGATGAACGAGAACTTAAAAACTACAGTAAATACCGTTATTCTTGTGTCATTCGGTCCGTTTCAAAAGAGAAATTTTATACCACACATCTTCAGTTGCTTAGATACTGACTAAATTATGATGTAAAAATCCCAAAGAGAATCGCGGTGCGGAGAAGCCGCAACTGGAAGACGCCAGTGACTCATACCAATCCTTAACACTTCCAGAGGCAGGAGGATGCTTAATTGAGCGCAAGGAGTTGTAAAAGAGGTTTTGAAAGTGAGTCTCGCTGGCTTGATTGCAATCTTACTTCATTGTCACCAACTAATAGAGCAGCGAGGAAGACCGACATCTCCCAATGAAATGACACACAGCTGACACAGTATAGGAATACACAATAAGCTTGAGGACCAACTCCTCCTCAAAGTGCAACTCAAAGCAACAAGAAATGTGGTCATCAGGTAGCCAGCTACACACGTTGTTCTGGATAAAGCTGAACATGAAATACATATACTGTATGGGAGATGCCAAAAGAACTGCAACTCATTCTGCACAAAACTGTAATATCTTCCGCAATGTTTTCAATCAGATTGTTTTGGCAGCCTTTGAGATGTGAGTATACAACCCAATATCTTCTGTGACAGAGATCATTCCCATCTCTCTGAATAATGATACTCTACAGATCTCTCCCACAGCTTTTCCTTCGTTTTTTCCATTCTTTGCTTTTCCTTCATCTGAACATGTTCAAATTCTAGAGGGGTACTTACCAGGGGTAGAAATTTAACATATAATTATGAACTACATAGTCATAACTATTCTATTTTGCCTGCAAAAACACTTTAACCACCTACCGCCCAATTCTTACATTCCTCTCCTACATGTAAAAGAACATTTTTTTGCCAGAAAGAGTTGGGAGTATGAAATTGTCCAAAATGTCTTGGTATGCTGACGCCATGAGAGTTCCCTTCACTGGAAACTAAAGGGCCAAGCCCAACCCCTGAAAAACGACCCCACACCATAATCTCCCCTCCACCAAATGATTTAGACCAGTGCACAAAGCGAGGTCGATTAACCACTTAAGGACCAGCCTCGTTTTGGATTTTAGGTGTTTACATGTTTAAAACAGGTTTTTCTGCTAGAAAATTACTTAGAACCCCCAAACATTATATATGGTTTTTCTTCTAACACCCTAGAGAATACAATGGCGGTCATTGCAATACTTTTTTTTGCACCGTATTTGCGCAGCGGTCTTATAAGCGCACTTTTTTTGGAAAAAATTCACTTTTTTGAATAAAAAAATAAAACAGTAAAGTTATCCCAATTTTTTTTTATATTGTGAAATATAATGTTACGCCGAGTAAATTGATACCCAACATGTCATGCTTGAAAATTGCGCCCGCTCGTGGAATGGCGTCAAACTTTTACCCTCAAAAATCTCCATAGGCGACATTTAAAAAATTCTACAGGTTGCATATTTTGCGCTACAGAGGAGGTCTAGGGCTAGAATTATTGCTCTCGCTCTACCGGTCACGGCGATACCTCACATGTGTGGTTTGACCACCGTTTTCATATGCGGGCGCTACTCACGTATGCATTCGCTTCTGCGCGCGAGCTCGTCGGGACAGGGGGGTTTTAAAAATTTTTTTTTTTTATTTTTATTATTTATTTTACAATATTTTATTTATTTTTACACTTTAAAAAAAAAAAAAAATAAATTGTGTCACTTTTATTTCTATTACAAGGAATGTAAACATCCCTTGTAATAGAAAAAAGCATGGCAGGACCTCTTAAATATGAGATCTGGGGTCAAAAAGACCTCAGATCTCATATTTACACTAAAATGCAATTAAAAAAAAAAAAAAAGTCATTTAGAAAAATGACATTTGAAAAAATATGCCTTTAAGAGGCGTGGACGGAAGTGACGTTTTGACGTCGCTTCTGCCCAGCAGTGTCATGGAGACGAGTGAGCGCCATCTTGGCCTCATTCGTCTCTATACACAGCACGGCAGAGGACACGATCGCCTCCGCCGCTACCGACGGCTCCGGTAAGCGGCGGAGGGCACCGGATCGCGGTGGGAGGGGGGGGGGGCCCTCTCCCGCCACCGATAAAAGTGATCTTGCGCCGAATCCGCCGCAGGGACCACTTTTATCTGAAAGCCGGCCGCCGCACGAAAACGGGGATACCGGGGTTATGGCAGCTAGCTGCTGCCATAACAACGATATCCCCGTTCAAACTTAGGACGTACATAGTCGTGCGGCGGTCGGGAAGTGGTTAAGACATGGATGAGCGAGTTTGGGGTGGAGGAACTTGACTGGCAGAACACCTTTGGGATGAATTAGAGTGGAGACTGCGAGCCAGGCCTTCTTGTCCACATCAGTGCCTGACCTCACAAATGCGCTTCTGGAAGAATGGTCAAATATTCCCATAGACACACTCCTAAACCTTGTGGACAACCTTCCTAGAAGAGTTGAAGGTGTAATAACTGCAAAGGGTGGGCCAACTCAATATTGAACCCTACGGACTAAGACTGGGGGTGCCATTAAAGTTCATGTGCGTGTAAAGGCAAGTGTCCCAATACTTTTGGTAATGTAGTGTGTCCACCTTTAGGAGATCCCTGAAAACTCATTTATTTAGGGAAGCCTTTCCCGCACCCACCTAACAAGTGTCCCCGAGCCACCCCCATCAAGTCATTTGCTGCATCTATTAACTTTTTGTAATACCACCCTCCTGTCCCTTTGTAATGAACTGTACTGCAATTGTGCTGTCCCCCCTCTACATTGTAAAGCGCTGTGTAAACTGTTGGTGCTATAAAAATTGTGTAAAATAATAATATATTTATTATTATTATTATTATATTATTATACTACAGGATTTATACAGCGCCAACAGTTTGCCAATCACTTTAAAACATGGGGCAAACAGTACAGTTACAATACAATTCAATACAGGAGGGATCAGAGGGCCCTGCACGTTAGAGCTTACAATCTAGAACGGGGGGGGGAGTCAAGTGGAACAAAAAGGTAACAGCTGTGGGGGATGATCAGATGGAGAAAACGAAAATACAGTTGTTAGGTGTGGGTAGGATAGGCTTCTCTGAAGAGGAGGGTTTTCAGGGATTGTCTAAAAGCTAATAGAGTAGGAGATAAATCGGACAGATTTGAGTAGGGAGTTCCATAGGATTGGAGAGGCTTTGGAAAAGTCCTGGAGGCGAGCATGGGAGGAGGTGTTGAGGAAGATAGAGAGCAGGAGGTCTTGAGAAGAACGAAGAGAACGATTAGGAAGGTATTTTGAGACTAGGTCAGTGATGTAGCTGGGGGCAGAGTTGTGGAAGGCTTTGTAAGTAGTTGTTAGTATTTTGAGTTTAATTAGTTGGGTGAGTGGAAGCCAATGGAGGGATTGAGGAGGAGCAGACACAGAGCGATTGGTAAGGTGGATGAGTCTGGTAGCAGCATTCATGATGGATCGAAGGGGGGATAGACTATGTAGAGGTAAGCCAATGAGGAGGGAGTTGCAGTAGTCGAGGCGAGAGATGACCAGGGAGTGAATTAAGAGCTTTATTGTGTCATTGGTTAGAAAGGGGCGTATATTGGAGATGTTGGGGAGGTTGAGGCGGCAAAATTTGGAGAGTGATTGGACGTGGGGCTTAAAGGAGAGTTCAGAGTCTAGGATTACACCTAGGACCTTGGCATGTAGGGATGGGCTTATAGTTGTGCCATCGATTTTGACAACAAGATCAGGGGAAGAGGTGCGAAGGGGAGGAAAAATATGTTCAGTTTTAGATAGTTTAAGTTTGAGGAAGTGATGTGACATCCAGACTGATATATCGGATAGTAAATTAGTAATACGAGAGGAGACTGAAGGAATGTGCTGAGGGGTAGAGAAATAGATTTGGGTGTCATTAGCGTAGAGGTGGTATTGGAAGTCATGGGAGGCTATCAGCTGACCCAGGGAGGTGGTGTAGATTGAAAATAGGAGAGGTCCAAGAACAGAACCTTGGGGGGCCCCAACAGAGAAAGGAAGAGGGGGGGGGGAAGTAGAATTGTAAGTAACGCTAAAGGTGCAGTTGGATAAGTAGGAAGAGAACCAGCAAAGAGTAAAGTCATGGAGAGCAAAGGTGTGGAGTTTGAGGAGGAGGGGGTGGTCAACCGTATCAAAAGCAGCAGAGAGGTCCAGGAGTAGGAGTACAGAATAGTGTCCATTAGTTTTGGCCGTTAGTAGATCGTTTGTTAATCCAGACTGAAGGGGATCAAGAAGGCTATTATCAGCAAGATGGCCGCTCAGTCGGTTGTAGACCAGACGTTCAAGGAGTTTGGATAAAAATATACACACATACATTATATATATATATATATATATAAATATATTATACACACACACATATATATATATATATATATATATATATATAGTGCTCAGCATAAATGAGCACACCCCTTTTGAAAAGTAAGGTTTTAATCAATATTTCAATGAACACAAGAACAATTTCCAACATTTTGACAAAACTGAGTCTTATAGAACATTTATTTAGCTCATTACATGAAAGAAAGGTTAATAATATAGTGTCGATTACAAAATCTTCCGTTTTACTCAAATTAGTTGATGCAAGATGAATACACCCCACAACAATAACTACTACATCTAGTGTTTTGTATGACCTCCATGGTTTGTAAGGACAGCACCAAGTCTTCTAGGCATGGAATGAACAATGCAACATCTATCTTTTTCCATTTTTCAAGAACATCCTCTTTTAGAGCCTGGATGCTGGATGGAGAGTGATGCTCAATTTGTCTCTTCAGAATTCCCCATGGGTATTGGATTGGGTTCAGATCAGGAGACATACTTGGCCGCTGAATCATTTTCACCCTGTTCTTCTTCAGAAATTCAACAGTGGCCTTAGATGTGCGTTTTGGATCATTGTCATGTTGGAAAAGTGCACGACAACCAAGGGCACAGAGTAATGGTAGCATCTTCTCTTTCAATATAGAACAGAACATTTGTGAATTCATGACACCATCAATGCAATGCAGCTCCCCAACACCAGCAGCACTCATGCGGCCACACAGAAGGACACGGCCACCATCATGTTTCACAGTAGGCACCATGCATTTTTCTTTGCACTCCTCACCTTTGCGATGCCATACAGTTTAGAAGCCATCAGTTCCAAAAACATTTATCTTGGTCTCATTACTCCAGAGTACAGAGTACCAGTAGCGGTCTTCTTTTTCAGCATGGTCCCTGGCAAATTCTAGACAGGCTTTTTTGTGCATGGGCTTTAGGAGAGGCTTCCTTCATGGACGACACCCATGCATGCCATTCCTCTGCAGTGTACGTCATATTGTGTCACGGGAAACAATCACCCCAGTTTGGCTTTCTAATTCTTTAGCTACCTGCAGTGAATCTGCATGTCGATTTTCTTTAACCCTTCTCATCAGAAGACAACCTGTCAAAGTGTTAACTTCCGCAGACAGGCTGGTTTTTCAAGCGCAAATTTCTTGGAAAAAAATAGACGTTAATGAATTTTAATGCACAAAAACAATGTAAAACCCAATTGTTTGGTAAAATATAAAAGATGATGTTACGCCGAGGAAATGGGTAACAAACATGTCATGCTTTAAAAATGCGCTTGCCTGTGAACCGGCGCCGAATGACAGTACCTAAAAATCTCCATAGGTAAAGATTTAAAAGCTTCTACAACTTACCAGTTTAGTTACACAGGAGATTTGGCACATAAAATTATTGCTCTTGCTCTGATGTTCACAGCAATACCTCATAAGTGTGTGATCGCCGTTTACATATGCGTGCAGGACCTACGTGCGAGTTCGCATCTGTGCGTGAGTAAGGGGGACCGGAGGGGCTTTTATTTTATTTTTTTGTTTTTTTTTAACACTAAATTTTTTTTTTCCATCAACTTTATTGCTATTACAAGGGATGAACAACATCCCTTGTAATAGCATGGGCCATGACAGGTCCTCTTTATGTAAAGATCTGGGGTCTATTAGACCCCAGATCTCACCTCTGGACTCCAATGCAGCCAATCAGACACAGATCAGCCTGATCGGCTGCTTTACTGGCCGTTAATGGCCAGGTAATTCAAGACCTGAAACCAAAGTGCCTAAATCCTTATCACTTTTGGTTTCTGACGTCACACAGTGGGAGGAACAACATCAGTTGCTGTCAGAGCCGGATGCCGCCAGGCGCATCCTTACCAGGCTCCCCGATCACACGGGAGAGCCCAATAAAGGCGTCGGCAGTGATGGGGGGGGTGGGACCCACTTCCGCCACTTGTAAAAGTAATCCAGCGGCTCATCAGAGAGTTACTTTTACTTTGTAGGGAATCGCCGGCCCTAAAAAAATTATCTCGATCATTGCTGCAGCTGGATTTTCTAAAGCAGATAGCGTGCACCCATTCTGATATAAAAAGGAACAAAGAACGGTTTGTGTATTATTTATTAAGGTCAGGACTACTTAAAATAAAAATGTAAACTTTTTCCAGTGTAGATCTTTATGAAACAAGGCAGATTAATGTTTTACTATCGCCTTTTGAGCTAGCAGGTAGAGCTTTAGTGTCTTTTTCACATTGTAAACGCTCTCAGTCTATTTCTTTGATAAAAGAAGCCTATTTACTTATCTCAACGACTCGTCAAAAGTGATATTCCTTTTGGGCAGGCTCAGTCTGTCATATCAGTTGGAATTGTGCCTTAACGCAAGCAGCTTAGCTGCCGTTTCTGAAGCTAGCTTATAGTGCTCTGGGAGTCCCTCGTCATGTGTTATAATGAAATTGAGGTGCACTGAGTGGAGGTGGGCACTTGCCATAATGTACAGCAGGGGTCAGCAACCTTTTTCCACTTAAGGGCCGGATTCAATGTATGTGAATGCACAGGAGAGCCGCATTCACCTGCTAATAAATGAAGATAATAAAAATCCTAACAGTAATATTAACAGTACAGGCTTAGCTCACCTTAAGGTGCTTAACTAATACAAAGCCAGTTCATCCTGAGGGAGTATGGATTTTGGATCCTGGGGATTTGGATTTTACTGCACCCCTCCCCCATCCTGGCACCCAAAGGTGGCCGACGCCAGCCAGCATGGTCTGGAGATGGGGTTCCTGTCTCCTAGGGAAAATGGGGTTCCTGCCCTTAGGGGAGATGGGGGGCCCCCCCATGTCCCCAGAGTATATGGGGCCCACCGTCAACAAGCGAGAAGGGGGTCCCTGTCCCCACCTGTCCCCAGCTGAGAAGGGGTCCCTAATATGGTCCCCCCCCATTGCAGTGTCCTCTGTACCCATATAGCAGTGTCCTCTGTCCCCTGCACCAACCCCCCACTGCAACGTCATGTCCCCGGAACCCCCCCACTGTAGGGTCCTCTGTCCCCTGCACCCCCCCCACTGTAGGGTCCTCGGTTCCCTGCACCCCCCCCACTGTAGGGTCCTCGGTTCCCTGCACCCCCCCCACTGAAGGGTCCTCTATCCCCTGCACGCCCCCACTGAAGGGTCCTCTATCCCCTGCACACCCCCACTGAAGGGTCCTCTATCCCCTGTACCCCCCCACTGAAGGGTCCTCTATCCCCTGTACCCCCCCACTGAAGGGTCCTCTGTAGAGGTCGACCGATATATCGGCCGATATTTGGTGTTTTTTACTTAATCGGCATCGGCCGATTGTGCTGATAAAAAAAGCCGATATAGCTTCAGCGCGACTTGCAAAAGACTTCTGTAATAGAAGTCAGTGCAAGTTGCCTGTGTGAAGCGACTTCTCCCCCTCTCTGGGCAGCCTGCCAAATCTGATAAAAAGAACCTGAAGAGATACAATGTTTACACTTATGAATGAACTGAGCTCTGTGTTTAACCATTCAAAGACTAAATCTTTTCTGATATTTGTTGCTTACAAGTAAAAATCCTGTATTTTCTGCTAGAAAATCACTTAGAACCCCCAAACATTATATATAAATTTTTTTATTTTTTTAGCAGAGACCCTAGGGAATAGAATAGCAGTTGTTGCAATATTTTATGTCACACGGTATTTGCGCAGCGGTCTTTCAAATGCAATTTTTTTAAAAAATACACTAATAAATAAAAAAAAAAACTAAGCAGTAAATTTAGCCCATTTTTTTCATCCAGAAGTTTTAATTACCTGTTTTTGTGTATTTAATATTTAAGAGAGGTGTTTTTTTATATTTTTTTTTATCTAAATTCTACATACAAGTGAACTGATTGGAGGTTTGTTTTGTTTAATAAATGTTTAAATGTAAAAAATTTTCCGTATCACTGAAGGTTGCTTTCACACTGGAGCGGGCATGCGTTGACGGTAAAACGCTGCTAGTTTTAGCGGTTCTTTACCATCATTTTAGCAGCGCTATTCGGCTGCTAGCAGGGCGCTTATAACCCAGCTAGCGGCCGAGGAAGGAGTTAAATGCACCCCTGAAGCGCCGCTGCCGAAACGCTTTGCAGGCGCTTCGGCAGTGGTGCGCATTCATTTCAATGGGCAGGAGTGGTGGAGGAGCGGTATACACCGCTCCAAAGATGCTGCTTGCAGGACTTTTTTTAAACATCCTGCCAGCGCATCGCCTCAGTGTGAAAGCACTCGGTATATCACACTGAGACTGCAGGGGAGCCGTTTTTCAGGCACTTTACAGGTGCTATTTTTAGCCCAAAAGCACCTGAAAAATGCCCCAGTGTGAAAGGGGTCTAACTGTTAGATTTTATGAGATGAAGGTAAAAAAAAAAAAAAAAAAATCGGCCTAATATATCGGCCATCGGCCACCGCGATTTGTAAATATCGGCATCGGCCAGAGAAAAACCCATATCGGTCGACCTCTAGTCCTCTGTCCCCTGTACCCCCCCACTGAAGGGTCCTCTGTCCCCTGCACCCCCCTACTGTAGTGTCCTCTGTCCCCTGCACCCCCCCACTGTAGTGTCCTCTGTCCCCTGCAACCCCCCCACTGTAGTGTCCTCTGTCCCCTGCACCCCACCCCACTGTAGTGTCCTCCGTCCCATGCACCCCATACCACTGTAGTGTTCTCTGTCCCCTGCACCCCCCCCACAAACACACACTGTGTAGGTAGAACTCTCCTACCTTACACAGGTGTACAGCAGAGCAGAGATCAGCATCACAGGTCTGGATGGGGGCGGGAACTACTGAAGTTAACTTTTCACATTAACAGGCTGGTGACTGATTGCTAGGATCGCCCGGCAACCAATCACCTGCTGTTTAATGAAAAAATAAGCTCCAGCAGTTCCCGCCCCCACGTTTGTTGGTGCTTGCTTTTCACTTTTGTATGTGTTTTTTCACAGGATGGAGTGTGTGAGTCTAGGGTGAGGATGTGTGGCCAATAGGTTCCTTCCTCCCCTGAACGGGGGGGGGGGTTGAGTCCCCTGATCTAGTACTGATTGGCCCTGTGCTGTTCACATGCATTCCCTCAAGAAAAAAACCTCTCTAGCAATACACAACAAACAGAGCATGTGCAGCTTGTCCCCAAGGCTTTGTTCTATCAGACGTATCGGGGACTGTAGAAGAAGGGGGGGGGGTTCAGCCTCCTGGTTGGTCACTGGACTGGGTCAGCTCCCTGTCTCAACCAGTTCCTAGCACAAACTGAATTACCCCGCCCCCCCCCCCCCCCGCCTCTCACTACTACACTTTATTAATCAGGAGTGCCAGGGTACATTTAGCCGACACATCGACCTGATAGAACACAAGAGTATGGGAGACACATACCCTCTATTCAAGACCATATCCATAAATACATTTCATCCCAGATTATACCCATGGCCAGCAGGGTCTGTCTGCACTATATACTGAATATATATGCACTATATATATTGAAAAAAAGACCAAGTCCATCTAGTTCAACCAATAAAGGAAAAAAAAACCACATTGGAAACCTCCACATACATAACCTTATTCCCACACATAAAGTGACACAAAACTCTGCTTTTAAAAATAATGTATATTCCAGTATGTATTCTTCATTCAGAAAAGTCCCTTCTATTGCTCTCAGCCTCCTCCAAATATCCAAACCCCTCTTTTTCTGCTGTGACGTGACTTCCTGTTATAGCAGTGGTTCTCAACCTTTTCTAGTGCCGTGACCCCTTGATAAAAATTCCAAAGTTGTGGGGACCCCAACAGTAAAATTATTTTCATAGCTTGGGTTGTCAGCACCCAAGGCAATACAAGTAATTTGTGCCCCTAACCCACAGGCATTTAGCGCTCCCCGAGCCCCTTCCACTTGTACAGTATTAAAACCCCTTATGGTACATTTTAGGATGTACAACTAACTCTTTCTTATTTTTTTTCCCCATCCCTCTCTCTAGCCATCTTTGTTCTCTCTCTTATTCTTTCTCTCCCTTTTTCTTTGTTCCCCCCTCTTTTCCTCTCCCTTCCATGTATTCTCTATTTGTATTCCTTCTCTTACTTCTTGGTGGGGGGGAAATGGGATGAGTGGCATTGCTGGCAGGGAGTTGGGATGAGTGGCAGTGCTGGGGGGAGTTCTGATCAGCCAACTTAGGTGCTCTTGATCAAGGTCATCTGCTGATCTGAGAACTGTAGTGGGGACTTTTAATGGCAACTATAATCACAGGTAGTGTTACTCACTGTGTCTCCGGCTTCACTGTGTCTCCAGCTCTGTGGTGTCTCGCAGCAGTGACACCCATGCCGAAATCAGGAGATAGGGTCTCCTCCAGCCCCTCTATTGCTCGCAGCCTCCTCCAAATATTATATATATTCAAACTACGGGTGGGTTACTGCCTTTTCTTTGTCCTTGCTGTTAGACTGGAATGGTGTCAAGGTGGACTCCCTGTTCTCCACCGATATCCATTAACATAAACGAAGGGACACGTTCTCCAATGCAAATATATTTACTGAATCTTCAAATCATCAAAGTCGTCATGTACATCAATTGCAGCTACTGTATGCAGTTGCAAGCATCCCTGCTCTTCCTCAGGCTGTATGGCTATATATATATCACACATACATATGTATATTTGTATATTAATTAGAGCTGCATGATTCTGGGAAAAATGAGAATCACAATTTTTTTGCTTAGAAAAAAGATCACGATTCTCTCGGCGTAACATCTTTCACATTATACAAAAGAATTGGGCTAACTTTACCGTTTCGTTTTTTTTTTTTGTTTTTTTTAATTCATTAAAGTGTATTTTTTTTCCCCAAAAAAATTGCATTTGAAAGACTGCTGCGCAAATACCGTGTGACATAAAATATTGCAACAACCATCATTTTATTCTCTATGGTCCCTGCTAAAATAGAAATATAATATAATAATATAAATGTTTGGGGGTTCTAAGTAATTTTCTAGCAAAAAATACAGATTTTAACTTGAAACCAACAAGTGTCAGAAAAAGGTTTAGTCTTTAAGTGGTTAAACTTCCCTCATTTACAGACCAAAGTGCATTCCTTTGATCTAAAGCAGGGGTCTCCAAACTATGGCCCTCCAGTTGTTCAGGAACTAAAATTCCCATCATGTCTAGTCGTGTCTGTGAATGCCAGAGTTTTACAATGCATCATGGGTCATGTAGTTCCGCAACAGCTGGGATGGCCGTAGTTTGGAGGTTCCTGATCTAAAGGACAAAACGTTACAATGTTTATAGTTAGCTCAGTGGCTGAGGATTGTTGTGAAACTTGGCAAGACTGCTGTTTTTCTTTATTTATTGTTTTTTTTTGTTTTTTTTTTACAGCTGCGGGCTTGAGCAGAGAACTCTGCATAGAATCGGGAAAATGCTTTGTTAAGATCGCAAGGGGGAAAGAATTGTGATCTCAATTCTTACCAATTAATCATGCAGCTCTAATATATATATATATATATATATATATATATATATATATATTCAACATTCACATCACTTCCTGCCCTCAAGGAGCTTACAATCTAAGGTCTCCAACTCACATTCATACATACACATAATAGGGCCAATTTAGGCATGATCCAATTAAACCAACCAGCATGTCTTTGGAGTGTGGGAGGAATCCAGAGTACCCAGAAGAAACCCACGCAGGCACAGGGAGAACATGCAAACTCCAGGCAGGTGTTGCCATGGTTGGGATTTGGACCCAAGTGGAATTGCTGCTTAGCTACTGTGAACTACCACAGATTACTTTTCAGAGAGGCAGCAAGAGCTGCCAACAGTAATGGCGAACCTTGGCACCCAAGATGTTTTGGAACTACATTTCCCATGATGATCAACTACACTGTAGAGTGCATGAGTATCATGGGAAATGAGGTTCCAAAACATTTGGGGTGGCAAGGTTCTCCATCACTGGTGTAAAAAATAAATAAAAAAAAAAAAAAGACCAAGAGTCATTCAAGTTTACTTATTAAAATCACTGATTGGGGTCAATACTATTACAGACATGGGAAACCCATAAGCAGAAAATCATCGGGTTTCACAGGAAATGTTTTTTCTGAAATCACACTGAAGTGTTATGTGGTGTATAGTGCTTAGAACATTTCTTACAGTGAACTTACAGAGAGGACGAAAACAGTGACCATCATCGCTGTCATAGAAGACTCCAATTATTTATGTTAGAGACGTGTGAGTGTGCATACTAATAGTGCTGTATAAAGAAAACAGTGACCTCGACAAAATATAAAATTCAGATTCAAAGACACATAATGGAGAGAGAATACGACAACAATGCATTAGGCAGTCATTAGTCCGGTGCGGGAACAACAGGACTTCCTTACCTACAGAAAGCCTTGATTGAGCGCAGCAAAAAAAACAAATTTAACATTAACAAGTATGTTCTGCTTTTATTTTGCCTTACCTGGTTCCTCCCTCCCCGCTATTTACATACATTATTTTAGATCCAATTATTTCATCACTGGGAGAAGCCAGCAGGATGCTGTTCATAGCTTCGTAAAGACATCACAGCACCGCGCCAGTCCTCCGTCCTGCAGTGTAGGGCCAAAACAACTGATTATGAAAATAGTTGTCAACTATTTTCATAATCGATTAATCGGTCAGCCAATTAGTTGGACTGCATACAGAATGCATTATTTGTTTACATATCAGGAAATACAGTGCAGTACACATACAGCTCAGTACACCGTCCATACATGTCAGTAAGTGCCTGAGAACTTGGGAATGTGAATGTGTGAGGAGCAATGGCTCATGGGACATGTAGTCCTGGGCAGGAAGTGAGTGGTTCTAAAGGCACACGTTTTTTTCCCTTGCTATAGGGGGGCACTCTATACTATACTTTGCAGCTTGTTATTTGGGCACTCTGAAAGCAGGAGGAGCCAGAAGTATCAATGGGGGACCCCAGAAGAGGAAAATCAGGGCTGCTCTGTGCAAAACCATTACAAAGAGCAGGTAAGTATAATATGTTTGTTGTTTAAAAAAAAAAAAAATCACTTTAAAGACTGTGTGCGGGGAAGATCAGCATCTGAACCCAGAGGAGGTGAAGGATGATAGACTGGAGGTAATAGAAGGCAATATCATTACATTTAAAGTCAACTTTTACCAGTATTGTGCATTATATTTAAAATGATTATATCCATGAAAAAAAAAAAAAAAGTCTTCGCTTTTAGTACTACTTTAACCACTTCAGCCCTGGAAGATTTTACCCCCTTCCTGACCAAAGCACTTTTTGCGATTCAGCACTGCGTCGCTTTAACTGACAACTGCGCGGTCGTGAGAGTTTGCACCCAAACAAAATTGACATACTTTTTTTTCCCACAAATAGAGCTTTCTTTTGGTGGTATTCGATCACCTCTGCGGTTTTTATTTTTTGCGCTATAAACAAAACAAAAAAAATGCACTGATTACTGTGTAAATGGCAGTGAAGGGGTTAACCACTAGGGGGCGATGAAGGGGTTAAGTGTGTCCCCTAGGGAGTGATTCTAAGTGGGCTACCACTGACATGACAGGGGGCAGTGATCTCTGTCATAACACAAGGCAGAACAGGGAAATGCCTCATTTACATAGGCACTTCCCCGTTCTGCGGCTTCGTGACATGATTGCTGTGAGACCAGCGGACATAGAGTCCGCTGGTCACGGTCGCCCTGTACGTGGCCGGCACGCGCAACCATTAGCCCCGCCAATTAAAGGGGATGTACATTACCCACGTATATCGGCGTGCAGCGGTGGGCAAGTGGTTAATATAAAAGATTTATATCTCCCCTTCCACCCTGCATATAGCTTCATGTCTGACATATCCTACTCGATTATTTGCTCTATAAAAGGGTTTTTTTAACCCCATCATGACAGGTGACCTAAAAAAAAAAAAAAAAAAAAAAAAAAAAAGCATGCTGCTGCTACTAAACGTCTTAGGCCTGGTACAGACCTGTGGTTTTTTTTTTTTGCAGTTCATGGTTTCTTATGGGACACGTTCACATCTACGCTTTTTTCAGCGGCTGCATGTATTTGGAAAGGGTCAAGGACTTTTTTTCAATGCAAAATGGTGCTTTTTTTTATTCAATAGACTGCAGAAAAGCATGTAGCGCGTTTTTGCCGCAATTTGCGTTTTTTTACTCTGCCCAACAACAAATTGTCCAAAAAAAAAGCATAAAAAGATGCAAAATGCAAATCGCAACAAAATCGCAAAACAAACAGGAAAAAGCACTGCAGAAACGGCTCAAATGCAAACTGCTTAGGTGTGAACCGAGCCTTAGGCTGGCCATACACATCAATTTTCGGACGAGAATATTCATACGAATAATCTTTGTACATTCGCTGAATGAAATAATATCATTTGAAAATTTCACTTGCTTTCAACATTCAGTTTTAAAATGAATGTAATTTCTGAACAAAAACCACAAACACTGTGGTGTATGTACTCACAGAGAAGTTTTTTATTCTGCTCCTTCAAAATTTCCCCGTCACTGTGGTCCAAAACGAACATTGATTTGACCCCACTTAACGATAAGAATATCGAACAAATGTTCTTAGAATTAATTTTTTTTTTTTTTTGAAGGAAGACATTGTTTTTGTATGGCCAGCCTAAGTGACAGCAGGCGCAGGTAGCTTTTAACAAGCCACTTGTCTATGACAAGGGAGTCTGAGTTTCCGAACATCCTCTTCTGGCAGTGTCTTACTACTGTCAGTGCAGGCCCAGCTCCTTTGCTCCTCCCTGCACCCCCTACATAATCTTTTATACAGTCATGGGGGGGGGGGGGGGGCAAGGTGGGATACTATAGAGGAGCAGTAGTTCTCAACCACTGAGCCATGGCCTCCACCCTTTCAGACCTCCAACAAGTTGCAGCTCCACTAACCACCTATAAAGGCCCCTAAATAGTGGCCCGCAGTGCCCTTCAACTTCTCGCAGTGCTTCCTGCAGAGCCTATAGCCCTTTATAAACGGCCACAGACCCCCTCAACCTCTTGGTGCTTGTTGCAAAGCCAAGAGACCCCCCTACCACATAGTGCCCCTCGTGTAGGTGTAAATGTGTCCATAGATTTTGCCTTTGTCCTTCACAATAAACTGCAGCACACAGATGGGAACCGGCCACACAGAAAAGAAAAGAATCAGGATTTCTACTTGACATGCATTTTCATGCAGCAAAATACCAGAGAGTTTTGCTGCATCAAAACGGACAAGTGTGAATAGGCCCTGAATATAATTTTAGAATACTGCTCAAAAGGACTGCCTAAAATTTACTGGCTCTAGCCTCATAATAATGACAGAAATCGGATTGGTTGCTTGCAACACAGACTTTGTGTGTGCGGTCCATGGATATGAAAGAACTGGTCCAGATGGGATTGAGCTCTTGGGGTTATCAGCAATCAGCAATCAGCCAGGAGATAAAAGTGACAAGTAATTACATACAAGAAGTAACAAAGTGTGCCCTCTCTGTGATCTACATCATGTAACACGTGTACACCAATAATCCTATTTATTAAGTCAGGAACATGAAGAAAAATCACGATGCGCTCAATGCTGCCGGCAACAACCGAGTTCCCACTGCTAGCTCAAGTCATAATGACAGAGAATTCCCAGTGATTACTCCACACATGGCAACCACATGCATCTCCATTACAGCAATTCTTCAAGAAGGTCCCTAGAGACACAGACTACTGGACCCCTAACTGTATATAAATACTAAACGTTTATTTTTTGGGGGCTCGAGTAGGAGATGCTTACAGCTCACATCTGGACAGAATTTTTTTTTTTCACATGCATGTTTTACTGTTTAAGAGAATGACTTTGATTGACAGGCCAGGAGACTCCAGATCTGTACCACCCACCATAATTGACAAGCCATAACTCATTTTATCCAAAACAAAAGCTTCTGAACACCTTCCCTCCTATGAGCTTCCTAGACCCAATTTGGGTGAAACGAATATGCAGGACGTGGCTTAGGGCAATTAACCCAATGGGATGACTTTTATGGAGTGCAGTTTGGTGCTTTTATCCTTGCCTCCCCTCCTATGAGCTTCCCAAACACCTCCCCTCACATGAGCTTCCCAAACGCCTCCCCTCACATGAGCTTCCCAAACGCCTCCCCTCACATGAGCTTCCCAAACGCCTCCCCACCCTAGAGATGCCAAAACGCCTCCCCTCACGTCTCCCCTCCCGTGAGCTTCCCAAACATCTCCCCTCCCATGAGCTACCCAAAAGCCTCCCCACCCCCTAGAGATGCCAAAGCGCCTCCCCACCCCCTAGAGATGCCAAAGCGCCTCCCCACCCTAGAGATGCCAAAGCGCCTCCCCTCCCATGAGCTTCCCAAGCGCCGCCTCCCCTCCCATGAGCTTCCCAAGCGCCGCCTCCCCTCCCATGAGCTTCCCAAGCGCCGCCTCCCCTCCCACGAGCTTCCCAAGCGCCGCCTCCCCTCCCATGAGCTTCCCAAGCGTCGCCTCACCTCCCATGAGCTTTCTCAGCGCCGCCTCCCCTCCCATGAGCTTCCCAAGCGCCGCCTCCCCTCCCATGAGCTTCCCAAGCGCCGCCTCCCCTCCCATGAGCTTCCCAAGCGCCGCCTCCCCTCCCATGAGCTTCCCAAGCGCCGCCTCCCCTCCCATGAGCTTCCCAAGTGCCTCCCCTCCCATGAGCTTCCCAAGTGCCTCCTCACCCATGAGCTTCCCAAACGCCTCCTCTCCTCCTATAAGCTTCCTGAATACCTACCCCTTCAGCTCCTAATGTCTACAAACACTTTAGGCTTGTAGTATGGTACAAATGAAGACAGCCTGATAACAAGGACCTTACATGAATAGCCCCACCTCACCTTTTTTCATGCAGGTTCTGCTTTAAGCAGGCTTCAGCGGCAAACTATTTTTCTAGAGTGTAGGTCTACTTAAACTTAAAGTAATACTACTATACACTTTTTACTTGCCATTGTCCCTTATATTTCTGTATGTGGATGATGGCACTTTCGTTATTTTAATAAAAGAATATATCCAAGTACATTTTTCCTAATCAATATACAGCGGTCACAAAACCTAGCTCTTTCCCAGTCTGTCTGTAGGGAAACAGTGGTAGGAGGAGCTTCTATTTCTCTGCTGCTGGTCAGATGTTCAAAATTAAAAAAAAACAAAAAAACAAAAAAACACAACTTTCGGAACAGAGTAGAAATAATTAATATCAAATGGTTTACAATTGTCATACAAATATAGATACGAAATCAAATAGTTATTTTTTGGCAAAAACATGGTGTGGGCAGATTTCTGCTGGTCACAAGCTGTTCCACGGCCCTTCCAGCATGGGTCTTAAAATAAGAGAGTGGAGAAGCCTTTATCAGGCTATTACTATCCCTCATCCATTGTGTTTAGCTGGTTAGTGGCCAATGGAGGAGGAAGGGATGGAGTGGGTTGTCATTTACACCTATGTTTACACCCACATGTGTGACTCTATAGTCACATGGGCTGATGCGATAGGGAGGAAATGCTCAGCATAGAAGTGCACCGAAAACTGAGCATGTGCAGAGTTGACAACACAGCTGCAAAATCCCTAACTGAATTGGGGACATGAACAGGAGGGGGAGATAGAGAGCAGCGGGATCAACCAGGTTTTTTGCAGAATACAGAAAACAAATCTCATAGTGACTGAGTGAGTATATGAACAGCATGCAATACATAATTTATTGATAGTTTATGTGGGTTTAGTGACAATTTAACATTCAATGTTAGGGTTGTTTTAATTGAAAGAACTGTTTATGGGGGGGGGGGGGGGGTTTTGTACATTTACGTTGGGGTATTGTTATTTGGCCCCATTATAAAAGGTGCATAGCAGATTCGACCTTTGAAAAAGTCCTAGTTCTAGCACCCATACTGTACTTTAGGGATTTTAAAGTCTGCATAACATCTACTGCCCGACAGCCAAAAACTGAATTACTATCTCATCACAGTTCTTAATATGATTTAAGACCAGGGAGCAAACAGCCTGCAGGTATATTAAATTATATCATTTATTTCAAGAGTCCAGGACTGACCTCATCACAAAAAAACAAAACAATGCAAACGTAAAAAATATGTAGTTTTTGGGGAATAGTTTGACTAAATACATAAACTGTAAATGCTGAACATATGCAAGTAGAATAGATCCATAAGGCAACACTGCCCCCTGCTGACTTATTGTATGATGTCTCACTGTTGCATGAAAATCCAAGCACTAAAATTTTGCATAAAATTTCTAAATATGAATGTAATTTTAAAAGTGCTTTTAAGTGCCTTTTATATTCCCAGCTTCTTTTGAAAGGGAACTAAAGTCTTGAAGCTGTGCCCAAAAACATGAAGGCAGGGGGCAAAGGACTAGTCATCAGTGTTGTCTTTGGTCTCTGCAGCTGACCTTTTTCTCGTTGTGGACTTGCCAAGCCTTGTTCTGCATTGTTTCTCTGCATGGAGGTGGCCATCATGATAGAGGCTCCATAACAGCAGCGATCAGCACGCGAGAGACAATCCCAAATCTCACACACCAGGAAACTCATCGCTACCAGTTTCCTGATGGGACCCGTCCTCTCCTCTTCCATTGAGAAAAGTTGTTTTAGTTATTACACTGCATGTAGCCCATATCCGTGAATACTGCAACTCAGATTCTTCCTTATTCACAGATCACGTCACAACCAGTGTGCACTATGAAATGGGTTTTCTCCTTACCTTGCCTCCTTAAACTGGCGGTCCATGAAAAAGTGCCCTCCTTACATTGGTGGGTCACTGTACAGCCGTGGTCAAGTTTTGTGAATGACACAAATAATACATTTTCACAAAGTCTGCTGCCTCAGGTTATTATGATGGCAATTTTTATATACTCCAGAATAATATGAAGAGTGATCAGATAAATTGCAATTAATTGCCAAGTCCCTTTTTGCCATGAAAATGAACTTAATCCCATAAAAAACATTTCCACTGCATTTGTGAAGAAGGCTTCAGGGCGCCCAAGAAATTCCAGCAAGCACCAGGACCGTCTCCTACAGTTGATTCAGCTGTGGGATCGGAGGCACCACCACCAGTGATGAGCTTGCTCAGGAATGGCAGCAGGCAGGTGTGAGTACATCGGCATGCACAGTGAGAAGACTTTTAAAGGATGGCCTGGTGTCAGGAAGGCAGCAAAGAAGCCACTTCTCTCCAGAAAAAACATCAGGGACAGACTGATATTCTGAAGTCATTTTCTCTGATGAATCCCCTTTCCGATTGTTTGGGGTATCCGGAAAAAACCCTGTCCGGAGAAGAAAAGGTGAGTGTACCATCAGTCCTGTGTCATGCCAACAGGCATTCTAAGACCATTCATGTGTGGGGTTGCTTCTCAGCCAAGGGAGTGGGCTCACTCACAATTTTGTGGAACGCAGCCATAAATAAGGAATGGTACAAAAACTTCCCTCAAGAGCAACGTCTCCCAACCATCCAAGAACAGTTTGGTGAGGAACAATGTCTTTTCCAGCATGATGGAGCACCTTGGCGTAAAGTGGCGTGAGGAACAAAACATCTAAATTTTAGGTCCATGGCCATCAAACTCCACAGACCTCAATCCCATTGAGAACTTGTGGTCAAGCCTCAAGAGGCGGGTGAACAAAAAACCCACAAATTCTGACAAACTCCAAGCATTGATTATGCAAGAATGGGCTGCCAGTCAGGATGTACCCAGAAGTTGTCTGACAGCATGCCAGAAAAAACACTGCAAATATTGACTCTTTGCATAAACTTAATGTAATTGTCACTAAAAGTCTTTGACACTTATAAAATGCTTGTAATTATACTTCAGTATACCATAGTAATATCTGACAAAAAAGATCTAAAAACAGTGAGGCAGCAGACTGTGAAAATGTATATTTGTGTCATTCTCAAAACTTTTGGCCATGGCTGTAGTGCCCCCTTACATTGGTGGTCAGCGTAATCCCCCTTACATTCGTGGCCAGTGAAGTGTGCCCCCCTTACATTGGTGGTCAGCAAAGTCTCCCCTTACACTGACGACCAGCGTAGTGCCCCCCCCCCCTTACATTGATGGTCAGTGACGTGTCCCTTTACATTGGTGGCCAGTATAGTGCCCCCCACTTGCCCTTCTTCCTCAAGGAACCCTTGACAAACTCTTGAGGAACACTGGCTGAGAAAAGTTGGTCCTAACAATTAGAGGCTTTTGGAGCACCATTTCTTTATGACAAAAATAGGATTTTTTATTTATGTGCTAGCTTACATAAAAAAAATTAAAAAAAAACAATAAAAAAAGTAAATCGGCAGAGCCAATTTGATAAAGATGGTTTGGATGCCACAATTACGATATCTTTTGCATAACTGTACTGAATGGCTGCCTCAGAATTTTTTTTGAAAATTAGATACCCTGTTTAGAGATCTTATCTGGAGATATAAACATCCCCGGATTAGACTGGGGACTTTGCAGCTACCTAAGGATGAAGGAGGGTTGGCTGTTCCTAATGCCAGATTGTATTATCTGGCATCACAACTTAAGTAATTAAATGGCTGGAATGTTATAGATCGTGAGGACCCCATACAGCAAATTATATTTTCCCAACTTCCAGGAGATCCACCATTCTAGCTAATAGTAGCTCATCACTTCTACAGTAAATGCTGTTTTCCTACATTTCATTTAATTCATAAAATTTGGACTACTGTTCAACGGGATACCCCCAATATATGCCCATTTGGAAACATTTGCAACTATCAGAGGTAGCGAAACGTGAAAATTTTGACCCATGGAAAAGGGCTGATATTTTGTTACTTCATCAACTTTTTGATAACGAGGTTTTACAACCATTTGACAAACTGCCAGAGAAATATCATCAGTCTAATAAATTATTCTTTCAATATCTACAGTTACGGCATGCTTTGCAGAGTCAGGCTACAACTTTTCTATTAGAATATAACCCATCTTTAATTTTAACTATGGCAGTAACTATAAGACACTCTAAACAGGAACTTATTGGGGATATATACTCTTCCCTACAAAAGACAGAGCGAATATAAAAGATGGCAGTTTTGCACGATGGTGTAGGGACTTGGAGACTATTGGTGACGAGGAGTGGGAGCAAGCTATGAAAAACTTATTCAGAGCATCCTTATCCTCCTCACAGTGTCTGACCCAGTTATTCATTATTCATAGATCCCATTACACTCCCTTAGGGCTCATGCACACAGGACGTTTTTACAGCTGCTTTTAGGGGCATCTGACATTTTTTTTTTTAACTGCTTCTAAATGTCCCTCCATGTTAGCCTATCTGTCCATGCACACAAACGGTCAGAGGCGTTTGGAGGCATAAGCGTTTCGGAGCAGTAGAAGAAAAAAAAAAAAAAAAAAAACACATGTCAGCCTGCGCTTTCAGGAGCAATAAAAACAAGCTGTAAAAATGTCTGACGCCGCTAAAAGCTGCTAAACACATCAAGCCTTTCTTTTTTACAGGTCAAAATCAATGGTTCCCTATGAGAGCCCCATTGATTTTAATAGAAGTCAGATCATAATGATCCGACTTGCAGTGCGACTTGTGCACTGAGGATCTTGAAGAGGAGGCTCACGGCCCAAAAAAAAACCAAAAAAAAAAAACAAACAAAACAAACAAAAACAGCGTGGGGTCCTCCTCCCAAGATCCATACCAGACCCTTATCCGAGCATGCAGCCCGGCAGGTCAGGAAAGGGCGGGGGGGCAAGCAGCTTCCCCCTCCTGGACCATACCAGGCCACATGCCCTCAACATGGGGGGGGGGTGCTTTGCGGCGGGGGCCTGTCCCCCCCACCCCAAAGCACCTTGTCCCCATGTTGATGGGGACAAGGGCCTCTTCACGACAACCCTGGCTGTTGGTTGTCGGGGTCTGCAGGCGGGGGGGCTTATCAGAATCTGGAAGCCCCCTTTAACAAGGGGGCCCCCAGATCCCGGTCCCCCACCCTATGTGAATGAGCGTGGGGTACATCGTACCCCAACCCATTCATTCACTCAAAAAAAAATAAGTGTCAAAAATAGAAACAGTACACAGGTTTTTGACAAAGTAATTTATTAAAGCAGCTCCTGCGTCTCTTCTCCTTCTGACTTCTTCTCCCTTGAAGCCCCGCCCCAAAGCACCCACCCCCCCCATGTTGAGGGCATGTGGCCTGGTATGATCTAGGAGGGGCGCTCCCTTGTCCCCCCTTTCCTGACCTGCATGCTCTGATAAGGGTCTGGTATGGCTTTCGGGGAGACCCCCACACCGTTTTTCTTTGGCATGGGGGTTCCCCTTAAAATCCATATCTTGGACCCAAGGGTCTGGTATGGAACCTGACGCCGTTTTTTTTTTCATTTTGGTGCGGGGTTCCTCTTCAAGATCCTCAGCGCAACAAGTCGCACTGCAAGTCAGATCATCATGCTGCGACTTCTATTCAAATCAATGGGCTCTCGTAGGGAACCATTGATTTTGAACAGAGGAAGAGAAACGCCGCTAAAAGCTAGCGTGGCTAAACGTGCATTACCGCCAATACTAAAAGCTACTAAAAGCACGTTTTTACAGCTGCTTTTTCCTGGCGTTGGTAGTGGCTTTGCAGCTCATTTTTTCATAACGCCTTGTGTGCATGAGCCCTCAAATCTACATTCCTGGGGTAAAGCAACTACATCAAATTTTCCAAAGCGCACTAATGATACAGGTTCACTTATACATATGTTGTGGCGGTGCCCCAAATTGGGACTGGGAGTGTGTATTTGATACTTTAAGGACTCTCCTGCTGCCCTCTCCCATGGTGGTCTCCATTGGACTCACTCCCCCAGATCCAACAGACAGAAAGGAGGTGGAGTTGGCTTCCTTCTATCCCCACAAAGCACCTTCCAAGTCCTTCCTGTCCCTCCCTCTCTATCCCTCTCTTCTTTCAAGATGCACTGTATTCGTCTGTTTTCTCCCATTTTGCTGAGGATTGCTGCAATTTATCGGCCTCCTGGGCCGGTATCGACTTTCTTGATGACTTTGCTGCCTGGCTACCCTACTTTCTCTCCTCTGAAATACCCACTATCATTCTTGGTTACTTCAACATTCCTGTTAATGTTAACAGCCCAACTACAGCTAAACTTCGACTTAACCTCATCTTTTGACCTAACCCAATGGACACATACTTCCACTCACTCCAATGGTAATACCCTTGACCTTGTATTCTCCCATCTCTGCAACCCTGGCAACCTCACCAACACCCCCTTTCCTCTCTCTGATCACAACCTCATTACTTTCACTGTATCCTTGCCTCCAACCACCCATCCCTCCAAGCAGCAAACAATTACTTGTAGAAACCTTTGCCACTTTAACCCTTCTCTTTTCTATTCTGCTACTGACCACCTATATGACAATCTCTCCCCTGTCCTGACCTGGCCACCACTGTCCACAACAGTTCACTCTCATCATCACTAGATGCACTTGCTCCTCTAACCACAGGCAGAATCAGGCCCCGACCGTTACAAACCTGGCAAACTGACAACACTAGAAATCTCAAGAGACATTGCCGTGCTCTTGAATGACTGTGGCGTAAAACCAAAAGCCTGCAAGACTTCACCCTATATAAATCTGCCCTTCTAAAATACAATTCATGCCTCCATGCTGCCAAACAAGCCTACTTTGTCTCTGTTTTTAATTCCTTGTCATCCAGTACCCGTCAGCTCTTCTCAACCTTTAACTCTCTGCTTCGTCCCCCACCCCCTCTACCCACTAACTCACTCACTGCCCAAGAGATTGCCAATCACTTCAAAGACAAGATCAATGCAATTCGTGAGGATACCTCTACTGTGCGTACATCTTCCCCGCCCAACTTACCTTGCCTAACAGCACATTCAACACTCTCCTCTTTTGAATTGGCTACTATTGAAGAGGTTACAAAACTTTTCTCAGATGCCCACCTAACCAATTATCCCCTGGATCCTGTTCCCTGACAACTACTATGGTCAGGCCCCTCGTTTCTTCTTTCCCATCAACCCCATCTTGTCAATGAGAATGGTTGCTGCAATATAGACGTATATAGACGTATTCATTTTTCTGTATTTAATACCCATGCATGCTTGTCTGGCCTTTAGGGGAAAGATCCCTGCATGGGTTATTATTATGTATATTTTATAGGTTTCCTTATTGTTTTGTTTACTATATTGGATACACAGATTGTATAGTCTTTTGCGGGACTATTTTTTGGAGCCCCCCCCCCCCATGCCAGGTTGTCATGTACCATATTGCTGTGGCTGCCATAGACTGGGGGACTCGGACGTCCCTGCATAAGGGGGCGGAGTGTCTAAGTCCGCCCTATATGCCCATACTCCGTTCGCGAAGTGTGGGCAGTGCGCGCGCATCAAGTGCAGGGACGTCCGCACCGGAAGTGATGCCGGAGGTCATCCCTGACCTTTTCACTTCCGGTGGGACCACACAAAAGATGGAGGCGCCGGTGTGTTGTCTACCAGACACACTCGGCGCCGACCCGTCTTCATCGGTAGGAGGAGAATCTCTAACTGAGGAGCTACGACTTTCTGGCCACTACAGGTAACTACTATGTTGCATCTTTACGGCCATTTGGGAGGGCATCTGGCTTTTACTTGTGCACTGTTTGCCCCCAGTCTGGGGGAGGTTGATATTTGTCTGTCATAGAGGAAAAGATAGTAGCCATTTATCTGGTAATCCTTTAATGCCTGGCAGCTACGCTACCTTTTAGGACTTTGGGGTCTTTATCAGTTATATGCAGCATTATATAGTGCTGTATGTCCCTATGAGCTCTGTCAGCTCTATGCAGCATTTCAGTCAATACTGACATTCCTCACACAGCTCCTTGCAGGCACTAAGGGATCATGCGACTAGGCTTGTCGGTGCATGATCAGGAGGCGTCCAATGCATAATGGTATTATACACCAAATATAACTTCATACACAGATATAGCTACCTGCCTCCTATATTAAGATTGACTGTCTAGCATAGATGGCCATAATCTTAAGCACACTCATTTAAAATTTACACTATAGCATAATTTTAGTGATAATGTTTTTTCAATTGTCAGACTGCATAGATCAATTATATATATATTTTTTCCTTAGATTAGGAATTTATTGGCTCTATTTGCTTTTTCTCCTTTTCCTTTGTTCCTATATATACTATACTAGATTCTTGCCCTGCTACTGTGTGGTCCAGTTCCTCTGTTGGTACTATCCGGTTGGGATCTGGCACCCTTGGATTTTTTGCACCAGTTGGTACAGTGGATGATGCCTGGCAATGGTGGTGTGTGCTTTGAATTTTAAACTTGCACCAGTAGGTGAGACTATCAGATTGAATGTTTTGATTAAATATTTTTTTGTATTGTATATGATTACATAAGCATGTGTGACCACCATATATAATTGTAGTATATTTATCTGTTATCTATATAGTTCAAATGAATCAGTGATGCCGATTTATACCCTGATGAAGCAATTTGTTTTCTGCGAAACATGTTGGCTGACAGGCACGAATGAACCTTGAACAACAGTACTGGATATATATTTGTTTTGTATATCCCCTTTTTTTTTTTATCACAATTTAAATAAAAATCATATTTTTTAATATTCTACTCATTTATGCCTACTGGGTAATAGACGTATTATAGACGTATTATCTTCCTACAAAAATCCCATTCGTTTGAAAGAATCACAACTTTCGTTTTGTCTTACTATGGTCACCCTCTTCTTCTATCCTATGCTCCCTCACTCACATCTTTAATCTCTCCCTCTCTAGTGGCACCTTCCCCTCCCCTCAAAAACATGCACAGATCACTCCCATACTTAAAAAGCCCTCACTGGACCCCACCAACCTGAACAACTTAAGACCCATCTCATTGCTCCCATTCACCTCTAAACTTCTAGAACGCTTAGTCAACAATGCAACCATCAGTCCCTCCTCTCACGCCAGGGTGCTACGTGTAATCCTGGACTCTGACTTGTCATTTCAGACTCAAATCCAATCGTTGTCAAAAGTTTGTAGAATTTACCTCCGTAACATCTCTAAAATTCGCCCCTTTTTAACAAATGAAACCACCGAACTCCTCATTCACTCCCTTGTTATCTCTCGCCTTGACTATTGCAACTCCCTATCTGATTGGCCTACCTCAACATAGGCTATCCCCTCTTCAGTCTATCATGAATGCTGCTGCCAGACTTATGCACCTTACCAACCGCTCAGTGTCTGCCAACCCTCTCCTCCAATCCCTACACTGGCTCCCAATCACCCAGCCAATTAAATTCAAAATACTAGCCACAACATACAAAGCCATTCACGAGAGAGGGGTAGAGAAGGAAGCGCCACCTGAGTGTAGTATTAACAAATGATGTTTAACGACACCAGGTAAAAAAACACACTTACAGGATAAAAACATATAAAAGGCTCATCTGTATAAGTATGTGGTCCTCAGTGTTCCCTCTGATCCTGTGGTGGTGACGCTGCAGGGATGCTGGGCTGCAGAAGGTGGATTACCAGCCGGGAGCTTCTTCTGTGGCCATCAGGAAGAGACTAGGGGCCGGCGTGGAGCGTGTGTGACATCACAGGTCGTCCGTCCACTTCCAGGTTTGGTATCCAGGGGAGGGATCGTCCAGGGAGGAGGGCTTGCAGGGAGATTGAGAGAAGGCTACACGCTCTGAGCCACTGCTCCTTCAATAGGCCTAATAGGGTGGTGTCTGCAATGTGCTTTTATATGGCAGTGCTGTGGGACAACAGGTCCCAGCGTCTGTCAAAAGAAAGCACAGCGCCATCTGTGGGTGGGAGGGGAACTACAAGGTAACATAATATACAAAGAGAAAAAAAAAGGGGGGTATATAATAGTGAGTGGCATGGAAACATATATATGAATAGGGAAAAGTGCATGGTAGTAAACATGGGGACAATAATATTAACAATAGTAAAAATGGGAGTAACAATGGGGGCAAAAAATGGAGGTAAGTATAAAATATATATATATATATATATATATATATATATATATATATATATATATATATATATATATATATATATATATATATACACACATACATATACATACACATACATATATATATGTAAGTATAAAAGCAAAACATAATAATGATTCCCATGGTGATGATACAAAAGAACCAGAAAATGCAACGGTAAAGATAAAAAAATAAATAAATACATAAATAAATTTAAAAAAAAAAAAATATATATATATATATATATATATATATATATATATCTCTATCTATCTATCTATAAAAGTGAGAACAAAAAATAAAAAAATATTAATAATAAAAAATATATAAAATAATATATAAAATAAATAAATAAATAGGTAGAGAAAGGCAAAAAAATGGTGAAAAAATTATGGGAGACTCCACTGCCTGCCATAATTTTACTTGAAGCGCTTTTTTACTACAGAAATGTAAGTTGTTTACTTGTTTTAATAAATTCATTTTACAAACGGTATTATGCTATGTGGCCCCTTTTTATTTCATATGGGCTATTCCTCTGAGATGATCCATTTGAAGGTTTGCCATCCACTATAAAGAGGGTTCTCTCACGGTTTTGGATACGTTTGGAGTTCTGCTGCCATTCAATCGGGAGGTCCTTCCTTTTTATTACCTGTTGGTGATACAAGTTTGGTTGACTCATCGAACGTATGTTCTTATGAGTTCAATCCCTCTGATAAGTCTTCTCTCTTTCCGTATGGAGGTTCCATCACACTCAATTTTCTGCAGGAGTTATCCACGTGGTGATTAAGAAATTGCATGTACTCTTTGGATTAGCAACATTTTTCCGTATTTGAAGTGATATCTGAAGATCACCAGAGACTGTATTTTTGCACACTGTGGACTGACATAGACTTATTTTCTTTTATTAAATTCCTTTATTAAATTTTTTTTCATATTCTTATATATACGTTATATCATAAGCTTGCAAAATCTCTAGCGCTATACTTGTTTGTGCACTTGTAACTTTAGACAAAATCCTTATTTGTTGTGTGAGCTGCTGATGTGTTGGGTAAGCGCAGGGTTAACTTTTTTCTCTGGTGAAAAAATTATGGTATAAGGAGTGGACATGGATAAAGCTTGCGTATTTCAAAAAAACAAGGAACAGGGAAGCACGTATCTGTGCAGGGTTCTTAAAGATATATATATTGTAGCAAGGCTACATCTGTAGGGGTGGTCTCATGAGGAAACGGGGTGGCTTAAAGTAGTGTGTGCACCTCAATATCCTCCTTCAACCCCTCAGGTGCTAAAGTGCCCAAAGAGTAGATCCAGTAAGTTTCTTGCTGGCAAAGACGTTTATACCGCTCAGCGGCAGGGTGTGTGGCTGGGATTGATTCAATGACCCACACACTGAGGCCAGTTGTAGATCGGCCATGGTGAGTCAGGAAGTGTTTAGGGACGCTGTGGTGGTCACGGCCTTTTTCGATAAAGCGCCAGTGCTCCCCAAAACGTGCCCCTAGGGCTCTGATGGTTCTGCCGACATATAGTAGGCCACAGGGGCAGGTGAGGCAGTATATAACGAAGCTTTTAGATTTCCAAATCCGAAGCCTCTTTTATTACAAAAAATTTCTATAAAGTCCTCTACTTCTACCATCTACCCAAGATTTATAAAGATCTAACCAATCCCCCTGGCCGTCCAAAAGTAGCCGCTATGGACAGCATCACTAGTGGCTTCTCCATCTACATTGACCAATTCCTTCAACCTCTGGCACAGAACCTCCCCTCCTACATCTTATGTTACCTTGTAGTTCCCCTCCCACCCACAGATGGCGCTGTGCTTTCTTTTGACAGACGCTGGGACCTGTTGTCCCACAGGACTGCCATATAAAAGCACATTGCAGACACCTCCCTATTAGGCCTATTGAAGGAGCAGTGGCTCCGAGTGCGTAGCCTTCTCTCAACCTCCCTGCAAGCCCTCCTCCCTGGACGATCCCTCCCCTGGATACCAAACCGGAAGCGGACGGACGACCTGTGATGTCACGCACACTCCATGCCGGCCCCTAGTCTCTTCCTGATGGCCACAGAAGAAGCTCCCGGCTGGTAATCCACCTTCTGCAGCCCAGCATCCCTGCAGCGTCACCACCACAGGATCAGAGGGAACACATACCTATACAGATAAGCCTTTTATATGTTTTTATCCTGTAAGTGTGTTTTTACCTGGTGTCATTAAACATCATTTGTTAATACTACACTCAGGTGGCGCTTCCTTCTCTACCCCTCTCTCATCCATCACAGAGCCAGCTCTCTGAGAACAGCAGCCGCCTAGCCTACCAGCCTACCTTAACCATTACATTACCGGTTACCACTTAACCCTTGAACTTCCAGCCCGTCCCCTATGGACTAAGTTGCTCAGCCCTTTATATCTCCTGTTATATATGGACTTGTGTGTTTGCGCTTACAGTTACCAATACTCTGTTTACAAAGCCATTCACAACTCTGCCCCGAGCTACATCACCAGTCTCCAAATATCACCCAAATCGTCCTCTCTGCTCTTCTCAAGACTTCCTACTCTCAAGCTCTCTCGTCTCCTCCTCTCATGCTCCTCTCCAGGATTTCTCCAGAGCCTCTCCCATCCTCTGGAACTCGCTACCTCCACCTGTCCGGCTATCCCCTACTCTTGCTACCTTCAGGCGATCCCTGAAAACTCATCTCTTCAGGAAAGCCTATAACGTCTCTAACTAATCTTTTACCACTTCCATCAGCTCATTCTCCACAGTCACAACCTTTTGTACCACCTGACCCACCCTATTAGATTTTAAGCTCTTCTGAGCAGGGCCCTCTTAATCCTCCTGTATCTTATTGTATTATAACTGTATTGTCTCCCTTTTATATTGTAAAGCGCTGCATAAACTGTTGGCACTATATAAATCCTGAATAATAATAATAAAAATGTTCTACAGAGGTTCAGTCCGACCCAAAAATAGCATTGCTAGGGATTATTTTGGAAGATGTTCTCCCGACTAAGACACATGTGATGTGGTTAAGATCTAGGTATATAGCCGTAGACTTATACTACAAAAATGGATATCAAATTCTTCGCCAACAATAGCTCAATGGGCCGAAGTGATTAATCTTAAACTAAAAACGGGAGGAATTGACATATAAACATAGAAGAAGCCCTAATAAATTTTTTCTTTTAAATTTGGTCCTGGTGGTTAGTCTCCAACTTATCCGAGCAAATAGTTGAGCATACCAATGATGCTGAGGAAAGTTAGTAATGAGATGGATTTATGGTGGAGGAGAACTGTATATGCATGTATAAGTCGCTAGGGGGTAGTAATTTAGATAAATTGAATATAATGGTTGGCTTTATATTGTTAATCTCATGTATGAAAAATGGAATTATTACATTTATTCGATGTGATAAAAGGTTTAAAGCAAAACTCAAAATGCAACTGCAAGACACAATCTTTTGTTTTTCTTTTTTTTTTTGTTGTTGGGTGGGGTTGTTTTGTGTGTTTTGAGGGTTTATTCTTTTTTTTTTTTCTTCGTTGTAAATTTGAAAATGAAATAAAAATTACTTGATTGAAAAAACAAAAAAAAAAAACTTTTCCCTGAGCATGCAGAGCCCTAACTACTGGTAGCACTCAGTACATCCTTCAGTCTCATCCAACCACAGTTTGCCATAGACTGACAGGCTGTCTGCAACGGCGCTGGACTCTGTACCTGTCCCCCCGGGTGCACTTAAATTCCAAGAGGGACAGACTGAAGCTGGAAGGCCCCACATACAAGGCATAGCTCCCAACTGTCCCTGATTTGGAGCAATGTCCCTCTGTCCTCCTCATTTGTCCCTCATTTTGGTCTGATATAGTTGTATATAAAATGCACTTTTTATCTATCAAAAAGTGTTTCCCAGTGCTAAACCTTTCAACCGATTTCTAAATTGCTGCATTTGTATATTCCAAAAGCCAATATAAAGGAATAGTAGTGGTAAAAAAGCACTTGTGGGTTTAACCAATCTTGTTTTTTTGGTACAATTCTCCTTTAAGGGGGCGTGGCAAGGAGTGTGTGCTATGCCTGCATACTTTTGATGATAGGTGTCCCTCATTCCCATCTCAAAAAGTCGGGAGGTATGACAAGGGGCCACATAAAAAAAATACTGTAGATATACATAAAACTTTGTTGCAAATTACTGTAACACAGAGAAGAGAGGGCAGAATCTGCAATCATCTGCAGCACTCACTCTGCAGTAAAAACGGCACAATGTCCCTGAAAACAAAGGTAAAATGGCTCATAAGAAAAGGTTTCACAGAACATAAAATATGTAGTAAAAATGGTTATCAAGCCCATCTCATCTCTGCACGCTCTCCTTAGTACATAATAAAAAACACAGCAAGTGTATTATTAGTTATAGAAGAGAAGAACATAAAACAAAGCTGGTGTCCGATTCTCACCAGGTCAGCTATATAAATTATTAGGAATTGACAAGGAACATTTATCCCGATGCTCTTCCTGAAATCTCTCAGTAAGTGGAAGATTCTGTCTCCAGTATAATCACAGGGTCAGTCTCAGCGTTTTGTATTCCCAATATCCCTTTACACTGAAGTACCCGATACGAGGGTCTCACCAAACCCAACGAAGGACAATACAGCGAGGAAAAAAAAGTATTTGATCCTCTGCTGATTTTGTACGTTTGCCCCACTGACAAAGAAATGATCAGTCTATAATTTTAATGGTAGGTTTATTTTAACATTGAGAGACAGAATAACAAAAATATCCAGAAAAAACGCATTTCAAAAAAGTTATAAATTGATTTGCATTTTAATGAGTAAAATAAGCATTTGACCCCTTTGCAAAACATGATTTAGTACTTGGTGGCAAAACCCTTGTTGTTAATCACAGAGGTCAGATGTTTCTTGTAGTTGGCCACCAGGTTTTCACACATCTCAGGAGGGATTTTGTCCCACTCCTCTTTGCAGATTCTCTGGAAGTCATTAAAGCAGTTGTATACTCTCAGAAGAAAAAAAAAATCCTGTTAGGCACAGGCATAATGAGCTAGTATGCACCGCATACTAGCTCATAATGAAATACTTACTTTAGAACAAGCTCCCCGTATTGCAGGCCGGTCCACGCCAAGGGAGCCGACATTTTGCCCTTGGCATGTCTTCCGGGTTTGCAGCTCCAGCGCTGTGAGAAACTTCTGCCCGGCAAGGTCCGTCTGCCAGACCTTCAGCCGGGCATTCACAGCACATGCGCCGCTGACGTCTGTGCCTGCATGCAAAGTGAATATCTCCTAAACTGTACAGGTTTAGCAGATATTCATTTTACCTACGGGTAAGCCTTATTATAGGCTTACCTGTAGGTAAAAATTTTAAAAAATGGGTATATAACCACTTTAAGGTTTTGAGACTGACATTTGGTAACTCCCTTCACATATTTTCTATGGGATTAAGGGCTGGAGACTGGCTAGGCCACGCCAGGACCTTAATGTGCTTCTTCCTGAGCCACTCCTTTGTTGTCTTGGCCGTGTGTTTTGGGTCATTGTCATGCTGGAATACCCATCCACGACCCATTTTCAATGCCCTGGCTGAGGGAAGGAGGTTCTCACCCAAGATTTGACGGTACATGGGCCCCGTCCAACGTCCCTTTGATGCAGTGAAGTTGTCCTGTCCTCTTAGCAGAAAAACACCCCCAAAGCAAAATTGTTTCCACCTCCATGTTTTACGGTGGGGATGGTGTTCTTGGGGTCATAGGCAGCATTCCTCTTCCCCCAAACATGGCGAGTAGAGTTGATGCCAAAGAGCTCAATTTTAGTCTCATCTGCCCACAACACTTTCACCCAGTTCTCTGAATCATTCAGATGTTCATTAGCAAACTTCAGCAAACTGTACATGTGCTTTCTTGAGCAGGGGGACCTTGCGGGCACTGCAATATTTCAGTCCTTCACGGCGTAGTGTGTTACCAATTGTTTTCTTGGTGACTTTGGTCCCAGCTGCCTTGAGATCATTGACAAGATTCTCCTGTGTAATTCCGGGCTAATTCCTCACCGTTCTCATGATCATTAAAATTCCACAAGGTGAGATCTTGCAAGTTTCTTCATGAGCAGAAAAAAACCTCAAAGCAAAATGTTTCCACCTCCATGTTTGATGGTGGGGATGGTGTTCTTGAGGTCATAGGCAGCATTCCTCCTCTTTCAAACACGGCGAGCTGTCGTGTCATACCAGTGTGAACCCGGCCTAAGAGAGTTCTCCTAATCTCAGCTCGTTACCTGTATAGAAGACACCAGGGAGCCATAAATCTTGCGGATTGATAAGGGATCAAATACTCATTTCACTCATTAACAGCTTCCCGACCAGCCGCCGCAGTTATACTGCGGCAGGACGGCTCCCCTGCGCGAGCCGTCGTAGCTGTATGTCAGCTCTTTAAGACGCTGTAGCAGGCACGCCCACAGCGTGTCCCCGGAGCCGATGCGCGTGCCCGGCAGGTGCGATGACCGCCGGGCACACGTGATCGCTCGTAACAGAGCGAGAACCGGGATCTGTGTGCGTAAACACACAAATCCCGGTTCTGTCAGGGGAGAGGAGACCGATCGTGTGTTCCTACTAAGTAGAAACAATGATCAGTCTCCTCTTCTAGTCAGCCACATTCCCCCCACAGTTAGGGAACACAGTTAACCCCTTCCCTGCCAGTGACATTTATACAGTAATCAGTGGCCACCAGTGCATAGGAGGAATCCCTTCAGTTCTCCCACATAGAGGAGTTTATCTCCCATGGTTGAGACACGGGTACTTTCATTCTATTACTAGGGTAGGACCCATTAATTCAGGGTACTTTGTCACAGTAAGTGGGCTTAGCACTATATGACCATATAGTGTGATCAAACCCCCGTATTTTTGAATATGTTCAGGTGTTTTAACTAGCCTTGCAGGATAAGTGTAATTTTTGTATGTGTGCGCTGTAATCTGTTTTGTATTGTTTTTGGTCTTATAGCAGCACCATCTTGAATGTAAAGCATTTTAGGGTGTGCCCCCCAAGTATGTTTTTTTATTTTTAGCTCTGATCGCTGTTGTAAATGTCACTGGTCCCAAAGGTGTCCGATGTGTCCGTTGCAATCCCGATAAAAATCGCAGATGACCGCCATTACTAGTAAAAAAAAAAAATGTGTATAATATATATTATATAAATAAATAAAAATGCCATACATCTATCCCCTATTTTGTAGGCGCTATAACTTTTGCGCAAACCAAACAATATACGCTTATTGCGATTTTTGTTACCAAAAATATGTAGAAGAATACATATCGGCCTAAACTTATGAAGAAATTCGTTTTTTTTTATTTTTTGGTGGGATATTTATTATAGCAAAAAGTACAAAATATTGTGTTTTTTTTTTCAAAACTGTCACTTTTTTTGTTTATAACGCAAAAAATAAAAAAAACGCAGAGGCGATCAAATACAACCAAAAGAAAGCTCTATTTGTGGGGAAAAAAAGGACATAAAATTTTGTTTGGTACAACATCGCACGACCGCGAATTAAAGCGACGCAGTGCCGTATCGCAACCAATGGCCTGGTCAGGAAGGCGGCAAATCCTTCCAGGGCTGAAGTGGTTAAAATGCAAATCAATTTATACCTTTTGCAAACCAACTTTGCAAGGTCCAAATCAAAACCAAATTCTTGAATAATTCAACCAAAGAGAGTAAAACAGCAAAAGGACAGCCAATGCTATTTGGGGACCAAGAAATCCCCCTTTATCAGGGCTGGCTGTAATAGCAGAATATTGAATGAACTCAAAAATGTTCCTCAGCAGTCGCAGTCGGAAGAGATTTTGGGGGGGGGGGGGGGGGGGTCAAGTTGCAATGATACGTGTTATGAGCTAGCAAGGTCTTGCTGTTATCGTTATGCTGTTAACCCCAGCCTCAGCTACATACAGTATACAGCGCTGTGTTCTGGCAGCAAGATAGGGACTTCCTGTCCTGATCCCCAAACAAAATAGAGTCAGGCTGAATGCTGCTGGGACATTCACAGGAAGCTTTGTATTTTCTGAATGAATTCAAGGCTTCCCCTGTTTGCCTGAGTAAAAGAAGGGGACGGATGAGGTCATGGTCTCCACCTCAGCCAATCAGAAGCTTCCTGTGAATGGTGGCGCAGTGCTCTGCCTGACTGCTTTTCCTCGGTCTATTTTGAGCTGAGAGCGGTGATCGTTGGTCAACTATGCCAGCTGTCAATCAGGCATCTGAATGGATCACGACAATATGGTCAGGATCCTTCCAGAGCCTGGAGCGGTTCTGTGACGTCAGCTGGCAGCGGACTTTGGCCTGATGTCGGCTGATTCTGGGACCCAAGAGAGCACAAGTGCAAAGAGTATGACCAATATAGCTCTGGCCATTCTTCTCTTTTAATGATTCTTCATCTCTTCTTCTAAAAACAGCCCCACTGATCAGATGTCCGCTCTAATTAAAACAATTGTTCGCAGTTTTCATATAAAATATAATCAAGTTAATAAAACTAAAATGACATCTCAGACGATGAAATGCTACCTCTGTTTACTACAAGACGTTACGGAATTCAAACACTAGTTTACAGCAATCACATTCTCATTGCACCGGAGAAAAATACGACTCTTAAATTAATTAACTGCACTGCATATACTTTGTTTTCCCCAGGCATGGCGGCAGATGGAATTTGCATATCATATGATGGCATCCGCATGACAGATAGTAATTATGACCGCCTGCTAGTACGAGACAGAAAATACTACTTACCCTCAAAGACTTGTAGCTCTGCCAGAATGCTTATGTGGAGCCATGCAGAGCCAAAGGCGACTAAAGCTTTTATATATCCAACTTGGATGGAAGGGGGGGAAGGGATGGAAGGGATGGAAGGGGGGGAAGGGATGGAAGGGGGGGAAGGGGGGGGAAGGGATGGAAGGGGGGGAAGGGGGGGAAGGGATGGAAGGGAGGGAAGGGGGAGAAGGGGGGGAAGGGGGGGAAGGGGGGGAAGGGGGGGAAGAGGGGGGAAAGGGGGGGGAAAGGGGGGGACTTGTTTGAAGGTCTAAAAAGCTGATGAAAAGAATTAAATAAAAACAGTATCCAACCTTTATTAACCTTTTTTTGCGGAGTTCAGTCTTATCACCAGAAGACTGCAATAAATCAGTGTTCAGATAAGAGGAACAAAAAGTAGCAGCTACCACAATGTGAAGGATAAGGTGTGGAGGAACCGATTGGTAACCACATTTATACTTCACTAATATTTTTTTTACTATATAGCCAAATGTCTGAAGTGCTATGTATATAGGGCAGGGGTACCAAACCCCATTTCATCACGGGCGGCATCAGCATTATGATTGCTCTCAAAGGGCCGGTTATATCCATAAGACTATATAAGGGCTTTTCACCTAGAGAATAGGGGTTAATGGAGTGCGCCATGCGCGGCGCGGCAAGCTCAGGAGTGCGCCATGCGAGGAACGCTGGGCTCAGCTCTCTTTCACAGTCTGTCAATATCTCACTTTCACCACTCCTCAGCTCTGACCTCTGCACCGCCCCCCCCACCACCGCTGCGCACACCTCCCCCCACAGCCCACATCTCTGCTCGTCCCCCCCCCCACACACACACCTCCCTCCATAGCCCTCAAGCTTCCTCGCACCTTTTCAAAAAATACCCAGCCCTAGTACCTCCCCACAGTGTAGGTGGCTCAATAATTGGCTGGCATCTGTGCACACGGGCACAGATGGGAGTCACAGCGCAGCCTACCACATGATGCCCCATTCTACCTATGGCCACGATGCACCTCCCTTGTCGCCGCCGTGAGTGCAGGGAAGGGAGGGATCTGTGAGAGTCGCCGAGAAGAAAGTTGTCCTTGTAAACACAGAAATAGCAGAGGTGGTGAGTGGGCAGCGGAGGGCAAGAGCCAAAGGTGGCAGAATGGAGTCCCCCCACGTTTCATTTTAAAAAAAGCCCTGGGTGCGAAGGCCGTATGAAATGGCCTGGCAGGCCGCATTCAGCCCACGGGGCTTGTGTTTGACAAGTAATATAAGGCAAAGGAAAAAAAAAATGATTCTAAGCCCTAGCGCTCACAGGACAGGAGCCCTAAAGGGTTGATTCAATTAAAAAAAAAAAAAAAAATACTCTGTAGTGCATGAAAATTATTCCATGATTTTAAAGTAATGTGATTTTAAAATTATCCAATTATGCTCCTCCCATATGTGCAGGCCTTTTTGTGCACAGATCAAAGACACTTATGATCGTTTTCACAACTCCACCCTGTCCTCTTCTCTAGAATGGACCAGCTGTTAGGATGAGCGCCCCCTAGTGGTATAGAAGCAAGCGTCGCCCTTCTGGGCCCCACACTTGTCGCCACAGATGATGTCAGCAGCTGCAATGCTCTCCTCTCTCCCATCACAGCCGCTGAGATCAGCGGGGAGCACAATGCACAAGTGCGATGCTTGGAAAAAGGTTGGCTCTCGTCCTAACAACTGGTCCCGTCAAGGACAGAATGGAGCTGAAAAGGCCTACAGATTTGTTACATAGTTGGCAAGGTTGAATGAAGACACCATTCCATCCAGTTCAACCTGTGTGGGTGTAGGTGTGTCAATACCATTTCCCATATCCCTGTATATTGTGCTCACTAAGATGCCCATTTAAGAGTTTTGTTTTTTTAAGTTACCAATTGGGAGGAGTCTAATGTTAAAATCTGATTCTTTTAAAATGATAGAATCTTGTTCATGGCCTGCATTTTTAAGCACTAATAAACCCTTTAAAAGGCACATATCACCTTTGCATTAAAAAAAATAAATAAAATGCACACAGTACGATTAAGAAAATGTCCCCTTCTTCATCACCCACTCATTGGAGGTGTAGAGAACAGGTTGGGACTCTCTACCACATATCATGGAGCTGCAAAAATGTAAACAGCTTCTGGAAATCAGTTTCTTCCTTTGTTTCTACACTTACAAGACTTACGATCGCCTCACTGGAAATCTACAGATGCCCCCAAACTTTCTGGAGTCATCAGGGTAAATACACAAGCTCAGTATGAGTTGTTGATGGCCTTTAAAAATCTTTCTGTGGTTAGATTCAAGAAATGATGGAGAAACTGGATATCACACCCTAGAGCAGGGATATGCAATTAGCGGACTTCCAGCTGTTGCAGAACAACAATTCCCATGAGGCATAGCAAGACTCTGACAGCCAAAAGCCTGACACCCAGAGGCAGAGGCATGATGGGACTTGTAGTTTTGCAACAGCTGGAGGTCCGCTAATTGCATATCTCTGCCCTAGAGCTTCTAATTTCCTAAAAGATTGTATTAAAACATTATAATGCCAACATTGTCAGGCTATAATATGAGGTTCTATGCTGTTGATTCTATTAGTTAACTTCCTCTAATACCCTAAATGCTTTAGGAATATTGGCACCTCTCTTTGTACCATACCTGGTAACCTGTTTACCCCACTGGGGACACAATGTAATGTTAAACTATACACCAGAAATAGATAAGATGCTTTCTATGATGGGAATTACCAGGTGTGATTACAAATATTCTGATTACTGTTGAATATATTGGTAAATGTTAAGTAACCTAACAGTTACTACTCCATATATTTGATTTTTTTCACTTATTGTTTTTGTTATATGGAAAAACCTAATAAAAATGTAATGTTGAAAAAAAAAAAAGAAATTATATATTTATTAATGTATTTACATTCAGGCCTGCACAGCATTGCAACTTTGATCAGTGCACCTCAGGTGTAATGCACAAGACTCACTCTTTAGCCCCAGGTCCTTACAGGAGGTACAAACCTACCACTGTGGGGCTGGAGGAAGTAAACAACGGACCATCACCACACGCCTTATTGAGATCTACAAGTCCTTTGTCATGGTGTCACATGGGACTTGCAGTGTTCCAATTCAGAGATCTCTGGGAATGGATGACTCGGCTGTCTATTATCCAACTGCTTCCAAATTGTTACACTGAGTCACATTGTATACCCCTCTACAGAAGAGGAATTCTATCATCACTGTCCATGTCACCACCGCACAGGGTCTCCCCTTATCATTGTCCACATCCAAATACTCTCCACACTCCAGTGTCGCTACTCTTACAGTTTGGATCACTAAGAATGTCCCTTACATTGGGGGTCAGTGGGAAGAATGTCCCTTGGATTGGTGGTCAGTGGGAAGAATACTCTTTACATCGTGGTCAGTGGAAAGACAGCTTACAGACTAGGGATGGGCTCAGGCATGTTTGGTCCCTAGTCCAAACTCACTTGAGTGATCCGGCCAGGAAGCTGTCATCTGTACTGAGCCAATCAGAAGTGGCCAAGGTATTCCCCATCTGAAGTCCGCACATATACAAGGGCCAATGTCCCTTACATTGGTGGTCAGTGGGAAGAATGCCCCTTACATTGGTGATCAGTGGGAAGAATGTTCCTTACATTGGTGATCAGTGGGAAGAATATCCCTTACATTGGTGATCAGTGGGAAGAATGCTTTTTACATCGGTGGTCAGTGGAAAGACAGCTTACAGACTAGGGATGGGCTCAGGCATGTTTGGTCCCTAGTCCAAACTCACTTGAGTGATCCGGCCAGTAAACTGTCACCTGTATTGAGCCAATCAGAAGTGGCCAAGGTACACCCCATCTGAAGACCGCACAGATACAAAGGCCATGAATATGTGCGGCTGCGGGGTAAAGAATAGTCATTCACTCCGGTAACTTCGGATCTGAACAAACCAGGATACATTTATATTATAGACACACCACTCGAAGACAGCTAAAAATATAATTGGTGCCAGGTGTCATTGGACTCAGAAGGCACCAACAGATGGGAATTCAATCAGCCACAGTTCAAGGGAACCCCCAGTACTCCCTGGAGGCACCCTGGTTGAGAATGGCTGGTCTAAACTCTTCTTCTCCCAGGAAGACCAGATATTAAAATCAATCACCTCCTATATACAGTACAACCTCCCCCCAACACTGCTCTGAAAATAGGCTAGACCTTCATGCCTTCTGAATGCTCTAGCCTGTTATTCACCAACCTGCAAGTCAGTTTGCACCAGTGCCTAGCAATAAGGAATAATGGTATGACCCACTCTGTCTATGTCCATCTTTATTGCACTGTGGGTCATTATCATTGTAGACTATGAGATACACCTTCATTCAACAGTCAAGAATAAGTATAATGGCGCTCCACCTGTCATTTCAAGTTATGCTATATACAGTATATGACGTGATAACATAGAAAACGTATCCTACCTTGGACGGAAGTCTAAAGTTTTCAACCGGACTGAGATCATGGACGCTGTCTTGTGGACTTTTGAGACCCTAAAATAAAAAAATAGGAAATTAGAGTTAAAATGTTCTCATGCAAGGCCTACAAAATACATGGAGACTGAAGGAAGAAAAACAAATATCTTGCAATGATTTCTTGATCGTTAGTATACAGATTTCGATCATGACAGTTCATGCAAAATTATCCAAAAAGGGACAAACACAAAAAAGTTCTCTCATATGATATCAGAACGAACGATTTACATTTTAGTAGGACAGTATTAGGCCTAGTTCACACTGGTATTGAAAGCAGGCGTTTGAGTGGTGTTTTTAATGATACAATGGGCAGTACAGAGTGCTGTTCATATTATCAATACATGAAGCGTTAGTGTTGCTTCACTTCAAAATTGTCAAGTTTGAAAAGAGTTGAAGCACTGTGCCGTAAACGCGTATAGGGCGTTTGGGGGAGCTTTTTTTAATGGTCATTAACCACTTCCATACCGCGTGAATTCCAGTACTCCTCTACTACATGTAAAAATCATTTTTCCTAGAAAATATTACTCAGAATCCCCAAAACATACATAAAATATATATATATATATATATATATATATATATATATATATATATTTTTTTTTTTTTTTTTTTTTTTCAGCAGAGACCCTAGAGATAAAAATGGTGGTTATTGCAACTTTTATGTCACATGGTATTTGCACAGCAATTTTACAGACACAATTTTTTTAAGGAAAAAAAACACTTTCATGAATAAAAAAGAAAAGAAAAAAAAGAAAAAAACCACAGTAAAAAACTAGACCAATATTTTTGCATTACCGCTTGCTGACCGCCTGCCATTGATCAACGGCGGCAGAATGGCACGCCTGCGTGAATCACCGTAGCTGTACGGCGGGCGCTTTAAGGCGTATAGGGCGCGCGCTCAGACTGCAGGAGCCCATGCACATGGCCGGCGGCCGCGATGTCCATCGGCTACCTGCAATTGCTCCTAAGAGGGAGAGAACGGAGATCTGTCAATGTAAACAGACAGATCTCCATTCTGTCAGGGGAGAGGAGAGCGATCTGTTGTTCCTACTGCTTAGGAACAACAATCGGTCTCCTCCCCCAGGCAGGCCCATCCCCCCGAAGTTAGAATCACTCCCTAAGACACACAGTTAACCCTTTGATCGCCTCCTTCCCTGCCAGGGACATTTATACAGTAATCAATGGCTATTTACAGCACTGATCGCTGTATAAATGTCACTGGTCCCAAAATAGTGTCAAGTGCCCGATCTGTCCGCCGCAATGTCGCAGTCTTCATAAAAATCGCAGATTGCTGCCATTACTAGTAAAGAAAAAATTAAAAAAAAAATAAAAATAAATGCAATAAAATATATCTTCTATTTTGTAGGCGCTATAACTTTTGCCCAAACCAATCAACATACGCTTATTGCTATTTTTTTTACCAAAAATATGTAGAAGAATATATATCGGCCTAAACTGATGAAGAATTTTTTTTTTTTTATATATATATTTTTGGGGGATATTTATTATAGTAAAAAATATTGCTTTTTTTTCTAAATAGGCTGTCTTTTTGTTTATAGCGCAAAAAAAAAAAAAAATGCAGAGGTGATCAAATACCACCAAAAGAAAACTCTATTTGTGGGGAAAAAAGGACGTCAATTTTGTTTGGGTACAACCTCGCAATTGTCAGTTAAAGCGACGCAGTCCCGAATCGCAAAAAATGGCCATAGTCAGAAAGGGAGTAAATTCTTCTGGGACTGAATTGGATAATGTGACAGATGATGTTATGCCAAGTAAATAGATACCCAACATGTCACGCTTTAAAACTGCGCACACTCGTGAAATGGCGACAAACGTTGGTACTTAATCTCCATAGGCAACGCTTTAATTATTTTTTTATTGTTAATTTTATTAAACATGTTTTATTTTTACACTTTCCCTTTAAAAATTTTTTTTTTTTTTATCACTTTTATTCCTATTACAAGGAATGACAGGTCCTCTTTATGGAGAGATGTGGGAGTCTATAAGACCCCATATCTCTCCTCCAGGCTGGAAAAGACTGAGATCAAAAAAATACACTGGCGGATTCCTTCTCCGGCTCGCCGATCGCACGGGCGAGCTGGTAGAAGCACCAATACAATACAAATACAACACATTATATCACTTCCGTTGTATTCTGTCATATGAGAATTTTCCTAACTTTAGTATCCCCTTCATTTTCAATATGAGACTAGCATGCAAAAGAAAAAAAAAAAAAAAAACACGTTGATCGTTTATCCGATATTTTTATCGTGTGTGTACAAGGCCTAAAGTCAATTATAACTAACTGAAGAGAAATAGAAAAAAAGGGTGTACAGGCCTAGTACATCACCCCAAAGCTCCCATTATTAAAGGGGTAGTAAACCAATGTGGTTTTTTTTTTGGAATCTGCAAGGTAAAGCTATAATGTGCTAGTATGCATTGCTAGCACATTATGTGAAACTTAACTTATCACAAAGCCCTTTCAGCGGGGAGCCGTCCTCGCTGACATGGCTTCCATCTTCATCCATCTTCCTTCCAGGTTCGCAGACCCTGGCTGTGCGAGTGGCCGAAGCCACCATGACATCACTCCCGCGCATGCACACAGGAGCCGTTTACCGAACAGGATTCTGAAGGAATGGCCCGGGTGGCGGTTCTTTCGGAGCGCATGCGCCGGTGACGTAGCCGGGAGCATATACAGTGAATATCTTCTAAACAGTGCACATCTAGGAAATATTTACAGTACCTACAGGTAAGCCTTATTAGAGGATTACCTATAGGTACTGTAAATATCTCCTAAACGTGCTATAGACTTACCTACAGGTACAAACTATGCATGGGAGCTTACTCCAACTTTAATAAGGTGGACATCAATACTCACAAAGGCTGTGAAAACACAAGTATGGAGTAGATCCTATGACAAAGCCTCTTAGCACCTCGAGGGCCTGAGTACCATAAAGGATGACCAATGCAACACTGCGCCGTTCATCGCAAGACGTTACACATTTTCAGAGTATGCCCTCTTCTTACATTGCAAGTAAACCCTTTTTTTTCATTTTCAGCCAATGAAGCTGCCATCTTGGCCTCTGTTTAATCTTCAACTGCCATGGTGCTGCACATGTGATCAGTTATGAATCCAGCCATTGGATGGTTTGACAGTTTGGTTGAGCGCACAAGCAATGTCACCAGAAATTTTAACTTCTTTTGAAAATATGAAAATCGATGGGTTTACTTCCGCTTTAAGAGCCAAGGGTAAGCCCCTTGAAACGCGCAAGTTCTTGTGCAGTGTCACATAGATCTTTAGTATTCAGGACACAAAAGGAAGCTTCAATGGTGTATTGTAGTAATGCAGGCCGGGGGACCTCTCTCTGCTCAGAATTAAAGGATATGTAAAGGTTTTTTTTTAAACATGTCATACTTCCCTCCTCTGTGCAGTTGGTTTTGCACAGAGTGGCCCCGATCCTCCTCTTCTGGGGTACCTTAGCCGCGCTCGTGGCTCCTCCTCTTCTCGAGTGCCCCTTTGGAGAGCCGCTCTCCCTCGGGGCACTTGTGCGGGCGCGCTCCTGTGTCATGCTGCTCCACTGACACAGACAGTAGGACTTGGCTCCGCCTCTCACGTCATTTGGATTTGATTGACAGCAGTGGGAGCCAATGGCTGCGCTGCCATTAATCTGTCCAATGAGGACCCGAGACACTGGCTGGAGCTGGTGTGCTCGTCGCTGGAAAGACCGGGTTCAGGTAAGTAAAAGGGGGGAGCTGCATCACAGGAGGTTTTTCACCTTAAGGCATTAAAGTGAAACACCTTGAGGGTTTACAACCCTTTTAAAGATCACCTGAAGAGGGCACCAAAGCTGTGAGTGGTTCCTGGGCACAGTATGACCTTAATGGGTCAACAAGCTTTTCCATTTAAAGTCCCTTTCCTAGTTCCTACAACACTTGAGCGCTGATAACATGTTTTTTTTTTCATTGATAATGGAGTGACCATACAATAATGGCTGCGCCGATATCGAGTATCTGCACAAGTATCGGTACTCGTGCAAATACACCGATACCTGAAACCGATACTTTCAGGCTCGGTTCTTTGAGCTGTCTGTGGGTCTCCCCTGCTGACAGCTGAAGTGTTAAAGAAGTCCGGTAATTGGAGCTGTCAAAAAAAAAAAAATATAAGGAGCTGGCAATGTTTAATAAGAACATTGCTCAGCAGTTGAAACACTAAAATAAAAAGAAACATTGTTTCTTTTTGAATCTGTTTCTTCATCTGCAGATCAAAGGTTTTTCTGTTTAACCCCTTAATTTACCCTAATCAGCCTTAATTAACTCCCTATTCTCCTCCATTTAATTATTTTCCTGCTTTTTTTTTCCCCATGTCTATTTTATAAATGATAAACAAATCAAATCAAAACTTTTTTTTTTGTTTGCTTTGTTAGTGAATATTTTTACACATATATATTAACATATATTTACACATTTCACATTGAAAAAGCGCAAAATTAAAAAAATAATCTATTTATTTCATTTGTAAATAACTTTTCAATGCTTTGTACCATTGCTGACAGCTCAAGTGAAAAAAAAAAAACAGTTGCGGTAGGTATTGGTAAAAAAAAAAAAAGAAAAAAAAAAAGGAAGGAAGAAGGATCGGTACTCATAAAAAAAAAAAAAATGGTACCGGTGCATCCCTACATAAAGACTGGGTGAGCAGCATTTCATAGGTCTTTTTTTTTTTGTTTACTGAAGAAAAGCATCAGATACAGATGACAATGAACGATAAAAAGGAACATAGTGGAGGTGGATAACTTAGTGTAGTGAGATAGTTTCAACAACCTAAATGTTATCAGAGTAAAAGCAAATTGAGATAATAATTGGCATCTCCTAAAGTAGTTGTGAATGCATTAGCAATGGGAGATTGTAAAGAAAAAAAATGCGTTGAGCACTTGTCAAAAATAGTAATAAGAAGAAAGGGAACTCAGCATAACATTAAAGCCGTACTCCAAGATCATGTTTAAATGATCCATTGCAGTGGGGCTGAGCTCACACAACAAGGGATCATAGATGGTTTGTTTTGTCCAGAAGAGAGGAGGAACAGTTTTACTTTTAAGTTTTACCTTATCCTCCGTTCCCCCAGCAGATGGCGCTCCCTCACCCTCCGGGGTCATCATGTCTAAATCCTGCTTCAGTCCTGTTGACATCAGGACCCTACAGCACTGGAGTATGAGGGGGGAGAATAAGCTGCAGGAACTGGTCTAGCTGCAGGGAGGAGCGGAAAATCTGATAAGTACATTTACTTTTTTTTATTCCCCTAGATCAGAGGTCTCCAAACTTTTTAAAACAAAGGGCCCATTTCAGACTTTAGGGGGGCCGGATAGTGGCCAGCGGAAGAAGAAGATGTCCTGGGCCCAGCATCAGTAAGAATAAATATGGCCTCAGGGTAGGGCTGGGGGATTTTCCAAAAATTAAAAAAAAAAAAAAAAAAAATCGATTTGCTTAAATTTTGAATCGATTTGACCTCTCAACTCGATTTTTTCCCCAGCCCTACCTCAGGGTTGGTGGTCAGTGGAAGTAATGCCCCTATTAGTAGGAGGAATAGTATCCCATCATTGGCATTGGTGGAAGAAATAGTGCCCCATTTTTGGTGCCAGTGGGAGGAATAGTGCCTCATATGATTGGGAGGAATAGCGCACAGACAGCCAGATAAAAACTAGCAAAGGGCCACATCTGGCCCTTGGGCCGCAGTTTGAAGACCCCCTGCCCTAGATCAAAAGGAGCAATTAACCCTTACCATGCAGGTACAGTACAGCCCCACTGCACAGGAGAATTATTTAGTTGTCCGGATTTGGGGTTTAAAGCTGCATTCCCCGCTAGCATAGTGCTGGGGGCTTTTCAGAGTTCCTCCAAGCTGCCTGTCAATCGCCCTCTGAAAAATTACCCACCACCGATTGGGATTCTGCAAGTGTAAACAAGCCCTAATGTAGGGGCTGCAGCATTCACAGGGTTTAAAACAGGCAGTAAGGAGGCAATATATCACCTCCTCGCCTGTCAAATACCTCTGAAAAGCAATCCACCATGGACTGCTTTACAGAGGGTCGACAAGGTGTGCCACACCTCTAAAATTAGCCTCAGAGTGATTTGTCTTCATTTCCTGTCCAGGTGATAGGTGTCACAAGGAATAGAAAATGGGGGGGGGGGGGGGGACCACAGACAGCATTTAAAACCTGGTACTAAAAAACTCTCAGAAGGACACAGTGCTCACACTTTCCCACTCTTATTTAAAACTACATCACAAGTTTTGGTTGGAGTGGACCTTTAAATTCCAATTGTGGGCTTCTTTCAACCCCACAGCCAGAGGTTTCCCCACACTGTATGTTTTTTTTGTTTTTGCTTTTTTCTATACTTACTTTTTTTTATCTCTTCTGCCTGGTCACATGTCAATCAGGCTCCTCTTTTTCTTCCAATCTCTGCATTACTACACTATGAATAAATGGTCATTGGGGAAAAAAAACCCTGCAGAGAGCAGCACTATGACACCCTTCAATCATAGAATGTCTTCTGTCTACCAGCTTGGATGAGGCTGGCCAACGTTTAATTTGAAAGACTGAGGACATCTTGTGGCAAAAAAGAAGTACTGCAGGAGAACATTTTGGGTGAAAGGCAAGTACTCCAGACTGAGCTACTTTTTTGGCTGGGAACCCTTAGACAGGCCATAGACGATTCATTCGATTTTCGATTTTCTTACAATCCAACAGGGGGTGGGGGGGGCCTTCCCGGCCAGCAGAATAGAATGAGTACTGCTGGCAGTAATCGCAAAAAAAAAAAAAAAGAAGACAGGCTGGTTGTACCCAAGTGCATCTTTCCTCATAGTTGAGCTCCTCCATGCCTCTTATCAGTTTGGTTGCCCGTCTCTAAACTTTCTCCAGTTCTTCAACATCCTTTTTTGTGAACTGGTGCCCAAAACTGAATACATAAATCAAATCTCATAGTGACTGAGTGAATAAACAGCATGTAATACACCATTTATTGATTGGTGACACTTTAAAAGAAATGTTCGGCATTAACCCCCCCCCAAGAATCACACTTACCTAGGTGGATGCAGCATTGGCCCAATCCTGCCAGCCAGCTCCAAGACGGAGTACCAAGTGATCACAGGCCGTCGATCACTCAGTTCTCAGAACTCCCTGAGCAGAGAGCTGGGGACTGTCAGTCGCCGGCTCTCTGCTCTGCACCCCACGCGCGTGCGCTCACAGGAGCGCTGTACTGTGGAGGGGGAGGGAGCAGATGGCTCAGGCTCTGTGCCGCTCGCCCAGAGGCTGAGCCAGGTGCCTATACAGGAATGTGGGCAGATCCTGACCATGTGGTTGCGATCTTTCACCAGCCTGGACCGGCTCCGACATCAGCTGACAGCGGACTTCAGCCCTCTGCCTGCTGAAAACGGGTCACAGGAGTGCAGAACGAAGTGCACTTTTATGATCCACAGAAGTACAACCAAACAAGCTTTGGCTGTACCTCACCTTTAAGGTAGAGGGGGCGCTAAAAATGTGGCTCAACCATGCACAATGGCACGGCTGTGCAAATGGGCATATCTGTATGTCCCCTTTAAGACACGGCCGCATACTCAGTGACCGTGCCCTTGAGTCCCGCGGACTCGATGTCCACCGGAGTCCCGCGATCGTGTCACAGAGTGGCAGAACAAGGAGATGTAAACAAGGCATTTCCCCGTTCTGCCTAGTGACATGACATAGATCTACTGCCCCCTGTCATCAGGAGCAGTGATCTCTGTCATGTTCTAGTGAGGCAATCCCCCCTACAGTTAGAATTACTCCCTAGGACACACTTAACCCCTTGATCGCCCCTTAGTGTTTAACCCCTTCCCTGCCAGTGTCATTTACACAGTAATCAGTGCATTTTTATAGCACTGATCGCTGTATAGATGACAATGGTCCCAAAATAGTGTCAAAAGTGTCCGCCATAATGTCGCAGTCACAATAAAAATTGCAGATTGCCGCCATTACTAATTAAAAAAAATAATATAATAATAAATAGCCATAAATCTATCCCCTATTTTGTAGACGCTATAACTTTTGCGCAAACCAATCAATATACACTTATTGTGATTTTTTTTAACCAAAAATATATAGAAGAATACATATCAGCCTAAACTGAGAAAGAAATTTGTTATTTAATACATAATGTCGCAGTCCCAATAAAATAAGTTGCAGATTGCCGCCATTACTAGTAAAAAAAAAAAAATAAAAAAATAATAAAAATGCCATAAATCTATCCCCTATTTTGTAGACGCTATAATTTTTGTACAAACCAATCAATATACACTTATTGCGATTTTTATTACCAAAAATATGTAGAATACATATCGGCCTAAACTGATAAAGAAATTTGTTGTTTAATATACTTTTTTGGGGATATTTATTATAGCAAAAAAGTAAAAAATATTGCTTTTTTTTTTAAACTGTTGCTCTTTTTTTGTTTATAGCGCAAAAAATAAAAACCGCAGAGGTGATCAAATACTACCAAAAGAAAAGCTCTATTTGTGGGGGGGGACATCAATTTTATTTGGGTGCAACATCGCACGACCGCGCAATTGTCAGTTAAAGCGACGTAGTGCAGTATCGCAAAAAGTGCTCTGGTGAGGAAGGGGGGTAAAATCTTCTGGGGCTGAAATGGTTAACTTAGTCGAATTGTTTAGAGAAAAATAAAAAAAATCATGGCGTCTGGCTTTAATTTACCAGCATGCTATAAGGAGTGCAGGGCAGTGAACGGGGAGGGGTGTAAATCCTGACATTTCATACAGAGGTGGAAAATGTAATATTTTTTTACTGCTATATAGATTGGGACGGCGCGGTCCTGACCGATCAGATCATCTGTCCGTTTGTAGCAGCCCAACGGCAGTATAATTTTGAAGATATTATCAACGATTATTTATTCATGAACCGCCACTGGGGACATCAACGCATCAAGAAATAAAAACGTTGGATCGTCCTGCACAGGTGGAGGATCAGCACATCAAGTTAAATATCTTGGACTGGAAACGTCTGTCCTTCGCTGGAAAAGGACCCAAATCTTTCCGACAGCATGGCGACCATCTGGAGCAGAATTCACTGGACCAGCTCCAGAATCCGGCTCTTTCATAGTCAATCTGGAATCTCTGAAATGATCATCAGAGATTCCAACCTATTAGACTTCAATTTACGAGGTGACCACAGGGACTTGATCAGCCGGTACAACTCTGCTAACATAATGTGAAGCTTCGTCTTTATTAAAATACTAATTAAAGTGGTTATAAAGCCTATTTTCTGGCCAGGGAAAGCGACACCATCCTCATCACCATCCTCATCACCATCCTCATCACCATCCTCATCACCATCCTCATCTCTACCAGGAGATTACTATCTAGAAGAGGTCAAGCGGAAGGTTCCGGGGCTGTAGAAGCCGACAATCAACTACCTATGTATGACATACTTTAAAACGTTTATAAAAAAATAAAAAAAAACACTGCACTTAGTGCTGGAAAATATGTGACCCGAAATGAAGAGTAGCATTACACTAATAAAGACAGAAACACGCCCAGATTTCCTAATACTCCACAAAAACGAATCTATACCCCCAGGCCACTTTATTAGGTACACCTGTTCAATTGTTTGGTAACACAAATTATTAATCAGCCAATCACATGGCAGCAACTCAATGCATTAAAGCATCTAGATGTGGTAAAGACAACTTGCTGAAGTTCAAACTGAGTATCAGAATGGGGAAGAAAGGGGATTTAAGTGACTTTGAACTTGGCATGGTTGTTGGTGCCAGACGGGCTGGTCTGAGTATTTCAAAAACTGCTGATCTACTGGGATTTTCACACACAACCATCTCTCGGGTTTACAGAAAATCATCCGAAAAAGAGAAAATATCCAGTGAGCTGCAGTTGTGTGGAGGAAAATGCCTTGTTGATGTCAGAGGAGAATGGGCAGACTCGGTCAAGATGATAAAAATGCAACAGTAACTCAAATAACCGCTCGTTACATCCAAACTGAACATCCATCTCTGAACGCACAACACATCGAACCTTGAAGCGGATGGGCTACAGCAGCAGGCAACCACACCGGGTGCCACTCCTGTCAGCTAAGAACAGGAAGCTGAAGCTACAATTCGCACAGGATCACCAAAATTGGACAACAGAAAGTTGGAAAAGTATTGCCTAGTCTGATGAGTCTCAATTTCAGCTGCAACATTCAGATGGTGGGGTCAGAATTTGGTGTAAACAACATGAAAACATTGATCCATCCTGCCTTGTATCAATGGTTCAGGCTGGTGGTGGTGTAATGGTGTGGGGGATATTTTCTTGGCACACTTTGGCCCCTTTAGTAACAACTGAGCATCATTTAAACCCCACGGCCTACCTGAGTATTGTTGCTGATCCTGTCCATCTAGAGCTGCACGATTCTGGTCAAAATGAGAAATCATAATTTTTCTGCTTAGAATAAAAAGATCACGATTCTCACGACGTAAAATCTTTCACATTATAAAAAAAAAGGGGGGGGCGTGGCTTAGCAATGGCCGTGTGAAGAAGCATTTCTGAAGAGCTCCTGGCTTCCCCCTGTCCTACCCGCACCAAAGACGGCTAAATCATTTATTTCTACGGCATGCCAACTTATTAGACAAGAGCATCGGTTAGCAACAACCTGAATTCCACCCCACGGAGCAGTATAAGAAGCTACTTTCGGGACTCACAGAGGAGCTCACCGGGCGCCATTGTCTCAGTGCCACGTGCACACATCTCGGCCGAGACCGACTCACGATCTAAGCCTGCGTCTCCCCCTACTACCTCGGTCAGCTACTCGGAGGTCACTGGAGACGCTCATTCCGACATGGCCAACCACTCGAGGCAGGTGAGAGACTTACCTGACGATCTCCGCGCCATTCTCCAGGCCTTGCCTACTAAGGCGGACTTTGAGGCCCTCCCGTCCAAAACCTTAATCAGCAGATCACAGCCCTGGAGCACTCGCGGGAGACACAGGCAGCCACGGCAGTAGACTTACAGCTCCATTTAGAGGACTTGGAGGACCGCAGCCGCCGTAACAACCTGCGGCTGCGGGGTCTCCCGAAGGCCACCGGAGCGGAGGACCTGGAAGCAACTGTAATAGCTATTCTCCAGGGGGTCCTGGGTATGCCACAGACGTCCATCAAACTGGACCGCGTTCACAGGACACTCGGTCCTAGACCTTCGGACCCTGACAGACCCAGAGACATCTTATGCAGAGTACACCGCTATACCCAAAAGGATCTTGTCCTCCGCAAAGCCTGGGAACGGGGAGAGGTTCTGTTTGAAGGCGCCGAGATCAAAATCCTCCCGGACCTATCCAGAGCCACACTGCAAAGGAGAGCAATGCTGAAACCTGTCCTGGAACTGGCTAGAGGACTAGGCTGCACGTATCGATGGGGTTATCCCCTAGCGGTTACCTTCTTGGAATTCCACGGCCTCATTCACCCTGCGTACCCCATCGGACTTACCGACCCTTTTCACCTTTCTGGGATCCGAACCGATTGAAGTTCCAAATTGGCTGATCCTTGTTCCCCGCCCTGGAGGAAGACCGGGTCTTTCCGCTCAACTGCACCAACCACCTCGTCAACAACGTTCCAGAAGGAGATCCAGGGCGCCATCCAACGAGGGTACACGTGAGTCTTGATTTAGCTTGAGTCTTGATGTTACAAGACCATTTTTCAGCCCAAACATGACAGGATTTTAACACCCCTAGCATTACTGGCCCACAGCTGTTCCTCCTTTGTATATGAACGATCAGCGCTCCTACTCCCACTGACCCTCAGGCAATCAAAAGTGGAATTTCCAGTCACAGGAGACTTTCATTTTTATAGAACACACTTACCTTACGTACCGGGGGATGGATACAGGAACTTCCACTAAGGTTGATATACAATCCCCAGTACTCTACAAAGAGTGGGCTGGGAGAGAACATACAAGATCTATGGAAACTACCTAGGATATGACAGAGAAATCTACAAATCTTTTCTCCCCTACTCCGTCTTATGCATACACTGGCAAGCCCGCTCTGTGTAGACTTTCTGAAACACTCATCAGTGAGAGAATCGGATTACACTGCATGTACACACAAGCTGCATACCTGTTGAACTTGGGCATGGTATTGTATGTTGTTATAGATGCTATTTACTGCGACTGAGAATCTGAGAATTACTTTTACAGGGCTCACTAAGATGGAGAGAGGGGCAGTAAGGTAGGGGATATAGATAAGCTTTTAGTTTACAGCAAACATGCAGGGACAGGATTTCCATCCCCATGAGACGATTTATCTAAACTGGGAGAGAATAGTTTGCCTGGAAGCGAGGACTAGTGTTATTATGTCATATTACCAGGAATCCCCGCCCCCCGGAGAAGTGAGCCTGGATAGTATACATTGGGGATGGGGGCTGCAGTCTTAAGTTGAACCTGTTTTTAGTTTGTTTCATCTTTTCTCTTGGTTTTAAAATATTTTCAAGCTGCTCCCAGGCCTTCACAAATAAGCCTAGAGGGAATTTTCTACTATAAGAGTCAGAAATGTTGTTATGCTCGGGTAAGGTCATTATCTGTTATATATAAGTATCATAAAGAACTATACTTGGTTATATGAAAATTGTTGTTCAAAGTTATGAACATGCCACCCATCCGCATTCAGATACCACAGCCGCCTTCAATTATACCATGTCATATACAATCCCATAGCGGGGCGGGGGGGGGGGGGAGCCAGTGAGTTTAATCCTGGCTATTCCTTTCCACAACCCCAACTAGGCCAGCGCTCGATTACCAGTTAGCACTGGTGAGAGTTCTTGCACTACTGTGCTACTGATATAGAATACTCTTAACAGAGTCTAGAGCAGTGTTTCTCCACTCCAGTCCTCAAGGCATCCCAACAGGTCATGTTTTCAGGCTTACCATTATTTTACACAGGTGATTTGATCAGTTTCACTTCCTTAGTAATTACCACAGCTGTTCCATCTGAGGGAAATCCTGAAAACATGACCTGTTGGTGCGCCTTGAGGACTAGAGTTGAGAAACACTGGTCTAGAGGTGCGTTTACGCACTTATCCCATCTTTATCTCACCCCTTGATCTTTGTCCCTTTCCAAATCCTGTTTACTGGTCGGACACGTCAGGCTTTCTGGCCTCAGATACTACTATATATCTTTACCCTTTTTACCTTCTCTTCTGACATTTAACCCCTTCTCTACCCCTCTTCTCCCCTCTTGCCTGCTCTTCTTCTTCTGTTCCAATCCCCCTTCTTAATATCGGGTAACATGGAGGCAGTGAACATCTTTTCATTAAACACAAAAGGCTTGAACATACCGGAAAAAAGAAAAGATGTTATTACAGGATCTAAAACACCATAGAGCAGACATAGCACTGCTGCAGGAGACCCTTTTCAAAAGCAGTAATCTCCCCATTCTGAGAAATAGATTCCTCCCACAGGGGTACCATGACACTAATGGCTCATCCAAGACCCGTGGAGTATCAATACTCATTTCGCATAGAATCCCCTGGAAATGTATAGATATAAGATCAGACCCAGAGGGGAGATATCTGTTTCTCAAAGGAGAGATCGGGGGGGATTCAGGTGACCCTTGCTAATATTTATGCACCAAATTGCCATCAAGATCATTTCATCCAAAAAATCATGGAGACCCTCCTAGAATTTAAGAGTGGCCACCTCATAGTGGGTGGGGATTTTAATGTCCCACTAATTCCCGCTGAGGATACTTCCTCAGGAAAATCTTCGGTAACGCCCAATACTAGGAAACGCATTTCCAGGACACTACATAGATCACAACTGATAGATGTATGGAGACTCCTACACCCGACTGAACGCGACTACACTTTTTACTCGACTCCTCACAAACAGTACTCAAGGATTGACTACTTTCTACTCCGACATGCACAATTACACGCACTCCGTGACTCCAAAATAGGATCAATCACATGGTCTGACCAAGCCCTGATTATGCTAACATATGCATTGACAGAGCACACTACTACTAGAGCCAAAACATGGAGACTAAATGAAAGCCTCCTACAGGAAGAAGAGGTACTAAAGGATGTCTCTATAGAATTAGATAATTATTTTAAAACCAACAACACCCCAGGTAGCGACCCCGGAATTATATGGGAAGCCCATAAGGCAGTAATCCGCGGAGTTCTAATCAAACACGGAGCACGCATTAAACGAGAACGCTCAAGTCAGATCGCATCCCTATACCAAGATCTACATCTAGCAGAAGCAAGACACAAACACGCCCAAACACCAGCGGGAGAAGCGGAACTTATACAAATACGAACTAAAATAACAGACTTAATGCAATTTAGGGCGAAAGCCTCACTCCAAATCTGTCGTCGGGTAACATACGAATCGGGAAACAAATGTGGCAAACTTCTCGCCAATTCACTGAGGGATCAGAACCTTGCAAATTACATCCCCCGTATTACGCTACCCTCTGCACAGAAAGTTACACATCCACAGAGATTAGCTTCTGCGTTTAGGGAATTCTATTCCTCGCTCTACAACCTAAAAACACCACCCACATCACAGCTACAAATAGACGATTATTTAGATGGATCTAGAATGCCCCAATTACCTGCGGAATTCAGTGAGTTGTTGGATGACCACATTACCACAGAAGAAATACAAAAGGCAGTAGCTTCCTTGAAGGCGGGCAAAGCCCCGGGCCCGGATGGCCTTACGGCCCAATATTACAAAATTCTTCTACCGGCCTTGGGAGAACATATGCGGGGGGTTCTTCAACTCACTGGGCTCTGGATCTCGTATACCTAGAGACACGCTGATAGCTCACATCACAGTAATTCCTAAGGAGAGGAAAGATACGTCCGCCTGTGGGAGCTACAGACCAATTTCACTACTTAATCTTGATCTCAAGATATTTACGAAAATACTGTCCACCAGAATCCAAACATACCTCCCTTCCCTGATCCATTTGGACCAAGTCGGTTTTGTCCCCACAAGGGAAGCCAGGGACAACACATCCAAAGTACTCAACATACTGCATGTAGTAAATCAAAATAAGACTCCCTGTATCTTCCTCAGCACGGACGCAGAGAAGGCCTTTGACAGGGTGAATTGGAATTTCATGTTCTCTGTCCTGAAACATGTTGGCTTGGGAAACAGGATGCTTAACTGGATCAACTCTGTTTACGCGGACCCCACTGCTCGGGTCCGTGTGAATGGAGTCCTGTCAGATCCCTTCATGATCAGGAATGGAACCCGTCAGGGGTGTCTGCTGTCACCACTCCTCTTCGCCCTGTCACTGGAACCCTTCCTGTGGACCGTGAGCGCTCACCCGGATATAACCGGGTGACTTTGGGAACAACACAGCAGAAAATCGCTGATTAGGCAGATGATATGCTGTTTACCCTCACCAACCCAGCAATCTCTGTTCCTAATCTATTACAAGAATTCCAAATTTATGGCAATCTTTCCAACATGAAGATTAACTTTAACAAATCTGTAGCCATGGGCGTGGGACTACCTTCACGCACCCTGATGACTATTAGAGACAGTTTCAATTTCAAATGGACGACTACGGCCATTAAATACCTGGGCACGTATATCCCCCCCCAAAATTTCACAGCTATTTGCCATGAATTTCCCCCCAATACTATCCTCAGTTAGGACCCTGCTTACAAAATGGAACAAAGGATTACATTCTTGGTTTGGTAGCTGTAACATCCTGAAGATGTGCATACTACCAACGTTTCTGTACCTACTCCAGGCTCTACCGATCCATATTCCTCCTCATTACTTTAATCAAGCTAGTGCCCTTTTCTCAAATTTCACATGGGCAAACAAACGACCTAGACTCAATAAAAGACTGATCACGCTACCCAAGATATTCGGAGGCCTGGCGGTCCCAGACCTTCGTAAGTATCAACAAGCGACCCACTTAACCAGACTGATAGACTGGATACGACATCAACCTACCAAATTATGAACTCAATTAGAGCAGACCCAAAGTGAGATACCTTTAAATAGATTGCCTTGGTGCCATGGCTCCCTACCACGTACGTTAAAGATCCACCCTCTCATTGGTGTTACATCGAGAATATGCGCATCCCTTTTTCTAAGGGCAAAACTGACATCTCCTAACTCCCCATTACGTCCGATACTGGGAACACCAGATTTCACCCCAGGTCACACGGACCCAGTGTTCAGATCTTTACACGACAAAGGATTTTTCCAGTATTCCCATTTTGCGGCGAATGGGAGGTGGCCAATGGCAGAGGAGCTTATGAACCCAGAGGGACAGTTCCGTCTGGACTTCTGGAGAGCCCTTCAACTTAAACACTACCTTAGCACATTACCTCCCCCTGAGGGCCTCGCGCAGACCCTGACAACTTTTGAAGCTTTTTGCTCGTAGGAGGGAGTTCCACCTCACACACTGTTGGCCCCCTACCAGTTGCTGATTATACCACCAGAGAATCACCAAATACCCACGATGGGGACATGGGAAAGGGACTTACAATGCACATTCTCACCACGACAAAAACAAAACATTATCCTTTTTACGTTTAAATCCTCAATCTGCACAAAGATGCAGGAAACGAATTTCAAAATTCTCACCAGGTGGTACAATACACCTATAAAACTGCAAAGATTTTTCCCGTCCACCTCGGGGCTCTGTTGGAGATGCCGAGGAGATCTGGGGACAATTCTCCATATTTTCTGGAGTTGCCCCTTACTGGAACAATACTGGAAGACGATACAACAAACGATCCAAAATTTCACAGATCGCCCCCTCCCGGCAGATCCGGGCTTCTACCTACATGCGACAGACATGGCGAGTAAAAAATACAAAAAATCCTTGCTCAGACATTTATTGGATGCAGCAAAATCATGTATTCCACTACTATGGAAGTCCACCAAACCCCCAACCATAGGTATGTGGATCAAGAAAGTTGAGGACATAAGGAAAATGGAGGATCTCATCCTCACAGCCCGACAAAAAATGACCTATGTTCCAAAACCTGGTCTCTCTGGTTGACTTTTATATTCTCAAGTGAAGGACAGAGTCTTCTGAAGGGTGATTGAGGTCACCAGACTAGTCAATTCTGATACGCCGACCCCAAGGTTGGGGCAGTCACCGCCTCCGTGTGCCCTTCCCCTCCGTCCCCCCTCTTTACCCTTTTTCCCCATTCTTAGTGCTGACCTTTGTCTACGCTCCTTTCTATCTTATCTCTCTTACTTCTCTTCTCTCCAATTTTGTACTCTCTTTATAAAAGAAGAAAATGGGCAGGAGGAGGGGGATGCCCAGACAATCGTAGGGACGGCAGCAATTTTGCTTACTGTACTTATAATTCTGCAGAATTGTAACTGTTTTTATATTAGCTGTAAATGCAGATGTATGTTATGCGAGGCTGCGTCCTCAAATTTTGCACTTATACATGTTGTTACTACGGGGCCTTGCCCTCTCTTTTGTCTAAAAGTTATATTTGGAAAAAAAATTAAAAATAAAAAAAATGGGGCTAACTTTACTGATTAGTTTTTTGGGGTTTTTTTTAATTAATTAAAGTAATTTTTTCCAAAAAAATTGCATTTGAAAGACCGCTGCGCAAATACAGTGCAACATAAAATATTGCAAGAACCACCATTTTATTCTCTAGGGTGTCTGCTAAAATTTATATATATATATAATGTTTGGGGGGTTCCAAGTCATTTTCTTGAAACCAACAATGAACTTGAAATCAACATATGTCAGAAAAAGGTTTAGTGTTTAAGTGGTTAAACTTTTTTCACTTAGGCCCCTTTCACACGTGCAGACCGTATGTCCATATTTCATCCATCCGTTTTCGGATGAAATACGGACATACATGCATCCCTATGGGATAGCGGGTGTCAGTGGATGAACATCATCCGTCCCCGCTATGGTCCGATTCTGCAGACGGAGGAAAATCCTATTTTTCTATCCATCTTTAGAACTGTCTGTCCGTGTTCATCCGATCCCCCATAGGGGAGAGCGGAGATCTGACAGGGCGGTCCCGGCTCAGCGGAGATCAACGGAGCGATCCCCGCTAAGCAAGGATGTTCATGGGGAGGATCATCACAGATCCGTCCCGTGTGAAAGGACCATTACACACAAAGTTTATTCCATTGACAAATTGTTACAATGTTTACACTTAAGTTCAACTGATAAATAAATGTTTTGATTCTTTGAAGACTGCCCGGTTTTTTCCTTCCTTTCTTTTGTTGGCTTCAGAAGAGCAGAGAATTCTTTGCATAGCGGGAATCTTGACGATTAATCGTGCAGCTCTGTGTCCATCCCAGGATAATGCTCCATGTTACAAAGCTCCAATCATCTCACCACTGGACAATGAGGTCCCTGTACTCCAATGGTCTCCACACTCACCAGATCTCATCCAATAGAGCACCTTTGCGATGTGGTGGAACGGGAGATTCCCATCACGGATGTACAAGTCTGCAGCAACTGTGTGATGCTATCATATCACTATGGATCAAAATCTCTGAGGAATGTTTCCAACATGCCATGAAGAATGAAGGCCGTTCTGAAGGCAAAAGGGGGTCCAACCCGGTACTAGCAAGGTGTACCTAATAAAGTGGCCAGTGAGTGTATATCCACTTGTGAAGACAAGTGAAAAAAAAAAAAAATCTCATCTTCACAGACCGCAGCCTAGCAGTGATGTCATCACGCCGGTGTGGTTTGGCGCTGCTGTTTGTACTAAATGCCTATGATTACTTCTGCTCCGGTGACTATATCACGCATATTTTAATAAAGCTATCTCAATGTATTAAATAAAGGGGGTTTCCGCTTCTCCTTCCTCTTGCCTGAGATTGTTCTGCACATTACAGAATGATCGTGGGAGAGTTTGTTACCCTTCATGTTGTGAGAAATACCGAGCCACCTGATTGGATGAGGTTATTACAATCTTGCTCAGACCTCCAATGTGGGGTCTTAGGCTCTGGTAAGTGAGCGGTGATGGGGGGTGGATCACGGTAAACGGTGGTTGGTGAAGAAGAGATTTTTTTTTCACTGTAGATATAGAACGTTTTTTTCACAAGTAGAGATATTCATTGTGTTCATCATTGGACTTTCCACATTTTTGATACGATTGTATGTATTATGTGAACATATTAGCGCAACACACTGGGGGGTATATATATAATGTACAACGTCTGTGGCAGTAAAAGGGTTAATATGAAGATTAAAGAGGAAGTAAACTCCCTCTGTTTACATTTACCTATAGGTAAGTATATAAGGCTTACCTATAGGTAGTGAAAATATCTCCTAAACCCTTCACTTTAGAAGATATTTCCATTAAATGCAGCCAGTGACATCACGGGCGCATGCGCTCTGAAGGAACAGACCCGCGGGTGCCGTTCCTTCCGAGCCTCATGCCATGAACGGCGGCTCCTGCACACACACACACGCGTGACATCATCGCAGCTCCAGCCAATTACAGTGCCGAAGCCCGCAAACCCGGTAGAAACTCCAGGTAAATTATCAGCCCGACTCAGCGGTGTACGGGGACCGCTGCAACAGCTTAGTTCTAAGGTAAGTATTTCATAATGAGCTGGTATACATTACATACTAGCTCATTATGCCTTTGGCTTGTAGGTTTTATTTTTTTTTCTTAGGTTTACAACCACTTGCCGACCAGCCACTGTCATTATACTGCGGCAGGTCGGCACAACCCCACGAGCCGTCATAGCTATACGTCGGCTCCTTTAAGCGGGATAGCAGGCGCGCGCCCTCTGCACTGCGGAGGTGCCGATGCTCGTGGCCGACAGTCACGATGACCGCCGGCCACAAGTGATCTCGGACACGAGAGGCAGAACAGCGACGAGTGTAAAGACACAAATCCCTGTTCTGTTCGGCGAGACAGATTGCGAGTTCCTAATAGCTAGGAATCACGATCTGTCATCCCCTCTAGTCAGTCCCCCCCCTACAGTTAGAACACACAGTCAGGGAACACATTTAACTACTTGATCGCCCCCTAGTGTTTAACCCCTTCCCTGCTAGTGACATTTATACAGTAATGAGTGCATTTTTATAGCACTGATCGCTGTATAATTGTCAATCGTCCCAAAAATGTGTCAAAAGTGTCCAATGTGTCCGCCATAATGTATGTCGCAGTCCCAATAAAATAAGTCGCAGATTGATGCCATTAATAGTTTAAAAAAAATAAATAAATAATAATAAAAATGCCATAAATCTATCCCGTAGTTTGTAGACGCTATAACTTTTGTACAAACCAATCAATATACACTTATTGCGATTTTTATTACCAAAAATATGTAGAATACATATCGGCCTAAACTGAGAAAGAAATTTGTTGTTTAATATACTTTTTTGGGGATATTTATTAGAGCAAAAAAGTAAAAAATATTGCTTTTTTTTCAAAATTGTTGCTCTTTTTTTGTTTATAGCGCAAGAAATAAAAACCACAGAGGTGATCAAATACCACCAAAAGAAAAGTTCTATTTGTGGGGGGAAAAAAGGACTTCAGTTTTGTTTGGGTACAGCTTCGCACGACCCCGCAATTGTCAGTTAAAGCAACACAGTGCTGAATCACAAAAAATGCTCTGGTCATTGAGCAGCCAAATCTTTTGGGGCTGAAGTTGTTAAAGCCTAAATCTAAGAACAGAAATGTAATATTTTACAGCTTATCACTCTTCAGATCTTGTGGTTGCATTCATTTTTTTTTTTTCTTGATTTTTGACAGCAGGCAGCTCAGCCCTGTCCCCCCACTTGGCAAAGCATTTGATGGAAAGCAATTGGCTCCCGCTGCTATCAATCTGCCCAGGGAGGAGGGAGACAGCTGAGAGAGTCGCTGCTCTTGTGCACATCTCTGGATCGGATAGAGCTCAGGTAAGAATAAGGGGGGCTGGGGAGGAGCTGCAGCACAGAATTTTTTTTTCACCTTAATGCATAGAATGAAAAGTGAAAAAACCTTAATCCTTTAGAACTATTTTAATACTGCTTTAACCTAACAAAAAAAGTAACATAAAAAGCTACAATTGCTGACCCCTTCTAAACAGGCTAACCGCCTGGCTGTCATGCTGACCCTCGTGCTTCATTTCCCTGAATCAATGACCTGCATGTAGGATCAGAACCTCTGACTTTTCTGCAACTTGGTTCTGGGTCAGCGACTCAGAAAATGTTGAAACCAGGGATCAACAGGCCAGCCAGGCAACTAGCATTTCCAGAAGCCCCCATGATTCTTTCATGGCAGCTTTCCTTTAACCTACCAAATTCTAATGAAATGAGAGTAGCAAACATTTTCTCAAATCTTCAATATGTGAAGGGAGTGAAGCGGCAGTTCCACGGAATACACTTCAACAAGTTGGAAGGAAGTGAAGCAATCTGCTTAACCTGCTACAGAGCCAGCCGAACAGTCATGTAGCTCCTCTTAGGGTTCCCACATACAGCACATCTTATAAATATCACAAATTATAACCAAAAGACATAACAAAGAGCATGCCAACAAAAGCAGGCAGGGTTTTGTTACTGCAAGTTACTTGCTGCAATATGCGTTTTCAATTCGCAATGAGAGCCGCCTTCTCTGTTCCGACTTGTGTCGGTCCGACTTTGAAAGTGCTCCCTGCACTACTTTGGTCAGACTTGGGCACAATTTCAGCCCATTCATTTGATTGTAAATCGCATCCAAATTGGATCATCTTAACTGATCCAACTTGTGCTCTTGAAGCGGAACCCCAGCCAAGTCAGAAAAGTAGGGGGGGCAGGTGGGAGCCCCTCACGGACCAAACCAGGCCACATGTCTTCAACATGGGGGGGTGCTTCGGCGCCCCGACCCCAAAGCACCTTGTCCCCATATTAATGGGGACAAGGGCCTCCACCCGACAACACTAAACAGTGGTTGGGGGTCGGGGGAGGGTCTCATTCACCCAAAAAAAAAAAAAAGCGTAGCATTACAAAAAACAAGACACGGTTTTGGAAAAGTCCTTTACTAAAAATGAAGAATGTCCCCCGTTGCATCTCCGTGTCTCCTTCCTCCGGTCTTCTCCTGCTGTTATGTCAGGTCCAGTGTCTGCAATTTCTTATATAACCATGGGGCGTGGCCATCCGTTGAGATCATCCAGAGACACCATCCCCTTGTGACGTCACTGCCCCATCATGCCCCAGGCGGTGACATCACAAGGGGAGGGGTCTCTGGGTAACGTCGCTGGATGGCCACGGGTAACATCGCTGGATGGCCACGGCCCATGGCTAAATAAGAAAATGGCAGACACCAGACCTGACATCACAGCGGGAGGCAGAAGTCATCGGCTGTGGGAGAAGACCGCAGGAAAAAGACAAGGAACTTATGACGGGGGACAATCTTCATTTTTAATAAGGGACTTTTCCAAAACAGTCTCTTGTTTTTTGCGACACTACACTTGTGTTGGGGTGAATGGGTAGGGGTACTATGTATCCGATACTCACTCATATGGGGGGGAGCCGGGATCTAGGGGCCCCCCCTTGTTAAAGGGGGCTTCCAGATTCCAATAACCTCCCTGCCTGCAGACCCCCATAACCACCACCCGGGGTTGTCGGGAAGGGACCCTTGTCCCCATCAACATGGGGATCCTCTTAAAATCCATGCCAGACTGAAGGTTTTTCTTTGGCGTGGGGGTCCCCCTCACGATGCATAACAGACTCCAAGTTGGATCCCGTTCCTTGAAGTCGCAATGAAGTCGCAGGGCAAAGTTGGATCAGAAGTTGAGCGACTTCCGCGTTGGAACAGTGTGAACTAAGAGCTCTCGTACGATTTCAAAGCCGCAGTCAAAGTGAACGGGGGCAAATAGCTGCTGCTACTACAGTGATCTTCCCATCATCCAGATCCTAAGCTGAGTGTTTCCCCTACTGAATAGCAACCTCAAGGTCACCCTCTTACCATGTCCAAACAATAAACACTTTGTTTACATTGAGAAAATGCATGGTGTTCTATGAATGGCACCCATACTGTGAGGGCGACTCAGCACAGGACCCAGAAGACAGTGATGTTCAATGTAGTAGCTGTGCTCACCACAGTGGTTTTCCGCTTCCACAGGGATCCCACAGGTATGGCATATGTATACTTACAATAGTCCAACCTGGATCAATGTAACTAACTATACTATAAAATCCTGGGGGGGCGGAACCGGACAAGAAGTGTGGAGTTTTTTTCACATGCATAAAACACTTAGACTTTAAAACCACTTTATTCGCCAGTGGAGAGGCCACTGTACATACAGTATATAGCCAGCCCGTTCTATTGTTTTAGGGGAACTTATTGGTATGGCCTCCAGGATCTGCGCTCCTGTGTACGCTCAGTCCTGTAATCACACTGTGACTGGGCACAGTGGGTCAATAGGCCAAAAGGTACAGAGCCCACAAGAGTGGCTCTGTACCACAAGATTGCTGTGACCAATCACAGAATGTAAACACAAGCAGCCATTAGCAGCCAAGTGTCACTGACTGGTGATCAGGAAGCATCAATCAGAGCGGGAGAGGAAAGAAATCCTCCAGAGCACCAGACAGTTCGAGTTTATCCCAGTGCAGTGCTACCAATATAAAATCCACAACCCTAATGATGTCATTCACCCCTCTGCAGTATATAGCCTGCCTCTGATCATTAACCCCTTCATCTCCATCCTGCCACTGTATGTCATCTATACATTAACCCCTTCACCTTCTTCTCCTCCTCCTCCTCCTCCCTGTAGGTATGTTCTGAACATTTCAACTCAACTGTGCAGCTTTATCGTCCCCCAATCACTACTGTAAAGGAGCCCTTATTTTTTTTTTTTTTTTTGTTACTTTTTATTATTATGTAGTGTATACACACAAGTTTGCGGGCAATCATGTGCAATTTTGGTGCAGAGAAATTCAGTATGCTGTACATTTTTTTTTTTTTAAGCATAAACATGGTACAAACACATATACAATAGAAAATAATGTATTCCAGTGAGCCCAGTTTACACCTTTGCAATGCTTTCATGTGTGTTAAAAAAAAATAAACACACATGAAAGCATTGCAATGGTGTAAACTGGGCTCACTGGAATACATTATTTTCTATTGTATATGTGTTTGTACCATGTTTATGCTTAAAAAAAATAAATAAACCCCGACTGCTTCTGGTGTAAACGAGCTCTTAGGGCCCCATTCACACCAGAGGTAGTCAGGTGCATTTCTGACTGAATTCTCACCACATAGACCAGTGGTGGTCAACTTTCTAGATATGGGGGCCTCAAGTGTGACCTGCAACATCACCAAAGGGCCACACATAAAAATTCAGTGAATGTTCAGTGCCAGAAACAGCAGACACAACAGGATACAGTCAAAGAGATTGAGCATGGAGGTTCCACCCAGGAGATGGTCAGAAAGTAAGGAAATCACACAGGAGATGATCAGAGACTGCGGACATGACACAAGAGATGATCAGAGACTGCGGACATGACACAAGAGATGATCAGAGACTGCGGACATGACACAAGAGATGATCAGAGACTGCGGACATGACACAAGAGATGATCAGAGACTGCGGACATGACACAAGAGATGATCAGAGACTGCGGACATGATACAAGAGATGATCAGAGACTGCAGACATGATACAAGAGATGATCAGAGACTGCAGACATGATACAAGAGATGATCAGAGACTGCGGACATGATACAAGAGATGATCAGAGACTGCAGACATGATACAGGAGATGATCAGAGACTGCGGACATGATACAAGAGATGATCAGAGACTGCGGACATGATACAAGAGATGATCAGAGACTGCGGACATGATACAAGAGATGATCAGAGACTGCGGACATGGTACAAGAGATGATCAGAGACTGCGGACATGATACAAGAGATGATCAGAGACTGCGGACATGATACAAGAGATGATCAGAGACTGCGGACATGGTACAAGAGATGATCAGAGACTGCGGACATGATACAAGAGATGATCAGAGACTGCGGACATGATACAAGAGATGATCAGAGACTGCGGACATGATACAAGAGATGATCAGAGACTGCGGACATGATACAGGAGATGATCAGAGACTGCGGACATGATACAGGAGATGATCAGAGACTGCGGACATGATACAAGAGATGATCAGAGACTGCGGACATGATACAGGAGATGATCAGAGACTGCGGACATGATACAGGAAATGATCAGAGACTGCGGACATGATACAGGAGATGATCAGAGACTGCGGACATGCTATAGGATTTCTTGGAGACTGGGGAAATGCTTCAGGAGACATTTAAAGACTGGAGAGGAATTACGAGAGACTGCTAGAAATCACTACTATGAAAGTGTAATAGGGAAACACAGACTCGTGTCTGCAGGGACCCCGAGGGCCACATAAAAGTGCCGAAGGGCCACAGGTTGGACACAAGGAGTATACATTGACTTCAAAGGACAAATAGAAGAAAACGTATTGTAAACACATGACATGTACGTGTAGACGGTGCAGTGTGTGTGTTATGAGGGGCCCTCGGGTCACATGACTCAGATCCCCTCTAATACTCCACACCATGACAGGACCTCTTCACACTCCTCCCCCCCCCCCCTCCCCTCCACAATGACAATGGCGGCTCCTCCTCACCTGGCGGGTCATCAGAGACTTGATCTTCTGCATGTCTGAGCCGCTCCCCCTCCCCCTCTACCGGTCTCACAGCCCGATCCCTTGGTCACCACAGGCGGCGGCCGGTCTCCCTGACACACAGAGATGCCATACTGCCGGTCACGTGACAGCTGACAGGAGGTCAGGCTGTCACGTGACGCGAGACTCCTCCCCCTGGGAGAGCTGTGCGGTATCGGAGATAGGGGCGTGGCCGTAGTGCTGCGCTGCATGCGGCTGTCAAGCGCGCTGTCGTCGTCTCCGCTTGTGCCCTGTGATTGGTCAGTGGATAGAGGGGGCGTGTCTGCAGGTATGCCCTCTGCTGTCATGCACGCCGTCAACTTCTCTGTGCGTGCGCAGTGATTGGTCAATGTGTGAAGGAGGCGTGGCTGTGGGCCTGATTTTAGCTAAGCATCCTGCAACGCCTCTCTGTGTGTGCTGTAATTGGTCAGTGGGTGGAGGGGCGTGGCTGTAAAGTTGAGTTCAGCTAATGGGCACATTGTCAATTCATCTGTGTGTGGGCTGTGATTGGTTGGTGGGTGCGTGAATGTCGTCGTTAACCCAACTGATAAGACGGATGTTAGCTCTGCTCTGTTTCTAATAGGTGCTGACTGAGCTGCCTAGGTTTCCATAGACATTCCTAAGGCTGTGTGCAATGATCTCTGTGAATATTCCCGGTTGCACTGATAACACTTGTTTCAGACTGAGTACAAGTACCGACTGAAGTGTTTGGGGCAATATTATCTGCTCATATTCAGCCAAATGCTTCAGAACTCATTGGACGGAGCTTCACCGTGCAGATGGACAATGACCCGAAGCATACTGCGAAAGACACCAAAGAGTTTTTTAACCACTCCAGCCCCGGAAGAATTTACCCCCTTCCTGACCAGAGCACTTTTTGCAATTCGGCACTGCGTCATTTTAACTGACAATTGCGCGGTCGTGCGACGTTGCTCCCAAACAAAATTGACGTCCTTTTTTTTTTCCCACAAATAGAGCTTTCTTTTGGTGGTATTTGATCACCTCTGCGTTTTTTGTTTTTTTTTTTTTTTTTTGCGCTATAAACAAAAAAAAGAGCAACATTTTTGAAAAAAAAACGCAACATTTTTTACTTTTTGCTATAATAAATATCCCCCAAAAATATATAAAAAAACTTTTTTTTTCCTCAGTTTAGGCCGATACGTATTCTTCTACATATTTTTGGTTAAAAAAATCGCAATAAGCGATTATTGATCGGTTTGCGCAAAAGTTATAGCGTTTACAAAATAGGGGATAGTTTTATGGCATTTTTATTAATAATTTTTTTTTTTTTTTTAAATGTCGGCGATCAGCGATTTTTATTGTGACTGCGACATTATGGCGGACACATCGGACATTTTTTGACACATTTTTGGGACCATTGTCATTTATACAGCGATCAGTGCTATACAAATGCACTGATTCCTGTGTAAATGACACTGGCAGTGAAGGGGTTAACCACTAGGTGGCGGGGAGGGGTTCGGTGTGTCCTAGGGGAGTGTTTGTAACTGCGAGGGGCGTGGCTGTGTGTGACATGTGACTGATCTCTGCTCCGATGACAGGGAGCAGAGATCAGTGACACTTGTCACTAGGCAGAAAGGGGAGATGCTGTTTACATTAGCATCTCCCCGTGAGGCGATCGAGTCCGCGGGACCCACGACCCGACTCACGGAGCTTGCCGCGGATGTGCGAGCCCTTCTGCCGCAGTATATCTGCATGTGGCGGTCGGCAAGCGGGTAAGGGAAAGTAGTGGAATGTTATGGAATGGCCAAGTCAATCACATGACCTGAATCCGATTGAGCATGCATTTCACTTGCTGAAGACAAAAATGAAGGGAAAATGCCGCAAGAACAGGCAGGAACTGAAGACAGTTGCAGTAGAAGCCTGGCAGAGCATCACCAGGGATGAAACCCAGCGTCTGGTGATGTCTATGTGTTCCAGACTTCAGGCTGTAATTGACTGCAAAGGATTTGCAACCAAGTATTAAAAAGTGAAAGTTTGATGGATGATTGTTAATCTGTCCCATTACTTTTGGTCCCCTTAAAAAGTGACAAGGCACATTTACAAACAGTTGTAATTTCTACACCGTTCACCTGATTTGGATGTAAATACCCACAGATTAAAGCTGAAAGTCTGCAGTTAAAGCACATCTTGTTTGTTTCATTTCAGATCCATTGTGGTGGTGTATAGAGCCAAAAATATTAGAATTGTGTCGATGTCCCAATATTTATGGACCTGACTGTAATTACACAGGTACATGATTCTGATATAAGATGATAAAAAACACATGATCGATTTAAACATACATACAAAAGCTCGACGCGTTTCATGGGATTTTATCCACTCTTCAGGAGTAAACATGTACATCTGTAAAAAATATATAAAAATCTTTAGATAATTGTCTTTTGAAAGAAAAAGCCAAAATGGTAGAAAAACCCCCATTGGATATAGAGTACTCACAGAATCGCTGTGTATAGAAAGTGCAACATCAATGGCTGGAAACCCCCTAGAAAGGGACATCTTTTCCGGGAGCTGCGGTTGCGTGAACAGTATGCATCGCCCATGCAAAGGTGACATCCAGGGATGCTGAAATTCTGGCGGGACAATTTCCTGGGCGTGACTGTGTATGTTTCCTATGATTATTCTTGAGGGACTGCCAAAATATATATAAATATGTGTATTAACCCTTTCATGACTAAGCCTATTTTTGAAATTTGGTGTTTACAAGTTAAAATCCTTATTTTTTTGCTAGAAAATTACTTAGAACCCCCAAACATTATATTAATTTTTTTAGCAGAGAATCTAGAGAATAAAATGGAGATTGTTGCAATATTTTATATCACACGGTATTTGTGCAGCGGTGTTTTAAACGCAAATTTTTGGGAAAAGGGACACTTTCATGTATTTTAAAAAATCCAAACAGTAAAGTTACCCCAATTTTTTTGTATAATGTGAAAGATAATGTTACGCCGAGTAAATAGATACCAAACATGTCATGCTTTATAATTGTACGCACTCGTGGAATGGCGACAAACTACGGTACCTAAGAATTTCCATAGGCGACGCTTTAAAAATTTTTTTACGGTTACCAGGTTAGAGTTACAGAGGAGTTCTGGTGCTAGAATTATTGCACTCACTCTGACGATCGTGGCGATACCTCACATGTGTGATTTGAATACCGTTTACATATGCGGGCGCGACTTCCGTATGCGTTTTCTTTGCTGCGCGGGGACGGGGGCGCTTTAAAAACATTTTTTTTCTTATTTATTTTATTTAATTATATATTTCAAAATTGTGTTTAAAAAAAAAAATTTGATGACTTTTATTGCTGTCACAAGGAATGTAAACATCCCTTGTGACAGTAATAGGTGGTGACAGGTACTCTTTATGGAGGGATCGATGGTCTAAAAGACCCCAAATCCCTCCTTTGCACTTCAAAGTATTCAGATCGCCGAAAACGATACTGTGTTTTTTTTTTAAACCGGCGCCATTGGCAGCCGAGTAAACGGGGAGTGACGTCGCTTCCGCGTTTAGTTAGAAGGCTGTAACGAAGCCGCCCACAGCCGCCGGAGGCAGGCGATTGGTCACCGGGCCTCCCGATCGAACGGGAGGCCCGGTAAGAGCGGCGGGGAGGGGGGAACGTCCCCTCCTGCTCCTCCGGTATAACAGCCGAGCGGCTTTTAGCCGCATCGGTTGTTATATTTGGATAGCCGATCGCTGGCTCTAAACAACGGTACCGGGATGATGCCTGCAGCTGCGGGCATCTTCCCGATATAACCCCCGAAAGCCGAGTACGCACATCTGTATACGCTCAGCAGGAAGGGATTAACATGTATAACAAAACCCTGTCCATTTAAGGATAGAAAAAAATGTAACCACGCAACCACAGCTCCCAGAAAAGATGCCCCTTTCTAGGGGTTTTCCAGCCATTGGTGTTGCACTTTCTATACACAGCGATTTTGTGAGTACTCTATTTCCAGTGGGGATTTTTCTCCCATTTTGGCTTTTTCTTTCAAAAGATAATTATCTAAGGATTTTTATATATTTTTTACAGATGTGCACATGTTTGCTCCTGAGCCCCTGCGCGTGCCCAGCGGTCACAATGTCTGCCTGGCACGATGTGTGTGCCCAGTGGTCGCGATGTCTGCCGGGCACCCCTTGAGAGCGACAGAACGGAGGTCTGTCAATGTAAACAGACAGATCTCTGTTCTGTCAGGGGTGAGGAACAGACCGATCTGTTGTTCCTACTGCTGAGGAATATTGATCGGGCTCCTCCCCCAGGCAGTCCCATCGCCCCACAGTTAGAAACACTCCCTAGGACACACACTTGATCACCCCCTAGTGTTAACCCCTTCTCTGCCAATGACATTTATACAGTAATCAGTGGCTATTTTTAGTTCTGATCGCTGTATAAATGTCACTGGTCCCAAAAAAGTGTCTGATCTGTCCGCCGCAATGTCGTAGTCCCAAAGAAAATCGCTGATCACCGCCATTACTAGTAAAAAAAAAAAAAAATTATAATAAAATTGTCATAAATCTATCCCCTATTTTGTAAACGCTATAAATTTTGTGCAAACCAATCAAGATACACTTATTGCGATTTTTTTTTTACCAAAAATATGTAGAAGAATACATATCGGCCTAAACGGAGGAAGAAATATGTTGTTTTAAAAAAATATATATATATTTTTTTTTTTATAGCAAAAAGTAAAAATATTGGGTTTTTTTCAAAACTGTCGCTCTTTTTTGTTTATAGCGCAAAAAATAAATACCGCAGAGGTAATCAAATACCACCAAAAGAAAGCTCTATTTGTGGGAAAAAAATGACGTCAATTTTGTTTGGGTGCAGCGTCGCACGACCGCGCAATTGTCAGTTAAAGCGACACATTGCCGTATCGCAAAAAATGGCCTGGTCATTAAGGGGGCAAATCTTCCGGTCCTTAAGTGGTTAATTTAGCACAGGGGAGCCTTTAAGAAAAGAAGATATTCACATATCTCATTTCATTACATATCCCAAAAAATAAAGGGAGTTATTCCTCATTTTTTGACAGTGGGTGGAGCTATGCAAATTAGCCTTTTATGCCCCTGGGGCCACAATGTACAGCCGTGGCCAAAACTTTTGAGAATGACACAAATATTAATTTTCACAGAGTCTGCTGGTTCAGTGTTATTAGATCTTTTTGTCAGATGTTACTATGGTATACCGAAGTATAATTACAAGCCTTTCATAAGTGTCAAAGGCTTTTATTGACAATTACATAACGTTTATTCAAAGAGTCAATATTTGTAGTGTTGTCCCTTCTTTTTCAAGACCTCTGCAATTCTCCCTGGCATGCAATCAACTTCTGTGCCACATCCTGACTGATGGCAGCCCATTGTTGCATAATCAATGCTTGGAGTTTGTCAGAATTTATGGGGTTTTTTTCACCCGCCTCTTAAGGATTCACCACAAGTTCTCAATAGGATTAAGGTCTGGGGAGTTTCCTGGCCATGGACCCAAAGTTTTGAAGTTTTGTTCCCCAAACCATTTATTTATAACTTTTGCCTCATGGCAAGGTGCTCCATCATACTGTTAAAGGCATTGTTCCTCACCAAACTGTTCTTGAATGGTTGGGAGAAGTTGCTCTCAGAGGATGTTTTTCTACCATTCTATATTCATGGCTGTGTTCTTAGCAGGGCCGCTGATCCTCCTGTAGGGGGCCCGGACAGCAGGAGGATCGGTGGAGCAGAGAAGGAACAATGACAGAACAATGCCCTCTGCATCTCTCACCCAGCAACTGAAAGCCAGTTTTTCCCCCTCTTCCTCCCGCCGGCTTGCAGCTGCTGGAGGAGAAGAGACACAAAGGGCCGGATTTAGGGGTACTGGGTGGGTTGTGCTTACCCAGATTTCAGTTCTGCCCCCCTGGTCAGCCACCTCTGAGCTCCCCCCCCCCCCTGCAGGGAGACGGCAGCCTGGAGGACGGAGCGGTGAGAGGAGAAGAGGCAGAGAGAGGAAACAGCCAGGAGGAGGTGCGCTGTGTTGTGCTCTCCCCTCCTGTCAGAAGAGCGTTTATCTCTACAGTACATGAGAGAGGATCGTTCTTACTGTAGATCACATTGCATTGTATGCACGCAGTACCCCCTATCCACATTTCCTGCTGCCAGGAGGTGAACAGCCCTTGGAGGAGATAGGGGTGGTGTGTGTGTGTACAGTGCAATGCAATCTACAGTAAGAGCAATCCTCTCTCATGTACTGTATAGACCAGCGCTCTTCTAAATTGTGCTGGAAAGGGTCATTTAGGGGTGGTTGTGCTAGGAGGAGGGATTTGTGGAAATTTGTCCTAGGAGGGGATTTGTGCTTGGAGGGGAGATTTTGTGCCAGGAGGGCGTGGGGGAATTTGGCCCAAAAGGAGGGATTGGGGGGGGGGATTTGTGCTGACAGGGGGGATTTGGGGAAGATTTGTGCTAGGATAGAAAGTTTGAGAAGAAAAAGGATATGTGCTAGGCAGGTGATTTTTTGGGGTGAGGGAGATTTGTGCTAGCAGGGGGGATTCTCTTTTTTTTTGCACTGGGGGGGGGGGCATCAGGTAGGCTGTACGGGGCCCTGTGATTTCTAACAGCGGCCCTGGTTCTTAGACAAAATTGTGAGTGAGCCCCCTCCCTTGGCTGAGAAGCAACCCCACTCAGGATGCTTTACTGTTGGCATGACATGAGACTGATGGTAGCGCTCATGTTTTCTTCTCAGGACAAGGTTTTTTCCGGATGCCCCAAACAATCTGAAAGGGGATTCATCAGAGAAAATCAATTCGATATTCCAATCGCACACGTTCCTGGACAAATGGCAAAAACATTAATGGGTGCTGTAACGATTACTAGTTGGGTTCTGGAAGCATCAGACAAGAATACATCTTCGCCAGCACACCATGGACTTTAATAGAAAAAGGTCACATCACAAGGGAGGGACCTCCCTTGTGATGTGACCTTTTTCTATTAAGAACCTTTTTTGGACAATTCTGCTTGCGGATCCATGGTGTGCTGGCGAAGATGTACTCTCATCAGAGAAAATGACTTTACCCCAGTCCTCAGCAGTCCAATCCCTATACCTTTTGCAGAATATCAGTCTGTCCCTGATGCTTTTCCTGGAGAGAAGTGGCTACTTTGCTGTCCTTCTTGACACCAGGCCATCTTCCAAAGGTCTTCTCCTCTGTGTGTGTGTAGATGTCCTCACACCTGCCTGCTGCCATTCCTGAGCAAGCTCTGCACTGGTGGTGCCCCTGATCCCACAGCTGAATCAACTGTATGAGATGTTCCTGGTGCTTGCTGGACTTTCTTGGACACCCTCAAGCCTTCTTCACAAATGCAGTGGAAATGTTTTTTTTTTTTTTTTATGAGATTAAGTTAATTTTCATGGCAAAGAGGGACTTTGCAAATTATTTTAATTCATCTGATCACTCTTCATAACATTATGGAGTATATGCAAATTGCCATCAAATTGCCAAAGTCTGAGGCAGCAGACTTTGCGAAAATTAATATTTGTGTCATTCTCAAAACTTTTGGCCATGGCTGTAAATGCAGCGTACTATACAGATACAGCCTAATGTTAATGTTATATTTAGACCAAATTGCATGTAACTCCTTCAGCCATGTTGGCCATCGTCAGTGCAGTTCATGGAATCCATGACTTCTATGGAGTCTGAGACCATCACAGTGAAATAAAATTGGGGGGAGGGGAGACCTGTCATAACGGTTTTACATTTGTGCCTTGCCTAGCACATGTTCTCAAACTGCTATTGCATAGGTTTTTTAGCTTGGCATCCTAGGTTCCATATAAAATGTATAAGAAAGGAGCGCTAGCTTAGCCACTATAAAGTGAAAAGTGAATAACCAATCAAAAACTAACCAAAATAATATAAATAATCAACAAATGACTGTGAACATCAAATGACGTGTAAAAAAATATGTAGATGAAAAAATGTGTCCATAATAAAAAGTAAAAAATGTCCATACAAAAAATATTAGTAATAAATGGAAAAGTGAAAAACAGTTCAATCCAATTCCAACCCCGCTGTGTCTATAAAGTGTGCTCCAATGTAAAAAAAAAACACAGTGCTCCACCCAAAGTGAGATAATCTCTCTTCAATTCCTTTCACGCATTTTTTACACGTCATTTGATGTTCACAGTCATTTGTTGATTATTTATATTCTTTTGGTTATTTGTTGATTGGTTATTCACTATTCACTTTATAGCGGCTAAGGTAGCGCTCCTTTCTTATACATTCTATCTGCTTTTTAGTGTTTCACTAAATTAGGAGCAACAACCTTGTAGACCATTTTTCAACAGTTTATTTAGTATAGTTTTTAGGTGGCGCCCCCATTTTCTTTCTTTTTTATCCTGGGTTCCATGTTGTACTGGGGCAGGCCAGAAGAGTGTGCAGCCACTTCAGGCGATCCTGTCCAGCTACTGTTCGGCTGGCTGAAGTTAAGCTGCAACACAAGCTGCCTGCCAAATGCATGATATGTGATATGCCCACCTGGCGGAACTTGATCTTGGCCATGTCACAGCACCTGCACATGCATCAATTGGCCATAAATAAGTATATGTGTGAATATGTGACAAGGGCTGACTCTGAGATCTGGGTGACCCATGACGAGACAGGCATCTCTCTTGTGTTCCTCCTGGAGCATATACTGCATGGTGTAATAGACAAGGCACTGGAGGCACAACAGCAGGGGGATGAGCAAGACTTCCATTTTGGGGTCTGCTTTATACTGACTCTGTTCCTGTGAGACAGCACCAGTTCTTGGAAGAGCACTAGGAGAAGGAGGGTTGGGGTGAGGACGATATGGGGAAAGCTTCCAGGGGTGCGATTCACCCCTCCCAAGCACTGGGAGTTGTCTGTGGGTGGGGTGATATGATTGCGGACAATGTTGCCCTCAGGGACATTGAGGTCTTAGGTTCCTCTGCCACATGAAATTTGTGGTGAATGGATTAATTCATGCTGAAGTGTCTAAGCAAGGACCCCAGATTTTGGGCCATCAGGGAGAGGGACAGTTACTGGATTGCCACCCTTTTAGATCCACGTTACAAGGGGAAAATGCCAAAGCCCTTCCTGCCATCACAATTGTGTCACCTGCAAAAAATGCTGCAGAGGAACCTCTTAACAGCTTTCCCAGAGAGTGACAGGACCCCATTTCATGGCCAACATGCCTCAGAGAAAGGAGTAGTAGAAGTGGCAGTGGCTGCCTAAGCAAGGCGTTTGGGTCCTTCTTCGCAATGTATCACCCAGGCCTGACTTCTGGCAGCAGTCACAGGCAGAACATAACCCATATGATCAATGTGTCTATGGGGTCAATGATGAATGTGGACACCCTGACAATAGACAATCCCCTGAACTACTGCGTTTCATAGCAGGATCAGTGGCCTGAGCTTGCCCAGTAAACATTTGACCTTCTGGCTGCCCTGCAGTCAGAGTGCTTTCAGAATGGGAATTTAGTGCAGTGGGTGGTTTTGTGGCACAAAAAATAACCCAAATGAAGAGAAACCCAGCACACAGAGAAATAGATGCTGAAGCAGGATTTATCAAAGGCCCATAGAAACAGCTGGTCACTGATATTGATATGCCTAAAGTAGGGACAGAACTAGGTTAGCCAGCGGGCTTAATTGTGTGGTCTGAAATGAGAAAAATGCTATGCTTTGCCTGTGGTTGCCCTGTGGTTCGGGTGGAGAGTGAGAATCTATTCAACCTGTTGAATGTTGATACAGAGCTTCCATTACTAATTTAGGCGTATCTATAGTAATGATCTGAGACCAGAGTTTCTCTGTATAATATTTCTGCCTTGTGTATCTGGCATAATTCAAAGTAATTTTTATTTCTGGATCAAAAATTATGTGCGACATGCCTCTAATATTTCTACCATATGACCAGTGGCGTCATGAGTGGGGGCTGAGGGGGGCCCCCAAAAAGCCCCGGGTCTCGGGCATACACAACTCTATTATTAGCCCTGAGCGGGCAGCGATCTGACTCAGAGCGTGGCCGAGTGACATAGCAGGCCCTGCCTTCTGGAGCCTGCAGCGCCTATGATGGACATCCCACTAGTCCAATGCTGGGACCGTGGGACGTGTGACGCCCATCATAGGCGCTGCAGGTTCCAGAAGGCGGGAATTACAATGCGACCATGTCATTTGAGAAGATCCCCACGCGGTTCTCCTCTCCTCTTCTGGCTGCCTGCTGTCTACTGTGATGGGCGTGCCGCACACTACGGCTGAGCTGAAGGAGGAGGTCACCTAAATTCTGGTCAGGTAGGTCAGTGTGTGTCAGGTAGGTCAGTGTAGTCAGGTAGGTCAGTGTGTGTCAGTGCGTGTCAGGTAGGTCAGTGCGTGTCATTGTGGGTCAGGTAGGTCAGTGTGTGTCAGGTAGGTCAGTGTATGTCAGGTAGGTCAGTGTGGGTCAGTGTGTGTCAGGTAGGTCAGTGTGGGTCAGGTAGGTCAGTATATGTCAGTTAGGTCAGTGCGTGTCAGTGTGGGTCAGGTAGGTCAGTGCATGTCATTGTGGGTCAGGTAGGTCAGTGAATGTCAGGTAGGTCAGTGTGTGTCAGTGCATGTCGTGTGGGTCAGGTGAGTCAGGTAGGTCAGCGTGTGTCAGGTAGGTCAGTGTGTGTCAGGTAGGTCAGTGTGGGTCAGGTAGGTCAGTGTAATGGTCAGCGTGGGTCAGGTAGGTCAGTGTGGGTCAGGTAGGCCAGTGTAATGGTCAGTGTGTGTCAGGTAGGTCAGTGTGGGTCAGGTAGGTCAGTGTAATGGTCAGTGTGGGTCAGGTAGGTCAGTGTGGGTCAGGTAGGTCAGTGTAATGGTCAGTGTGGGTCAGGTAGGTCAGTGTGGGTTAGATAGGTCAGTGTAATGGTCAGTGTGGGTCAGGTAGGTCAGTGTGTCAGGTAGGCGGGTTTAGTGGTCAGCATTGATGGGCACTGGTAGGCCAGGCAGCAACCAGCAAGTGAGCTTACACAACACCCCCCTCCACACAACCCCACCGCCCCCCCCCCCCCTTCGGGCTGAAGCCCCTGGTCTTTTTGCCACCTAGCAACACCCCTGCCTATGACCCTAACATAATCTACTCATTTTTTATCTCTGATAAAAAATGGATCATTTCGAACTGCTCAAATGCAGCCTTGTAAAATGGCTTACATGATGTGTAGCTTTTCTCTGTAATATTTCTTCTTTATACCTGACATAATCCAATGTAATTTTTATCTCTGAAAAAAATGCCCTCTCTCTTCGTCTTCAAATGCAGTCTACAAAAAAAGTCTCAAATGATGTGCAGTGTGTTTTTTTTAATGTTTCTGCTTTTTTCTGGGTAAAAATGCCTTTTCTTTCCATCTTCAAATGTGGACTACTAAAAATGTTTTGATGACATGCAGTGTTTCCCTGCAATACTTCTCTGTCACATACCTGATCTGAGGCAGACTTGACGACAGGGCTTCCCTTGCGGCTGAGCGCTGAGCAGCCCTGGAGGTGGGAACAGGGCGTTCAATGCTCAAAGAAGCACAGGTGCCTTTTAAGTAACTCTGCTGGAGGTTGCCTGCAGTGGAGTCCACCGGATAGCTGGCAGCTAATCTTGAAGAACTCATGACAGGACCTCTGTTGCCCTTGGAGATGCAACAGGACCAAGGCAGAGGTCACAAGCAAGATGGCACACGAGGTAGAAGTGTGGTCAGACAGGCAGGGTCTGGCTGAAGATGCGTAGTCAGGATAAAAGCCAAGGTCATACATGGAGAGGCAAGCTAGAGAGAGGGCTGGAACATGGTCAGGAACAGTAGCCAAGGTCATACACGGGAATCAGGTTGAGCAGAGAAAATAGTAGTCAGGTAAGAGGCTAGAGTCATACACGGTAAGGCAGGAGAGGCAGGTTCTATAGCGCAAGCCATGGTCAAATCCAGGAGTCAGACAGCGGATAGGTCCAGAGACAAGCTGGGTTGGTAACAGGAGGACTAAGGAATACAGGATACACAGAAGCAAGGAGTACTGGTAGCTGAAGATCTTCCAGCAAACTCTAAGTACAGCCATTGTCCTTATATTGAGCGTTTGGCACCAGTTCTGGCAGCAGGTGTGCGTGAAAATGCTAACTCGCACATTCGTGCATTTCTATGCAAACGAGCATGGCCACGTATGTTATTGGCAACTATGCAAGGTCCTTTCTTCAGGACATGCACATTTTTGTTCTGCTGTCTTCTTCTAAGCACAGGTGTTTTACGTTTGTTCTGAATACCTCCCTGACATTCTGCCTCTTGTGTCTGACATAAATCACTATAATTTTTATTTGTCAGGATAAAAGCCAAGGTCATACATGGAGAGGCAAGCCAGAGAGAGGGCTGGAACATGGTCAGGAACAGTAGCCAAGGTCATACACGGGAATCAGGTTGAGCAAAGAAAATAGTAGTCAGGTAAGAGGCTAGAGTCATACATGGTAAGGCAGGAGAGGCAGGTTCTATAGCGCAAGCCATGGTCAAATCCAGGAGTCAGACAGCGGGTAGGTCCAGAGACAAGCTGGGTTGGTAACAGGAGGACTAAGGAATACAGGATACACAGAAGCAAGGAGTACTGGTAGCTGAAGATCTTCCAGCAAACTCTAAGTGCAGCCATTGTCCTTATATTGAGCGTTTGGCACCAGTTCTGGCAGCAGGTGTGCGTGAAAATGCTAACTCGCACATTCGTGCATTTCTATGCAAACGAGCATGGCCACGTATGTTATTGGCAACTATGCAAGGTCCTTTCTTCAGGACATGCACATTTTTGTTCTGCTGTCTTCTTCTAAGCACAGGTGTTTTACGTTTGTTCTGAATACCTCCCTGACATTCTGCCTCTTGTGTCTGACATAAATCACTATAATTTTTATTTGAGGTTTTTTTTAAACCTGCCTTGTCTCTCCCTCTTACATTACTGCCCAAACAAGCTGCTTAGATACTATGCAGCCACTTTCCTTTATACAGTATATGATTTTTTCCTCGAAATGTGGCTTGTAAATTTTATTTCAACAACTACCTAGTTTCTGGAATGTGGGGTTGTAGTTTAGAAGTGTTTAGTTCACTCTATGTTGACATTTTTGTAGAAAACACAGCATTGTACTGCACTAAAAGAAGTTCCCAAGCTATGCTGTGAAACATGTTTTGCTTCTGTGTGGCAATTATTATGAAGTTGAGGGATTTAAGTTTATTTTATTTTGAAGTGTAAGCCTTCCAATAGCTTTTATTTCTGATTATTTCAGATTTTTCTTTCTATTTCTATTTTCAATTTTTTTAACTCAAGTAATTTTACTACTATTCCTACTCAGGAATTCATTGGTCTACTAGCAGATTGGCAGATCTTGAGCAGAATACAGGGAAACCTAATGGTAGTGTTAAAAATGGGTGCAGCAGAATATGGCTTCGGTGTATGAGGTACGAGGGATGACTGAAAGGTTGCAGAAAGTGTGCATTAACTATACCAGTTTTTATAGTTGTGTTGTTACCACTGGGTAAAAGACAAGAGGAAGCAATGCATGCGACAGGGGGAGAAGGTATTTGACCAACCCTACATGCCCTGAATCAGTGTAATGATGACAGGATCACTTTACCCCCCCCCCCAAGGGCAGCCTATAATTTATATGCATTTCTGGGTAAAGCTGGGAAACGTTATGGCTCCTGGCAGGTTTTTTATTGCTGTCAGTGTACCTGCTGGGGAGACTACACCTTACTTTTGTCAGAACAGAAAGTGTCTATAGGAATAAGAGAGGGCGGGTTGGGGGGTATTGGGACTTTAAATGAGGCACAATAAACATGTGACAAAGTTGGGGCTTTAAATGAGGTACATCACTAACAGTCAATGAATGTATCATATATAAATCAAATAAGAATTCATACGTCCAAGAAAACGAAAATATCATTATAAAAATATTTTTTTTATTGAAAAGCCTTGTTAGCAAATAATAAATAGTATACATCATGGTTACAGCAGTTCATATGATCAAATAACATGATAATAAAATAAAACCATACCCCACTAAGCTTGAGGATATAGGGTAGGAAGTTAGAAACATAAGAGACCACACATACAATGTATATACATAATTGATAAAAATAGGTTTCACTATACATTTAAACGCATGATTGTAACATAAAAATTGCATCCTATAACTCTCTACGCGTTTCGCGGGATTCCACTTCTTCAGGAGCAGGTGCAATCAGCTTATAATTCAACTTCACAATATAGCACTTGGTGTAAAGGTTCATCTGGTGATGTCCATACTGGGAACTGTGGGAGTGACACAATAAGATGTAGCAAATTTTGGTGGACTGTATGGAGAATAAAATCTCTATTGTAGGATACATAATGGGAAAACTAGCGATCTGTATAAGATTCTGATATTGCCTACCAATACCATATTCAAAAATAAAGTCTCGAACGTCTCCAGAAGGATAACCTTTTCTTTACATTGTTATCCTTCTGGAGACGTTCAAAACTTTATTCCTTAGTCAGAGAAGGGAAATGTTCTCCACAGTCCCTGGGTACACTACTATAGTGGTGCACCAAGTGGAGACCTCGGGACAACTACCACTAAGACAGGCGGCTTGCCGGATACCTGATGCAGTGAGAGAGGGAATGCGTCATGAGATTAAGGAAATGCTTGAGTTGGGAGTCATTGAGCCGTCCAGCAGCCCCTGGGCTTCCCCGGTTGTCCCTGTACCGAAGCGGGACGGCACGACTCACTTCTGTGTAGACTACCACAGATTAAATAATTGCACCACCACTGACACTTACCCTATGCCCCATGTGGATGATCTGTTAGATCGCATCGCTCAGGGAAAATTGTTGACAACCTTTGACCCATGCAAAGGTGCAAAGGGTACTGGCAAATTCCTCTGGATGCGGAATCTATTCCTAAGTCGCCGTTCATTACCCCATTTGGCCTATACAAGTCTAAAGTAATGCCATTTGGGATGAAGAATGCACCGGTGACTTTCCAGAGGATGGTAGATGGACTCCTTGATAGCCTCCAGGACTATGCTTGTGCATATCTGGACGACATTGTGATCTACAGCGATACCTGGCAAGACCATCTGGTTCACCTGGGTGTCCTGTTAGACCGCATCAAGGCTGCAGGACTAACCATTAAGCCAGAGAAATGCAGCATAGGGATGTCCGAGGTACAGTACCTTGGACATCAAGTAGGCAGTGGACAACAATAACCCAAGCCTGCTAAGATTGAGGCAGTTGCCAACCCCCCGTACTAAAATCCAGGTCCTGACTTTCCTTGGCACAGGTGGGTACTATAGGAAGTTTGTCCCGGAATTTAGTTCCATCGCTGTAACAAGGGGTTAAATTCTGTGTTACATTTATTCATAGATTCATTTATATATTTACCCTTTTAGATATGTGGTCAGTAAATGCAATGATTAAAACACACAAAACAAAGAATGTAATAAAAGAGATTTACTTAGCTTCGATTAAAGATGTAAATTCCAACCTTATCTCTACGGACGCTCTTTTACGGTGCTCACTGACCACAATCTATTAATCTGGCTTAATCGAGTCTCTGGGGATAATGGACGTTTGTTAGATAGAGCGTGGCCCTGCAGCCTTACAATTTTACCATCCAGTATCGGCCAGGAAAGCAGAAGCCCCAAGCTGACCTGTGGTGGACCTAGCTGGGTCTGCCGGACAATGGGACAAGGGGGGGCACTGTCACGGACACTGGCTGCAGGACCTTTTCTACCCACATTCACCCTGTTATTTATTATGGCTATATTCCTCTTTTTGTTACATTTTTGAGAGACTGTTTTCTTAGATTTGCCCAAAGACTATTCTTAGTTTATTTAATTCTGAACAATACATGTTCATTGAAAGAGCTGGCCACATTGACCTCTGGAGCCGGACAGTCGGGTCATCTGGGCTGCCTTAAGTGCTGTGTTAATTAACATGTTAATTATATCATTATCAGCTAAGTTGTTGCTAGGGGGGGAAAGGGGGGAAGTAGCCATGATGTCTGCAGTTTGCTAATGAACATCTGAATGATTCAGAGGAGAACTGGGTGAAAGTGTTGTGGTCAGAGACCAAAGTCGACCTCTTTGGCATCAACTCAACTCGCTGTGTTTGGAGGAGGAGGAATGCTGCCTATGACCCCAAGAACACCATCCCCACCGTCAAACATGAAGGTGGAAACATTATGTTTTTCTGCTAAGGGGACAGGACAACTTCACCACATCAAAGTGACGATGGATGGGGCCATGTACTGTCAAATCTTGGGGCATTGAAAATGCCAGGGCATTGAAAATGGGTCATGGATGGGTATTCCAGCATGACAATGACTCAAAACACTGCCAAGGCAACAATGGAGTGGCTCAAGAAAAAGCACATTAAGCTCCTGGAGTGGTCTAGCCAGTCTCCAAACCTTAATCCCATAGAAAATATGTGGAGGGAGCTGAAGGTTCGAGTTACCAAACGTTAGCCCCGAAACCTTAATGACTTGGAGAGGATCTACAGAGGAGTGGGACAAAATCCATCCTGAGATGTGTACAAACCTGGTACCCAACTACAAGAAATGTCTGACCTCTGTGATTGCCAACAAGGAAACTGCCACCAAGTACTAAGTAACATTTTGTGAAGGGGGTCAAATACTTATTTCACTCATTAAAATGAAAATACATTTATAACTTATTTGAAATGCATTTTTCTGGATATTTTTGTTGTTATTCTGTCTCTCACTGTTAAAATAAACCTGCCATTAAAATTATAGACTGATCCTTTTCTTTGCCAGTGGGCAAAAGTACATAATCAGCAGAGGATCAAATACTTTTTCCACTCACTGTATGCTGATACACTGGAGTGCCAGCTTTTCCTTGCATGTATTCAGGAATGCCCTGTGTGGCAGGGGTGTGTAAATCTCAGGATGGGATGGACAGAAATGCAAATCCTTTGACAGGTAAAACGTTTCCATTATATGTTTTTTTTATCAATGCCTTTAGTCTTGTGCCTGGAGTTCAGCTTTGACTTGAAGTTTGGTTATCTTTGTAAATACATTTGACTTGCATTTTCATCCATAAATGTAATCATTCATCTGTGTAACTCCTAATATGTTCATAATTTACTGCAGAAAGTACATTGTCACATTCTGTATATATAGTGAACATTACTTGAGGCTTAGTTATGTCATTTGCTCTTCCTGGAAAGACGGCCGCCAACACGTAGGTGATAATATCCCCACTTTGTGCGTCAATCTATATTACACCGTCTCCACATGAATTATTCACTGTGGTGTCCCCGGGCATTAAGCTGTTTATTGGAAAGAAGAAAAAATGACACGGCACAAGAAGTAGAAGAAGCCTCACTTATCATTTTACAGCTTAAAGGGTAAATCCACTAAATATTTATATATATATATATATATATATATATATATATATATTGGGGGAAATAAGTATTTGATCCCCTGCAGATTTTGTAAGTTTGCCCACTTGCAGCGAAATGAAGGGTCTATAATTGTCATCATAGGTTATTTTAAATGAGTAAAATAAGTATAGTATTTGATCCCCTACCAACCAACAATAATTCTGGCCCCCACTGACTGGCTACAGTATGTGCTCATGTGGTACACAGATTAGTCCTGTCAATTTAAGAAGGCGCTCCTAACGACAACTTGTTATGTGTAAAAAGACACCTGTCCACATAATCTTTTTCTTCCATTCAAACCTCATGGGCAAGACCAAAGAGCTGTCAGAGGACGTCAGGGACAAGACTGTAGACCCGCTCAAGGCTGGAATGGGCTACAAGACCATCAGCAAGAAGCTTGGTGAGAAGGTGACAACTGTTGGAGCGATTATTCGCAAATGGAAGAAATACAAAATAACCATCAATCGCCCTCGGTCTGGAGCTCCATGCAAGATTTTGCCTCATGGGGTAAGGATGATCATGAGAAAAGTGAGGGAGCAGCCCAGAACTACACAGGAGGAGCTTGTGAATGATCTCAGGGCAGTTGGGACCGCAGTCACCAAACAAACCATTGGTAACACAATACGCCACCGTGGATTGAAATCATGCCACACCCGCAAAATCCCCCTCCTCAAGAAGGCAAATGTACAGGCCCATCTGAACATTGCCATTGAACATCTAAACATCTAAAAGTATTGGGAGAAAGTGTTGTGGTCAGATAAGACCAAAATTGAGCTCGTTGGCATTAACTCAACTCGCCGTGTTTGGAGGAAGAAAAATGCTGACTATGACCCTAAGAACACCATCCCTACAGTCAAGTACGGATGTGGAAACATCATGCTTTGGGGCTGTATCTCTGCTAAAGATAAAGGCCGACTTTGCCACATCGAGGGGCCATGAATGGAGCCATGTATTGTAAAATCTTGGATGAGAACCTTCTTCCCTCAACCAGAACACTGAAGATATAGTAGATCGTAGATGGTTCTTCCAGTATGACAATGACCCAAAACATACCACCAAGGCAACAAAGGAGTGGCACAAGAAGAAGCAGATTAAGGTCATGGAGTGGCCTAGTCAGTCTCCAGACCTTAATCCTATAGAAAATGTATGGAGGGAGCTGAAACTTCAAGTTGCCAAGCGACAGCCAAGAAACCTTAAGGATTTGGAAAAGATCTGTAAAGAAGAGTGGACCAAAATCCCTCCTGAGATGTGTTTAAACCTGGTAACCAACTACAAGAATTGTCTTATCTCTGTACTTGCTTACAAAGGTTTCTCCACCACCAAGTACTAAGTCATGTTTTGCTTGGTGATCAAATACTTATTTTACTCACTGACCTGCAATTCAATTTATAATATTTGTATCATGTGTTTTTTTTTTCTGGATTTTTGGTTGATATTCTGTCTCTATTATTTAAAATACACATATGATAACAATTAAAGACCCTTTATTTCTTTGTAAGTGGGCAAACTTACAAAATCTGTTATACCATTTATTTAAAAAAAATACTTCTCCTTTTTAATCAGTTTTTTTTAATCTGTAAAATTCAATGCAATATGACTACCTGGAGGCAGAAATGTTATTTCCGCTTGTGTGATTGGCTCACTGATTTTCCCAGAAATCTGCACTAATGTACAAGCCAAATTTTAGGCGTCCCCTGCAATAGGAATTTCAGTTTTGGTAAGATACTTCCCAAAGGTTAAACACTTAAATACTAAGGGGATGCAGACACTGCAGCTTTTTGTATCAGAATACTGAGCGGGCACCAGGTAAATATAATAAACCTGACCCGCATATTCAGAACACGGGGAACACAAGGTAGAAACCTGCAACAAAGCTTATTACAATCCCCACAATGTACATTAAATATTCAGAGGGGGGTGTTTTTTTTTTTCCTCAACAAAAAGTGGAGTTGCTATCAACCATTCAGAGAAATTGATGTAAGAGATCCCACACCTACACAGTAAGTGAGATACTTGGCTCTCGTTTACATGATGTTGCTGAGTTGCTTTGATGTATGTAGCATCCAAGTCTTAAACAGGGCTGCTAATAAATCTAGTTGTGCTAGGTGGTAACTAGCCTGGCTAATTGGTAGGTTGATCCACTGATTTTGGTCCTAAGTCTGAGTTTGGTGTAGTCTCTTTTTTCTGTCAATAGGTGGCACTGTTACTTTTGGCATTAGAATGATAGATTACCATAAATTCAGGTAATGGGTAACTTGGTTGTCTCAGCCAATCAGCAGGAGTTTCTTTGGTCATGTGTATGTTGGGATAGGCTATTTATTTGGGAGTCAGGTGACCGGAGTTCTTCCCGCTCGAGGCTGTGGCCTGGGTAGGTGTGTGTTAAGAAGCTCCTGGTTGTTAGGCCTGAACCCTGAAGCCTATCCAGGAGGCATGCTGGCTGCTAGGTCCACTTAAGGCCTATCCAGCAGTTCAGGGTCCCGCAAAGGAGGATCAGCCAAGGTTAAGCCCGAAGCCTGGGGCGGAACCGCCGATTTTAGAGGCTCGGCTTGAGGGTAGCCTTCTCTTGAGCTAAAGGAGAAGCAGTTGCCACAAAGGGAGGACCGCTCCTGTTACCGGAGGCAGGTTTGGAAGGGATGAAGTTCTGAAGGAGTACCTTGAGCAGACGCTTTACTAGCTGGGGACAGTGAAGTAGTGGCAGGCATGTACTGGCCATTGGGACTAAAGGGAGTTTCCCGGTAGGCCGATTGCTCAGTGGGCCAGTTTCAGTGACAGCTCCTGTCTGTGCTGACTATAATGCCGCGTACACACGGTCGGACTTTTCGTCTACAAAAGTCCAACGGACGCCGACGGACTAAAGCTGGCTGGTAATCCGATCGTGTGTGGGCTTCTCCGGACTTTCAGCAGACTTTTTCAGCCTCAAATCCGACGGACTTTAGATTTGAAACATGCTTCAAATCTTTACGTCGTAACTACGACGGACCCCGAAATCCGCTCGTCTGTGTGCTAGTCCGACGGACAAAAACCCATGCTAGGGCAGCTATTGGCTACTGGCTATGAACTTCCTTATTTTAGTCCGGTGTACGTCATCACGTACGAATCCGTCGGACTTTTGTGTGGTCGTGTGTAGGCAAGTCCGTTCGTTAGAAAGTCTGCTGCAAGTCCGCCGAAAGTCCGCCGGAAGTCTGTCGGACAGGCTGTCGGACTTTTGTAGACGAAAAGTCCGACCGTGTGTACGCGGCATAATGGTCTGCATCCGGAGTGTCACTCACTGTGTGCTGTCTCCCTGTGCATATTTGCTGCTGTGCAGTGTGCAGGGCACAGTCCATCCGGGCAATGCTGTGTGTGCACGATTCGGATTGGTGGCTGCAAGAGGGAGTGACACAGACACACAGCATCTTTCCTGTGATTGCTTCCCCCATCGCACCTAGGGTTGCCACATTTTCCAGCCTGGACTGAGAAGTTCTGGGGGTCTCTGTAGTGGAAATTCCCAGGTCTCCCACTAGCCTGTACTAAATAGTGCTGCTCTCCCTGGTGTTCATCCCCGGTTACCTACACTCCCCCCTCTCCACTCCCTGGTCAGCAGATGGCTGGGAACTTTGATGGCCATGCCTCACTCCCGGAGGGATTGTTTCTGCTCTGCACAGGGGCATCACTGACATGTGCTGAGGAAGACCTGGCCCTGAAGGACCTTCAGAGCCAAAGCCCAGGATGTGGTGAGTGGAGGCAGGAGGCCAGCTATGAGCTGAAAAGTGGACTGTCACCTGCCAGCTGTTGTGGAACCAGAACTCCCAGCGTGCCCTGACAGCTTCTGCTGGACTTCTAGCCTACCCCTATACTGTCTATATACTACCCTAGCCTGTTCGTATACCACCCTGGCCTGTCCGTATACCACCCTAGCCTGTCAGTATACCACCCTGGCCTGTCCGTATACCACCCTAGCCTGTCAGTATACCACCCTGGCCTGTCCGTATACCATTCTTGTCTGTCCGTATACCACCATAGCCTGTCTGTATACCACCCTGGCCCCTCTGTATACCACCCTGGCCTGTCCGTATACCCCCCTAGCCTGTCAGTATACCACACTGGCCTGTCAGTATATCACCCTGGCCTGTCCGTATACCATTCTGGCCTGTTCATATACCACCCTAGCCTGTCTGTATACCACCCTGGCCTGTCTGTATACCACCTTGGCCTGTCTGTATACCACCCTGGCCTGTCTGTATACCACCCTAGACTGTCAGTATACCACCCTGGCCTTTCAGTATTCCACCCTGGCCTGTCTGCATACCACCCTGTCCTGTCTGTATACCACCCTGGCCTGTCCGTATACCATTCTGGCCTGTCCATATACCCTTCTGGCCTGTCAGTATACCACCCTGGCCTGTCTGTATACCACTCTAGCTTGTTTGTATACCACCCTAGCCTGTCAGTATAACACCCTGGCCTGTCAGTATACCACCGTGGCCTGTTTGTATACCACCCTACCTGCCAGTATACCACCCTGGTCTGTCTGTATACCACCCTGGCCTGTCCGTATACCATCCTAGCCTGTCGGTATACCATCCTAGCCTGTCTGTATACCACCCTAGCCTGTCCGTATATACCACCCCAGCCTAACGGCGAGCTGAGCTTAAGGATCTATAGTGGGATACTGTGAGTTCAGCTGGAAGATCTACAGTAGGATACTGTGAGAGAATTTGTTGCTATAGGAGACAGCGGTTGCTACAAGATACAGATTGCTGCATTCAGCTTAAACTCCCTTTTTCTGTATTGCTGTCTGCCCAGTTCTATTTTTGTTTGGGGAGTTTGCCTTAATTGCTATTGCATTTGCCTAAGGGTGTCCTGTGCCCTAAACCCTCTCTCCCCAATGTTCCTGTTAAGAGAAATAAAACTCTCTTTGTTCATTTTTACAAAAAGTGACTGGCGCCCAATCTTTTCACCTTGCACCACACCCACTATACCTAGTTACCTGCACCCTGAGGAGGAATGACAGTTCTCCCTGGCTCTGGGGGTCACCATCAGGCCCTTGGAAATCGGGGTGACCGCTACATGTGTATCATTGAATTTACCTGCATTTATCCATGAGGAAAAACACAGGTAATTGCACATAGGGTAAACGGGCCCCCTACAGCTTTACAGTTGCCTGATCACTTCCACACCCCCACAACGTACCACCCACCCAACTACCCCTGCTGGTACCCCAACAGCTCTGCTGTTCCTCTGTAGACCTGGAGCAGTCATGGCAGGTGTCGGCCAGTGGAACAGAAGGAGCTTGAACATCTGTTTGCTAATTTCCCTTCTAGTGAATGAATCTGGAAGTGACATCAGGATTCAGCGCTGTCATGAGCACTATATGTATATTATATTATGCCCAAAACATTTTTGTTTATGATTTATTATAAATGTATTTTATTTTAACTAATTGTAACTATGCATATTTAGGGTTATATTTATCAATAATTTACTGAAGAATTTGAATAAGTAATAGATATGCACCTGTGAGATTCGCTGGGATTCACCTTACATTCTATAGTCACATTTCCCGATTCACAATAGGATAATTGTGCACTAGGCGCATACATCTGCCAGTGAACAGCCTTCATCTCTTATGTGTACAGTATTGGGGGAGAAGGCAAATCTGCTAGCAATAGCTGAGCTGTCCATGGTGCTGAAACTGTATTTATACACTAGGAGGAGCATTTAACGTCATTTTTTTAAAACTTCTTAACGTCGACGCCACCCGGCCCTAGTAAGAGGTTTATGATGCCGGGAGGCTGGGCGGGGCTTAAGAGCATGTGACCGCCGTGATTGGCTGTCACAGCGATCACATGATCTGAAAGCTTTTGGTTTGGTGCCGGTAACTGTGTCAGGAGCATGCACCATGTGCGCTCTTGGGACAGTTGTGTGGACAGCAATTCACGCAAATATGTGGCCCCTCGGCACTAAGGGCCAGGCGCTGAGAGGCTGCATATTTGCATGTGGCCAGCGCCAAGGGGCTAAAGCAGATCTTCACTGCATCTGAGCACCATAAACTGAAAATGCTATTTGATTAATTTTTAATATTCAAAGCAAACTCCCCCATCCATCCATGTCTCCATGCTTTGTTTTGTTGAGAAATCACTTTGAAAAACACCCCCTAACATTTGTGGCAATAGTCATCTTAACCACACCCCGCCTACGCCATTTAGCAGAATGACGTGCGCAAAGTGGTATGACGTCCAGCCGGCTAAGCCGCTAGTGCGCGCCCGCGACGGGACGCAGCGCAGGGATCAGTGGTGTGTCAATCTGTAGTAGGCTCTTTACCATGTAATCAGCTGTGTCCAATCACAGCTGATCACAATGTAAACAGGAAGAGCCGTTTATCGGCTTTTCCTCCACTCGCACTGACAGGCACAAGTAGAGGAGATCCGATCGGCTGCTCTCCTGACAGGGGGGTCTGCGCTGATAAGCGGCGCATTGATTATCGGTGCAGACCCATTGAGGATGCCCACTTGAGACCACCAGGGATGCCTACTTCAGACCACCAGGGATGCCCACTTCAGACCACCAGGTGAGCCCACCAGGGTGCCAATCAGTGCAAATCAGTGCCCATTAGGATGGCACTCTGTGCTAATCAGTGATGCCTGTCAGTGCCTCCTGATCAGGGCTGCCTATCAGTGACCATCAGTGCCACCCATCAGTGACGATCAGTGCAGCCTATCAGTGCCGACTATGAGTGCACATCAGTGCCACCTATGAGTGCCCATCAGTGCCACCTATCAGTGCCCATCAGTGCATAGATTGAATAAGCATAGTTACATAGTAGGTGAGGTTGAAAAAAGACATAAGTCCATTAAGTCCAACCTATAGGTGTGATTATATGTCAGTATTACATTGTATATCTCTGTATGTTGTGGTCGTTCAGGTGCTTATCTAATAATTTTTTGAAACTATCGATGCTCCCCGCTGAGACCACCGCCTGTGGAAGGGAATTCCACATCTTTGCCGCTCCTACAGTAAAGAACCCTCTGCATAGTTTAAGGTTGAACCTCTTTTCTTCTAATTTTAATGAGTGGCCACGAGTCTTGTTAAACTCCCTTCCGCAAAAAAGTTTTATCCCTATTGTGGGGTCACCAGTATGGTATTTGTATATTGAAATCATATCCCCTCTCAAGCGTCTCTTCTCCAGAGAGAATAAGTTTAGTGTTCGCAACCTTTCCCCATAACAAACATCCTCCAGACCCTTTATTAGCTTTGTCGGACTTCTTTGTACTCGCTCCATTTCCAGTACATCCTTCCTGAGGACTGGTGCCCAGAACTGGACAGCATACTCCAGGTGCGGCCGGACCAGAGTCTTGTAGAGTGAGAGAATTATCATTTTATCTCTGGAATTAATTCCCTTTTTATGGAATGCCAATATTCTGTTTGCTTTGTTAGCAGCTTGGCATTGCATGCCAGTACTTTTTCAGTGTCTGTTCTCTTTTGTTTTTGTTTTTTTTGTTTTTATTTTTTATTTAAGGTATGCAGTAGAACACAACAGCATGGCATGGCATACCATAGTCGATGAAATCCATTATTAGACATTAATACAACTTCAACAGAGACTCAATGGGTATCAACGAAGTAACAGACAAGGTTCCAGCACAGTAATATAAATATCTGTAAACTGTGGCTTGTAGCCTCTACAACAAATATATCCTGTATTATATCTTGTACTGTGGTGGAAGACAAATAGAGAAATTTGGTTGACATGAACATACCTGGGGGGGGGGGGGGGGCGGGATCACTGACTAGCATGTACTGAACCTGAAGCCTTTGCTTGCCCTCATGCATGGTGATCTGGTTCACCAGGGACCATTGGGGGGACAGGTAGGTGGTATGAAAGCCTCCACCCTTGCCTGCTTGTCAGCATCAGGCACTGATGGTTTGTCAGGGATTCCTCTTTTCTTTTTGGAACCCCTCTCAAAGCACCCTGCTCCCCTGTAATTATGAAAAGAATCCAGTTTCTTATTAGCATAGACATGCTGGTCTGGTTAGATTTAGGAGGAAGGCCACCCTAAATAGATTTTTTTTTATTGATGATTTTAATGATTCTTATTGATTAATAATTACCAGTGTAATAAGCCATGTATGCTGTAGCACTAACAGTTCCTTTCTGAGAAACCCCTTAAACCAAGTCATCAAGAATTGTGGAAGGGAGGTACTGTAGGTGGTAAAAAAGCCTTTTTCCTTGCCAGTTCCCCATGGGTTACCAAAGAGCCTGGTGCTTATCAGCATCAGGCAAGGATGGTCTTGCAGGGGGATTCGCTTTTTGGACGGGGGGGGGACCTCTCAAGGCACCTTCCTCACAATTCTGAATGTGAGATTTGGGCTGGTATCAACAGGGAGTCTGGACTCAAGACTGAACCCAGGATCTTTGCTGCATCTGGCAGTAGCTCTTCTTGCTGAGCCACAGGAAATGCTGGACTTATTAAAAGTCAGTAGCTACAGTTTTTGATGCTGCTGACTCTTAACTTTCACTTCAGAGACTGGAGCTCCGATTTAAGGTGGTTGTTAATACACTTCTACTAAATCATCTTATCCCCTCTGTACCATAATAATAAGTGTCCCTATGTACATGGTACATAGGGACACAGGGGTACAGAGGGGATAAGACGATTTAGTAGAAGTTATGAGAGCAGTAGGGGTGCAGGGGGAGGGGGGGGGGCGCTGGTACGAGCAGACAGCCAGGGAGGGGAGGGGGGAGGAGGACAGAGGAGACACAGACACAGGAAAGCAGGGCTGCGGATGATGGAATCACGTAAACAGACCAGGCTCAGCAGCCCTGATTATCGTGGTCAGTTTACAGGGAGGGGGGTATAGCCAGGCAGGATCATCCAGGTATTTCAGGTATTACAGGGGGACAAATGACACAACACAATCACTGTGCTGTACAACATGCTTTAAAGTGGATGTAAACCCTAAATTTTGTAAATTTTTTTGATATCATAATGTAGAGTATAAGATTTCCTATAATTTGAGCCCAGTCTTGCCACACAGAGTTAATCCAGCTCTGAGCAATCCTCTTTTATTGTTCAGTGAGATAAATCTTGACAAACTGAGAAAAACTTTGTCAAATCCTCCCCCTTGCTGTGAGTGACAGGTGATTTACATATCTCGTGCACTAGCCTAAGAGACATGCAGTATTTTTTGATTCCCTCCCCCACTCCTTTCTTCTGCTGCTCTGCCAGGATTGGATGTTCCACACCTCAGCATGATTTGGCATGCTGAAGTCATGTGGTTACTTTCCTGTCTTTTCACTGGATGTTAGAGATCATAGCAGAAGTTCAGTGTAAGAAATACACAGGAGAAAATGCATATTGACAAGGGGAGTGTAGAGGTGGGCGGGGAGTCTACTGACATCACGACTCCACCCACTGAGCTCCAGACAACAGACCCACCCACAGAATCTGCAGTTTTTCGGGTCTAATAACAGACAGAGGGGAGACATTTGACAGGTACCGATACATGCAGGAGGCATCTATATCCTTATAGATAACCCCTATGGCAGTAGTTTAGAAAGGATGACATTGGGTTTACATCCACTTTAAGGGAACATGATCTGTTTTTTGTTTTTTTTTGGGTTAACAAACGCTTTAAGCCATGCTTTTGCATTTCCTGTTTGCCAGATTATTGTGCTCTTCTCCAGCCAATATTGCGTTCCTTGTGTTCCTGCTGTTGTCCATATCCTCACTACCACTCCATACCAAGGTTTTGGCTTGTTCCTCGACTATGCTTCTGGTTGATCCTAACCTGCAACCACTTGTTACTGATGTTTGGCTTGTTTACTGACTATGCTTCTGCTCGATCCTTACCTTCTACATCTGCTACCACACCCCAGCTTGCTCACCTCCTGGTGGGGCGATCCTGAGAACCGTGACCTGGTACTAACACGCAGCAAAACCCATCTCCACCATCAGGAGCTCTGGTGAAGACCAGCTAGTGCTTAGACCCTGCTCCTCGGGTGAGCCCACATCACCTGCTGGTTTCTGTGTATGCCTTCCTACTGCTTTAGCTACTGGCCTCCAAGCCTGACCCCTGACTGTGACACGTACAGTGCCTTGAAAAATTATTAATTCCCCTCGAAGTTTTTCACATTTTGTCATGTTAAAACCAAAAATGTAAATGTATTTTATTGGGATTTTATGTGATAGACCAAATAAATATGGAAAAAGTGTGGCTTGCATTTGTATTCAGCCCCTCTGAGTCAATACTTTGTAGAACCACCTTTCGCTGCAATTACAGCTGCAAGTCTTTTTGTGGATGTCTCTACCAGCTTTGAGAGAAAATTTTGTCCATTCTTCTTTGCAAAATAGCTCAAGCTCTGTCAGATTGGATGGAGAGCGTCTGTGAATAGCAATTTTCAAGTCTTGCCACAGATTCTCAATTGGATTTAGGTCTGGACTTTAACTGGGCCATTCTTACACATGAATATACTTTGATCTAAACCATTCCATTGTAGCTCTGGCTGTATATTTAGGGTTGTTGTCCTGCTGGAAGGTGAACCTCTCCCCCAGTCTCAAGTCTTTTGCAGACTCTAACAGGTTTTCTTCTAAAATTGCCCTTTATTTGGCTCCATCTATTATCCCATCAACTCTGACCAGCTTCCCTGTCCCTGCTGAAGAAAATCATCCCCACAACATGATGCTGCCACCACCATGTTTCACGGTGGGGATGATGTGTTCAGGGTGATGTGCAGTGTTAGTTTTCTGCCACACATAGCGTTTTGCTTTTAGACCAAAAAGTTCAATCGTCTTGTACGTCACTACATTCGTAATTGTTGGCCAACATTTGTGTGACTGTGTGTAGGCAAGACAAGTTGGAGCCAACATCCTTCGAACAAAAATCCACGGTTTTGTTGTCGGAAAGTCCGATCGTCTGTACGGGGCATTAGATGTGCCTGTTTTAATCATCAACCATGTGAGTTTCTAAATGTTGTACCTTCATTAAATGTAACCATATTGCTACACTTAGAGGCGCCTCTCTTCTCTTTTATACTCAGTTGTGATATGACGCTACTTGTATATCAAGTCAAAATTTATTTAAAAATGCAAGATGCTCTCAAACCAAGTAACTCTCAAACCAAGGTTTTACTGTAATGTAATTGTAAGCCATGTAAGCTGTAGCATTAACAGAACTCTTCAATGTAAACACTTGAACCCAATAATTTGAAGGAGTGTCCAAATATCTTTGGTCACATAGTGTATGTAATGTATTTTTGGGTCATCATGTTCTGTTTATAAGAGTAGCCTTTATTTTGTGATGCATAATGGTTTCTGTTTTGCGTTGTGATTCTTTTGTTTTTCCTGATGAGTAATTTGGGGGCTGCCTTTGCTGACCTGACCATGAAAGTGCCAGCTGCCTGGCCATCTCTGGCTTCAGGATTTTGGGCCACTGACCAAGCTATTAGAACAGCATGAAAGCCTTTTTTTTTTTTTTTTTTTTTTAAAGAAGGGGGCATCAATGGCAGCCTCCACACTGTATAAGGGCAGAGACACGAGGACAATCTTCACCGCCAGTTCTAAACTGCCCTTTTTGTATTTTTTTTTATCCTTCATATTATTGAACATTAAAATGCAGTCAGAGATTTTATTCCTCTTCATTCCTTCTTTTAAACTTCTGGAAAGGTTACAGTAAAAGCATCTATAAAAGGCCAAAATATAGTGAAAGCATTTTTTTTTAATCAAGTTGGCATACTCTCTGTATTGTGTAAAGAGCTTTTGAACTGCAGACTGGTTTTGAATAATTTAAATATACCGAGGAAACATATAGCAATATATCTGAAAGCCCTTTGATGTGGCTCAGAATAGTTTTTGCAATATTGTTAAAGCTGAATTCTACTTTATTAAAAGAAAAAAAAAAACCTTTGGTAAAGTAAGACTTATATTGTAGGGCCCATTCCCTCTCCCACTTGCAGCACCCCCTCCCAGTCTTAAAGAGGAAGTTAACCCTGATGGGTTTACTTCCTCTTTGTTTCCCTGCAAAGGTAAAGCATAATGGGCTACTATGCATCGCATAGTAGCCCATTATGTGTCACTTTCCTGACACAGGAGCCTGCGATGTCACCGCTGTCCCCTCTGCTACGGAGCGTCCATCTTCTTTCGTGGCTCTGGCGATGTGATTGGTCGGAGCAGCGATGACATCATTCCCACGCATGCGCACGGGAGCCACCACTAATGGCATATCGCCGTTAGCAGCGGCATGCTCAGTGTGCCTGCGCACCGCTATTTACGGCGCATGCGCTGTAGACAGCGGTGCCTGTCTTTTTGCAAATATCTCCTAAACCGTGTAGGTTTAGGAGATATTTCTTGGACCTACAGGTAAGCCTTAACCTAGGCTTACATTTAGGTCAAAGTGGTCTGTAAGGGTTTACAACCACTTTAAGGCTTGTGTCCATTGGCTTTGAGCTTGTGTTGATGGCATCAATTTAAAACCCTTCTGAGATCATTTATGCCCCGTACACACGGTCGGATTTTCCGATAGAAAATGTCCGATTGGAGCGTGTTGTCGGAAATTCCGACCATGTGTGGGCTCCATCGGACATTTTCCATCGGATTTTCCGACACACAAAGTTGGAGAGCAGGAGATAAAATTTTCCGATAACAAAATCCGTTGTCGGAAATTCCGATCGTGTGTACACAAATCCGATGGACAAAGTGCCATGCATGCTCATAATAAATAAAGAGATGAAAGCTATTGGCCACTGCCCCATTTATAGTCCCGACGTACGTGTTTTACGTCACCGCGTTTAGAACGATCGGATTTTCCGACAACTTTGTGTGACCGTGTGTATGCAAGACAAGTTTGAGCCAACATCCGTCGGAAAAAATCCTAGGATTTTGATGTCGGAATGTCCGAACAAAGTCCGACCGTGTGTACGGGGCATTAGAATTCATTGACACGTGCATTTGACTTGCTGTTGACCTTCTTCGAAACCGCATTTGACTTGCTTCAAGAGGTTTAGCATTTTGTGGACCTCAATCACCTGTCCCTATTGCCGCCCAATATCACTGATAAGATCTCTCTGCAGCTTATCAATAACCTCCTGGCCCGGCCTGTGCATGAGCTCTGCACTCTCTCTTGATTTACATGGAGTCTTTGAGTGCAACCTCCAAATCAGATGCTTCAAATATAGATAGGTGGCAGCCGTAGGGGCTATTAATCTGAGGAGCGCTAGGGGAGTCCAGTGAGGATGTAGTATGCGGTTAACCACAAGGGTCTGAAGGGTTCAAAGGGGGTTTCAGTCTCAAAAGGCTGACCAGCAAGTAGGCAGGTGCAGTCTAATTTTTCCACTGCAGGTGGTGCTCAACCACAGCGACAGTGCAGAAGGAGAGGAATTCAGGAGGAATGTGCTTCCTCAATGGTTTCCTTGGTCGCTTGGGCAGCGATCCAATTGGGTTTGGCAAGCATTTAGCGTGTGGAAAATGCAGGGACAGGTTACCCGTCTGTCAGGGACAGTATTAGCAGAAGGGAAAGGTTCCCAGACCAGTAGAGAAAGCTTAGGGAACCAATCACTCTTCTTGGAAACCTTCCATCTTGGGCTCAGACCGGGCCAGGCCACATTCCACCCCTCAAGACAGAGGCTGTCAGCTCAGCTGAAACCTGCTCCAATACACGCTGTTTTCATCCGTGAGTGTACCCTGTTGGACTTCCTTTCCCCAGGCTTGTTGTGAACTGTTTTACTTGTGTTACTTCACTACAAGTTCTTAAAATTGCATCCGGACTGAGTGTGTGTTATTACCGCCGCACCATGCTGCACCCACCCACAAGAGGTCTCTGGAGCAACTTGGAGTGTTCACCAGAAAAGAAACGAGGGAGGCAGGAGAGCCCTTATAGTGTATCTAGTTGGCTCAAACATGGTAATTAGCCCAAAAGGTTCATCAATAGGAAAAAAAGACAATAACTTACATCTGTTCAGACTGCAGTCACCCAGTGGGGTGAAAACATGCAACCTTCTGTGTGCACAGGTGGGGAAAACCCTGTCTCCATGCAGGATAAAAATGGTCATTCTCACCACCATGGGGGTCCCAATCCTGGATCCTCTGAGGGGTTCTCAAGCAGGTGTTTTAACTAGGTAGCTTAAAAAAAGGTCTAAAAAAAACAGAGGGTGGTTCAATTGATAGAGGTACCATATGTCTAAGGATAGATCAAAGTCATCTGGTTTAATGAACACTGAAATATTGGTGAAATAAAGCATTTCGATGTTCATTAAACCAGATAACTCTGAACTATGGTGCCAACTGGATCACTGACAGCTTTTTAGACCTCTTTTATCTCAGCTAGGGGAATTGGATTGGACCAATGTGTCCTCTTCCATGGACTCTGCACCTTCTTGGGACAACCTGACTCCCATTGGACACAGACATACCCCCCTACCTGGATTTTTTGTGGAGGTTTTCTTGAGAGAGGACAAAGAGGGGTCCCAGACCGTAAGCAACATTATCCTCGACCTTTAACAGTATACCAGATAGCAGCTGGTCTACGAAATTGCTTGAAGATCCCTACTTAAAGCGGAGGTCCTGACGATTTTTCTTTTTTAAGTCAGCAGCTACAAATACTGAAGCTGCTGACTTTTAAAATATGGACACTCACCTGTCCAGGGCGCCCGCAATGTTGGCACCCGAAGCCGATCTGTCCCTCAGCTCTCGGGGGGAAGCGTCGCCATCTTCGGTAAGGGAATCAGGAATTGAAGCCTTGCGGCTTCACAACCTGGTTCCCTACTGCGCATGCGCGATCCCACAGCTCCCTGCTGTCTTCTGGGACCTGTGTGTCAGACAGCGGGGGGGGGGGGCAGAGGAGGCGCCGGACATGGCGTAGATATCCGCGGATATCTATGCCCGGAAGTGGGAGCAAATACCTGGATTATACAAGTATTTGCTCTCCCCTCCCCCCTGAAAGGTGCCAAATGTGACACTGGTGGGGGGATTCCGAAAAGCGGAAGTCCCATTTTTGGGTGGAACTCCGCTTTAAAGATATTTGGCTTGTGTAGACACTTAAGAAAAGCATGCCTCCTGCAGCCTCCTGTATGTAATTCCCATGTTCTTGATCTTCATTGGAGACTGTAGTGGATTCAGTAGTTTAGCAGAAGAGCAATCTGGGCAGGGGTGACATCATTGCATTTTAATGCATATTTGAATTCAAATAAAAACATGTAATATTTTGCAGTTTACCAGTCCTTAGAAACAGTAGTTGCGTTCCTTTTTGCTTTTCCAGCTATGAACATTTTCAAAAGTACAGAAAATACCTGTTGACTTTGCCAGAAACGCAGTGTCCTTGTCACTTCAAAAAAATAAAATAAATAAATTCAAAAAGCCTTATCTTTATTGTGTAAACTACTAGTCCCATCAATCTATTTTGTAATGGAGATGAAGAGAGGAAAACCTGTTTGAAGTCCAGCTTGTGTGGCAACCATGGCTGCCTCATAGATACAGTGGAGAAAAGAGTGTAGACATGAGGCATAGACACAAACTGTCCTGGATTTTCTGGGACAGTCCTGCATCCTTGACCTCAGTCCTCATGATGCTGTGTCCTGAGCAATGCCCCAGGATCACAGTGTCACACTTATTTGAGTTACTGGGCATACGGGGTTAACTGTATCTCATGGACCAGGGCTGAAATGTTGGTATGCACGATAAAGGAATAAGAAGTGTGTTATATGAAATATAACACACTTAAATATAATCCACCAGGGATGCCCACCACTAGACACCACCAGGTATGCCAATCAGTGCCCACAATGGATGCCAATCAGTGCCCACAATGGGCATCACTGATTGGCAGGCATTATTGTTTGGCACTGATTGGCAACCATCAGTATCATCCATCAGTGTCCATCAGTGCCACCTATGTGTACCCATCAGTGCTGCATATCAGTGCCCATCAGTGTCACCTCATCGGTGCCCATCTAATGAAAATAAAGAAAAAAAAAAAAGCCTGAAAATATAAAAATAACACAGCCACCATCATCTAAAGAGCTGCAATATATGACGTTTTGGGTTTAGCTAAGCTTTAACATGTATAACCACTTTTGATGTCACATTTGAGAAAACCCCCCCCCTATATGTTTGTTATGTGTTACCTTTCACACATCATGCCTAAGAATTATTTCAAAAATATTTCCTTCCTTTAAGATTTTTCTTAAAGGCCTTAGGGTGTCGGCATTCTGGATGAAGTAGTAAAGCAGACACTTATGGACAGCAGCATTGTCAGTTGGGGGGAAGGTAGTATTAGACTAGCAGATTTAGACCCCTCTCACTCTCTATTTTTAGCGCTGCTTTACCGTAGTTTTAGCGGCGCTATTCGACCGATAGCGGGGCGGCTTTAACCCCTCGCTGGCGGCCGAAAAGGGGTTAAATCCGCCCACAAAATGCCCACAGGCGTTTTTCCGGCGGTAACGTAGCGCTGCCCCATTGATTTCAATGGGGAGCAGCGGTGGAGGAGCGGTGGGCTCACTGCTCCTTCACCGCTCCAAAGAAGCTGCTGGCAGAACTTTTTCTGACGCCCTGCCAGCGCACCGCTCCAGTGTGAAAGCCCGAGTGAATGGAGCAGCTGTTTTAGGGCGGATTGCAGTCGCTTTTTTTAAAGCTATATCGCCTGCAGAACGCTCCAGTGTGAAAGGGGTCTTAGATTCACTTGATGGACTAATTATAATCAGTTACAGAAAACTGTTTTTTTTTTCCCTTTTGAGATAAAGGTTTTCCATAAATAAGTAAAAGCTGATCATTGTAAGCTCCCGTCAGTGATAAGTGGTTTGTCTCAACCCTCTTACTGCTACTTTGTCTGGAGAGCTTGATCTGTTAACCACTTGTCACCCGCCATATACCAATATGATGTCGGGAAAGTGGTTGCGATATCCTGACCGGACGTCAAATGACGTCGCCAGGATATCAAGCAGCTGCACACCTCTGGGGGCGCGCATCGTGGCGATCATTGTTGCGGTGTGTCAGTCTGACTCCGATCTAGGTAAAGAGTCTCTGAAGGAGACTCTTTACCATGTGATCAGCCATGTCCAATAACGGCTGATCACGATGTAAATAGGAAGAGCCGGTGATCGGCTTTTCCTCACTCGCGTCTGTCAGATGTGCGTAGAGGAGAGCCGATCGACTGCTCTTCTGACAGGGGGGGTCTGTGCTGATTGATTATCAGTGCAGCCCCCCCCCCCCCCGAGGATGCCCACACTGGACTACCAGGGACATCACCAGGACCACCAGGGATGCCCACCACTAGACACCACCAGGTATGCCAATCAGTGCCCACAATGGATGCCAATCAGTGCCCACAATGGGCATCACTGATTGGCAGGCATTATTGTTTGGCAGTGATTGGCAACCATCAGTATCATCCATCGGTGTCCATCAGTGCCACCTATGTGTACCCATCAGTGCTGCATATCAGTGCCCATCAGTGCCGCCTATCAGTGCCCCATCAGTGTCACTTCATCAGTGCTCATCAGTACAGCCCCATCAGTGAAGGAGAAAACTTACTTATTTACAAAGTTTTGTAACAGATACAAAAAAAAGTATTTTTTTCAAAATTTTCAGTCTTTTTTTTATTTGCTTAGCAGAAAATAAAAATCGCAAAGGTGATCAAATACCACTAAAAGAAAGCTCTATTTGTGGGAACAAAATGATAAAAATTTAGTTTGTGTACAGTGTTGGATGAACGCACAATTGTCATTCAAAGTGCGACAGCGCTGAAAGCTGAAAATTGGTCTGGGCAGGAAGGTGTATAAGTGCCGGGATTGAAGTGGTTAAAGGGAGTTGAAAAATAACAGCCTTACTGGCTGGATCACCCGGTGAAAATAAAGGAGAAAAAAAATGCAGCCACTACATCTAAGAATTGGTCAATTGTAATTTAATAAATGTTTGTTTTTGCTTTATGGATTGGTCTGTTGCACTTTTGATAAATAACCACAAGGTGGTGCCAAATCCATTACTGTAAAATTACATTTTGGTTTTTCTTCTTTCTTGGACTCAATTCTCAACCAAACTGAAGGAACTTGATCTCTGACAACCTAATACTGGATTCACAGTGTAGCAATAACTCTCGGTGGAGCTGCTGGTTTAAAGCGGGCTTGTTACCTTCACTCTCGACACCTCTGTTTCACCGGCACCGGGTCTAGGGTCCCGTTGAGTTTACCTCTGGGCGATGCAAGCACTGAACACTCGAGTATATTTTTCCAATGCTTTAATGAACAAATAAAGGAAGTAGCAGGAAAGAGGCAGAAGGAAAGCTGCAGGGAAGCTCAAATACCTTCCAGTAATATTCTTCAGAACATTCTTTGGAATTGAACACTTGTAGTTGAATGCACTCCCCTTGTGGGATTCAATCTTTGCCCGCCTGGATAGGCCTCTCTCACTTGCCTAGCAGCCAGGACGTAGCACGAGCAAAAGTCTCTGCCACAGACTTGTTTGGAATTAAACCCGTACGATCCTCTGCCACAGGATATTGGTTTGCGATGAATATCAGACACAGTACTTGAACCTTTAAGCCAACCCGGCAGTACTATGCAGTAAGATTACGTCCACCAACCGAGTCACCAGGCCCCTCTCCAGACCAGCACTCTGCATGATCCTTCCATGACGGGTCCTCCCCTGGGATCTCCCCGGTTGTCCAGCTTCTTTACTCTGGATAGACAGCTCAGGACCATTCCTCTGCTGCTGTGGTAGGCCCCAGACAGGCTTCTGGGCCCACCCACGCGCCGCAGCGGTGTGGGCCTCCGGAACGAGGTGGTACTCTTAACACATACCTGTCGGCCAGGAGGGCCAGCAGGTGGCTGAAAACGAACCCCAGAACATGGCGTCTGTCCCATAAATACCCTCTCCGAGAATGCAACTCGGAGGACCACCTCCACCGAGTTATCTCCGGGACAGAGGAGCATCCATACGCTTCAACACGTTGCCTTTCCAACACCGACCCATGGTGACAACGACACCCACCGGCGCAGTGTGGAACCACACGCAACTCAGCCAAGCTGGAACAGAGGCAAATCTGACTTCCTCTAACAAGTGACCCACTAGATTTACCCATCAGTGGTAGATTAAAATTCTACCAGCGCTACAACAGCTTTCCATGTGCATTTCCTTATTCTTCTTTTCATGCATTATCAGCACTCATGCATTTTCATGCTATTGTAACCAATGGGCCCTTTATCAAGAGTCACCACAGGGCCATATTTCTCTCAGTACAGTTAAAGAGGAAGTAAACCATGATGGGTTTTATTTCCCCCTTCAAAGTGAAAGCATAATGGGCTAGTAAGCACCGCATACTAGCCCGTTATGTGGGACTCACCTGCAAACAAAGCCCACAATTTCCCCACTGGAGGCAGCATCCATCTTCACCCCTCTTCCATCCGGGGCCGTGGACTCCGACTCTGTGACTGGCTGGAGTCGTGTGACGTCACTCCTGTGCATGTGCGTGGGAGCCGCCTGTAACGGCACTAGCCCCTTAGAAACCCTTTCTTAGTGCCCTTTCTTCAGTGCGCATGCGCCGATGACGTCAGCGAAAGTGTATATGGTAAATATCTCCTAAACCGTGCATGTTTAGAAGATATTTCCAGTACCTGCAGTTAAGCCTTATTATAGTCTTACCTGTAGGTAAAAGTCCTATAACTAGGTTTACAACCACTTTAAAGCCCCACTCCGGGAAAATTAAAAAATGTTCCCTTGCTGGGGGGCTGTGCCTGTACTGCAAAGGTTAATTGCTTGCTTATGTCTGGGGGACAAATACAAGGAGATTCACGTAGGAGATCCTCCACTCTGACATCACAGGCATGATGGGAATTGTAGTTCCTGAACAACCGGAGGGCCATACTTTGGAGACCCCTGCTCTAGGGCACTGATGGTGAACCTTGGCACCCCAGATGTTTTAGAAGCACATTTCCCATGATGCTCATGCACTCTGCAGTGTAGTTGAGCATTATGCATCGCTCCCAACTGTCCCCGATTTTAAAGGACTGTCCCTGATTCGGAACGAAGTCCCTCTGACCCTCTTTCCTCCTCATTTGTCCCTCATTTTGGTCTGATCTATATACAGTGGAAGCTTGGATTATGAGCATAATCCGTCAATGGAAACAAAGATAATTTGTTCCACATTGACATGTATTACATGCAATACCACATGTGGCCAGAGGTGGGGGGCGCCGGAGAGCCTCGAAAATACTCGCAGACCACTTGGCTGAACTCGGAAAGGCTCGGAAACACTCAGGAACCGAGTATTTCTGAGTCATTCCGAGTATTTCCGAACGGTTTCAAACCGTTCCGAGTGTCCCTCGGCGCCCCCGCACCTCTGGCCAATTGCAGTACTGCACCGCCCATTAGCTTGAATTCTGCTCGTTTTGCGAGACAACACTCGCAAACCGAGTCAAAATTTTTTTTTAAAAAGTTGCTCGTCTTTCAAAAAACTCGTTACTCGTAAACCAAGGTTCCACTAAACAGTATAAAATGCACTATTAATCTAACAAAAAGCGTTTCCCAGTGCCAAACTTTTCATCCAACTTCTAAATTGCTGCATTTGTAAATTCCAAAGGCCAGTATAAAGGAATAGTAGTGGTAAGAAAAAAGCACTTGTGGGTTTAACCAATCATTTTTTTAAATTTAATTCTCCTTTAACGGGGTGTGTCCTATGCCTACATACTTTTGCTAATAGGTGTCCCTCATTCCCATCTCAGAAAGTTGGGAGGTATGCATTATGGGAAATGTAGTTCCAAAACATCTGGGGTGCCAAGGTTCGCCATCACTGGTCTAGGGTCTTGACATCGCCAAGACATCGCCAGGGTCCAAAATCCTTCCCCAGATCATGGAGGAGCACCACCTGCTGGGGGCGTAGTGGATCAGGTAAGTATAAGTCCCCATTCCCCCCTGCACAGCGCAACGTTTTCACGCATTTGTCACATGACAGCATACAGCAGCCTACTGACTTGAATAGGCTGCCCTACATGTGACGAACGCGCCAAAGTAGCTCCCGCACCATTTGGCAGTGAGCCTTGCGTTTTGCAATGAACATTCTTCTGCATTATGTATATGTTTTGTCACATGGCTGCTACCCCCATTTAGGGTGCTATTAGGAAATAATTGCACCACAAGCGTTATGTAGAAACGTTTGTTTCAGAGTGCGGTCCAGGAATGTGAAGGTGTGAATGCCGCCTGTTATTCTTCTACCTTCAACAAAACACGCTATATACCATTGGGTGCGGATGCGGCCCCATTGCTAGGGATATTTTTTTTTTGTTTGCCCGGCGAGGGGCTTCAAAGAGGAAATAAACTCTTCCCCTATGAAACTGTTTTATAAATAAGCCGGTATGGCAATGTATTCCAACACATTCCACATTAACCATTTCAGCCCGGGAAGGTTTTACCCCCTAATGACCAGGCCATTTTATGCGATCCGGCACTGCCTCGCTTTAACTGACAATTGCGCGGTCGTGCGACGTTGTACCCAAACAAAATTGACATCCTTTTTTTCCCACAAACAGAGCTTTCTTTTGGTGGTATTTGATCCCCTCTGCGCTTTTTTTTTTTTGCGCAAACTATACAAACTATGGTAAAGATTTCGAGACTTTTTATTTACTAGTGGCGATCAGTCATTTTTAGCGGAACTGCGACATTGCGGCGGACAAGTTATAGCGTCTACAAAATAGGGGATAGATTTAGGGACTTTTTAAAATGTTTTTACTTGTAATGGCGGCAATCAGCGATTTTTAGCGAGACTGCGACATTGCGGCAGACAAATAGGACCCCAATTGACACTTTTTGGGGACCAGTGACATTGTTACATTGATCAGTGCTAAATAAATATGTATAAATTACACAGTCAGGGAAGGGGTTAACACTAGGGGGTGATCAAGGGGTTAACTGTGTTTCCTGGGTGTGTTCTAACTGTATGGGGGATGGGCTCAATGGAACATGACAGAGATCACTGTTCCTGATCACTGGGAACAGCAGATCTCCAGGAGGTCCCCTGATAGAAGGGGGATCTGCCTTATTTACATAGGCAGATCCCTGTTCTGCCTCTGTGTACCGCGATCGCGGGTCACTGACAGACCACAAGCCTGCAGGGCCCAAGGGCGCGCTCCCGCGGCGTGCAGCGGGCGTGTTTGCGCGCCCGCAGTTTAACATGCACAAACTGACGTACGGAGGTTCGTACGCAGGACCTGTGGCTTGTAAGGTCACATGGGGTGTATCAGGAGACTGTAATATCGCGGGATCTCGGTGCTGTGCCGCACAGAGCTGATATGACAGACGCAGCATCCATTTTTATGGACTGATGGCACAAAGAGCGTGAATCGGGTTAGCTACTTAAGGACCGGAATATTTACCCCCTTAATGACCAGGCCATTTTTTGCGGTACGGCACTGCGTTGCTTTAACTGACGATTGCGTGGTTGTGCGACGCTGTATCCAAACAAAATTGACATCCTTTTTTTCCCACAAATAGAGCCTTTTTTTGGTGGTATTTGATCACCTCTGTGGTTTTCATTTTTTGCGCTATAAACAAAAAATAGACCAACAATTTTGAAAAGAAAACCAGTATGTTTTACTTTTTGCTTTAATATATATTAAAAAAAAAACTTCTTCATTAGTTTAGGCCAATATATATTCTTCTACATATTTTTGGTAAAAAAAAAGAAATTGCAATAAGTGAATATTGATAGTTTTGCGCAAAATTTATAGCGTCTACAAAACAGGGAATAGATTTATGACATTTTTCATATAATTATTTTTTTTTCACTAGTAATGACGGTGATCAACGATTTTTAGCGGGACTGCGACATTGTGGCGGACAGATCAGACACTTTTGACACTTTTTTGGGACCAGTGACATTATTACAGTGATCAGAGCTAAAAATAGACACTGATTACTGCATAGCTCCCAACTGTCCTTGATTTGGAGGGACTGTACCTGATTTCGAGGGACTGTCCCTGATTTGGAGCAATGTCCCTCTGTCTCTCATTCCTCCTCATTTGTCCCTCAGTTTGGTCTGATCTATATAGTTGTATATAAAATGCACATTTTATCTATCAAAAAGTGTTTCCCCGTGCTAAACCTTTCATCTGATTTCTAAATTGCTGCATTTGTAAATTCCAAAAGCCAATATAAAGGAATAGTAGTGGTAAAAAAGCACTTGTGGGTTTAACCAATATTGTTTTTTTATACAATTCTCATTTAAGAGGGCGTGGCAGGGGGTGTGTCCTATGCTGCACACTTTTGCTGATAGGTGTCCCTCATTCCTATCTCAAAAAGTTGGGAGGTATGTTGCTGTGTAAATGTCACTGCCAGGGAAGGAGTTAACACTAGGGGGCGATCAAGGGGTTAAATGTGTCCTAGGAAGGTGTAGAGAGAGATCGCTGTTCTTGATCACTAGGAACAACAGATCTCTCTCTCTACTTCCCTGACAGAATGGGGATCTGTCTGTTTACGTTGGCAGATCCCCGTTCTGTCTCTGTGAGGAGCGACCGCTGGCCACGTGGCGCGTACAATGACGGCGATTTGCGCAGCCGTGCCAATCTGCCACGGTACAACTGTGGCAGGCGGTTGGCAAGTAGTTAAAGGTGCGCATGCGCAGGTGACGTCAGCAAATGCAACAGTACAGATTACAAGAAAACAGAGCAAGTAAGATGACATTTGCATACAGTGAATTTAACTGTTTGTAGACGTATAAAAACTAAGAGATGGGACTTTAAGGGCACAACAGTATTAAACTACAGAAAGGTAAGTATCGTTTTTGAAATTTTATTATTAAAGTCCAAAAAAACAGAAAACAGACGTAAAAGTTTAAAAACAGGTCTGACTAGACATGGAACCTAATTATATACACCATATGGATCCTATCCCGCAAGCTCTTATAAGATCTCTTGTAGCTATAGGTAAAAAATCCAAACACTCATTCCAAATGGAAAAGAATAAACTTCCCCAAACATAAGGTGGTGGAAGAATGTGGAGCTGTGATTGGAAGAATGCTGCAGGTCTGGTAGTCCGAGGTGAGGTGCTCTCTAATTGCTCAACATGTTTCACGTTGACAAAAAAGCTTCTTCAGGAGATAGAGGTTCTATTAAAAATGCACAGAAAAGGAAAAGACAAACATATATCACAATGACAATAATTATACACTGTTGTCAAAACGTAGACTTCAAAAAGAGGTATACATATAAAAATATCTATGTTAGAGATTCAACCCTCCCGTGGTGATCAATGGGAGAGACCCTATAAAAGATTATGGTCTCAAAAGGAAGGACAGCACAGCCTGGTGGTCTGGGGCAGCCAATCCAAGAGACATGAGAGGCGCTACTGGTATGGATTAAGATAAATAAGTGGTGATGGGTAAGCTCCAAATAAGGACTATAAAGTTATACGGTCGTATACGATCATCAATTATTCAGACCATATTGCAAGTATAAAAGAGCCATAGAAAGGTTGAAATGGGAAGGGGGGGGACGAAAAAGGGGGAAGGGGGGGGAGAAAAGGGGGAACGAGGGAGCAGAGGAGGGGAAGTGAATAGACAAAAAATCCAATCAAATTGGGGTCTATATATTGACATACAAAAGATATGTACCAAAGGTAATTCGCTTACCAATTAGGTATGGTGAATGTGGATGCTACCAGTAAAACGGGTAATCAGTGGATCGCAAAACGATCGGAAGCAATAATATCTGAGTTGGATCAGAAAAGCAGCGGTCGGAGCCAAGAACCTCCCAGGTGCATATAACATCGGATAGTCATGGGTAGAAGGAATAGCTTTTGTGAGCTATAATTCTGATATATGAGAGGAACATAGTCATAATCACGATTTGCAGAGATGGCAGTCAGCATGGATTGCAAGACCAATCATTGTTTGCATATAAGAATAGTCCTTACAGTGAATCAGATAGCTGGACTTACCCAAGGACAGATGAGAGGAGGTTCGGGGGTACACCGCTCAGTTAGACCAGTGCCTTTTCCATGATCCTGAACCGGACGCCACCATGTCCTTAAATAGGCGACCCTGACCGGAAGCAGCCAGCTCCGTGGAGCGCGGCGTCTCCCGGCCCCATTGCGGGCTGCCGCGCATGCCCCGAGCAGCGTCACCTCCACGTAAGACGACGCACGAACGGCAGGGATAACTCCGCGCATGCGCCGAACTGAGGCGCGGCGGGACGAGGTCCAGCCAATGCGCAGACAGCAGGGGCGGAGGCTAGGGGAATCCAGACAGGTCCCCATACCCCCGTCAATCGCCGCACATCCGGTCGGAGGATCGAACCGGATGTGCGGCGCTATGCAACGGAACTCACCAAGGGCGAAGGCCAAACAATTCCAAGGGAGACCAACACTAAGGGATCAGTCCCAAAATCACCACAGGGGGGGAGGAAAGAGAAATGAAAGGGTACACAAATTGTATGCACAATGATATATACATGATTATAAAATCCAAAAGGGAATCCAACAATGCATATAAACATTCAAAATATCGATTTACAATTCAAAGGAGAGGAGCTTAAGAATATGTTGATCTGGGACAAACAGGGTTTTAAGGAAAAATCATAACAAACTATGTTATATTATCGAATCCAGATGGTAAATTATTTCACTAGTAATGAATCACATTGGGGGGATTTTTGGAGATGACTGTAAGATCAGAGAAGAGGTCTATATGAATGGGATTCATTCAGGCCAGGTGCCCTGGTGGCATTTAGGCGCTCAATCCATAGGGTCTCTTTTTGTAATATGAACTTGTCCCATTCACCACCTCTGGGATTTTTTGGGCCGACGGCCAGAACAGTAAAAGAAATAGATGACGTATCAAACCGATGATATAAATCAAGGTGTCTGCTCACGGGTGTGAGCATCTTCCCATTCCCTGAGTAGTATACATGGTCGTTAATTCTTTGTCTTAACTGTCTGGCCGTCTTCCCCACATAAAAAACCCCACAGGTACAGATCATCAAGTATACCACCCCTTGTGTGCAACATGTGGCTGAAAATTTCGGATGATAGATTTCACCATTTGGAAGTAAGATAGGGTATTCGGAAGATATCCACGGACAAAAAGAACAGCTTCCACAGGGCGATGTGCCCTTTGGTCCCTGGAGAGAGGCTGGGTTGTAAACTTTGTATTGGCTAGATACAAGTTTATCCTTAAGGGACACTGTGCGTCTATAAACTATTTCTGGATATGTATTAACATATTTCTTCAGAATAGGGTCCTCTATTAAGAAATGCCAATGTTTTTTTAGAATGTTGTTGATGTCCTGGTGGTGGCAAGAAAATTTGGTAATCATTTTGACGGTGGGTTTCTGTGATCGGGCTTTTATTGTATATAGTAAATCGTTCCGTGATTTACCTTTGGCTTTATTGAAGGCCTTACGTAGGAGGGATCGACTAACCTCTAGCTAACAACCGGGATCTGAGCAAGTTCGCTTGGTGTTGGAAATCTGTCATTTGTGTGCAGTTTCGGCGAAGGCGGATGTATTGCGCATACGGTATGCTTCCGATGAGGGTAGGTGGGTGTGCACTCGTGGCATGCAGCAGTGTATTTCCTGCTGTTGTTTTTCGAAATAAGTTTGTTGACAAGGTGTTATTGGCGTCTTTGTATATCTCGAGATCCAGAAAGCTGATAGTTTTAACATCACATTGATACGTGAATTTTAAGTTAAAGTGGTTTGTATTTAACATCTGTATGAATTGTTGTAGAGTCTTTTTAGTGCCTGTCCAAATGATGAAAATATCATCTATGTAGCGTTTCCAGATCAGAATTTGATCTAAGCATTCTGTAGACTGATCTCAAGAGAACAAATGATGTTCCCACCCCCCCAGGTACAGATTAGCGTAGCCAGGGGCACAACAAGTGCCCCTGGCTACGCCCTGCACCTGGAGGTAGTGGGAACCCATAAATTCAAAGGTGTTGTGAGTCAAAATGAAATTGAGTAACTTCAGGATAAACTTGTTATAATTCCACTGATGATGGTCCTCCTCATATAAGAAGGTACGGACCATCCCGACCCCCTGCTCGTGAGGGATGCTGGAGTACAAAGCCTCCACATCCAGGGTCACGAGCAGGGAATCAGGAGGGACCGGTAACCCTTCAATCTGTTTCAGTAAGTCTAAAGTATCCTTGGTAAGGCAATAACATGGGGCATTAGTATGGCATCTACAAGTTTGCTGGCATTGTCTGTTAAACTACCAATACACTAAATTATCGGTCTCCCAGGGGGCGACACCGGGTCCTTATGCACTTTAGGAAGTGCATAGAACGTCGCCACCCTGGGAGACCGAACATTCAGGTATTCATAGGTGTCCTTGTTAATTAACCCTCTTAAAAAGGCATCTCCGATGATGTCAAGGAATTGATTCCTGAAAGATACAATATATGATGGAGGTATTTTTCGATACCAATCTTTATTAGATAGGATCTTTAAACACATAGTTTCATAAAGAGATCTAGTCAGGATGACTATATTGCCGCCTTTATTGGCGGGTTTGACGATGACATCAGGGTGATTGTGTATTTTGGAAATGGCTTGGCGTTGTGTTGAGGTTAAATAGTTTTTTCTAAAAGGTATGTCCATGTGTTTAACGTCGCTCACAACATTCTGTAAGAACGTCCAAATCTGGGGATTTTGGGATAAATCGGGAAATTGTCGAGATTTAGGTTTAAATCTGTTGACTGTGGGTGTAGAAGAAGTCAAAGGTGTTGATGTGAAAGTATCATTAAGATGGGTATCATCGTTTTCCTCTAAAAGGAGCATTAGATCACAAAGTGCTCGAAAGTCATCCATCTTAAAGTGTTTTATGCTCTCAGAAAATTTCCGTTCCTCTTTAGTTCTTATTCGATCTTGGTCAAACAAAAATTTATAAGTGAGGTTGCGAGTGAACATGTAAACGTCTTTAATCGTCTCATATTTGTCAATTTTTTGTGATGGGCAGAAACTTAGCCCAAGTTTTAATACATTTAAGTCTTGTTCAGAGAAGTGATAGGGAGTGAGATTTAGGACATCTAGTCCTAAGTGTGGGGTGGCAGTATCCCTGGCATGGGAAAATTTAGGGTAGGTGTTACATTTGAAATGATGTAAGAGAGAATTTAACTGTTTGTAGTGATGATTGATTAGGGCATATATAGGGGAGAGTTTGCTTCCTCTTTAACTACTTGCCACCTACGCTATAGCCGAAAGACGGCTGCAATGCGGGCCTTAATTGCCTGGAGCCTGGAGGGCGTCCATGGACGTCCTACCGAGCAAGTGCTGTTTGCGGGTTGCACGCGGCGCTCTCTGTTCTCACCGAGTCTATGACACTCGGCTGATCACAGATCAGAGTAAGGGGTCGATCCCGGCCTTTTACCATGTGATCAGCTGTCAGGCAATGACGGCTGATCACGTGATCCAAACAGAAGCTCGGCAATCGGTATTTTTTTTTTCCTTACGGCTTCTGTCCCTCGATCAGAAAGCCGCGGCTGTGCCCACCAGTGTCACCTACCAGTGCCCACAGTGCCACCTATCAATTCCCACCAGTGCTGCCAATCAATACCCATAAGTGTCTAATAATCAGTGCCACAGATCAGTGCTGCCTATCAGTGTCACCTACCAGTACCTATCAGTGCCCATCAGTGCCACCCATAAGTGATCATCAGTGCCCATCAGTGCCACCTATCAGTGCCCATCAGTGCCAACCATCAGTGCCACCTATCAGTGCCGCCACATTAGTGCTTATCAGTGCCCATTAGTGCCGCCTTATCAGTGCCCATCAGGGCCGCCTATCAGTGCCCATAAGTGCAGCCTATCAGTGCCCATCAGTGCCCATCAGTGAAGGAGAAAAATTTCCTGTTTTCAAAATTGTATAACAAACTATGAAACAGTTTTGTTTTGTTTTCAAAATTTCGGTCCCTTTTTGTTTTATTTAGCAAAAAATAAAAAACCCAGCAGCAATTAAATGCCACTAAAAGAAAGCTCTGTCTGAGTGAAAAAAATTCTAAAAATTTCATTTGGGTTATAAACTGCAGCATGACCGCGCAATTGTCATTCAAAGAGTGACAGCGCTGAAAGCTGAAAATTGGTCTGGGCAGGAGGGGGGTTTAAGTGCCCGGTAAGCAAGTGGTTAACAGTACAAAAAATGTAGAGACAGAAGTAAGACAATATCAGATGTATTTTATTATTCCAAAAAGTAAACAAATATCAGTACATAAGCAAACATACAATAAATTCTCATTATAGATTCATCATATTTCCAAGGCTCGGATCCTGAGTACAACCCATTCTTACATTTTATTCTCTTTTTTTTATTTAAAGCTTCTTTAGGTGGGTGTCGGGGTGTGATTTAAAGCGCACCCTCACTTTGTTTCCTTTTAGCACACTGAGGCTCTTCTAAACACTTTTCTCATGGAAGGAGAAAAGCAGCTTAGCAAACGCATTTAGACTCGTCAATCGCTTGGTCGTTCATTCATTTCATTGGCCAGAATATTAATTTATTCTGCCCATGGAAATGAATCCACATTCAAGCACTATATGTGCCCAGCGCTTAGGCACATTGAGATGTGTTTTGGTGTTTTATTCAGTAGAAAAAAAAAACACTCCACTCTTGATCGCACAAGTAACGTTATTTTTCTGCCTCTGAACTCCTGTAAATACCGATGTGTGAATGGACTCGTAGGCTAACATGGAAGACCGTTTAGAGGCAGAAAAAAAAACCTCAAACTCCTCATTTTTGAGCTCAAGTGTGTGTGAGGCCTTACTTTATCTGTTGAAAATGTTATCAATATGTGCAGAAAAATGTATAGTAATACCGGCCAGGACTGAAAATGCAGAACCATCTACAATCATATTTAATTGTGTTTTCGAGAGTTCAGGGGACTAAAAATCCAAAGCTGGCCATACTCTGATTGTACAGATTTAGCAAAACATTTATATATATCAGGGGTCTCAAACTTTTCAAACAAAGGGCCAGTTTACTATCCTTCAGACTTTAGGGGGACTGGATTGTGGCCAGTGGGGGGTAGAAAATGTCCTCGCATCAGCATCAATGAGAAAAAACATGTCCTCAGGGGTGGTCATTAGGAGAAGGAGTAGTACCCCATCATTGGTGTAAGTGGGGAGAATAGTACCCCATCATTGGTGTAAGTGGGGAGAATAGTACCCCATCTTTGGTGTCAGTGGGGAGAATAGTACCCCATCATTGGTGTCATAGGAAGGAATAGTGCCCCATTGCTGCTGTCAGCGGGGGGAATAGTGCCCCATCATTGGTGTCGGTGGAGGGAAATTTCCCCTATCATTGGTGTCAGTGTGAGGAATAGTGCCCCATCATTGGTGAAAGTGGGGGGAATAATACCTCATCATTGGTGTCAGATGAAGGAATAGTGCCCCATCATTGGTGTTAGTAGGAGGAATAGTGCCACATCATTGGTGTCAGTGGAGGGAAAAGTGCCCAATCATTGGTGTCAGTGGGGGGAATAGTACCCCATCATTGGTGTCAGTAGGAGGAACAGTACCCCATCATTGGTATCTGTGGGAGAAATAGTACCCCATCATTGGTGAAAGTGGAGGGAATAGTACCCCATCATTGGTGAAAGTGGGGGGAATAGTGCCCCATCATTGGTGTCAGTAGGAGGAATAGTGCCCCATCATTAGTGTCAGTGGAGAGAATAGTGCCCCATCATTAGTGTCAGTGGGAGGAATAGTGCCCCATCATTGGTGTCAGTGGGAGGAATTGTTCCCTAGTGATGGTGTCGGTAGAAGGAATAGTGCCTCATATCATTGGGAGGAAAAGTGCCCCAAGGGCCGGATAAGGGCAAGCAAAGGGTCACATCCGGCCCTTGGGCTGCAGTTTGGAGACCCCGTTATATACAATATATTATTTTACCCTCCTTTAATATAAACATATAATAAGAGGACAGACCTAAACAATTCATTCAATATGTATCCAGTCAGACAGGCTCTTGTACAACATAGTTGATGGTACATAAAGAAGTTGTACAGTTGGATTGTACAATGTATGATTCCTTTTAGATATACCAAAACTATGTAATATAAGGACAAACCAAAACAATCTATTTAACTAGGATCCAATCAGGCAGGCCCTTGCACTACATAGTGGATGATACATCTAAAGGGGATTGTACAATCAGATTGTATAGTGTATGGCCAGCTTTAATCTTGCTCCAGTGTTGAGAGCTGCCTCATCCTCAACCATCATCTGCACTGAGACTACCCATAAGAGCGATCAGCCAATGGCAAGGTGCAGGAGGGTGCAGGACAGCTTTCAACACCGCCATGACGTGTCAACGTTTGATTATTCACCTGGCCCTGGATTAGGTGTTCCTGTGGCAATCATAGAGGCATTTTACAGTACGCAATGCACCTGCGTTTTAGTCTTCTGGCAGGTTTAGAACATTTTGTCTCCTGATAGGTGAACTTTATAAAATACACAATTGAGGAAGGTCTTATACTAGGGGAACCATTGTGGATATTTACTTGTGAGATAAATGGTTGGACCAAAAGGGAGATGCTAAGATGCCAGAATTGTGTGCAATCAATATCTTTACTAGACCGAAATCTTTCTATTAATATAGGTATGAAAATATGGTAAGGCAACCTTTGTGAAAACTGTATACAATGTAACGATCTGTTTAGTATTTGGAACCCTTTGAGCTGTACTGAGCACTGTAGGCATCAGTTACTTAGTGGTCTACGGTACTTGTCCCATCATTCATCTCAAAAAGCCAGAGACTTCAGGAAGGTATCAGTAGAGCTAAGGAGGGGGATACATATACAGCTGTGAAGGTAATGAAGGTGTGATGGAATGGGGGGGCTCTTATCTCAGGGGTCAGTAGTGTGCCAATGAGATTCAGATTTAAAAAGTGAGGATCACAAGTAATAACCAGCATACTGAAGAAGAACTTAGTGAAAAGGGAGTGCTTGCTAAAGAATGAGAAAATGGGGCTGATTTTCTAAAGTGAATTAAACCGTTCACTTGGCGAGGGAATTTTTCCCAGACCTTAGTGAATGAGGTGAAGCATGGCTGACGTCCATCATCCAATCACATGCAAGCCAAAATGCTGTTATTTTATTTACATTGCACACGATTGGCTATTTTTTTTTTTTTTTTTTGCAAAAGTGAAATTCCATTTGCAAAGTGCTACTTCCCTCGGAAAGTTAATTGCTTTTAGTAAATCTACCCAAATATGTCGGATGTGTTAAAAATTAAGAAACTCCACTTTTTTTGAGGAAAAAAAAATAATCTCTGGGTGATCAATTTAAATTGCAAGGTTTTAACAAACTTTGTTGCAGATTTCTACATTTTTCTGCTCTGAAGAAAAAGCTGTTTTTTCTTCTATGTCTTTTGGTTACTGATTCGGAATGGGAGTGATTTTTTCATTATTAATCAGCTGATGCACTTGCAGTGCCCTAATGAGGAAAGCTGCAACATCTGCATCTGTTTAAGTGATGAAAGCGTTTGTTAACCCAACAAAAATTAAAAAAAATAATGGATCCTGCTCCTTTAAAGCATGTTATATGACACAGTGCTTGTGCTTTGTCATTTGGCCCCCTGTAACACCTAAAAACATGGCTGATCCTGCCAGTTTCTGCCCTCCCCTATGTAAACTGACCACGGTATATCATGGCTGCTGAGCCCTGACACAGTGGTCAGTTTACGTGCCTCTATCATCCGCAGCTCTGCTATCTGTCTCCTCTGTGCTCCTGTGTCCTCCTCCCCCCTCCTGCTGCTGTTTGCATAACTGTAACATGTATGTACCATCAGTGCTGTCTACTATTGTAGTGCCCCCTCCCGTGTGATTTTTTTTAAAAAATTCAGTAAATACCTCATTTAAGAGCGGTGATCTGCAATCACATGACCAGCTGGCTTTCTGCTCCTCTCCTCCTCCCCTCCCGACTGATGTCAGCAGGGGAATCTCGGCCACACCCACTGCATCTGTCAGAGGAGGAAAGGAGAAAGCTGGCCGGTCACGTGATCACAGATCTCGGCTCTGAGATTAGGTATTTTTTTTTTATTTAACAGGAGGACATTACAGAAGGAGACAACGCTGATGGTGCATACCTGTTAGAGTGGCTTAACAACCACATTAACTCTTCAGGACAATCTCACCAAAAATAAATTTTCTGTTGCATCGGATGCCTAAAATCTGCAGACTTCTATGAAAATCAGAGAGCCAATCACACAAGCAGGAAATTACATTTCTAGGGTTGTTCCGTACACCAACTGTGTACAGAATGCCTCCAGGTTGCCCTATTGCATTGGATTTTACAGAAAATCATAGCACTGCAGATTGGAAAGGTATTTTTTTTAATAACATTAAATTACAATATGGCTTGTGTCACAATTATATATGCTATATTTTTTTCCCCATGAAAGTGGAGTTGTCCTTTAATGTGTTAGAATCTCTGTCAGCCTTTATGTTGTCTCTGTGCCTGTTGGGGAGATAATCTCCCTGTTTGGGCACCAGGAAAAAAAAGTGAGCAAAATCTTTTAAATTCAAGCATGTTTTTTCAGTACACTGATGGCAGAAGAGGCACAGGATGGGTTTATTAAAGGGCAGAGATGCAGAATGAACAAGGGGTTGTGGTTTCAGTGTTGGCTGCAGCTTCCCCATAACAATGTCCATAAATTGGGCTCCAGCCAGGGGAGGAGCTACAGCCAGCACAAACATAATATAAACATAAATATCCTTTCATTAACAAACCACTGCATGGATCTGAACAGGATCAAATACTATGTGCACTGGGATCCTTAAAGGATTTAAAAATGATTTTCAACTTTTTGTGATCCCTTTTCTTAAGTCCTCCACTCAGAAAACTAGCAGGACATTTTGGCTGGAATTACAATGCTAAGCTCAGACAAGCTCCCAAAACATAAAATTGTGTATTAGTAAATGCATGCATGAATTAAAAAAGCTATTGTTGCCTGAAGATGTAGAACGTACCATTCCCCCGAAATGTAAATAAATATGTGCATATCGCTCTTTATATAAGTGGAGATCCAGCTCCATTTTTTTAGAGTCTCTCAGGGATAATATATATTATATATATATTTTATTAATGCATTGATAGGCTCATTTATAAATATGTGTGATTTTGCCTTATGCTGGAGAAAAACAGTTTGAATTTAACTTTCAGTTTGATGAATTTGGACTTTTTTTTACCTAGCTAATGCTATGACTATGCCACTAATTGAAAGAGACCTACATTGTGCCTTTCATCCATGTCCACATTAATTGGTCAATCAAGATCTTAAAACTCAGCTGCTAAGAGGTGTGGCTGTTACTCAGCTCTTCAGCACAAAGCACTAGTCTTTGTGACGAAACATCTGTTAAGGGCTGTGCCTGTTACTCAGCTCTGCAAGGGCAGAACTCTATTGTTTGAAGGCAAGAAGCAGCATTTCACTGATAGAAAATATTTTTTAAAGTATGTCCAAATGAAAAATAACAAATCAAAATGTGTGGATGTAGATCTATGAAGGGATAACAAGCAGTGGAACTTTAATTGGTCTTTAAACTCTTAGATGAGTAGTGTTTATATCAGCAGGCAAGCCAAAATAAGGCTCAGTCTGTGACTCAAAGTGTGTGGGGTGCTTTATAGGTTTGACTTATGGTTGAGTGGAGCTGATTTCAATCACATGCTCCTAAAGGCCATCTTATATTACCTACATATTTTTTAGGCTTAAGGTGTATCCAGAGTCAAAACCTTTTTTTCATTTTGGATAGAGTAGAAACGAGTTTAAAACTCTTCATATAATTATATATTTTTTGCTGTCTGTGTACTATTGGAGAAATTTCTCTTCACTTCCTGTCTTAGAGACAAAACAAGAAAATCTCCCAAAAAGTCTTTCTAGAACAGGGGTCCCCATTGGAAGATTTCCCCTTATCACTTGTTCTGGGGACAACTCTAAAATTTTAGAGTTTTTCTTCTTTTTTTTTTTTTTTTGATGACAATGGTTACCAGTACAAATAGAGGGGTGAAGCTCCCCAATGAGGACACAGAAAGCAACAAAGACTAGACAGAAGGTCTAACCAGCCTTCTCCACTCTATACTATAAAACTATAAAAAAAGGGTTTTCCCTGGATCATTGGTCTCCAAACTTCATAATCAAAGGGCCAGTTTGCTTGCTGTCCTTCAGACTTTGGGAGGGTGGGGGATGTTGTGGCTAATGGGAAACTGCCTTGGAGTCAGTCAGTGGGAGTAAACAATGCCTCAGGCTTGGTGGTCAGTGGGAGTAAAAAAAATTACAACGCCCTGTGGTCAGTAGGAGTCGGAATAGGGCCCCCGTTAATTGATATAAGCCTGAGGAATAGTTACCCTTTGTTGGTATCAGTGTAGTGCCCCATTGGTAGTATCAGCGGGAGTAATCGTGCCCCATTACTGGTGTCAGTGGGAAGAATAACGCCCCCACTGTTGGTGTCAGAGAAAGGAATGATGTCTCATTGTTGGTATAGTTGGAGAAATAGTACTTCCTATCAATGGGAGGAATAGTCCCCCAAGGGGCGGATAAAGACAAGTAAAGGACCACAGTTTGGAGACCATTGGCCTAAAGATACACTTTAAGTCCATACACTTTGTATCAAACAATGAGGGGAATTTACTGGAGCAGTCTGAATCTGGAGTGGTGGTGCATGACAACCAATCATCTACTATCTTTCATTTTCAAAGCAGAACTAACTCTTCCTAGTCTTTACAGCCAAGAAATCTACCATCTTAGCCTCTGTTTCATCTGCAGTTGACACCAGACATCTGATGGCTTGACAGTCTGGTTGAGGGCACAAGCAACCATCACAGTTATGATTCCAGGCATGCAGTTTTGGGAAAGTGGAACTAAACCCGTCAATTTATCAGTTTCAAAAAAACAGTTATGTTCCCTGCATGCTGGGAATGCTGTCACATTTGCTTGGGCTTTCAACCAATCTGTCAAACCATCAAATGGCTAGAGTCATAACTGTTTACTTGTGCAGAACCATGGCAGTTGGAGATCAAACAGAGGCTAAAGGCCCGTATAAGAAGATTGGAAGAAAAATATTGTATGACGAACAATCGGCCGATTATCTGATCGTTAGTATAGGGCTTTCCACAGCCAATTCCGAAGTTTTGGATGACAAAACCTAAAGGTGCGTGCTAGAAAATTTTTATCGTAAGTGAACACAATGTCCAATCTTCGTTTGGTTAGTACAGTTTTCATCGAAAAATAAAACGAAAGAATACATTACAAAACAATTCAACACATTTTCGATATGAGACTAGCATGCAAAAAAGGAAAAACAGATGATTATTCGTCCTATAATATCATCGTGTGTGCCAGCCTTAAGATGGCAGCTTCCTTGGCTGAAAAGGACAGGAGGGTTTAGTTTCACTTTAAATCAATGGATTTAGTTCCATTTTGACTGACCAAGCTGAAAATAGAAGCTGATTGGTTGCCGTGCACAGCTGCTCCCGTATTAATAAATTCCCTCCATTGTGTAGTTTCTCATTACAGGTTTATAGAGAAAAAAGTCATAACATAATGAAACAAAAAGCAATTCCCTGCTGCCCTAAAAATATTACCACCTTAGCTGTGGGCCTATGTGGCCCTTCCTCCGATCCGGGCCTGGTGGCTTCCTCTGACCCCGATGACAGCGGGAGTCCATTCCTTGTACAAAGTATACATGCAGCAATAAATCACATTGGCGGTATCTTACAAAAAGCTGTACAGACGTGGCAGCACAGATCAGAACACATCGATGTATAACAGCGGAGGTGGAGGGGGGGCTTTTCCTGGTATCAGCCGCCAATCCAAAGTACTTATTGGACAACGCAGTCTCCGCTGAGACACATCTGCAATGTCATTGTCAGTTACTGGAAGCAGACTGAGGTATGTCACCAATATGGCCGTCTTTTTTTACAACGATACAATGTATTGCACCACGTTCACTGCACGGTACATGTCCTCATTCACCTGCAAAAAAAAAGAAAATACAGTGAGAAGGACAATCCTAATACCGGACCTTAGTTATCAAAACTTCTGCACAAAGGACTGTCTGTGTATCATCAGTGTCTGTGAAAAGGAGAGGTCTTGATGCCAGCAAAAATGAATTAGACTCTCCCTTTCACTCTTCAGATGGATTATTTTTTTTTTAATGATGTCCAGATTACTTTTGACTCTTCTGATACAAGCTTATCATGAAAGGAAGAAGCTTTTTGCCATTGGAAATGCAGACCCTCGATGATGCCTTAAAGCAGGGGTCTCCAAACTTTTTAAACGAAGGGCCTGTTTACTGTTCTTTAGACTTTAGGGGGGGGGGGGGGGGGCAGACTGTAGCCAGATGGAGTAGACAATGTCTCGGATTTGATGGTCAATGGGATTTAGAAAATTACATAGTGCTTGTGGTCAGAAAGAGGAGGAATCGTGCCCCATCATTGCGGTCAGTGAGGGGAATAGTGCCCCATCAATGGTGTCAGTGGGAGGAATAGTTCTCCGTCATTGGTGTCAGTGGGAGGAATAGTTCTCCATCATTGGTGTCAGTGGGAGGAATAGTTCTCCATCATTGGTGTCAGTGGGAGGAATAGTTCTCCATCAATGGTGTCAGTGGGAGGAATAGTGCTCCATCCTTGGTGTCAGTGGGAGGAATATTGCCCCATCATTGGTGTCAGTGGGAGGAATATTGCCCCATCATTGGTGTCAGTGGGAGGAATATTGCCCCATCATTGGTGTCAGTGGGAGGAATATTGCCCCATCATTGGTGTCAGTGGGAGGAATAGTTCTCCATCATTGGTGTTAGTGGGAGGAATAGTGCTCCATCATTGGTGTCAGTGGGAGGAATAGTGCTCCATCATTGGTGTCAGTGAGGGGATTAGTGCTCCATCATTGGTGTCAGTGGGAGGAATAGTTCTCCATCATTGGTGTTAGTGGGAGGAATAGTGCTCCATCCTTGGTGTCAGTGGGAGGAATATTGCCCCATCATTGGTGTCAGTGGGAGGAATATTGCCCCATCATTGGTGTCAGTGGGAGGAATAGTTCTCCATCATTGGTGTTAGTGGGAGGAATAGTGCTCCATCATTGGTGTCAGTGGGAGGAATAGTGCTCCATCATTGGTGTCAGTGGGAGGAATAGTGCTCCATCATTGGTGTCAGTGGGAGGAATATTGCCCCATCATTGGTGTCAGTGGGAGGAATAGTTCTCCATCATTGGTGTCAGTGAGGGGAATAGTGCCCCATCATTGGTGTCAGCCTGCACTGCCACTCAGCCTGGAGTAATCACAAATAGCGAGTGTCTCCCGCTGTGTCATGCAGCTGCAGTCTTAACTGTTCGGTGGCCATCCACTGTAACAAAGCCCCGCCTCCTCATCCATGATAGGTGGAACACTGACTCAATTTCCCAGCATTGTATCAGTGTTCAGTTGATTGTCTATCATGGATGAGGAGGTGAGGCTTTGTTACAGTGGACGTCCGCCGAACAGTTAGGACTGCAGCTGCAGATGGGCACTGATGAGAATACAGATGGGCACAGTGAGGCTGCATTGTTGGCACAGTGAGGCTGCAGATGAGCACTAATGAGGCTGCAAATGGGCGCAGTGAGGGTGCATTGTTTGTGAGTGTGACACAACATTATCTTTTAAAGTATTATTATTATTTATTTATTTATTTTTATATATTTTATGGCATTGGATTATTAATTATCTTTAAAGTATTATTTATTATAGTATTTTATTATGAATTGGGGGGGGGGGGGTGTCGACACGGAGCGTGACCTCCCTGAAATGAGTTTTTGTAGGTTGGGATGTCTGCGGACTGGTACTTAGGTTCCATGCCCTGGATGAGCCCACGTCACCTGCCAGAGGCCACTGTAACAGGCGCAAACTGATGATACAACTCCTGCTCATGCACACAGGGGTTACATCGTCCCTGCATGTGCTGTACAGCAGGGATCCCCAACCCCCGGGCCGTGGACCGGTAGAGGTCCGTGGTCAGTTGATGATAGGGTTGCACATCATCCCTTTAATGCAGGACACACATTAATTACACAGGTTCTGTGGCTGATTAAGGTGGTAATTAAACTCACTTGGTGTCTTATCTGCATTAAATCAGCCTCAGAACCTGTGTAATTCATATGTGTCCTGGCAACCCTAGTTGATGACCGTGCCCCACAGCAGGAGGTGAGTGGCGACTGCAGTCTCGACAGGGCTATTACAACCGCGGTCACCTCCTGCTGTGATCCCATGCCTGAGTGTCCTCTCCCAGGTTCTCCCACCCCCTTCCCTGTTGGATGACATTGTCGGCGGGGCAGGAAAGCTGGGAGAGAACAAACAGGCTGAATTCTGCCTCTGCCCAGCCAAAGGTAGGACTGTGCAGGGGGGGGGGGGCAGAGAGTGAAAGGGGGCACTGTGATTAGTGAGAAAAGGGGGAGTTGCCCTTTAAAGTGCAGTCCCCTTGATATCATAGTGTCCCTTTACAATGCAGTCCCTTCACATCACAGCCCCCCCTTTAAAGTGCAGTCTACATCACATTATTGTAAAGGGGAATGCATTGTAAAAGGGGGCTGTGATGTAAAGGGGACTGCACTGCACTATAAAGGGGGCACTATGTAAAAGGGCGCTGTGATGTAAAGGGGACTGCACTGCACTGTAAAGGGGGCACTATGTAAAAGGGCGCTGTGATGTAAAGGGGACTGCACTGCACTGTAAAGGGGGCACTATGTAAAAGGGCGCTGTGATGTGAAGGAGAACTGAGGACACTGTAGGACTGCTTTAAAGGGGGAACTGTGATATAAAAGGGGACTGCGGACACTGATTAAAAGGGGGGACTGTGCTGTAAAGGAGTGTTGTTGTCTAAAGGGGGGGCTGAGGACTGATGCTGTGAATATCCCATCAACAACAATCGTCTCCCCCCAGTCCATGAAAAAATTGGCTCTCACATAACCGGTCCTTGGTGCAAAAAAAGGTTGTGGACCGCAGCTGTACGGTGTACACAGAAAAGAGAAAATTGCGAAGGGAAAGAGGAAAAAGTTTTTTGGCAGAAGAGACTTTGCATGTCTCTTCTGCCAAGGATCTGTACCTCCCAGCATTTTTTTATTTTTAGAGTTTAATTCTGCTTTAATATTTGAAACGGCAGAATTAATTGGGCATATTATTTGGCCTATAATCTTCCAGGCACCCTGTAATTGCAGCAGACAGGTCATTGTATGGGACACATGAAGTCTTTGTTCAGCAGCTCCTGTGAATACATATTACAAGACACCTGATCTGTTCTTTAACTGCTGATTATACAAGGATTCCGTATTTGCTCTGCACCACTAAGCTGGGAAGTATTTGCTCAGCTACAGCAAACAGAGCTTGGTGATTGTAACAATGTTATTTGCAGCGAGTAAATAAATATTTTATAGCCGACATCCTGGACAAGAAAAACATAGCAAGGAGCTCTGGGAGTATAATTTATGTACAAGCAAGCTTCTTTAAAAAGTATCTAAACTCAAGGACAAAAATGTAATACACTGTATGTAGTTTACTAATCCTTAGGTGTGGTGGCTGCATTTGTTTTCTTTTTCCAGCCTCTTTCTCCTAAATTTTCACCTGGTGATCCCGCCAGTAACACACTTATGCCACACGATCGGATTTTCCAACAACAAATGTTCGATTGGAGCCTGTTGTCGGAAATTCCGACCGTGTGTAGGTTCCATCGGACATTTTCCGTCGGAATTTTCGATAAACAAAATTTGAGATCTGGATCTCAAATTTTCCGACAACAAGCTCCACGCATGCTCGGAATCAAGCAGAAGAGCCGCACTGGCTATTGAACTTCATTTTTCTCGGCTTGTCGTACGTGTTGTACGTCATCGCATTCTTGACGTTCGGAATTTCAGACAAGATTTGTGTGACCGTGTGTATGCAAGACAAGTTTGAGCCAACATCCGTCGGAAAAAAAACATGGATTTTGTTGTCGGAATGTGCGATCGTGTGTACGGGGCATTAATGTCCTAGGGTGACAACGCTTACTTGCTGTACCATATCTATGAACTAGTACAGTTGTCACCCTAGGTTAAGAATTGTGCTAGGACTACAGAACAACTCCCTCTCTCCTCATCACCATAAGCCTTAATGTATACGAGATGTTTTTACAACCTCTCCTGAACGATTTAACTTGACATATAGTAACCCACATTTAAAACATCTGTTTTGCCGCGTTTACATGCCGCGTTTTGCCGCGTTTGCGTTTAGAAGTGTTTCTTTTTTTGAAAATAGCCAAAAATGAAAAACGAAAAGCGAGTTACCGCATTTAGGTCTGGACTTTGACTGGGCCATTCTAACACATGAATATGCTTTGATCTAAACCATTCCATTGTAGCTCTGGCTGTATGTTTAGGGTCGTTGTCCTGCTGGAAGGTAAACCCAGTCTCAAGTCTTTTGCAGACTCGTACACATGATCGAAAATGCCGCCAGCAAAACTCAGATGAGACCTTTTGGTCGGAAAATGCGACTGTTTGTATGCTCCATCAGACTTTTGCTGGTGGAATTCCAGCCAGCAAAATATTGAGAGCAGGTTCTCTATTTTTCGGTTGGAAAAAGTTCCTATCTGAAAATGCGATCGTCTGTATGCAATTTCGACGTGCAAAAAATCACGCATGCTCGGAAACAATTCGACGTATGCGCAGAAGCATTGAACTTCATTTTCTCGGCTCGTCGTAGTGTTGTATGTCTCCACATTCTTGACGATCAAAAGTTCAGAGAACTTTTGTGTGACCATGTGTATGCAAGCCAAGCTTGAGCGGAATTCCGTCGGAATAACCATCCAAGATTTTTCCGACGGAAATTCCGCTCGTGTGTACGAGGCATAACAGGTTTTCTTCTAAGATTGCCCTGTAATTGGCTCCATCCATCTTCCCATCAACTCTGACCAGCTTCCCTGTCCCTGCTGAAGAAAAACATCCCCACAACATGATGCTGCCACCACCATGTTTCACAGTGGGGATGGTGTGTTCAGGGTGATGTGCAGTGTTAGCTTTCCACCACACATAGCGTTTTGCTTTTAGGCCAAAAAGTTCAATTTTAGTCTCATCTGACCAGAGCACCTTCTTCTACATGTTTGCTGTGTCCACCACATGGCTTCTCGCAAACCACAAACAGGACTTCTTATGACTTTCTTTCAACAATGACTTTCTTCTTGCCACTCTTCCATAAAGTCCAGATTTGTGGAGAACACGACTAATAGTTGTCCTGTGGACAGATTCTCCCACCTGAGCTGTGGATCTCTGCAGCTCCTCCAGAGTTACCATGGACCTCTTGGCTGCTTCTCTGATTAATGCTCTCCTTGTCCGGCCTGTCAGTTTAGGTGGACGGCCATGTCTTTGTAGGTTTGCAGTTGTGCCATACTCTTTCCATTTTCGGATGATGGATTGAACAGTGCTCCGTGAGATGTTTAAAGCTTGGAATATTTTTTTATAACCTAACCCTGCTTTAAACTTCTCCAAAACGTTATCCCTGACCTATCTGGTGTGTTCCTTGGCCTTTATGATGCTGTTTGTTCACTAAGGTTCTCTAACAAACCTCCAGGGGCTTCACAGAACAGCTGTATTAATACTGAGATTAAATTATACACAGGTGGACTCAATTTACTAAGTGACTTCTGAAGGTGATTGGTTCCACTAGATTTTATTTAGGGGTATCAAAGTAAAGGGGGCTAAATGCACACTTTTTGCATATTTATTTGTAAAAAATTGTGAAAACCATTGATCTTGTTCCTTCCAGTTTACAATTATGTGGCACTTTGTGTTGGTCTATCACATAAAACCCCAATAAAATACATTTTTTATTTTTGGTTGTAACATGATATAATGTGGAAAATTTCAAGGGGTATGAATACTTTTTCAAGGCACTGTAGTTAGGTTGTTTGTTAGGTAGTTTGGGGGATGTATTCTGTAGTCCTCATATATCCTGATAATATCATTTCAGATAACACTGCAAAGTGCACAGGACGGCACTGGATTTCTGCCAGGATTATACGATTTGTTGTTTTTTTTTTTGCACTTATCAAACAGGTACAACAAAGTGCTTTCAATGTTATAGTTATCCAACCAAAAGGCAGGAAAGAGGAGAAGTTTACTGTTACATAAAATTTAAGACCTCATTCAGATGACCAAATGAGGGTGGATAGTTACATAATTATTCACGCTGAAAAAAACACCGTCTAGTTCAACCTGTGGACGAAGGGACAATGCGCTATGGGTGCATACAAACTGGCTGATTCGTCGTGGCCAATATATGGCAAGAACAGAGGAGGGGTGGGCAGAGTGGCTGCACACAATGCTGCAGAAGCTGAGATTCAGAGCTTCAGTGTTGGAGCGCCAGAAGTATAGCAGCAGCTGACTCCCAGAGCTCAGTAAAAATTAGACATGTGCACTGACAAAAAATGTGTTTGTTTTTGTTTCATTCTTTTTTTGCTTTTTTCAGAAATTCGAAATTCGGAAATTTAAAAATTTGAAAAAAAGAAAAGAAAATCAGTAAAATTCGAAATAATAACTAACTAATGATAACTAACTATTAAATTATAGGTATTGGAATTTCCTTTCAAATTTGGCTGTTTGTGAACGTAAGGAATACAAAATTATCTGAAGTTACGAATTATCCGAAATAATGAATGCCGCATCTAAACAAATGGAATGGAACAAATTAAAATTAAATAATAATAATAAAAAGGTTTTATTATTATTATTGTTATTTATTATTATTAGATCGTTCCATTCCATTCATTTAGATACGGCATTCGCTATTTCAGATAATTCATAACTTCGGATAAATTCGTACTCGTTACGTTCACTAACGGCCAAATTTGAAAGGAAATTCCAATACCTATAATTTAATAGTTATTACTAGTTATTTATTATTTCAGATTTTCGAATTTTCATTCTTTTGAATTTTCAGATTTTCATTCTTATTTTCGGATTTTCAAATTTCCAAATTTTTGAATTTTCAAATTTCTGAAATTTCGAATTTCAGAATATCCAAAATTTTCGAAATTTCAAATTTCCAAACTTCCGAATTTCTGAAATTTCAAATTTCCGTATTTGAATTTTCGAATTTTTGAATTTTCGAAATTTTTGAATTTCCGAAATTTCCAGTTTCCGAATTTCGAATTTCCAAAATTTCGAATTTCCAAAATTTCAAATTTCTGAAATTTAGAATTTTCCAATTTCCGAAATTCCGAATTCCGAATTTCCGAAATTCTGAATTTCAGAAATTTCAAATTTTCAGAAATTCGAAAATTCGGTAATTCGAAAATTCGAGATTCGGAAATTCGAAATTTCAGATATTGAAAAATTAGGAAATTCGGGAATTTCGGAATTAACTAATTTGTCAAAATTAGTTAATAAACAAATTCGGAACTAAACGAATTGCACATGTCTAGTAAAAATCGTATATTGCCCCGAGGTGGCCTGCACCTCACTGAACCCAAAGTGTAACTAAAGGCAAAACTTTTTTTTTTTTTAATGTTGGACAGAGTGGAGAAAGATTAGAACACCTGTTTTCATTGCCATCTGTGGCCCCCATTATGGATATTCACACTCCAAATTTGTCCTATTTACAATTATCATTGAAAGTGAAAGAAAACCCCACATTTTGGGTTGTCCCCAGAAAAGTAATAGAGTAGAAATCTTTCAATGGGGACACTAGTTTTGGTGACTTGGGCGATCCCAAGGGATTCCCTTAATTTGCAGGGATTTTCTCGCATTTCCTGTTTGGCTATGGGACAGGAAGTGAAAGGAAATCTCCCCAATGGAGCACAGATGCCAAAAAAAAAATCTGACAGGGGTTATAGCCCTTATTTACGCTATCCAAAATGAAAAAAAAAAGTTTAGCCTATAGTTCTACTTTAAAGTGGTTGTAAACCCTTTCAATCCACTTCTTACTACAGGTAAGCCTATAATAAAGGCTTACCTGTAGCTACCCTGGATATCTCCTAGACCCGCACGGTTTAGGAGATATCCCCTATATCAGCATGTGCCGATGTCATCGGCACATGCGTACTGAAGCAACGGCTTGTTCGTGCCGTTGCTTCAGCTGACGCGCCGTTACCATTACATCATCGTGACTCCGAACAATCACAGCGCCAGAGTCCGCGATACCCAGAAATAACTACAGGATCGATGTCGCTAGCCGGACCAGTGTGCAGGGACCGCAGCGGTGGCTTTGATCTTAGGTGAATATTTCATAATGAGCTAGTATGCTATGCATACTAGCTCATTATGCCTTTGTCTTTCTTAAACCAATGCATTTTAGAAAGCGGCTGAATTCCTGGAGTTCAGCTTTAGGGAAACAGACAGTGCGAGGAGCTGTGTGAAATCTACCTACAGTGGATTACACATGTAGCAAGGTACCAGGCCTCCTTTAGTCTAATGGGAACCTCCAGAGCCAAAGGCAGCTGACATCCTTCTATATAAAGTGGGTTACAAGGCATGGTGGGTGTAGTGCAAGATGGATTCACGGGCGCCAGACACTTCTTGATTGCAAAGAGATTTATTTTCTCTTGAACAGAACTGTGGGAGAGAGGGTTAGGTCCAGGGCACCCTTAGGTAGACAGCCATGCAAGGAAAGGCATCCAGCAATACACCACATTTGCATGTGCAGGAACGCTGTCTCCTATGGCAACAGTCTTATAACAGTTCCTAACACAAGTTGTAATGAACTCCTTTACTCCTCCTCCTACAATCACTTCTTGTAGATTCTTAGTCCACTGAGCTCCCAGTCTCTCTCACTAGACTTGCTGATTCACTGCCACTGAATCCCGTGAGCCCTTCCAATCTTCTTACTCAGTATCTTCCTCAAGCGTCACCCCCGTATCCCTGCTGGGTCCCTGGCTTGGCACTCCAGATACTCCTTAAGCATCACCCCACTGGCTGGGTCCCTGGCTTGGTACCTGCTGAAGTTTCCCAATTCTTCACCATCCCCGATTGGAGAATACTGCCCTGGTACTTGCTTCAGCTATTTACGGTGGTCCCTGGTAATAAGGTGGTCGGCCCCTTAGTGGCGACAGCTTTCCCTCTACCTCCGACCATGACATGTTCTCTGGCCTGCAGAACCATCACTTCTGGTTGGACTGCAAGCCGCAGTCCCAACGCTACACTGGATATCTGGCTGGGCAGGGTTACAGCTGAACCACTACATTTGGCAATCCCTATGGGGGAATGGCTACACATTTTTCCTAAGCCAATTGCCCTGTACCCATAGCCCATACTGTTTATAGATTATGAGAGCCAAAGAGTATGATGTTGACTCCCCTAGGTCATGACACTCAATGTGAGGTTCAGTGAGATCACCAACATTGACAGCTATTGGAAAGATTTTGTTTAGTGTTTTGCATGATGCTATACTATCTAGTTGGTGAACCTAGAACTGTTGTTTGTGTTCAGCCCCAGCCAGAATGATATCCTTTAACCCCCCTGGCGGTATTCCCGAGTCTGGCTCGGGGTGGATTTTTAATACCAAAAGCGGTATCCCCGAGCCAGACTCGGGATCGCATCGCAGGATCCAGGAAGAGCTTTCTTACCTTGTCCCCTGGATCCTGCGATGTCTCCCCGCTGTGATCGGCGAGCCGCCATGTCTCGCTTGATTCACAGTGCCGAGCTCCGTTCCCTGCGAGCGTTGCGACGCACGGGGACGGAGTTCGGCGGCAAATTCAAAAAGTAAAACACACAGTACAGATACAGTAATCTTACAGATTACAGTACTGTATCAAATAATTACACGTCCCCTTTGTCCCTAGTGGTCTGCCCAGTGTCCTGCATGCAGTTTTATATTATAAAAACAGTTCTTTCTGCCTGGAAACTGGAGATTGTCCATAGCAACCAAAACTGTCCCTTTACATCAAAAGTGGTTTCAGACCAGCTAGAAAACAGCAATAATAAATTAGAATCACTCGCAGAATTGAGCGATAGTGATTTGTGGGGAAATCCGTCACCAAACACTAATAGTAACAAAAGCGACAATTCTGCAACTGAGCAAATTTCAGTGTTTTTGATTTGATTACATTATTGAATAATTTTATTATTATTATATTATTATTTGTTATAATTATTTATAGTTATTTATTATATTATAATTTTTTATTTAGTTTTTCAAACTTTATCATACCCGGCATGTCTACTAGATTCTTGTTTGGACAGATTTAAGTGACTTATTGCTAAGAATTACAGGCCTATAATATAAAACGCCAAATTTCTGTGCAAAATAATGGTACCGCTTTCAGCACCTAAAATCTGAAATAATCAGACCGCCAGGGAGGTTAAGGGACCTAAAGTAATTTTACCTCTGTGGCTATGCCATTTTATATGTGCTTTCTCTTCATCTTTCAGGCATGATTTCAGGGTCATCTCTCTTCTCTCTCATAGTTACATAGTAGGTGAGGTTGAAAAAAGACACAAGTCCATTAAGTCCAACCTATGTGTGTGATTATGTGTCAGTATTACATTGTATATTCCTGTATGTTGTGGTTGTTCAGGTGCTTATCTAATAGTTTTTTTAACCACTTCAGCCCCGGAAGGATTTACCCCCTTCCTGACCAGAGCACTTTTTGCGATTCGGCACAGCGTCGCTTTAACTGACAATTGCGCGGTCGTTCGACATGGCTCCGAAACAAAATTGACATCCTTTTTTTCCCCACAAATAGAGCTTTCTTTTGGTGGTATTTGATCATCTCTGCGATTTTTATTTTTTGCGCCATAAACAAAATAAGAGCGACAATTTTGAAAAAAACGCATTATTTTTTACATTTTGCTATAATAATTATCCCCAAAAAATATATAAAAAAAATTTTTTTCCTCAGTTTAGGCCGATACGTATTCTTCTACATATTTTTGGTAAAAAAAATCGCAATAAGCGTTTATTGATTTGTTTGCGCAAAAGTTATAGTGTTTACAAAATAGGGGATAGTTTTATGGCATTTTTATTAATAATTTTTTTTTTACTAGTAATGGCAGCGATCAGCGATTTTTATTGTGACTGCGATGTTATGGCGGACATGTCGGACATTTTTGACACATTTTTGGGACCATTGTCATTTATACAGCAATCAGTGCTATAAAAATGCATTGATTCCTGTATAAATGACACTGGCAGTTAAGGGGTTAACCACTAGGGGGCAGGGAGGGGTTAAGTATGTCCTAGGGAGTGATTCCAACTGTCAGGGGGATGGGCTGGTGTGTGACGTCACTGATCTCTCCCCCGATGACAGGGAGCAGAGATCCAGCCATTGCTGAGCCTATCATCTACTAGGATCCCCAGGTCCTTTTCCATCCTAGATTCCCCCAGAGGTTCTCCCCCCAGTGTATAGATTGCATTCATATTTTTGCCACCCAAATGCATTATTTTACATTATTCTATATTAAACCTCATTTGCCATGTAGTTGCCCACCCCATTCATTTGTTCAGACCTTTTTGCAAGGTTTCCATATCCTGTGGAGAAGTTATTGTCCTGCTTAGCTTAGTGTCGTCTGCAAATACAGAGATTGAACTGTTTATCCCATCCTCCAGGTCATTTATGAACAAATTAAATAGGATTGGTCCCAGCAAAGAACCCTGGGGGACCCCACTACCCACCCCTGACTGTTCCGAGTACTCCCCATTTATCACCACCCTCTGAACTCGCCCTTGTAGCTAGTTTTCAATCCATGTACTCACCCTATGGTCCATGCCAATGGACCTTATTTTGTACAGTAAACGTTTATGGGAAACTGTGTCAAATGCTTTTGCACAATCCAGATACACCACGTCTACGGGCCTTCCTTTATCTAGATGGAAACTTACCTTCTCATAGAAGGTTAATAGATTTGTTTGGCAAGAATGATTCTTCATGAACCCATGCTGATTACTGCTAATGATAACGTTCTCAATACTAAATTCATGTATATAGTCCCCTATCATCCCCTCCAAGAGCTTGTATACTATTGATGTTAGGCTAACTGGTCTGTAATTCCCAGGGATGTAATTTGGGCCCTTTTTAAATATTGGTGCTACATTGGCTTTTCTCCAATCAGCTGGTACCATTCCAGTTAGTAGACTGTCAGTAAAAATTAGGAACAATGGTCTAGCAATTACTTGACTGAGTTCCCTAAGTACCCTCAGGTTCAAGCCATCTGGTCCAGGTGATTTATTAATGTTAAGTTTCCCAAGTCTAATTTTAATTCTGTTCTCTGTTGTCAACTCTCCATGTTGACTGTTAGCACATGTTCATGCACCAGAGCCTCATTGGCTCAGAGTACTGACCCCTTCTCTCCCAGTCTACTGTACAGGGGATTGTAAGTAGCTGACATCTCAATTGCATATAGCGCACATTTATTGTTTTGGTTTTTTTCAATAAATACGTTATTGTATGTCACTGTAATACAATATTTTACCAGCAGGTGATAATACAGCTGAAATTTGTCATTACAGCTTCTGAATTCTAGGAAAATATTAGAGTTGAGGGTGTAGTATCAGTCAAGCCCTTTGAGTAACTATGGAGGTCATAAACACGTGGTGTTTACATTTTTCATGTTAGTCACACTTACGACTGTGAATCATTCTGAACTTGTTCTGGGACGTGCTGGATGACCTCATAGATGGTGCAGTTTATATCCTGGAGATGTAGGACATTAGATGCTTGTCCAGGTACCTGTACAGAGGAAAAGAAATACATTAAAGGCCTAGTAAACTACAATTCCAGACAATTTTATATAATAGAACGATTCATTGAGTTGAAATGAAAGAGGTTGGAATTGAAGAACTGAACTTAGAAACAAGGGGTATCAAAGAAAAAATGAGTAAGTTCTTTTTAAAGTAACTCTGTTGCCTTAAAATAATGATTTAAAAAAGCATCCTGCAAAAGAAAACAGTTGCTTGCAATTTCGATCATGGCTCTCACCAAAAGCTACGGCTGCATAAACTTCTGCATCCAACATTCCCTGCTTCTAGGTGTATTGGATGTCTGGTCCCCTACTAAGCACTGTGATTCCATCTGTCAACCCCTCTGTCACCAATACGTTCTTGGTGCCTTTTTATTTCATTGAAATACACGTGTTAATGTGCACTTCATTAAGGATGTCTGTTGAAACTAATGGGCTGCCAACACACCCTAAAGTGATAAAATACTTACCTGACCCCTTTTTTTGTAATGCACTGTACCGCTGTGTATTTTGGCAGGCTACAACACAGATGAATTACCTTAGTGTAATGGGGTGACATTCAAAACGTGAGGCTCATCAATGAAGTGATGCATGTTACATGCAACCCCATGTGCACTATAACATGCGATCTCCCATGACATGAAGATGTAAGTGGGCCCTGAGTGTTGTAGAGGCTGGTGAAAAGAACCAATGCCCGCTAGATGTCCTAAGTTTGATAGCCAGCATCATTCAAACCACTTCCTCTGAGCCCCATCCTGTGACTGGACAGTGGAAGGAGAAGCAGGAATGTGATGAGCTCATCTGTCTTGTCATTGTCCTCTCTCCTCTCCCATTAGTATGTTTCTTGTTAACACATGGATTCATTATCTCCTTGTGCTGCTTATTTCTCTTATTTATAGGAAAAATACATACAGTATAATGATGTATTAGTAATGAATGCATGAACTTGTATATTTTATATATGCAGGGAGTTCAGCTTTGAAATCTGACTTTTTTTTTTCTAACCACTAATGGAAGATGTTCCTTCCATGTTGAAACTCAATCGCTAGTGAGATAGCAGTAATGGAGTGACATATCATTGTTTGGGGCAAATAGGAACTGACTCCATAAAATAAGTCAGCAATTCTGAAATTGGTGGTTGGGGTTTATTGTAGCCATATTAGTGCACCTGCAGTAAGAATAACTGTCCTTGATTTTCGAGGGACTGTCCCCGATTTGGAGCAAAGTCCATCTGTCCCTTTTTTCTCCTCATTTGTCCCTCATTTTGGTCTGATCTATATAGTTGTATATAAAATGCGTATTTTATCTTTCAGATAGTTTTTCCCAGTGCTAAACCTTTCATCCAAATTATAAATTGCTACATTTGTGAAATTTCAAAAGCCAATATAAAGGTATAGTAGTGGTAAAATTAAAAAAAAATTAAAAAAAGAACTTTTAACTAATTATTTTTTTGGTATGATTCTCCTTTCATTGGGCGTGGCAGGGTGTCTGTCCTATATATACATAAATAATAGTACGCTTCTGGTTACTATGCAAGAAATACAATACTGAAAATGTATCAATTTACAATCAAACAGTGAACTGAATAGTCCATAAAGTTCAATAGGGAAATAAGTCCATGTGCCAATAGCAATGAAAGCATATAGTGGAATCAAGGTGTATCTAATTCTTCTCAAAATAATGATATATCCCACTGGGTGACAAACCATGTGAATTGTTAAGGAATTCCACCATACACACGTGCCCTCCACCATAATCAAGCCTCTTACCAGATGGTTGTGATCCCCAATTACAGAGACCTACGAGTGTCTCTAAGTGGGATCAGTGTGGTCCACTGGGTTTCAACATTCCCCAATACCAACGTTACAACTTTGGATCCAACTCAGACAGCCACCATAGAGCATAGGGGATGCTTCCTATGCCTACATACTTTTGCTAATAGGTGCTCCTCGTTCCCATCTGAAAAAGTTGGGAGATATGCAATTTATGCAATTGAGCAGTGGTGGCCCCTCCATATGCGGTGCAGGGGTGCTGGACGCATGGATTCCAATGGGTTTTTTTTTTTTTTTTTTAGAAGCACATGATTAGCGCATAAGGCTCTAATTGACTTAAAAAAAGGACACTATTGTCACACGACTGGATGGGCTCGGGGCGCAGTACTCTTTAAGTTCTCTTAAAGAGAACTGCACCCCAAACCCACCCAGTTGTGTGACAATAGCATATTAATATTGAGACCCATCACCTGATTGGCTGAGAGGAGAATCGATCTTATTGGGCACGAAGGAGGAGGGAGGAGACACAGGGGAAGCTGCTGTGAAGCCGTGGAGGAGAAGACACAGGGTGAAGGCACTGCCCGCCCCAAGCGCTGTCCGCGACATAGATGGGGTAAGTGCGGGGCTAGAGATCGACTGATAGGGGGCGGGGGTGGTGGCGGGTGGATTTTTTGCGCCCCCCCAAAATATAAACCACCAGCCGCCACAGCAATGGAGTACTGTCCGTGATATTCTTTTTATCTGCACTAATTTCCACATTTTTCAGGACAAGTTTTCGAGGTGTGCCCCCTTCTTCAAGGCCCAAGCAGTACTAATACACAAATTTGTGACTCTACATTTTGCTAAAACTTTGCATATCAGTACTGTTTGGGCTGTGAAGAAGGGGGCACACCCCAAAAACCTGTCCTGAAAAAATTGGATGTTAGTGCAGACAGCCTTTGTCCTTATATTCTCTGATCTGTCTATGAATTCTCTCTCCACTCTTGATGTGAAGCTCCAAGTCCTAGCTGGTCCATCACTAGCCCAGGAAAGAGTGTTGTTCTGATGTTGAGCGATGATCAATACTAAAGTAATGTTATGTCAATGCTGATTACAAAGGAAAGGCACATGTAAAAAGTTCAGTTATTTTAGTTAAAATGCAAAGCCGGCATTTGCGTTCTTCTGAAGCCTCCTCATCTATGTTATATATAGACCATCCTGTGATGTATCATATATTCACAGAGAACATCCGCCATATGGTCCATGCCTGTGAGAAGTCTCTTTCATCTTTTGTTTCGAAAAGCACAAATTGTTGCTAAGATGTGATTCTTATATCCCGATATCTCTATTGCTGCAGCAACCATCATTTAACTATGTGAGTCCACCATGGACCTCACTTATGAGTGTATTTGTAAACTCTAACTTCTCACTTATTTGCTTCCTTTTCGTCTGATAATATATTATTTAACGCATTTTGCTATATCTGATAAAATACATTTTGATCCTGCCATAACCCTTTTGAGGAGTTGCCTGTGCTGCACTCGAATCAGTTACAATATTCACTGTTACATTGTTCCACTCTGTGTTTAGGAGAATAGAAGGAGGAGGTGTCCTGTAGTCCTGTCTTGGGGTGCAGTGCTGCAGCTTCATTGATATAGCACTGTAAGCATTTCCATAGGAAGTGTGTTGCTGTCAGTATTAGTAGGTAAAATAGGAAAGAAAACTGAATAAAAAACAAATGCAGCCACCCCATCTAAGGACCGGTAACCTGCAATATATTACATTTTTGTTCTTGGGGTTATATACATTAAAGAAAACTCTAGCCTTTTTAATGCTTCTTTTTTAGACAAGCAGAAAATATTTGAAGCGCTGCCCCCAAAGGAGGCAGTAATTGGACTCCAGGCTGATTAATATTAAAGAAATGTGTTATATTATAAAAACTTGAAGTGAAAGGCAATTTGTACATATATGAACAGGTAAAATGGTAATCAACACAGTTCTCTAGACAGCGAGACCACCAGCTTGTAGCAACCTGTTATAGACCTTTATACAGTCAAACAGATTTATACTTGATAACCTGCTGACCAGCACAAGCAATGGCAGGAACCACATTAACAGTAAGGGTGAATAATATTGCAATGACTCTACTTGCTATCAGTACGCTCTGTTACTAGAGTGCACTCTAGAGGTAATTAGCCTACAGTCCAGGTCTACTGCAGCAATACCCTTACTTTTACAGGCAGGACCTACCAGGAGTCTTTGTAGGGTGGCTTATGTAAAGAGACAGTCCTACACCCTAGACCTCCAGCCGGATAAAGTTGGGGCCCATCCTGCCGTCGGAGCACATCAGCGTAGTCCCAATGGGAATCTGCATGCAGTATTATAAGCTATTGGTTAAGTGTCTAATCCTTATAAGCTTAGTTTCTGATAACAGCAACAGATTGTGGCCGCATGGCCCTCCCACCAATCCAAAGATACAGTCACAGAAGTCCCATTGCATGAGTGTCCTCTGTTTTGACTCAGGGCAACCCTGGTCCCCAGCTGTAGTGCTTGGGGCAGCATGAGACTTTCTCCAGTAGTGACTCAGTTCCCAGTCTCTGTGCCCCCTGTGTTCCTCTCTCTCTGATCTCCTGGCCGCGTGAGGCTGAGATCTCCACTCTGACTACTGACAAGTCCAGATAGCAATTTGTGCATTCCCAAGTCCTGCAGCAAAAGACTGCGCTAATCAAACTACAGCCCAGTAAGATCTTTCAAAATCTTGCTAATAGTTTAAATGAACTGACTAAACTGTCCCTGTTATATGTTGTGTTGACTGTGTCAGGGCATGGGGCTGTAAGCTTCTTTGGGATGATGGACTGGTGTGAAAGGTCAGTGACCTCTGTACAGTTCTGCAGAATCTGCTGGTGTTATATAAATGATCAGGCTTGTGCAAAAGGCAGTATGGACAACAGTATACATTCGTTCTGAAGAAGTCCACTGATTAGCGGACGAAACGCGTCAACCTGTGACGTCATCATGCTCGGATATGGAACCCGTGTACTCTATTGCTGATGATTGCAATGAAAAATGGCTCTTCAGCTCTTCCTGCACTGTGAGATTACTACAGCACCTGCGAGAGAGGGATCGATGAGAGATCAGCAGCATTAGCTGGACATCTCACTGTTATCTAACACTGTAATGGCTCTCGAATGAACAATGACAAACTGAGCTTATACAGGAAGGTGAAGCAGTGAGTAGAAACAAGATTACAGTAGATTCCGTACCCGGCAAACAACTTCTTTCCTGCTTCCTAATACCTTCACCTTGAAATGCCTGAGTTGCACACTGTCAGTTTGTGATTCCTAATGCTTTCCTGATGATGCAAGATCTTTACCAATTTACTAATAAGGTTTGAATATTGGAATATAACATCTGAAGTGGAATGCTGAATTGCAGATATAAAGTTGATAAGGCTGAATGGCCATGTAGCTCCATGGTTGCACATCACGTGTATTATACCAATTGAATGCTAAATCATTGTCTTGGATTTTCTTGGCTGTTTCCTACTTCACTGCTTGATGCTTGTCAATGCCCTTAGGAACTGCTGCTGTTTCATGAACCATTCACTTCTTTATAGAATCAGCCAATTAGAAGCATTCCCTATTTTCTACATATCGGTGACCTACAAATTATAAGGTGGATTCTTTCAATCAATGTGGTTTATTGGTAATCCTTAGAGCTCTGGTCCATTTTAAAGAAAAGGGGAATCCCTTACCTTGGCTATCTACCTTGAGGCGACCATTTACCCACATCCACTGATGCTGTGCTTATTATTTGAATTTTGATATTTTCATTCTTTTTTTTTCATTTTTTTTCAATGTATGTTGTAACCAGCAACACTGGATATTTGATTAAGCAATTCTAATTCATTGTTGTTTGTATGATGTATATGTGTATATTCTTGGAAGGTTTATCTTCATAGTGGACAACAAACTTTTCATTTTTAACTAGACATGTGCACTGACAAAAAATTTGTTCGTTTTCGTTTCATTCTTTTTTTGCTTTTTTTTCGAAAATTCGGAAATTCGAAAATTGGGATTTTCAAATTTCCAAATTTCTGAATTTCCGAATTCCGAATTTTCAAATGAACTTTCGAATTTTGAATTTCGAATTTTCAAATTTCCGAATTTAGAATTTCCGAATTTTCGAATTCTGAATTTGGGAATTTTCGCATTTTCGGAATTTGAAAATTTGGAAATTCAAAAATTTGAAAATCCAAAAATTCGAAAAGCTGAAAAAAAGAAAGAAAATCAGTAAAATTTGAAATAATAACTAACTATTAAATTATAGGTATTGGAATTTCCTTTCAAATTTGGCTGTTTGTGAGCGTAACGAATACAAATTTATCTGAAGTTACGAATTATCCGAATTAACGAATGCCGCATCTAAACAAATGGAATGGAACAAATTAATAATAAATAATAATAATAAAAAGGTTTTATTATTATTATTGTTATTTATTATTATTAGATCGTTACGTTCCATTCGTTTAGATACGGCATTCGTTATTTCAGATAATTCGTAACTTCGGATAAATTCGTACTCGTTACGCTCACTAACAGCCAAATTTGAAAGGAAATTCCAATACCTATAATTTAATAGTCATTATTAGTTAGTTATTATTTCAGATTTCCGGATTTTCGAATTTTCGGATTTTCATTCTTTAGAATTTTCAGATTTTCATTCTTATTTTTGGATTTTCAAATTTCCAAATTTTTGAATCTTCAAATTTCCGAAATTCCGAATTTCTGAAATTCCAAATTTCTGAATTTCTGAATTCGAATTTCTGAAATTTTCCAATTTCCGAATTCTGAATTTCCGAAATTTCGAATTTTCGGAAATACAAAAATTTGGAAATTTGAAAATTCAGAAATTCGAAATTTCGTAAATTGAAAAATTCGGAAATTTTGGAATTAACAAATTTGTTAAAATTCGTTAAAAAACAAATTCCGCACTAAACGAATTGCACATGTCTATTTTTAACCTATCTAATAAACATTTTTGTATACTAAACTGCGTGGTATAGGAATTGCCTACTATTTTTGACAGTCTGTGCTAAACAGCTGTCCATTTTTTATTTTTACTTATCTATTTTAGGCACTTACCACACCTTTAATAGGTGAGACAGTGAGTATTTAACCCCTCAAACACTTGGTGGTATTCACCGCTCTCATTTACTACAACAGTATACATACACGCACCCTGTGAATGGAGGAATCGGGCAGAGACACAAACTCGTATATCCCAAAATCATTAATAGCGTCTTCGTGTCCTGGAAGAAACAAATAAAAAAACAATATAAAAATTTCTTTCAATAAACAGACACATTTTATGCATAGCCCTAGTTTTTTTTTTTTTTTTTGATGCAGTAGTGAAAATACAGTCCATAAAGGTTGCCTTTGTAGCACCCTCTACATTAGGTAGGTAGGTGCTAGAGTAGTGTTTTTGTGTATACTGCCAGTGCAGGTAAATTTAGGCAGGCCTAGCTGTGAGCAGGGCCTGTTTGTTTTTGATCTGGGGGCAGGGGAGTGGTTTAGTGCAGCAGCAAGTGACTGACATGTGCTTCAGCTCTCTGGCGCCTCCTTTGCTTCCATTGAGAAGTTTCTGGAAGAGAGGCAAGCCAAAGGGCTGGAGTGACGTTTGGGAATTTGTGAGCCCTGACCAATCCCCAGCTAGGATTGGCAGGGGGCAGGCCTCCTATATATAACCATGGTCAGCCTGCTGGGAAGGTTGTTGTCAGGTGGAAGGACTGAATGATGGAGTGTAATGCCGCGTACACACGACCGGACTTTACGACATACTTGGTCTGGCGGACCGGAGTCCGTCGGACAATTCGAACGTGTGTGGGCTCCAGCGGACTTTTTTTCCCCAAAAGTTTGACGGACCTAGAAATGAAACATGTTTCAAATCTTTCCGACGGACTCGAGTCCGGTTAAAAAGTCCGCTCGTCTGTATGCTAGTCCGACGGACAAAAAACGACGCTAGGGCAGCTATTGGCTACTGGCTATGAACTTCCTTGTTTTAGTCCGGTCGTACGTCATCACGTACGAATCCGTCGGACTTTGGTTGATCGTGTGTAGGCAAGGCCATTCTTTCTGAAAGTCCGTCTGCCGTAAAATCCGCTCATGTGTACGCGGCATTAGACTGTCGTGGCCCTTAAGGGAACCTCCTTTCTGGGAGGGGGGTGAACTCGGGTCTGGAGCTCGGGAGCTGGGAGGGAGCCTCTCTCTACATGGTGATTGAGAGGTGTCCAGGAACAGGAGCAGGAGGAGGACAGTTGGGAGCACTGGAGGGATCCATGCTGGGGTCGGTGAGTGAGAAGCTCTGGAAGAGACATGCTATCATTGGATGTGGAGCCAGAGGGAGAGACTGTGGTGGTATTGAAGTCAAGTCGCTGCAGCCAGGAGGGTTGGCAGGATTTGCAATGGACTTTCTGGGAGCAGTAGTCCACTAAGTATCAGTTAGCACAATTATCCTTTTCATCTAAAATGGTTGCTACAACTAAGGGGACTGCAGACCCCCCCCCCACAAAAGGCTACTAGGAAAATGTTAGAACTTGATCAGAGTGAGTTCTAGCCATGTGATGTGCTAATGGTGACCGAAATCTAGAATTTGACAGTGGAGGAAAGCAAGTGATCTCAAGTAGTGTGCTGGAGGAGATGTGAAGCAGAAGAGACTGTCAATTGAGATTCAACAAACTTTATTTCCATTTATCAAGATTTATTGAGTGTGTTTATTTCTTTTTTCAATTTAAGAATGTTTTTTGTCTCTTTCTCTGTTTAATTGCTTACCTTTACAAAAATGCTGCCCGTAGCAATATACTAAGCATGCATTCCTCCTACCACCAGGGTGCGCCAGCCGGAAATGTGTCGCAATCACACCTGAGACAACCTCCCCCTGCAGTCCGGGGAGCGATCCAAGCTTCCTCTTCAGCTCTCCACTATCTTACCATCTTCCTGCCGGTGTTTTGTCACATATGGCGACCCATCACATTTGGCTACCCGCTGGAGTGCGCATGCGCAACGCCGCCATATGCGTTCCAACACTTTTAAAACTTTACGTTTTAAAAGTGACAAAAACACTTTTAACACTTTTTATTTTTATTTCTTTTAAACATTTTTAAAAAAGTGTTAAAAGTGACAAAAGTTTTAAAAGTGTTGAAACGTATAGCCAAATGTGATGGGTCGCCATATGTGACGAAACACCGGCCGGGAGAGCCCTCAGAGTGGCGGAGACAGCTTGCCTTTTGACCAACGTGTTTGGATGTCATGCAGAGCGTTTACCCACAGATGTACCCATCCATGTTAACCTTGATGTAAGTTACTAATTGATTTCTTTGAAATACACAATTACAGTCTAACTCAGAGGCGCCTGCATTTGTTTTTCTTTCTTGCATATCCTGGAGACTACTTCTGCTTCCCTGCTAAGGCTGGCCCTGAACTATTAGACTTTTTGGCTGCATAGCAGCTTACTGGCCATTTGGACTTCAGTAATAGGATTTATATTCAGTACCAGTGCCACATGAAGATTTGTTTGTCCTTCCAGCCAGGGTTGGTGCAAGGATTTTTGACACCCTAGACGAAACCTAATTTTGCCCCCTCCCCCCTTTTCCCTGCCCATGTATACATTGGAGGTGGCGGGGTGGGGATTTTTGCGGCGCCTCTCCACCTATTTCTTCAGCCGTAATCCACAGCCCCGCACCCACACCTGCACCTCTGGACCCGACCTGAGGACAAATAGTGGCATCACCGGCTTTCTTCCTCACGCCAGCCGTGGTCCACAGGTATATGGAAAGGCTAGGGTAGTATATAGACAGGCTAGGGTAGTATATAGACAGGCCAGGGTAGTATATGGACAGGCCAGGGTACTATATGGACAGGCTAGGGTACTATATGGACAGGCTAGGGTACTATATGGACCGGCTAGGGTAGTATATGGACAGGCTAGGGTAGTATATAGACAGGCTAGGGTAGTATATAGACAAGCTAGGGTAGTATATGGACAGGCTAGAGTATTATATGGACAGGCTAGGGTAGTATATGGACAGGCTTGGGGAAGTATATAGACAGGCTAGGGTAGTATATAGACAGGCTAGGGTAGTATATGGACAGGCTAGAGTATTATATAGACAGGCTAGGGTAGTACATGGACAGGCTTGGGGAAGTATATAGACAGGCTAGGGTAGTATATGGAAAGGCTAGCGTAGTATTTGGACAGGCTAGTGTAGTAAATAGACAGGCTAGTGTAGTTTATAGACAGGCTAGGGTAGTATATGGACAGGCTAGGGTATGGACTGGCTATGGTAGTATATGGACAGGCTAGGGTAGTACGTAGACAGGCTAGGGTAGTATATGAACAGGCTAGGGTAGTATATGGACAGGCTAGCATAGTATATGGACAGGATAGAGGAAAAAAAGAGGATCCTGGACGGCCGCACACCATAGAAGGCATCTTTATTGATATTGCTATATGGACAGGATTGGGTAGTATATGGACAGGATAGGGTAGTATATGGACAGGCTAGCGTGATATATGACAGGCTAGTGTAATAAATAGACAGGCTAGGGTAGTATATAGACAGGCTAGCGTGGTATATGGACAGGCTGGGGTAGTATATAGACATAATACAGGAGATAGTCAAGAGACTGCAGGCATAATACAGGAGATAGTCAAGAGACTGCAGGCATAATACAAGCTAGGCTAGTATATGGACAGGCTAGGATAGTATATGGACAGGCTAGGATAGTATATGGACAGGCTAGGGTACTATATGGACAGGCTAAGGTAGTATATGGACAGGCTAGGGTAGTATATAGACAAGGTAGTATATGGACAGGCTAGGGTAGTATATAGACATAGTATATAGACATAATACAGGAGATGGTCAAGAGACTGCAGGCATAATACAGGAGATGGTCAGAGATGGTGAACATGCTATAGAAGTTGTTAGAGGACTGCGGACATGATTCAGAAGACAATAATAGGCTGGAAACCTATTACACAGTACTGCTGGAGATTACAGCCATTGCAGTCTCTTTTCAAATAAATGCTCAAACGTTCGTACTCCCTACAGGCTCCTTTAAATATTACTGCCACAACAGTTGATATTTCTTTTAGCAAGATCCATTATAAAAGATTAGGGAAAAACATATCATAAAAAGAAAAAAAGGATGAACAGCACAGAAAAAGAAAGTAAGTGTGAGAGAAATGAACCGTTTATGTACCAGAACCCAGTCTAAATAATATTCATTCCTATAAAATGAGGTGGTCAGACCTCCTCATTCTGCTCTCTTCCATTCCTTGGACTTTGTTTACCAACCCACTGAGTCTGGGTTCTGGTGCTCTCTCCCCCCCAATCCCCCCTACTTCCCTCTTTTCTCCCCCTGCCTCTTCTTGTTGGTTCATGGAAAGGTCTGTCTTTGAACCATCTTGTTCCTCTATTTCTTTATTTTTGAAGCTTTTTCTTTGGTTTATTTTTATTTTTTAGCAGACACCCTAGGCAATACAATGGTGGTCGTTAAAACTTTTTATTTTACATGGTATTTGCGCAGCAATTTTTGGAACGCATTTTTTTTTGGGAAAGTTTCATGAATTAAAAAAACCCACAAAAGTTAGACCGATTTTTTTGTATAATGTGAAAGATGATGTTACGCCAGGTGAATAAATACCTAACATGTCACACTTTGCGCACACTTGTGGAACGGCGTCAAACTTCAGTACTTAATCTCCACAGGCGACACTGTAAATTTTTTTTACGGGTTAAATGTTTAGAGTTACAGAGGAGGTCTAGTGCTAGAATTATTGTTCTCGCTCTAACGTTCACGGTGTATGTAACCTGTGTGTATCTGGCTCTGATACTAGCCAGTGCCTCACCAGCCACTCACCTCACCGCACGTCCCTGCTCTACAGGTTATCCCAGTATTTGTATTATCGATGTAGTGGTTGTTTTTTTGGGGGTGGGTTTTTCCTACTTTTTTTTATTTTCCCTGACTGTAAAATTAGGAAATTGCATTAAAGATTATACATTAACAATATTCACTGGCAAGTAGGAGCCTAAGTAAGGAAAAGACAAGCTGTTGCCTGCAGGGGTCCAAAAGGCTGCATAATTGGTGCCAAAGGGCCACAGGGATGTAAGCCTAAAATTCACCATTCAAGCCTAAAACTGCACAAATCTGAACATACTGTACCTGAAAATATTGGCGTCCTTCTATACTCGGTGGAAGGCCTGAGGTGAGACAGAAACATAAGACATATTACAATGTTAACGTGATGTAAAAAGTAAATACTTTGGGGTCTTTTTGTCAAACATTTAAGGGACATTTCGCCAGACATTTGCACTTCTATATACCAAGCCAGATGAGTGGAAATTTGCCAAAATCATCAAGTGCCTTCCCTGGCCTTCAGCAACATCTGTTCTTCAATAAGAAAAGGTCTTTAATGGGATGTTCACCTTGTAGGAACAGGGGAAATTTGGGGAAAAAACCCCTGCCTACCAGAACTTACTGGATCGGCACATCAGGAATTCCCACAACAAGAGAGTGGCGATCATTCTACCCCCCATGCTATGCTGGTTCTAGCCTGTATGACTTTCAGGATTAGAAGGAGCTTTAGGGAGGATACTGGGGTACATCCCTGAAGCGCTGTTGCCCCTTGCTCATGGACACTTGGCTCTTCAGTACCCCTGCCAACAAGGAGGCAATAATGACAAATGGAGGCTTATGTACTTCCCATGGGAAGCAAAACGATGGTTGCCCCTTCCTAAGTGAACATGTTTTAGGGATCCTCATACCCCTAACCACTGCACTGTGCATGTAAGAAAAAATTATAATGTGAATAAACACACTAACACTTGTTTTAAAATACTTTATTTTATTGAACTATTTTTACCTTTCAGGGTCCAGCAATGTCTGAAGACGTGGGCTTCTTATCCATTGATGGGAGAGCAGAAAATGGAGGAGCATGGGTAAATATTAGTAAAATTGATTTCAAAAAAGTATTTTAAAACAGTATGTTTATGAATAATGAACTTCTCATGCACACACTGGTACTGGTTATGGGTCTGAGAGATCCAATCAGTTCACCAGGGAGGGCGCAAGTTGGCGGTTCATCCCCCCCCCCATTACTGGCACACCACCAGGGAACTTCTCTCAAAGCCCTTCTCCCCAAAAAGCCGAATAGCAGGGGGGTGAGTTTCCCAGTGAATCCTTTATAAATAGACCCCAATAGGTAAAAGTAAAAATTTTCTGGGAAAAATACCTTCTACTTTGAATCTTCCAGTGAATTGCTGAAAGAAATGAAAAAAAAAAAAAGTTTAGATTAGCTCTGGAGTCTATCACAGCACAATGTACAAATACAGAGAATGTCTATAATAGCCTTTCTCAACTTTTTCAACACAGAGGAACCCTTGACATAACTTTCTGATCTCGGGGAACCCCTGCTAAAACTTAGTGTTTATCTACAACTCATGATACATTAGTGAGATGGTCAGTGGGAAGAATGCTCCTTATACTTGAACGAGGAGTAGAAATTGCTGAATGCTCAATGAACCCCTAGCAGCTTCCATTGAACCCTTGTTGAGAAACCCTGGTCCATAATAATCAGGCCCTTTTTCCTCCAGAGAATAGGTGCAGGTACTCCCCCTTTTCAAGTCACTTCTTGCCTCCGCCCCCTACCCCCCTCTGAGCACTGTCCTTTGGTTCCAACCTTTACCTAGAGAATCCAGAAAAGTATACATTTTTGGTGCAAAGTAGTTTGAATGGAATTTAGTCCACATGCAAGAGCCACCTGAGGGTGAAGCCTAGTCATAATACTCAGCACTCATTCACACTTGGGTGTCAGTAGAGCCAGGCGATTTAGAGGCATTTTTTGGTGTGTAAGAAAATGTATGACCTGGTGCACCATCTATAATCATGTGCCTTCATCCCTAAATCTATACATACAAGTTTGCATTCCCCTGGGACTTTAAATGAAGCACATGATATCAAATTAGTAAAAATCAATACACATGATTACAAATGTATTAGTCCAATAACAAACAAATATGATAGCAACAAAATACATATATAATACTGAAGAGATGATACGTAGCAGAAATACAACATTCACATTGATAGATTGCAATAAATTAATTCATAATATAAATAAATTGAAATGTGGCATCCACGTTTATAACGCATGATTGTAACAGAGCTGCAGCCAAGAACTCAACGCGTTCCGTGGCACAACGTCCACTTCTTCAGGAGTAAATGCAGCTCTTCAGTATTATATATGTATTTCATAGCTATCAGATCTGTTTATTACTGGACTAATACATTTGTAATCATGTGTATTGATTTTTACTACTTTGATGCCAAGCAACACAACACTCAGGTGTGAAGGAACCCATTAGGAATAATTGGATTCTTCATCTGGAACATTATCACACTTTGGGAATCAAAGCACTTAGAGTAGGTCTAACAGTAAAGCCTTGTCTGTGACTACTCGAGAAAGGGGGCTTTCTGATTCCTTTATACATCAAAGCAAGTATTATGCAAGAGCTAAGTCACACTGATGATTCTGCTACTGGCACCACCTTGCCATTGTGAGACTCAACACCATTCAACGGACCCCATTCAAGGTACCAAGGAAGCTGTGCAGACCTAATCCCCCCCCCCCCCCCACTAAAGTGAATGAGGCTAACCAGGTACAGTGGAAAATATTTGGGCACATGTGAAGCCGCCAAGTGTACAGTACACTAAATGCTCTATATATCTGATATCTGTGATCTTACCTCTGTGAAGTTGATATTTTTTCCAAACAAAAAGTAGACATATTGACAGAATAATAAATAGGGACACTCCTGTAATGGCAGCCAGTGGCGATAACGAGCCGGTATCCTGTGAGAGCTTTTCAGGGTCTGCAAAAGAAGGGAAAATTATTTTGAAAAAAACATTACAAATATAAAACTCATCAGCACTGTATTGTCTAGATCTCCAAACCCCACCTGTAACTAAAATATACTATATTACCATAAGTATTGGGATGCCTGCCTTTACACACACATGGACTTTAATGGCATCCTTGTCTTAGTCTGTAGGGTTCAATATTCAGTTGGCCCACCCTTTACAGCTATTACAGCTTCAACTCTTCTGGGAAGGCTGTCCACAAGGTTTAGGAGTGTGTCCAAACCCCACCTGTAACTAAAATATACTATATTACCATAAGTATTGGGATGCCTGCCTTTACACACACATGAACTTTAATGGCATCCTTGTCTTAGTCTGTAGGGTTCAATATTCAGTTGGCCCACCCTTTACAGCTATTACAGCTTCAACTCTTCTGGGAAGGCTGTCCACAAGGTTTAGGAGTGTGTCCCCTGATGTGGACAAGAAGGCCTGTCTCGCAGTCTCAGCTCTAATTCATCCCAAAGGTGTTCTATCGGGTTGAGGTCAAGACTCTGTGCAGGCCAGTCAAGTTCCTCCACCCCAAACTCACTCATCCATGTCTTTATGGACCTTGCTTTGTGCACTGGTCCAAATCATTTGGTGGAGGGGAGGTTATAATGTGGGGTTGTTTTTCAGGGGTTGGGCTTGGCCCCTTAGTTCCAGTAAAGGTAACTCCTAATGCCGTGTACACACGACCAGTTTTCAACAGCAAAGGTCCGACGGAACAAATCCGTCGGACAATTCGATCGTGTGTGGGCTTCATCGACCTTTGCTGACGAAAAATCAGACGGACTTTAGAAATAGAACATGTTTCAAATCTTTCCGACAGACTCAAGTCCGGTCGAAAAATCAGTTCGTCGGTATGCTAGTCCGGTGGACAAACAACGACGCAAGGGCAGCCATTGGCTACTGGCTATGAACTTTCTTATTCTAGTCCAGCCATATGTCATTACGTTCGAATCAGTCGGACCTTTGTGTAGGCAAGTCAGTTGTGTCGGAACTGCGTTGGAACTCCGTCGAAAGTTCGTCAAAAAGTCCTTCGGAGTTCAGTCCGTCAAAAGTCCGGTCGTGTGTACATGGCATAAGGCATCAGCATACCAAGACATTTTGGACAATTTCATGCTCCCAACTTTGTGGAACAGTTTGGAGATGGCCCCTTCCTGTTCCAACATGAGTGCGTACCAGTGCACAAAGCAAGGTCCATAAAGACATGGATGAGCTAGTTTGGGATGGAGGAACTTGACTGGCTTGCAGAGAGTCCTGACCTCAACCCGATACAACACCTTTGGTATGAATTCGAGTGGAGGCTGCAAGCCAGGCCTTCTTGTCCACATCAGTGCCTGACCTCACAAATGCACTAGAAGAATGGTCATACATTCCCATAGACACACTCCTAAACCTTGCGGACAGTCTTCCCAGAAGAGTTGAAGCTATTATAGCTACAAAGGGTGGTCCAACTCAATATTGAACCATACGGACTAAGACTGGGATGCCAGTGTGCGTGTAAAGGCAGGCTTCCCAAAACTTTTGGTAATCACGTCTTGATGTTGAAATATCCCAAACCAACAGCACCGCTCCAGACCTGCTCCTCTCACTTGTCTATGGACTGGTAGGTTGCCGGCTTAAGAAAACCTATTTTCGTTCATTATGAAAGAGAATAGATGAATGAGAGATGCACCCCAAACCCTGCTCTTCCGAGTAATTTTATCATCAACAATGTAGCTGCAACCATGATGTCCCCACTGAAAAACCACCGCCCTTAAAGCATTTCACCATGAGTGGCTTGATTTCCTTGTGATCAAGCCATTAATGGTGAAACGTGTTAAGTAGGTGCTGGTTTTTCATGTGGAGACAATCATGGTTGCAGCTACATTATTGAACAATGATGATTGAAAAGAATTACTCGGAAGAGCAGAAATTGGACTCTCATTCATCGATTCTCCATCTTGATGGACAGACCCTTTAAAACAGAGCAGAAGTAAATTTTCCATTATCTACAGACAGAATACAGTGAAGAGGAAATGTATTATGTTCAGCCTTGGCGGAATTATTACAGGTAACCTATTCAGCCTGATAAAGTGACATACAGTACAATGTACACATGACGAAATACTGCTGGGGAATTACTGAGTCATGGAAACAATATAAATATTCCTTTTCTGAGTTCCGTTTTTCCCATCATAGGAAGCACTAGAAGGATCTCCAAGTACAGAACATTGACAAAAAACACTGACGTGGACCTTGACTCCCTCCCTCCCCCAGCCCCTAACCCCTTCTACTGACATTCTGGCCTAGGTGAGAACAACAAGTCATGCCTTCACAGTCTCCTGGAATATCTACATCAGGGATATCCTAGGGGGCTGCAGAATTAGGACAAACAGCGGCTAGCGGGAAGGGCTAGTGCACATCATTGTGGGCCGGCTGCCTGAACCCTTATGACAGATGTGGACAAAATGGCGGCACTGAACCTGGGCTGACACACCTGAGCAGATTCTTATCCATCAAGCCATACCATCAAGGGAGGCTTGTGATTGGCCCCAAATTTATTCTGCAGCAGGACAATGACCCCAAACATACAACCAATGAGTTCCTTCATGAGTTTTTGAATTCCTTCAAAAACTGTGTGCAAGTGTACCAAGAAGAATTAATGCGGTTTTGAAGGCAAAGGGTGGCCACAGCAAATATTGAGTAAAAGATATTGATTTGATTTGGATTTCTCATCTGTTCATTTACTTTCAGTTTGCTAATTGATAAAAATAAACTATTAAAGTTCCATTCACACTAGAGCCACTCCAAAGTTGCACAAATTCCAGTGCAACTTAGGAGAGCAACTTTGATCCAACTTTTGGTGCGACTTTGATCCACTTTAAGTCGCATCGAATTGATCTCTAAAGTCACATGACAAGTCGCACATACATATTACAGCACCTCCCCTTCTAACAAAGCAACAGTCAAATATCATTCTGCATATAATTGTAACAAGCATAGAGTGCAAGTAAATATAATACTGAAATTTTATAAATGGCTTCTCCTGCCCTTGTATATTGTATATGTTCATCATATTACTGTAGGTTTACTATTTAGTGGGCTCAGTTTGGGGCAGGTTCGGCAAACATGACTAAAGTTCAGATGCCGAATCCAAACTGCAAGTCAACAGGAGGGAAGAGGGGGAGAGAAATGTTTAAAAACAATAACGGGCATTTCCTAGTCTAATTGGCAAGGGATTGTCACACAAATGGCAGGAAGGGTTGGGCAGTGCCCTAGAGAACATCTGCTAAAGCAACAAATGTAGTATGGCAGGGAGCCATACTTAAAAATTCCAAATTTTGCATTTGCTTTAAATAACATGCCTGGGGGATGCCCTGACCCTGCCTGTGAAGTGGTGCATCTGTGTGATATATGCAACCTACTACAGCAAAACTGACATTTAGAAAGGTAGCACTGCCCCCTAGGGGGTTGCTTGGTAATGCATGTTCTCTCATACCGCCTTAACCATGTGAACTCTCCAGTCCCTCTGACACTCTAGGTTCAGACATGTTATGTACACCTTCGAATAACACACAGACACTCAACTCTCTCTGGCTTTACTTCTTTGTAATGAGGGATATAAAATAAAGTTGTTCAGCCAAATCCTGGGTTGAACCAGAACTAGGTTGAAATAACTCTTGTGACAATAGCAATTATTAGTGATACTTGAAGACAGCAATAGATACAATAACCATAGAATGTTCAAGAGAAACTTTCAACGGATGTAAGAAAAAAGTGTCCACTTTAAAGGAAAACAACAGACTGACTTATAATACATTTATCCTAATGAGAGATAGTATACTATAATGACCAGTTAAGTGTCCCCTTTAAGAGTGCTAACAACACTGTCCTAACAGCAAGGCCTTGCACTGCCTTCACCGGTTGGAGCTCATAGAACAGAAATTCCTGGCTGGAGCAAAGGGATGATGAACAATGCAAGATAATAAATCCTAGATGATAGTGATTCTATTTGTAATCCAAGAGAATGTGGCAGGTGTCCTGTGCTGAAAGTGTAATACTTGGCAGAACAATGGAATCTGTGAATATAAGCATCCTCACCAATCCTGATAGACCTCAAAGCCACCCAATGGGATCAACAAACGATTCTTCCTCTTGCAGGTAGGCCGATGTAGGGATTCGTCTGTGGACTCAGCGATCTGGTTCCCAGTGTTCAACGCTGCTGCAGTGCATCTCTCTCTTTCAGCAGCCGGTAGCTGGACTCGCTGGGACTGGAGCGGTGGCTGTGGATCGCGTACTAGGCCGCAATCCTCTGTGGTGCTCACTCAGTCAGATCCAGGAAGCAAGAGAGCGCGGGCCTGATCGGCAGATCCCTATATAGTCTCTCCCACAATCCTCCCCTGCGAGTAGTCTTCTGGGAGACGAGGTTCACAGTCAATTCTGCGATATTAGCAATGTCTATTAAGGAACTACATCTCACACAATGCTTTTTCTCAGTGCTTCAGGAAATGATGTCAGTGATTGAAATCCAGCACTAGGGGAATATAACAACAAACCTAGGCTAATGATAAATAGTCTTCAAAGGTCGATAACCTCCAGGCTACACAAAGAAAAAAGTGTTGAAATTGCCAGCGAAATGACAGCTCCCAGACACTTCACTCTGAACAAAGCAGATGGGGATTCCCTTAACCTATACAATGATCCTTGTTATTTCATTGACCATATATGATCATGTCCATATATGGTCAATTACGTCACCCGGGAGACCCCGTTTCTACATTGGCTTTCATCTGTGGGACCTGTCATTTTTGGTGGGAGCGAAACGACAGGAGCAGACATGTGTTGGGATTCACTGGATTTGTTCTTCAGGTGGTACACCAGGCTTCGGGCATAGTGATTGATGTACTGTATGTGTACATGGCTGTATGACATGATTGTTGATGATGTACATTGGAGATGAAGAACTTTTTTTTTTTTTTAAAGACTTTTCCAAAATTGATCCCCATGATTAAGTACCGGGGGCAGAGTGAAACATGTTGCGGGCGTGGCCTGGCGGGAGCCCAGGCTGAGGTTGCCTCTTTAACCATCACACTACATGCATGGATGTTACATTTTTATAATGAGTAGGGGTAATATGTTCCCCTTACTTAGTCACATAATGGGGTGGTATCTGGAGCCCGTTTATTATTAAAGGGGGCTTTTTCTAAGATTTCAATAAGCCCCCTGTCTGCAGCCCCCACAACCACTGGGCCAGGGTCGTAGGGAACAGGCTCTTGTCCTCATTAACATAGGAACCCCATGGCAAGATACCTCCCTCATGCTGAGGGCATGTGGCAGGGCATGGTTCAGGATGGGGGGTGCAAACTCATCCCTCTCCTATTCCTAGCCAGCCAGGCTACATTTCTTAGTGATGGTTCACCTTAAAATCTAGACCAGACCTGAGGATCCTGATATGAATTGGGGGGGGACCTTCATTTTTTTTTTAACTATCCCCAGCTCCCTTGCTTACAAATCAGTTATTATTCATTTAAAGAAGAACTCCATGAACATTTCTATTTCTCCCATGCAGTGCACTACATGGGTAACTGCTCGTTTTGTATAGGGGCACACCGAAAAGCTATACTTCGATCCTCTGGAAAATCGTCATCCTCACATCCAGTGCCAGTCTATGGGCGTGAGGACGTCAGGAACAGTCCATTCACAAAACCGCTAGCATGCAGGGGGGGGCAGGAGCCAAAGGGGCCAATCTTGCACTTGGAAGATCGACAGATTAGGTAAGTATATCTCTGCTCTGCAATCCCCTAGACGCATTTTTTAAATATTTTGTAGGGGGTTGGAAAAAAATATCCCTTAGGTGTCAAATATGCTGGATATACCACACAACATTATTTTATTTAAAAACTTTCTTCAGCTTATCACACTGATCACATTGATCACGCTAATACATCACGAGCTGTGGGTGTAATCACTTTTAGCGGGGGGTTCACCCAGCACCTGGTAATTATTTCAAGGGGTAGAAAGGTTGAGGTTGATAGAAGAAAGAAAGAATGTGAAAGGCGCCTCTAAGTGCAGTAGTTAAAAGATTTATTACAGGCACAATGGGATTAAAAACACCTACAAGAGAGTAAGAGGTCATAGGCATATAATGATTAGTCCTAATGCGGATCGCTGTAATCCTCGTCTGTCTGGGGGAGAGAGAAAGCCGTCCTGCAGCTGTCAGATTCCCTGGTGACGTGGATTACCGAGGAGGTGAAGATGCGATGGGGCGGCCCGGGTTCTGGAACCAAGCTGGAACGCACGCGGCCAATGTAACATCTGGTAAAGGCGGTAACGCGTTTCGGAGCATGTGGGGCTCCTTCGTCAGACTTAGGTCCATGTTTGCCCGAAATGTGTTACCGTCCACCGCCTTCACCTGATGTTACATCGGCCATGTGCGTTCCAGCTTGGTTCCAAAACCCGGGCCGTCCCATCGCATCTTCACCTCCTTACTAATCCACGTCACCAGGGAATCTGACAGCTGCAGGACGGCTTTCTCTCTCCCCCAGACAGACGAGGATTACAGCGATCCGCATAAGGACTAATCATTATATGTCTATGACCTCTTACTCTCTTGTAGGTGTTTTTAATCCCATTGTGCCTGTAATAAATCTTTTAACTACCGCACTTAGAGGCGCCTTTCTAATTCTTTAATGACCCTCCAGAACTGCTTCTTCTCTACAAAGTGCTGCCTTCAGTGCCATCTCTCCACTGCCACTAAGGACTGGATACCCAGCTTTATCAGAGCGCCCTCATCTCTCCCTCATTTCTGTGTCAGGTTGAGATTGATAGACTGCTCTATCCTAACAAATCAACATGTCATAGACATAAATTTGGAAATGGTAGCTAATGGAGTACCAACATCCCTGAATTATATGTATAAAGAAAACCCTAAAAATGGGACTTTAACCGCTTCCTGACCAGCCGCCACAGTTTTACTGCGGCAGAATGGCACGGCTGGGCAAAACTATGTTACCTTACGTCACTTCGCCTTTTGCCCACTAGGGGCACGCGTGCACTCGCAGTGTGTGCCCGGAGCCGCTCTTGGCAGATCCCGGTTCTTTCAGGGGGGTAGAGACAGATTGTGTGTTCATACTAAGTATGAACACCGATCTCTCTCCCCTCCTAGACAGTCCCATCCCCCCTACAGTTAGAACACACCTAGGGAACACAGCAGATCGCCACCATTACTAGTAAAAAAAAATTATAATAATAAAAAAAATGCCATAAATCTATCCCCTATTTTGTAGACGCTATAACTTTTGCGCAAACCAATCAATATACACTTATTGTGATTTTTTTTTTTTTTTTTTTTACCAAAAATATGTAGAAGAATACATATCGGCCTACACTGAGGAAAATGTGTTTTTTTTTTTTTAAATGTGTGATATTTATTATAGCAAAAAGTAAAAGATAATGTGTTTTTTTTCAAAATTGTCGTTCTCTTCTTTTGTTTATAGCGCAAAAAATTAAAACCACAGAGGCGATCAAATACCACCAAAAGAAAGCTCTATTTGTGGGGAAAAAAGGACGTCAATTTTGTTTGGGTACAGTGGCGCACGACCGTGCAATTGTCATTTAAAGCGACGCAGTGCCGTATTGCAAAAAATGGCCTGGTCATTGAGCAGCCAAATCTTCCGGGGCTGAAGTGGTTAACAGTATTTGGTTATTATAGTGTCAAGTGAATAAACAGTATTTCTAAGTAGTATAAAAGTTGACAAATCTTTATTAAAATAAATTGTGTAAAACATTACCATACATATTAAAAATGATGGGAAACAGGTTCTTGATACTATACTTAAGATGGAATCAATAGACAACAAAAGATGGGAACTTTTGAACACCCACCACGTTTCAAATTAGATTTTCTTCTTCAGGGGTGAAGAAGAAAATCGAATTTGAAACGTGTTGGATGTTCAGCAATTCCCATCCTTTGTTCTCTATTGATTCCATCTTAAGTAGAGTATCAAGAACCTGTTTCCCATCATTTTTAAGATGTATGGTAATGTTTTACACAATTTATTTTAATAAAGATTTGTCAACTTTTATACTACCTAGAAATACTGTTCATTCACTTGACACTATAATGACCCAGTACTGTTAAAGTCCCATTTTGAGAGTTTTTCTTTATACATGTGATAGAAATTGACTTCTTCTAGTTCTCATGAACTTGTCCCACAGCTTTCAGCCATTCATTATGGCGGTTTCATAGTTTACAGTATAATGCTGAGTGATTGATAATCCGGCCAACCTATGGTAAGCCTCTATGGTAGTCAGAGCGTCTGGTGATGAATATTATTTTATTGTTTGCAGTACTCCAGTTTTTTTTTTTATATGTAAGGTCCCATTGTTCAGCTGTCACTCCGCACTGTACTCTGCTGCTGTGTACTGATACTGTGTCACTGTCAGCAAACAGCTACCGACGCTCCTGTTTACCTTAATAATAAATGAGTGTACACGCCATTCTCGACAGACCGGTCTGCTCAGGTAAGGAAAACACTGACACCGTCACACTGGGAAAATACTTCGTAGTGGATCTTAGAGGGTAATGTACTGATGTACTGTATGTTTTCATTGTTTAGCTAAGGGGTTGCTTTTTGCTTACATCCTGTATATGTATATACATATATACAGTGTATATATATATATATATATATATATATATATATATATATATATACATATACATACACATACACATACACACATATATATATATATATATATATATATATATATATATATTTATATTTTATACACACACACATATAGATAGATAGATAGATAGATAGACACACACACACATATATCTATATATATATATATATATATATATATATACATACAAAAGCCTTGGGTAGAAAACTGTAAAAAACACAGACAGAAGGGCGCAATGCATTACTAAAGGTTTATTACTGTAAAGCAATGGTCACAAAACTGTGGCCCTTTGCTTGTCCCACAGACACCAATGATGGGGTAGCACTCCTTCCACACACACCAATAATGGGGTACAATTCCTTCCACACACACCAATAATGGGGTACAATTCCTTCCACAGACACCAATGATGGGGTACAATTCCTTCCACAGACACCAATAATGGGGTACAATTCCTTCCACACACACCAATAATGGGGTACAATTCCTTCCACAGACACCAATGATGGGGTACCACTCCTTCCACTGATACTAATGACGGGCACTATTCCTACCTTACATACCAAGAATGGGGCACCATTCCTTCCACTGATACCAACAATAGGGCACTCTTTTCTCCACTAAAACAATTTATCGGGCACTATTTGCTCTCGCCAACACCAAAACCAACGTTTTTTAATCCCACTGGCCTCAGTCTGGCCCCTCTAAACTAGCCCATTGTTCAGAAAGATGGGAGACCCTCTGCTGTAAAGGACAAACGGCCAAATCAACACTCACAAAAGTAAGAAATATATAGACGTGTTACAACAAATCACAAGCCAGTGCGGATGTCATGTGGCCTGATCTGATGCACCACTGTATTGGCACGCTGGCGCATTTCGGTGGGCACACCCTCTTCCTCAGCTGAAAATGCAAATAAACACAGAAAAAAATGTGATTCTGCTTGGGGGGGGGGGGGTTAAACGGAACTAACATCCTTTTGGCAGACACTAAATTCCACTGTAAAGACCAGATATTTAGTTTCTTGCTGTGACTTGTCCTCTTTAGAGAGGTATTAAACCCTAAACCAAAAATATATTATATTGCAGCTCACCAATCATTAGCTGTGGTGGCTGCATTTGTTTTCTTTTCTTTTTCTTTTTTCTTGGGTAAGCAGCCCCATACTTTTACTACCCCCTTTTTTTTCCCCATTCTATCAATTTGTATTATTCATATAAAAAATCTTCCTATATATACTTGATTGTATTGTCATTGACTTTGTGTCTACTTGCAGATGTATTTCCTGATGAAGTGGTAAATCCACGAAACTAGCTGAAGTACTATGTATGAACAAGTCACCTGTGCTTTTAATTCTATTGCTTTGTATTTTGTACTAATACATTTTTTGTAAATTTTTAGAATTGCTTATATACTTTGTCTTTTCATATATTGTACCGAGATAGTCTGCTTGCTCCCTTGTCTCTGGTGAGTTCTGGTTGGGGTCCAGACTCCCAAACCTCTATTCTTTCTTTTACCATTTCCCCTCTGTTTTCACCTGGTGATCTTGCCAGTAACACACCTCCTGTACTAGTGAGACACAACTCTTGTGGAAGGAGCACAGGAGGCGCAGCAGACAGAAGCATTGGCAGTCCTGGGGGGGGTGTTAGCCAAACTCCAGCTCACACCTAATAATCAGTTACAGCAAACACTTTTTTTCCTTTTGGGGTAAAGGTTTTGCATAAATAAATAAAAGCTGATAATTTTAGGCACCCCTTCCAGTGTTGAATGGTTTGTCTCATCCATGTAAACTGATACATTCTGCTGGAGAGCTGATGCTTTTGAAAAACAACCGACCTGCTGGATGGATCACCAGGTGAAATTAGAAGAAAAAAAGCCTAAAAAAGGAAAACAAATGCAGCCATCACATCTAATAGATGGTAAGCTGCAACATAATAAATGTTTCTTTTTGGGTTTAATACTTCTAAAGACATGTATATTCATAGTACAGTTGGACCTCGGATTACGAGCATAATCCATTCCAGGAGTATGCTCTTAATCCAAAGTACTCGCATATCAAAGCGAGTTTTCCCATTGAAGTCAATGGAAACGAAAATAATTCCATTCCGGATTGACTTCAATGGGATGCAATACCGCATGCGTCCAGAGGTGGGGGGGCACCGGAGAGCCTCGGAAACGGCCGGAAAGGCCTGAGGACACGTCGGCTGACCTCGGCAAACCTCGGAAAGGCTCGGAAACTGAGTATTTCCGTGTATTTCCGTGTCTTTCCGAGCATTGCCGAACGGCGGCGATCGGCTGCGATCGTCGCTGTTCGGCTCTGCTCGGCTCCGGCGCCCCCCCCCCACACGTCAGGCCAAATGCGGTACTGCAGGCCCTATTAGGTTGAATTCTGCTCGTCTTGCCAGACAACGCTCGCAAACCAAGTCAGAATTTTTTTTTTAAAAGTTGCTCGCAAATCAAAACGCTCTCAAACCAAGTTACTCTTAAACCGAGGTTCCACAGTATCTGTTGTTTCTTTTTTTTTTCCTATTGGTTTAAATCCAACTGAGACATATTTCCATTCAAGTTGGAGCCCAGCAGGACGAATCATTGACTGCTCTCTTACTTCTCTAAGGTCTTCTGGAAAAAAAAAAAAACGTTTTTATGGCTGCCTTTCAAATCCCAACTCCTCCGATACACCTCGGCCGCCATTCCAATCTCACCGGGCTGTAAACTGGACGAGGAGGTCAATCGACGATCTATGGTGATGATTTTCCATACATAAATGGAATACCTGTTGTTGTTTTAATTAAACCCAGGCATGTTAATGCAGATAGCGTAGGTGGAGTAGATGGGGGGTTCCTTCTAGAAGAGCCTGGAATGACCTGACAGATGGTTGGAGTAAAACTGTAAAAATGAATGTGCTGTGTTATTTGCCTTTAGACGCTCTGTTTACCTACTATAATAAATGCATTAGACTCATTAAAGCCATGTTTTATTAGTGGTTTCTTGTTGACACAAAATAACGCCTGTGTATAACATCAATAGAGCAATCAGAGCAGAAAATTCTTCAGGTTTTGCAAACACGGCCCGTTGGGAAGCCAATCCCCTCCCACCAAAGGGCAGCCGGGTTAAACGCCAACTGCCGCCAAGTGATGTGCCCGTTATCGCTGGACATGAGAGATTTTTAATCACCATATATTTTGAGATCTATGAATTTTCCTTGAAGTGTCTCCTCTCACCTAGGCCATAGTAGGGTTGTCATGCTATCACAGTTGGAGTTTTCGTTTGTTTATTCACCGATTCAGCCCCGGAAGGATTTACCCCCCTCCTGACCAGAGCACTTTTCGCTATACGGCACTGCGTCGCTTTAACGGACAATTGCGCGGTCGTGCGACGTTGCACCCAAACAAATTTGACGTCTTTTTTTTTTCCTACAAATAGAGCTTTCTTTTGGTGATATTTGATCAGATCTGCGGTTTTTATTTTTTGCGCTATAAACAAAAAAAGGTGACAATTTTGAAAAAAAAAAGAAATATTTGTTACTTTTTGCTATAATAAATATCCGGAAGGATTTACCCCCTTTCTGACCAAGCCCTTTTTTGCGATACGGCACGCTTTAACTGACAATTGCGCGGTCGTGCGACATTGCGCCCAAACAAAATTGACGTCCTTTATTTCCCACAAATAGAGCTTTCTTTTGGTGGTATTTGATCACCTCTGCGTTTTTTTTTTTTTTTTTTACACTATAAACAAAAAAAGAGCGACAATTTTGAAAAAAATGAATATTTTTTACTTTTTGCTATAATAAAAATGCCCAAAAAATATATGAAAAACCAATTTTTTTTTTCTCAGTTTAGGCCGATATGTATTCTTCTATATATTTTTAGTAAAAAAATTGCAATAAACGTATATTGGTTTGCGTAAAAGTTATAGAGTCTACAAAATAAGGGATAGATTTATGGCATTTTTATTATTATTTTTTTTTATTAGTAATGGCAGTGAACCGCAATTGTTATCGTGACTGTGACATTATGGCGGACACATCAGACACTTTTGACACATTTTTGGGATCATTTATAAAGCGATCAGTGCTATAAAAATGCACTGATTACTGTATAAATGACACTGGCAGGGAAGGAGTTAAACCCCCTGGGGCGATCAAGGGGTTAAGTGTGTCCTAGGGAGTGATTCTAACTATGGGGGGATGGGCTACCACTGACATGACAGCGATCACTGCTCCCGATGACAGGGAGCAGTAGATCCCTGTCATGTCATTAGGCAGAATAGGGAAATGCCTTGTTTACATCTTCCCGTTTTGCCGTTCCATGACATGATTGCGGGACACCGGCGGACATCAAGTCCGTGGGACCTGCGGGCACGATCACGGAGTATGCGTCTGGCGTGCGTGCCCACAATGCTGCGTCTTAAAGGGGATGTACCTGTACACCCATTTTCACCGCCGTGCCATTGTGCTGACGTATATCGTTGTGCACTGGTCGGCAAGTGGTTAAAGTGGTATTCAACCCAAAACCAAAACTGTATTATATTGCAGCTTATCAATCATTAGAAGTGGCAGCTGCATCGGTTTTCTTTTCCTTGGCTTTTCCTCTCTGTTTTCACCTGATGATCTGGCCAGTAACAAGGTGTTCTATCAGGTTGAGGTCAGGACTCTGTACAGGCCAGTCAAGTTCCTCCACCCCAAACGTGCTCATCCATGTCTTTATGGACCTTGCTTTGTGCACTGGTGTGCAGTCATGCTGGAACAGGAAGGGCCCATCCCCAAATTGTTCCCACAAATTTGGGAGCATGAAATTGTCCAAAAATGTCTTGGTATTCTGACACCTCAAGAGTTCCCTTCACTGGAACTAGGGGGCCAAACCCAACCCCTGAAAAACAACCCCACACCATAATCCCCCCTCCACCAAATGATTTAGAGGGGTGGCCCAATACAGAAGAGCAGGGTTTGGGGTGCAGCTCTGATTCATTTATTCTCTTTCGTAATGAACGAAGATAGGCACCCTACCTATCCATAGAATGAGAGGAGCAGGTCCGGAGCGGTGCTGTTGGTTTGGGATATTTCAACATCAAGACGTGATTACCAAAAGTATTGGGAAGCCTGCCGGTCTGTAGGCTTCAATATTGAGTTGGCCCACCCTTTGTAGCTATAACAGCTTCAACTCTTCTGGGAAGGCTGTCCACAAGGTTTAGGAGTGTGTCTATGGGAACGTTTGACCATTCTTCCAGAAGAACATTTGTGAGGTCAGGCACTGATGTTGGATGAGAAGGCCTGGCTTGCAGCCTCCACTCTAATTCATACCAAAGGTGTTCTATTGGGTTGAGGTCAAGACTCTGTGCAGGCCAGTCAAGTTCCTCCACCCCAAACTTGCTCATCCATGTCTTTATGGACCTTACTTTGTACACTGGTGCGCAGTCATTTTGGAACAGGAAGGGGCCATCCCCAAACTGTTCTCACAAAGTTGGGACCATCAATTTGTCCTAAATGTCTTGGTATGATGACGCCTTAAGAGTTCTTTTCACTGGAACTAAGGAGCCAAGCCCAACCCCTGAAAAACAACCCCACACCATAATCCCCCCTCCACCAAATGATTTGGAGGGGTGGCCCAATACTTTTGGCAATATAGTGTGGATGAGCGAGTTTGGGGTGGAGGAACTTGTCTAGCCTGCACAGAGTCCTTACCTCAACCCGATAGAACACCTTTGGGATGAATTAGAGCAGAGACTGTGAGCCAGGCCTTCTCGTCCAACATCAGTGCCTGACCTCACAAATGTGCTTCTGGAAGAATGGTCAAACATTCGCATAGACACACTCCTAAACCTTGTGGACAGCCTTCCCAGAAGAGTTGAAGCTGTTATAGATGCAAAAGGTGGGCCAACTCAATATTGAACCCTATGGACGAAGACTGGGATGCCAATAAAGTTCATGTGATTGTAAAGGCAGGTGTCCCAATACTTTTGGCTATGTAGTGTATATATTGAACATTATGTGTGGCCCTTTGGTAATGTCGAGGACGGCAGTTAAGGCCCACTTTAGCTCATACGTTGACAACCACTACCCTAGAGTTACACCATCATAAGGTTTTGCCACTCCGGTGACTGTATCTCACAGCTGGAGTACCTGAAGGGTATAAGATGGCAGCAGGTTGGTTCAGCTATAAGGGCTAATTCACACTATGTACAGTGACAGATGCTTTACTGCAATGTAGAATGTCTGTCACCGCCATAGGTGTGCGCAGCCTATTGTATTAGAGTGTGCACCTCAAAGCTCCAACACTTATGCCTTTGTGACATATTAACCGGCCTCTTCCCCACTCGTCATCCTAAAACAATGGGGGGGGGGAGCAGGTGAGCACACAGGGGGACCTGGGCAGCAGAAAGAAAAGGAACTGGGACAAGAGGGGTGGCATACATGGGTACCAATCCCCTGTATTTTCCTCCCGTGGCAGCTGAATATCGGTGAGAGGAAGAGGAGGAGAAGCCTACTTTCAGCTGCTGCAGAAGAAAATACAGATCGTCCCTTAATTTCCACTCCAGCTGCCTACCCTGTCCAGGTTCTGGGGGTCGGCAAGTAAGGATCACCTGCCCACAATTGATGGGTTGCCAACTCCAGGATTAGGGTGTGCCCAGGCACACCTGGTACACCCCTTGCTCACGCCTATGGTCACCGCAGAGGCACACAGGAAACAATACAATTGTGTCCCATTCACACTGCAACGCACTGTGCCAAATCACATGGCAATGTTTAGCAACACATCGCATTTTGCTGCTGTATATGGCCATGCATTAAGTGTATGTTCTGTATATTTTAAATAAAGTAAAGAAGTGATTGTGTGATGTACTGAATCGTGCACCACACTTCCCCCTACCACAGCCAGCAATGGAGAGCTGTCAGAGCGGTGAATCACTCAGTTGCACTATGAATTCACCCTTAGCCCTCGTTCACATTGACTGATTTTGAAATCGTGTGACTTTGGGTGCGACTTGTCAGACACCTGTGCAGCTTAAAGCACAAATACTTATTCAAGTCGCAACCGAAATCGCCAAAAGTAGTGCAGGAACTACTTTTGCAAACTGGTGCAGCACCGCAATGTCGGCATCGCACCGGTTTAAACAGTGCCATTTCCGGCAATAGGCTGCGACTTGTCATGCGATTTGACCACCAGAATACCCTCTTTCCCAAGGCTGCAATCTTGCAGGATTTCGAGTCGCCGGGAGGCAGCAGCAAAGGGAGTTGGCGTCTTCCAAACCTTCTGAAGGCCGCGACCAAGGTGAGTATTTTTTATTTATTTATTTATTTTTTGTTAAATCTTTATTTTTTTAAAGTTATTTTTACTGCTAATTTTGATTGAGAGGTGGGAGGTTGGCAGGAAAGCAGATCTTCCGTTTTTCATGAAAGGTTATATAACAAATCTATATACATCTTGTGTAGCCGTATGGGCCAGCAGGCGGAGCTATTATTAGTCTTATCACAATGTGGATTAATATAAAATTTATATTTAATGTTTTCCCATCTGTTGAAAAAAGAAAAAAGATCATTTTTTAATGTAGCCATTTCCATGTGTATTGGTAACAGAATGTGATACTAAAGAGAAGAGGCCACAAGCTGCGCCCTTACTATACATTCATGTCATCTAGACCCTGTGTTTATGTCTGTAACATTCATTATCTCTATACATCTAACATTCACTGACCTACATCTTCCAAGTGAAACTTTGTGTCCTAATGTAACATTTTCTTGTTTTTACAACATGCAATCACACCTCTGTTAACATATTCTGTATGCGAGGAATGCGACTGTACCCAACACTACATATTCTATACCAGAAATATCAGGGTGACAGCCGAAAACCATCAGGATGACTGGCGCTTTGTCACAATACAAAGCAACACAGATGGAGTGTTTTAGGGAAAATAGTGGCTTTTATGACCACAGTGTTTTTGTTGTTTTTATTTTTATTTTTCAGTTTAAAAAGTGTGTTTAAAGGGAACACATTTTACTTTTCATATATTGCATTAGGTTTAGCACTTTTATATTATATATATATATATATATATATATACACACACACACAGTATCTCACAAAAATGAGTACACCCCTCACATTTTTGTAAGTATTTTATTATATAAATATTTTATTATTTATATTAATATTTTTATATATAGTATATATATATGTATTTTATATTTATTTTTATATACATACTGAATGACATATCGGTATGGATGTCACACCACTTTCTCAAACTCAATCTTTCTAAAACTGAGCTTATTAGATTTCCTCCTTCCCGGTCCCCCCCCCCATGCCCCCAAGACTTTACCATTAAGATCAACAGCACAACCATTGGTCCCTCCACACATGCCAGGGTCCTGGGTGTAATCCTTGACTCTGACCTCTCCTTCAGCCCCCACATCCAATCACTGGCTAAATCCTGCCGCCTTAACCTCCGCAACATCTCCAGAATTCAACCCTTCCTGACTAATGACACCACAAAGCAACTTATTCACTCCTTGATTAATTCCCGCCTTGACTACTGCAACTCTCTCCTTAACGGCCTACCTTTACGCAGGCTTTGCCCCTTTCAGTCTATTATGAATGCTGTTGCTAGACGAATACACCTCACTAATCAATCCGTGACTGCTGCCCCTCTGTGCCAATCCCTTCACTGGCTTCCCCTACCCCCCTACCCCCTACCCCCTAAAATTCAAAATACTAACCACAACATACAAGGCCGTCCACAACAATCGCCCCCAACTATATCACCAACCTCATCTGCAGATTTCGCCCTAATCGTCCTCTCTACTCCTCCCAGGACTTTTGCTCTCTAGCTCCCTTATTGCCAAGACCCTGAAACTGAAATGCAGCACCTTGGCCAAGACCATACAGCGGTTTAACAGGACAGGTTCCACTCAGAACAGGCCTCACCATGGTCGACCAAAGAAGTTGAGTGCACGTGCTCAGCGTCATATCCAGAGGTTATCTTTGGGAAATAGACATATGAGTGCTGCCAGCATTGCTGCAGAGGTTGAAGGGGTGGGGGGTCAGCCTGTCAGTGCTCAGACCATACACCGCACACTGCATCAAATTGGTCTGCATGGCTGTCGTCCCAGAAGGAAGCCTCTTCTAAAGATGATGCACAAGCTAACCCACAAACAGTTTGCTGAAGACAAGCAGACCAAGGACATGGATTACTGGAACCATGTCCTGTTGTCTGATGAGACCAAGATAAACTTATTTGATTCAGATGGTGTCAAGCGTGTGTGGGGGCAACCAGGTGAAAAGTACAAAGACAAGTGTGTCTTGCCTACAGTCAAGCATGGTGGTGGGAGTGTCATGATCTGGGTCTGCATGAGTGCTGCCGGCACTGGGGAGCTACAGTTCATTGAGGGAACCATGAATGCCAACTGTGATATACTGAAGCAGAGCATGAGCCCCTCCCTTCAGAGACTGGGCCGCAGGGCAGTATTCCAACATGGTAAAACCCAAAATACACCTCCAAGATGACCACTGCCTTGCTAAAGAAGCTGAGGGTAAAGGTGATGGACTGGCCAAGCATGTCTCCAGACCTAAACCCTATTGAGCATCTGTGGGGCATCATCAAACGGAAGGTGGGGGAGTGCAAGGTCTCTATGATCCACCAGCTCCATGATGTTATCATGGAGGAGTGGAAGAGGACTCCAGTGGCAACCTGTGAAGATCTGGTGAACTCCATGCCCAAGAGGGTTAAGGCAGTGCTGGAAAATAATGGTGGCCACACAAAATATTGACACTTTGGGCCCAATTTGGACATTTTCACTTAGGGGTGTACTTACTTTTGTTGCCAGCGGTTTAGACATTAATGGCTGTGTGTTGAGTTATTTTGAGGAGACAGCAAATTTACACTGTTATACAAACTGTACACTCACTACTTTACATTGTAGCAAGGTGTCATTTCTTCAGTGTTGTCACATGAAAATATAAATAAAATATTTACAAAAATGTGAGGGGTGTACTCACTTTTGTGAGATACTGTATATATATTTTTAGGAATCAAGTAAATATGAAATATTACCTATGGCTAACTTATATTTTCCACTTGCAGCCAGCAGGTGGCAAACTCCAAACAAGTGTACCAGCTACCTGATGCTGAGAATGCAGCGACTGCTGTGAAAGAGACCCAAAGAGCAGGAGAGGACACATTACACAGACTGCTGAGTTAATCAGAGGAAGACAGACAGCTTCCTTTATGAAATCATAGAGCACTGATTATCAGTGCAGTCCCACCAGTGCTTCCAATGTGTGCCCACCAGTGCTGCAAATCTGTGCCCACCAGTGCTGCAAATCTGTGCCCACCAGTGCTTCCAATGTGTTCCCACCAGTGTTGCAAATCTGTGCCCACCAGTGCTGCCAATCAGTGCCTACCAGTGCTGCCAATCAGTGCCCATCAATGCCTCCTCATCAGTGTCACCTATCAGTGCCCATCAGTGATGCCCATCATTGCTGCCTAACATTGCCCATCAGTGCCGCCTATCAGTGCAGCATCATCAGTGCCCACCAATGCCGCCTCATTAGTGCCCATCAGTGCAGCTTATCAGTGCCCCTCAGTGCTACCTCATCAGTGCCCATCAGTGCAGCCTATTAGTGCCCATCAGTGCAGCCTCTTCAGCGCACATCAGTGAAAGAGAAAGATTACCTTTGCTAAATTTTATAACAAACTATGAAAAACTTTTTTTTTCTAAATTTTCGGTCTTTTTTAATTTATTTAGCAAATAAAAGATAGCTCTATTTGTGTGGAAAAAAAAATATAAAATTTTGTTTGGGTACAGCGTTGCATGGCTGTGCAATTGTCATTCAAATTGTGACAGCGCTGAAAGCTGAAAGTTGGTCTGGGCAGGAAGGGGGCGAAAGTTAAAAAAATAAAAAAGTTATGCATGCTTTGTTTTTTAGGGGAAAATCTAGGCTCTCTTTTGTCAATATTTTCTTGTAAATATAATTTAATTTTCTATGCAATCTACAGACAAAAACAGTCTATAAAAAAAACAAAAACACAAAAAATCTTTTTTTTTTTTTTCTATTTTGACCAGTGTCAAATTAGTATTTATTGTTAAAAAAAAAGTGTTATTCTAAATAAAAAGAGCACATTATATTCTTATATTCTATCTGTCCTGTTTATAATGACACTAATATTTTAGGTAAAAGGCATTGCAAAATGATTTACAAATAAAATAAAGGTGCTTTTGTTATTGTGTGTTTTTAATGTAGCAATGAACAAACAAAACTAACGGAAAAGAAAAGAGTTTCCATAAAAAATAGAAAATAACAAAAGAAACTAGCAGAAGAATAATAGCTAAGGAGAAAAGGGGAAGAAGAAATGAATAGGACCGATTCGATGTGGGTTAAAAGGAGTTACTTTTTTTTTTTTACTGTAAGGCTGTTGATGTCATATGCAGATCAAAGACCTTTTGACTTATACATACATGAAACTGAGTAAATACAAAGTAGCAATTCATTGTTACATTGTATTTTTCAATATTATTTGCAGACACTATCTGCAAGGGTTACTTTCTTGACTTGATGTGACTTCCAAGCAACTTTTACATGACTTTGATGTTTTGCGACTTTGGTTGTGGCAATCATAACAATAAAATGCGGTTGATTTACTAAAGGCAACTAGACTGTGCACTTTGCAAGTGCAATTTCTCCAGAGCTTAGTGAATGAGAAGAAGCTCAGCTGACTTCCATCATCCAATCATGTGCAAGCAAAAATGCTGTTTTTTTTTTATATTCCTTGCATGTGATTGGCTATTCTTTTTGCAAAGTGAAGCTTTACCTCATTTACTAATATCTGAAGCAACTGTAAAGTGCACAGTCTTTTTGCCTTTAGTAAATCAACTCCAAAGTGTCACACTTATTATTGAACCCTCTGAAGTCAAAGCCAAACTCTCAAAGATAAGACAAAGAATTTACTTCCTTGTGCCTTTTGTGTGTCTATAGCACTCATGTCTCAAGGAAGATGCAGAAAAGTAGTGCAGGAAATTTTTTTTTTTTTTTTTGTCGTTGTGACTTGTCATGTGACTTCATGTGTCACATCGCAGTAAGTCGCATGAGAAGCTACAGCAGTGTCTACCATGGCCACCTTATTTAACGATTTTTTTTTTTTTTTTTAAGAATGTATCTCCTACACCCAAAAGTCTTGAAGTGGTTAAAGATCAAGTTCATTTTTGTAAAATTTCCTGTATATAATACATCCCTAAGTGTATCCAGCATCATAACCATCAATCTCTTGTTCAATTATTTCTCAGGGCTTGTGTTGATGGGTTTTGATGGGCAAATACATTGTACATTTGACAATCAGTTTGAGGCGCTTTTGAGATCATTAAGAATTCATTGACAGATGTATTTGACTTCCTTCTAACCTGCAATTGATCTCCTTCAATCTGCTTTTTCATTCCCATAAACTTGTATTGGTAGAGAAGCAGTTCAGAAACAAACAATAGACCTTCAACACTGACCCTCTCTAAATCAGGGCTCTCCAAACCTTCTCAAGAAAGGATCAGTTTACTGTCCTTCAGACTTTAGGGGGGCCACACTGTGCCCAGTGGGAGTAAAAAAAATGCCTGATCTTCAGTATTAGGGGGAGAACTACACTATATTACCAAAAGTATTGGGACACCTGCCTTTACACGCACATGAACTTTAATGGCATCTCAGTCATAGTCCGTAGGGTTCAGTATTGAGTTGGCCCACCCTTTGCAGCTATAACAACTCTTCTGGGAAGGCTGTTCACAAGGTTTAGGAAGGTGTCTATGGGAATGTTTGACCATTCTTCCAGAAGTGAATTTGTGAGGTCAGGCACTAATGTTGGCTGAGAAGGCCTGGCTCACAGTCTCCACTCTAATTCATCCCAAAGGTGTTCTATTGGGTTAAGGTGCAGGCTTGTCAAGTTCCTCCACCCTAAACCCACTCAACCACACTGAAAAGTATTGGGCTACCCCTCTAAGTCATTTGGTGGAGGGGGGATTATGGTGTGGGTTTTTTTTTTTTCAGGGGTTGGGCTTGGCCCCTTAGTTCCAGGGAAGGGAACTCTTAAGGTGCCAGCATACCAAGACATATTAGACAATTTCATGCTCCCAACTTTGTGGGAACAGTTTGCAGATGGTCCCTTCCTGTTCCAACATGACTGGGCACCAGTGCACAAAGCAAGATCCATAAAGACATGGATGAGCGAGTTTGGGGTGGAAGAACTTGACTGGCCTGCACAGAGTCCTGACCTCAACCTGATAGAATACCTTTGGGATGAATTAGAGCAGAGACTGCGAGCCAGGCCTTCTCATCCAACATCAGTGCCTGACCTCACAAATACGCTTCTGGAAGAATGGTCAAACATTCCCATAGACACACTCCTAAACCCTGTGGACAGCCTTCCCAGAAGAGTTGAAGCTGTTATAGCTGCAAAGGGTGGGACAACTCAATATTGAACCCTACAGACTAAGACTGGAATGCCATTAAAGTTCATGTGCAAGTAAAGTCAGGTGTCCCAATACTTTTGAAAATTTAGTGTAGCTTCTGTTAGTGGAAGGAATAGTGCCCCATTGTTGGTGTCAGTGGCTGGAATAATGCCTCAAGGGCCGGATAAAGGCAAGCAAATGGTGACACTTGTCCCAGGGTTGCAGTTTGGAGACCACTGCTATAGATGATCTGTAAATACCAGCAGCCCCTAACTACCAGATATGAATGTGAGCTCATGAATCAACCATTAATCAAGAATTGAAAACACAGTCAGCAATAAAAACACATTTACTATTAGAGTAGGAAAGAGTTAGAGTCTCTATCAGGAACTTATTTCCTGTGTCCCTATGGGGTGATTTTTCCCTCACTACCTGCCCAGGTGGTCAGTGTCAAACAGAATAGGAAGTGAATAGAAATATCTTTAAATTGGACAAATATGGTCTTTAAAACCTGACACAAAAATCTCAATAACATTGCACAGAGCAGCCCTGAACCTCCTGCTCTCGGGTCCTCCGCCAGTGTTGCTGGCTCCTCCTCTCCTTGGTGTGCCCCCATAGAAATCCACTTGCTATGAGGGCACGACTGCAAGCTCCTAAGCCACGCTGCCTGCATCCATAGAAACAGACAGAACGGCTCAGCCCTACCCCCAGCTCCCTTGTCACAGGATTTCACTGACAGCCGCCAATGGCTCCCACTGCCTCAGCAAAGCCTGTGAGAGTGGGGAGGTGAGGATAGAGCCGCAACAGACAGGCACAAGGATCAAGTAAGGACTCAGTTAACTATAAGGTGGTCTGAGTTGGCATCCTGCTACCTAAACATTTTTACCTTAATGTAGAGAATGCATTAAGGTAAAAGATGTATAGGCTTTAAAAACACTTTAATTCTGATCATTGGTTCCAACCTGTCCATACCCCAAACAAAACTAGAAATAATGTTAACCTTGTGTTGGGCCTTTAACCCCTCAACAGTTTCTTATACCTCTTGGGGGGCTCTATTGGTGAGATCCCTGTGGGTCTGCACACTTGTTATGCCCATTATGAGGGAATACCACTCACCCTGCCGGACATTTTTGTTTATTTTTTATGATGAATAGTGTAATAGAGGAACTGGAACACACAAGGTGGTTGGCGATACCCACAAAGTCCCAGATGGACATTAAGAGAGCCAGGAATTATGGAAAAGCTCTTGCACTTGAGTTAACCAAGATTTGTGAGAAGCTAGGGGCTGCCTCAGCTTACCAGGTTTCTAATAATAATAATATTATTTAATATCACTTTTGGTTGAACAGCCCCTTTACCATTCAATCACATTCTCCATGAAGGTCAGAAGTCATCTGCCTGCTTGGGACAACATAAATGGTTTTAAGTCAAGCCCTCTCGATCAGGAGAACAGCTTTGTCTCCTTCTCATGGATGGAAGGACCTGGGACTTTTCCTACCTATGGGTGTAATGATGACGGTGAACTGCATCTCTTCTCCCCTGCCGGTGATGTTGTTGTAGGCTCGGCATAGGTAATCCACGGTCTTTTGTCTGACTTTGTCGGAAAGAAATTTGAAGTAGGGTCCGTAGTTGATGATTTCGGTGGAGTTGTTGCTCCTCTGGATCCAGGCGCAGGTGTTCGGTGGGTTGGAGTCAGCCGAGCAGTCGAATCGAACAGATTCTCCGATGTCAATGGTGAAGACCTCTCCAACTTTAAGTCCCTTATCGGAAATCACTCTCAGACCATAAGGTCCATCTGTTAGCAAAGAAATATAACTTCTTAAATGATAATAATAGCAATGATGCAATACATTTTAAAATATATATATATGCACGGGTGAAAAAAAATTCCCCTGCCCCCTTTATACATACAGTTGTGTCTGCACCCCCACAAGTGCTTACTTACCTTTTCCAATGGCGGCAGTCTTGTGTATTGTCTGCAACTCAGCCATTAAAAATCTATTGCTGGGCTGCCCATGCACCAACGTCCTGTAAACTTTAATGAGATGCACCCATATAGCAGGGGCAATGCCTCAATCAAGTCTATAGGATGGTAATGGGCGGCTGATGGCAGCCTCAACACTAGAAGCCACCGCTGCCACCAAATGTAAGTCTGCACTTCTAGGAGAAGAGGGGATAATAAAACACAACTTCATGTAATAAAGGGGGATAGAGAAACAGGCTGGGAAATTTTATGTCAAACATCAGGGACACCAGGGAAGGGCAGATTAAAATTCAAGCTTTAACTGCTCCTTCATTGCAACTAGAGAAGGTACAACAGTTAATCATATAAAAATAAGATTTAGTATTAATATTTTAACAATTTCTTGTTTTAAAACAATATCCAATGTAACCACTTGAGTCCTGAAATGTTTTAGTTTTTCCACTTTGGCGATGTCTTGGTTCCACACAATGTACCTTTTTTTGTGTTTTATTGTGAAAAAATATTTAAAAAAAAAATAGAATAAAATGCCTTTTCCTGTAAATTTTATCCCTACTAACATATATATATATATATATATATATATATATATATATATATATATATATATATTGCTATTAATTTATAATAATAATTTTTAGGATATATATATATACACACACTATATTACCAAAAGTATTGGGACACAGTCATGTTAGAACAGGAAGGGGCCATCCCCAAGCTATTCCCACAAAAAGAGGAGCATTAAATTGTCCAAAATGTCTTGGTATGCTGACGCCTTAAGAGTTCCCTTCACTGGAACTAAGGGGCCAAGCCCAACCCCTGAAAAACAACCCCACACCATAATCCCCCCTCCACCAAATGATTTGGACCAGTGCACAAAGCAAGGTCCATAAAGACAGGGATGAGCAAGTTTGGGGTGGAGGAACTTGACTGGCCTGCACAGTCCTGACCTCAAACCGATAGAACACCTTTGGGATGAATTAGAGTGGAGACTGTGAGCCAGGCCTTCTCGTCCACATCAGTGCCTTACTTCACAAATACACTTCTGGAAGGATGGTCAAACATTCCCATAGACACACTCCTAAACCTTGTGGACATCCTACCCAGAAGAGTTGAAGCTGTTATAGCTGCAAAGGGTGGGCCAACTCAATATTGAAACCTACGGAATAATGCCCCGTACACACGGTCGGATTTTCCGATGGAAAATGTCCGATCGGAGCGTGTTGTCGGAAATTCCGACCGTGTGTGGGCTCCATCGGACATTTTCCATCGGATTTTCCGACACACAAAGTTGGAGAGCAGGAGATAAAATTTTCCGACAACAAAATCCGTTGTCGGAAATTCCGATCGTGTGTACACAAATCCGACGGACAAAGTGCCACGCATGCTCAGAATAAATAAAGAGATGAAAGCTATTGGCCACTGCCCCGTTTATAGTCCCGACGTACGTGTTTTACGTCACCGCGTATAGAACGATCGGATTTTCTGACAACTTTGTGTGACCGTGTGTATGCAAGACAAGTTTGAGCCAACATCCATCGGAAAAAATCCTAGGATTTTGTTGTCGGAATGTCCGAACAAAGTCCGACCGTGTGTACGGGGCATAAGACTGGGATGCCATTAAAGTTCATGTGCGTGTAAAGGCATGTCTCCCAATACTTTTGACAATATAGTGTATGTATGTATATATATATATAAATTATTATAGTTAATTAATATTAGTAATTTTTAGGATATATATATATATATATATATATATATATATATATATATATATATATGTGTGTGTGTGTGTGTGTGTGTATGTATATATATATATATATTAGAAATTATACATAATAATTAGATTTATTTATGCATACAACCTATCTACATACATATCTTTTTTTATTTTTCTTTCTTACTTTTGTTCTTTTTTAATCTGGCTGGAATTCAATTCAGCTTTAAACATTTCCAACAAGACAAGTGTGGGACATAGAAAAAGCAGGTGGAATACATTTTTGCAAATTACATATGCATCCTTTTCATTTTTCACAGTTTTTTTTTTTTTCATTTTTTTTTTATATAACTGCTTTCATTGGTGTTTTGTTTTATTTCCTAATCTCCCTGGAGTTAGACTTTAAACATTTCCAAAAAGGCAAGCATGGGATGTGACATACAGTAAAAGAAAAAAAAAAAAAAAAAGGTACAATACATTATTGAAAATATTTAAAGACCTAAAAAAAAGCAGTTTTTAGAAAACACAAGAGGGGATGACAAAATAAGTTGGGAAATGAATTTGGGTGAGGAAATAACAAATTCTCATCTTCGCTTATTGCAGAAATATTGGCATGGGGTACGTCACTTTTATTCTTTTTTAATCTGGCTGGAATTCAGCTTTAAACATTTCCAACAAGATAAGTGTGGGATATGACATACCAAAAAAAAAAAAAGAAATTAGAATATAATTTTGCAAAGTACATACACATCTTTTTTATTTTTCACAGTTCTTTCTTTTTTTTTCATTTCAATTTTCTTTTTTCTACAGAACTGGATTCATTGGTGTTTTATTTTAATCTCCCTGAAGTTAGACTTTAAACATTTCCAAAAAGATAAATGTGGGATGTGACATACACTTGAAAAAAAAAAAAAAAGAAGGTACTGTAGATTACATTTTTGCAAATTACATACACGTATTTTTTATTTTTCACAGTTTTTTCTTTTTTTTATATATTTCATTATTTTCTACATAACTGCATTCATTGTTTTGTTTTTTTTTCGTTTTTTTTTAATCTCCCTGGAATTAGACTTTAAACGTTTCCAACAAAACAAGTGTGGGATGTGACATACAGTAAGAAAAAAAAAAAAAGGTAGAATACATTTTTGCAAATATTTAAAGACCTAGAAAAATCAGTTTTTAGAAAACATAAGAGGAGATGATGGAAAATAAGTTGAGAAGTTAATTTGGGTGATGAAATAACAAGTTCTCGTCTTGGCTTATTGCAGAAATATTGACATGGGATACATCACTTTTCATTTTCTCCCTTTCCCCACACCAGATAAGCTCTGTAAAGACATGAACACATTGGCTGGCTTACTGCTGTTTACCAAGCAGGCTTGTAAAATGATAAATCACCTGTCTGGCTGGGACTTTAGTGCAAGGAGCAGGCCGCTGATTGGCTGCGCCACCCGCGCGCTCCCGCCCCTTCTATTATTGAGCAGATGGCAGAGGTACTTAGTGCGAGGGACCTTTTTATCATCGCACTCCCCCGCAGTCTCAGCATATGGTACACAAGAACCCTCAGAGAGAGCGCCGAGCTATAGCAAACATGTTATTGACGAAATATAGATGGAAAGTTGCCGCTGCCAAGAACTCCGCTGTCATATTCTGAACCGGAGAGGTGCGAATGATGGTTAACCCTCTCATTGCCTGGGAGAACGGTTTACCCCAAGGGCCCATTTAGATCTATGCCTGTGCGTAGACGTGCATTGATTTTTGCAGCATTGGGCATTAACAAGCCTTGGTAGTGAACACTATCCATCCCAAATTCTAAATTCAAAAACGCATAAAAAAATCCATTATGCATAATGGACTTATTGATGCGTTTTTGAATTTTAGAATTTGGAGTCGATAGGGTTCACCACCAAGGCTTGTTAATATACGGTATCTCACAAAAGTGAGTACACCCCTCACATTTTTGTAAATATTATATCTTTTCATGTGACAACACTGAAGAAATAACACTTTGCTACAATGTAAAGTAGTGAGTGTACAGCTTGTATAACAGTGTAAATTTGCTGTCCCCTCAAAATAACTCAACACACAGCCATTAATGTCTAAACCGCTGGCAACAAAAGTGAGTACACCCCTAAGTGAAAATGTCCGAATTGGGCCTAAAGTGTCAATATTTTGTGTGGCCACCATTATTTTCTAGCACTGCCTTAACCCTCTTGGGCATGGAGTTCACCAGAGCTTCACAGGTTTCCTCTGGAGTCCTCTTCCACTCCTCCATGACGACATCACGGAGCTGGTGGATGTTAGAGACCTTGTACTCCTCCACCTTCCGTTTGAGGATGCCCCACAGATGCTCAATAGGGTTTAGGTCTGGAGACATGCTTGGCCAGTCCATCACCTTTACCCTCAGCTTCTTTAGCAAGGCAGAGGTCGTCTCTGAGGTGTGTTTGGGGTCGTTATCATGTTGGAATACTGCCCTGTGGCCCAGTCTCCCGAGGGAGGGGATCATGCTCTGCTTCAGTATGTCACAGTACATGTTGGCATTCATGGTTCTCTCAATGAACTGTAGCTCTCCAGTGCCGGCAGCACTCGTGCAGCCCCAGACCATGACACTCCCACCACCATGCTTGACTGTAGACAAGACACACTTGTCTTTGTACTCCTCACCTGGTTGCCGCCACACACACTTGACACCATCGGAACCAAATACGTTTATCTTGGTCTCATCAGACCACATTACATGGTTCCAGTAATCCATGTCCTTAGTCTGCTTGTCTTCAGCAAACTTTTTGCGGCCTTTCTTGTGCATTATCTTCAGAAGAAGCTTCCTTCTGGGAGAACAGCCATGCAGACCAATTTGATGCAGTGTGTGGCGTATGGTCTGAGCACTGACAGGCTGACCCCCCACCCCTTCAACCTCTGCAGCAATGCTGGCAGCACTCATATGTCTATTTCCCAAAGACAACCTCTGGAGATGATGCTGAGCACATGCACTCAACTTCTTTAGTCGACCATGGCGTGTTCTGAGTGGAACCTATCCAGTTAAACCGCTGTATGGTCTTGGCCACAGTGCTGCAGCTCAGTTTCAGGGTCTTGGCAATCTTCTTATAGCCTAGGCCATCTTTATGTAGAGCAACTATTCTTTTTTTCAGATCCTCAGAGAGTTCTTTGCCATGAGCTGCCATGTTGAACTTCCAGTGACCAGTATGAAAGAGTGAGAGTGATAACACCAAATTTAACACACCTGCTCCCCATTCACACCTGAGACCTTGTAACACTAACAAGTCACATGACATCGGGGAGGGAAAATGGCTAATTGGGCCCAATTTGGACATTTTCACTTAGGGGTGTACTCACTTTTGTTGCCAGCGGTTTAGACATTAATGGCTGTGTGTTGAGTTATTTTGAGGGGACAGCAAATTTACACTGTTATACAAGCTGTACACTCACTACTTTACATTGTAGCAATTGTCATTTCTTCAGTGTTGTCACATGAAAAGATATAATAAAATATTTACCAAAATGTGAGGGGTGTACTCACTTATGTGAGATACTGTATGTTGCCAATGCATCAAAGCGAATGTTACCTGTGTTTGACACACTGACATTGACATCTATGAGCCTCTCAACGCACCAAAAACGCAGGAAAAAAAAAACAGACATGGAAACAGATACTATTCCAAATATTGGTAAGTTGCACACATTTATTTTAGCGCATCGCAATACATGCGTTAAAGTGATTGTAAACTTCTGACATGAAATTCTAACAAAGCATATCCTTCTATAGTATTTACTAGCCACAAGTCAATACACCTAGTGGGATTTCTGTCTGCAGGCTGGTTCCTCTGCTATCTGCATGAGTCATTTCTGACAGATTGTGCCAATTCCATGAGATGGAGGGGGACTGGGGTGGAGGCCTCCAGCACACAACAAGTGATTGACAGGCTCAGCTGTGCATGTTTCCATATAAGACTTTGTAGATGGGGGGGGGAGACGACTGTTCCATTCCCTCCACTCAGGTCTCAGATTACACTCAGCTCCCTGCTCTGTGCTGTACAGTGTGTGACATCGGATACCTGTCCCCTGCCTTCTGAAGCTCAGAAATGCTGTGTAAAATGTGAGCTTTAGGAGGCTGAAGAGTAGAGAGGGCTGCAGATAAACAAGTTCAACTTATTAGGAGGATTTGTTTCATTTCTGTGTGACACCTGAGGCCAGTCACTTCACTAGGTACTGTATTTGTAAGAGATAACAACCACTTTAAAATGCAACAATGTGAATGGGCCCTAAAGCTAAACTCCAGGAAAATTGCCACATGAATGGGAGCTGTTACCTGATTTGTATTTCTGTTTATACAGTTGTGAGATTTACACAGCTCTGCCACACAGCACAGCCTTGTTGAGTAGGGGAGTTAAGCTGATCCTTCTCTACTGCAGTTTCACTTTCACTTTATAGGTCACCGGACACAGCCCTTGTAACGACATATTCAGCGACCCATCACAGTTTGCTACGGAAGTCGCCGCCATCTTGCTACACCATGCACTAGTCCACAGTAAGGATACACTACAAAGGGGGAAAGCGGACATGTTGTTACACCCACCAGAGTTTTGCATTTTACACGTATTTATAACAGTAAAGTGAGTTTCTACAGTGAAATAGAGAACTTAGAACTCAGTCTGGCTGCTTAGATGTTGAATTTTAAAAGCAGCGAACTTCTGTCAGATTAGCAAACCTGTGAGATGAACAGGGTTGCCGCTGCTTTTAAAATTCAAGATCTAAGTAGTCAGACAGAGTTTTAAGTACTGTATTTCACTCTATAAACTGTCTTTACTGTTAAAAATACGTGTAAAATGCAAAACTCCGGTGGGTGTAACAAGATGTCCGCTTTCCCCCTTCTTAGTGTATCCTTACTGTGGACGAGTGTGGGGTGTAGCAAGATGGCGGCGACGGAACGTCACTTCCGTAGCAAACTGCGATGGGTCGCCGAATATGTCGTTACACCCTGTTTAGTAGATGAGGTGGACTGATCTTTCCCTGCTGCAGTTTCACTTTCACTTACAGGCCTCCTCCTCGCCCCAACCCTTTGCTAGACAGTGAAATGGGAAGCTGCAGACTAATCAGATGAACTCTCCGTCACTCTGCTCTCTCCAACTATCAGCATTCTCCTTGGACTGCACCACACTTACCTGCTTCTCTCTCCACTCCCCTGAGCTTCTGCTGTACAGGGGGCTGCAAGAGGAAGTTACTAGGTGAAATCCGGCTACTTGCACTACTTGTGTTTTAGAATAAAATACCAATAATGAATTTAATGAGTTAATTACTAATTAATAAAACAAACCATGTAATAATGATTACAGAGCTACATTAATTTGCGCCTTTTCTATCTGCCTGGAGTTCAGCTTTAATGGCGTACGAGCGTCGCCTTACCCAGAAGCTGGCGAATGGCCATCAACTCCCAGAGGGGTAATTACTGCAAAGTTGGGACAGGACCCAGAGAAGAACATATGGCCCAGCAAGGCGATCTCCGCTGTGCATGCCTCCCCAGGCACAGGTGGATGGTGGTGAGTCCTTTCATACAGGTTCTCCTTTCCCGCTAAGCCCGTTATGTGTTTATAATTAGTAAAATGGAAAAGCAGAATGTGCTAATTAGAAGAGGATATGCGGAGCTCATACACACTGCCAGGCTACCAGGGAAGAGTTGGCTGTAGGTTATTAGGATTTTATATTTCTTCTGATATTTTAGGGAACATCTGGAGAACTTGGGGAAACTTTATACCGTTTTGAAAAAATGCATTGAAATCAATAGGAGAAGCAAAGTTTAACCCAAGAAGAGAAATGTAACTTCTAATCCTCTATCATTTATGCAATGGAGACATGTAGTAAACACCATCATAGAAAACTGACTTATCAATAGCGAAAAAATGTTTTTAAAAATATGGCCCCCCACGCTTATCCTCACCCATCCTAGGCCCACTATATTGTCTAGTTTGCCCCATTATTTAAGGCTTAAGCCCTATACACTTTATTAGATTTTCTGCAGATTTTTGTCTTCAGATTCACCAAAACCATATAGTGCATACAAATTGAACCTCTTAAGCCTCCTACACACGGTCAGATTATTGGACGAATTTTCGTCACTTTTTTGTTGGATGCTAGTCTCAAATCGAAAGTGAAGAGGGTACTCACCATCAGAAAATTTTCTGACGACAGAATTTAACGTCAGCAGTGACGTCATGTGTTGAATTGTTTTGTATGTGTCCTTTCATTTCTGAGCATGCCTAGTCTTGCTCTTTAGATTTTTTTTTTTTGTCAGAAAACCGTACTAATGAAAAGAAAATCGGACGTTGTGGTCACATCAGACAAAAATTTTCAAGCCTGCACATCCAGTTTTTGTCTGCCTAAAATTCGTAATAAGCTGTCAAAAGCAGCACACTAACGATCAGAGAATCGGCAGATCGTTCATCGGACGAAGTTTATCTTCAGATTTTCTGACCGTGTGTATGGGCCTTTAAGGTTTGACATCATATTATATGGTTTTGGTTAATCTGAAGACAAAAATCTGCAGAAAATCTAAAAGTGTGTATGGGGCTTTACATTGACCAACATGTTGACCTAATGTACACTCACTGGCCACTTTATTAGATACGCCTGTTCAATTTCTTGGTACCACAAACTGCTAATCAATCAATCAATCAATCAATCACAGAAGACTTGCTGATGTTCAAACCGAGCATAACGAAGGGTTCACACTGGTACATGGTGCATGACGTGTGAAAAGCAATGTTTCCCTATGAGAGACGTCTTAACTGGTCCGACTTTGAAAATGCTCCCTGCACTACTTTGGTCCGACTTTGATCCTACTTCAGCCCATTGAATATCACTGAAGTCGAGTCAAAGTTAGATTGTGGTCTTAACTGATCCGACTTTGGCATGTGACGTGTGCTCTGATGATCTTGAAGGGGAACTCCACGCCAAATAAAAAAAAAAAAACGGCAGGGGTTTCTCTCCAAGAACATACCAGGCCCTTTGGTCTGGTATGGATTTTAAGGTGAACCCCCATACCAGACCCTTATCCAAGCACGCAGCCCGGCAGGTCAAGAAAAAGGGTGGGGATGTCCCCATGTTGATGAGGGCCTCCTCCCAACAACCCTAGCCGTTGGTTGTCGGGGTCTGCGGGCGGGGAGCTTATCGGAATCTGGACGCCCCCTTTAACAAGGGGGGCCCCAGATCCCAGCCCCCCCCCCATGTGAATGAGTATCAGGTATATTGTACCCCTACCCATTCACCTAAAAAAAAAAAAAAGTGTCAAAAATAAAACAAACACAGCACGCAGGTTTTTAAAGTAATTTATTAAGGCAGCTCCGGCGTCTCTTCCAATTTCTTCTACCCTCTCCGGCTCTTCTGCGTCCTCCGCTGACGTCTTTTGCCTCTGCCGGTTCTTCTCCCCTCTCCGGGTCTTCCCTGCTCTCTGCTGATGTCTTCTAGCCCTCTCCGGTTCTTCTCCCTCTGTCTGCTGTCTTCTGCCTCTGCCACGTCTTCTCGCACTTTTGCTGGGTCTTCTCCGCTGTTTTCTCCCTCTGTTCTTCCGATGTTGACTCGACGCTCTCTCCCGCTCTAATGCTGTGTGTGCATTGTGCCACTACTTATATTGGCATTGGGCGGGGTCACCGGGTGATGTCATCCGGAGGCCCCGCCCCTTATAACATCACCACCCGGGGCATGATGGGGGGGACCCTGCCCCAAGGCACCCATCCCCCCATGTTGAGGGCATGCGGCCTGGTACGGTTCAGCAGGGGGGGGCGCTTGCTCGTCCCCACCTCTTTTTCGGACTTGCTGGGCTGTGTGCTCGGATAAGGGTCTGGTATGGATTTTGGGGGGACCCCAATTCCGTCTTTTCAGCATGGGGGTTCCCCCGAAAATCCATACCAGACCGAAGGGCCTGGTATGCTCCCCGTGGGGGGACCTATGCCATTTTTTTTTTTACATTGTGCGTGGCGTTCCCCCTAAAGATTCATACCAGACACAGTGCCTGGTATTGTCGGGGATCCAAGTCGGATCCCTGTTCATTTAAGTCGGACGCATGTCGGACTTCAAGTCACAGGGCAAAGTCAAATCCAAAGTGTTATGACTGTTGTGTCCTACCAGTGTGAACCCGGCCTTACACACGTCATGTGACATGACCTTCCATAGTCGGAGCGTATGTCATACCAGTGTGAACCCAGCCTGAGTGACTTTGAGCGTGGCATAGTTGTTGGTGCCAGATAGGCTGGTCTGAGTATTTCAAAAATTGCTGATCTACTGGGATTTTCACACACAACCATCTCTCGGGTTTACAGAGAATGGTCAGAAAAAGAGAAAATATCCAGTGAGTGGTAGTTGTGTGGAGGAAAATGCCTTGTTGATGTCAGAGGTCAGAGGAGAATGGGAAGACTGGTTTGAGATGATAGAAAGGCAACAGTAACTCAAATAACCACTCGTTACAACCAAGGTTCGCAGAATACCATCTCTGAACGCACAACAAATCGGACCTTGAAGCAGATGGGCTACAGCAGCAGAAGACCACACCGGGGGGGCCACACCAGATGGACAATAGAAGATTGGAAAAATGTTGCCCGGTCTGAGGAGTCTCAATTTTAGCTGTGACATTTAGATAGTAGGGTCAGAATTTGGCGTAAACAACATGAAAGCATGGATCCATCCTGCCTTGTATCAATGGTATGTATGTAATGGTGTGGGGGATATTTTCTTGGCGCACTTTGGGCACCTTAGTACCAAATTGGTATAAATAGATACCAAACATATCACGCTTTATAATTGCATGCACTCGTGGAATGGCGACAAACTACGGTACCTAAGAATTTCCATAGGCGACGCTTTAAATTTTTTTTACAGTTACCAGGTTAGAGTTACAGAGGAGGTCTAGTGCTAGAATTATTGCTCTCGCTCTGACGATTGCGGCGATACCTCACATGTGTGGTTTGAACTCAAACCACTCTTAGGGCCAATTCACACTATATGTGGTGACAGACGTTTTACCGTATGGTAAAATGACTGTCACTGCAGGGACGCACAGGTAACAATTGTGCCCCATTCACACTGCATTGCAGTCTAGCGCTGTGCTGCAATAAAGGACAAGGGGGTCCTCTTTACGTCTAGAGGAAAAGAGATTTAATCTCCAAATACGAAAAGGTTTCTTCACATTAAGAGCTGTGAAAATGTGGAATAGACTCCCTCCAGAGGTGGTTCTGGCCAGCTCAGTAGATTGCTTTAAAAAAGCCTGGATTCTTTCCTAAGGGTCCTTTCACACTGGGGCGGGGGCGTTGTCTGCGGTAAAGCGCCGCTATTGTAAGCGGCGCTTTACCGTCGGTATTCGGCCGCTAGCGGGGCGGTTTTTCCCCCCGCTAGCGGCCAAGAAAGGGTTAAAACCACCGCAAAGCGCCTCTGCAGAGGCGCTTTGCCGGCGGTATAGCCGCGCCGTCCCATTGATTTCAATGGGCAGGAGCGGTGAAGGAGCGGTATACACTCCGCTCCTTCACCGCTCTGAAGATGCTGCTGGCAGGACTTTTTTTACCGTCCTGCTAGCGCATCGCTCCAGTGTGAAAGCCCTCGGGGCTTTCACACTGGAATTAAAGCAGCGGCTGTTTTGGGTCGGTTTACAGGCGCTATTATTAGCGCAATAGCGCCTGCAAACCGCCCCAGTGTGAAAGGGCCCTAAATGTACACAATATAACTGGATACTAACATTTCTAGGTAAAGTTGATCCAGGGAATATCTGATTGTCTCTTGGGGATCAGGAACTATTTTTTCCCCTGCTGTAGCAAATTGGATCATACTTTGCTGGGGGTTTTTTGCCCTCCTCTGGATCAACTGTGGGTATAGGATTGTGTATATGGGATTGTATGATTTTTTTTTTTTTTCTTATTATTGGTTGCACTAGATGGACTTGTGTCTTTTTTTTCAATCTGAATAACTATGTAACTATGCAATAAAATGCAGGCATACTGACTATACACAGACCATTGAAGGTCAGTGAACAGACCTGAACCTAGTAGCTCTGCCCCATTCTGTATCTGTTTGCCCTATGTTGGCCTGGTGTCTATTGTAGCATTTGAACTGGCAGAGCTGAGTAGGACTGGCCAAATGAGGGATTACTTTGACGCAGTTGGTCAGCTTAAACATGTATTGCAATATATGTGAACTAAAAATCCCTGTCTTTCTTTGCAAAGTTTGCTAGAAAGGGTATATAGCAGTGTGCAGAAGGTTATCCGGAATTTGTTTGCCTTTAAAAATGGCACCATGATGCAGCAACAAGTAACGTGCATTGCTGTACATTGCAGTAACTCATTTGTGTAAATGGGCCCTAATAGGTTTTAACACCAGGAACATTTGGGGATTGGTAGAGAGCAGTTATTCTAATCACCTTCCTGAAAACCTCCATTCTCTCCTCGATAAAAATGATGATCTTTCCACTGATACTCACAATAGATGGTCGGAGTGATCACGTCACTCTCCACTTCACTGACAAAATTCCTGGCCAAGCAGCTGTAGTTGCCGATATCACCTTTTGTGACGGAAACAATGGTGAACGTGGCGTTATTTGGTGAGAAGATGTACCCGGATCTGTCCTGGAGGGGGCTGCCGTTTTTAAGCCACTCATACATCACTCGCGTCCCTTTCATGACGAAACATTTGAAGGTGACGTTTCCAACATGTTCCACAGCTCCATACGATGGCTCCGTCTGCACGAAGGGCTTCGACACGGGAACTAAAACAAAAAAGAAAGTTAGAAACCATCTTACTTTGTCAGGTGGAAAGAGTTCAAATTACTCATCTGGACTGAGGACTGAAGACTGAAAAGACTGCCCTGATAGGAAGGAAGAGCTTCTTCAATGAAATGATAGACCTGCTCTGAACAAATGTGGATTGGCAGATTAAAAAGATGGCAGGGCAACTGATGTCACAATTTTTTTGCTTCATGACAAATATGGCCAAATTTTGTCACATTTTTCTTCAATGAACAATCCTAAAAAATCTAGCCTCTAAGTACATATAAAATCGTATGTAACATATGTATCATGTATTATATGTATCATATATCATATATACGTATTATATGATACATGTGTTTTAGAAATGGATGCATTTCTAAATGCACAGAATATGACAGGATATCAACACTTATAAAAGTAATAACATCAGAAATAGTTAAACCAGGGAATTATTTTAGGGTGGAGGACCCCAAACTACGGTCTGTGGTCCACATGCTACAAGATTTTATCTGGCTCCCAGCTGAGGTCAGTGGTGTATTCTCAATGTGCACTGATTAAGGATTAGGATCAGCAGAGGCTGCCTATGTTCTCCTCTTCTGAAGTAAGTGGACACTCTGATTGGGATCGTGATGTAAGGAGGACTTTGATGGGGACCCTCATGTAAGGGGGGACTCTGAAGGGTAACCTGATGTAATGGGGGGTGCTTTGATGGGGGACCTAATGTAAGGAGGGACTCTGAATTTGGAATTTTCTGCAAGATGGAGCTTTGATGGGAGCCTGATGAAGGGGGGACTCTGATGGGGAACCTGTCGTAATCGTGTGTGCCCTGATGGGGAACCTGTTGTAAACAGTATCTCTGATGGGAAACCTGTTGTAAGCAGGTATTCTTATAAGGAAACCTCATGTACAGGGGCCCTCTGATGGGGTACCTGATGGTACCTGATTTGGACCCTGTTGTAAGGAGCGATTCTGATGAGGAACATAATGGAAGGGGGGACTCTGATGGGGCATCTGTTGTGAGTACAGGGATTCTGATAAGGGAGCCTTATGTAAAGATAGACTCTGATAAGGGAACCTGATGTAAAGGGAACTCTGATGGTGACCCTGATGTAAAGTGGGACTCTTATAGGGAACCTGTTGTAAGAAGGGACTCTGATGGGGAACCTGTTGTAAGCATGGATTCTGATAAGGGCACCTAATGAAAGGGTAGACTCTGATTGGGAATCTGATGTAAGAGAAGACTCTGATAAGGGAACCTGATGTAAGAGTAAACTCTGATGGTGACACTAATGTAATTTGGGACTCTGATGGGGAACATGTAAAGGGGCCCTCTGATGGGGCACCTGATGTAAGGGGGGACTCTGATGAGGACCTTGATGTAAGGGTAGACTTTGATTGGGACCCTGATATAAGGGGAAACTCTGATGGGGACCCAGATCTAAGATGGGACTCTGATAAAAGAGCCGCAGTTTGGAGGAAGCAATATGGAGGCAGGACCATCACTCTTCAGGGCTTAAATGTATAAGTTGTAATTAAATCTGTCCAATTCACTTAACAAATCTATAAATAAGCTGCAAAAAGCTGAGGTATCAGCGTATACTTGTGGGTATCAAAATAGCTAGGGGAGGCTAAAATCCTTGAAACGCGTTGGTTGTATTTTCTTCAATAAACATTTCCTAATAATGTCAAGCTATCTGAACTGCCTAACTTTGATACCAGGTGCTCCTAACCTTACACCTAAGAACACATTGGGGTTGATATGCTAAAACTGGAGAGTGTAAAATTTACTGGAGTTGTGCATAGTAGCCAATCAGCTTCTAACTTCAGCTTGTTCAGTTAAGCTGTCAAAAAAAAAAAAAAAATTGAAGCTGATTCATTGTTCCTAGGCAGAGCTGCACCAGATCTTGCACACCCCAGGTTTAGTAAATCAGTCCCAGGGCCCATCCTGGGCGGGTGCTTAGGGTGCAACGCGCCCAGGTGCAGCGAGCTAAGGCAGAGGGGGGGGGGTCGCCAAAGCCCAGGTGCCGCGGATCCCCCTCCCCCTTGCTCTCCCCACCAGCAAATGATAGGAGTGGGTCCGAGGAAGAGAAACTGTGCTCCCCCCCCTCAAGGTGCCGCTGTCAGAAGAGGACTGTTTAATTTCCTGCCCATTCCCCCTTCTATCAGTGGACAGCAGAATAGGAGATCAGAGAGGCTGTGTCTGTGTGTGGAGAGAGAGCAGCGGGCTCTTCTTTCCCCCATCCCTCTCCTCCTCATGCCGCTGTTCTTGGTGGTGGCGCTTGCCAGGACAGCCAGCTCTATGTTTCCTCCCCCTTTTCCTCCCATTGGCCAGGGGGAAAAAAAACAATCAAAAAGGATAAAATAGGATCATGGTACATGTAGTCTTGAGGACTGGCTGGCCCATTGCAATCCTAGGGGGGAAACTGCAGCCCTCAACATGCCCAGCTGAAGGGGAGGGAGAAAGAGAAAGGCTATGAGTAATACACTGCATCTGGGGACAGGCAATGGTGGCAAGTTACATGCTCCATCTTGTGGCAGGCAATGGGGGCAAGTGACAGGCAATGGTGGCAAGCAACATGCTGCATCTGGTGACAGGCAATAGTGGCAAGTGAGAGGCTGCATCTGGTGACAGGCAATGGTGACAAGTAACATGCTGCATCTTGTGGCAGGCAATGGTGGCAATTGACAAGCAATGGTGGCAAGTGTCACGCTGCATCTGGTGACAGGCAATGGTGGCAAGAGGCAGGAAATGGTGGAAAGTGACAAGCAATGGTGGCAAGTGTCACACTGCATCTGGTGACAGGCAATGGTGGCAAGTAATATGCTGCGTCTGGTGACAGGCAATGGGGGCAAGTGTCACACTGCATCTTGTGGCAGACAATGGTGAGAGGCTGCATCTGGTGACAGGCAATGGTGGCAAGTGTCACGCTGCATCTTTTGGCAGGTGATGGTGGCAAATAACATGCTGCATCTTGTGGCAGGCAATGGTGGCAAGTGACAGGCTGCATCTGGTGGCAGGCAATGGTGGCAAGTGTCAAGCAATGGTGGAAAGTGGCAGGCAATGGTGGCAAGTAACATGCTGCATCTTGTGGCAGGTAATGGTGGCCAGTGGCAGGCAATGGTGACAAGTGTCACACTGCATCTGATGACAGGCAATGGTGGCAAGTAGCAGGCAATGGTGGCAAGTGGCAGGCAATGGTGGCAAGTAACATGCTGCATCTTGTGGCAGGTAATGGTGGCCAGTGACAGGCTGCATCCTGTGACACACAATGGTGGCAAGTGGCAGGCAATTATGGCAAGTGTCATGCTGCATCTGGTGACAGGTAATGGTGGCAAGTGGCAGGCAACGGTGGCAAGTGTCATGCTACATCTGATGACAGGCAATGGTGGCAAGTGGCAAGCAATAGTGGCAAGTAGCAAGCTGCATCTTGTAGCAGGCAATGGTGGCAAGTAACATGCTGCATCTTGTGGCAGGCAATGGTGGCAAATGACAGGCTGCATCTGGTGATAGGCAATGGTGGCAAATGGCAGACAATGGTGGCATGTGTCACACTGCATCTGATGACAAGCAATGGTGGCAAGTGGCAGGCAATGGTGGCAAGTAACATGCTGCATCTTGTGGCAGGCAATGGTGGCAAGTGACAGGCAGCATCTTGTGGCAGGCAATGGTGGTAAGTGACAGGCAGCATCTTGTGGCAGGTGACGGTGGCATGCTGCATTTGGTGGCAAGTGACAAGTTCAGGGTTCCCACCGATTCAGTATTATGGTGAGTTAAACTATTTCATTATATCGTACAATTTATATATTACAATGTAGTATTAGAAATAATGTGATTCAATCATTCTGACCCCATATCAAGCATAGTATCGGGATGATTTAAGTGCTAACACGTCCTTTGGAAGGATTGTTTCATTTTCCTTGATCAGTGTTAGAAATATTGAAGGAGCCAATGGGAGCTGCAGACTTTTACTGCATTCAAGTTCTATATTTCTTGTTTCCAAATCCCTAAATTGTTAAGTAGTAGAGCCGTGATTAGGTAATGCTGGTAAAATTCAGGATGTGGTTGGCATGCTTGCAGTTTAGACTTACTGACACAACTGTAAACTCAAAAGTTTACTATTACCGGTGATAGGCTGTTGTGCATTATCCTCAGGTGAGTTAGCAAGATGACCACGCCCATGCGGGGGGCACCAGAAATATTTTTGCACCCAGGTATCTCTGACCCTAGGATCGACCCTGATCAATCGGCCACGATCCGAGAGGTAGCAGCCAAAGACCACGACGTGGTCACTTTTCACCATGCCTTGACTGTACATCAACCTCCTCAACAGAGAAGTAACCTTTTTGGATCTACATAGATTAAACTGTAATTTGCATCAAATCAACACTACTACACAACAGCCTGAGAGGTGTAACAGACACAGCAACGTAACACTGAATTCATTAAAATAGTGCTGAGCCCTCAGGGTTTTTTTTTTTTAGCTTAAAGTATGACTAAAGGAAAACTTTTTTCTTTTTTAGTTTTGGATGAAGTGGAGAGGGATTAGAACACTTGTCAGGTTTTTATTTCTGTCTGTGTCCCCATTAGGCAGATTCACCCTCTCTATTTGTCCTTTATCATCAAAAGTAAAAGAGAATCCCAAATTTTCAGTTGTCACCAGAACAGGACTAGAGGGAAATTCTTCCAATGGGGACATTAGCTCTGGTGACAACCAGGGATTCCTTCATTTTGCACGATTTTTTCTCACTTCCTGTTTGGTTATGGGACAGAAAGTGAAGGGAAATCTCCGCAATGGGATAAAGATGGCAAAAAAAATGAAAAGAAAGTTTTGCCATTAGTTACACTTTAACATAAAGTATAAAGTAAATATTCGCCACTAAACTACTTGTTAAATTTGCAGTTTATCATTTTCAATGCTTCTGTCTCCTGCTCTTTCAGTGTTGCTTCCCTCAAATTCCGTTCTTCACAGGAAAGAGTTAACAGAGGACAGTGCAGTGTGGAGAGGTGGTCACCAACCTTTCAGACATCACAGACAACTAAACTCGCAATTTTGAATCCCGCAGGGGGGTTGCCACCTCATCCCTTTAAAACTGAACACATATTAGAGTGATTTTAAAGTTTCGTGTTTTTTTTTTTCTGTTAAATTAAAATGTGATACTTACCTGCTCTGTGTAATGGTTTTGCACAGAGCAGCCCGAATTCTCCTCTTCTCGGGTCCCTGGCTGGAGCTCCTGGTCCCTCCCTCCTGTTGAGTGCCCCCACAGAAAGCAGCTCGCTATGGGGGCACCCGAGCTGCTTGTTTTTTACTGATTATTAATCATTTGCATTCTACAAAAATCCCCAGATACCAATTTCTCCATTAAGAACCCCGATGAAGGAAATGTTCTCTCCAAAACGCGTCTGGTTCAAGGAGATATGCTCATTTGTCATTGACCGGTTTTTATTCTGCATCCACTTTTAGATGCATTTATGTATTCTTTATATATTTATTTTTCTATTTTTGATATTGTTGTTTGTACAATAACATTTTTTATACTCATTTTCTTTTGTTTTGTGGTAGTGCCTCCAAAGTCCGAAATCCAGGGGTATTTCTCTTTTTTCTTTTTCATTATTTAAGGAATGCGGCACACCCCTGTCTAGCTTTCTCTGTCAGATCCTTTCATCAAGCTGCAGCTCCGGGTGTCCATTCAGACACAGAGCTGTGGTTTGGCCCCACCCCCTCTCACTCCTGATTGGCTAACTGAGTTTGATTGACAGCAGCGGGAGCCAATGGCGCCACTGCTGTGTCTCATCAAATCAGAAGGGAGTGTCCCAGAATGGCCGAAGCACACGTGGACATCGCTGGATAGAGATGGGGCTCAGGTAAGTATTAGGGGGGCTAAGGGCGGCTGCAGCACACACAAGGCTTTTTATCTTAATGCATAGAATGCATTAAAACAGACAACCTTCTGCCTTTACAACCCCTTTATTTACAAAGACTCTGTGGCTGATTAAGGTGGTAATTAAAATCACTTAGTGCCTTATAAACATTAAAGGGGTTGTAAACCCTCGTGTTTTTTCACCTTAATGCATCCTATGCATCAAAGTGAAAAAACACCTGCCAGTCACCGCCCCCCAGCCCCCTCCCCCCGTTTTACTTACCTAAGCCCTGCAATTTCACCTGGCGGAGACGCGCTCTTCCTTTGGCCGGGGTTCTCGGCTCTTGATTGGATAGATTGATAGCAGCTCAGCCATCGGCTCCCGCTGTTGTCAATCAAATCCAATGATGCGAGCGCCGGGGGGCAGGGCCGAGTCTGGCATTCGTGTCTATGGACGTAAATGCTGGACTCGGGAGCGCGCCCGCAAGGTAAGCCCCCAGGAGAGCACTTCTCCTAGGGGGTTATCTGATAAGAGGAGGAGCCGCAAGAGCCGCCGGGGGACCCCAGAAGAGGATAATCGGGGCCACACTGTGCAACACAAACTGCATAGTGGAGGTAAGTATGACATGTTTGTTAAAAAAAGAAAAAAAAAACGCGAACCTTTACAATGACTTAAAATTAGCCTCAGAACCTGTGTAATTTATATGTGTTCGGTTTTAAAGGGATGAGGTGATAACCCTACATGGATCACTAATATGAATATTACAAGCCTTATTCACACAATGCTCTGGCTCTCCGACCCCCACCCCTCACTCTGCATTACACTGCTGCCTTACACAGACAGACTCATCATCTCACCTCTGTATCCAGCCATTTTCTCGAGCTCTGTGCTCCCTCCCACAGTCTGATCAGCACTTGCATTGCAAGTCCCCTCCTTCTTCACCTCCTGCTCTCTGCACTACTCCCAGTGCCTCCCTCTGAGTTCAAAGGAACCAGAACTACAGAGGAGGCATCAGGTATCAATGCACGCTGACAGTACTGACTGTCAGCGCACATTGAAGCAACACTGGAAACAACATTAGGTGCTATATATCCGCCACAATGTTTATTTGCGACGGAACCCCTGGGGACCACCAACATAATCTCGTGGGCCATTAGTGGTACAGGAACCACTGGTTAGCGACTGCTGATCTAGAGTCAGTCTGTTAGCTTGGAAAAGATAGGCAGAGGGTGAGGAAGGAGCAGCCTTGCCATCCTATACTATGGTGCTGGGTATTTATAATATATTATATGTGTATTGATCAGGGGCAGCCCGTCCATTAAGGGCGCACAGGCGCAACCCCCCTATCAATGTGTCTGGCCCCTCGCAGGAGGCCGGATGCATGAATTCCAATGGGAGGGGGTTTGAAGCACCTGATTAGAGCCAGAGGCTCCAATAGGCTTCAAAATAGGGTGGGCTTGGGCCGCAGAGAATGGAAACTGAGCCCACCCAGGTGTGTTACAATACCGAATGAATATTCGCTATTGAAACACTGATCCTCCTCCTGGCCAATCAGGAAGTGGGTTGAATGGTGGAAGCGGAGAGGAGGAGAGGGCACAGGAGCCGATGCCCGATGCCTGCCACCTGCCACCTAGATAGGGTAAGTGCCGGACTGACCGGCAGACAGCGAGTGGGGGGGTTGAGGTGCCGCCGGGGGGGGGGGGGGGGTTTGGTTGTTTGTCGCCTCCCCAAAAGGAAAACTACCAGCCACCACACACCACTGGTATTGATTGATATGTGTATTGATGTACACAGCGTAAGAAGACAACACTAGGTGCGGCAGTGGTGTCAGACTCCACCTCATCCAATCAGAAAATGCTTCCTTTTCATTGAGAAAATCCAAAACATTCTCTGATTGGTACCCATGCTGATCAAGCAACCTTCTGAGTTCACAATGCAGCAGGGCAGCCGCTTGGCATGGGACCCAGAAGCAAATGAAGATTACTGAATTAGCCGTGTCTTCTACATTTAATTTTCAGCTTCTACAGAGATCCACAGGTATGGCACATACATACTTACACTGGCTCAAGCTGGACTAATGTAACTAAGCAAAAAAAAAGCCATACCTGGAATTCAGCTTTAAGCTGGGCTTTTTGAGAAAGGTCAGGGACCTAGCTATCCTAACAATGCTATTGGGATCACAAGACTGGCTGAACAGAATTCCAGTTCACATATGTCTATTTTAAGTGTATATTTATTTGATGTCCTACTTGCAAATATCAAATATGTAAATTATCTTTTTTATTGTCGTATATCACACTGAATATTTTTAGATCACGTATCTCCTTATGCATTGTGAAACTCTGATCTGTCGTTTTCCCTATTTTTATAATTATAATATATTATATTATTTAATATTATACTATTTTTATAGGAATCATTTTTTTCTTTTTTTTGTGCATGGTTTCTCTTGTTAGATAATCAAATATGGGAGATGCTTGTCACATTGCATTGTAACAAACAATCTGAGCAAGTCACCTATTGTCACATATATAATTAAACATGCTTGTTAAGTCATATTGCACGGCTAATTATCCCCGTTTTGTCTCGGTGCCTCCTAATGAACAGTTCTGAGCGTTCCAATGCGCCACGTAGCATGAATCATATTCATTTCCAGGTTAATAGGTCAGCCAATGTTTTGTAGATACAAAGGCCTAAAAACTTTCTACGCTCCTCTTTATGTGTTCCGTAAATAATAACAGGCGCAAACTGTCCTCAGATCCGGCGCGGCTGGGAAGGCCCCCAGGGTTACAAGTCATCTTATAATTATTATTATAAAGTTCTAATGAGCTTGTTATTTAGGAACCTTGTGAAGTTCATTATCTTCTTCATTAATTATTTTAAGGCTTTGTTATTGGAATTAGTTTGTTTTTTCCCTTATTATTTTACATAGTGTTATGAAGTGGGTTTAGAGACTATGTTACTCAAAAACAAATGAAAGCCCAACTCCCCTCCCCATCCACACCCCCCTCCATTGTGTATATCTTGCGGTTTTTGCCTTTATATTTATATTTTTGTGTCTTCAGGCTGGTTACAGGATGTGCAGGGTCTTCTTTCTTTTTGGAATTTCTCCAGTCACTGGACGTTCCTCAGTATTGCATAGAGTGGCCATGACATGATGATGTTTGCGCCACTCTGTGCACCATGGTAGTAATAGGTTACCAGCATACCTCCATTTTCTGCAACTTTAACCTTTTATGATGTTCACTCAGCATGTCATAAAAAATGGCATTGGGGGGGCGAGACGTATTGGGCATGTGTTAAGGATGTCTAGGCAGGTGCAGGTTTTCCTCCATCCAGCAGGTGGTGTTGTGGGAAGATTGTCCCCTCATGGACCCCACTTGTGTCTCGGAAGGACCATCTGTTTGATTGGACGCTGCAACATATGGTGACCTTTGACATCCATCTTGGTGTGTTTCCTTATTAATTAGGGTACTTGCATCATTCAGATGTGAGCAAGTATGAGGACAAGGACAGAGGCTTGGTAGGGAGAGTGTCTAGCATGGGAAAATGTTCCTCTGCCAGTAGGGTCAAAACATGGACAACACCTTCCTTGAGGAAACATTCCAGTATCTGATTTAGGACCGTGGGGCTCTTCCCAGCAGTGTTTCAGTATCATCCCGGTGCACTGCCAGCTGCCACCCTCCAGTGGAAGCCATCCTCCAGTAATACAGGCCCAAGCCTGGTAACATTGTGTAAACTTCAACCACTCTCTTGCTGTATATCAGTGCCTACAAATACTGTTGCTATTCATTACTGCTATCCTATATACAATATACAAGACATCTATAACACCAGGAGCTCTGTGTGTGGTGTCTTCCTGATTGGGTACCCTGGGTCTGGGTCCTGCCTGCAGATGGCAAGAAATGGGTTACTAGCACACCAAAGAACTCAATAAAAGGATCCAATGCTTTAGTGAATGATTACATCACAGCAGAAGATAGCGACCTTTCAGAGCTACACAGAACCTCTTCATCAGGCATGTGACCGGTGAATGTGACGTCTCGATATCAAGCGGACACCAATGCCGGAAAAATACCTTCACTGTGGGCGGCTGTCAGAAGTGCAGTTGACAGAAGCCAAACACAATTCCAAAGCAATATTTCCAATACACACGTTCCTGAAAATGGCTAAAGGATGAGTGGCTGCTGTAGCGACCTCCAGCTGGAGACCGGAATGACTTCAAGGCAAGAAATATGTCATCAGCATGCTGGCAGGAACAGTCAGTACTCCCCACTGTAGATGGCACTTGACCAAAACGGCAATGCAGAAAGGGAAAGAAATAATGAGAAATGTCATGATCAGGGGTTAGGCTCAAAAAACAGTTGCTATAGCAGTAGTGCAACTACCATGGAGCAGCAGGATAGGTACACAGGCAGTCACCCTAATGGATGGCACAGGCTCACCTGAGGTGCCGGGTCTAAGTACTAACCAGTGTTCACCAGAGCTCCCGATGGTGGAGATGGATTTTGGATTTTGCTGTTTGTTAATACCAGGCTGCGGTCCTCAGGATCACCCTACCAGGAGGTGAGCAAGCCAGGGTCCAGTAGCAGATAAGCAGGTAAGGATCAAACAGAAGTGTAGTCAGTAAACAAGCCAAAGGTCAGTAACGAGTAGTTGCAGGTTGGGATCAGGCAGAAACATAGTCGAGAAACAAACCAATAGTTGATAACGAGTGGTAGCAAAATATGGATGGCAGCAGGGAACACAAAGAGGGAGAAACTAGCTGAAAGGAGCATAATAATCTGACAAACAGGAAGTGCAGAGGCATGGCTAAATCAGGAAGTTCATGGGAGGAGCAAAGAGTTCAAGGTTCAGTAGAAGTTAAGGCACAAGGCAGAGCATCAGACAGGGTGCTGTCCCGCAGCTCAGGGAGGATCAGAAGAGAATCTCAGAAGAGTCATTGCCAGACATAGCAGAGCTCCCAGGTTCAAGTCCAGGCCCTGACAAATGTGGTCATGTGATCTCTGCAGCCATCTTGGGTGAGGGCACAGCTTATTTAAGCCCCCGACCCCCTGATTTGGCACACACTTTGCAAGTGGTTAGTGTAGAGACAGGTTTCCAGTCTTACAGAAAGAGGTTCCAGAGGAGTAGGGAAAGCATAGGGACTACAGCATCTCCAGCTTGGAAGCCTCCCAGTTGGGTTGGACTGGCCACGCCGCATTCCTGCTCCTCATTTCAGAAGCTATTGGCATAGTTTCAAGTTAAAGAACTGCTGCTACTGACTCTGCAAGAGGCCCCAGATGGCTGTGTTCACCTAGTTATAACCTGTTGAAATGTGCAGCCCCTGTGTGTTCTCTGCTGCCAGCATTCCATGCTGCACCTTGCTCCCAAGCAAACCAGGGAACTCCGCAAAGGGTCCAACGCTTTACTGAATGATCACATCACAACAGAAGATAGTGACATTTTACATGGTTCCTTGGTGTACTGGTGACATATTTCTTGAAGTCATTCTGGTCTGCAACTGGTGGTCACTACAGCACCCACTCACCCTTCAGCCATTTTCAGAAATGTGTACATTGGGAATATTGCTTTATACTTATGTTTGCCCACTGATGGGTCACATGTACCAGCGTACAGAGGATCCCGATTACTCAGCAATGGACGCCACCACTTACTATGCATGAAGGAATGGGACAGTCCTACTCTGCACTTGCAAAACTCACACCCACGTGTTGGGTTAGCCAGAGTCTCCCAGCATCAGACACTGGATGATGGGGGTATTCCTTACACAGTATGGGATGGCCTATATGCTCACATCATTGCGATCATCATGGCAATGGTTGCTAGTCCAAAACACTTTCCATCTCAGTGTTCTGTAGCTGGGCATTACTTTATTTGGTGAGATGGTATATTATCTAATATTGGCAAATCTATGGAGATTAGTGTTATTTTGCAGTTGATAGCTACAGTTATTACTATTTATGTATATTTGGTGGGAGTATGATGTCATCATAATGTCATGGTAAAGGTCCTTGGTTGGTAATTCATTCAGTGTCGCATCTGTATAAATGTCTTTGATTTGATTGAACTATTTATGTCACATTGCCTGAAGAAGGGGCACCTGGCAGGTCCAAAATGTTGCACGTTTTTTAAGACCTTGTGATCATCAATAAAAAATAATTTCATTGCAGAAGAATAAGGAGTGCTGGCAACATATTCCTACTTTGATTGAGGTAACGCCATCCACCAATTGCCCCAGCACCCCACACTCAAGGGTGGATACCAGTCTATTGTGTTTTGGAGATATCTGCATACTTTTTGCATCATTACACTGTGAGTGCAGGACCCCATGGTGATGCTCCCTCAGGGGACCGGTCCATGACACCTTGCCTACAGGATATGATCTTAGTTTCTGAGGCTGAATGATGCCTAATGGAAGACGGAGGAGGTCTTGAAATGAAAAGGAATTATCACAGGAACCAGGGTGGAAAGGAGCAGTGAAAGCTGCTTTTTTTAATTTAATTTTTCCTGGGGATCTTTTCATAGAAAAAAATAGCCTGGAGTTGGGCCATAAAAAGTACCGTAATTAGCCATTAATGACAAAAGGAGTACTTTTTCCTACGTAGCCATAGTGATGCTAGCCAGACCTGTGTGTTTAGCCATGTATACATGTTCATGTGTGAGCTTGACCTCCACAACACACTTTCAGAGTACATCCCCAGTCTGCTGATTGGGGAGTTAAAGCGGTTGTAAATCCTTACATATGCCCAGTGAAGTGAGTAGCCTCAGGTGATACACAGAGTGAATCCACAGCCATTCAAAGCGTACCATTTACACAGCATTTCTGATCACCAGAAGGCAGGGGGTGGGGATCTGATATCACACACTACACAGCATAGGGTAGGGAGCTGAGTGTAATCTGAGACCTGAGTGGAGGGAATGAACCCCCCCCCCCTCTAGACAGTCTCATAGGGAAACATGAACAGCTGAGGCTGTCAATCATCTGCTCTGTGATGGAAGGGGGGGGGGGGCGTCTTCCAGGATTGCTTGGTGTCGGGATAAATGATCTAAAGTGACTTGTATAGATAGCAAAGGAAGGAGGCAGCAGGCAGAAATCATACTAAGTGCTTTGGATTGTGTCAAGTACACACTATAGAAGTATATGTTTTGTTCATTTTTATTTCAAAGGTTTACAACCACTTTAAAGGTCAGAAGCTTGTTATGCAAGTTGTGATTAAAAATAAATGTATTTTTTTCATGAATACATAACGTAGTTAATGGCTGTTTTTAATATGTTGCTGGAATTCAGTTTAATCATAATTTTTATTACAATTCTAATTTACGTTTTCCTCCAACATTTGTATTAGAAGTTCTATTATAATTATTTATCAAGGGCTTCATAGTTACTTTATATGCAGGCATAGTTACTTGTAGAAGAATTATCACTTAGTTATTTTTACATTATTCCGTTCCTGAGGTGGAAAGTACATGTAGTACTTTGTCCCATCCTCCAATGTGCCCTATAACACTGGCTACAGACAGGATCCCCCACCACCACCTTGGCACATGGCTGGCCAACACCAAAGCTTGCAAGGAGATGGCTGCTTTGTTTTGTAGCCCCAGTTTTCGGCTTGTAGCATTTGCCTGAGGAAAGCTCTGCTCCCTCTGTATTCCTCTGGCCGGTGTTTGCCTGGGGAAAATTCCGCAAGATAAAGGGGCTACAAAACAAATGCAGTCGTCTCTTTGCTAACTGCGGTGTCCGGTGGACGGGGGGGAAACCCCATCTCACATCACAATTAGGGTGTTTTGAGGGCACTTAGGAAGATGGAACAAAGTACTATGGGGTTGATTTACTAAAGGCAAATCCACTCTGCACTACAAGTGCACTGCAAGTGTTCAGTGCACTTCAAAGTGCAGTCGCTGTAGATCGCTCTAGATCTGAGGGGAAGCTCTGAAAAGAGGGAAGCTCTGCTGATTTTATCATCCAATCATGTGCAAACAAACATGCTGTTTTTTATTTTGCCTTGCATGTCCCCCTCAGATCTACAGCAACTGCACTTCCAAGTGCACTTACAGTGCACTTTCAAATGCACTTGTAGTGCAAAATGTATTTGCCTTTAGTAAATAACCCCCTATGTGTACTTTGTCCCATCAGGAACTCAATCATGTAAAAAAAAAAAAAAAAAAAAAATATTATTTAATATGCAAGCATATGTAGTTATATAGTTACATAGTTACATAGTTAGTCAGGTTGAAAAAAAGACACAAGTCCATCATAGTTCAACCATAAAAAATAAAAATAAATAAAATAAAAAATATCATACAATCCCATATACCCAATCCTATACCTACAGTTGATCCAGAGGAAGGCGAAAATTAATTCCTTCCTGATCCCAGAGAGGCAATCGGATTTTCCCTGGATCAACTTTACCTATAAATGTCAGTACCCAGTTATATTATGTACATTTAGGAAAGTATCCAGGCCTTTCTTAAAGCAATCTACTGAGCTGGCCAGAACCACCTCTGGAGGGAGTCTATTCCACATTTTCTCAGCTCTTACTGTGAAGAAACCTTTCCATATTTGGAGATGAAATCTCTTTTCCTCTAGACGTAAAGAGTGCCCCCTTGTCCTCAGTGTTGACCGTAACATGAATAACTCAACATCAAGTTCACTATATGGACCCCTTATATATTTATACATGGTGATCATATTCCCCCTTAATCTCCTCTTCTCAAGAGTGAATTCAGTTCCTCTAATCTTTCCTCATAGCTGAGCTCCTTCATGCCTCTTATCAGTTTGGTTGCCCTTCTCTGCACTTTCTCCAGTTCCCTGATATCCTTTTTGAGAACTGGTGCCCAAAACTGAACTGCATATTCCAGATGAGGTCTTACTAATGATTTACTCTGGACTCTGGAGTCCATACCTCTCAATACAAGAAAGGACTTTGCTCACTTTGGAAACCACAGCTTGGCATTGCATGCTATTATTGAGCTTATGATCTACCAAAACCCCCAGATCCTTCTCCGCCATTGATTCCCCCAGTTGTACTCCCCCTATTATGTATGATGCATATTCTTAGCCCCCAAGTGCATAACTTTACATTTATAAACATTAAACCTCATCTGCCACATAGTCGCCCAATTAGACAGTGCATTGAGGTTGGCTTGTAAATTGGAGACATCCTGTAAGGACGTTATTCCACTGCATAGCTTGGTGTCATCTGAAAAGACAGAATTGTTACTTTTAATCCCAGACCCTATATCATTTATAAAGATATTAAAAAGTAAGGGTCCCTATTATACTGACTTATTGTATTTATCAAAAATGCATTTGCTATACTATGTACAGTAACTGTAATGGTGTGAATCCTGTTATACTTTTCTTAATGTCTTTATTTGTTATTTTATGTTCTGATAACTAAATAAAAAATTGAATGTCAAAAAAAAAAGTAAGGGTCCCAACACTGAACCTTGGGGTACACTGATAATCTGTGACCATTCAGAGTAAGAATCAATAATCACTACTCTCTTTTAGACAGTTTTCTATCCATTTACAAACTGATATTTCCAAGCCTGTAGACTTTACCTTACACATGAGCCGTGTGTGGGGAACTGTGTCAAAGGCTTTTGCAAAATCCACGTATACCACGTCCACCGCCACCCCTCTGTCCAAGGTTTTACTTACCTCCTCATAAAAAGAAAACAGGTTTGTTTGACAACTTCTGTCTTCCATGAATCCATGCTGCCTGTTGCTTAAAATACTTTTTTCCAGCAAGAACTCGTCTATGTGGTCTTTTTATTAAACTCTCCAGTATCTTCCCGTATCTATGTATTGTAGACTCCAAATAACCATGTTACTGCTCCTTTAGAGACCAAAGAAACATTATTCACTTTTTCCTTATCTGCTTATTTCCCATTTCTCTTGTGCCCCATGGCCCCATTCTACTTTTTCATTTATTTCTTGGCTAGTTTTGTAAACAGCTTCAAAAATGACTATCGATTCTAATCTACTGAGATTCATCTCCTCCTCTGCGAGTTCTTCCAGCATCACAGTCATTTCTCTTTCAGACTCAACTATACCTCCTGATGGTGCCATAAGGGAATAAAGCTCATTTGTAAGGTTATATTTATGGGTGACGGGTTGGTCTATGCAACCATCACATAAACTATGTTTGAGTTTCCTGGAGAGGACTCACAGCATGGCAAGGTTTTGTAATTCCTCAGTGTGGTGTGTACCCACCAAGCTTGTAAAAAAAAATACTGATGGCTGGTACAGTTCACCTATGGATTGTAATTTTGGGGGCGCTGTTTAATTGGATAATGTAAAATGCATTTGCTTTAATGGTGTTTGTTAACTTTGTGATGTTAAAGAAAAATTCCTGTTATGGCTATATTATACATTGTTACATTGATCCAGCTTGGACCAACGTAACTATGTATATATCATAGCTGGCCCATGCCCCTGGAAGCTTGTCCAATCAGAGAAAAATCCAAAGCATTTTCTGACCCGTGCCATGCGGCCAAGCTACCTGCAATAGCAGGAGGGCAGCCAATCAACACAGGACCTGAAAGCAAGTGGAGATTTCTGGAGTAGCGGTGTCTATTTTAATGATTTCCAGCCTCCAGTGGCATCTGCCAGGTATGGTATATATCAGTGCCGGGACAAGGTCATCTAGAGCCCAGGGCAAACATACTAAACTGCGCCCCCCGCCCACCAAGATGTATGATCATTATGTGTCAGCAAAAATCCCCCCTCAAAAAATTGAGCCCTAATCTGCATGCTTACCCCCTAAGCATAAATTCCCATCCTCCCAGTAAAAATCTGCCTCCCTGCTGAAATTCCTTGTCCCATCCCTCAAATGCCCCCAGCACAAATGCCCCCTAGCACAAATCCTCTACCCCTCAAATTTACCCTCTGAGTACACATCCTTTTTTCCCCTTCACTCCAAATACACCCTCCTAGCACAAATACCCCCCCCCCCCAATTTCCCTAGACAGTCACTAATCACTATGCCATACTAACTTATAATAGAGTCACTAACAATCAGCAAAGTCACCAATAAATAGTGCATATAAGCATTAACTGCAATGTGAATAATACTATACCTAATCTAGAGTGCACTCTAGGAGAATGGCTAAGATATGGTGCAATGTCCCCTGAGAGGTACCTCTTAGCATAAGCAATAGGTGTATGTCTCAGTTTAGCAGCTGTAAAGGGGCAGTCTTAAGTCCTAACCAGGCCCATTTTTACTCCCTTTGCCGCCCCAAGGCCGGGTCCTTCAATGCCGCCCCCCCCCCCCACACACACACACACACCACCAGTCTTGTCCTTTATCGATGATTGCTACAATAGATCAGTTAAAAACATATCTCCATACACGAGAACACTGAAAATAACTGACTTTAATTGTACAGACTAAAAATACTTCAGGGTAAGCGCGCGAGGGGTAAGGATTTTTTGCGGGCAATTTTTCAGGGCAATTTTTCAGGGCAATGGCTGGTGTTAGTGCTTCAATCATCCCCAGCACCATGGATGTTATGGTGTCAGGATGATTGAAACACATTACTTCTATCTTTACATTGTAATGTAAAATGAAATAGTTCAACTCACCATAATGCAGAATCATCGGGAGCCCTGAGCGTGTCACTTGCCACTATGCCTGCCACCAGATGGAGATGTCACTTGCCACGCTGCCACCAGATGGAGATGTCACTTGCCACACTGCCTGCCTGCCACCAGATGGAGATGTCACTTGCCACACTGCCACCAGATGGAGATGTCACTTGCCACGCTGCCACCAGATGGAGATGTCACTTGCCACGCTGCCACCAGATGGAGATGTCACTTGCCACACTGCCACCAGATGGAGATGTCACTTGCCACACTGCCACCAGATGGAGATGTCACTTGCCACGCTGCCACCAGATGGAGATGTCACTTGCCACACTGCCTGCCTGCCACCAGATGGAGATGTCACTTGCCACGCTGCCACCAGATGGAGATGTCACTTGCCACGCTGCCACCAGATGGAGATGTCACTTGCCACGCTGCCACCAGATGGAGATGTCACTTGCCACGCTGCCACCAGATGGAGATGTCACTTGCCACGCTGCCACCAGATGGAGATGTCACTTGCCACTCTGCCACCAGATGGAGATGTCACTTGCCACGCTGCCACCAGATGGAGATGTCACTTGCCACACTGCCTGCCTGCCACCAGATGGAGATGTCACTTGCCACGCTGCCACCAGATGGAGATGTCACTTGCCACACTGCCACCAGATGGAGATGTCACTTGCTACGCTGCCACCAGATGGAGATGTCACTTGCCACACTGCCACCAGATGGAGATGTCACTTGCACACTGCCACCAGATGGAGATGTCACTTGCCACACTGCCACCAGATGGAGATGTCACTTGCCACACTGCCACCAGATGGAGATGTCACTTGCCATGCTGCCTGGCTGCTACCAGATGGAGGAGGGTGGAACAGCGGTGCGGGCAATGAGAGATGTCATCTCTCTCCCCCCGCCGCTGCACCGCTGACATTACTCGTCGATCTTTTCAAAAATGGCGCCGGGCAGCGCAATCACGCTACTGCGCATGCGCCGCCCAGCCGAGCGCATTCAAGCTTTCCCGAGCCCGGCCGGCTTCGGAACGGCGCATGCGCAGTAGTGGGCGGCTCTCGGCCATCATTTCTAAGGGCACCGGTGCCCTTAATCGACTTTAACGGGCAGCCTGAAGGGGGGGCGGCCGCGAAGTCACTGCAGGAGCGGCGCCGCCCCTGCACCACTGCCGCCCCGAGGCCTGGCCTCGATGGCCTTGTGGCAAATCCGTACCTGGTCCTAACGCTTCAGCTTGCTAGCGTTGAGGCCCAGTTGTACTGTTGGTGTACAAGAAAACAGTCACAACTGCAGGCAGCAATAGGGCTACTAGATGGCCTTATGGTCAGTTCCTAATGGGCTCAGTCTCTCTAGCAGCTGATAGTAAATTCCCACAGCAGCAGCTCACCAGTCTCAGCTATATTACAGCTCATCATCCAGTCATAAACAGTCAATCTCTGCTCTGCACCCAGGTGACTCTGGCTGTTGGCACCCCTGAACTCAGCACTCCGAATCCTGCTCAGGCTGCTGATATGCGGCAGTGATGGTGCACACTGGACAGCAATGTGCACTCTATAAGCTCCTTCATGGAAAGAGGAAGCTGTATTCTGTACAGCCTGAGAAAATGCAGCTCTTTCCCCTCCTCCTGACAATCTCTCTCTGGGAAATACAGTTCAAAAGCTCTTGATTACAGTACTCATGGGTGCTCAACCTGTGGCCCTCCAGGTGTCCCATCATGCCTTAGCCTTTGGGAGTCATGCTTATAACTGTCAGCCTTGCAATGCCTCATGGGACTTGTAGTTCCACAACAGCTAGAGGGCCACAGGGTAAGCACCCAAATAGAGTCTCTCCTCAGGACTACAGTTCCCACAGTGCAGTGCTGCCTGACTCAGAGCCCTTTCACACCGAGCCACCCATAGTGTCGGCGGTAAAACACCGCTATTTTTAGCGGCGTTTTACCGTTGGATTAGCGGCACATTTCGGCCGCTAGCGGGGCACTTTTACCCCCCGCTAGCGGCCGAGAAAGGGTTAAAAACGCCCGCAATAGTGGCGTTTTGCTGGCGTTATCCCAGCGCTGCCCCATTGATTTCAATGGGGAGCAGCGGTGGAGGAGCGGTAAACACACCGCTCCTTCACCGCTTCAAAGAAGCTGCTGACAGGACTTTTCCTGACGTCCTGCCAGTGCAGCGCTCCGGTGTGAAAGCCCTCGGGCTTTTACACTGGAGACAATGCTGCAGCAGTTTGAAGGCGGATTGCAGGCGCTATTTTTAACACTATAGCGTCCGCAAAACGCCCTCGGTGTGAAAGGGGTCTCAGTCTATTGAATTCTTCTTGCTCAGCAGCTCCCACCTCTTGCTGATATACATAGCTGTACACTGGAGCCAGTGTTTCTCTTAATCTCCATTCTTAGCCAAGCACCTGGCTACACACCTGGCTACACATGCATTTAGGGGCAGCCATATTTAGTCATTACATACAGAAACTCGTAAATAACCCCCTCTGTATCACACTACGCAATGGTTGTGGTTTATTTCACAAACCTTAGCGCAATGCTAACCGATAAAATGCAAAGAGCATAGGAAGTTATGAAATGACCAATGGGTATTTTTTTCACTTATTGATCAGATAAAGCTAAATACTTTAAATGGTATATTTATATGGTATGTGACATGTTGGGGTTTTGTAGCTAAGTGGTAGTGTCAAACAGTGGGTTTACTCAATGCCAGAAATAGTTTTCAGGGCTTTCTTGCCCACTTTTATTGAAAAAAAACATCAAAAGTTCACCTCTTGGCCCTCCTAACCCTTAGGGGTTAATCTACTAAAGCAAAATAGATCTTAGCTCACTTTGCAAAGTGCAGTATCACACTGCAAGAGAAGTTGCTCCAGAGCTTTAGTAAATGAGCAGAAGCTTTGCTGACTTCCATCATGCAATCACATGCAAGCAAAAATTTTGTTTTTTTATTTTCTTTGCATGTGATTGGGTATTTTTTTACAAAGTGAAGCTTTACCTCATTTACTAAGCTCTGGAGCAACCGCACTTTGCAAAGTGCACAGTCTATTTGCCTTTAGTAAATCAACCCCTTAGTACCTTTTGGTCCTCCTGACCATCAAACACGTCCCAGTGTTCATGCACATATGCTGTACCTGCATCTTTCCTTGCAGCTCTCTAGATGCTCTGTCCCTCATGAACTCTCTCTCAGGCTCGGGCCTTGGTCTGTCCTGTCCTGGACAGTATGATGCATACCAGCACCTCTCACAACTCCCTTCACACACTGACCACCTTGGGAGGGTGGGGCCCCGAGCTCTAATGCCGCGTACACACGAGCAGACTTTACGGCAGACTTTGTCCGGCGGACTTTTCAACGGACTTTCTGAATGAACGGACTTGCCTACACACAATCAACCAAAGTCCGTTGAATTCGTACGTGATGACGTACGACCGGACTAAAACAAGGAAGTTCATAGCCAGTAGCCAATAGCTGCCCTAGCGTGGCTTTTTGTCCGTCGAACTAGCATACAGACGAGCGGACTTTTCGACCGGACTCAAGTCCGTTGGAAAGATTTGAAACATGTTTCAAATCTAAGTCCGTCCAACTTTTGAGAAAACAAAGTCCGCTGGAGCCCACACACGATCGAATTGTCCGACGAAATCCCGTCCGCCGGGCAAAGTCTGCCGTAAAGTCCGATCGTGTGTACGCGGCATTACTCTGGCTTTCACATGAAGCAGCACACACCTGTGCCATTAGTGTGCTTGCTTCTTACAAAATCTGGTGTAAACCTCCATTTTAAACAGTGGCACGTGCTCACCCTGCCACAGGTATTTAAATGGTCCTAAGGTGACAATGCTCACTCACTGTGCTTTACTGTATTTATAGAGCAACATTGTCGGCACCATAGGGTGCTATCGTTATTTAAAAACAAACACCTCCCCCTCTCCTCATCTTTATGACATGGGGGTGGTGTTTTGTAGTTCAGAAATGTGCTACCTGAACCTACACTATACCTTTTTATTTTTTTCTTTAAACAAATATGATTACGAGAATGAGGAAGTAAAAAAAAAAAAACTAAAACCAGCCCCCTGATTCTGGAAAGACCCAACCTTTCCATTATGCAAGTCTTTACAACCACGATGATGGAAATACCCCAACCTTGTATATCAAAATAATCATGACAGTATCATTGTCTTATATATCTGCTTCCTTAATTGTCATATAGACCTTTGTTGATTGCATTTTCCTATTAGCAAGCTACCTATTTTTCATTATGCATGGCCCTAGAGAGTTTTCTTTTCAATATTCTTTGTGTACAGTGATTAGTGCTATTTTGCAGCAAGTATCAATAGAATTGCAAAATACATACAGTATATGCAGGATACATAAGGATAGATATGCCTTGCTGGGAGAAGGAGTATTGGAAGCATTTTTTTATTTTTTGTATTTATTTTTTATTGAAAGTAATAAATGGTGGGATATATATCATGGTGATCAAAGCAAATGAGATTAATATGAGATAACAAAAATCAGGTTCTTACCAGAGAAATGTCTCAGTTGAGAGGATGATGTACATAATATATTCTCTCTCTCTCTCTCTCTCTCTCTCTATATATATATATACATACATATACATACAGTATCTCACAAAAGTGAATACACGCCTTACATTTTTGTAAACTATTTATTATCTTTTCATGTGACAACACTGAAGAAATGACACTTTGCAATGTTGGAATACTGCCCAGTCTCCGAAGGGAGGGGATCATGCTCTGCTTCAGTATATCACAGTACATGTTGGCATTCATGGTTCCCTCAATGAACTGTAGCTCCCCAGTGCCAGCAGCACTCATGCAGCCCCAGACCATGACACTCCCACCACCATTCTTGACTGTAGGCAAGACACACTTGTCTTTGTTCTCCTCACCTGGTTGCCGCCACACACGCTTGACACCATTTGAACCAAATATGTTTATCTTGGTCCCATCAGACCACAGGACATGGTTCCAGTAAACCATGTCCTTAGTCTGCTTGTCTTCAGAAAACTGTTTCCGGGCTTTATTTGTGCATCATCTTTAGAAGAGACTTCCTTCTGGGACGACAGCAATGTAGACCAATTTGATGCAGTGTGCGGCGTATGGTCTGAGCACTGACAGGCTGACCCCCCACCCCTTCATCCCCTGCAGCAATGCTGGCAGCACTAATACGTCTATTTCCCAAAGACAACCAAAAAAAAAAAAAAGGTAAACAGAGTTAACGTAGTCAAAACATAGCCAGAGTTCAGAAACTGGAATGGATAGTCAGACAAGCCAAAATATCAGGGAGCCAGAAGGAATGTCAGCCAAGCAAGTCTTTAACAGGAATACAGCAGAGCATCTCTAGAGATGTGACCAAGGTGAAGGCAGAGATCATCTGGACTGGACGGCTTAAGTAGGCAGGACTGACGAGCAGGATATCATCAACAGGTGAGTAACTGTGGAGAGATAGAAGCTGGCAATTAGCTGACAGCTGAGCGGCCAGTTTAGAGAAGGAAGGGCTGGGACCAGCCCTGACATTGGTCGACCATGGCGAGGCCTGTTTTGATTAACCTGTCCTGTTAAACCATTATACGGTCTTGGCCACCGTGCTGCAGCTCAGTTTTAGGGTCTTGGCAATCTTCTTATAGCCTAGGCCAGGAGTAGGCAACCTGGGGCCCTCCAGCTGTTGCAGAACTACAAGTCCCATCATGCCTCTGGGAGTAATTGTACCTGTCAGCCTTGCAATGCTTCATGGAAAATGAAGTTCCACAACAGCTGGAGGGCCCCAGGTTGCCTACCCCTGGCCTAGGCCATCTTTATGTAGAGCAACAATTCTTTTTTTCAGATCCTCTGAGAGTTCTTTGCCATGAGGTGCCATGTCGAACTTCTAGTGACCAGTATGAGAGAGTGAGAGCGATAACACCAAATTTAACACACCTGCTCCCCATTCACACCTGAGACCTTGTAACACTAATGAGTCACATTACACCGGGGAGGGAAAATGGCTAATTGGGCCACATTTGGACATTTTCTCTTAGGGGTGTACTCACTTTTGTTGCCAGCGGTTTAGACATTAATGGCTGTGTGTTGAGTTATTTTGAGGGGACAGCAAATTTACACTGTTATACAAGCTGTACACTCACTACTTTACATTGTAGCAAAGTGTCATTTCTTCAGTGTTGTCATATGAAAAGATATAATAAAATATTTACAAAAATGTGAGGGGTGTACTCACTTTTGTGAGATATTATATATATATATAATTATTATTATTTATTTTTATTTTTTTACACACACAATCACATCTTCAATTATACTCCTACACAGAGCGTACAGCATCTGTATTTTTTGCAGCATGTAATATTTGTTCTTGGTCATAGCAGAGAGAGATGTTCTGTTTGGTATTTACATACTATTGTTCCCAGTGCTACATGTGAAAGACGGGGAGAAAAGCATCACACAAAGTAAATACCACAAAACTGGTTGGCAGACACACTCAATGCCATCAAAATGTTTTTATAGCAGTCTTCTACTGTATGTTTTCTATGTATTGTGTTACAAAGCTGTCAATCATTCATTTATACAAGGTGGAAGAATGATTAGGTTGACCAAACCACCCATAAGAGAAAGAAAGGAAAAGAAAAGAAAAGAAAAAAAAGAAAAAAAAAGAAAAAAAGGAAAGTGAAGTAAAGAGACAAATGATAAGGAAAGAAAAGTAAGGAAAGAAAGAAAGAAAGAAAGAAAGAAAGAAAGAAAGAAAGAAAGAAAGAAAGAAAGAAAGAAAAAGAAAGATAGAGGTATTACCCCAAGAAAAAGACATGTAATATATTGCAGCAGACCAATTTTTAGATGTGATAACTGCATTCGTTTTCATTTTAAGGCTTTTTTTCTCTTTTATTTTTACCAGGTGATCCAGAGATCATTTTTCATTTTTCAACTTCTTTTATCAGACTAAGCTGTCCAGCAAAAGTGGCAGTTATAGTATTAACCCTTAACCAAAGTATCACATATGTCAGCAGCAGTAGGGGATTTTATACACATGCCCCACCCCTGTAGCCAGTTCCCCCCGGGCCTAGTCATTGTTGTGGGGCCCAAAGCAGCTGAGCTTGAAAGGGGTAGGTTGGGGAGGGGGTCCCGTGTAATGATGGGGGTAGTATGGGGGAGGGGCCCTGTATAATGATGGGGGTAGTATGGGGGAGGGGTCCTGAGTAATGATGGGGGTAGTATGGGGGAAGGGTCCTGTGTAATGATGGGGGTGGTATGGGGAGGGGTGTCCTGTATAATGATGGAGGAGGGGTGTCCTGTAATAAGGATGGGAGTAGTATGGGGGAGGGGTCCTGTGTAATGATGGAGGAGGGGTGTCATGTGTAGCGATGGGGGTAGTGTGGGGAAGGGGGTCCTGTGTAATGATGGGAGTAGTATGGGGGAGGGAGGTCCTGTATAATGATGGGAGTAGTATGGGGGATCCTGTGTAATGATGGGGGTAGTGTGGGGGAGGGGGGTCCTGTGTAATGATGGGGGTACTGTGGGGGAGGGGGTCCTGTGTAATAAAGGGGGTACTGTGGGGGAGGGGGTCCTGTGTAATGATGGGGGTACTGTGGGGGTCCTGTGTAATGATGGGGGTGCTGTGGGGGAGGGGGTCCTGTGTAATAAAGGGGGTACTGTGGGGGAGGGGGTCCTGTGTAATGATGGGGGTGCTGTGGGGGAGGGAGGTCCTGTATAATGATGGGAGTAGTATGGGGGGGGTCCTGTGTAATGATGGAGGAGGGGTGTCATGTGTACTGGTGGGGGTAGTGTGGGGGAGGGGGTCCTGTGTAATGATGGGGGTACTGTGGGGGAGGGGGTCCCGTGTAATGATGGGGGTACTGTGGGGGAGGGGGCCCTGTGTAATGATGGGGGTACTGTGGGGGAGGGGGTCCTGTGTAATGATGGGGGTACTGTGGGGGTCCTGTGTAATGATGGGGGTGCTGTGGGGGAGGGGGTCCTGTGTAATGATGGGGGTACTGTGGGGGAGGGGGTCCTGTGTAATAAAGGGGGTACTGTGGGGGAGGGGGTCCTGTGTAATGATGGGGGTGCTGTGGGGGAGGGAGGTCCTGTATAATGATGGGAGTAGTATGGGGGGGGTCCTGTGTAATGATGGAGGAGGGGTGTCATGTGTACTGGTGGGGGTAGTGTGGGGGAGGGGGTCCTGTGTAATGATGGGGGTACTGTGGGGGAGGGGGTCCCGTGTAATGATGGGGGTACTGTGGGGGAGGGGGTCCTGTGTAATGATGGGGGTACTGTGGGGGAGGGGGGCCCATGTAATGATGGGGGTACTGTGGGGGAGGGGGTCCTGTGTAATGATAGGGGTGTTTGTTTTATTGGGATGTTGGCTGGGGAGTGAAATTGCATAGGGGGCCCTAAAAAATGTTTGCCCAGGGTCCAAACAATATTAAGGATAGCCTTGCCTGTAGCATGTGTATAAACCTGACGAGTTGACGTTTGGCTGTCAAATAGAAGCAATCTGGCTGCTGTACAGCCGCATGATCACTTCCACACCCCTAGAACTTGTACTCACTGCCTCCATGTTTCCCATCGGGCTCCCATGGATGGGCTCGGGACTGGGATGGCAGGTGCCACCAGCAGAGGAGAAGGAGGCCAGCAAAATTTATTGCATGCATTTGTAATGTTTGACATGTTGGGTATCCATCTACTCTATCTAGTGCAAAAACACAATACAGTATACTATATTGAGCTTGTGTGTATATTTTACTGAAAGTTTGCACTTGATAAACCATTGCGCTAATATAGTGTGCCATAACAAATTGGAACTATCACTATTTTATCCTCCAGGGTCTCTACTTCCAGAAAATATATAATGTGTTGGGGGCTTTAAGTAATCTTCAGGCCTAAAAAAAGATTTTTAAACACAAAAACAGCTCTAGCAGTGAAAAGGATTAAATCTCTAATTTCCATTCTCCAAAATTCCCAGGGGTATAGAATAAACATCTGTCATCCACACACCATGATTACTTTGACTGTTTATTCTAACAACAGGAAGAAAATAGATATTCATAAGTAAATTCCATTCTGGGCTTCTTTGCTCCTCTGCTTGATGACAATAGCAGTGCTGTAGTAATGCTGCATTACATAAATATATTTTAGGAAAGAACTCTGGGGGTTATTTACTAAAGGCAAATCCACTTTGCACTACAAGTGTACTTAGAAGTGCAGTCACTGTAGATCTGAGGGGGACATGCAAGGAAAATAAAAAACAGCATTTTAGCTTGCACATGATTGGATGATAAAATCAGCAGAGCTTCCCCTCATTTCAGAGCTTCCCCTCAGATCTACAATGGCTGCACTTCCAATTGCACTTGTAGTGCAAAGAGGATTTTCCTTTAGTAAATCAACCCCTCTGTTTAGTTTTTTACATCCTTGTCGGACAATTCCTTGGTCCGTGTAATGCTACCCTAAAGTGATATTAAAGCTTTGTTATGTTTTGTTTTAAAAAAACACCAAACATATTATATCTACCTGCTCTGTGCAGCTCCGATCCTCCTCTTCTTTTTGGGTCCCCCACCAAGGCTCCTCCCCCTCATTCTGTGCCCCCAGAGAAAGCCACTTGCCCTGGGGACACTGCCGCGTGCTTGCTCCTGAGCCGCTGCTCTATGCGTCCATAAGACACACAGGGGTTGATTCACTAAAGGCAAATAGACTGTGGACTTTGCAAAGCGCAGTTGCTCCAGAGCTTAATAAATGAGAAGAAGCGCTGATGACTTCCATCATCCAATCATGTGCAAGCAAAATGCTGTTTTTTTTATGTTCCTTGCATGTGATTGGGTATTCTTTGTAAAAATGAAGCTTTACCTCATTTACTAAGCTCTGGGGCAACTGCACTTGTAGAGAGCAACTTTGCAAAGTGCACAGTCTATTTGCCTTTGGTAAATCAAACCCTATGGAGCCGTGGCTCAGCCCCACCCCTTACTCTCTCCCCATTGGCTCAATGGCTGTGATTGACAGCAGTGGAAGCCTGCTGCTGTCTCAGCCAATTAGGAGGAAGAGTCACCATACAGCTAAGGCTTTTGTGAACATCACTGGATCAGTGGGGGCTCAGTTAAGTATTAGGGGGGCTGAACAAAGAAGGTTTTTACCTTTATGCATAGAATGTATGAAGGTAAAAAACCTTCAGACTTTACAGCCATTTTAACCACCTTCCTCCTGGGGCAATTTTTTTTATTTTTTTCACACGTGATAAAATCTGCTTTTTTTCTAGAAATTACAGTAACCCCCCCAAAAAAAGTATATATTTTCTGAAAGCTGGAGAATAAAATGGTGGTAGTTGTAATTTTGTATGTTGCACAATATTTGCTCAGTTATTTATCAAATGCATATTGCCAGGAAAAATATATATTAATGCCCCGTACACACGGTCGGACTTTGTTCGGACATTCCGACAACAAAATCCTAGGATTTTTTCCGACGGATGTTGGCTCAAACTTGTCTTGCATACACACGGTCACACAAAGTTGTCGGAAAATCCGATCGTTCTAAACGCGGTGACGTAAAACAAGTACGTCGGGACTATAAACGGGGCAGTGGCCAATAGCTTTCATCTCTTTATTTATTCTGAGCATGCGTGGCACTTTGTCCGTCGGATGTGTGTACACACGATCGGAATTTCCGACAACAGATTTTGTTGTCGGAAAATTTTATATCCTGCTCTCAAACTTTGTGTCGGAAAATCCGATGGAAAATGTGTGATGGAGCCTACACACGGTCGGAATTTCCGTCAACAAGGTCCTATCACACATTTTCCATCGGAAAATCCGACCGTGTGTACAGGGCATAAAATGAATTGTAATAAAACCAATTTTTTTTTTGTGAAATATAAAAGATGGGGTTGTGTCAAGTATATGCAGTAGATACCAAACATGTCAAACCTTAAACTGCGCACACCAGTGAAATCGCAAAAAATATCTCCATAGGCAACACTTTAAAAGCATTTACAGGTGTTCAGTTTAGAGTTTAAGGATTCGTTCACCTTTGGGACTATAATACATGTTCCACCCGTTTTTATGGTGAAACATGTAACATGCTCCCAGTTATTTGAATAAATAAATTACAAGTATCGTCATCCTTTGCAGCTGTCGGCTTGTAGTTCTCAATGAACTGTCATGGCAGTGTGGAGCACCGTGTGGTAGATCATTGATACCTCCTGTCAGTGTATCTACTTGCTCTTACGGCAGATACAGCACACAGATACACTGACAGATCTGCAGGAGACCTGCATGGAACCAGCGATCTGCTGATCTCCAGTGCAATGCTTTGCAGGTTCCAAAAAAAAAATGCAAATTTTTTTACCTGCAAAAAAATGTTCATTTACTATTTTCTTTTGTAAAAAGTGAACTTCTCTTTTAAAGTGTTACTAAACCCACAACAGTAAAATCAGTCTGTATATGCAGCATAGCATGCTTGTTATACTCACTGTGGAACTTAAGGGGTTAATCTTCCGCATTGTGTAAAAAGGCTGTTTTATCCTGTATGCACAGATCCTCCCCCTCCTGCATTGTCTATCTGGGGAAGGCCAGCTAACACAGGCAGAGTAGCCGACCTGCACATGCTCAGTTGTGTCTTTTATGCTGGAGAGAACATTTACTTGTTCTCAGAGCTAGCCAGGTCACATGATATTGGACATCACACATGTGGGCATGTACACAGGCTGAAGTGGAAATCTCCTCCTACCTGAACTCTCAGCACTGGAGAAACTGTGCAGTTTATCACTGACCGTGGTATACAGATCATCCAAAAAGGTATATAATATTTTAATGTAAAAAGAAGATGTATAAGCTGTGGGCACTGTGGGGGGCATATGACCTATTTTCATATTACTGGGTTTAGTGACACTTCAACTGTAAGTTATGGCCATAGAATTAGGGCCCGGATTTTGATGTTTGCAAACACTTGCCTTCCCTACACTGTGCATTCTATATGGGGTAGCTATAGGGGTGGTGGGGGGGGGGTGCTTTAACAAAACAAAAATATATTTTTATGTATTTTTATTAACCACTTCAAGACCAGGATTTTTTCTGACACTTCTCACATACATGTAAAAAATAGTATTTTTTGCTAGAAAATTACTTATAACCCCCAAACATTATGTATTTTTTTAAAGCAGAGGCTCTAGAGAATACAGTGGTGGGTGTTGCAATTTTTTTATGTCACACTGTATTTGCACAGTGGTTTTTCAAATGCGATCTTTTTGGAAAAAAAAAAAAAAACTTTAATGAACTTTAGTGCACAAAAACACAATATAATACTCAATTGTTTGGTGAAATATAAACAATGATCTTACGACCGAGTAAATAGATACCAACATGTTATGGTTAAAAATTGCGTACGCTCTGTCCTAATTACTGATCACGATAAATACTTAAAAAAATTAAATTTAAAATATTACTCTCAAGGAAACAGAGCGGGTAAATTACTGGCTTCTCAACTACGCCAACGTCAACAAAAAAATAAAATCCTGAAACTAATCTACCACAACTCAAGTAAAGTAATACCTAATCCTCAAGAAATAGTAGACACATTTTTACAATTTAATGAGGTGATATACAATTTAAAAGAAGATAAAAACACCCCCCAACCTGACACCAATAAAATTAAAGCATTCCTAGACAATGTCACTCTACCCTCCATTGACCCTATGTCTTTAGATCAGCTTAATAAACCAATTTCCAATGAAAAATTATAAAGATCATAAATGATTTACCCAAAAATAAAGCACCAGGAGCTGATGGCCTATCAGCAGAATATTACTTGGCCTTCAAAGACACATTGACTCCATAACTGTCCAAAATGTTTAATCAAGCAGCAAACTCAAAAACCTTCTCAAAAGAACTTTTAGAGGCCATAATAATAACATTACCAAAATCAGGAAAAGACCCTACGTCCCCCTTAAATTATAGACCCATGTAGTTACTAAATTCCGATCTTAAAATATATGCAAAAATACTGGCCAATAGATTAGTTAAAATAACCCCCTCAATAATTAAACCTGACCAAGTAGGCTTCGTTGAAGGGAGGCAAGCACCCGATAGTACCAAAAGGATGTTAAACATTATCAATATGATACATAACGACAGAATACCCTCTCTACTCCTAGCATTAGATGCTGAGAAAGCATTTGATAGAATGCACTGGGAATATATTTCAAAAACCCTATCCAAATTTGGCTTTCAAGGCTTCATTCACTCTGCCATTATTCCATTATACACTCAGTGCCGGTTCACACTGGTGCGATGCCAAACATCGCACAGACATCGCATGTAATTCGCAGCGCACTGCCGTTCACATTACATGCGATGTCTGTGTGGTGCGATATCAGCCATAGAGATAGTATGGCTGATATCGCACCGCATTCGGTGCAAACACGCACAGGACCCTTTTTTCTGTTCGGACCAGAATCGGATCGCATGTGTGTTCACACATATGCGATCCGATTCATGTCCGAACTGTCAGTTCACAGTGCGATATGCGAGCTGAACTGGGGGTGTCGTTAACAATGTATTGACACTCCCCAGCGATTCGCATATGGCAGTGTGAACTGACATGCGATGCAGGAACACGCAGTGGATTCGCAGTGTTCTCGCATCGCACCAGTGTGAACCGGCACTTATCCCCCTGCAAAAGTTTTCTCTTCAGGTATGTTATCCAGAACTTTCGCATTAACCAATGGGACCAGACAGGGTTGCCCTTTATCCCCAATAATATTCTCCCTAGCGATAGAACCCCTACACTCCTCCCCAAATATCAAAGGTATTACCATTGGCCAACATAAATTAGGCTTATTTGCCGACGACTTTATACTGACTTTAACTAAACCCTATTTGTCTTTACCTTCAGTTAACTCGGCCCTAGAAATATTCAAAGAGGTGTCATATTACAAAATCAACCAAAACAAATGTTATATTTTACCTATGAATATACCTATCGCAACAATTAACAGCTTAAGTACAAAACATGGATTTAGTTGGGACAATACTGCGATAAAATATTTAGGGGTGCAGCTCGCCTTTCCACCAACAAAAATTTATGATGCAAATCCCCCCCCCCCCCCTACTAAATCAAGTTAATCTAGACCTAACAAATACCATATATACTCGAGTATAAGTCGAGTTTTTCAGCACATTTCTTTGTGCTGAAAGTGCCCCCCTCGACTTATACTCGAGTCAAGCACTTTTCTGCAGCAAAAAATTTCATTTTCCAAACCGACTTTGGGGCCCCGTATCTCAGGGCCACTTGGTGCTAGGAACCCCAAATTTGGTGTGCATACCCAGTAGAACCACAACATATCCATAGATGGAGTTCCTAGCACCAAGTGGCCCCGAGATACGGGGCCCCAAAATCGGTTTGGAAAATGTCATTCTCTTCTGCAGAAAAGTGCTTGACATTTTCTGAACCGAATTTGGGGCCCTGTATCTCAGGGCCACTTGGTGCTAGAAACCTCAAATTTGGTGTGCAAACCCAGTAGCACTGGTACCACAACATATTCAAAGCTGGAGTTCCTAGCACCAAGTGGCTCTGAGATACGGGGCCCCAAATTAGGTTCAGAAAATGTCATTCTCTTTTGCAGAAAAGTGCTTGACATTTTCTGAACCGATTTTTGGGGCCCTCTATCTCGGGGCCACTTGGTGCTAGAAACTCCAGCTTTGGATATTTTATGGTGCTAGTTCCACTGGGTTTGCACACCACATTTGGGGTTCCTAGCATTAAGTGGCTCCGAGATACGGGGCCCCAAAGTCGGTTAACTGTGTCCATCTGCAGTAATGTCATTTCGGAACCCTTTGGGTTCAGAGACCCCAAATTTTGGCTGCAGCTAGGGGGCATCTAGGAACCCTTAACTATCGAGTTTGAAGTTTGGGGGACCTATGGCTGCAAATGGGCACAGTGAGGCTGCAAATGGGCATTGTTGACCCTCTTTTCCACTTACAGTAGCTGTGCATTTCTCACCCTTGTCTTATACTCGGGTCAATAAGTTTTTCCCATTTTTTTGTGGTAAATTAGGCCCTCGACTTATACTCGAGTATATACGGTATACAGAAAACCCATTTATCCTGGGTCAATAAAATACCGGCATTCAAAATGCAAACCTTACCAAAAATTCTATACTATTTCAGATGTCTCCCTATCCCACTACCCGCCAAATTCTTCATGCAATTGAATACTAAGCTCAAACAATTTATATGGAACAAAAAGAAACCCAGAGTAGCATTTTCAATTCTAACCACCATAAAAACCTTTGGAGGAATGAATCTACCAGATGTTAAGAAATACTATTTTGCTTCCATTTTAGACCAGATGAAATATTGGTTCTCTCCGGAGAAAAATAAACTCTGGCTAAATATAGAACAAGAAGCGACTAAAAATTATGACCTATCTGCCCTAGCAATAGCCAATACCATACTACCTAAAGTAATCACTCCCAATCTCCTAAGTATCGAAGCTACAATATTTGCTTGGAAACACATACTTTCTAAAACTAGACATATGGAAAATAAATCCAAAATAAATATTCCTACAGAAGTTATTAATTACTGTAGAATTCGCCTATCAGTAGACGAATGGACCAAACAGGGATACAGGTTATATGAAAACTTACCTATGGTTTACAGGGATGTTATTATAAGTAAGCTCGAAAAATTGTAAACGACTAAAGGATTTCAATCCCAATAACAAAATAGAAGTTCCATCGATTATATGGGAATATATATCTAACCATAAGGAAAATAATAGGAAGGGAATTTCCCTCTTCTATGAGATACAATCCTCTCAACCAGTCAATAAAAATGCTCACATGGTAAAATGGGAGAGAGATTTAGATCAAAACTTCTCCTGGGAACAGTGGAAAAAAATCTCTCCAAATAATAACAAATCATCATCATGTATAGAACATTGGGACAATGCTCATAAAATAATTAATCGGTTGTATTTAACCCCTTATAAATTATCTAAAATTTACCCATCCACAACCGATATGTGTTGGAGGTGTAATGAGCAAACTGGAAATCTTATACATACCCTCTGGAGTTGCAAAACCCTGAAAAGCTTTTGGAACTCAGTCTCATTCTTTATAGCAGATATCACAGGAAAACTCTCCACGCTTACTCCAGCTCCAGCCCTATTAGGTATTGACCTTGAAAAATATCCAATTATACATAGAACTATAGTGGTCCACATCTTAATAGCATCAAGACTTACAATAGCTAACCTCTGGAAATCTAAAGAAGCACCCAACCTATCTACTGTTATAAACAAATTGAATACCCAAGCACAATTTGAATTAATGCTTGCTTACAAAAACCACTCCATTACCACATTTAGTAGAAATTGGAAGACTTGGATATCCCACCCTAGAGCCTCCAATTATTTAAAAGAATGCAAACTCTAAATTACCCCACAGCCTGAAATAATTTGTTCACTTAATTAAGTAATATGCGGACATAGAATATTACTTATGTTGCCCTCTATTTTCTGCTTTTCCTTTTTTGTTACCCTCCCCCTTCCCAATTGACTCCCCTACTTAAAGTTGTACAGGCTGACTAGCGGCTCAATGTGATGATCTCCCCAGACCTACAGAGTGAACCCATTAGGGGTAGGCTGGAATAGGCCATCAAGATCTGATTGAAGCCTATTTTATATGCCTTTTCAATGTTTATTATTATAATGTTATGTACCATTTGCAACAACTTTAATTGTCATGTTCTTATTTGATAAAATAAAAAAAATTTAATGGAGAAAAAAAAAAAATTGTGCACGCTTGTGGAACGGCGAAAAACTACATCATACTATCCATAGGCGGTGCTTTAAAAGCCTTCACATGTTACCACTTTAGATTTACACAGGAGGTCTGGTGCTAGAGTCATTGCTGACATTTACCTCACATGTGTGGTGCGATTACTGTTTACATACCAATGTGGGACTGAAGCATGTATTCGCATTTGCGCACGAGCACGGGAGGACGGGGTTGCTTTTAAAAAAAAATATTATTTTATTATGTATTTATTTTAATTTTTTTTACACTGCACCTTTATTTTTTTTTTACTTTGAATGTTTTTTTAGAATGTAAACATCCCTTGTGATAGCAATAGACAGTAACATGTCCTCTTTACCAAGACGTCTGGGGTCTGTTAGACCCCAGATCTCTCCTCTGCCCTTAAAAGCTTTGGATCATACCAAGATCAGTATGATCCGATGCTTTTTTTCAAATCAGCAATAATTTGTTTACAACCAGCGAAACCAGAGGTGACAAAATACTCATCGCTTCCAGTTTCTTAGACCATAGAGATCATCCAGGCCGTTCAGGTCCCTGATCAGCTCTATGGTCCACTGGCTGCAGTCTCAGGTTCCCCTGGTAGGACATGAGAGCCCAGGAAGTCGGCGAAAAGGTCCCCCCTCCCGCCGCTGAGCCTCTATGATTGAAAGAACTAAAATGCTAAGAATGAAGAGGGTGGAACATGGAAAATAATGCAGGCTGGGGAGGAAAGAGCTGGACCAATGGTCTCCAAACTTTCTAAACAAAGGGCCAGTTTACTGTCCGTCAGGCTTTAGGGGGGCCAAACTGTATGAAGTGGGAGTAGAAAATGCCTCAGTGAGAGTAAACAATGACCCATTATTGGTTTTAGTGGAAAGAATAGTGCCCCATTGTCGGTGTCAGTTGAAGGAATAATGTGCCATCACTGGTGTCATTTGGAGGAATAGTGGCCTATTGTTGGTGTCTGTTGGAGGAATTGTGTCCCATCATTGGTGTCAGTGGTAGGAATACAGTGGTGCTCAATTAATGGTGTCAGTGGAAGGAATAGTGAACAATCATTGGTGTCAGTTGGAGGAATAGTGCACCAAGAGCCAGATAAAAACAAGCAAGGAGCCGCATCGGGACCCTGGCCCATTGTTTTTAGACCACTGAGCTAGATGATGCTGGACATCCTCCAGCCAGGATAGGAGGGCTCTATCTGACCTGCTGCAGTTTCTAATGCATGTAGCAAAGTCCCGGGGCCCCTGAAGCCCAATGGTGACCTCCAGAGTTAGGGACAGCTGACATCCTTCTGTGTAGAGGGGGTTACAAGGCATAGTGGATGTAATGGAAGGTAGATTGATGGGCACCAGACACTTCTTCAATGCAAAGAGATTTATTGTCTCTTAAACAGAACTGGGGGAGAGAGGGTTAGGGCCAGGACACCCTTAGGTAGATGCAATGTTAATTGGCAGACTCTGAGACTTCTATAGGCAGACAGCCATGCAGGGAAAGGCACCCAGCTAGACACCAAGTCTGCCTGAGTAGGGCTGCTGTCTCCTATGGCAACAATCTTGTAACAGTTTCTAACAAAGGTTGCAAAGAACTCCTTCACTTCTTCTACAATCTCCTATTGTACAACTTCACTCCGCTGAGCTCCCAGTCTTTCACTAGACTAGCAGATCTACTCGCCACTGGATCTCCTAAACTCTTCCAATCTTCTCACTCAGGATCTTCCTCAAGCATCACCCCCGCGTCCCTGCTGGGTCCCTAGCTTTGCAGATACTCCTCAAGTGGCACCCCGCTGGCTTGCTTGGTCCCTGGCTTGGCACAAAATAATGTTCTGCAAGCGTCACCTCCACTGGCTCGGTCCCTGGCTTGGCACCTGCTGAAGTTTCCCAATTCTTTACCGTCCCCAGCTGGTGAGAATACTGCTCAGGTACTTGCTTCAGCTACTCCCGGTGGTCTCCGGTAGCAAGGTGGATGGTCCCTTAGTGGCGACAGCTTCCCTTCTACCTCCAACCACAGCTGGTTCTCCGGCTGGCAGAACCGTTGCTTCTGGTTGGACAGCAAGTCACTGTCCCAAACCTACGCTGCTCTCTTGCTTCTGGATAGGCCCTCAGACAGCCTGGCAGCTGGATGTCCCCGGGATAGGCCCAAGGCTTATGGCCTAGCAACCTGGGGCATTACAACACGCGTCCACCAAGACAGCCGTTTAGGTGGCACAGAACCCTGATCACCTGACTCCACCCAAATAAATAGGCTATCCCAGCAGGCCAAGGGGCCCAAGAAAATCCCTGCCCATTGGCTGAGACACCCCATTCATTCCGAATCTGTCCTTGCAATGCCCTTGTCTTATCTAATGCCACCAGACACCCGGCCATCTAGTGACAGAAGAGAGAAGTGCAGCAATTCCAGAATTAGGGTGAAATCAATGGACCTCCTATCAATTGGCCAAGGCAACTATCATTTGGCAAATACATTTGATAGCAACCCTGCCTAAACATCAGGGTGCTACATACATATCGTGAGAAGTTCACAATGTGCTGTGAAACTAGAATAGTTTCAGCAACCTGTACAACTGTGCAAGGCTAAAGGGAAGGCCAGAGTTCAGTATGTAAAGAACTTTTCTTATTTGGTTCCTCTTGGCCTTTTAGATATACCATTTATATCTGTTTAATGATTGCAAAAAATACTTTTACCTCTTACTAGAAATCCGATAAATTCCTGTGCTCTTTGACGGTGCTGCATGGTATCAGTTACATTGTTCCTAGTTATTTCTGAGGACTTGCCCCTCTATACTATGGAGAAGAGGAAAGAGGGAAGTTTTGTAGTCCTGACCTGTTTCTGTTGTCCTGATACAGTACAGTAAGTGCATCTTGTCACCCTAGCATAGAAAGTGTGTTACCAGCAGAATGACCAGGTGAAAATAAAGGTAATAAAGCCCTAACAAAGAAAACTAATGCAGCCACCACATGTAAGGACTGGTAAGTTCCAATATATTTATTAATTCATCTTTAATAATATATTAATTTATAATATATTTGTGTTTTTAGATTTATATACATTTTAATTAAAAAAAAAATCCTGTCTATTGCTGCCACCATACCAGAAACCAGAAAAACAAATTAGACAAGCCACAAACCCGGATCATTTTACAGCAGCCCTAAAATGATTCACAAGCTGCAGCCAGCCTGGAAATACAACATATTAGAACAGCAAACTTCCTTAAAGTAGTAAAAAAAAAATTTATGTGTGGTATAGAAACAAAATAAACACAGCTCGATGCAAAGCCAACTGCATATAAAAATGGAAAAAAAAATAAACACATTTGTAGTTTTCAGTGTGTACATGAAATACACAGAACTGCTGGACTGCCAACGACTAAAGGTACAGAAAAAAAAAAAAAAACAAGAAAAAAAACAACTTCATCTTAGTCAGATGATGCCTTAACCACAACACCTACTATATACTGTATATTGACAGTATCCCAATACATGTAAATAATGATATAATGTGTCCCTTCCTTACATAAATAATATTAATATACTGCAGGATAATAATATAAATTATATATATATATATATATAGGGCTTTTTTTCCTCAGAGAATAGGTTCAGGAACTCCCCTTTTCAAGTCACCCCTTGTCTTTGCCCCCTATCCACCTCTGAGCACCGTCCCTTGGTTCCATCCTCTACCCACCTTCCTGTACGGCCCTTTTTAGAGAATACATAATCAAGTATCATTTTGTGGTGCTAAGTAATTTGTATAGATTTTATTAATAAGCATTAAGGTATACACCCTTCTTTCAACAATAGATCCTCCCTTTCAACAATAGACCCCCCGGCAACAAAATGACCCTCCAGTAACAAAAGATCCACCCTAGTAACAACAGATCCACCCCAGCAGCAATAGACCCCTGTCAGCAACAACAGATCTCCCAGCAGCCAGCATCAATAGACCCTCCAGCAGCCAGCAACAATAAACCCCTCTATCATCAGTAGATCCCTCCCAGCAACAACTGGCCCCCAGCAACGATAGATTCCCCCAGCAGCCAGCATCAATAGACCCTCCAGCAGTCAACAACAATAGACCCTCCCATCAACAATAGATCTCTCAGCCCCCAGTACACCCCAGCACCCTTTGCCATTACATACATTCAGTGCAGGAGGTGCCGGAACTGCATTCCCCCACGTTCCCGCTGAAAAAAGCCCTATATATATATATAATATATATATATATATATATATATATAATATATATATATATATATATATATATATATATATATAGGGCTTTTTTCAGCGGGAACGTGGGGGAATGCATATATATATATATATATATATATATATATATATATATATATATATATGTTTCACAGCCATATTCAGCACAGCATGACAACTCTAATGCCCCGTACACATGGTCGGATTTTCCGACGGAAAATGTGTGATAGGACCTTGTTGTCTGAAATTCCGACCGTGTGTAGGCTCCATCACACATTTTCCATCGGATTTTCCGACACACAAAGTTTGAGAGCAGGATATAAAATTTTCCGAAATTCGGAAATTCGGAAATTCCGATCGTGTGTACACAAATCCGACGGACAAAGTACCACGCATGCTCAGAATAAATAAAGAGATGAAAGCTATTGGCCACTGCCCCGTTTATAGTCCCGCGTACGTGTTTTACGTCACCGCGTTCAGAACGATCGGATTTTCCGACAACTTTGTGTGACCGTGTGTATGCAAGACAAGTTTGAGCCAACATCCGTCTGAAAAAATCCTAGGATTTTGTTGTCGGAATGTCCGAACAAAGTCCGACCGTGTGTACGGGGCATTATACTAAACTGCAAGGTCAGCCGGTTTGCCAGACAGACTAGTCATCACATTACACTCTCAGACACGACCAATTAGCACTCCTCCCGCCCTCTCCATTTCCAATGAAATTATAAAAGTAGGTAAAGTGTAGTAATTTAAAATTATTATTTTAATATATGCAAATGATATAATGTGTCCCATGCTCATTTAATATACTTATGTTTATATTATTATACTATTATTATTATTATTATTATGTATTAATTAATATATATTATTATTTATCTATTAATATCATTATATAATTTTCTAGTACTGTGGTAATAATAATAAATTATATTTAATTGCTATAATATTTATATTATTATTATTTAGTATATGAGTGAGGGACACATTATATCCAATGCATGTATTGTAATAATTGTGGGGTCACTATAGTGTGCACCTGGGGAGGTTAAAGTGATTGTAAAGTCTCGTTTTTTTTTTCTATTAAAATAGCAAACATGTTATACTTACCTGATCTATGCAGCTGGTTTTGCACAAGTTCGCCCAGATCCTCCTCTTCTCTGGTCACTGGCTGGAGCTCCTGGTCCCTCCCTCCTGTTGAGTGTCCCCACATCAAGCAACTTGCTATGGGGGCACCCGAGCCAGGCTGCAGCTCTGTGTATCCATTCAGACACAGAGCCGCGGTTCAGCCCTGCCTCCTCTCTCTCCTGATTGGCTAACTGAGTTTGATTGACAGTAGCGGGAGCCAATGGTGCCACTGCTGTGTCACAGCCAATCAGGAGGGAGAGACCCGGACGGATGAGGCATTCGTGGACATCACTGGATAGAGATGGGGCTCAGGTAAGTATTAGGCTGGATTCACACCTATGCAGTTTTAGTGCTTTTTGCATTTTGCAGATTTGCACTACAGTCCATTTAACATTGTTTTCTATGGAACACGTTCTGTAGTGCAAATCTGCAAAATGCCTAAAGCACTAAAAATGCATAGGTATGAATCCAGCCTTAGGGGGGCTGAGAGGGGCTGCTACACGCAGAAGGCTTTTTATCTTAATACATAGAATGCAATAGGATAAAATAAAAACCTTCTGACTTTACAATCACTTTAAGGATTACTAATTATTATTTATTTGTAATTGTTTTTTATAGATATAATTTTATAACTAATAAATTGTGAGCCAAACCACAGAAGTCTTGTATTAACCTTGTATATTCCATCACCTTCTATGGTGCTGGTTTCTCTATATAATGCCAACAACTGAGGCCAAATGCATAACACATAGTATCCAATACTGGAAAGGAATACCTAGGGCTGCCCCAAGCATACCTCACCCCTATCTTTAGATTACTTTGATTGAGGCAACCTTCCATAATATAACATAGGATCCAATCACAATTCATCGCTCAGTAATGTAACGTCAGAAAATCGAGTTGCTTTTGGTAAACCATCTTTTCACATCACATCCTGTTCTGTTTGCAAGTTACATGGAAGGGAAGATATTATATGACGCTCTGCCACTTACCATCCACTGTGACGTCAATCTTCTGGATGGCTGAGACTGTCGTATTCCCCTTTAGGTTCACCTTCACAATATAAGTCCCCTCGTCGCTTTGATGAAGTGAATAAATTAGCAGGGAAGCATTGGGTGGATTTATTGTAAGCTTGTTTTGAAGTTCTAAATCCGGCATCACCAACTGGTTAATGGAAGTTATCAGATACCTGGCCTGGGCCTGGGACCGCTCCAGTAACCAGATGATTTGGACGCTTGAGGCAGACTGGTTGACTTCATAGGAAACGGGAAGGATGAGCGGCTGTCCTTTGATGCCATGGATGACTGGAGCCGGAACAGTGAGCTTCAACGTGGAGCAAATGCTTATACCTTTGATAAGACAAAATAGAAATTTATGATGTATAATAGTGCAAAAGAAAGTGTATCACCTACATTCCTATAACAAAACAGAACGATGATAACAAACTCCACCCGTCACAGGATTTGCATCTCTTTTCATCAAGTTCTTGGATTTACAATGATCTGCCATACAGTACAGTCATGTCTGGCAGGACAGGAGATCTGATACCGTTCAGTAGCACTTACAGGTTTTGTCCCTCCCCTGGCGTGTGACTGGACAGTGAAAAGAGAAGAAGCAGAGTGATGAGCTCATCTTCCAGGAACTCCACTTTCTTTCCTATCAGCATGCTTCTTGCCAGGGGTGTAACAGGAAATCATTGGGCCTCATAGCGAAATTTTTTATTGCCCCCCCCCCCGGATGACCTTTCACTATAGCACATGGCAATGTCAAGTGTGACAAAACTGTCATTAATCTTAACATATAGGATACCTAAATCAAGGGCAGGCAGCAAGACAACATAGACACTACACTACTAGGGACTCCTCCAAACTCATATCTAGCTGAACTCATGATCCTTTTTCACTCCAATAAGTTGCAGGCCGGGTCATTCCCTTCCAGTAGTTCTCGTAAACAAAGGTGGGTTGCGCATTGGAAATGACCCAGTTTAATGGAGTAAAAACCAGTGCAAGTTTGGAGTTAGGCCAAAGATGAGTTTGGAGGACACACAAGCCTATCTCTGCTAGGTACCAGTGCTGTGGATAGATGTTGTCAGGAAAGAGCAACAGTGTAGGGAATTAACTTTTAACCTTCAATTTCAAATGAACTAGTTGGGGCACTAAGTGACTCAGTTGCTTCCCAATCTTTTTCTGCATATTAGATCTAAAATCTGAGGGACTCCAAAAAGAAAGCAAGTGCTAAAAATAGAGTTGTAGTAGCACTAATAATAACCACAGTGATATTTTAAATGCATATTTATTTATTAGCTCTCTTGAACAAGATTACACTATAACCTTTATGCAAACTTGTAGGGCAGCCCATTGACATTGTAAGTAAGCCTCCGAAGAAGTCATGTCCATGTCAAAGGTTTATAAAATTACACAGCTTGGGGAAGCAAAGTACAGTGCTATGGACAGAGTAACATTACATTTAAGCCTCGTACACACGATCGGATTTTCCGCAGACAGAACCTCAGACTTTTGTCCGAAGGCGTGTGCCTGGATTTTGTCTTGCATACAAACGGTACACAATTGTTGGCCAACAAACACGAACGTAGTGACGTACTAGACGTACTACAAGCCGAAAAAGAGGAAGTTCAATTGTCAGGCGCCACCCTTTGGGCTCCTTCTGCTAATTTCGTGTTAGTAGAAGTTTGGTGAGTGTTGATTCGCGCTTTTCATTTCGCACTTTTCAGTTAGTTTCTGAACGGCCGTGCGTCAACCAGCCATGTTGCGGAATTGGAGGAGATAACGTGTTATTTATTATTGGCCTTGGAGTTATTGCTTTGACCCAAGTCCAGTCCAGGAACAGGAGGAGGAGGAGTTCTTGGACCAAAAATTGGTTGCTTTATTAACCACTTGCCGACCGCCGCACGCCGATGTATGTCCAAAGTTTGGCGGCGGATATTGTTGTTATGGCAGCAGCTAGCTGCCATAACCCCAGTATCCCCGTTTTTGTGCGGCGGTCGGCTTTCAGATAAAAGTGGTCTCTGCAGCGGATTTGCCGCGAGATCACTTTTATCGATGGCGGGAGAGGGGGCCCCCCTCCCGCCGCGATCCGGTGCCCTTCGCCGCTTACCAGAGCCGTCGGTAGCGGCAGAGAAGATCGCGTCTGTCTCCCTACTGTGCCTGGAGACGAGTGAGGCTAAGATGGCGCCCACTCGTCTCCATGACACATCACTTCCGCCCATACATCTTAAAGGCACATTTTTTTCAATGTCATTTTTTTAAATGACTTTTTTTTTGTTTGTTTATGTTTGCATTTTAGTGTAAATATGAGATCTGAGGTCTTTTTTACCCCAGATCTCATATTTTAGAGGTCCTGTCATGCTTTTTTCTATTACAAGGGATGTTTACATTCCTTGTAATAGGAATAAAAGTGACACATTTTTTTTTTTTTTTAACAGTGTAAAAATAAATAAAATCATGTAAAATAAATAATAAAAATATATATTTTTAAAAAAAAAAAAACCCCGTCCCGACGAGCTTGCGCGGAGAAGCAAACGCATGACTAGCTCCTGCATATGAAACCACACATGTGAGGTATCGCTGCGACCGGTAGAGCGAGAGCAATAATTCTAGCCCTAGACCTCCTCTGTAACACAAAACATGCAACCTGTAGAATCTTTTAAACGTCGCCTATGGAGATATTTGAGGGTAAAAGTTTGACGCCGTTCCACGAGCGGGCGCAATTTTGAAGCGTGACATGTTGGGTATCAATTTACTTGGCGTAACATTATATTTCACAATATAAAAAAAAATTGGGCTAACTTTACTGTTGTCATTGTTTTATTCAAAAAAGTGAATTTTTCAAAGTGCGCTTATAAGACCGCTGCGCAAATACTGTGCAAAAAAAGTATTGCATTGACTGCTATTTTATTCTCTAGGGTGTTAGAAAAAAAAACAATATATAATGTTTGGGGGTTCTAAGTAATTTTCTAGCAAAAAAACCTGTTTTAAACATGTAAACACCTAAAATCCAAAATGAGGCTAGTCCTTAAGTGGTTAATTGTGACCAATTATGTCATATGCCTTTGCTGCGGAAGCTCCAGGAGAATAATCCGGATATTTTTCGGAATTATCTCCAGATGACGGACCCTACTTTCACCAACTCTTGGCATTGTTGACCCCCTATATTAAGAAGCAGGGCACACGCATGAGGCTTTTATTTTATTTTATTTTTTGGTTGAATAATAATGATTTGATTTGGTATATTTTCTATATTTTTGGATGCCTAGAATGCACTTTTTGGTCAAGTTCTATTGGCAGATAGCATGTCTAATTTTATTTGTTTTTTTTTTTTAATGCACTATAAAAAAATTGTGGAGAATAATACTTGGCTATGTGTTTTACTTCAAATGACAGTTTGGGAGTAGGCAGTTACATTTTAAAAAATACAATGTAAAATTAACACCAACATAGTTGTATCTTTGATCTTAAAAACTACGGGATAATGGTGTTGTGGTAAGTTGAAACAAAAAAAAAAAAATAACAAGCATAGTAATATTATTCTTGATGTCACTAGAAAAAAAAAGGCTTTGAAAATTTGTTTGCAATAACTCCATCATTATCACCAGCAAATCAGCTTCATTATTATCCCATTAAAGAAGAAGAGAATTGTGCGCTGCATTTGGAGATTTCATAATTTGCCACGTCACGAATGTTAACTCTCCATTACGAACGCTAGTTTACAAGACCGACCTTTCCTAGCTTGTCCTTGCTTCCAAGCATGCGTGTTTGTACTTTGGACTTTTGTCCGACGGACTTGTGTACACACGCTTGGAAAAAACGGTCAGATTTTCTGCCAACAGCCTGTCATCACAGTTTTCCCGTCGGAAAATCCGATCGTGTGTACGCAGCTTAAGAGTACCAATGCAAAATAAGAGGACAAAGGGAGGTAGGGATTCAGGAGAAGCGAGTGACAAAGTAGGGAAGAGAAGGGGTAGAGGGGAAGGGGCGATCCTGGGGTTTCCAGGTATTAAAAGTTGGAGGTCTAATAGATAGAGGAGGATATGGGTCATCTTGTCAAGGTTCTAGGAGGGAGAAATCAAAACCCGGTGAAAGGAAATTGTCAATTTGTGGTTGTTTGGTGTATTTGGGGACACTATCTTGTAAAGTTGCATCTGTCTTGCCATGTATCATGGCTTTGGTGTTCCTATACTTTGTTTCGATGAGGCTAAACCTGAGGGTTTACCAGGCCCTAGCTACAGTTTGCTTAGATGTGCTAATGATTTGTAGGAGTACTCTAAACTGAATGGTGATGTATCCAGGGTGTTGGGTAAGGAGTGCTATTGAAGGGTCTGGAGAGAGATTTTCTTCAGCAGTGTGGTGAGAATAGTAATGATTTTCAACCAGAAACTGCTAATTATGGGGCATGTCCACCAAATATGCAACAGAGTACTCATTGCATTGCAACCCCGAAAGCATTAAGATGGGTAGGTAGGAACATATTTGGCAGTCCTTGTGGGGACCAGGTACCACCACGAGAGTACTTTGTATGAGGTTTCCAAGGCAGCTACCTCTACATTTTCAATACATGTCACAGTGGGAGAAAGTTGTGTTTTTGGTTTTCTCTGGATTCTGTAGTCCCGGATCGGGGCCTGCAGCTTGAAGGCTCTAAAGTGTATTAAATGGGATGGAGCTTTCAATGCTGTGCCTGGATTTTACCAGGTGCCAGCTGCCTGTGTGAGTACACAGGTGTGCAGGTCGTTAGATACTCAAACCTGAGGATAGCTCAGAGCGCCCAGTTTGGAGACAACTCCCATATTGGAGACAGGTCTCACCCAGGGATCAGAGGAGTCAAGAGACAGAAGATCTCCATTAGGGGTCAGAGGAGTCCCAGCCAGGAGGTCTTGTTCCAGGAGTCGGGTGAGCTCCCATTGGGGTGTCAGAAGAACCCCTATCCAGAGGCCAGGAGTGGGTCCTGCAGCAGGGTGCTGCAACTAAGGGCTAAGCGAACTAAGAGAACCAGAAGAGGCGGGCAATACAGTCAGTGGGACTGGTAAGAAGAGCAGCGGTGCTGCTGACAAGGGAACCAGTTGGCTTGGTATTTTCGGTTGACTGTTCAAGTTGATGTGGAAGAACCCCTGAGTGGGCAACTGATGTCTATGTGAATTTTTCATTTTGCTTAATAAACATGGGCTGCCATGCCCTAAAATACAGTTTGGACTGGCGCAACTCAATGGGAAAAAAGCATATGCCCCATGAGTATAATCACTCCAGTACAACATACATTACAACAGGGGCCTCTAAACATTTTAAACAAAGGGCCTGCTTATTGTCCTTCAGACTTTAGGAGAGCCGGACTATGGCCAGTGGTAGTAGAAATTTTCCTGGCATCAGTGGGAGTAAACATCTCTACATTTGGTATCGGGGGGAGGACTAGTGCCCCAGTGGCATGGCAGTGGGAGATATAGGGGTTGATTTACTAAAGGCCAATAGACTGTGTACCTTGGAAAGTGCAAGTGCAGTTGCTCCAGAGCTCAGTAAACGAAGTAAAGCTTCACTTTGCAGAGAATACCCAATCACATGCAAGGAAAAAAAAAAAAAAACAGCATTTTTGCTTGCACATGATTGGTTGATGAAAGTCAGCAGAGCTTCTGCTCATTTACTAAACTCTGGAGCAACTGCTCTTGCTGTGTGCAACTGCACTTTCCAAAGTACACAGTCTTTTTGCCTTTAGTAAATCAACTCCACAGTGTCCCATTGTTGATGTCAGTGGGCAGAATAGTGTGTCGTATCAGTGGGAGGTAAAGTGCCCCAAGGGCCAGATAAAGACAAGCAAAGGTCTGCATCCAGCCCCTAAGCCACCGTTTGGAGACCACCAGCATTACAATCTGCTATAAATAATATTAAGAATACAGGACTTTAAGGATACCTATATTCAAAGACATCTTTACAAAGAGCACTAAAAGTCTGAAGCCAATTATTTTTGCCCACATTAAAACATTTTTTTTAAATCATATTCAACAAGGTTAGGTGGAAATACAACAGGAACTCTATTTCCTCATCTATACAGACAATGTCCTCCACATATCTCAAAAACCTGCTCCTTGGCTCATACATAATATATCTACTCGATTCAGATATTCAATTATCCTTGCATTTTCAAGCCGATACTTGCAGAGGGATGAGACCAATTCACAACACGTTTCTGAGATAATAAATCTGTTTCTTCAGAAGATAAATTGGAGGTAGTAGATAACTTAATTTTTGTTTTTTGCACTCAATCAGTCAGGTATTCCATCCAGCATCGTCCTGTACGTAGGGAAAGGGGGCCGCAGGGGATATAAAAATCTCCAAGGACCAATATAAATAAACCAAAAGGAGAAAGTCAATGAAACATCCACAAAGAGTAGCTCCCAGCTGTGCACTGTATTATCAAAGTCAGTCAAAGTTAGTCCAAAGTTTAAAAGTCAGGACTGATACAATGATGTGGATGTAATATATATATACATATATATATATATATATATATATATATATATATATATATATATATGAAAAATCACAAATACCCATAAGTATTGAGCCAGGAAATGCAGCACCAGCTGATATGTTAACATTGAATGTTCAGATTCTTGCATAAGCTTGGTTAAGACCGGTCCTCCCTAAAGTGTTTGTAAACCCTTACATATACCCAGTGAAGTGACTGGCCTCAGCCGATACACAGAGATAAAACAAATCCTCCTACATAAGTTGTACCTGTTTATCTGCGGCCCTCTCTACAGCCATTCGAAGTGCACAGTTTATAAAACTTTTCTTCTTTTTTTTAACTTTTCTTTCTGCTTCAGGAGGCAGGGGGGAGGTTATCAAATGTCACATACTGCACAGCATAGAGCAGGGAGCTGAGTGTAACCTGAGACCTGAGTGGAGGGAATGGACACATCCACCTCTACACAGTTTTATAGGGTGTCAATCGACTTATGAGACTGAGTCAATCGGCTTCTGTGTGCTGGAGGGGGTTGGGGCCATCTTCCAGGATTACTTGGTGTTGGCCAGAAGTGACTAATGACTTTAGCAGAGGGTCAGAGCTGACAGAATTCACACTTGGTGCTTTGGATTGAGGCAAATATACACTGTAGAGGGATATCCATTGTACATTATTCATTTCAGAGGTTTACAACCACTTTAACAAACTGCATCCCAGTTCCTATGTTTTTGTGCATAGGATGTGGAAGCAAGGTAAGCAACTCAACTATGCACAAAAACATAGGAACTGGGGTGCAGAAAAATAGCAGCAGGTGCTCTGGACTAATAAGTCAAACTGTGAAATATTTGGCTGTAGCAGGAGGGAGTTTGTTGATGAAGGTCTGGAGAGCGGAAACATAATGAGTGTCTGCAGGGAACAGTGAAGCATTGTGGAGGTTTGCTTTCCAAAAAATGCTTCTAAACTCAACTGTCTAGAAATGACTATAAACGCCCCTGTGTACATGTACTGATAAGATAACAGAGGAGAGTTCAGGGGCAGCTGAAAAAAAACACCCAACTGCTCCTAAACGTTCGTTTACCAGCAGCAGTGTACATAAAACCTTAGGCTTCATGTACACGGGATGTTTTTACAACCTCTCCTGAACAATTTAACTTGACAGATAGTAACCAACGTTTAAAACGTCCGTTTTGCTGCGTTAACAGGCCGCGTTTATTGGCGTTTTGCCACGTTTGCGTTTTAGAAGCATTTGAAAAAAATATATATATTTTCTTTTTTTTTTAAATAGCCAAGAATGAAAAATGCCTGTTATTGATACATGGCTAAATGCGAGTTACCGCGTTTAGCCGCGTTTAGAAGCATTTGGTGCTTGAAATGCCTCTAAACTCAGCGTCTGAACTCATTTTTTTGCTTTCCAAAAAAGCCTCTAAACTCAACTGCCTAGAAACGACTATACACGCCCCTGTGTACATGTACTGATAAGATAACATCGAGGAGAGTTCAGGAGTAGTTGAAAAAAATGCCCAACTGCTCCTAAACGTCCGTTTACCAGCAGCAGTGTACATAAAGCCTAAAGAAGAACAAGGAGTCATGGAAGGGATGGTTTGGCCTCCACAAAGCCCTCATCTCAATATCATGGAGTCTGTCTGGGATTGCATGAGGAGACAGAAGGGTTTGAGGCTGCCTACATCCACAGAAGATCTGTGGTTAGTTCTCCAAGATGTTTGGAGAAATAACAACCTACCTGCCAAGTTCCTTCAAAAACTGTGTGCAAGTCTACATAAAAGAAGGCAAAGGCTGGTAACCCTAAATATTGATTTGATTTGGATTTCTCGTCAATTCATTTACTTTCCATTTTATTAGTTAATAAAAATAAACTATTAACACTATTCTATATTTACAGCATTTTTTTCTCACCTGCCTAAAACTTTTGCACAGTACTGTATACATATGATTGATGTCCATAACAGCATCACAAGAAGCGTGGACTAGCTGAATGGAAATGGTGTCATAGAGAACACTCTTCTCTGTCTCATTTTACTTGGCAATGATCTGCTCTCAGCAGAAAATGCTTCATACTGTAGAAAATTCCAATGTCTAACCTGTCATTACTGAGCTTCATCTGCAGCGCCCAGCACAGTGAGATGAATTGTACAGCGATGGACGAGCTGAGAAATATTGACACTGAACAATAGAGAACGATCGCAGTCTGTTTACACTCCTCTGTACCCGCAGACATAATCTGCAATAAGACCATCATGAATTAGACATGGGGACACAGAAGACAGAGCTGGAGGTGTGCTCTTCTTTTATTTATGAGACAAAAACGAATTGTTTGCTTTGGGCAGCAACTCCGCTTGTGATACAAATGTAATGGAGTCCTTAGTAATCCTGTGTTTTATCTATACAGCTGAGCAGTGTTAATTTCGTAGACTAAAACGATTAAAACATTTTATTCGACTAAATGAATATTATTTTAGTCGACTAAAACAACTGAAATGACTTAAAATACGACTAAAACTAAAATGGCATTTTAGTCAAAAGACTAAGATTAAAACTAAATTGAAATTTGACATCAAAATTAACACTGGTCTGTAGTGCATGTTCATACCTCAATGCCATAATAAATAACATATTCAATTTTTCACTCCAGCAGTATATAATGAGTTTGCAAATTGTAGAGAATTGTTAACTAATGCATTACAATTGAATTACACCGATTAGATTTTAGACGACTAAAATGAGTTTTAGTCGACTAAAATATACTGGAGATTTTAGTCGAGTAAAACGTAGGACATTTTAGTCGACTAAAATGTACTGGAGATTTAGTTGACTAAATACGACTAAATCTAGCTATGAATAAGCACTCATCGTGAGTGTGAAACGTGTCAGCTGTTTTTGTACGCTTCTGCTGTTATGTTTTGTGTTTCTTCATGATTCAGCTTTTCAAATAAAGCATTCATCATTATACCGGTGTGCGGCTTCCAGCTTTCCTCGATTTGCCTAAATACGACTAAAACTAAAACAATTGCAGAAGACTAAAATGGGACTAAAACTAAAATGCCATTTTAGTCCTAAGACTAATGCCCCATACACGCGGTCAGATTTTCCCGATGAAAAAAGTGCGATCGGATTGTGTTGTCGGAAATTTTCGATCGTGTGTGGGCTCCATCGGACTTTTTCCGACGGAATTTCCGACGCACAAAGTTTGAGAGCAGGATATAAAATGTTCCGACAACAAAATCCGATCGTTTAAATTCCGATCGTGTGTGCACAAATCCGACGCACAAAGTGCCACACTAGCTCAGAATAAATTAAGAGACGAAAACTGTTGGCTACTGCCCCGTTTATAGTCCCGACGTACGTGTTTTACGTCACCGCGTTCAGAACGATCGGATTGTCCGACAACTTTGTGCGACCGTGTGTATGCAAGACAAGTTTGGCCAAAAATCCTCCGGAAAAAGTCTGATGGATTTTGTGGTCGGAATGTCCGATCAATGTCCGATCGTGTGTACAGGGCATAAGACTAAAACTAAATTGAAATCTGCTGCCAAAATTAACACTGGAGTTGAGCGGTAGGGACGCAGACAAAAAGTAAGCAAGGGAGAGGGAAAGATCAAGACTGTAGAGTGCCTTGAAAAAGTATTCATACCCCTTGACATTTTCCACATTTTGTCTTGTTAAAACCAAAAAAGTCAATGTATTTTATTGGGAGTTTATGTGATAGACCAACACAAAGTGCAAGTCTTTTTGGGGATGTCTCTACCAGCTTTGCGCATCTAGAGAGTGATATTTTTGCCCATTATTCTTTGCAAAATAGCTCAAGCTCTGTCAGATTGGATGGAGAGTGTCTGAACAGCAATTTTCAAGTCTTGCCACAGATTCTCAATTGGATTTAGGTCTGGACTTTGACTGGGCCATTCTAACACATGTATATGCTTTGATCTAAACCATTCCATTGTAGCTCTGGCTGTATGTTTAGGGTTGTTGTCCTGCTGGAAGGTGAACCTCCGCCTCAGTCTCAAGTATTTTGCAGACTCTAACAGGTTTTCTTCTAAGATTGCCCTGTATTTGGCTCCATCCATCTTCCCATCAACTCTGACCAGCTTCTCAGTCTCTGCTTAAAAAAAGCATCCCCACAACATGATGCTGCCACCACCATTTTTCACAGTGGGGATGGTGTGTTCAGGGTGATGTGCAGTGTTAGTTTTCCGCCATACATAGGTTTTGCTTTTAGGCCCAAAAATTCAATTTTGGTCTCATCTGACCAGAGCACCTTCTTCCACATGTTTGTTGAGTCCCCCACATGGCGTCTTGCAAACTGGAAATGGGGCTTCTTATGGCTTTCTTTCAACAATGGCTTTCTTCTTGCCACTCTTCCATAAAGGTCAGATTTGTGGAGAGCACGACTAATCGTTGTCCTGTGGACAGATTCTCCCACCTGAGCTGTGGATCTCTGCAGCTCCTCCAGAGTTACCATGGGCCTCTTGGCTGCTTCTCTGATTATTGCTCTCCTTGCCCGGCCTGTCAGTTTAGGTGGACGGCCATGTCTTGGTAAGTTTGTAGTTGTGCCATACGCTTTCCATTTTCGCATGATGGATTGAACAGTGCTCTGTGAGATGTTCAAAGCTTGGGATATTTTTTCCTTGTCAAAAGAAGTTTATTGAGTATACAATGTTATAAAGATACATAAAGTAAGTTTACAAGGATCTATAAAGTAAGCTTATTGTTTTACAGTAGGGTTTATATAGGTAAATATCATGAAATTTTAAATATTAAACATTGGGTTCACGTAAACCTAAATTAAAGATATATATCATTTCCTTAGTTACTTTTGTAGGTATTTAAATGATTTATACCTACTATACATATTGTTTACAAGTAGGGTGTATATAGGTCAAATAAATTCTGATAATGAGCTTTAATCGTAAGGTGGAGAAAAGGAAAGAGAAAGAAGAAAAAGGGTTGAAAGGTAGAGGTATGGTCCACAAGGTTGTCCCGCTCGTCAGTTTATTATTCTTTTTAGTTCTCTTTGAAGCCTTAGAATGGGTGTCTCTGTAAGTCATTTAATCTGTTACCATGGCAACAGGACAGAGTCATTGAAGTTTGACAGGAACTGTTGTTTTATCCAAGGATGCCAAAGTTTTTCAAATTTTGGAATTTGATTTTGATCGATGGCTACCATCTTAGCATGGGACATTGTATTATTCATTCTGTGAATTGTTTCTGCTAGTACCAATGTAGGAGATTTCCATGCCTTGGCCACTGTTTGTTTTGCAGCCGTTATTAGTTGGATCATAAGTTTGAATTGAGAGAGTGTTAACCATTCCGGTTTTAGATTAAGTAAAGTTAAATATGGATCTGGTTGTATTATTTTTTTAAATATTTTAGATGCAATCACGAAGACTTCCTTCCAGAAGGTTTGGATTACTGGGCACGTCCACCATATGTGTAAATATGTGCCTATTTCTGGGCATCCTCGAAAACAAAGAGCTGAGGTATTAGGTGAATATTTTGCCACTCTAGCGGGTACAAGGTACCAGCGAGTTAGGACTTTATAATTTGTCTCCAGTGCTAAGATGTTGGGTGAAGATGACTTAGATGTGAGCCATATGTTAGACCAGTCTGTGTCTTCTAAAGTTCGTCCCAGGTCCTCCTCCCACCTCTGAACGTAAGAGGGTCTATTAAGATTTGCTACTCCATATAATTGATTATAAAGTGATGAAATTGTACCTTTAGCAAATGGATCTTTTGTACAGATTGATTCAAAAATGGATAATTGGGATAATGGTGTATCCCCCTTTAGGAATGGTGTATAGAAATTTTTGATTTGGAGATATCTAAATATCTCAGAGTTTGGTAGATCATATTTTTCTCTAAGCGATGGGAATGAAAGGAATGATTTAGATGCTATGAAATCATTTAGTGTCTGAATGCCTGATGTTGTCCAAGCTTTAAAAGAATTTGGGTAGATCCATGCCGGATAAAAGGCCGGATTTCTGATAAAAGAAAGGAGAGGATTGTGTGGAGATTGTAACTGATATTTTGTTTTTAGTTTATCCCAGAGAGATAAGAAGTGTTTAGTTATGGGATTATGAATTTTAAAGCGGTCTTTAGGATCAAGCCATAATAAATTTGATATTAATAGAGGGTCATTTTCTGAAGCTTCTATAAATACCCATAATGGGATTTCCTGTTTTGCATGGTATTTGGACAGACTGGCCAAATGTGCTGCTCTGTAGTAGTTAGTAAAATTAGGGTATCCCAGGCCTCCTTTATTTTTGGGAAGATATAGTGTGTGTATAGGTATACGTGGTTTAGAAGAGCCCCATATAAACGAAGTTGCTCTTTTTTGTACTATTCTCAAAAAATAGGAAGGAATTGGAATAGGGAGGACTCTGAATAGATAAAGCAATTTGGGTAGAATAGTCATTTTGATTGCATTAATCTTCCCTATCCAGGATAAAGGAAGTTGCGACCATTGTTTTATTAGATTTGTGATCTGTCTTAATACAGGAGGATAATTGGTTGAGAATAAGTCAGAATGAGATGCTGTTAAATGAATTCCAAGATATGGGATTGATTTTTCTGCTCATGTGAATGGGAGTGCAGCCCTAGCCGGGATCAATTCCATGTTTGTGAGTGAAATATTAAGCACTAGGCATTTCTTAGGATTAATCATAAGGCCGGATAGGGCTGCAAATCCATCAAGAGCTGGTATTAAGTTAGGACCAGAGACCTGTGGTGATGATAGAAAAAGTAATATATCGTCTGCAAATATACATAATTTGTGTGTAATACCTCCTACTTCAATGCCAGTTATAGTTTGGTTTGTTCTGATGTATTGGGCCATGGGTTCGAGTATAAGGGCAAATAATAAGGGAGATAATGGGCAACCCTGTCGGGTACCTCTTTCGATATTAAAGCTTTCAGATTTGTATCCAGCATATTTAATATAGGCTTTGGGTTTATTATATAATGCTTTGATCCATGTTAAAAAGTGGGGTCCAAAACCCCATTTTTGTAATGAATATTGCATATATTGCCAGGATACTGTGTCAAATGCCCTCTTAATATCGAGAGATAGAAAACATAAAGGGATTTTCCGTTTTTTAGCAATATGTGCCAATAACACTGCCCTGCGCATATTATCGCCTGCCTGTCTATTTGGCATGAAGCCTACTTGATCTCTATGTATTAATTTTCCTATAATGCTATTGAGGCGTTTTGCTATTATTTTTGCTAATAATTTAATATCGAGGTTTAACAGAGAGATAGGCCGATAATTCACACAGGAAGTATCATCAGAAAGGGGTTTTGGGATCATACAAACAATTGCCATTAGTGTTTCTTGCCGAAAAGAATGTCCATCTAGAAGTTTGTTAAAAGTTTCAGTGAGAATGGGAGAGAGTATTTCTGAGAATGTTTTATAGTATAAAGCCGAGTAGCCGTCTGGGCCTGGTCTTTTGTTAAGTTTTAGGTCTTTTATGGCGTTAGCAACTTCATCTATAGTTATAGGCTCATCCAAACTGTTTTTTTGATTCTGAGATAACTCAGGTAAGGTTATTTTTGAGAAGAAGGATTCAGCCTCTGTAGGATTAAATTCATTGTTTGTCTTGTATAAAGTTGCGAGATGTGAGTGAAATTTATGGACTATTTTAACTGGATTACAAGTGTAAACATTTTTTGATAATTTCAAACGTATTGGTTTGAAAGATTTGTTAGTTGAATTTAATGCCTGAGCCAAATATGTACCTGGTTTGTTTGTATTCATGTAGAAATTGTGTTTGGAGCGTTTGAGGGATTTATCAACTGACTCAGTGAGAAATAGATCGTATTCCAATCTAGATTTTTCCAGATGAGATTTTGTACTCTGAGATGGATTATCTTGAAATGATATGTAGGCTGCATTAAAATTGAGTTCTAGTTTTTTTGCTAGATTTTTGCGTTCCCGTTTAAATAGTGCCATTTGTCTTTGTATTGTACCACGCAAGACAGGCTTATGAGCTTCCCACAGTGTTATTGGGGAGATGTCTGTTGTATTATTAATTGATATGTATTCCTTTAAAGCTTGTTCAATGGCCATCTGATGTAGTGGGTGTTTGAGCATTATGTCCGGTAAGTACCACGTTGGGTCATGCGCTTTTGGTATGGCTGAGGCTATAGTAGTGTATACTGCATTATGGTCAGACCACGGAATCGGAATTATATCTGATGCAATAATTTCTGGTATCATTCCTATTGTTAGAAAAATATGATCTATTCTGGTGAAGGTTTGATGAGGGTGCGAGAAATAAGTGAATTTCTTTTTCATTGGGTTACTTTCTCTCCATGAATCTACCAGATTGTATTTGGAAAGAAGTTGAGAAAAAGGTAATCTAGAGGTTATTTTGGATGGTGTAAAAGGTGATTTATCTAGAAATGGGAGGAGGACCTGGTTCGAATCCCCACACATTATCACTGTTCCTATTTTGTGTGTATTAATCACTTGTAATATATGTGAGAGGAATGGTGTAGGTTGTTTGTTAGGAGCGTAGTAGGAAATCACCGTGATTGCTGTATCCATTATATAACCCATGAGTATCAGGTATCTACCTTCTGGGTCTTTAATTTCTGATGATAAGGTGAATGGTGTGGATCGGTGAAATGCAATTAGAGTTCCCCTTTGCTTGGTACAGGCAGAAGCCGTGTAAATTTGTTGATAAAAAGGAGAAATATATTTTGGAGTAGAATCTTTGGTGAAGTGTGTTTCTTGGAGGCATACTATGTGAGCCTTCTTGTTATGGAAAGTACGGAAGGCTTTGGTCCTTTTTTGAGGGACATTTATTCCCTGAACATTCAGGGAAAGTATATTCAGTGGTGCCATGGCAACAGATCAAATAGTTTTGACTTACTTTTTGTTATGCAGAGCTGACTGCGCAGATCAACCTGTGTGGACTGAAGAGATGAATAGACAGAAAAGAAACCAGTGAATTCTGGAGTAAAGAGTAAACAAAAAACATATGAGATTAGATGATACATTGTATAAATTATTTTTTGCAAGTAATCACAATTTACCCGTGAAAGAGAATAAATATCTCTCTCAGGGGAATAAGTGCCTTCGTCACACTCCCACATAATATGATTGGGAGAATGAGGAGGGCTAATGGGGGTACACGGATCTTCCGCTTACAGGAGAGAAGTGCTATGTCAAAAGACATCAAAATGAAAAAAAAAGAAAAAGCTTCCATTACTTCTGGATTATTGAACATATTTGTCCTAAAAAGTAATAAATCTATTGTTATTACCTGATAATATATAACTGAACAAGAATTTCCTTATTTCACTTATATATTCTAAGGCTATATGAATCAGAAGTAATAAGAAATATAACTGGAATGTAACATGATCCCACACAGTGTGTGACTATCAGAATGCAGTCACATTCAGTTATAAATATAGGTTTTTTATAGAGAACCATCTCTTAGTATAATAAATGAAGAGATATCAGGAATTAGGATGTCAGTCCATTGAATCTACTTGGTCCATGGATGATGTGGCATAACGGCCTCTTTTGTGAGAATGATGATTCCCATTTTGTTCTGTAATTTTCTGGGTGCTGCCTGAAGGTGAAGATGACGCCATTCTTCTGCGTGTGGGAGTGTTGCTGCTTGTGGGTTCTGTCAGATTTAATTTTAAAAGGGCTTGTTGTAGTTCATCTGCTGATCTGCTTCTGTAAATTGTACCTTGGTAGTTAAATCTGACTAAAAAGGGGAAGCCCCATTGATACATAATGTTGTGGCGTTGCAGTTCCATTAGTTGGGGTTTCATGGATCGTCTTTTAGTAATAGTAAGTTGGGATAGGTCAGCAAAAATTTGATAATTGTGTCCTTGAAAATTAAGTTCCTTTTTTTCTCTTGCAGCAATTAGTATTTGTTCTTTCGTTCTGTAATAATGAAATTTTGTGATTATATCACGTGGGGGTCCATCTTTCTTTTTGGCTGTGAGGGCTCTGTGTACTCTGTCCAGTTCTAAACGTTCAATAGGGATATCTGGCTTTAGTTCTTGTAATAGAGCAGTAATAGTAGATTGCAGGTCTGTCACAGTTTCAGGTATTCCCCTTATGCGCAAGTTTGAACGTCTGGCTCTATTTTCGTAATCTTCGAGCTTAGTTTGAAGTATTAAATTCTCTTTTTTTAATTGTTCCAATTCTGTTATATTTTCTTGGGTTGTAATTTCAATTTCATCCATTTTTATTTCTAAGGCTGCGGTGCGGTTTCCCAGCTCTCTTATTTCTTTGGTTAGGCTTTTTGTTATTTGGTCTGAGGTTTGTTTTAAAGCCTTATGAAGCATCTTTTCAAATTGTAATAATATTACTGGGGATACTGAGGAGGCTTGTGGAGAAGTTTGTGAGAGGATTTGTTCTGTATCTGACTCAAATGGAGAGTCTTGCTGTGACATTTTCTGTCTGTGAGAGCGCCCTGATGTTGTATCTTGTGAGGTGACTGGAGCTGCTTCAGCTGCAGTGAGTGCCTGTGAGCTCTTTGTGAGGTGATTTTTATTTCTGCCACGGTTTTCTCCCAGTACCATATTTCCTGCCCAAACTTTCACAGTTTATTCCCTGGGGCAAAAAGGTTCAAATGGATACCTTTTGAGCCTGCAGGCTCCGCTTTGTCCTTCTCTTCTCTCCTCAGCGGTGTGGAGCTCTAACAATGCATGTCTGCTCCGCTAGGCTCCGCCTCCTGCCCCTCAGCTTGGGATATTTTTTAAAATCTAACCCTGCTTTAAACTTCTCCACAACTTTTTTCCTGACCTGTCTGGTGTGTTCCTTGGCCTTCATGAAGCTGTTTGTTCACTAAGGTTCTCTAACAAACCTCTGAGGGCTTCACAGAACAGCTGTATTTATGCTGAGATTAAATTTCACACAGGTGGACTCTTTACTAATTAGGTGACTTCTGAAGGCAATTGGTTCCGCTAGATTTTAGTTAGAGGTATCAGAGTAAAGGGGGCTGAATACAAATGCCCCACACTTTTCACATATTTATTTGTAAAAATTTGGAAAACCATTTATCATTTTCCTTCCACTTCACAATTATGTGCCACTTTGTGTTGGTCTATCACATAAAATGACAATAAAATACATTTACGTTTTTGGCTGTAACGTGACAAAATGTGGAAAATGTCAAGGGGTATGAATACTTTTTCGAGGCACTGTACAAAGCCAAAGCTATTTTATTTTTAGTTTTTGCACACAGTAAAGGGTTAAAACCTCTGTCAGGTTTTTATTAACCCCTTTGAGTCTAGGGGTAAAACAAATGTTAATGCCTAAGCACAATTTTGCAACTTTGACATTTGTGGGTAAAACTGTACAGAGCATCACAACTAATTTGTGCATCCAGGTGCATTATACCGCTTTTTTTTAGGACAAATCGGGCTTTCATTTGGTGGTAAATGGTAAGGGATATCTCCTGATTTTTTCTTTATTACCAAAGGAAAACTGGCCTAAAATAATAAAAAAAAAATTTATTTTTTAATTTTATTTTAGCTGTTTCTTCCTACTATCATAACCTCCTACCAAAGAGCAACCCAAAATAAATTGTCCTGCTTCTGACGATCGCAGCGATACCCCATATGTATATGTTAGTTGTTGTTTGTAGTACAGCCCAGAACAATAGTGAGCATTTTGCTTTTTTTTTTTTTTAATCCTACCTAAACCACACTGGGGCTGATTTACTAAAGGCAAATAGACTGTGCACTTTGCAAAGTTGCAGTTGCTCCAGAGCTTAGTAAATGAGGCAAAGCTTCACTTTACAAAGAGTACCCAATCAGGAGCAAAGGAAGAAAACAGCATTGATTGGATGATGGAAGTCAGCAGAGCTTCTGCTCATTTACTAAGCTCCGGAGTAACTGCTCTTGCAGAATGCAACTGCACTTTGCAAAGTGCACCGTGTGTTTGCCATTAGTAAATCAACCCCCTATAAACACTGACATGAACACTAATTAAATAAAACACCTGCTCCCCCCCCCAAAAAAAATACTGACCCTGACCTTAACCCTGGCACTAATCTAGATCAAACCTTGATTTAGGTATTTTTTTTTTTATTTCTTTTCTATTTTATTTTCTTACACACAGTTGGTGTTTTTTTTCCTCTCTACAAGGAGAGAGACAGGTACGATGCATCTCCCTCCTCCATTCAGAGAAAAAACATAGGGGCGGGCTTTACAGTGACTGATCACTATGAAAGCCAATCAGAGGCTATCACAGCGATCAGGTGACCTGGATTTGGGAGATTCCAGTCCCGATCATTCGTACAGAGCTGTCGGTGAGTCCCCGGTTTTTGTGTTGTGAGTGCGCCGTGCTCCCAGCGCAAAGACAGATATGCAAATATGCAGCCCCATGGCGTTAAAACGTCAGTGGGAATGGAAGTGGGGGTAGACCTCTCCAATGCAGCCCTGGATAGCAGTAAAAACCTGACAGGGGTTCAAGCCCTTTCCTACTTTATCAAGAGCACGGAAAAAAATCTTGAGGTTGATTTATTAAAATTGGAGAGTACAAAATCTGGTGCAACTCTACATAGAAATCAATCAGCTTCCAGGTTTTAGCCTGGGTTCACACTGATGCAGGTTTGAAAAGCTGAACTCACACGATTTCAAACCGGCAATGCAGTCTGACTTCAGGGGGGGGGGGGGCATTTGACAGACATCTGTGCAGGTTCCTGAACATCTTGTCTATTCAAATCGCCCCCCTAAAGTCGCCAAAAGTAGTGTGGGAACTACTTTTGGGAATTGGTGCGGTCCCGCAAAGTCAGCGCCGCACCCATTCGGACGGTGCCACTGCCGGCAACAGTAGTGTATTTAGGTTTTGTGCTGCCCTAGGCCTGAGTAAACTTGTGCACCCCCTAATTTAAATATGACCCACCCTTCCTGTCAAGGCCACACCTCTTGCTGTTTAAGACCTGCCCTGATATTTTCGAGTGGTGACACTAGTTCTGTTTGGCTATGGGGCAGGAAGTGAAGGGAAATCTCTGCAATGGGACAGGGATAAACTGACAGGGGTTATAACCCTCCCTTACTCTATCCAAAATGGAAAAAAAAAAAAGTGTTTAAGCACAAATTTCAGATAATTTTATGAAGAGGACTAAGAAGATATAACCATGCCAATGGTGCGACAGAAAAACATATAGCACCGTGAGGAAGGTTTGTGGTCCAGGATGATAGACATGTGCGCCGTCAATAAATTTGTTTCGTTTAGTTCCGTTTCGTATTAGAATGAATTCGTATTTCGTAATTCGTGTCCCGAAATTTCGAACTAAATACGAATTTTTGTTAGGTTCGTTAACTTTTCGTAACAATTACGAATGTTCGTTATGATGAATTTATCATTATGAGGGGCTCCCACCATCCCTGTGCTGTGCTGACTCCCTGGGTTTTTAACTTTTAGGTTTGTTAACTTTTCGTAACAATTACGAATGTTCGTTAGGAATTTGGATCCGAAATTCGTAAAGGAAATTTTGTGTTTCGTACAGAATTCGGAAGCATAGCAATTCGTATTTGGGATCCTCCCATTTACGGAAATTCGTACGAATTTTTGATTCGTACGAAACTAATCGCACATGTCTACAGGATGATAGGACAGTCAAAATTAGAAGCGCCCCCCCCCCACACACACAGTTGCTGATTGCCGGCCGCCCGCATACCGGAAGCAGTGCGGCCGCTTTATGGGGGCGCTAGACTAATTTGCCTCTCAGCCCAGTCCGCCCCATAAGACTGGCGCTACACTAATGCCGCGTACACGTGACTGGACTTTACGCCATACTTGGTTCGGCGGACCGGAGTCCGTCGGACAATTCGGTCGTGTGTGGGCTCCAGCTGACTTTTTTCCCCCAAAAGTTCGACCGACCTAGAAATGAAACATATTTCAAATCTTTCCAACGGACTCGAGTCCGGTCGAAAAGTCCACTCGTCTGTATGCTAGTCCGACGGACAAAAACCCACGCTAGGGCAGCTATTGGCTACTGGCTATCAACTTCCTTGTTTTAGTCCGGTCGTACGTCATCACGTACGAATCCGTCGGACTTTGGTTGATCGTGTGTAGGCAAGTCCGTTCATTTGAAAGTCCGTCGTAAAGTCTGTCGAAAAGTCCTCAGGACAAAGTCTGCCGTAAAGTCCGCTCGTGTGTACGCGGCATTACAGTGTAGCGCAAGCTGGGCGGGAACTCTTTCCGTGCTGCACCTCTGCAAAGTGTCGGGGGGGCCTTGTCGGCCTAGGCCAGTATACAGCGTTGGCCGGCAATAGCTGTCAATTTGGCATGCGCTTTCACATGTCAAATTACATGCCAAATCGGCCCAGTGTGAACGTGGGCTAAAGCTTAATTGAACAAGCTGAAGTTAGAAGCTGATTGGCTCCCATGCACAGCTGCACCAGATTTTGCACTCTCCGATTTTACTAAATCAACCTCATATTGTATTTTTTTTATTAAAGTATTCGGTAGATCTAGAACTGCTCACTGGAGAATTTCAAAACTGGTTCATCTCTACTTCTTATCTCTCCCTTCCCCTCAGTGAACTCCTGAAATAGCGGAATTAGATCATTGTCTGACAGCTTTTCGCACAGATTGCTTTTCTGGAAAAACTGAGACTAAATCTATGGCACATTCTTAAAGGAAACCATTTTTAGACACACAACCCACAGACTGTCTTTCTATAAATGATTGAGGTCTTCAGCTAGAACATGTTTTTCTGTATATTTATTATACGTTTTATGAAAATGAGATAATCCCTTTCATCTGTCACCACCGAATGCAATATAGGTAAGCTTAGTGCATCACCAAACAACTTTTGTTTATATCTGTTTGGCGATGCTATTTTGGTCTCTCATATTAACCACTTCAGCCCCGGAAGGATTTGATCCCTTAAAGGGGTTGTAAACCCTCATTTTTTTTTTTGTTTTTTTGTTTTAAAATAACAAACATATTATACTTTCCTCAACTGTGCGGTTCCGTTTTGCACAGAGTGACCCCGGTCATCGTGTTCTGGGGTCTCCCAACGGCGCTCGCGACTCCTCCCCACATCGGTAAACCCCCTAGGAGAAGGACTCTCCCTGGGGGTTACCGTGCGGGTGCGCTCCCGAGTCCAGCATTCGCGTCCATAGATACAGAATGCCGGACTCTGACCCGCCCCCCGGCGCCCATGTCATTGGAATTTGATTGACAGCAGCGGGAGCCAATGGCTGCGCTGCTATCAATCTATCCAATTAGAACTGGTGTGCTCGTCCCCGGGGAGAAGAAAACCGGGTTCAGGTAAGTAGAACGGGGCACTTGGGGGGGGGGGGGCTGCAGCACTACAGAAGGTTTTTAATCCATAGAATGCATTATGGTGAAAAACCACACGGGTTTACAACCCCTTTAACTACTTAAGGACCGGAAGGATTTGCCCCCTTAATGACCAGGCCATTTTTTGCGATATGGCACTGTGTTGCCTTAACTGACAATTGCGCATTCGTGCGACGATGTACCCAAACAAAATTTTTTTCTAACAAATAGAGCTTTCTTTTGGTGGTATTTGATCACCTCTGCGGCTTCTATTTTTTGCGACAATATAAAAAAAAATTTTTTTTTTTTTACTTTGTGCTATAATACATATCCAGAAAAAATAATAAAAAAACACATTTATTCATCAGTTTAGGCCGATATATATTCTTCTACATATTCTTGGTTTAAAAAAAATCGCAATATTGATTAGTTTATGCAAAAGTTATCACGTCTTCAAACTACGGGTTAGATTTAGGATTTTTTTTTTTATTGTTTTCACCAGTAATGGCGGCAATCTGTGATTTTTAGCAGGACTGCGGCATTGGGGTGGACAAATCTGACCCCCTATGACACTTTTTGAGGACCAGTGATATTATTACATTGATCAGTGCTATAAAAATTCACTGATCAATGTAAAAATGACACTGGCAGGGAAAGGGGTTAACACTAGGGGGCGATCAAGGGGTTAAGTGTGTTCCCTGGGTGTGTTCTAACTGAGATCACTGTTCCTGATCACTGGGAACAGTAGATGTTTTTCATATCTAATGACAGAACGGAGATCCGCTTCTTTATACTGTCAGATCCCCGTTCTGCCTCTGTAATAGGCGATCGTGGGTCACCAGCAGACATCGAGTCCGCACACTCCCGCAGTGTGAAGCGGGAGCAGGAGCGCTCCGCCGTCGGCATTCGCCCGCCCACAACGATGGCGACTGGTCGGCAAGTGGTTAAAGTACATTTGAACCGACATGTATCAGGTTTTTTTAAAATGTATATACAGCTTGCTTGGATCAGAAAATAAAAGATCTATAAAGCTTTCAATGAGTCTCCGTTATTTCCCTGGGTATGAAAAATCAACATTAAGACCCCTTTCACACTGGGGTGGTTTGCAGGCGTTATTGCTCTAAAAATACCGCCTGCAAACCGCCCCTAAACAGCCTCCGCTGTTTGTTCAGTGTGAAAGCCCTCGGGCTTTCACACTAAAGCGGTGCGCTGGCAGGACGGTGAAAAAAGTCCTGCAAACCGCTTCTTTGGAGCGGTGAAGGAGCGGTGTATTTACCGCTCCTGCCCATTGAAATCAATGGGACAGCGCGGCTATACCACGGCAATACCGCGGCTATAGCCGCGCTGTACGAGGGATTTTAACCCTTTTTCGGCCGCCAGCGGGTGTTAAAACCGCACCGCTAGCGGCCGAATACAGCTGCAAGAACGACGGTACAGCAGCGCTAAAAATAGCGCTGTTGTACCGCCGACGCCCCCACCGCCCCAGTGTGAAAGGGGCCTAAGAGGTTCAAATTCTTACATTTGTTATACTTTATGTCTGAGTCAATGGGTTTCTCAATCAATGGAAATGGTAAGGGTAGATGCACATCCCAAATCTTATTATATTTTGTTGGGCACCCTCTGTGTTCATACAAGTTTTTCATATGCCAGTATTTGGTTTACCATTTTTATCCACATACGGACAGAAGGAGGACTGGATTCAATCCGCTTAAAGTGGTTGTAAACCTTCCCTAGTGACTTTTAACTATAGGTAAGCCTAGAATAAGGCTTACCTATAGGTAGTGGAAATATCTCCTAAACTTGCGCAGTTTAGGAGATTATTCACTTGTAGTGCACTGATGATGTAATCGGCGCATGCGGTGTGAAGAAACAGACCTCGGTGCCGTTTCTTCCCCCAGCGTGTGCCGTTACTGACGGCTCCGGCGCGCATGCACGGGAGTGACGTTACGCGGCTCCGGTCAGTCACAGAGCCGGAGTCTGCGGCCCCCGGAAGGAAGAGGGGCGAAGATGGACGCAGCCTGCACATTGATGGATTCGTTTGCAGGTAAGTGTCACATAATGGGCTAGTATGCGATTTATACTAGCCCATTATGCTTTTAATTTGCAGGCTTTGCAGGGAGCAAAAGAGGAAGTAAAACCCATCAGTGTTTACTTCCTCTTTAAGTGCAATGGCCTTCCCAGTCAGAAACAATGGGGTTAATATACTAAAACCAAATAGACTGGGCACTTGTGCAAAGTGCAGTTTCACTCTGCAAGTGCAGTTACTCCAGAGCTTAGTAAATGAGCAGAAGCTCCACTGACTTCCACCATCCAATCATGTGCAAGCAAAAATGCTGTGTTTTTTTTTTTTTTTTTCCTTGCATGTGATTGGGTATTCTTTGCAAAGTGAAGCTTTATCTCATTTAACTAAGCTCTGGAGCAAATGCACTTTGCAAAGTGCACTTTTGCCTTTAGTAAATCAACCCCTATGCGCCCATGTACACTTAGGGGGTTATTTACTAAAGCTGGAGAGTGCAAAATCTGGTGCAACTCTACACAGAAACCAATCAGCTTCCAGGTTTTATTGTCAAAGCTTAATTGAACAAGGTGAAATTAGAAGCTGATTTGGCTAACATGCACAGCTACACCAGATTCTGAGTGCACCAGCTTTAGTAAATCTGCCCCATAGTCTCTTTCAATAGAGCTCTGTGATACTTCTGTCACTTTTCCTCGTCCAGAATACCCAAGAGGCATTACTCTAGGAGTACAGGGAACAGGTAACGACAATACTGAGGACAGAAAGTCTGCTTCCAGTAACGAGCTATGACAGGGCACACCCAAATTACACATGCAAATTACACATACTTTTGACCCACAGGTTTTCCTAGAAATACATTAGGCCAACTCATTGTGTAAAATCTATTAGTTGCCTAAAGTCTGACATTCTTGAAATCTTGAACCTTTATTTTTGACAGGCAGGAATAATCGGTTCCACCAATTAAAGCATCTCTTCAGCCTATATTCAAAGTCCTAATGTAGTCTAATTAGGCTTTTAAAGCATAATTAATCATTATAAAATAATTTAAAATGGACCTGCATGAAAATCCAAGGGCCATGTGTGTGGAATCCCCCAGCTACTGATAGGATCAACTAGACGAGGATGGTGGCATCACTGGGCTATCTAGTGGGATCCTGGAAAAGCTGAGGATCTCTGACCAGAATGTGCTCCTGCATAGTGCTAAAGCATCTTCTTGTGGAATTTGGGGTCTTTGTGGGGTCTTGCTATTTCAGGATTCTGCAGTGAGACCAAAAGGCATCATCATTGCTTCCAAGAAGCACCCAGAAACTGGGGTGTAAGGTGAGAATTTTTTTTTTATTATTATTATTTCAATACTTTATCCCTTTCACTAAGGATTTTTTTTTTCAATCTTTATTTATACAATTTTTCAAGTACATAAAGAAAGGATAAAACAAGAAAGCAACAAAAGAAGATTGCACAGATAAACCAATCCACATGAAACAAGTACTGTTCTCATCATATTGTGGGCTAGCAAAATAATCTGAGTGGTCACAAGCAATAATATGGTTATAAGGTCAATTATAAGCCAGACGTAAGTTGGACCATGATACCTAAATTACAGTATGGAAGCAGGAGGTGTGGGCGATAGGGATCGAAGTTCCACTTCAATGGCAGGTGATATTAGGCACCTTAGGTATCCCATTGTACGGCCACGGGGGGGGAGACCCAAACATGCCCATGTATTCTAGGGGTGGAGGGTAGAATATGTATATGAAGAAAAGAAAAGAAAGGGGGAGATTGGTGGTGAAAGAGGGGAGGGGGTAGGAGGTTGCAACCAGAAGGAGGGTACAATGATAGAAAGGAAAAGAACTCATATGTAATCATTAAATTATCCAGGAGATAGTAAAAGAAGAATATACAAACTTTAGCAGACCACCTTAAGCATAGCCATGACATCAACCATGTTGAGCTGCCAATAATCGTTTAACTAAATACAATTGAACCACGTGTTTCCGAAATTAGCATGTGTGTCTTTTAATGAGCTTGTGAGACTTTCTATCTCCCTGATATGCTCAACCCATTGCTGGACTGTCGATGGCAAAGGAGATTTCTGTCCTGCACGGACGGTATACATAAACTCGCTGTGTTTACCAGGTGGCGCAATATCGCCAATTTTTCCAGTCCTATGTCAGAATAAAGTTGTGATGTAAGAGTCGTTTTAGGGAGTGCCCGGTCGAGAAACGTTTGGGTAATGTCATGAACCCCTGTCCAAAAATGATTAAGGGATGTACATGACTGGAATATGTGTAGCAAATGTCCTCTTCCTTGTCCGCATCTCTAACGGGTCTCGGATGTATGGATATAGAATGAATAAGGACGAGAGTTCCATTGAGGATTTTTCTTCCAGAGATAACCGAGGTAAGCGGACCTTACATTTTCTAGCAAGGTCCAATTTATTCTTCAGATTCCAGGTCCACTTCTATTGCCACTTGAAGCATTCCTGTCCTGGTTGGTGGGGAAGATTTAAACTACAGAATGGCCTGCGTGAATCTTCAGTTCCCTCTAGAGAACTTTATAAAATGTTTAGTTAACCAATGAGAGAATCATATAAAATTCTAAAGTTAAATTGCCTGGTCTGATTTTAGTACTGTTGCAGTGTTTTCTGAAGATCATTAGACGTTGACTAGATGGTGTTACTTCATAACAAGATAATAATAATAATATTCCACTTAAAAAGTGATGGCAGAGTGACTGAGTCATTAGGACAGCCTGCTCCTAATTATCACTGTCATGCCAAAACTAATTAGGAACTCCTTTCCTGCCTTCTATACAACAATACCCATCTGGCTCCATACCATATGAATTCCGCTACTTTCTTTGCCAAAGTAAAGCAAATTCATTACATAAATATGACTTTGGGCAGGTTGTGTTAGAGATACTGTTCAACATTGCACATGCTTGCTAAGACTAAATTCCGAGCGCATCGTCACTTAAAGCTCTGCGATAAATTTACTGTCAACGGATAACGGCTCTTGTTTTTATGAAACAATGTTAAAATATTTTTTCTTTGGTGCTGTCCATTTTATTGGGGAGATTTTCTTTGCTTCACTTTTTGTCCTGGAGACACAACAGGTAGTGAGAGTGAAGTTCTCTTCTCCAAAGGACAATTAAAAGGTAGAAGTCTCCTAGCTGCCTTGTAAGTGTTTGACAAGTTGTGTGCTTTTTACATGTTCCCCCTTTCTGAAGGGGATCATATAATAATAGTTGTCTGTTTATTCATCTTTCAGTATAGTCTTGCATCTTCCACTCCTGATGATTGGCTTCGGGCCATGAAACGCGTCCCCGATTAAGGGTGTCAAGACAAACTGTTTTTTAGGATTAGTTTTAACTTCCCTGCATTATGTATTAATCTATCTTGGATGTGTGTTGCTTCTCTGTATCCAATGCATTAATTATGATTATCGTGATTTATATTCTCATCAATCGTGTTCATTGTTTATTGATTAACTGTAACAAATATATTTTTATGATCCTTGATTGACATGTTAAGTATCTACAAAATAAAAATCATGTTACTATTATTATTATAATTATTATTATTATGTTTATTAACATTATGAGTAACAATATTTGCCATTACTATCATTACATACTAGTTTACCATGTGCCTATCAATCATGTATATTTTAGGTGGTTGTGGCATTGAACTATTTACTCATTATGACTCTGGCACATTGTGTGTCTATCAACCATGTGTATAGTTCACATGATTGTGACACTCAACTGAATTAGAGTCTATCATTTGAATCCTATCCTTCGTTATTCCTGCTAAGACATGCCCCATGTAAAGTCCCAACCCTGCCTCTTTTTTATGTATATCTCTTCTCTAAAGGGTGTGCTTCAGAGTCGGCATTACAAGAAAGCGAGTATCTCCACTGTTCCCCCCTTCCCTGTTAGAAATTAGTTTCATAGTTAGAAACTGAAGAATCCTTAGCTCATAGGATACTTAAGAAAAAGCAAGACAAGACTTACGTAGTGACATATGGTAACATATGGCATGGCTTCAGACATCAAAAGGTGAAAGAGATATATACAGTATCTCACAAAAGTGAGTACACCCCTCACATTTTTATAAATATGTTATTATATCTTTTCATGTGACATCACTGAAGAAATGACATTTTGCTACAATGTAAAGTAGTGAGTGGACAGCTTGTATAACAGTGTAAATTTGCTGTCCCCTCAAAATAACTCAACACACAGCCATTAATGTCTAAACCGCTGGCAACAAAAGTGAGTAAACCCCTAAGTGAAAATGTTCAAATTTTGCCCAAAGTGTCAATATTGTGTGTGGCCAACATTATTTTTTCAGCACTGCCTTAACCCTCTTGGGCATGGAGTTCACCAGAGCTTCACAGGTTGCCACTGGAGTCCTCTTCCACTCCTCCATGACGACATCACGGAGCTGGTGGATGTTGTAGACCTTGCGATCCTCCACCTTCCGTTTGAGGATACCCCACAGATGCTCATAAGGGTTTAGGTCTGGAGACATGCTTGGTCAGTCCATCACCTTTACCCTCAGCTTCTTTAGCAAAGGCAGTGGTCATCTTGGAGGTGTGTTTGGGGTCTTTATTATGTTGGAATACTGCCCTGCGGCCCAGTCTCAGTACATGTTGGCATTCATGGTTCCCCCAATGAACTGTAGCTCCCCAGTGCCGGCAGCACTCATGCAGCCCCAGACCATGACACTCCCACCACCATGCTTGACTGTAGGCAAGACACACTTGTCTTTGTACTCCTCACCTGGTTGCCGCCACACACACTTGACACCATCTGAACCAAATACGTTTATCTTGGTCTCATCATGGTCTCATCATGGTTCCAGTAATCCATGTCCTTAGTCTGCTTGTCTTCAGCAAAATATTTGCGGGCTTTCTTGTGCATCATCTTCCTTCTGGGACGACAGCCGTGCAGACCAATTTGATGCATTGTGAGGTGTATGGTCTGAGCACTGACAGGCTGACCCCCCCACCCCTTCAACCTCTGCAGCAATGCTGGCAGCACTCATACTGTCTATTTCCCAAAGACAACCTCTGAGACAATGTAACACTAACTAGTCACATGACACTGGGGAGGGAAAATGGCTAATTGGGCTCAATTTGGACATTTTCACTTAGGGGTGTACTCACTTTTGTTGCCAGCAGTTTAGACATTAATGGCTGTGTGTTGAGTTATTTTGAGGGGACAGCAAATTTACACTGTTATACAAGCTGTACACTCACTACTTTACATTGTAGCAAAGTGTCATTTCTTAAGTGTTGTCACATGAAAAGATAGAATAAAATATTTACAAAAATGTGAGGGGTGTACTCACTTTTGTGAGATACTGTATATCAGATGTTACATTCTTCCAGAGTGTAGTTTCCTTCCTTCCCTATCTCTTTCTAACTATCCATTTAGAACCATATATTCTTATACTGTTTTGTAAAGTTATGTCAGCACTTCATGAGAATAAAACCCATTCTTGCATTTAGGGTTGGTCTATAGTAAGATACATAACTCCTTCTAACATTCTGACATAGAAACTCAGACTAGAAATACATACACGGCTAAATGACTTTTCTGTGAATGTCAAAGGTATACAGTAACCTTCAAAAACTGACATCATTAAATTATAACATTAATGTATATTTTATATATATTTCAGAAACTTTTATCACTTATATCCTAATATTAAACTCAAAATCTCTAACATTCTCCTCTCCCTGTCTATCCCAGGTGCTTGTATGTGACATCACATGGGATGGACTAGAGAGGACAGCTGGTGGGGAACAGCGTGCCAAAACAGGACTGTACCCTGCCGCCCCTATGTATTGTACTCTGCCGCCCTCCCCCCCCTCCATACTGTACCCTGCAGTCTCCATGTAATGTGCCCGCTGCCCCCTGTACTGTACCCTGCAGTCTCCATGTAATGTGCCCGCTGCCCCCTGTACTGTACCCTGCAGTCTCCATGTAATGTGCCCTGCTGCCCCGTGTACTGTACCCTGCAGTCTCCATGTAATGTGCCCTGATGCCCCCTGTACTGTACCCTGCAGTCTCCATGTAATGTGCCCTGCTGCCCCCTGTACTGTACCCTGCAGTCTCCCTGTAATGTGCCCTGCTGCACCCTGTACTGTACCCTGCAGTCTCCCTGTAATGTGCCCTGCTGCCCCGTGTACTGTACCCTGCAGTCTCCATGTAATGTGCCCTGCTGCCCCCTGTACTGTACCCTGCAGTCTCCCTGTAATGTGCCCTGCTGCCCCGTGTACTGTACCCTGCAGTCTCCATGTAATGTGCCCTGATGCCCCCTGTACTGTACTACTGTACCCTGCAGTCTCCATGTAATGTGCCCTGCTGCCCCCTGTACTGTACCCTGCAGTCTCCATGTAATGTGTCCTGCTGCACCCTGTACTGTACCCTGCAGTCTCCCTGTAATGTGCCCTGCTGCCCCCTGTACTGTACCCTGCAGTCTCCCTGTAATGTGCCCTGCTGCACCCTGTACTGTACCCTGCAGTCTCCCTGTAATGTGCCCTGCTGCCCCCTGTACTGTACCCTGCAGTCTCCATGTAATGTGACCTGCTGCCCCCTGTGCTGTACCCTGTAGTATACATGTAATGTGCCCTGCTGCCCCCTGTACTGTACTACTCTACCCTGCAGTCTCCATGTAATGTGCCCTGTGCCCCCCCCCCGTACTGTACCATGCTGCCTCCCCTGTTCTGTACCCGTCAGTCTCCATGTATTGTGCTCTGCGCCCCCTCTCCCCCCCCCCCGTACTGTACCCCGCAGTTTCCATGTAATGTTCCCTGCTGCCCCCATGTAATGTGCCCTGCAGCCTCCATATAGTGTGCCCTGTTGTCCCCCATGTAATCTGCCCTGCAGCCTCCATATAGTGTGCCCTGTTGTCCGCCATGTAATGTGCCCTGCAGCCTTGCCTAATGTGCCCTACTGCCTCCCCTTACTGTGCCCAGCTGTGCCCCCCCTATTGTGCCCTGTAGCCCCCCCCCCTGTAATGTGTCCTTCTGCCCACATATAATGTGCCCTGCTGCCTCCCCTTGCTGTGCTCCCTATGTAATGTGCCCTGATGCCCCCCCCCTTACTGTGCCCTGCTGTCCCCATGTAATGTGCCCTGCTGCCCCCACCTTAAGGAGCCCTGCTGTGCACCCCATGTAATGTGCCCTCCTGACCCCCTCTTCTCTGTCATGCTGACCCTCTGTGCTTTGCCAGGCTAAACTCCTGTACACTGCTTATCTCAAGTTTGACCCACAATTGAGCATCTAAGCAGAAAAAAAAACACAAGCACAAGTTTCACATTGAAGAAATAGGTAAGTGTTAATATGCACTCTGATTATTTAATGCTATTTTTAAAAATAATTATTGTTATATTGTATTTTCAGCTCACTGATCACACCAGTGTACCGTAAGCTGTAGATCCGAACATTATTTATGGGGTTCCCCGAGATGTCAAACTTCTTGCCAAGGGTTTCTCCAAGGTAAAAAGAAGAGAACACCGGTTTTAGTTTGCTTAAAATGAATATTGCCGCAACACATATAACATGCATTGCTGCACATTGCGGAAACACATGCATTACCACAACGAATTAGTGTAAATGGGCCTGTAGATTCAAAAGCACTGTGTCTCATAAACAATTGCCATTTTTTTTTCCAATACCATTTTATTGTTTTCTTTATGCATCTCAGTGCTTCTGATCTCTCAGCCACTTTCTGTCTACATGAACTCTCTCCAGCATTGGCTGTTTTTTTGTTGTTTTTTTTCGTTTATCGGATCATTCGTTATGATCAGCATTCATTACTTCGGATCATCCGTAACTTCAGGTGTATTCCTATTCGTTATGTTCACTGACAGTTACTTTAGCCAAATTTGAAAGGAAATGCCAATAAAATTGTAAATCAAATCTATCCCAAATTAGCTGCTATGGCGCAGAGACCTGAATAGAAGAATTACTGACTTCAGCTATTTTACCTCTAATTTAATAGTTTATATTAATAAATAATAATAAAAACTTTAAAAATAGTTTATAATTTAATTGTAATAGAAAATACAAAAAAACAAAATTATCCGAATGTAATCGATTCGTTAAATTCGTAGGTTGAATCATTTTTCGGATTTTTGTATTTTCGGGTTTTCGTACTTTCAGGATTTTGTTCTGACAATTCGTTTTCGTATGCATTCATCAAAAGAGTCTTTTGTTCATTCGGATGAATCCTAATATGCCGAATTTTGTCCAAAAACAAATTCGTAACGAAATAAATTGCACATGTCTAGGTTGTACATCATTACAGTATTTAGCTTTGTGACAGTGACAGCAGTGGACCATGCCTGCACAATATCTGTCAGAACAGCCACTAGTAATACTTATAAAACAAATGGACGCTGGAAAGAGGGATTGAGGGGACAGGAGAATAGGTGCTGATGGCCATTTGGCAAGGGAGAGGACTTGTGCTAGAAGAGGGGGGCAAGAAGGGGGGAAAGATTTGTGTTGTGAGGGAGGATTGGGGAGGGGATTTGTACTGGGAAGGGGGATTTGAGGGGAGAGGAGCATTTGTACTACAAGGAAGATTTGGTAGGGGGATTTGTTCTGGAATTGGGAATTTTGGGGAGGATTTGTGCCAGAAGTGGGATTTGGGGAGGGGAATTTTTGCTGGGAGGAGAAATTGGAGGGAGGTTGTACTGGGAGGGGGGTTTGGGGTTGAAGAGGATTTATGTTGGGGGGGGGTTGGGTTTGTACTAGCAGGGGGGAGAGAATTTCTG